>NW_025421566.1:0-2400000 GCF_011764305.1 Mustela putorius furo | reverse complement strand
TTCATATCTTCTGCCCATTTTTTGATATGATTTTCTGTTTTCGGTGTGTTGAGTTTGAGGAGTTCTTTATGAATCCTGGATATCAATCTTTTGTCTGTACTGTCACGTGCAAATATATTTTCCCATTCCTTGGGTTGCCTCTTTGTTTTTTGACTGTTTCCTTTGCTGTGCAGAAGCTTTTGATCTTGATGAATTCCCAAAAGTTTATTTTTGCTTTTGTTTCCTTTGCCTTTGGAGACATATCTTGAAAGAAGTTGCTGTGGCTGATATCGAAGAGATTATTGCCTATGTTCTACTCTAGGATTCTGATGGATTCCTGTCTTACATTGAGGTGTTTTATCCATTTTGAGTTTATCATTATATAGGGAGTAAGATAATGGTCGAGTTTCATTCTTTTCCATATAGCTGCCCAATTTTCCCAGCACCATTTATTGAAGAGACTCTCTTGTATTCACTATATATTTTTTCCCGTTTTGTCGAATATTATTTGCCAATAGAGTTGAGGGTCCATATCTCGACTCTCAACTCTGTTCCACTGGTCTATGTGTCTGTTTTTATGCCAGTACCATGCTGTCTTGGTGATCACAGGTTTGTAGTAAAGCTTGAAAACAGGTAGCATGATGCCCCAAGTTTTATTTTTGTTTTTCCACATATTTTTAGCGATTCGAGTCTCTTCTGTTTCCATAAGAATTGTTGGATTATTTTCTCCAGCCCTTTGAAAAATCAATAATTCTTGGAATTTTGATCTGTATTGCATTAAAAGTCTAGATTGCTCTAGGTAGTATAGACATTTTAACAATGTTTATTCTTTTGATACAAGAGCATGGAATGGTATTCCATCTTTTTGTGTCTTCTTTTATTTATTTCATGAGTGTTCTGTAGTTCATTGAAGTTAAATCTTTGGTTAGATTTCTTTCTAGGTACCTTATGTTTCTTCATGCTACAGAAAATGGAATCGATTCTCTAATTTTTATTTTCTATATTTTCTTTGTTAGTGTATAAGAAAGCCACTGATTTCTATACATTGACTTTGTATGATGCCATGTTGGTGAATTGCTGTATGAGTTCTAGTAGTTTGAGGGTGGAGTCTTTTGGGTTTCCCATATAAAGAATCATGTCATCTGCAAAGAGAAAGTTTGAATTCTTCACTGCCAATTTGGATATCTTATATTCCTCTTTGTTGTCTGATTGCTGTTACTAAGACTTTTAATACTGTGTTGAACAAGAGTGGTGAGAATGGGAATCATTGTTGTGTTCCTGATCTCAATGGGAAGGCTGCAAGCTTTTTCCCATTGAGGATGACATTTGATGTGGGTCTTTCATAGATAGATTTGATGAAGTTCAGAAATGTTCCCTCTATCCCTATACTTTGAAGCATTTTAATCAGGAACAGATGCTGGATTTTGTCAAATAATTTTTCTTGATCAATTGAGAGGACCATGTGGTTCTTCTCTCTTCTCATATTAATTTGTTGTATCACACTAATTGATTTGCAAATGTTGAACCATTCTTGTAGCCCAGGGATGAATCCCACCTGGTCTTGGTGGATAATCTTTTTAATGTGCTGTTGGATACTGTTTGCTGGGATCTGGTTGAGAATCTTAGCATCCATATTCATCAGTGATATTGGTCTGAAACTATCCTTTCTGATAGGGTCTTTGCCTGTTTAGTGATCAAGGTAATGTTGGCTTCATAGAGTGAGTCTGGGAATGTCCCTTCTGCTTCAATATTTTGAAACAGCTTCAGGAAAATATGTGTTATTTCTTCTTTGAAAGTTTGGTAGAATTCCCCAGGGAATCCGTCAGGTCCTTGGCTCTTGTTTTTTTGGGAGGTTTTTGATAACTTCTTCAATCTCATTACTAGATATTGGTGTATTCAGGCTATCAATTTCTTCCTGGTTCAATTATAGGAGTGTATAGTTTTCCAGGAATGCATCCATTTCATCTAGGTTGCTTAGCTTATTGGCATGTAACTCTTGATAAAAACTTCTGATGATTGGTTGTACTTCCTTGGTGTTAGTTGTAAGCTCTCCCTTTTTATTCATAATTTTATTAAATTGGGCTTTCTCTCTTTTCTTTTGGATTAGTGTGGCCAATGGTTTATCGATCTTATTGATTCTTTCAAAAAACCAGCTTCTAGTTTCATTGATACATTCTACTGTATCTCTGGTTTCTAACTCATTGATCTCAGCTCTAATCTTGATTATTTCCCTTCTTGTGGGTGGAGTTGGTTTGATTTGTTGTTGGTTCTCCAGTTCTTTAAGGTGTAGAGACAGCTGCCGTATTCTGTATTTTTCAATTTTTTTGAAGGAGGCTTGGATGGCTATGTATTTCCCCCTTAGGGCCACCTTTGCTGTATCCCATAGGTTTTTGACCGAAGTGTCTTCATTCTCATTGGTTTACATGAATTTTTTCAATTCTTCTTTGATCTCCTGGTTGATCCAAGCATTATTAAGCAAGGTGGTCTTTAACTTCCAGGTGTTTGAGTTCCTTAGGAATTTTCCTTGTGATTGAGCTCCAGTTTCAAAGCATTGTGATCTGAGAATATGCAGGGAATAATCTCAGTCTTTTGGTATCAGTTGAGTCCTGATTTGTGACCCTGTATGTGATCTATTCTTGAGAAGGTTCCATGTGCACTTGAAAAGAATGAGTATTCTGCTGTTTTAGCGTGAAATGTTCTGTGTATATCTCCGAGGTCCATCTGGTCCAAAGTGTCATTCAATGCTCTTGTGTCTTTATTAATTTTTTGCTTCAATGATCTGTCTATTTCTGAGAGAGGTGTGTTAAGATCTCCTACTATTAATGTATTCATATAAATATGACTCTTTATCTTGATTAACAGTTTTTTTATGTAATTGGATACTCCCATATTAGGGCATCTATATTTACAATTGCTAGATCATCTTGGTGGATAGTCCCTTTAAGAATGATGGAGTGTTCTCCTGTATCTCTGACTACGGTCTTTAGTTTAAAATCTAATTTATCTGATAGGAGAATCGCTACCCCAACCTTCTTTGAGGCCCATTGTCATGAAAGATGCTTCTCCATCCCTTCACTTTCAGTCTGGGTGTATCTTTAGGTTCAAAATGAGTATCTTGTAGACACCATATCGATGGGTCCTGTCGTTTTATCCAATCTTCAACCCTGTGCTATTTTATGGGCGCATGTAAGCCATTCACATTGAGAGTGATTATTCATAGATCGTTTTTATTGACATCGTGTTACCTTTGAAGTCTTTCTCTCTGTAGACTGTCTCTATATTTCTGTTCAATGCTATTCTTATGATTTTTCTTCTTTTATAAAACCCTGTTTAATATTTCATGCAGTGTCGGCTTGGTGGTTGCATTGTTTTTTAAGCCTTGCCAGTCTTGGAAACTCTTTATCTCTCTATCCATTTTGAATGTCATTTTTGCTGGATTAAGTATTCTTGGCTGCATGTTCTTCTCATTTAGTGTTCTGAATATATCTTGCCAGCCCTTTCTGCCTTGCCAGATGTCTGGGACAGGTCTGACGCTATTCTGATGGGCTTTCCCCTGCAAGAAAGGAGCCTCTTTGTCCTAGAGGCTTTCAAGTGATTATACCTCCAATTATGATTCCTTAATTTGACTATCATGTGCCTTGATATTTTGTTATCTATAATATTGGGTGGAGACCGTTTGGCCTCTAGTACATGAACACTCGTTCCAATCGTGAGATTGGGCAAATTCTCATGAAGAACTTGTTCCACTCTATCTTCTAGACTTCTTTCTTTTCCTTCCCCTTCAGGGATTCCAATAAATCTGATTTTGAAATATTTCATGGCATGATTTATTTCCCTGATTCTGTTTTCATGGTTTCTAAGCTGTTTGTTCCAGGCTTCCTCCTGATCCTTTCTCTCTGTCTGTTTGTCCTCCAGATCACTAATTCTACCTTCTTTCTCAGTTACTTTAGCTGTGAGAGAATTTAGATGAGATGGGAACTCATTGAGAGCATTGAGAACCTCAGCCCTGTTAGCTTTTAGCTCCTTCCTAACATTGTGAACATCCTTTATGGGCGCTTTCAGCCTGGCTCTAATCAATTCCATTTGATCATCCATGACTTTGTGAAACCTAGCTATTGCCTGGATAATTGTTAGCCTGGATTCTCTTTCCAACATATTGTCTATGTTGATAGCCATTAGCTCTGTTGCAGAATGTCCATCCTCTGTATTTTTCTTCTGTTGGGCATTCCTCCTCCTAGTCATTTTGGAGAGAGATGACTGAACAGATGTAGCTGGATGTGTTGGTGCAGTCAAGGTGCCGTGGTGCAGAGCAAGGATTCACCACCCAAATAACACTTCTAAGAGAGAGAGGAATCAGGAAAGAATTCCCCCCCCAAAATGAGAGACAAAAGAAACAAAGAAAACAGATAAAAGTAGAAAAAGAGAGAGAGAGAGAGAGAGGCCAACATGAAAGATGAAAGGGATTAGATTTAGGGCCCAATTGGGTCCCACATTGGTAAGAACCAGACTCCGGGGATTATCGAAGTAGACAACAAATTGTCAGCTTATATTGGGTAGGGGATGGGAAAAAAGAGGTCAGCAAAAAGACAGATATCGGGTTTGGTTTGGTTAAGTATATGACAAGAGAAAAATATCAGAGATATGCGGAACCGATATATATGCATTTTTCTAAAGAGAAGAACCCATCGTCAAAATGAACCCCAAGTGTAAGATATATATATATAGGCTATCAGGACAATCACAAAAAACACAGAACCAGTGATGGATGAAAAAGGGTGGAAGAGTGGTTTATAAATTTCTTAGTGTGGGTGGGGAAGGTTGTTTTTGATTCTTTCCTGGATGTATGTTGATATCTATTTTAATGGACTCAACTTTCCTAAGATAAATGGGATTAAAAATTGGTTTACCCAGTGGAACAGTGTAGAGAGCCCAGATATGGACCCTCAAATCCATGGTCAATTAATCTTCAACAAAAAAGGAGGGAGAAAATACACAGTGGAAAAAAGAAAGTCTCTTCAATAAATGGTGCTGGGAAAACTGGACAGCTATATGTAGAAGAATGAAACTCGACCATTCTCTTAAACCGTACACAAAGATAAACTGAAAATGGATAAAAGACCTCAACGTGAGACAGGGAATCCATCAGAATCCTAGAGGAGAACATAGGCAATAATCTTTTCAATATCAGCCACAGCAACTTCTTTCAAGATATGTCTCCAAAGACAAAGGAAACAAAAATGAAAATAAACTTTTGGGACTTCATCAAAATCAAAAGCTTCTGCACAGCAAAGGAAACAGCCAAAACAAAAACAAAAAAAAAACAAAAACAACAAAGCAAAGAGGCAACCCACGGAATGGGAGAAGATATTTGCAGATGACAGTACAGACAAAAGGTTGATATCCAGGATCTATAATGAACTCCTCAAAGTCAACACACATGAAACAGGCAAAAACATATCAAAAAATGAGCAGAAGATATGAACAGACACTTCTCCAATCAAGACATACAAAAGGCTATCAGAAACATGAAAAAATCTTCATCATAATTAGACCTCAGGGAGATTCAAATTAAAGGCACATTGAGATATCACTTTTACACCAGTTAGAATGGCCAAAATTAAAAAAACAGGAAACAACATGTGTTGGAGAGGATGTGGAGAAAGGGAGACCCTCTTCCACTGTTGGCGGAAATGCAAGTTGGTGAAGCCTCTTTGGAGAACAGTGTGTAGATTCCTCAAGAAATTAAAAACAGGGCTTCCCTATGACCCTGCTATTGCACTCATGGGTATTTATCCCAAGGATACAGATGTGAAAAGAAGGGCCATCTGTACCCCAATGATTATGGCAGCAATGGCCACGGTCGCCAAACTATGGAAAGAACCAAGATGCCCTTCAACGGATGAATGGATAAGGAAGATATCGTCCATTTACACTATGGAGTATTATGCCTTCATCAGAAAGGGTGAATACCCAACTTTTGTAGCAACATGGACGGGATTGGAAGAGATTATGCTGAGTGAAATAAGTCAAACAGAGAGAGTCAATTATCATATGGTTTCACTTATTTGTGGAGCATAACAAATATCATGGAGGACAAGGGGTGTTAGAGAGGAGAAGGGAGTTGGGGTAAATTGGAAGGGGAGGTGAATCACGGGAGAATATTGACCCTGAAAATCAATCTGAGGGGTTTGAAGTGGCGGGAGTGGGTGGGATGTTGGGGTACCAGGTGGTGCGTATTATAGAGGGCATGAATTGCATGGAGCACTGGGTGTGGTGAAAAAATAATGAATACTGTTTTTCTGAAAATAAATAAATTGGAAAAAAATAAACACCATATATTGACCTAAAAAAAATTGTTTACCTATGAGGGTAATATTCATTGGGAAAAGGGGATTAATTTGAAGTTTAACTCTATATGAACATTAGAAAATAAAATAAAAAGAAATAAAATAGACTAAACCAAACTAAAATTAAAAAAAAAGAAATTCAAAAAATAGAAATGCATAAAGAAAAACACAGTTGTATATATCAAAAAGTTCATGTTCCATAATAATGGAATTTGATGTACGTGACAGCTCACTGTGATGATAAATTGGTTAAAAAATTATCTATGTAAAAAAAAAAATGAACCAGAATAGTGGGGAAGAGTTAAAAATAAATGTAGTCCTATGAAGTAGTGGTGGTTGTTCTCTTGCAGTCTTTTTTTTTTTTTAATTTTTTTTTAATTTTTATTTTTTTTATAAACATATATTTTTATCCCCAGGGGTACAGGTCTGTGAATCACCAGGTTTACACACTACACAGCACTCACCAAATCACATACCCTCCCCAATGTCCATAATCCCACCCCATTCTCCCAAACCCCCTCCCCCCAACAACCCTCAGTTTGTTTTGTGAGATTAAGAGTCAATTATGGTTTGTCTCCCTCCCAATCCCATCTTGTTTCATTTATTCTTCGTCTACCCACTTAAGCCTCCATGTTGCATCACCACTTCCTCATATCAGGGAGATCATATGATAGTTGTCTTTCTCTGCTTGACTTATTTCGCTAAGCATGATACACTCTAGTTCCATCCATGTTGTTGCAAATGGCAAGATTTCATTTCTTTTGATGGCTGCATAGTATTCCATTGTGTATATATACCACATCTTCTTGATCCATTCATCTGTTGATGGACATCTAGGTTCTTTCCATAGTTTGGCTATTGTGGACATTGCTGCTATAAACATTCGGGTGCATGTGTCCCTTTGGATCACTACATTTGTATCTTTAGGGTAAATACCCAATAGTGCAATTGCTGGGTCATAGGGCAGTTCTATTTTCAACATTTTGAGGAACCTCCATGCTGTTTTCCAGAGTGGCTGCACCAGCTTGCATTCCCACCAACAGTGTAGGAGGGTTCCCCTTTCTCCGCATCCTCGCCAGCATCTGTCATTTCCTGACTTGTTGATTTTAGCCATTCTGACTGGTGTGAGGTGATATCGCATTGTGGTTTTGATTTGTATTTCCCTGATGCCGAGTGATATGGAGCACTTTTTCATGTGTCTGTTCGCCATCTGGATGTCTTCTTTGCAGAAATGTCTGTTCATGTCTTCTGCCCATTTCTTGATTGGATTATTTGTTCTTTGGGTGTTGAGTTTGCTAAGTTCTTTATAGATTCTGGACACTAGTCCTTTATCTGATATGTCGTTTGCAAATATCTTCTCCCATTCTGTCAGTTGTCTTTTGATTTTGTTAACTGTTTCCTTTGCTGTGCAAAAGCTTTTAATCTTGATGAAATCCCAGTAGTTCATTTTTTCCCTTGCTTCCCTTGCCTTTTGCGTTGTTCCTAGGAAGATGTTGCTGTGGCAGAGGTCAAAGAGGTTGCTGCCCGTGTTCTCCTCAAGGATTTTGATGGATTCCTTTCGTACATTGAGGTCCTTCATCCATTTTGAGTTTATTTTTGTGTGTGGTTTAAGGAAATGGTCCAATTTCATTTTTCTGCTTGTGGCTGTCCAATTTTCCCAGCACCATTTATTGAAAAGGCTGTCTTTTTTCCATTGGACATTCTTTCCTGCTTTGTCAAAGATTAGTTGACCATAGATTTGAGGGTCTATTTCTGGGCTCTCTATTCTGTTCCATTGATCTATGTGTCTGTTTTTGTGCCAGTACCATGCTGTCTTGATGATGACAGCTTTGTAATAGAGCTTGAAGTCCGGAATTGTGATGCCACCCACGTTGGCTTTCTTTTTCAATATCCCTTTGGCTATTCGAGGTCTTTTCTGGTTCCATATAAATTTTAGAATTATTTGTTCCATTTCTTTGAAAAAGATGGATGGTACTTTGATAGGAATTGCATTAAATGTGTAGATTGCTTTAGGTAGCATAGACATTTTCACAATATTTATTCTTCCAATCCAGGCAGTCTTTTATTTTTTTCTTTCTTGGTTTGTTTTCTGGGGTAGTGGTTTGCCACATGGATTTTCAGTCAATGATGTTCCCTGAGTTAACTCCTCCAGTTCCCCTCAAGGGGTTGGGCTCTGAGGAAACAGGTTTTTACATAAATATTTTCACTAACCTGCCTTCAAACAAACAAAATATTGCATGTCTGTTAGAGTTGTATTATTTGTGCCTTTTCCTTGCTTTTTCATATGATACTTGAGTACCATGAGAAAGTGAAGTGATATGTTATTTATCTTACTGAGACTGATAGATGTGACATAGCCCAATGCTCTCCACAATTCTGCCACATGAGGCAAGGGGCAAGAATTAATTCTTGCTTATGGCTTGGCAAGAGTCTGTGGTGGTTTTGGAGAACAGTGAGATGGTAGTAGTGTTTGGGAACTCCAGGCTTGTCGTCAGCCAGAAACACAACTGGAAGATTACCACACAACTGGAAGTGCAACATGGTGGAAATGGGCCTGTAGCCAATAAAGCAACTCCACAGCCAAAAAATAAAAGAAGTTGCGGAGACTTTGGGAGAGGAATTGAGGCATGGCTTAGGGGAGATGTGGGCGGTTGGTGCTTCAGAGGACCGTAAGTCAACACAAAGGACAAAGGCACAGAAGAGAGGAGCACACTGAGGATCCACAAGGAGCATGTTTCCCAATGCCACAGGCTGCGACCAACAGTGGCTCTTAATGGCATGAGTTCTTATCAAAGGGTCTTGAGTCCGGAGATTTCAGATAATCAGGCTTGGCAGACATCGCCTCGAGAGAACACTGTGTTTCTCCTGGATAGGACACCAACAAGCAACCAGATGCAGGAAGCATGGAAACCATGATCATAATCAATCCTAGTAGGCAGAGTGGGAAGATGGTGGTTTCTGGCAGTGCATCCGTGAAAGGCAGTGTTTATGGAGATGACTCGATGACTCGATGTGGAGATGACACGAAATTTTGGGCTCTCGCACCAGCAGCATAAACACGGAGTTATTCCCCACTAAAGGACGGTGAGGACATTAGCTGCCAAACCTGCAAACATGAAGTACTTAGTGTGGAACATTGGGAGGACTGCTTTCCTCAGTCCAAGTTGCTTTGTCCCAGGAGAACAGACTCTCCTGTAGGGGACTAGAGGAAAACCCTGCCCACATGATTTCTCCTGATCACAGCATTCTACAGGCCTTCATTCTGTTGAGTTGGTTGAAAGTTTCCTTTCACAGGTACGCCAGAGCCCACCATGCTGAACATCACCATATTCAGCCCAGATACCAAACACTCCAAATGGCAGGCAGGAGAGCCTCTATATGATTGGCCTCAAGGACAGGGGAAAGCCACAACACACAAGCAGAGGGCATGCATGCCAAACACATCCGAGACTCCCTCAAGGGCCAGCCCTTGGTCATTCCATGATGTTGTCATCCTAAAAAAATTTCTCTCAGTGTAGAAAACAGAATGAGCTTTCTTTTTTATAAAGTAGATAAGATATTTTTATGGAAAAGACTAGGACTTTGATGCATAAATATCATTTTTTAAAAAATTTTCAGCATAACAGTATTCATTGATTTTCACCACACCCAGTGCTCCATGCAATCCGTGCCCTCTATAATACCCACCACCTGATACCACGGCCCCCCACCCCCCAACCCTTCAAAACCCTCAGATTGATTTTCAGAGTCCATTGTCTCTCATAGTTCACCTCTCCTTCCAATTCCCCCCATCTCCCTTCTCCTCTCTATCTCCCCATGTCCTCCATGCTATTTGTAATGCTTCACAAATAAGTGAAACTATATGATAATTGACTCTCTCTGCTTGACTTATTTCACTCAGCATAATCTCTTCCATTCCCGTCCATGTTACTACAAAAAGTTGGCTATTCCTATTTTCTGATAGAGGCATAATACTCCATAGAGTATATGGACCACATCTACCTTATCCATTCTTCCCTTGAAGGGCATTTTGTTCTTTCCACAATTTGGTGACTGTGGCCATTGCTGCTATAAAGATTGGGGTACTGATGGGCCTTCTTTTTACTACATCTAAATCTTTGTGGTAAATACCCTTAGTGCAATTGCAAGGTCATAAGGAAGTTCTATTTTAATTTCCTGAGGAATCTCCACACTGTTCTTAAAAAAGGCTGCACTAACTTGCATTCCAACCAACAGTGGAAGAGGTTTCCCTTATGTCCACATCCCCTCCAACACGTGTTATTTCCTGTCTTGCTAGTTTTGGCCCAGAAAGGCCTTTTTTCAATATAGAGAAGACAGAGACTGGGATCCAATGCAAAGGTGGTAGAATCATTGGACGCTGAGGAAAAGAACAAGAAATGATCCTGTCCAGGCCAATCAAAATGAAACGTCTACATGTAACACACTCGATGGAAGCTTGAAGCAACATCAGGATATTAACTGGGTGCAGGGGAGGGTTTATTTAATTTGGATTTAAGTCCCTATGGAATGCAGCCAGCTTCAGAGCATGTCCCACCATTCTGAAATTCCAGACTGTCGCTCTGATCTCCATAGTTCATTCAGATTTTCTCTGTCTTCCTGTATCTCTTCACCAACCTGTAGCATCCACTGTCTATCTCCTTGTAGGAGCTCCTATTTGTCACATCCTTCATCCTCTCCTGGTTCCATTAGAACATGCCCGACTTCACAAGGGGCACTGCTTGCTTATCACCTGAAGCCATTTGGGGGATCGTCATGAGAGGTTTAAGGCAGGCTTGTGCATCCACATCTCCATTCAGTTCCACAGAGGGTAGCTGCACCAACCTGTAGGAATGATCAAGTCTCTGCAACATTCGAGTCCTCTTCCTTGCATCCATTTGGAGATACATGTTGATATACTAAAACGGGCATGATCGTCTTTTTCAGATGGTTTCACTTGGACTATGGTTCTCTTCCAACAAGCTCCATGCTTGCTTCTGTGGACTCCAAGTACATGAGTCTGTCCTTGGCCTCAGTTTATCATGTGTAGGTTCTGCCTTTGGTGCTTGGTCACTTTTGAATATTGGGAGACCATTTTGGCATGGTGTCTACACACCCTAGATTTACTCGTGTCCTCGATGTTGATGACTCCAGACATGTCATTGGCATGGTTGCAGGTGTTCCCTAGGAGCATTCCGTGGTGGCACTTTTCCTGGTCAGAAGTGCCGTGATTGTGTGGAGGAAACATAGACATGTGTGGGGCATGGAGTTCCACCCTTGGGTCATTGTAGGACGCCTGATTCTTTCTAGGCCAGTCATGGGTAAGATGAAATGGTGAATTCCTGCCTTTTTCCAGAGCCCCGAGGGCTGATGGTGACAGTCACGACCAAAGACTATAAATTTAGCCATGGAGAAGGTGCCAGCGACTCACTTTGTAACTTCCTTGGTGAGAGACCCAGGCTGCTCTAGTGATTTGAGAGGGCTTGGGGTCCTCTTGGCCCACCCATGAATGATCAAGCCAAGAGTTGTGATCAGTTGTGGGTTGAGGAGGAGTTGGTGCTATGTCCTCAAGCCTTGGTGACATCACATAAGTTGTTGGCTACACTGAAACAGCAGTCTCTTTCTCATGACCTTTGAGTCCTATGGCTTTAGGTACTAAGCCACGGGATGGAGAAAAAAAAAAAAAAAAAGCCTTCTTAGCCTGACTAAGAACTTAGGTTGTCTTGTGTCTTAATTTCCCACTTTCCCATTCCAGACTAAGAGAAATGAAAATGACGTTCGGTATACCATCCTTTAGACCAACAATTCTCCAGAGACGGCAAGGATTTCCTATTTCCACTGCAATTTCTATAGATCTCAAGAAACAGTGAGGCTTCTTGGGTATCATCAGCTCTCTGTGGGGTTTGTCATCTGGTGGGTGAGGGAGTTCTTTCTCAGTGTCTTTTCCTTATGGGTCAGGGAAGACTAAGGGATAGAAAGTCCCTTCTCAGGGAAAAATATTAGGGCATGGATGTATTGTGCTGTCTGTGTCTCATTTCCTAGTGTTTTAAAAAACGAGTCATAAGGCATTAGGGCTCTGTCTACCTGGTTTTACCTTAAACACCTTTGCAAATGTTTAAAGTAGAGTGACATTCTTCATGATAGCTAACCCTTAAGGAAGAGCCTTAGACAGCACTCCTTGTCATCTTTAGTTAACTCTACCAGCTGTGGTAATGTGTATAGACATGTTGACCAAGTCTCTTTAATCAGAGGAAAAGGAATAACCTATGTCTGTGGCCTTCAATACCCCCTAGAGCAAGACAGTAGATTGAGATGCAGTGCCTTTGCAAAGACTAGTGGATAAAGAAAATGTGATTCGTATTGGCAACAGAGTATTCCTCAGGCACCAATGAGGATGAATCCCTCGTATTTGGCATTGACATGAATGCCACAGGACTGGGTGTTGCAAAATGAAAAAGGCAAGCAGACAAAGGGAAATGTCATATGGCTTATCATCTATGGGTCCCAGAAGGAATACCATGGGCCTTAGTAGAAAGAAGTAAAAACTGAAGGGAATAATGTCAGAGGGGGAGACAACCCAAGAGTTACTCAGGACTCTGAGGAACCAAGCGGAGGGTTACAGAAAAGAGAGACATGCAGGGAATTAGGGAACTGGCTAATGTGTGTTGAGGAGTTGTGGCATATATTAGAAGAAGCACTAGGTCGTATATAGAACTAAATAATCCGTGAAAACTCTGTCAAAAATGAATGAAGGATGATAGGCCTACATCCTCAACACAACAAAATATTAAGATAAAAACAAACTGGCCCTTTCCAAAGCAGTTGAAGACTGACAGAGAAAAGGAAATGATTATATTTTTATTAACTTTACTTATTAAAATGACATGTACAATGTTTCCTATAATGTCCGTATCTGAATTGGTCTTGATATTTGTAAATTAGTGTCTCCCCGCCTCCTCCATTTCTGGAATCGATTAGTTGAAATGGCATTGCATTCACTAAATGTCTAGACGAGTTGCCCAGGAATGTGATTTGGACCTGGACTTCTCTGTGTTGGTAGGGGTTTGATTACTGCTTCAAATGCTTTAGTCACTAGGAGAGAGTTCAAATGCTGTAGAGTTCCTGACCTAATCTTGGGAGTTGATATGTGTCTTGGAATTTATCCTTTATTACAGTTCTTGGATTGGATAGCATAATTGTGTAGAGGGGCTTTTGGGTTATTTTTTTGTTCCTTTATATAAGTTGTCCTGTGGTCTGCTACTTTCAACTATATGCTTGTCTCCCCTTGAATCCACGTAATGGCTCCACCAGTTAAAGTTTTCAAAACTGATGTGTGAATTCTTTTAAATTTTTCTTATTGGTTTGTCTGTATTTCTTTATTGCAAAGACCATATGTATTATCTCCTTTTTTCTGTTGACTTTGGAGTTTGTTTCACCTTTTTGTATTGCCTTATGCCATCATTTAGGTTGCTTTTCTTCAGTGTTTTTAATTTTTGGAAATAAACGCATTTAGCCCTATATTCTTTCCTCATACAATATTTTGATATCATCCCGTAAGTTTCTTGACTGTCCTTTGCTCAAGGTACATTCTGATTTTCCTTTTGCTTGTCCTTCCTTGACTCTGCTAGTTCGGGAGTGTGTTGTGTTTTCCACCTTTTAGTGTCTGGCTGTGTTTCCCATTCGTAAGTGATTTCTTTCTGTTTTCATATATTCGTGGTCCTAAGTTACAAGAGAAGATTTGAATTCTCTATTTATTACGACTGGATTTGGACTCTAGCAGAGGATCTCTGATAGAAAATGTTAGGTCTGCCCTTGGAAAGAACTTCTCTTATGGTTCTCAGATACACAATCTTGTGCATGTTTCCCCAAAGCTCAGGTGGACTCGAGAGCCCATGATGACGTCTGTTATTCCTTACCACCTTTCCCTCTGGATGATCTGTCTTGTGCTGTAAGTGGATATCGTAGTCCCCAACAACATTGGAATGTGGTCCCAGTCTCCTTTCCTTTCTGTTAATATGCTTCCAACATTTAGAAACACCCACATTGGCAATTCTTCCAAGTTTCTGATGTTTTGATGCTGCATGAAGACAAAACACCTTCCGGGAATCTTTTGTCTCTTGAAGTGCTAAAATCTCTCTACTTGTCATTGGCACAATCACTTTGATTCTCTTCTCCTTGGCAGTTGCATGAACTATATCTACCCAATTCCTCCATTTTCAAGCTATGTGTATCTTGATAGTCGAAGGAAATCTCCTTATAGTTGAAGAAAATCTCCTTCGACTGTATGGCCAATGTAAGTTCAAGCTTGTTTTGTTTTTGTTGTTTTCTTGTTGACCTTTTTTGCCTTTATTTTTTTTATTTTCATGTTTCTAATAATCTGTTTATAGGGATTGGAGAATTTAGTCCTGAATATTTAACTAATGATTGACAAAGAAGGAGTTAACTATCTCATTTTCATTGTTTTCTTACTTGGATTTTCTGTACCTTTACCCTTAATGGTATTTTTGGGGGGTTTGCTTCCCTTGATCCACAATTCCTCTGCATCGCTCATGTGTCTTTTCTGTGTGTGTGTGTGTGTGTGTGTGTGTGTGTGTGTGTGTGTGTTTGTGTCGATGCTGTCTGTGTGTGTGTTTCACATAACGCTTATAATGAAATTTCAAGAGATGGGAAGTTGGTCTTTTATGGATTGCAATTCAATTGGATATGCCTTGAAAACTCCCCTTCCATCACTTGGAAATTGTATGTTATTTGTCTTTCTTAGACTGATAGATGTGACGTAGCCCAATGCTCTCCACAATTCTGCCACATGAGACAAGGGGCAAGAATTTATTCTTGATTATGGCTGGGCAAGAGTCTGCAGTGCTTTTGGAGGACAGTGAGATGGTAGTAGTGTCTGGGAACTCCAGGCTTGTCTTCAGCAAGGAAAACAACTGGGATATTACACCATCAAGTGAAACATGGTGGAAATTTGTCTGAAGCTTACAAAGCAAACTCTACAGCAAAAGAGAATTGAAGTAACAGAAAGTTTGGGAGAAGAATGGAGGCATGGCTTAGGGTAGATGTAAGCGGTTGGTGCTTCAGAAGGCAGTGAGACAATGCAAAGGACAAAGGCACAGAAGAGAGGAGCACACTGAGAACCCACAAGGAGCATGTTTCCCAATGCCACTGGCTGTGACCAGCAGTGGCTCTGAATGGCACGAGTTCTTGTCAAAGAATTGTCTTGAGTCCTGAGTATTCAGATCATCAGGCTTGGCAAACATTGATTCGAGAGAACAATGTGTTTCTCCTAGAGAGGACACCAACAAGCAACCAGGTGCAGGCAGCCTGGAAATCTTGATCAGAGACAGTCCCGGGAGACTCAGTGGGAAATGGTGGGTTCTGGCAGTGCATCCGTGAGAGACAGTGATCGTGGAGATGACTCGATGGGGGCACACGAAATTTTGGGCTCTCGCACCAGTAGTATAAACACAGAGTTACTGGCCAAAGATAGTATGGTGAGGACATTAGCTGTTGAACCTGCAAACACGAAGTCCTGGGCATAGAACACTGGGGGGACTGCTTTCCTCAGTCCAAGTTGCTTTGTCCCAGGAGAACAGACTCTTCTGTAGGGGACTAGAAAAAATCCCTGCCCCCATGCTTTTTCGTGATCACAGCATTCTACTGGCCTTCATTCTGTTGAGTTTGTTGAAAGTCTCCTTTCACAGGCACGCCAGAGCCCAACAACATTAACATCACCATATTCAGCCCAGACACCAAAGACTCCAAATGGCAGGCAAGGAGAGCATCTAGATGACTGGCCTCAAAGACAGGAGACAGCCACAACACACCAGCAGAGGGCATGCATGCCACACACATCGCAAATCCTTCAAGGGCCAGCCATTGGCCACTCCATGATGTCATCATCCTAAAGAATTTACTCTCAGGGAAGAAAATAGAGTGGGTTTTTTGAATAAAGAGAAGATAGAGACCTGGATCCAGTGCAAAGGTGGAAGAATCATTGGACGCTGAGGAAAAAGATTGTCCAGGCCAATCAAAATGAAACGTCTACATGTAACATGCTCGATGAAAGATTGAAAGCAACAGCCAGGATACATCTGTTCTGAATATCATAAACACACAGAATATATCAGGGAGTCTCGAACCACAGAGATAAAAGTGTTTAAAATAATAAAATAAGGAGTCCTTGATGAAAAGATTATGAGCAAACTGGATGCAAAGACCAGGAAGCTGACAGAAGCTGAGGATCAAATTTGTCATCTGGAAGACCAGTAATGAAGAGTAAGGAAGCAAATCCAGAGAGAGAAGGAAGAATGATGGAACATGACAATGAGCTTAGGGAAGTCATCAACTCCATGGAATGGAAAGTGGTGCCTATTTTAAGAGAACTAGGAGTAAGAGAATAAGAGTGCTAAACATTTCTTAGAGAAATCAAAGCTTCAAATGTCCCTCACCAGGAGCAGAAACAGAGATCTTGATTCAGAGGCACAGAGGTGTCCCATCTATGTCTACAAGAAGCAGTGCAACACAAGACATAGTGTCGCTCCCCCTGCAAAAGCTAGCAATGGAGGAATTCTCTTTACCCAAATATGCTCGAGAGAGTTGTGTGTCCATAGCCACGTCACTGACTTCAAGATGACAAGCTCTACCAGCTCTTGAAGCAGGTCAGATAGAACAAGCAACACCATCCCAAGCCAAAATCTGGATCCCCTGCATTTCTGAGCAATAATAGAGCAGTGGTACTTGTCTAGAACTAGGAAGGATTAAGAATACAAAGATTGGGTCCTGTGATGTGTCCTTCGGTACAGAGGCGGCTCTCAGCTCAACTCATGATCCCAGGGTCACGGCATCGACTCTGGTCTCAGGTTTCCTGCTCAGGGGCAAGTCTGCTTCTCCCTCTCCAGCTCCATCCCCTGATTGTGATCTCTCTGTCTCTCTGTCAAGTACAAGCTTGTCCTTATTTAGACAAAAAACAAAAACAATGTATAAGGATTGACTTGACCCAGAGGATGGTTTATTTAATTCGTATTTAGGTCACTATGGAATGCAGCCAGGTTCAGAGCACATCCTACCACCCTGAAATGCCAGACTGTCGCTCTGAGCTTCCTTGTTCATTCAGATTTTATTTGTCTTCCTGTATCTCCTCACCAACCTCTAGCATCCACTGTCTATACAACTGTAGTGGCTCCTTTTTGTCACGTTCTTCATCCTTTCCTGGTTCCATTAGAACACACCCATCTTCACAAGGGACACTGCTTGTGTCACATGAAGACATTTGGGGGATTGTCATGAGAGGGATAAGGAAGACTTGTGCTGCCACATCTCCATATAGTTCCCCAGAGGGTAGGTACACCAACCTGTGAGAATGTTCATGGTTCTGTGACATTTGAATCCTCTTCCTTGAGTTCTTTTGGAGATACATGTTTGTATCTCCATGTATACATGTTGTTTGGACAACCTGAAACAGGCACAAAAATCTTTCAAATGGCTTCATTTGGGCTATGGTTCTATTCCAACAACTCAACGCTTGCTCCTGTGGACTCCAAGTACATGAGTCCATCCTGGGCCTCAGATTATCGGGTGAAGGTTCTGCCTTTGGTGCTTTGTCAATTTTGAACATTGGGAGGTTATTTTGACATGGTGTTTGGAGAAGCTATGGTTACTCGTTTCCTCGCTATTGAAGACTCCAGACATGTCTTTGGCATGGTTGCCGGTTTTCCCTTTGAGCTTTTCTTGGTGGTTCTTTTCCTGTTCAAAAGCGCCAGGATTGAGTGGGAGGATCATAGACATGTGCAGGGCATGGACTTCCAGCCCTGAGTCATTATTTGATGCCTGATTCTTCCTTGGCCAATCGTGGGTAAGATAGAATGGTAGATTCCTGCCTTTCTCCAGAGCCCAGAGGGCTGGTGGTCATAACCAAAGACTATGAATTCAGCCATGGAGAAACTGCCACCGACTCACTTTGCCACTGCCTTGGTGAGAGACCCAGGTGGCTCCAGTGGTTTGGGAGGGCTTGGAATTCTTGGACCACCCATGACTACTCCAGCCAATGTTGTGATCAGGCGTGCTTTGGCGAAGAGTAGTTGATATGACCTCAAGCCTTGGTGTCATCACAAAAGTTGGCTTCCCTGAATCATCAGTCCCTCTCTCATAATCTTTGAGTACTATGGCTTTAGGTAAGAATCCCCGGGAATGACAGAAAAAGAGTCTTCTGAAATTGATCAAGAACTCAACTTGTTTTGTGTGTTAATTTCCCACTTCCCTTTTCTAGACAAATAGAAAAGAAAATTATATTCGTTATACTATCCTTTAGGCCAACAATTTTCCAGAGACAGCAAGGTTTTCTTATTTCCACTGAAATTTCTAGAGATCTCAAGAAGCAGAGAGGTCTCTTGGGTATCATCAGCTCTCCATGAGGTATGTCATCCTGTGGATGAAAGAGTACTGTTCAGTGTCTTTTCCTTATGTTAAGGGACTACTAAGGGTCGGAAATTATGGGTATAGCCATGTTGACCATGTCTCTTTAGTCAGAAAAAAAGGAACTGCTTATATCCATGGCCTGCAATGGCTCCTCCAGTAGAACTGTGTATTGAGCTGCAACTCCCTTGAAAAGACTAATGGATAAAGAAGGTGTGTCAATATTGCCCATTGGACAAGTGTCTTTTCCTATCTTCTGCCCATTTTTTTATGATTATCTGTTTGTGAGTGTTGTGTTTGAGAATTTCTTTATAGATCCTGGATATCAACCTTTTGTGTGAACTGAGATTTGCAAATATTTTCTCCCATTCCATGGGTTGCGGCTTTGTTTTTTTTTTTTTTTCCATAATTTTAAATTTATATTTTTATTTATTTTCAGATAACAGTATTCATTATTTTTGAACTACACATAGTGCTCCATGCAATCCGTACGCTCTATAATACCCACCACCTGGTTCCCACAACCTCACACCCCCCTCACCACTTCAAACTCCTCAGAATATTTTCAGAGTCCGTAGTCTCTCATGGTTCACCTTCCCTTCCAATTTCCCCCAACTCCCTTCTCCTCTATAACCCCCATGTCCTCAATGATATTTGATATGCTCCACAAATAAAGGAAACCATATGATAATTGAGTCTCTCTGCTTGACTTACTTCATTCAGCATAATCACTTTCAGTCCCGTACATGTTGCTACAAAAGTTGGGTATTTATCCTTTTTGATGGAGGCATAATACTCCATATTGTATATGGACCACATCTTCGTTATCCATTCATCTGTTGAAGGGCATCTTGCTTCTTTCCATGGTTTGCAACTGTGGCCATTGCTTCTATAAACATTGGGGTCAGATGGCTTTTCTTTTCACTACATCTGTATCATTTGTGTAAATACCCAGTAGTGCAATGGCAGGGTCATAGGGAAGTACTATTTTTCATTTCTTGAGGAATCTACATACTGTTCTCCAAAGAGGCTGCACCAACTTGCATTCCCACCAACAGTGTAAGAGGGTTCCCCTTTCACCACATCCCCTCCAACACATGTTGTTTCCTGTCTTGCTAATTTTGGCCATTCAACTGGTGTAAGGTGGTATCTCAATGTGGTGGTCATTTGAATCTTCCTAGTGGCTAGTAAGGATGAACATTTTTTTCATGTGTCTGATAGTCATTTGTAATTCTTCAATGGAGAAGTGTCTGTTCATGTATTCTGGCCATTTTTTGATAAGGTTGTCTGTTTTGTCTGTGTTGAGCTTGAGGAGTTCTTTATAGACCTTGGATGTAACCTTTTGTCTATACTGTCATTTGCAAATATCTTCTCACATTCCATGGGTTACCTCTTTGTTTGTTGACTGTTCCCTTTGCTGTGCAAAGGCTTTTGATTTTGCTGAAGCCCCAAAAATTCATTTTCACTTTTGTTTCCTTTGCCTTTGGAGACATATCTTGAAATAAGTTGCTGTGGCTGATATCGAAAAGATTATTGCCTATGTTCTCCTCTAGGATTCTGATGGATTCCTGTCTCACATTGAGGTCTTTTATCCATTTTGAGTTTATTTTTATGTACAGTGTAAGAAAATGGTTGAGTTTCATTCTTCTACATATAGCTGCCCAGTTTTCCCAGCACCATTTATTGAAGAGACTGTCTTCTTTCCACTGTATATTTTTTCCTGTTTTGTCGAAGATTATTTGACCCTAGAGTTGAGGGTCAATATCTGGGCTCTATACTCTGTTCCACTGGTATATCTCTCTGTTTTTATGTCAGGTCCATGCTGTCTTGGTAATCACAGCTTTGTGGTAAAGCTTGAGATCACATAACGTGATGCCCCCAGTTAAATGTTTGTTTTATAAGATTTACTTACTGACTCTGGGTCTCTTCTGATTCCATACAAAATTTTCGGATTATTTGACCAGCTCTTTGAAAAGAGATGGAGCATATAATATATATGTATATGATATTTATTTATTTGTTGATTTTCTGCTTGATATTTTTGAAAGAGGAGTGTTAAGATCTTCTTGTATTAGGGCACCTTGGTTGCCCAGTGGGTTAAAGCGTCTGCCTTTGGCTCCTGTCATGATCTCAGGGTCCGGGATCGAGTCCCTCGTTGTTCTCTCTGCTCAGGAGGGAGCCTGCTTTCTCCCTCTCTCTCTGCCTACTTGTGAACTCTGTCTGTCAAATAAATAAATCTTTTAAAAGTTAAAAAAAAGATCTCCTACTATTAATGTATTCATATCAATATAACTCTTTATCTAGACTAATAGTTTTCTTATGTAATTGGCTGCTCCCATATTGGGGTCATAGATATTTACCATTGTTAGATCATCTAGGTGTAGAGTCCCTTTAAGAATTATGTAGTGTCCTTCTGTATCTCTGACGACAGTCTTTAGTTTAAAATCTAATTTATCTCATATGAGAATTGTTACCCCGACCTTCTTTGGGGGACAATTTTCATGAAAAATGCTTCTCCATCCCTTCATTTCAGTCTGGGTGTATCCTTAAGTTCAAAATGGGTCTCTTGTGGGCAACATATGGATGGGTCTTGTTGTTTTATCCATTCTTCATCCCTGTGTCATTTTATGGGTGCATTGAGGCCATGCATATGGAGAGTGATTATTGATAGATAGGTTTTTTATTGACATAGTGTGACCTTTGAAGTCTTTCTTTCTGTAGATTGTCTCTATTTTTCTGTTCAATGATATTTTTAGGATTTTTCCTCTTTTCTTGAACCTTCCTTAATATTTCCTGCAGTATCAACTTGGTGATTGCATAGTCTGTTTAGCCTTGCTGGTCTTGGGAACTCTTTATCTCTCCATCCATTTTGAATGTCTGTCTTGCTGGGTAAAGTATTTTTGCTGGATAAAGTGTTCTTTTCATTAAGCGCCCTTTCTGGCTTGCCATGTCTCTGTGGACAAGTCTGATGAGATCCCGATGGGCTTTCCTCTGTACGTAAGGAGCCTCTATGTCCTAGCTGCTTCAAGAGATTGTATCTATATTCATTATTTCTCAGTTTTACTCTCAGGTTTCTTGAATTTTTTTTTCTTTCTTTCTTTTTTTTTTTTTTTTTTTTTTTTTTTTTTTTTTTTTTTGTTTTCTATAATCTTGGGGGGAGACGGTTTTGACTTTAGTACATGAATGCTGGTTCCAATCGTGAGATTGGGAAAATTGTCATGAATAACTTGTTCTACGATATCTTCTAGACTTCTTTCTTTCTCCTCCCCTTCATATATTCCTATAATTATGGAGTTGGAATTTTTCATTGTATCATTTACTTACCTGATTATGTTTTCATGTCTTCTAAGCTGTTTGTGTCAGGCTTCCTCCTGATCCTTTCTCTCTATCTCTTTGTCCTCAAGATCACTAATCCTATCTTCTGTCTCAGTTACCTAGCTTTTAGAGAATTTAGATTAGATTGGAACTCATTGAGAGCATTGTGAACCTTATCCCTGGTATCTTTCAGGTCTTTCCTATTCAATTACATTTGGTCATCCATGGCTTTCTGCAACCTAGCTATTGCCTGGATAATTGTGAGCCTGAATTCTCTTTCCGACATATTACCTATGTTGGTAGCCATTAGCTCTGTTGCAGAAGGCCCGTCCTCTGTATTTTTCTTTTGTTGGGAAATTCTCCTCCTATTCATTTTGATGAGAGATGACTGAACAGATGTAGCTGGATGTATTGAACATGGTGCAGTCAAGGTGCACCCTGGAATGCTTCTGAAAAATCAGGATTCCCCAAATGAGAGAAAAACGAAAAGAAAAAGAAAAAAGAGAGAGAGAAAGAAACAGGGAAAAAATGGAAGATAAAAGTGAAGGTTCGGATCAAATGGGCCCTAAGGATAGATTTATAGTATACAAACAAAAACAAACAAAAAGACTGATAAAATTATATGATGAGAGATATATATATGTATGTATAAAAGTGTATGACAAGAGAAAAAAATACATATAATATATATTTACATATATTTCTATTTTATATATATTCATATATATATTATATATATATTTATATATATAGCCTTTATTAGAAAAGGTTCTTCCTTTCTTTGCTTTAATACACACACACACAAATAGATCTATGAAAAAAGAAAAAAAATATATATATTTTTTTGTCATCTTATCATGACAGCAGAAAAAATATATATATTAATATATATTTTTATATGACATATAATATATATATTAATATATATATTAATATATATTTTTATATGACAAGAGAAAATATATTTTTTGCGTCATATACTTTTCTCTTGTCATATAAAAATTTATTTAAAAATTTTATATTTTTTCTCTTGTTATATACTTATATATATGTATACATTCATATACATTATATATTATATATATATATATGTATATATATATATATATATATATATATATATATATATATATATATATATATACATTTGGGTTTTGGTTTTAGGAGGTTTAGAGGAAAGCAAACTGCACCCCGATCTCCCTCTCAAAGGGAAGTCTCAGTCATCTCCCCTGTGGGTGCTGCAGAGCCCTTATAATTCCCGCTTGGCTGCTGGCAGAGTAAATTTTAGTCGTGGTCCCAGGGGATGCAGAATCTTCTGCATGTACCCAAAACTACAGCAGCAGTGGCTTTCTGGGCAGTTCCAGACCGCCAGAGAGGTTCAAAACAGTGATTCCACACTGAGGTTTTCCCACTGGGCCATGCTGAGAATTCCTAGTCTTTCTGGGTCTAAGAGTGCCTGGCTTGCAAGCAACTCTCTCAGGGGAGTGTGTGGGGCTTCTGCGTGTCTCAGGCTCTGATAGTATGGTATGGGTCTAAGAGCACTAGAGTTTTCGAACACCTCTCTCAGAGGATGGTAAGGGGTGCATGCGTCTCAGGCTCTGTTAGCAAGGCTCCACGTTCTGCTGTATGGCGAGGCTCCCAGGCCCTCACAGGAGTCAGACCCCACGCAATTTAAGGCGTGCTGGTGGCTTAGGAACCAGACCTGTTTTCTCCACCACACTCTCTCTGGCTCCATGCCAGGGGAGGCTGTCCTGCATCCAGGGACTTAAGATCCTATTCTTAGTTTCCCCATTGCCCACAATTTATCCCCGTGATCATTTGCACCTTTTGAGTGCTTTCAACCAGAGTCCAAGTTAATGCTGGTCCCCAGATGCAGGGCACTCTAGTATTGGGGTATTACTTTCCAACCAGTCGCCTCTGGTAGCTTCCTTCCACTTTTCTTTATCTTTTATAGTAAGTCTGATGTTCCAACTCTGCTTTTCCTGCCCACTGGTGTTTTCTGCTCTTGTAGAGATCCAGATGTTTATAATTCTGATCTCAGGCTTATTTCATGAGTGATCAGAGTTATTTGATCATCTTGTCATCTTGTGTCACTTCACATAACACTTAAAATAAAATTTCAAGAAATAGGAATTCAACCTTTTATGGATAGCAATTCAATTTGATAGGCCTTCGAAATTCAGATTCTATCACTTTCAGCCGTATTTCCTGCAAAGAATGTCCCATTTAGTCCTCTTTTATAAACACATATTCCCACTAACCTGCCTTCAAAGAAACACAAAATTTTCTGGTTCTGTTTAGAGTCGTATTGTTTGTCCCTTTCCCCCTGCTTTTTCACATGTTCCTTTACTAACATGAGAGAGTGAAATTATAGGTTATTTGTTTTTCTGAGACTGAGAGATATGATGTAGCACAATGCTCTTCCGAACACAGCCACATGAGACAAGTGGCAAGAATTCATTCTCTTTTATGGCTGTGTAAGAGTCTGTGGTGCCTTTGGAGGACAGTGAGATGGTAGTAATGTCTGGGAACTCCAGGCTTGTCAGCATCCATAAACACAACTGGAATATTACCACAACAACTCCAACTGGGTGGAAATGACCTGAAACCTACCATTCAATCTCCACATCAAAAGAGAAAGAAAGTCATAGATACTATAGTAGAAGATTGGAGATATGGCTTAGGGCGTCGTGGGTGATTGGTGTTTCAGAGGGATGTGAGTCAATGCAAAATAAACGCACAGGATAGAGGAGTAAACACACCAAACACACCAAAAGGCAGTCAAGGACAGCCTCTGCAGATGATGGCATTAAGGTCAGGGGACAGCCACAACTCAACAGCAGAGGACATGCATGCCACACACACCAGAGACTCCCTCAAGAACCAGCCAGCCCTTGGGCACTAAAGAGAAAAAGAAAGAGACCTAGATCCAAGATCCAAGGAAAATGAATAAGAAATGATTAAGGCCAATCGAAAGACATTACCCCGATGGTGGATTTAAAGCAGCAGCGAGGATACTCACTGTACATCAGAAAACCAGAGAAAGATATCAGAAAGTCTCTGACCACAGAGACAAATGTGATAAAGAGGGCACCCATCACCATCAACAGAAGGAGCACCACAAGACATAGTGTCATTTCCCCTGCAAAAGCTGGTCGTGGAGGAATTATCTTTACCCAAATATGCGAGGGAGAGTGCTGTGTTCATAACCAAGTCAGTGACTTCAAGACGACAAGCTCTGCCAGCTCTTGGAGCAGGTCGGATAGAGCAAGCAACACCAGCCCAAGCCAAAATCTGTATCCCCTGCATTTCTGAACAATGACAGAGCAGTAGTTCTTGTCTAGAACTCTGAGATATTAAGAGGACAATGATATGATCCTCGATATGATCCTCCATTAGTTCAGAGGCGGAATTCAGCTCGACTCATGATCCCAGGGCCATGGCGTCAACTTTGGTCTCAGCTTCCCTGCTCAGGTGCAAGTCTGTTTCCCCTCCCCAGCTCCACCCACTCATTGTAAACTTCTGTCTATCTCTCAAGTACGGGCATGTGTATCCTTTGACTAAAAAAACAAAAACAAAACCAAAACCAGTTTACAAAGATTTACTGGTGCCAGAGGACAGTTTATTTAATTTGGACCTATATCTCTGTGGAATGCTGCACCTCTTACCATGATAAAATGCTAGACCGTTGCTCTGAGCTCCATTGTTCATTCTCCTATTCTTTTATTTCCTATATTTTCTCACCAACCTGTAGCATCTGCTGTCTGTCCAGCTGTAATGACACTTGGTTTTCACTCTCCTGGCTTCATTAGAACATGCCCATCTTCTGCAAGAGGCACTGTTTGGTTATTGTATGAAACCATGTAGGGTATGGTCATGAGATGGTTAAGGCAGGCTTCTGCTGCTGTATCTCAATTCAGTTCCCCAGAGGGTAGCTGAACTACCCTGTGGGAATGCTCAAAATTCCTGACATCCGAACCCCCTTCAACATGTCCTTTTGGAGATACACATTTTCATCTTGAACCGGCAAGAGTGTCATTCAGATCACTTCACTTGTGCTATTAGGTCTCTTGCAACATGTTCTGCGCTTGTTCCTGTGGACTCCAAGTAGATGAGTCAGTCTTGGGCCTCAGGTTCTAGGGTGTAGAGTATGCCTTTGGGACTTGTTTACTTTTGAAAATTGGGTGGCCTTTTTTTCATGATTTCTGGAGACACTAGAGTTACTCGTGTCCTCACTGTTGAAGACAACAGACAGGTCTTTGTCATGGTTGTGGGTATTCCCTTTAAGCTTTACTTGGGTGGCCTTTCCCTAGTCAGAAGCACCCTGACTGGGTGGGAGTATCAAACACATGTGAGGGACATGGATTTCCTCTCCTGAGTCTTTGTTTGAGACCTGCTTCTTTCTTGGACTTTCATGGTGGGTAAGGTGGAATTGTGGACTCATGCCTTTCTCTGGAATCCAGATGGCTGGTGCTGACTGTCACAATAAAAGACTACAAATTTGGCCATGGAGAAATTAACACCAACTCACTTCACAGGCAGCTCCAGAAGTTTGGGAGGGCTTGGGATCCTCTTGGCCCACCCATGACTACTACCGCCAAGTGTACATAAGGCGTCGTTTGGGAAGGAGTAGTTGCTAGGAACTCAAATCTTTGTGACATCACAAAAGCTGGCTTCACTAAAGCAGCAGTCCCACTCTCATGTCCTTTTTGTCCTATGGCTTTAGGTAGGAAGCACCAGTAAACACAGAAAAGACCCCGTAGCCTGATCAAGAACTCGAGTTGTCTTTTGTGTTAATGTCCCACTTCCCTTTCTAGACAAAGAGAAAAGAAAATGACGTTTGGGATACCATCCTTTAGTCCAGTATTTCTCCATAGAAGGCAAGGTTTTACTATTTATACTGAAATTTCTAGAGATCTCAAGAAACAGTGAGGCCTCTTGGATATCATCAGCTCTCTGTGAGGTTTGTCATCCTGTGTGTGAGAGAGTCCTTTCTCAGTGTCTTTTCCCTATGGGTCAGTTATGACAAAGAAACGGAATGTACCTTTTCAAGGAAAAATGTTAGGACATGGATGTATTGTGCTATCTTTGTTTTCATCTCGTAGTGTTCGAAAACACTAGTCATAAGGGATTATGGCTCTGTCTACCTACTTTTCCCTTTAACAAATTTGGAAAGGCTTCAAGGAGCGTGACATTCTGCATGAGAGCTAACGCTGAAGGAAGAGCCCTAAACAGTACTCCTTGCTATCATTAGTTAACACTACCTGCTGTGGTAATAGGTATAGCCATATTGACCAATTCTCTTAAATCAGAGGTAAAGGAATGGCCTATATCTGTGAACTGTAATGCCAGCTCGAGCAGAACTGTGGATTGAGCTGTAATGTACTTGGAAAAACTATTGGATAAAGAAGGTGTGGTTTGTATTGACAACAGAGTATCCCTCAGCCATCAGGGAGGATGAACCCCTGGTACTTGCATGGACTTGAGTTTCACAGGACTGGGTGTGTAGAAATAAAAAAAGGCAAGCAGACAAAGGGGAATTTCTCATGGCTCCCATCCTATGTGCCCCAGGAGAAATATCATGACCCTTAGTAGAAGAAAAGGAAAAACTTAAGGGAATGAAGTCAGAGAAGGAGACAAACCAGGAGTGTCTCTGGACTCTGAAGAACCAAGCTGAGGGTTACAGAAAAGAGAGAAATTCAGGGAATGAGGGCACTGGCTAATGGGTATCCAGGAGTTGTGGCATATGTTAGGATGAACACTAAACCATATATGGAACTAAAGCTTTAGTGAATTATTTGTCATTAACAGATGATGGATCATAGGCTGGTTTCCTCAAAAGAACAAAAATATAAAAGGAAATACAGTCTGGCCCTTTCAAAAGCAGATGAAGACACGTAAAGAAAAGGAAAGAATTATATTTTTATTATCTTTACTTATTAAAAAAGGCATGGAATTTTTTCCCTTTAATGACCTTATCTTAATTGGGTCTTTATATTTGAAAAGTAGATTTTACCCGCCACCTACATTTCTGGAATGAATGCGAAGAAATGCCATTGCCTTTATTAAATTTATGCAAGTGTTGACTAGGAAAATGATTTGGATGTGGCCTTCTGTGTGTTGGCAGGAGTTTGATTACTCCTTCAAACGATTTAGTCAGTAATAAAAAGCTCAGATATTGTAGGGTTTCTGACCTAAACTTGGGAGTTGATATGTGTCTTGGAATTAATCCTTTTCACTTGTTCTTAGATTTGCTGGCATAATTTTGAAGAGGCATCTTTTAGTTTAGTTTAGTTTAGTTTTCTTTTCTTTTCTTTTTTTCCCTTTCCATCAGGTGTCAAACTTTCTTCGCGATGCTGGTCTCCTTCAGTAATGGCTTCTTTAGTTTGTTAAAGTTTGTTAAACTTCTTTCTTCTTTTTCTATTTCCTTATGCCGTCATGTTAGGTTGCTTTGTGTGTGTGTGTGTGTGTGTGTGTGTGTGTGTGTGTGTGTGTGTTTAATTTTGGTAAATACACAAATTCACCCCTATATTCTTTCTTCATAAGATGTTTTGACATCATCCCATAAGTTTCTTGAATTTCCTTTGTTCAAAGTACTTTCTGATTTTCTTTCTTTGATTCATTGCTACTTCAGGAGTGTGTTGTTTTTTCCACCTATTCGTGCCTGGCTGTGTTTCCCTTTCTTAAGTGATTTCTTTCTGTTTTCATATCTTTGTGGTTATAAGTTACAAGACAGGATTTGAATTATCTTCTAATAATTATGACTGTATTTGGATCCAGCAGAGGATTTCTGACAGACAATTTTAGGTCTGCCTTTGGGAAAAACTTCTCTTATGGTCCTCAGAGACACAATCTTATGCATGTTTCCCAAAAGCTCAGGTGGTTTAGAGAGTCCATGATGACATCTGCTATTCCTTACCACTTTTCTCTCTGGATGATCTGTCCTGTGCTATAAGTGGATACTGTAGTCTGCAACAATACTGGAATGTGGTCCCCATCTCCTTTTCTTTCTGTTAATATGCTTCCAACATTTATATACACCCACATAGAGGTGTATTTGTTGGCAAATCTTCCAAGTTTCTGGTGTTTTGATACTCCATAAAGACAAGGTAGCTTCTCGTAACTTTTGTCTCTCAAAGGCATAAAATCTCTCTATCTGCCATAGGCACAATCACTTTTGCTCCCTTCACTTTGTCAATTGCATAAACTATGTCACTGATTCCTTCACTTTCGAGTTGAAGGAAATCTCTATTGCAACATGAGGTTGAGCTTGTTAAGTTTTTGTTGTTTCCTTGTGGAAATTTTTGCCCTTTTTTTCTTTTTCTTTTTCTTTTTTTTAATTCTCATTCATTCCAACAATGTGTTTGCACAGAACAAAGAATTTATCCTGAATACTTGAACTAATTATAATAGGTAGGATGTTAACTTTTTATTTTGGTTAGTTTCTGACTTGGAATCTCCATGCCTTTCCCTTTATGTTATTTCTTGGGGCTTGCTTTCTTTAGAGTGATTCCTCACTTCCTCCCCATCTTTGGTGTGTCTCCTTTGTGTGAGCATGTGTGTCTGAGTTTGTGTGTGTGTGTGTGTGTGTTGTTTGTGTGTGTTCACATAACACTTATAATTAAATTTCAAGAGTAGGAAGTTGTTATTTTATGGTTATCAATTCAATTTGACATGCCTTGAAAACTCATATTCCATCACTTTCAGCCACATTTCCTACAAAGAATGTCACCTTTTATCCACTTTTATAAACATATATTCTCACAAACCTGCCTTCAAACAAATGGCAAATTCTGTGTGCCTGGTTAGAATCATGTAGTTTGTCCCTTTTTCCCTTACTTTTTCCCATGTCTCTTGACTACCATGAGAGAGTGAAATCCTATATTATTTGTCTTTCTGAGACTGGTAGATGTGACATATCCCAATTATCTCCACAAGTCTGCCACATGAGTCAAGTGGCAAGATTTCATTCTTGATTATCCTATGTAAATTCTGTGGTGCCTTTGAAGACAGTGAGTTGGTAGTAGTGGCTGGGAACTCCAGGCTTGTCTTCAGCCATGAACACAACTGGAAGATTACCACATCAACTGCAACTTGGCAGAAATAGACCTGAAGCAAACTCCACAGCAAAAGAGAAAAGAATTCGCCGAGACTGTGGGAGAAGATGGAGACATGGATTATGGGATTTATGGGTGTTTGGTGCATCAGAGGACAGTGACTCAATGCAGAATACAAGGCACAGGAGAGAGGATCACACTGGGAACCCATAAGAAGCATGTTTCCCAATACATTTGCTGTGACCAGCAGAGGGTCCAAATGGCATGAGTTCTTCCCAACAAAGGGTATTGATGCCTGGAGATTTCAATAAGCAGGCTTGGCAGACATCAACTCGAGAGAACACTGTGTTTCTCCTGCAGAGGACACCAACAAGAAACCAGGTGCAGACAGCATGGAACCATGCTCAGAGACAATATCAGGAGACACAGTGGGAAGATGGTGGGTTCTGGCAGTCCATACATGAGAGTGTCTTCATGGAGATGATTTGATGGGGACACAAAAATTTTGGGTTCTCACACCATCAGCATCATGACTGAATTTCTGCCAAAGACAGGATGATGGAACACTTGTGGGGCTGCCTTCCTCAGTCCAAGTTACTTAGTCCCAGGAGAACAGACTCTCCCATAGGGAACTAGAAGGAAGCCCTGCCCACATGCTCTATCCTGAGCACAGCATTATGTAGGCTTTCATTCTGTTGATTTTGTTGAACATCTTCTTTCACAGGGACACCAGAGCCCAGCAAGCTAAACCTCAGAAGATTTAGCCCAGACCCCAAACACACAAAACGACAGGAAAGGAGAGCCTTTGCAGATAACTGGTCTCAAGGACAGGGACAGCCACAACACAGCAGCAGAGGGCATGCATGCGGCACACAGATGCAAGACACCATCAAGCACCAGCCATTGGGCAATCCATCATCTCTCCTTCCTAAAGAAGTTAGCCTCAGGTTATAAAACAAAATGGGCTTTTTCAATACAGGGAAGAAGACAGAGACCTAGATCCAATGCAAAGATAGAAGAGTCATTTGATGCCAAAGGAAAAAAAAGAAAAAGAAAAAGAAATTATCATGACCAGGCAATCAGAGTGAAACCTGTACTCTTGACTCGCCCAAAGGAGGATTGAAAGCTGGCCAGGATACTCACTGCACATCAGAAAGACACAGAAGATATTAGGTACCCTCGAACCACAGAGATAAAACTGATAAAAATAAAAAATAATATAAAATAATGAGTTCCTGATGAAATGATTGGTAGCAGACTGGATGCAAAGTCCAGGAAGCTGGCAGAAGCAGAGACTCCAATTAGTGATCTGAAGGAAAAAGACTGGAAGATAAAGAAGCAAATCCAAAGAGAGAAGGAAGAATGATGGAACATGACAATGAGTACAGGGAGGTCATCGACTCCAAGGAATGGAAAGAGTTGCCTATTGTAGGAGAACTAAGAGTGAGAGAAAGAAAGAGGGCTGACCATTTCTTTGAGAAATCAGAGCTCAAAATGTCCTTAATCTTTGATCAGAAACAGGGATCCAAATTTGGAGACACAGAGGACTCCCATCACCATCAAGAGAAGCAGAGCAACACAAGACACAGGTCGGATAGAGGAAGCGACACCAGCCCAAGCCAAAATCCGTATTCCCTTCATTTCTGAAAAATGGTAGAGCAGTGGTTCTTGTCTAGAACTAGGAGGTATTAAGAAGAGAATGAATGAGTCCTGTGGTGTGTCCATCATTCAGAGGCGGCCTTCAGATCAACTCATGATCCCAAGGTCATGGCATCAACTCTGGTCTCAGGTTTCCTGCTCAGCGACAAGTCTGATTCTCCGTCTCCAGATCCACCCCTTCATTGTGATCTCTCTTTCTCTCTCAAATAGATCGAATCTACGTATTTTGACAGAAAACAAAAGCGAAAACAAAAACAGTGTACAAGGATTGACTGGGGCCAGAAGATGGTTTATTTAATTTGGACCTAGGTCCCTATGGAATACAGCCAGGTTCAGAGCACCTCCCACCATCCTAAAATGTCAGACCATCGCTCTGAACTCCCTTGTAAATTCTGCTCTTGTCTTCCTGAATCTCCTCAACAACCTGTAGCATCCGCTGTCTGTCCCGCTGTAATGGCCCTTTGTTGCCAAATTGTTCATCCTCTCCTGGCTCCATGAGAACATAGCCATCTTCTGCAAGAGGCACTGTTTGGTTATCTCATGAAGTCATTTGTGGGATGGTCATGAGAGGACTAAGGCAGGCTTGTGCTGCCACATCTCCATTCAGTTCCCCAGAGGGTAGCTGCAGCACCTTATGGAAATGCTCAAGGTTTTTCGACATTAGAATCTTCTTCAATGTGTCCTTTTGGAGATACACATTTTCATCTTGAAACAGGCAAAGTGTCTTTCAAATGGCTTCACTTGTACAACAGTTCTCTTCCAATATGCTTGCTCCTTCGGACTCCTACTCCTTCGGACTCCAAGTACATAAGTCCGTCCTGGGCCTGAGGTTATTGGGTGTAGAGTCTGACTATGGTGCTTGGTCACTTTTGAAGTGTGGGAGGCTGTTTTGGCATGATTTCTTGAGACGCTAGAGGAACTCATGACATCGCTGTTGAAGATTCAAGACATATCTTTTGCAAGGTTGTGGGTGTTCCCTGTGAGATCTCCTTTGCTGGCCTTTACCTAGTCAGAAGAGCCCTGTTTGGGTAGAAATACCAAACACAGGTGCAGAATATGGAGTTCCTCCCCTGAGTCTTTGTTTGAGACATTATACTTTCTTGGTCTTTTGTTGCTAAGATGGAATGCTGGATTCTTGTCTTTTTCCAGGGTCCAGATGGCTGGTGCTGACTATCACATCAATAGACTACAAAATTGTCCATGGAGAATGTGACACTGACTCGCTTCACAACTGACATGGTTAGAGACCCAGGTGGCTCCACCAATTTGGGAGGGCTTGGGATCCTCTTGGTGCACCCATGAATACTCCAACCAAGTGTAGATCAGGCATGGTTTGGGGAGGAGTGGTTGCTATGTCCTCCAACCTTTGTGACATCACAGAAACTGACATAACTGAAACAGCAGTCACTTTCTCATGATATTTGAGTCCTATGGCTTTAGGTAGGAAGCCCCACGAAGTACTAAAAAGATCCCTCTGATTCTGGTCAAGAACTTAGGTCGTCTTATGTGTTAATTTCCCACTTGCGCTTTCTAGACAAAGAGAAAAGAAAATGACGTTCGGTATACCATCCTTTAGGCCAACATTTCTCAAGAGATGGCAAGATTTTCCTATTTCCACTACAATTTCTAGAGATCTCAATAAACAGTGAGGCCCCTTGCCTATCATCAGCACTCTATAAAGTGTGTTCATCCTGTGGGTGACAAAGTCCTTGCTCAGCGACTTACCTGTGAGTCAGTAATGACTAAGGGACAGAAAGTTCATTTTCAAGGCAAAATATTAGGGAATGATGTATTGTGCTCTCTGTGTCCTCATCTCCTAGTGTTACGAAATACTAGTCATAAGAGATTAGGGCTCTTTCTACCTGGATTTACTTTAAACACCTTTTCAAAGGCTTCAAGGAGGGTGCATTCTGAATAATGGCTAACCATTAAGGAAGAGCCCTGGAGAGCACTCCTTGTCATCATTAGTTAACTCTAACTGCTGTGGTAATGGGTATAACCATGTTGACCGAGTCTCTTTAATCAGAGGAAAAGGAACGGCCGATATTGATATCCTGCCAAGGTCCAATCGAGCAGAACTGTGGATTGAGTTGCAATGCCCTTGCAAAGTGTAGTGGATAAAGAAGGTGTGGTCCATATTGGCAACAGAGTATTCCTCAGCCATCAGGAAGGACGAACACCTGGTACTTGCATTGACCTGGTACTTGAATGCCCAAAACTGGGCGATGCAAAAAAAAAAAAAAGTCAATGAGACAAAGAGGAATATCATATGGCTTCCCCTCCTATACAACACAGGAAGAATACCATGGCCCTTAGTAGAAGTAAGGAAAAACTGAAGGGGAAGAAGTCAAAGAAACAGACAAACCAGGAGATCTCAAGTCTCTGAGAGCCACGCTGAGGGTTACAGTAAAGAAAGAATTCTGGTTAATTGGGAACTGGCTAATGAGTGTTGAGGAGTTGTGGCATATCCTAGGATGAACACTAGGTCATATATGGAACTATACCATCAGCGAATAGTCTGTCAAAAATGTATGGTGGATGATAGCCTGGCTTTTTCAACAGAACAAAAAAAATTAAAATAAAAACAAACTGTCCTTTTCAAAAGTAGATGAAGATAGAGAAAGAGAAGGAATTATATTTTTATTATCTTTAAATAATGAAATGGCATGGAAATTGTTTCCTATAATGTCCTAATGTAAATTGGTTTTTTATACTTGTAAATTAGAGTCTACCCACCTCCTACATTTCTGGAATCAATGAGAAGAAACGAAATTGCCTTCATTAAGTGTCTAGAAGAGTTGCCCATTAAAAGGATTTGGACCTTGCCTTCTGTAGGTTGACAGGTGTTTGATTAGTGCTTCATATGCTTTAGTCACTAGTAGAGAGCTGAGATTTTGTAGGTTTCCTAACCTAATCCTGGGAGTTGATGTGTGTCTTGGAATTTATCCTTTTCTCTCAGTTCTTGGATTTGCTAGTATAATGTGTAGACTTTTTTTTAGGCTATTTTTTAGGTTATTTTTTAGCATAAATGTATAAACTTTTTATTTGGTTATTTTTATTTTTTTATAAGTTGTTATGTGGTTTCATACTTTCAGCTGTGTGAATGTCTCCCTGTTTTATCTAAGTAATGGCTCCTCCATTGTGTAAAAGTCTTCAAAACTGACATGTAAGTTCTCCTGATTTTTTCCTATTGGTTTCTTAATATTACCTTTATTCCGATAATCATCTATCTTATTTCATTTGTTTCTGTTAACTTTGGAGTTTGGTTCTTCTTCTTCTTGTTCCTGATGGCTACCCGTTAGGTTGGTTTTTTCCGGTACTTTTAATTTTTGGAAATACACGCATTTAACCCTATATTGTTTCCTCATATATGTATTGGCATCATCCCATAAGTTCCTTTACTATCCTTTGTTCATGGCACATCCTGATTTTCCTTTTCCTTTTCTTTCTTAGATTCATTGCTAGTTCGCAAGTGAATTGTATTTTCCACCTATTAGTGTCTGGCTGAATTTCCCATTCATAAGCGATTTCTTCCAGTTTTCATATCTTCGTGGTCAAAAGTATACAAATAGGATTTTAATTCTCTTCCATTAATTACAACTGGATTTGGACTCCAGCACATGATCTGTGATAGACAAAGTTAGATCTGCCCTTGGGAAGAACTTCTCTTATTCATGTAACCTCAGAGACACAATATTATGCATGTAACCCCAAAGCTCAGGTGGTCTAGAGAGCCCAATATGATGTATGTTATTCCATACCACCTTTCCATCTGGATGATCTGTCCTGTGTTGAAAGTGAATATCATAGTCCCCAACAATATTGGATTGAGGTCCCCATCTCCCTTCCTTTCTGTTCATATGCTTCCAACATTTAGATACACCCATGTTGGTCATGTGTATGTTGGCAATTCTTCCAGGTTTCTGATGTTTTGATGCTCCAACAAGACAAAACACCTTCCGGTAATCTTTTGTCTCTCAAAGGCATAAAATGTCTCTATCTGCCATAGGTACAATCACATTGGCTCTCTTTTCCTTGCCAATTGCATAACCTATGTCTTCCCAATTCCTTCACTTTAAAGCTATGTGTATCTTCATAGTCAAAGGAAATCTTCCATGGCCAACATAAAGTCGAGCTTGTTTATTTTTTATTGTTTTCTTGTTGACCATTTTTGCCTTCGTGTTTTTTTTTTTTAATTTTCATCCTTCCAAATATCTGTTTATAGGAATAGGATAATTATTCCCGAATATGTGAACTAATTATTTATAATTTTGGTTGGCTTCTTACTTGGATTCTCTATGGTATTTTCTTAGAATTTTGCTTCCTTTAGTATGATTCCTCATCCTCCCCATCTTTGGTGTGTCTTATCTGTGTGTGTGTGTGTGTGTGTGTGTGTGTGTGTGTGTGTGTATGTTGTCTGTGTGTGTTTCACATAACACTTCTAATGAAATTCCAAGAGATAGCCAGTCGGTTTTTATGGATACCAATTCAATGTGATATACCTTGAAAACTCACATTCCATCAGTTTCAGCCATATTTCCTGCTAGGAATGTCCCTTTTAGTCCTCTTTTATAAGCACATATTCTCACTAACTTGACTTAAAGCAAACAACAGATTTTGGGTGCCTTCTTAGAGTCGTATTGTTGTCACCTTTTCCCTTTCTTTTTCCAGGGTCCTTGACCACTATGAGAGAGTGAAATAATATTTATTTGTGTTGCTGAGACTGATAGATGTGATGTAGGCCAATGCTCTCCACAACATTGCCACCGGAGGCAAGTGTCAAGAATTCATTCTTGCTTATGGCTGGGTAAGAGTCTGTGGTGCTTTTTGAAGACAGTGAGATGGTAGTGATGTCTGGAACTCCAGGTTTGTCTTCAGTTATAAACAAAACTGGAAAATTACCACATCATTGCAACATGGTGGAAATAGATGTGAAGCCTACAAAGCAATCTGCACAGAAAAAGAGAAAAGAAGTCACAGAAAACTTGGGAGATGACTGGAGACATGGGTTTGCGAGACATGGGCGATTGTTGCTTAAGAGAACAGATAGACAATGCAAAGGACAAAGGTACAGGAGAGAGAAGCACACTCAGAATGCAGAAGGAGCACGTTTCCCAAAGTCATTGGCTGTGACCAGCAGAGTGTATGAATGGCATGAGTTATTGCCAACAAAGGGTGTTGAGTCCGGAGTTTTCAGATCATCAGCCTTGGCAGACTCGAGAGAACACTGTGTTTTTTTCTTGGAGAGGACAGCAGCAAGCACCTAGGTGCAGACAGACTGGAAACCATGATCGGAGACTATAACAGGGGACAGAGTGGGAAGAAGGTGGATTCTAGCAGTGCATCCATGGGAGGCTGTGTTTACAGAGATAAGTTAATGGGGGCACACGAAATTTTGGGCTCTCGCACCTGCAGTATCAATACCGAGCTACTGGCCAAAGATAGGACGGTGAGGACATTAGATGCGAAAACTGCAGACATGAAATCCCAACCGTGGAATACTGGGGGACTTCCTTGCTCAGTCCAAGTTGCTTTGTCCCAGGAGAAAAGACTCTCCCGTAGTGGACTAGAAGAAAGCCCTGTCCACATGCTTTCTCCTGACCCAGCATTCTACAGGCCTTTGTTCTGTTGAGATGGTTGAAAGTCTCCTTTCACAGGCACGCCAGAGCCCAACAAGATGAACGTCACCATGTTGACCAAGTCACTTTAATCAGCGGAAAAGGAATGCCTATATTGATGGCCTGCAATGCCCACTCGAGCAGAACTGTTAATTGAGCTGCAATGCCCTTGCAAAGACTAGTGGATAAAGAGGGTGTGGTCGATATTGGCAACAGCATATTCCTCAGCCATAAGGGAGGATGAACTCTGGTACTTGCATTGACATGAATGCCACAGGACTGGGTGAAGCAAAATGAAATAGGTAAGCAGACAAAGGGAAATATCATGTCTTTCCTCGTAAATGGCTCAGGAGGAATACCATGGCCCCTAGTAAAGGAAAGGAAAACTGAAGGGGAAGAAGTCAGAGAATGAGACTAAACAGGAGTGACTCAGGATTCTGAGAACCAAGCTGAGGGTAACAGAAAAGAGACACATGCAGGGAATGAGAGAACTGGCTAATGGGTTTTGAGGAGTTGTGGCATATATTAGGGTGAGCACTAGGTTGTATAAGGAACTAAAGCATCCGTGAATACTCTGTCAAAAAAACAAAGAGGCAACCTACAGAATGGGAGAAAGTATTTGCAAATGACAGTACAGACAAAAGGTTGATATTCAGGATCTATCAAGGACTCCTCAAACTCAACACACACAAAACAGACAATCATATCAAAAACTGGGCAGAAGATATAAACAGACACTTGTCCAATGAAGATATACAAATGACTATCAGACACATGAAAAAATGTTCATCATCACTAGCTGTTAGGGATATTCAAATAAAAACACAATGATATATCACCTTACACCAGGTAGAATGGCCAAAATTAGCAAGACAGGAAACAACATGTGTTGGAGGGGATGTGGAGAAAGGGAATCCCTCTTCCACAGTTGGTGGGAATGCAAGTTGTTGCAGCTTCTTTGGAGAACAGTATGGAGATTCCTCAAGAAATTAAAAATAGAGCTTCCCTATGACCCTGCAATTGCACTCCTGGGTATTTACCCCAAAGATACAGATGTAGTGAAAAGAAGGGCCATCTCTACCCCCAACGTTTATAGCAGCATTGGCCTCGGTCGCCACACTGTGGAAATAAGAACCAAGATGCTCTTCAACGGACGAATGGATAAGAAAGATGTGGTCCATATACACTATGGAGTATTATGCCTCCATCAGAAAGGACGAATACCCAATTTTTTAGGAACATGGACAGGACTGGAAGATATTATGCTGAGTGAAATATGTCAAGCAGAAAGAGTCAATAATCATCTGGTTTCACTTATTTGTGGAGCATAACAAATAGCATGGATGGCATGGGGAGATAGAGAGGAGAAGGGAGTTGGGGGAAATTGGAAGGGGAGGTGAACCATGAGAGACTATGGACTCTAAAAAACAATCTGTGGGTTTTGAAGGGGCAGGGGGTGGGAGGTTGGGGGATCCAACTGGTGGTTATTGGAGAGGGCAAGGATTGCCTGGAGCACTGCGTGTGGTGAAAAAATAATGAATACTGTTACACTGAAAATAAATAAAAAATAAATTAAAGAAAAACGGATGATAGATGACAGGCTGGCTTTCTCATCAGAACAAAAAATTAAAAGAAAAACAATCTGCCCCTTTCAAAACCAGATGAAGACAATGAGAAAAAAGAAAAGAATTATATTTTTAGTATCTTCAATTACAAAAATGGCATGGAATTTGTTTCCTAAAATGTCGTTATCTTAATTGGGTCTTTATCCTTGTAAATTAGAGTATATCTGCCTCCTCCATTTCTGGAATCGATGAGAAGAAATGACATTGCCTTCAATAAATGTCTAGAATAGTGGCCCAGGAAAATGATTTGGACCTGCCTTATGTGTGTTGGCAGGTGTTTGATTACTGCTTCAAACCCTTTGTCACTACTAGAGAGCTGAGATTATGTAGGTTTCCTGACCTTATCTTGAGAGTTGATAGGTGTCTTGGAATTTATTCTTTTCTCTCAGTACTTGGATGTGGCATAAATGTGCAACAGGTCTTTTAGGCTTTTTTTTTTTTCCTTTCTATATGTTGTCATGTGGTCTAATACATTCAGTTGTGTAGTTGTCTTCCTGATTTATCCAGGTAAGGGCTCCAGTTTCTTAATGTTTTCAAAAATAACGTGTGAGATCTCCTTATTTTTTTCCTATTTGCTTGTATTTCTTTTATTTTGATAATCATAAATATTATTTAATTTTTTCTGTTAACTTTGAAGTTTGTTTCTTCATTTTATAGTTCCTTATGGCGTCCAGATAGGTTGCATTTTTTCAGTGCTTTTGATTTTTGGAAACACACACATTTAAACCTATATTTTTTCCCCATAAAATGTTTGGCATCATCCCGTAAGTTTCTTTATTTTCCATTTTTCTTGGCACTTTTGAATTTTCCTTTTTGATTTTCATTCTTTGAATCATTGCTAGCTCACTAGTGTGTTCTGTTTTCCACATATTAGTGTCTGGCTGTGTTTCCCCTTTGTAAGTGATTTCTTTCGGTTTTCCTATCTTTGTGGTCATAAGTATACAAGATAGGATTTGAATTCACTACCATTAATTATGACTTGTTTTGGGCTCCAACAACAATCTGTGATAGACAATGTTAGGTCTCCCCTTGGGAAGAACTTATCTTATGGTCCTCAGAGACACAATATTACACATGTATCCCCAAAGCTCAGATGGTCTAGAGAGCCCAAGGTGATGTATGTTATTCCTTACCACATTTTCATCTGGATGATCTGTCCTGTGCTGAAAGTGAATATCGTCATCCCCAAAAATATTGGATTGAGGTCCCCATCTCCCTTCCTTTCTGTTCATATGCTTCCAACATTTAGATACACCCATGTAGGTGGTGTATGTATTGGCAATTCTTCCAAGTTTCTGATGTCTTGATGCTCCATTAAGACAAAACACTTTCCAGTAATCCTTTGACTCTCAAAGGCATAAAGGCTCTCCATCTGCCATAGGAATAATCACTTTTGCTATTTCTCCTTGCCAATTGCATAAACTATGTATTCAAAATTCCTTCACATTCAAACTATGTGTATCTTTATAGTAGAAGGAAATCTCCTATGGACAACAAAAGGTCGAGCTTGTTTAGTATTTGTTGTTTTCTTGTGGACCGTTTGTGCCATTTTTAAAAAGTTTTTGTTTATTTATTTGACAGACAGAAATCACAAGTAGGCTGAGTAGCAGGCAGAGAGAGAAGATGGAAAGCTGGCCCCCTGCTGAGCAGCAAGCCCGATATGGCACTCTATCCCTGGACCCTGAAATCATGTCCTGAAATGAAGGCAGCAGCTTAACCCACTGAGTCACACAGGCACATTCTGCCAATTTTCTTTTTCTTTTTTTATTTCATTCAATCAAAAATCTGCAGTGACGATTTAATTTGGTCCTGAATACTTCAACTAATTATTGATAGGTAAGAAGGTAACTTTCTCATTTTGGTTGGTTTCTGACTTAGATTCTCTGTGCCTTTCCACTATACGGTATTTTCTTTGAGGTTTGTTATTTTAGTGCATTTCTTCAATTCCTCCCCAAATTTTGTGTGTTCTGTGTGTGTGTGTGTGTGTGTTGTCTTTGATTGTTTCACATAACACTTATAATTAAATTTCAAGAGATAGGGAGTCAGTATTTTAAAAATAGCAATTCATTTTGAAAACTCACTTTTCAAAACTTTCAGCCACATTTCCTACAAGGAATATCACCTTTAGTCCTCTTTGATAAACATGTATTCTCAAAAATGTGTCTTCAAACAAACACCAAATATTTTGTGCCTGGTTAGAGGCACATGTTTGTCCCTTTTTTCCTTGCCTTTTCATATGTCTTTTGACTGTTATGACAGTGAAATCGTCTCTTATTTATCTTTCTGAGACTGATAGATGTGACGTAGCCCATGCTCTCCACAGCACTGCCATATGAGGTAAGTGGAAGAATTCATTCTTGCTTATGCCTCAGTAAGGATTTGCAGTGACTTGGAGGACAGTTATATGGTAGTACTGTCTGAGAACCCCTGGCTTCTCTTCAGCCAAGAACACAACTGGAAGATTACCACATTAACTGAAACTTGATGGAAATTGACCTGAAGCCTACAAAGTAACTCCAAGCAAAAGAAAAAAAATGTCACAGAGACTATAGAAGAAGATTGGAGACATGGTTCAGGGGATAAGTGGACATTGGTTCATTAGAGGGCAGTTAGCTAATGCAAAAGACAAAATCAGAGGAGAGTGCAGCACACTGGGAATTCAGAAGGAACATTTTTCCAAATGCCATTGGCTCTGACGAGCAAATGGTCTGAATGGCACAACTTCTTGCCAACAAATGGTCTTGAGGCCTGGAGATTTCTGATCTGCAGGCTTGGTAGACATCAAATTGAGAGAACACAGGGTTTCTCCTGTAGAGGACACCATCAATCAACCAGGTACAGACAGCCTGGAAACCATGATCAGAGACAATACCAGGAGACACAGTGGGAAGATAGTGGGTTGTGGCACTTCATCCATGAGAGGCAGTGTTCGTGGAGATTACTCAATGGGGGCACAAGAAATTTTGTGATCTCGCACCAGCAGCATAAAGACTGAGCTACTGGCCAAAGACAAGATGGTGAGGACATTAGCTGCCTAACCTGCCAAGATGAAACCACAATCGTGGAACATTTGGGTGATTGCCTTCCTCAGTCCAAGTTGCTTAGTCCCAGGAGAACAGACTCTCCCATACAGGAGTAGAAGAAAGCCTTGACCACATGCTCTTTTCTGAACACAGCATTCTGAAAGCCGGCATTCTGTTGAGTTGGTGGAATGTCTCCTTTAACAGGCACACCAGAGCCTACCAAGATTAACCTCAGCATATTCACCCCAGACCCCAAAACCACCAAATGGCAGGCAAGGAGAACCTCTGCAGATGACTAGCCTCAAGGACAGGGGACACCACAACACAAAAGAAGAGGACATGTGTGCCACAAACACACACACACACACACACACACACACGCACACACACACACCTGAGACTCCCACAAGTGCTAGCCCTTGGGCATTCCATTATTCCTTCTTCCTAAAGAAATTATCCTTAGGCTAGACAACAGATTGGGCTTTTCGAATACAGAGGAAGACAAGACCTAGATCCAATGCAAAGAGGAAGAATCAAATAATGCCAAGGAAAAACAACAAGAAATTATCAAGGTCAGGCATTCGGAGTGAAACCTACATAGAACACGCCTTATGGAGGATTGAAAGCAGCGTCCAGGATACTCGCTGTACATCAGAAAACACAGAAGATATCAGGGAGACTCGAACCAAACATTTAAAACTGATAAGAATAAAAGAAAATAAAGAGTTCCTGATGAGAATATTGGTAGCAAACTGGATGCAAAGTCCGAGAAGCTGGCAGAAGTAGAGGGTCCATTTAGTGACCTGGAAAAACAAGATTATAAAATAAGGAAGGAAATCCAAAGAGAGAAGAAAGAATGATGGAACATGACAATGATCTTAGAGAAGTCATCGTCTAAAAGGAATGGAAAGAAGTGCCTATTGTAGGAGAGTAGGAGTGAGAGGAAAAAAGAGGGCTGAACATGGATTTGAGAAATCAGGCCTGAAAATGACCCTTGTCTGGGAGCAGAAACAGAGAGCCAGATTCAGGGACACAGAGGACTTCCATCACCTTCCACAGAAGCAGAGCACAAAAATACATAGTGTCATTCCCCCTGCAAAAGCTAGAAATGGATTATATCTCTTCATACAAATATGCTTGGGAGAGTAGTTTGTCCATAGCCCAGTCACTGACTTCAAGAGGACAAGCTTGACCAGTTCTCGAAATAGGGCAGATAGTTCAACCAACACCAGCCCAAGCCAAAATTCTTATCCCTTGTATTTCAGAACAATGACAGAGCAGTGGTTCTTGTATAGAACTAGGAGGTATTCAGAAGTCAAAGCTGTGTCCCAGGGTGTGTCCATCAGTTCAAAGGCGGACTTCAGCTCAACTCATGATCCCAGGGTCATGTCATCAACTCTGGTCTCAGGTTCCCAGCTCAGGGACAAGTCAGTTTCTCCCTCTCCAGCTCCACCCCCTGATTGTGACCTCTTTGTTCCTCTGTCCAATACATGCATGTGCATCATTTGACAAAAAAAAAAAAAAAAGAAAAAGAAAAACAAAAGCAGTGCACAATAAAGGATGGGGGTCAGAGGATATTTTATTTAATTTGGACCTAGGTTCCTATAGAAGGCATCCAGGTACAGAGAACCTCCCACCATCCTAAAATGCCAGATCTTTGCTCTGAGATCCCTTGTTATTTGTCTTCCTGGATCTCTTCACTAACGTGAAGCATCCACTGTCTGTCACGCTGTACTGGCCCCTTCTGACACATTGTTCATCCTCTCCTGGTTCTCATATTAGGGGTATGCTTTCCAATCAGTCGCCTCTGGTGGCTCACTCCCCCTTTTGTTTATCTTCCAATATCAGTATCAGTCTGATGTTCCACTCTGCTTTTCTGACCTCTGATGTCTTCTGTCCCTGTAGAGATCCAGATGGGTATAATTCTGATCTCAGGCTGATCTCATGGATGATCAGAGTTCATGGGTAGGTAAATAGCTCATTTCAAGGTACAGGTTGAAATGCCTCCTATTGCTCCTTTCATGCCATCTTGTCTCCCTAAATATTTGTCCTCTTAATACTTCATAGTTCTAGACAAAAACCAGTGCTCTACCATTGTTCAGAAAAATGGATTTTGGCTTGGGTGGGTGTAGCTTCCTCTATCCGACCTGCTTCAAAAGGTGGTTTAGCTTATTCTTTGAAGTCAGTGACTTGGCTATGGACAAACTATTTTCCCACACATATTTGGGTAAAGAGAATTACTGCATTGCTAACAGGGGCATGACACTATGTCTTGAATTGCTCTGCTTCTGTGAATCGTGATGGGAGTCCTCTGTGCCTCTGAATCTGGATCTCTGTTTCTGCTCCCAAATGAGAGACATTTTCAGCTCTGATTTCTCAATGACATGTTCAACCCTATTTTTTCTCTCCCTCCTAGTTATCCTACAATAGGCACCTCTTTCCATTACTTAAAGTCGATTATTTTCCTAAGCTCATTTTCATGTTCCATCATTCTTCCTTCTCTCTCAGACTTTGCTTACTTTTTTCCCAGTGTTTTTTTTTTTTTTTTCCCTCAAGGTCACTAATTTGATCCTGTGCTTTTGCAAGCTTCCTGCACTTTTCATCCAGTCAGCTATCAATCTTTACATCAGTAACTCTTTTTTATTTTATTTATTTTATTTTATTTTTATCAGTTTTATACCTGTGGTTCAAACTCCCTGATATCTTCTGTGTTTTCTGATATACACGAAGTATCAAAGCCACTGCTTTTAATCCTCCATCAGGCATGTTATATGTAGAGTTTTCACTCCAACTGCCTGGCCATGATCGTGTCTTTTTTTTTTTTTTTTTTACCTTGGTATCAATTGACTCTTCCATCATTTAACTGGATCTAGGTCTCTGTCTTCTTCTCTGTATTAGAAAAGCCCATTCTGTTTTCTAGCCAGACAGTAATTTATTTAGGAAGAAGAGATCTTGCAGTGCCCACCTTCTGGCCCTTGAGAGAGTCACAGGTGTCTGTATGTGGCATGCATGCCCTCTATTGTTGTGTTGAGGATGTCCCCTGTTCTTGAGGCCAGTATTCTGCAGAGGCTCTCCTTGTCTGCCGTTTGGTGTGTTTGGGGTCTGGGCTGAATATGCTGAGGTTTAGCTTGGTGGGCTCTGGTGTCCCTGTGAAAGGAGATGTTCAACCCACTCAACAGAATGAAGTCCTGCAGCATGCTGTGGTCAGGAGAGAGCATGTGGGCAGGGTTTTCTTCTAGTCCTCTACGGGAGAGTCTGTTCTTCTGGGACAGAGCAACTCGGACTGAGGAAGGCAGTCCCCCATGTGTTACATGTTTGGGATTTCGTGTTTGCCGGTTAGGCAGCTAATTTCCTCATTGTCATGTCTTTGGCCAGTAGCTCAGTCTTCATGCTGCTGGCACAAGAACCCATAATTTCCTGGACCCCATCGAGTCATCTCCACAAACACTGCCTCTCACAGATGCACTGCCAGAACCCACCATTTTCCCACAGTGTCTCCTGGTATTGTCTCTGATCATGGTTTTCAGACTCTCTTCACAAGGGTGCTTTTTGGTGTCCTCTGCAGGAAAAACACAGTGTTCTCTCGAGTCAATGTCTGCCAAGCCTGTTGATCTGAAATCTCCAGGCCTCAAGACCTTTTGTTGGCAAGAATCCGGGCCCTTGAGACCCTCTCCTGGTCACAGTCAATGTCATTGGGAAATAGGCTCCTTGTGGGTTCCCAGAGTGCTCTGGTCTCCTGTGCCTTTGTCTTTTGCATTGTCTCACTGCCCTCTGATGAACTAACTGCCACATCTCCCCTGCGCCATGTCTCCAATCTTCTCCCATAATCTCTGAGACTACTTTTCTCTTTTGCTGTGGAGTTTACTTTGTAGGCTTTAGGTTAATTTATGCCATGTTGCTGTTGATGTAGTAATCTTCCTCTTGTGTTCAAGGCTGAAGACAAGCCTGGAGTTCTCAAACACTACTACCATCTCACTGTCCTTCAAAGGCACCACAGATTCCTACCGATGCATATACAAGAATAAATTCTTGCCACTTGCCTCATGTGGCAGTGCTGTTTAGAGCATTAGGCTACTTCACATCTGCCAGTCTCAGAAAGGCGAATAACAGATGATTTCATTCTCTCATGGTAGTCAAGAGACATATGAAAGAGAAAGGGAAAAAGGGACAAACAATATGACTCTAAGCAGGCACAAAAGATGTGGTGTTTGTTTGAAGGCAGTTTTGTGAGAATATGTGTTTATCAAAGAGGACAAAAGTTGACATTCTTTGTAGGAAATGTTCCTGAAAGTGATTGAATGTGAGTTTTCAAGGCATGTCAAATTGAATTCCTATCCATAAAAGATAGACTTCCTATATCTTAAAGTTCAATTATAAGTGTTATGTGAAAAAACACAGACAACACACACACAAGCTCACAAACACACATAAACACACAGAGCAGATTTGCAAAAGTTGCAGAAGAAGTGAGGAATCACACAAATGGAAGCAACCCCCAAAGAAAATACTGTAAAGGTGAATGGTACAGAGTATCCAATCAGAAAGCAAACAAAATGAGAAAGTTAACTCCTTATCTATCAATAATTCATTCAAGTATTCAGGAATAAATTTTCCCATCACTGCAAACCTATTGTTGGTCTGAATGAAAGTTTTTAAAAAAGGCAAAAAATGTCCACAAGAATAAAACAAAAATGAAACACGCCCGACCTTTTGTTGCCCAGAGGTTATTTCTTTTTACTATAAATATACACAAAACTTGGATGTGAGGTAATTGGGAAGACATAGGTTATGCAATTGGCAAGGGGAAGAGAGCCAAAGTGAGTGTGTCTATGGCAGATAGAGAAATTTTATGCCTTCTAGAGACAAAAGATTACCGGAAGGTGTTTTGTCATAAAGGAGCATCAAAACATCAGAAACTTGGAAGAATTACCAACATATAAACCACCAACATGCCTATATCTAAAGATTGGAAACATATGAACACAAAGGAAGGAAGGTGGGGACCTCAATCCAATATTTTCTGAACTACGATATCCACTTTCAGTACAGGACCAATCGTCTGGATGGAAAGGCTGTAAGGAATAGCAGACGTCATCATAGCCTCCCTAGACCGCCTGAGCTTTGGGGATCCATGTGAAAGTTTGTGTCTCTGAGGAGCATAAGAGAAGTTCTTCCCAAGGGCAGACTGAACTTTGACTATCAGAGATTTTGTGCTGGAGTCCAAATCATGTCATAATGAATGGAAGAGAATTCAAATCCTATCTTGTATACTTATGACCACAAAGGTATGAAATCTTATAGAAAATATTTGTGAATGGGAAACACAGCTACACAGTGATAGGTGGAAAAAACAACATACTTGTGAACTAGTTTTGAATCAAAGATGGAAAATCCAAAGGAAAAAGAAAGTGCCATGAACAAAGGAAAGTCAAGAAAATTACGGGATGAAGCCAAACATTTTATGGAGAAACAATATAGGGTTAAGTGAGTGTATTTCCAAAAATCCAAAACACCTAAAAAAAAGCATCCTAACTGGATGCCAGAGGGAACAAGAAGAAGAATCGAACTCCAAAGTTAACAGAAAAAATTAAATAATAAATATGATAATCAAAATAAAGGAAATACAAACAAACCAATGGTAAAAAATCAGGAGAACTTGCCCATCTGTTTTGAAAATGTTAACAAACAGGACAAGTCATTACCTGGAGAAAACTGGGAGATAAGCACAGAGCTGAAAGTAGGAAACCACATGACAACTGATAGAAAGGAAAAATAAGTAACCTAAAAGATCAGTCTACACAATTATGCTAGCACATCCAAGAACTAAGAAAAAAGGATAAATTCAGAGACACATATCAGCTCCCAAGATTAGATCAGGAAACCTACAAACTCTGAGATCTCTTCTAGTGACTAAAGTGTTTGACACAGTAATTGAACACCTGCAAAAACACAAAAAGCCAGGTCCAAATCATTTTCCTGGGCAACTCTTCTAGACATTTAGTGAAGGCAATGTCATTTCTTCTCATTAATTCCAGAAAGGGAAAAGGCGGGAAGACTAATTGACAAATATAAAGACCCAATTCAGATAAGGACAATATAGGAAAGAAATTCCATGCCATTTCAATAATTAACTACCCTCTGGGGAACTGCATGAAGATGTGGCAGCACAACCGTGCTTTCACCCTCTCATGACCACCCCCCAAATCGCTTCATGCAATAAGCAGACAGTGCGTCGTATAGAATATGGGCATGTTCTAATGGGGCCAGGAGAGGATGAACGATGTGTCTACGAGGGCCATTACAGCAGGACCAACAGTGGATACTACAGTTTGGTGAGGAAATCCAGGAATACAAAGAACAGGAGAATGAACAAGGGGGCTCAGAGTAAAGGTCTAGTTTTGTAGGATGGTGGGAGGTGCTTTGAACCTGGCTGCCTTCCATAGGGACCTAGGTCCAAATTAAATAAAACATCCTATGGCCCCAGTCAATCCTTGTACACTGGTTTTGGTTTTGGTTTTGTTTGTTTGTTTTTTTTTAAACGATGCACATGCATGTATTTGACAGAGAGATCACAATAAGGGAGTGGAGCTGGAGAGGGAGAAGCTGACTTGCCCTTGAGCAGGGAACCTGAGACCAGAGTCAATGCTATGACCCTGGGATCATAAGTTGAGCTGAAGGCCCTCTCTGAACTGATGGACACACCCTGAGACCCAATCTTTGTCTTCTAAATACCTGCTAGTTCTAGACAAGAACCACTGCTCTATCATTGTTCAGAAATGCAGGGGATATGGATTTCAGCTTGGGCTGGTGTTGCTTGAGCTATCTGACCTGCTTTAAGAGCTGATATACCTTATCCTCCTGAAGTCAGAGATTTGGATATGGACAAACTATTCTCCCACGCATATTTGTGTAAAGAGAATCCCTCCATTGCTTGCTTTTGCAGAGGCAATGATATTAAGTCTTTTGGTGCTCTGCTTCTATGGATAATGATGGGATTCCTCTTTGCCTTTGAATCTGGATCTCTGTTTCTGCTCCCATATGAGGGACATTTTCAGCCCCTATTTCTCAAATCCATGTTCAGCCCTCTTATTTCTTTCCCTCCTTGTTCTCCTACAATAGGCATCTCTTTCCATTCCATGACTTCCTTAAGCTTTTTTTAAATTTTTTATTTTTTATAAACATATATTTTTATTCCCAGGGGTACAGGTCTGTGAATCACCAGGTTTACACACTTCACAGCACTCACCAAAGCACATACCCTCACCAATGTCCATAAACCCACCGCCTTCTCCCAAACCCCCTCCCCCCAGCAACCCTCAGTTTGTTTTGTGAGATTAAGAGTCACTTATGGTTTGTCTCCCTCCCAAACACATCTTCTTTCATTTATTCTTCTCCTACCCACTTAAGCCCCCATGTTGCATCACCACTTCCTCATATCAGGGAGATCATATGATAGTTCTCTTTCTCTGCTTGACTTATTTCGCTAAGCATGATACGATCTAGTTCCATACATGTTGTCGCAAATGGCAAGATTTCATTTCTTTTGATGGCTGCATAGTATTCCATTGTGTATATATACCACATATTCTTGATCCATTCATCCGTTGATGGATATCTAGGTTCTTTCCATAGTTTGGCTATTGTGGACATTGCTGCTATAAACATTCGGGTGCACGTGCCTCTTTCGATAACTACGTTTGTGTCTTTAGGGTAAATACCCAATAGTGCAATTGCTGGGTCATAGGGCAGTTCTATTTTCAACATTTTGAGGAATCTCCATGCTGTTTTCCAGAGTGGCTGCACCAGCTTGCATTCCCACCAACAGTGTAAGAGGGTTCCCCTTTCTCCACATCCTCGCCAGCATCTGTCATTTCCTGTCTTGTTGATTTAGGACCTCAATGTGCGAAAGGAATCCATCAAAATTCTTGAGGAGAACACAGGTAGCAACCTCTTCGACCTCAGCCGCAGCAACATCTTCCTAGGAACAACGCCAAAGGCAAGGGAAGCAAGGGCAAAAATGAACTATTGGGATTTCATCAAGATCAAAAGCTTTTGCACAGCAAAGGAAACAGTTAACAAAATCAAAAGACAACTGGCAGAATGGGAGAAGATATTTGCAAACGACATATCAGATAAAGGACTAGTGTCCAGAATCTATAAAGAACTTAGCAAACTCAACACCCAAAGAACAAATAATCCAATCAAGAAATGGGCAGAGGACATGAACAGACATTTCTGCAAAGAAGACATCCAGATGGCCAACAGACACATGAAAAAGTGCTCCATATCACTCGGCATCAGGGAAATACAAATCAAAACCACAATGAGATATCACCTCACACCAGTCAGAATGGCTAACTTCCTTAAGCTTTTTGTAACGTTCCATCATTCTTCCTTCTCTCTTTAGATTGATTCCTTATTTTCAAGTCTTTTTACTCCAGGTCACTAACTTGATCCTCTGCTTCTGCCAGCCTCTTGGATGTTGCTTCAAGTCGGTTACCAATCTTTTCATCGGGAATTTTATTTTATTTATTTTATTTTATTTTATTTTATTTTATTTTATTTTATTTTATTTTATTTTATTTTATTTTACTTCATTTTATTTTATTGTGGTTCTTGACTCTCCCTGATACCTTCTGTGTTTTCTGATGTACACAGAGTATCCTGGCCGCTGCTTTCAATCCTCCATCAGGCATGTTATATGTAGAGGTTTCACTCCAATTATTGGCCGTGATCATTTCTTGTTCTTTTTCCTCGGCTCAATTCATTCTTTCTCTTTGCTTTGGATATAGGACTCTTCTTTTTCTCTATATTCGAAAAGCCCATCCTGTTTTCTAGCCAGAGGGTAATTTATTTAGGAAAAAGAGATCATGGAGTGCCTAAGGGCTGGCCCTTGAGGGTGTCTCTGGTGTGTGTGTGTGTGTGTGTGTGTGTGTGCACATGTGTGACACATGCCCTCTGTTGTGTTGTGGCTGTCCCCTGTCTTTGAGGCCAGTCATCTGACAAGGCTCTCCTTGTCTGCCATTTATGTGTTTGGGGTCTGGGCTGAATACACTGAGGTTTAGCTTGGCGGGCTCTGGTGTGCCTGTGAAAGGAGATGTTCAACCCACGCAACAGAACAAAGGCCTGCAGAATGGTGTAATCAGGAAAGAACATGTAGGAGGGCTTTCTTCTAGTTCCATAGGGAAAGTCTGTTCTCCTGGGACAGAGCAACTTGGACTGAGAAAGGTAGTCCCCCAAGTGTTCCACTACAGGGATATCGTGTTTCCAGACTAGGCAGCTAATGTGCTCACTGTCCTGTCTTTGGTCAGTAGCTCGGTTTTGATGCTGCTGGTGCAAGAACCCCAAATTTTTGGGGGTCCGCATCGAGTCATCTCCAAGAACACTTCCTCTTACGAATGCACTGCCAGAACCTATGATCATCCCACTGTCTCTCATGGTATTGTCTCTTATCGTAGTTTCCAGGTTGTCTGCACCTGGTTGCTTGTTGGTGTCTTCTCAAGGAGAAGCACAGTGTTCTCTCAAGTTGATGTCTGCCAAACCTCATGATCTGAAATCTCCAGGCCTCAAGACCCTTTGTTGGCAAGAACTCTTGTCCTTCAGACCCTATCCTGGTCACAGCCAATGCCATTTAGAAACAGGCTCTATGTGGATTTCCAATGTGCTCTTCTCACCTGTGCCTTTGTCTTTTGCATTGATCACTTCACTCGGATGCACCAACCGCCCACATCTCCCCTGTGCTATGTCTCCAATCTTCTCCCATAGTCTCTGTGACTTCTACTCTCTTTTTCTGTGGAGTTTATTTTGTATGCTTCAGGTCATTTTCCACCAAGGTGCAGTTATTGTGTTCATACTCCAGTTGTATTCATGGATGAAGGCAAGCCTGGAGTTCTAAGATACTACTACTTTTTCACTGTCCTCCAAAGGTACCACAGTTTCTTACCAAGGCATAAGAAAAAATGAATTTTTGCCACTTGCCTCATATTATAAAATGTTCCCAGGATAAACCCCCTGAGGGCTTTCAGGAATACTTTAGCAATATTAGAAGGATATATGATGTCCAAGTGTGATTGTCCGATAGCATTAATCTGCGATTGTAGCTCAGCCAGGTCCAGGCTCAAATTGGTATGATGTCAGATGCCACACAAATGTCTCTGAACATTTTCCCAGGAGTGGTTACCCGCGGTTAAGGGCGTAGCACATATGTTGCTATCCTCCATGACATATCAATAACATTTGAGTCTAGAGCAAAGATAATTGATTTCCCAAATATTCTACTGCTTTTTTAAGGCTATCTAGTCTACTCAACATCTTTATATCAATGGTCTCCTGATTGGATAAAGCATGAGATATATTTTGAAACAAAGTATTAACATCTTTTGCAGTGTGAAGGCTCTGAGATAAAGCCAAAGAAGAGACAGTGGCTGTGGCTGTTATAAGTAATACCTGTTATAAGCAACCCAACAAATCGACGTGTTCACCTAACTGTTTTTCTAATTCCAAAGTGAACTGGTATCCATAGTTAGCATACAACTGTAACTTCTACAGGCAATAAAACACAAGGCAGCTGCATAACTAAATATAACACTGTAGGCTGATCAGACCTATGTAAACTGAAAGCAAGCAAACAATTAGTCAATATACAGTGAGGACAGCGAAACTTATACATAATAGTTCCATTAACTGTATATCTTGATATTATTCCTGCCCCAACAACCAATAGGATGGTCGAGGGACACAAGCTCTTAGTCAGCTTTCCAGTTCCTGGGTAATAAGCAGACAGAGGTGCATCTGTGGTAACAGGTCCCATAGCAGCCACAAGCTTCCAAACATTTAATACCCTGTGGTGTAGAAAACATGCTATCAGGGATAGCATTAAGATGAACATTAAGAGAATCAATAACAGCAATCTGAGACATTTGGGAGTTAAGACTTTTGCTCTTAGACCAATCAGTTATAGAGACATCAGTGATAATGACATGGGGAGTAAGAACCTATGGATGTCTCTACAAACATCCTACCCACGGAGATGAATTGGTGCGCCAGGTACTAGAAGTAGCACAATAAGGATGATCTAAAGGAGTCAACCTGACCACCAGATGAATGGGAAAAGTTCCTGATTGTACTTCCAGCAGGGTCCAGTGTTCTTCCTTAGCTCCTGGTTTAGCTATGGAAGTCTCTGTCTCCTCATCATAATTCATGCTGAAACCATCCAAGTATTTTAAAGTGTGTGAGGACTTAGAAACAGTCAGGCACCCATATACTGGTTGTTGATTATCTCGGGGAAACTGAAAACAAATGGGAGGGCCTGAGGTGAGGCCTGTGAATTAAATTAATGAGCAGCAGTATCAAGTGAGACACTATCACTTATGCCTCTAAAAACCCAGGTAAAATTTGTCTGGATCCTTGGAGACAGATCACTCCAAGTAACCGCCTGAAAAGTAGGTGAATCGGGTATGTAGGCCCAATAAGGGCGAGTCTCTGAGGAGGCAGTTAACAAAGCAAGGAATGCTAAGAACAAATTGGTTGGGGTAACAGGCTTATCTGTGGATTTTACTAACTCCACAGCCCGAGAAGAAAGGGCTTTCATGGTGCCCCAAGTAGATGTTGCTTGACGTCGAGCACAACATCTCCTGGGCTCACTCAGCCGAAGTTTGGCCATCTTCCACTTTATCAGGGAGAAATCATACCCCTCTTGCCGGGAGCCAGCGTGGCACTTCCTCATCCTGTGGAAAAATACAAATAAAACCCTGACCCCTCCTAAGGACAGGATCAGGCCCACGCCACATGAGTGAGGGGATCCTTCCACTTGGTATATGGAAGTGGTGATAAATCAGGAGTCCAGAAGTGCTCAGCTGCAGTCTTCACCATAGTATCTACATTCAAAAAAATTTAAAACATATAAAGCTAGAGATAAATGGACATAAGGTTTATATTTCATTTTACCCTGTAAGATTTCCCCCTCTTTTAATTTTTTCAGAGCATTTTTGAGACTAGCATGACTTTGGTTCACAATGGCTTGACCTGTAGAATTATACAGAATAGCTGTAGAATGAGCAATGTGGAAAGTAGAACAGGATTGTTAAAGGCCATAGAAGTGTATGCAGAGCCATTGTCAGTCATAATGATCCAGGTGTGCAAATGCCTGAAAAAAATGATTCTGCACATCTGTAAAAGCTTCTCCTGAATGTGCAGTAGCAAAAGTATATTCTGAAAAGGTGTCCATAGAAACATACAAATATGATAACTGACCAAAGGGTTTATTTAAAGTAATATCCACATGCCAAAGAGAATTAAGAGTTAGCGTACAAAAAGTTGGACAGGTTTGACATGATTTAACAATTTGTCCAGCTTGTTCTATGACAATCTTAAATTTCCCTTGTAATGCTTGTGCATTTTGGTGAAACATTTTGTGACTTCTCTTTGCTTTTTCTAAGGGAGTAAAAATAGCAGCATGAGTTGAAGCATCTGCTAGAGCATTACCTTCGGAAAGTGGACCTGGAAGGGCTGTGTGAGCATGAATATGGAAAATGAAAAGAGATTCAGTTCTGGTTGTCAGTAAATGTTGAATCTGTGAAAATAAATGAACTAATTTTTTGTCATTGCTAAGAATAAACGCAGGGATTCATCAAGAAATTGTTTTAGCCACATATTGACTATCTGTGTATATATTGAAGAGCATATTGGAAGGCTTTTAATTCAGTGTGCTGCACTGAAGAGGTTTTATAATGTAGTTTAGTACTAGTACAACATCAGGTGGAAATGAAAATGATTCCAATGTCTCCAGTTTTACTTGCATCTATAAAAACAGTCGGCACATGAATAATTGGGGTTGTCTGGACAAAGTTAGGAAAAATGACAGCAGTCAGATTAAGAAACTGTAAAAGTTCATTATTAGGTAAGTGGAATATAATCTGTCCTGGGTATGTGGCTAAAGCAACTTGCCATTCGCTATCTTTCATTTATAGACTGGATAATTGTTCTTTTGTAATTATTGACACAATGATAAAGTCAGGTTCTTGTCCCAATAACTGAAACAACCATGTGTGTGCTTTGGTTATCAATTGTACTACCATTTGTAAAGTTGGATTGATAACTTTTTAAAATTTATTTCTTTATTTTCACATTAACAATATTCATTTTTTTTTTACCACACCCAGTGCTCCATGCAAACCGTGCCCTCTATAAACCCACCACCTGGTACCCCAACCTCCCACCCCCCATCACTTCAAGACTATCAGATTGTTTTTCAGAGTCTAGAGTCTCTCATGGTTCACCTCCCCTTCCAATTTTCCCCAACTCCTTTCACCTCTCTAACGCCTCATGTCCTCCATGCTTTGTGTTATGCTCCACAAATAAGTGAAACCATATGATAATTGACTCTCTCTGCTTGACTTATTTTACTCAGAATATCTCTTCCAGTCCCATACATGCTGCTACAAAAGTTGGGTATTCATCCTTTCTGATGGAGGCATAACACTCCATAGTGTATATGGACCATAACTTTTAAATAATGAATGGCAAGATGAATCCATTCCAAAATTCCTGAAGATTGCCACAAAATAGCAATAGGTAAAATTTGTGGACATAATATGTTCAAATATATTGATTGGTTGTGTAAACTTGAGTTAATTGTGCTTGTGAGATAGCCCGTTCTACCAGAGATAGAGCAGTTTTAGCTGCCTCAGTTAGTTGCCATGGTAAACTTGGATGAGAATCATCTTTCAAAATCAGACATAGAGGTTGCAATTGTTTAGCAGTAAGGGCTAAAGATGGGCGAAGTGAATTAATATCACCTAATAATTTTTGGAAATCATTAAGAGTTGTCAAATGCTGTGTTCTAATTTGGAAGTTTTGTGGTCTTATTTTCTTATTATGTATGACATATCCTAGATATTCAAAAGGTTGCTGTCTTTGATTTTTTTGTGGTGCCACAACTAGGCCATACAGATCCAAAAACTGTAACAAATTTTTTAAAGCCTGTTGCAATGATATCTCAGTTTTTGCTGAAAGCAAAATATTATCCATGTAATGTATACAGTATATTTGATTCTGATAGTTTTTCTCTAAAAAGGAGTCAGGGCCCGAGAAACATACTGTTGACCCAAAGTAGGACTGTTAGCCATCCCTTGAGGCAAAACAGTCCTTTGATATCTATCATGAGGTTCTAAAAAATTTGTACTTGGCACTGAAAAAGCAAATCTATCAATATACACTGGGGCTAGCGGAATGATAAAAAAGGAGTCTTTCAGATCTATAACTAACATTTGATGATCAAGTGGAATACTAGTTGGAGATGGTAGTCCAGGTTGCAGGGCTCCCGTTGTTTGTAGCACAGCACTACTTGCCCTGAGATCTTGTAATAATCTCCATTTGCTAGATTTCTTTTTAATAACAAATATGGGGCTATTCCAAGGACGAGTAGATTTATGTAGATAACCAAGAGCATATTGTTCATCCATTAACAATTTTGCTGCCTCTAACTTCTCTTTAGATAAGGGCCATTGATCAACCCACACAGGAGTAGAGGCATAGCATGTGGTCTAGTCAATGGCCCTTATGAAAACCCATATCATGTCTATCACTTTTTGGTGTTATTGATAGAGGTTCAATAGGGCCTTGTAAAGTCTTTCCAAGGCCTTTGCCTTTTCCATATCCCGTTCTGTGCATCATTTGAATAACGTTAGGAGATTGTGATTCTTTAGGAATTGGAGGTTTCTCTAACACTAGTCCCATATCAAATAGTATATCTCTGCCCCAAAGGTTCAAATCTATATCTAATATAAAAGGTTGAAAATTTCCATGATGGCCTTCAGAAGTTTGCCAAGGTGAGTGGTTAGAGCTAATTTTTGGAGCTGATGCATTACCTACTCCCTTTATGTGAGTGGTAGTGCTTTTGAAGGGCCATTGAGAGGGCCAATCCTTGAGTGCTATGACTGACATATCAGCTCCGGTATCAATCAAGCCCTGAAATGGATGACCATGGACATATAGGGTCAAAAATGGTTTATCAGAGGTAATAATTCTCATCCAATAGGCATCTGTTGAGCCAAATCCTTGTTCCCCTCATTGAGGTTTCACAATTTGGTTCTGTGATTGTACTCTAGATAACAAGATTAATTGTGCTATAGATATTTTAGGTAGCAAGGCCATGATCCCAGAAGAGAGGGAAATCATTATTTTAATTTCTCCTGTGTAATCCTCATCTATAAATCCAGGATGAAAATTTAACCCCTTCATAGTCCAGCTAGAATTGCTTAATAAAAGTCCCCAAATTCCTTTTGGCAAGGGGCCCCATATTCCAGTAGTGATTGCTTTAGAGGGTTCCACAGCCTCAAGGTAAACATCAACATATGGGGCTAAGTCGAGTCAATTACTGGAGGGAGTACCTCAGAATAATTTGTTGACTCTGGGTAAGTCTGCACTGTTTTCTTGGGGAATTGTGGTAGGAGGGATGCTATTGTTTGGCGGGGCAGCAGTGGGCCCCTTTTGAAGTTTCCCTGAAGGGGTTGGCCAAATTTATCTGTTTTGGATAGACAGTCATTTGCCCAATGATAACCTCTCTGACAATGGGGACATAAAGATTGAGGCTTACTCTTTTGATTATTGGGAGGAGTAGGCAAACCTTTACTTTGCCTTTGTTTAGATAATTGGGGGCATTGAGCATAAAAGTGTCCCAAATTTCCACATTGAAAACATGCTCGATTATTAAATTGTCCTCCCTTAGATTCAATAAGGTGTTGCTGCATTTCTTGAGGGGAAATTACTTTTAATATTACAGCCATAGGAACTCTTTGAATATAGGAAGGCCCAATATCAGCACACAATCGAATGTAATCCTCTAAAGTGCATGTTTTACTCCAAGGGCTTATAGTAGCCTGACATGCAGTGTTAGCATTCTCATAAGCCAATTGTTTGACTATAATAGTCCCAGCTTCACCATCCAATACAATCTTACCTACAGCCTTTAAGAGAGGGGCTACAAAGTCCTGACACTGCTCATCAGGTCCCTGTTGAATTTTAGATAATTCCTCAGTTTGGGCCCTATAGTAGGTAATCTCTTCCAAGCCTTAAGAGCACATTCATTAATTTGAGTGAATGCAATCTCTGGATAATCTATTTGAATGCCAACATCAGAATAAGGTCCAGCTCCTACTAATATATCATAAGTAATAGGAATCTGTGTTCTTCTATTATACAAGGCCATTTCATTAGCTCTTTCAATGAATTAAGCCTTCTATAATAAAAAATCTCCACCTGATAAACATGCATGAGCTATGACCTTCCAATCACCAGGACACAAAGCTTCCATTCCCAAATTATCTAGTAGAGGTAAAGTAAAAGAAGCAGTAGGATCATACTGAGCAGTGGCAGTTTTAATTTCTTTTAAGACTTTGAAATTTAGAGCTGTGTAAATTCTTTGTCCTTGCTGGTTGGCAGTAACAGGGAATGCAGAAAACTCTGCAACATTTCCCCTTTTTGATGTGTGCTTGATACAAAGCACGCTGTAACGGTGTTACTTCTGATAAAGAAAGTAACTGTGCACTTTGTTGTGCAGCCATTGCAGGAAAAGCAGCACTTTTAGGTCTTACTTTCTCTTTTTTTTTTTAAGATTTTATTTATTTATTTAACAGAGAGAGATTACAAGTAGGCAGAGAGGCAGGCAGAGAGAGAGAGGAGGAAGCAGGCTCCCTGCTGAGCAGAGAGCCCGATGTGGGACTAGATCCCAGGACCCTGAGATCATGACCTGAGCCAAAGGCAGCGGCTTAACCCTCTGAGCCACCCAGGTGCCCCAGGTTTTACTTTCTCTTTATGACTTGGCGCCTGCCATCAAGCATCCGGGATTTTATAGGCCGATTTTATCTTAGATTCACCCCCTAAGGAGGGAGTGGTATTAACCTCCACATGAGTACACTGTGGCACTAAAGTATTATTCGGTACCTGCTTTTTACATGGTGTATCAAAAAGAGTGCAATGCAAAAAACTATAAAGTACTCACGAAAGAAATTGAGGAAGACACAAAGAAATGGGAAAATGTTCCATGCTCCTGGATTGGAAGAATAAATATTGTGAAAATGTCTATGCTACCTAAAGCAATCTACACATTTAATGCAATTCCTATCAAAGTACCATCCATCTTTTTCAAAGAAATGGAACAAATAATTCTAAAATTTATATGGAACCAGAAAAGACCTCGAATAGCTAAAGGATATTGAAAAAGAAAGCCAACGTTGGTGACATCACAATCCCGGACTTCAAGCTCTATTACAAAGCTGTCATCATCAAGACAGCATGGTACTGGCACACAAACAGACACATAGATCAATGGAACAGAATAGAGAGCCCAGAAATAGACTCTCAACTCTATGGTCAAATAATCTTCGACAAAGCAGGAAAGAATGTCCAATGGAAAAAAGACAGCCTCTTCAATAAATGGTGCTGGGAATATTGGACAGCCACATGCAGAAAAATGAAATTGGACCATTTCCTTACACCACACACGAAAATAGACACAAAATGGATGAAGGACCTCAATGTGCAAAAGGAATCCATCAAAATCCTTGAGGAGAACACAGGCAGCAAACTCTTTGACCTCAGCCGCAGCAACCTCTTCCTAGGAACAACGCCAAAGGCAAGGGAAGCAAGGGCAAAAATGAACTATTGGGATTTCATCAAGATCAAAAGCTTTTGCACAGCAAAGGAAACAGTTAACAAAATCAAAATACAACTGGCAGAATGGGAGAAGATATTTGCCAACGACATATCAGATAAAGGACTAGTGTCCAGAATCTATAAAGAACTTAGCAAACTCAACACCCAAAGAACAAATAATCCAATCAAGAAATGGGCAGAGGACATGAACAGACATTTCTGCAAAGAAGACATCCAGATGGCCAACAGACACATGAAAAAGTGCTCCATATCACTCGGCATCAGGGAAATACAAATCAAAACCACAATGAGATATCACCTCACACCAGTCGGAATGGCTAAAATCAACAAGTCAGGAAATGACAGATGCTGGCGAGGATGCGGATAAAGGGGAACCCTCCTACACTGTTGGTGGGAATACAAGCTGGTGCAACCACCCTGGGAAACAGCATGGAGGTTCCTCAAAATGTTGAAAATAGAACTGCCCTATGACCCAGCAATTGCACTATTGGGTATTTACCCTAAAGATACAAACGTAGTGATCCAAAGGGGCACGTGTACCCAAATGTTTATAGCAGCAATGTCCACAATAGCCAAACTATGGAAAGAACCTAGATGTCCATCAACAGATGAATGGATCAAGAAGATGTGGTATATATACACAATGGAATACTATGCAGCCATCAAAAGAAATGAAATCTTGCCATTTGCGACAACATGGATGGAATTAGAGGGTATCATGCTTAGCAAAATAAGTCAAGCGGAGAAAGAGAACTATCATATGAACTCCCTGATATGAGAAAGTGGTGTTGCAACATGGGGGCTTAAGTGGGTATGAGAAGAATAAATGAAAGAAGATGGGATTCGGAGGGAGACAAACCATAAGTGACTCTTAATCTCACAAAACAAACTGAGGGTTGCTGGGGGGAGGGGGTTTGGGAGAAGGGGATGGTATTATGGACATTGGGGAGGGTATGTGCTTTGGTGAGTGTTGTGAAGTGTGTAAACCTGGTGATTCACAGACCTGTACCCCTGCAGATAAACAGGTTTTTTGAGAAAATGAATGTAAAAAAAAAAAAAAAAAGAGTGCAATGGAGCTGGAGAAGAGCAACCATAGCACATTATCATCATCATGATAAACATCATCCTTTTCAATTTCATCATCCCCTGAAGTTATCAATACCAGGGGCGGTAAACGAACCACACTGGGAGGACTCTCAGACATATGACTTTTATTGAATAATTCCTCCAAAGAAGGGAGAGACAGCGCTGATGCCATCACGCAATCTCCGCCATGAGAAGGGCTTAAACTGCACATTAGAAATTCCTCACCTTCTTCTCCCACTGAATGAGATTTTAAAGACAATAAATCAAAGGAATGTTTAGGGTCCAAAAGGTCCCTAATCTGGGACCAGAGGTTCATTGTACCCTCTGGAACTGTTGCAGCACCGTGAACAAAAATTTGATTCTTAATTTCTTGACCCACATGGTGCCAAAGTTCAAGATTTGCACTCCCTCCCTTAGGAAACCAGGGGCATAAATCACTAACAACCTCAAAAAATCCCTGAAGAGTCTCGTGAGAGACTCCTGACACTCTCTCCTTTAGAAGAGCTTGCAGGGCCTGCAAAAAATGACCCTCTTAGGTTGACTGATCTGTCCCCATATTTTACTTCTGTCGTTCCAGATCACCTGGATTCTCCTCCCTGATATAAAGTCCTCAACTGAGATGCCACTTGTCTTCAGGTCCCTGTTGGGGCGCCACCTGTCGTGGCCAGCGTGACAAGAGGGAGCAGGGTTGAAGGGTAGGAGAATGAAGAAAGGGAATGTGGGGAATAGGAAGGACACAGGCAAATGTGTCAAGCAGGTGCCGAAGTTTATTTTGCAGAGCTCTGATTTATACCACACAGTAAGGGAATCACTTCCTGTACATCTGGTGATAGTTTCTATTTTGGCCTGAGAGTAGCTGGCCATACAGAGATATCAGACAGCCTTGACCTTCATGGTTTGGACACTTAGGCCATAACTGAATATTCACAAAACACAGGAGCCTTATTATCTTAGTCTTGAGAGAGCAGCTTCAATGGCAACAAGCCTAACCTCACAATGTTCTCATAACAATCACCAGGGAACACGGTGTCACTCTATCTTGCCACCTGTGAAGGTCCTCGGATTAAGAGTTTCCCAAGAACTGTTGCTCTATTGGGTTAACCCCTTCTAGGCACGAGGCCCCCAAAACTTGATGGTGCATCAAAACAACAAAAACTTGGAGGATTTACCAACATATACACCACCAACATGGAAGCATATGAACAGAAAGGAAGGGATATGGGGATCTCAATCCAAAATTTCTAGGGACTATGATATCCATTTTCAGCACAGGACAGATCATCCAGATGGAAAAGTGGTAAGGAATAACAGATGTTATCAGGATCTCTCTAGACCACCTGAGTTTTGGGGATACAACCATTAGATTGTGTCTCTGTGGATCATAAGAGGAGTTCTTCCTAAAGGTAGACCTAACTTTATCTATCACAGATAGTGTGCTGAAGTCAAAATCAATATATAACTAATGGAAGAGAATTCATATACTCTCTTGTATACTTATGACCATGAAGGTATGAAAACGGAAAGAAATCACTTACGAATGGGAAACACAGCCAGACACTAATAGGTGGAAAACACAAAACACTCGCAAACTAGCAAGGAATCAAAAAAAGAACATCCAAAGGAAAATCATAAAGTTCCATGAGCAAAGGAAAGTCAAGAAAATTATGAGATGACGCCAAAATATTTTATGGGGAAACAATAAGGGGTTAAATGCGTGCATTTCCAAAAATTAAAAACACCGAAAAAAAGCAACCTAACTGGATGCCAGAAGGAAAAAATAGAAAATACGAACTCCAAAGTTAACACAAAAATTGAAATAATTCATATGATTATCTAATTAAAGGAAATACAAGCAAACCAATAGGAAAAAAAAATCAGGGTAACTCACACGTCAGTTTTGAAAACATTAACAAACTGGAGGAGCCATTACCTGGATAAAACAGGGAGACAAGCACACAGCTGAAAGTATGAAACCACATGACAACTTATAGAAAGGAAAAAAATAACCTAAAAGACCCTTCTACACAATTATGCTAGCTAATCCAAGAACTGAGAGGAAAGGATAAATTCCAAGACACATATCAGCTCCTAAGATTAGGTCAGGAAATCTACAAAATCTGAGCTCTCTACTATTGGCTAAAGAGATTGAGCAGTAATCAAATACCTGCCAACAAACAGAAGGCCAGCTCCAAATCCATTTCCTGGGCAACTATTCTAGACATGTAGTGCAAGCAATGCCATTTTTTCTCATTGATTCTGGAAATGGAAGAGGTGGGTAGACTCTACTTTAGAAGGATAAAGACCTTGTGCAGATAAGGACATTTTAGGAAACAAATTCCATGCCATTCCCATAATTAAAAATAATAAAACTATAATTCTTTCCTTTTCTTTCTGTGTCTTCATCTGGTTTGAAATAGTTTTTCTTTGAATTGTTTTGTTCTATTGAGGAAGCCAGCCTATCATCCATCATCCGTTTTAGACAAAGTATCCACAGATGCTTTAGTTCAATATACGACCTAGTGCTTCTCCTAATATATGCCACCACTCCTGAACACCCATTAAGCAGTTTCTTCCTTCCCTGCATGTCTCTCTTTTCTGTATCCCTCAGCTTGGTTTTCAAGTCCTGAGTCACTCCTGGATTTCCTCCTTCTCTGACTTCTTCCACTTCAGTTTCCCTTATTTTATTAAGGATTATGGTATTCATCCTGGGGCACATATGAGGGATGACATATGATATTTCCCTTGGTCTGCTTGCCTTTTTCATTTTGCATTACCCAGTCATGGGACATTCATGTCAATGCAAGGACCAGAGGTTCATCCTCCCTGATGCTTGAGGAATATTCTGTTACCAAGATGGACCACAACTTCTTTATCCACTAGATTGTGCTAGGTACTGTGGCTCAATCCACAGTTATTCTCATGTGGACATTGCAGGCCATGGATATAGGCCATCCCCTTCCTCTGACTAAAGAGACTTGTTCAACATGTCTATAACCATTACCACAAAAAGTGGAGTTAACTAATAATGACAAGGAGTGCTGTCCAGGCCTCTTCATTAAGAGTTAGCTCTGATGCAGAAAGTCACTTTCCTTGAAGACTTGAAAAGGTGTTTAAGGGAAAACCAGGTAGAAAGACCCCTAATCCCTTGAAACTCCTGTTTCAAAACACTAGGAGATGAGGACACAGACAGCACAATATATCCATGCCCTAAACTTTTTCCTTGAAACGGGACTTTCCATCCCTTCATCATCACTGAACCATAGGGAAAAGACATTGAGAAAGGACTCTCTCACCCACAGGATGAACAAACCCATGGAGAGATGTTTATATCCAAGAGGCCTCATTGATTCTTGAGATATCTAGAAATTTTAGTGGAAATAGGAACACATTGCAGTCTCTGGGGAAATGTTGGCTTAAAGGATGGTATACAGAGCATCATTTTCTTTTCTCTTTGTCTAGAAAGGGGAAGCGGGACATTGACACACAAGACAACCTGCGTTCTTGATCAGGCTCATAGGGCTCTTTTTCTGTCCTTCCCAGGCTTCCTACCTAAAGCCATAGGACTCCAAGGTCATGGGAGAGGGATGGCTGCTTCAGTGAATCCAGCAACTGTGATGTCACAAAGCTTTGATGTCATAGCAGCCACTCCTCATCAACCCACGCCTGGTATCTACACTTGGCTGGAGTAGTCATGGGTGTGCCAAGAGGATCCCAAGTCTCCCAAACCGCAGGAGCCACCTGGATCTCTCACCAAGGCAGTGTGTGAAGCGATTCGGTTTCACCTTCTCCATGGCCGACTTCATAATCTTAAGAACATTGAGCATTCCCACAGGGTGGAGCAAATACCCTCTGGGGATCTGCATGGAGATGTGGCAGCACAAGCTTGCCTTAATCCTCCCATGGCCATCCCCCAAATGGTTTCATGGGATAAGCAAACAGTGCCTCTTGTGGAAGATGGGCATGTTCTAATGGAGCCAGGAGACGATGAACAATGTGTCAACAAGAGGCCATTACAGCGTGACAGACAGCAGATGCTACAGGTTGGTGATGAGATCCAGGAAGACAAAGAACAGGAGAATGAACTAGGAAGCTCCGAGCGAAGGTCGGACATTTTAGGATGGTGGGGGGTGCTCTGTACCTGACTGCATTTTAAAGGGAACTAAGTTCAAATTAAATAAAACATCCTATGGCCACAGTCAATCCTTGTACACTGGTTTTGGTTTATGTTTTTTGTCAAATGATGCACATGCACATATTTGACAGAGAGACAGAGTGATCACAATCAGGTGGTGGAGCCAGAGGGGAGAAGCTGACTTGCCCGTGAGCAGGTAACCTGAGACCAGAGAGAATGCCATGACCCTGGGATCATGAGTTGAGCTGAAGGCCACCTCTGAACTGATGGACAAACACCGAGACCCAACCTTTGACTTCTGAATACCTTCTCGTTCTAGATAAGAGCCGCTGCTCTGTCATTGTTCAGAAATGCAGGGGATATGGATTTTGGCTTGGGCTGGTGTTGCTTTAGCTGTCCGACCTAATTCGAGAGCTGGTATAGCTTGTCCTCTTGAAGTCAGTGACTTGGCCATGGAAAAAGTATGCTCCAACGCATATTTGGGTAATGGCAATTCCTCCATTTCTATCTTTTGCAGGGAAATGACACTATGTCTTTTGGTGCCCTGCTTCTGTGGATGGTGATGGCAGTCCTCTGTGCCTCTGAATCTGGATCTCTTTTGCTGCTCCCAGATGAAAGCCATTTCAGCTCTGATTTCTCAAAGACATGTTCAGCACTTTTTTTTTTCTATCATTCCTAGTTCTCCTACAATAGGCACCTATTTCCATTCCTTGGATTCGATGGATTCCCTAAGCTCTTTGTCATGTTTCATCACTCTTCCTTCTCTCTTTGGACTTGTTCCTTATTTTCTAGTCTTTTTCTTCCAGATCACTTGGATCCTCTGCTTCTGCCAGCTTCCTGGACTTTTCATCCAGTCTGCTTCCAATCTTTTCATCAGGAACATTTAATTTTATATTATTTTACTTTTATCAGCTTTATCTCGTGGTTCAGAACTCTGATTATCTGTGTTTTCTGATGTTCACGAAATATCCTGGATGCTGCCTTTTATACTCCATTGGGGGTGTTTTATGTAAAAGTTTCACTCCGATTTCCGGGCCATGATCATTTGCTGTTCTTTTTCTCAGCATCAATTGATTCTTCCATCTTTGCATTGGATCTAGGTCTCTATCTTCTTCTCAGTATTCTAAAACCCCATTCTGTTTAATAGCCTGGGAGTAAGTTCTATAGGTAGAAGAGGTCATGGAGTTCCCAAGGGCTGGCCCTTGAGAGATACTCAGTTGTGTGTGTGTGTGTGTGTGTGTGTGTGTGTGTGAGTGTGTGTGTTATGCATGCCCTCTGCTTTTGTGTTGTGACTTTCCCCTGTCCTTGAGACCAGTCATCAGCAGAAGATCTCCTTGCTTGCTGTTTGGTGTGCTTGGGTTCTGGGCTGAATATACTGAGGTTTAACATGCTGGGTTCTCGTGTGCCTGTGAAAGAGATGTTCAAACAACTCAACAGTTTGAAGGCCGTAGAATGTTGTGTTCAGGAGAGAGCATGTGGGCAGGGCTTTCTTCTAGTCCCCGATGGGTGAGTCTGCTCTCCTTGAACTAAGCAGCTTGGACAGAGGAAGACAGTCCACCAAGAGTTCAACGGTTGGGATTTTGGTATTTGCAGGTTAGGAAGCTAATGTCCTCACCATCCTGTCTTTGGCCAGTACCTCGGTCTTGATGCTGCTGGTGCAAGAGCCCCAAATTTATTATGCCCCCATCAATGCACTGCCTCTCATGGATGCACTGCCAGAACTCACCATCTTCCCACTCTGTCTCCTGTGATGGACTATGATCATGGTTTCTAGGCTGTCTGCACCTGGTTCCTTGTTGGTGTCCTTTGCAGGAGAAACACAGTATTCTCTCAAATTGACGTCTGCTCAACCTACTGATTTGAAATCTCCAGGCCTCATGACCTTTTGTTGGCAAGAACTCGGGCCATTCAGACCCTCTGCCTTTCACAGCCAATGGCTTTGGGAAACAGGTTTCTTGTGTATTCCCAGTGTGCTTTCTCCTGTGCCTTTGTCTTTTGCATTGTCTTACTGGCCTCTGACACACCAGTTGCACACGTCTCTCCTGAGTCATGTCTTCAATCTTCTCCCATAGTCTCTGCGACTTCTTTTCTCTTTTGCTGTGGAGTTTAATTTGTAGGCTTCAGGTCAATTTCTGCCAAGTTACAGTTGATGTGTTCATCTTCCTGTTGTGTTCATGGCTGAAGACAAGCCTGGAGTTCTCAGGCACTACTACCATCTCACTGTCCTCCCAAGGCACCAAAAGTTCTTACTGAGGAATAAGCAAGAATGAATTCTTGCCACTTGCCTCATGTGGCAGTGTTGTGGAGAACATTGGCTAGGGAATATTTATCATTCAGAAAGTCAAATAACATACAGTTTCACTTTCTTGTTGTAGTCAAGAGATACGGGAAAAAGCAAGGGAAAAAGGGACAAATCACACGGTTCTAACCGGGCACACAAAATTTGGTGTTTGTTAGAAGACAGGTTTGTGAGAATACGTGTTTATCAAAGAGGACAAAAGGCGACATTCTTTGTAGGAAATGTGGTTGGAAGTGATGGAATGTGAGGTTCAAGTCATGTCAAATTGAATTGCTATCCATAAAAGAACAACTTCCTATCTCTTGAAATTTAATTATAAGTCTATGTGAACACACACAGACAACATCCAGACACACACACACACACACACACACACACACACAAAGGAGACACACAAAAGATGGAGACAAAGTGAGGAATAACACTAAAGGAAGAAACACTCCCAAATAATACCATAAAAAGGAAAGGTACAGAGAATCCAAGTCAGAAACCAACCAAAATAGAAAGTTAACCTCCTACCTATCAATTTTCAGTTCAAGTATTCTGGATAAATTCTCCCATCAGTACAAACAGGTACTGGACTGAATAAAAATTTTTTAAAAAGGCAAAAATGGCCTACAAGAAAACAATAAAAACTTAACAAGCTTGACCTTATGTCATGAATAGAGATTTCCTCCAACTATAAGGATACATATAGCTTGAAAGTGAAGGAATTGGGAAGACATAGTTTATGCAATTGGCAAGGAGAAGAGAGCCAAAGAGATGGTGCTTATCCAGATAGAGAGATTTTATGCCTTCCAGAGACAAAAGATTACCGGAAGGAGTTTTGTCTTGATGGGACATCAAAACATCAGAAACTTGGAAGGATTGCCAACATATACACCACCAACATGGGTGTATCTAAATGTTGGAAGCATTTACAGAAAGGAAAGGACGTGGGGACCTCAATCCAGTATTGTTGGGGACTATGATATCCACTTTAAGCACAGGAAAGATCATCCAGATGGAAAGGTGGTAAGGAATAACAGAAGTCATTATGTACTGTCTAGATCACATGAACTTTGGGGGGGTCCATGCATAAGATTGTGTCTCTGAGGACCATAAGATAAGTTCTTCCTAAGGGCAGACCAAACTTTGTCTATCACAGATCATGTGCTGGAGTCCAAATCAAGTCATAATTAATGGGAGAGAATTCACATTATATCTTGTATACTTATGACCACAAAGTATGAAAATGGAAAGAAGTCACTTATAAAAGTGTGAGGAGATGGGAGTTGGGGTATCAGATGGTGGGTATTATAGAGGGCATGGATTACATGGAGCACTGGGTGTGGTGAAAAAAAAATAATGAATACTGTTGTGCTGAAAATAAATTAAAAAATAATAATTCAAAATTAAAAAAAAAAAGAGAAGAAAAGAAAGAAAGAAAGTTTCGTAAAGCCCCCAGGGAATCCGTCAGTTCCTGGCTCTTGAATTTGGGAGGCTTTTCATCACTGCTTCAATCTCGTTACTAGATATCAGTCTATTCAGATTGTTAATTTCTTCCTGGTTAAATTTTGGGAGTTTATAATTTTTCCAGGAATGCATCCATTTCATCTAGGTTGCTTAGCTTATTGGCATATAAATGTTGATAATAACTTCTGACTATTGTTTCTCCTTCCTTGGTGTTTGTTGTGATCTCTCTCTTTTTCATTCATAATTTTATAAATTTGGGCTTTCTCTCTTTTCTTTTCAATTAGTGTGGCCAATGGTTTATCGATCATATTGATCCTTTCAAAAGAACAGCTTCTAGTTTCATTGATGCATTCTACTGTATCTCAGGTTTCTACCTCATTGATCTCAGCTCTAATCTTGATTATTTCCTTTCTTTTGTGTGGAGTTGGTTGGATTGTTATTGATTCCCCAGTCTCTTAAGGTGGAGAGATGCTGCTGGGATCTGGATTTTTCCCTTTTTTTTTTTTTTTTTTTTTTGAGGGAGGCTTGGATGGCTATGTATTTCCCCCTTAGTACCGCCTTTACTGTATCCCATAGATTTTGTACCCAAGTGTCTTCATTCTCATTGGTTTCTATGACATTGTTTCCATTCATCTTTGATCTCCTGGTTGATCCAAGCATTCTTAAGCAAGGTGGCCTTTAGATTCCAGGTGTTTGAGTTCCTTCTGAACTTTTCCTTGTAATTGAGCTCAAGTTTCAAAGCACTGTGTTCTGAGAATGTGCTGGGATAGTCTCAGTCTTTTGGTATCGGTTGAGTCCTGATTTGTGACCCAGTATGTGCTCTGTTCTGGAGGAGGTTACATGTGCACTTGAGAAGAATGAGGCATTCTGTTGTTCTAGGGTGGAATGTTCTGTATATCTATGAGGTCCCTCTGGCCCAATGTGTCATTCAATGCTCTTGTTTCTTTATTGATTTTCTGCTTCTATGTTCTATTTCTGAGAGAGGCATGTTAAGATCTCATATCATTTATGGATTCATATCGATATGACTCTTTATCTTGACTAACAGTCAAGCTTATTATATGCCAATAAGCTAAGCACTAATTCTAATGGGCTTCTCCCATATTGGAGGCATAGATATTTACAATTGTTAGATCATCTTGGTGGATAATCCCTTTAAGGATTATGTAGTGGCCTTCTGTATCTCTGACTACAGTCTTTAGTTTAAAATCTAATTTGTCTGATATGAGAATCGCTACCACGGCCTTCTTTTGAGACCCATTGGCATGAGATATGCTTCTCCATACCTTCACTTTCAGTCTGGGTGTATCTTTAGGTTCAAAATGGGTCTCTTGTAGACAACATATGGATGGGTCCTGTTGTTTTATACAATCTGCAACCCCATGCTCTTTTATAGGTGTATTTAGGCCATTCACATTGAGAGTGATTACTGATAGGTACGTTTTTATTGACATGGAGGTACCTTTGAAGTCTTTCTTTCTGTTTATTGTCTCTATATTTTTGTTCATTGCTATTCTTAGGATTTTTCCTCTTTTATAGAACCCCCCCTGAATATTCCCTGCAATGTCGGCTTGGTGGTTGCATAGTCTCTTAAGCTTGCCGGTCTTGAAAACTATCTCTCCATCCAATTTGAATGTCAGTATTGCTGGATAAAGTATTCTTGGCTGCATGTTCTTCTCATTAAGTGCCCTGAATATATCTTGCCAACCTTTTCTGGATAGCCAGGTGATCCTGATGTGCTTTCCTCTGTATGTAAGGACCCTCTATGTCCTAGTGGCTTTCAAGAGATTGTATCTACACTTATGATTTTTCAGTTTTACTATCAGGTGCCTTGATTTTTTTTTTTGACTCTATAATCTTGGGGAGGAGACTGTTCTGCCTCTAGTACACGAAGGCTGGTTCCAATTGCAAGACTGGGTGTATTTTCATGAAGATCTTGTTCCACTATATCTTCTCGACTTCCTTCTTTCTCCTACCCTTCAGAGATTCCTATAATTCTGATATTGGAACTTTTAATGTCATCTTTTATTTCCCTGATTCTGTTTTTGTGGCTTCTAAGCTGTGTGTTCCAGGTTTCTTCCTGATCATCTCTCTCCGTTTTGTACTCCAGATCACTAATTCTATCTTCTTTTGCAGTTACCCTAGCATTTAGAGAATTTAGATTCAATTGGAACTCGTTGATAATATTGTGAACTTCACCCATGGTGGCTTTCAGTTCTGCCCCATTCAAACTTTTTTTTTTTTTTTTTCCATCCATGGATTTCTGAAAACCTAGCTATTGCCTGGATAATTGTGAGCCTGTATTCTCTTTCATACATATTGACTTTGTTGAAAGCCATTAGCTCTGTTTCAGAAGGCCCATGCTCTGTATGTTTCTTCTCTGTTACATTCCTCTTCATAGTCTTTTTTGTGAGAGATGATTGAACGGATATAGCTGATGTATCAACCGAGGTGCAGTCAAGGTGCACCTTGGAATGCATCTGAGCAAACAGGATTCCCCACCGAAACGAGAGAAAAAAAAAAAGATAAAGAAAAAATAAAGAGAGATGGAGAGTGAGGGAAAAAAGGGAAGATAAAAAATGTTCAGCCCATATGTGCCCTAAGGAAAGATTTAAAAAACACAGACAAACAAAAAAGACTGATAAATGTATATGACATGATACATATCATATACATTTACATGATACATATCATATACATATATTTTTTTATATGGGGCAAGATATAGCCAGGTGATCCTGATGTGCTTTTCTGTGTGTGTGTGTGTGTAATATATATATATATATATATATATATATATATATATATATATGAAGAACCTCATCAAAAAGAACACCGAGTATAAGAATTGTATACTATCAGGACAAACACAGAAATACGGAAACACTGGCGAAGATAAAGACAGGAGATTGATTATAAATTCTGTGTGGGTAAGGAAGTTTTATTTCATTCTTCCTGGATGTATCTTGATATTTTTGATATCTTTGTTAAAAAACTCAACTTTCCTAGATAAAGGGGGATTAAAAATTGGCTTACCTATAGGGTGTAAGTAGCATTGATTGGGAAAGGGGATTACCTTGAAGTTTAACTCTATATTAACATTAAAAAATAAAAAATTAAAAAAATAAAACCAGACTAAACTATACTAAATTAAAAAAATTATTAAAATAGAATGCCAAAAGAAAAACCAAGGTGTATGATTCAAAAAGTTCAGGTTAGAAGGTTAATATGGAATTTTGATTGTACTGGACATCTCAGTGTGATGGGAAATTGGTTAAAAAATTATATATATATATATATATATATACACAACATATATAAAAAAATTATAATATATATAATTATATTATATATATATATATTTTTATATATATATATATATATATATCTATATATATATATATAAATATATATATATATATATATAAACAAATGAACCAGAATAGTGGGAAAGGTTTTAAAAAATCAAAGTTGTGTCTCTGAAGTAGTGGTGGTTGTTCTCTTGTAGTCCTTTTTTTTTTCTGGTTGGTATTTTATTTTGGGGGGGAGGGCCTGCCAGGTGGTTTTCAGTCAATGATGTTCCCTGACTTAAGTCCTCCCACCTCTCTCAAGGGGGGTGGGCTTTCAGGAAACCTATTTTTTAAGACTTTCTTCTCTGAAGGTTTTGTTTGTTCAGTTTTTTTTTTTTTCTCTTGCCTTGACTGCCTTTTGGTAGTTTTTGGAGGTTTTAGAGTGAAAGCAATACTTGTTACCCTAATCCTCCCTCTCAGAGAGAAGCTTCAGTCTGCTCACCTGCGGGTGCTGCAGTTTCCCATATAAATTTCCCCTTGGCTGTTGGCAGAGCAAGATTTTGAGTCACGGTCCTGGGGTAACGCAAGATCTTCTGGGCTTGTAGAGTCAAACCATGGCAGCAGCCATTCTCTGGCGGCTCCAGACAGCCAGAGAGTGAGCGTTCAAAGGAGGTGAAGGCCACACTGAGATTTTCATGTTTGCCCGGTGCTGGGAGTGCCTGGCATTTCATGGTCTAATATTGCCGGGCTTGCAACAGCCACCTCTCTCAGGGAAGGGTCTGGGTCACATCCATATCAGGTTTCTGATAGCAGGGGCACGGGTCCGAAGAGCACGAGCCTGGGCCTTCGCACCTACAACATCTCTCAGAGTGTGTGGAGGCACGCAGCTGTCGTCTCAAGCTCTGATAGTATGGTGTTCGTCTAAATAAGCACTGGGCAGGGCTTTGCACAACCTTTCTCAGGTGAGGTAAGGTATAATGGTGCTTGAATGTGTCTCAGACTCTGTTAAGCAAGGCTCACTTTTAGCTACTGTCTTTTGTGTGAGGCTCCCAGCCCATCACAGGAGCCAGATCCCACACGATCTTGGGTCACTGGTGGCTCAGGGACCAGACGACCTGCTTTCCCCACCACCGCTCCCCTCTTCTGTGCTCAGTGTCAGGGGAGGCTGTTCTGGGTTAAGGGGACTTAAGTCCCTTTCCTTAGCCACCTGATTCCCACAATTAACCACCATGAGTGCTTTGGCTCTTTCAATGTGATGTCAAACAGAGTCCAAGTTAATGCTGGTCCCCAGATGCTAAAACACTCTAGTAGTGGGGTTATTACTTTTTCAACTGGCCACCTCGGGTGGCTCCCTTCTACATTTTGTTTATCTTTTAATCTCTAGTCTGATGTTCTCACTCCGCTTTTCCTGCCCACTGTGTCTTCAGCCCCTGTATAGATCCAGGCATGTACATATTCGGATCTCAGGCTGATGTCTTGGGTTATTGGGTTCTTTGGGTAGGAAATCACCATCCTATGGTGTGTAAAGGCTGAGACACGGTTGCCTTTTCCTACTTTCCCCGTTATCTTGTCTCATCTCATATAACACTTATGAAATTTCAAGAGATAAGAGGTCTGCCATTATGGATAGCAAATCCAATTTATATGGCCTTGAAAACTCACATTTTATCACGTTCAAAACATTTCTTCTTCAAATTTATGTCCCCTTTAGTCCCTCTTTTATAAACACGTATTCCCCATATACCTTAGCTTTTTTTTTGCCTTAACACACAAAATTTTGCTGTCTGGGGAAAGTCGTTTATTTTTGTCCCATTTACCCCTGCTGTTTTCACCTTATTTCATTACTACAAGACGCGAGTGAAATCATATATTATTTGTCTTTCTGAGACTGAGAGATGCGAGAGTACCCCAATTGTTCTCCATAAACTAGGCCCACATTGAGGCAGGTGGCAAGAATTCATTCTTCCTTAGGCTGGGTCAGAGTCTGTGGTGCCTTTGGAGGATAGTGAGATAGTAGTAGTAGGTCGGGAACTCCAGTTGTCATTAGCCATTGCCCTGAAAACAAAAGGAAGATGACTTACATCAACTGCACGTGGGCAGAAAGAAATTCATGAAGCCTACAAAAGTATGTGCTAAATCAAAAAGAAGAAAAAACAGGTGCAGAGTCTATGGGAAGAAGATTGGAGCATGGCTTAGGGACCACGTTTGGTGCTTCAGAGGCCGTACAGGCCAAATGCAAAAGACAACGGTACGGAGATGAGGAGACACTGGGGAACGCCTAAGGAGCAAGTGTGTCACCAAGCATGGCTGTGGCCAGCAGAGGTATGGAGGGAGGCCACCAAAGTTTACCAAAAAAGGGTTCGTGAGGTCGGATTTTCAGATCAGCAGCTGGCAGATCTCATTTGAGGACAACATGAGACACTGTGTTGTCATAGAGAGACACCAAAATCAACCTGGACGATGACACGAACAAGACAGCTAGAAACCATGTTCAGAGACCCGTACGAGTACGCGGGGTCACTAGTGGGAAAATGGTGTGTTCTGGCAGTGCATTTGAGAGAGGCAGTGTTCGTCGAGATCGACTTGATGGGGGTAGCAGAAATTGGGGATCTCTTGCACAATAAAGCATAAAAGATGCCCCCATCCTTGGCTCGAGTTCCCCTTGGCGGTTAGAGGGGGTTCAAATACTCCTAGGCGAACTCCAGGGTGTTCGAGTCCCCCTGGACATTCAGGGGGGTTCGAGTCCCCTAGACATTCAGGGGGTTCAAGTCCCCCTGGGTGGTTGGGGGTTCGAGTCCTCCTAGGCGATCAGGGGATAAAAAGCTCCCACCAGTGGCAGGTTATTGGTAAGAGTCGTTGGGCCTACAGTTGTCTTTGCCTGGTCCTTTTGTTGTCTGTTGTATTGTTTGTTATGATTGAAGGAATGGGGCAAGCAGAGAGTAAAGGGACTCTGACTTTCATCTCTCTGTTCTTCATAATAGATGTGAGGCTTCTCATTCACTCATTTCGTGTGTTAAGGGCTATGACTGTAGCCAACTGGGGTTAGTCTAAGAGTGAGTTAAGGTGCCCAATGCTGATGCTCATTGGAGCTGAGCGTGGAATATGAGTGCCTAATGGACCACTTTTGGTAAGCAGAACTGGCACTGTGGAATGAACTGACCTTGAGCCAAAGATTTTAAAAAATATTCCCAAGCAGTTGCCGAAACCACCTTTGTTTTGGGGAATTCTTTGCCTTCTCTGGCCTGATGTGGACTGCCTAGCCCCTCCCCCTTGTTGGCGGGAGTGCATTGCATCTGAAGTGGAGATAGTTATTTGTCTATCTCATGGTTTTAATGTTAAAGTGGCTTCCAAAGTCTTTGGTAACCTGAAACTGTGAAGGGTTGCTTGAATGCCAAATGGAATTAAATTTGTTGAGCATGTAGGTCTTAATGAAATGAGATATAATGCTAGACCATTAGGTCAAAATCTCATCTTGACCATCACACACGCTATCGTGGACCTTCGTAGACTCCAACCAACTGATGGATGGTCAACACCGGAGTGACAGTGTATCAGGCCCTCCTCCTCAACAAACCAAGAGTGATCTCACAGCCACCAGTGGTGCTAAATCCAGCCACACTGCTCCCAGAGGAGCTGGCTGACCATCCACACAACTGTGGGGAGGTCCTAAACCAAGTCACAGGAATAAGACTGGATCTCAGAGACATGCCCTTCCCAGATGCAGAGATGACTCAGTTCATGGAAAGAGGTATGTGAGGTATGTGAGGGCTGTGGTAGTTTATCCTGAGCAGGAATTCTGGGCAACACCCTGCCACATGGAACTTCCGCACAACAAGCAGAACTGATTGAAATCACTAAGGCACTGCAGATGGCTAAAGGTAAAACCACCAACATCAATACGGACCACAGGTATGTCTTTGCTACTCTCCATATACATGGAGCGACTTACAAAGGAAGGAGCCTATTAACAGCAGAAGGAAAAGGAATTAAAACAGAAGAGAAATATTGGGACCCAAAAGAGGTGACTGTTATGCATTTCTTGCGACACCAAAAGGGGACTGATCTGATTTCAAAAGGAAACCAATTATCAGATCGAGATTTAAAGCAAGCAGCCTAAGAAACAATGCAAGAGCTGGTTACACACCTGGATCTATCCCTGCCAGATAAACTGGAGTATTCAGAGGAAGATTTAAAGTATTTACAAAAATGACTAAATTATATTATAAAGGGGACTGGGCTAAGACTAAAAGAGAAAATGTAATTCTTCCTCGAACACTAGGAAAGAAGTTAGTAGACCAGATACATTAGGGTACTCACCTGGGGTCACTCAAACTCAAGGAACTTAAAGGCAAGCAGTTCTAGGCTTCTAAATTACGGCGTATGGTTCAGGATATAGTTGATAGATATGCTCAGTGCCAGGCAGTTAATGTAGGAGGAACTAGAATTGGAAGAGGGAAAAGAGAAAGAGGTAGGGTACCAGGAATTTATTGGAAAATAGATATTACAGAAATAAAACCTGGAAAATATGGAGACAAGCATATGTTAGTTTTTGTAGATACCATTTCAGGCCAGGTTGAGGCTTTTTCCGAGAAACATGAGACGGCAGGTGTGGTAGCCAGAAAGCTACAAGAAAAATAATTCCTAGGTCTGGGCTGCCTGTCACGATTGGGTCACACAATGGCCTTGAATTTTGAGTTCAGTCTCACAGGAATTGGCCAAGGCCATGGGCACAAATTGGAAACTACATTGTGCCTATCAGACCCAGAGTTCGGGGCATGTAGAGAGAATGAACCGGACTCTTAAAGAGACCTTGACAAAACTAACCCTGGAGACGGGCAGTGGATGGGTCGATCTGCTTGCTTTCACCCTTCTCAGGGCAAGATGTACACACTATTTAAACAGGGTGACCCCATTTGAAATCTTTGGGAGAACCCCTGCTCCCGCTCTGTCCTCGGCTACAAAAGGTTGCCCTAGCAGAAATGACTGATCAGTCTGTACTCCAGCCACTGCAGGCATTACAGTCTGTATTAAAAAAAAAAAAATGCAGGGATCCAGACTGCCCACACTGGTATGGAGACAGAGGTGGAACCACATCCTTTCCAACCCAATCACCTGGTTTGGATATGACATTATCAAGTGGGGAGCTTGGAGCCTGGTGGATGGGACCTTTTACTGTTACCCTGACCACACCACAGCAGTAAAAGTAGAACGCATCAGGGCCTGGATCACGCATGTCACATCAAACGAGCCAAGGATGAAGATGACCCCCAATGGTGGAAGCCACAGCCAAAGATCCCACTCACCGTGGACTAAATCTAAGACTGAAAAGACTATGAGTTTGTTGTTGCTCCTATTTTTACCTGTTTATGTAAAGTATAGGTAGTTAATTAGATAAAGGAAATTAGAAAAAAAATGGAAAGGGTTCTATGAAGCGGTAAATGGGAAACTCATCAACGGCTGTGCACTAGTGTCATTTACACTAGTGTAAATATACAGCCGTCTGTACACTAGTGTCATATACAAAAGAAAATGAGCATGATAAAAATGTTAGAATTACATGCTCAATAAACCCTTTATAACCAGAGAATGTAGAGCTGGATGAAAAGTCAAGGATTGGACTAATCTCCAAAGAATAGGGAGGAATGTAAGAGCCTGGGTGGCCAGAGGGAATCATTTTGTGTTTATGCAGTATACATAGATTGACCTCATGCACTAAATTTAGATTGATTCTGCCCCTCCCAAAGGTATTTACTCTCAAAGCCTATATATAAGGGCAGGTCAGGCCAGATTAAGATATCCACTCAGTGGGGAGCTTATATCTACTAGGTAAATTGAGATTCAATGTCCATCCGTGTGTTATTAGCAGTTTTTTTCTATGTCTGGCAGACCTAGCAGTACTGTGCAGTTTTCTCTGTGTTGCAATCTCACGGCCACCTGTGTATAGCCCAGCTAAACTACATCTATACATGTTAGTCTGTGATGCTGGACGGGGTCAAATTTGGAAGAGAAGGCCCTGAGCAGTCAGTATGATTCTTGATGTTTGGAATGAGATTAAGTTTTGCTTGACCTTCGCTTTGTATCAGTCTTGCTCCTTTGATTAAAAACCCTAACACTTGTGTCTGCACTGTTGAAGACTCCAGACATGTCTATGTCATGATTGGGGATGTTCCCTTTGAGCTTTCCTTGGGTGCCACTTCTCCTGTTCAGAAGATTGGTGATTGGGTGGGAGGGCCAAACCCTTGTGCAGGGTTCAGATTCCCTCCCTGAGGTTTGCTTGAGGCCTGATTGTTACTTAACCTTTCCTGGCTAAGATGGAATGGTGGATTCTTTCCTTTCTCCGGAATCCAGAGGGCTGGTGCTGACAGTCAGGACCAAACACTATGAATCAGGCCATGGAGAATGTGATACCGAATTGCTTCACAAATTGCCTTGGTTGGAGACCCAGGTGGCTCCAGCGGTTTGGGATGTCTAGGGTTCCTATAGGCACACCCATGAATACTCCAACCAAGTGTAGTCATCAGGCATGGGTTTAGGAGGATTGGTTACTATGACCTCAAAGCGTTGTGACATCACAGATGCTGGCTTCACTGAAGCAGCTGTCCCTCTCCCATGACCTTGGTTTCCTATGGCTTTAGGTAGGAAGCCCCGGGAAGGACAGAACAAGAGCACTTTGTGCCCGATCAGGAACTCAGGTTATCTTGTGGGTTAATGTCCCACTTTCCCTTTCTAGATAAATAGGAAAAAAAATGATGTTCATTATACCTTCCTTTAGGCCAACATTTCTCCAGAGACAGCAAGGTATACTATTTCCACTACAATTTCTAGATCTCAAGAAACAGTGAGGCATCTTGGGTACCAAAGCTCTCCATGGGGTTTGTCACCCTGTGGGTGAGCAAGTCCATTGTCAGTGTCTTTTTCCAACAGGTCAGTGATGACTAATGGACAGAAAATCCCTTTTTGAGGAAAAAGGTGAGGGCATGGATATATGGTGCTGCCTTTGTTCTCATCTCCTAGAGTTCTGAAACACAAGGTTAAGGGATTAGGGCTCTGTCTACCTGGTTTTCCCTTAACTTTGCCAAGTATTTGAGGAAAGTGACGTTGAATTAGACCTAACTCTTCAGGAAGAGGCCTGGACCGCACCTGTTGTCATCATTAGTTAACTGTTCTTGTAGTGGAACGGGTATAGATATGTTGACCAAGTCTCTTTACTCAAAAGGAAAGGGATGGCCTATATTGATGGCTTGCAAAGCCCACTTGAGCAGAACTGTGGACTGAGCCTCAAGGTCCTTGCAGACTAGTGATGAAAAAGGTGTGGTCCATCTTGGTAACAGAGTATTCCTCAGCCATCGGGGAGGATGAACCCCTGGAGCTTACATTGACATTAACGTCTCATGTCTGGGTGATGGGAAATGGAAAAGACAGGCAGACCAATGAAAATATCATATAGCTTTCCACAATATGTTCCTCAGGAGGAATACCTTGGCCCAAAGTAAAGGAAAGGAAAACTGAATGGGAAGAATGCAGAGAAGGAGACCCACCAAGAGTGACTCAGGACTCTGAGAACCAAGCTGAGGGTGACAGAGAAGAGACACATGCAGGGAATAAGTGAAATGCTTAATGAGTGTTCAGGATCTGTGGCATATATTAGGAAAAGCACTAGGTCGCATATGGAACTAAAAGATCCGCGAATACTGTGACCAAAAAATGACAAAAAAATTCTAAGAAGAATTCTAAGATTTTCAACAAAACAATTCCGAGAAAAACAATGTGACCCTTTCAAAACCTAAAGAAGGCACAGGGAGAAAAGACAATAATTATATTTTTTATTATCTTTCCTTATTGAAATGGCATGGGATTTGTTTCCTAAAATGTCCTTATCTGAATTGGGTCTTTATCCTTGTAAATTAGAGTCTACCCGCCTCTTCCATCTCTGAAATTGATGAGAAGACATGACATTGCCTTCGCTCAATACCTAGAAGAGTGGCCCAGGAAAATGACTTCGACCTGGCCTTCTGTGTGCTGGCAGGTGTTTTATTACTGCTGCAAACGCTTCAGTCACTACTAGAGAGCTGAGATTTTGTAGGTTTCCTGACCTAATCGTGGGAGTTTCTATGTGTCTGGGAATTTAACCTTTTCTCTCCGGTCTTGGATTTGCTTGCATAAATGTTTGTATGTTGCACTTAGGTTATTGTTTTTTCCTTTCTACCAGTTGTCATGTGGTTTCATACTTTCAGCTGTGTGCTTGTCTCCCTGCTATATCCCAGAAATGGCTTCGGCAGTTTGTTCATGTTTTCAGAAATGAAGTGTGAGATCTCCGGATTCTTTTTTCTATTGGTTTGTTTGTACTTCCTTCATTTCTATAACCATATGTATGATTTCATTTTTTCTCTTAACTTTGGAGTTCGGATCTTCTTCTACTTATTCCTTCAGGCGTCCAGTAGGTTCCTTTTTTTCTTTTTTTTTCGGTGTTTTTAAATTTTGGAAATGCATGCGTTTAACCCTTTTTGGTTTCCAAATAAAATGTTTTGGCATCACTGCTTAAGTTTCTTGACATTCCTTTGTTCATGGCTCTTTCTACATTTCCTTTGGATTTTCTTTCTTGCATTCATTGCTAGTTCGTGAGTGTGTTGTGTTTTCCAACCTTTAGGATATGGCTGTATCTCCCATTTTGAAAATAACATCTTCCGGTTTTCATACCTTTGTGATCATAAGTGCCCAATATAGGTTTGACTTCCCTTCCATGGATTACGACTGGATTTGGACTCCAGCTCATGACCTGCGATAGACAAAGTTAAGTCTGCCGCTGGGAAGAACATACCTTATTGTCCTCAGATTCGCAATCTTACTCATGGATCCCCAAAGTTCATGTGGTCTCGAGAGCCCATGTGGACGTCTGTTATTCCTTATCACCATTCCATCGGAATGATCTGTGCTGTGCTTAACGTGGATATCATAGTCCCTAACAATATTGGAGTAAAGTCCCCATCTCCCTTCCTCTCTGTTCATATGCTTCCAACGTTTAGATACAGCCATGTTCTGGTATATATGATGGCAGTTCTTCCAGGTTTCTGATGTTCTGATGCTCCATCATGACAAAACACCTTCCGCTCTCTTTTGTCTCTCAAAGGCATAAAATCACTCTAGATGACGTAGGCACAATCACTTTGGCTCTCTTCTCCTTGGCAAGAGCATAACCTACATGGGCAAGTACATCGTTTGACAAGATAACAAAAACAAAACCAGGCACAATAATTGACTGGGGGCAGAAGATGATTTATTGAATTTGGACCAAGGTTCCTATGGAGGGCAGCTAGGTACAAAGAACCTCCCACCATCCTAAAATACCAGACCTTCGCTCGGAGCTCCAATGTTCATTTTCCTCTTTATCTTCCTGGATCTCCTCACCAACCTGAAGCATCCGCTGTGTGTCACGCTGTACTGACCCCTTGTTGACACATGTTCATTCTCTTCTTGCTCCATTATAACATGCCCATCTTCTACAACAGGCACTGTTTGCTTCTACCATGACATCATTTCGCTGAGGGTCATGAGAGGTAGAAGGCAGGCTTGTGCTGCCACATATCCATGCAATTTCACAGAGGTTGCTGCTCCACCCTGAGGGAGTGCTCAAGGTTGCTTTACTTTTTTTTTTTTTTGTGTGTTTTTTAAATTTTGGAAATGCACGCATTAACCCTATATGGTTTCCCCATGAAGTGTTTTGGCATCACCCGATAGGTTTCTTGACATTCCTTTGTTCATGGCTCTTTCGCTTTTCCTTAGGATTTTCTTTCTTGCATTGATTGCTAGTTCGTGACGTGTTGTGTTTTCCACCTTTTAGTGTCTTGCTGTATGTCCAATTTGAAAGTGATACCTTCCCGTTATCAAACCTTCATGATCATAAGTGCAAAGGATAGGTTTTGACTTCACTTCCATGAATTACCCCTGGATTTGGTCTCCAGCTCATGACCTGTGATATGCAATGTTCGTTCTGCCTTTGTGAAGAACATATCTTATGCTCATCAGATAAGCAATCTTACTCATGGATCCCCAAAGCTCAGGAGGTCTAGAGAGCCAATGTGGACGTCTGTTATTCCTTACCACCTTTCTATCCAGATGAACTTTGCTGTGCTTAATGTGGATATCATAGTCCCCAACAATATTGGATTAAAGTCCCCATCTCCCTTCCTCTCTGTTCATATGCTTCCAAAGTTTAGATACAGCCATGTTCTGGTATATATGTTGTCAGTTCTTCCAGGTTTCTGATTTTTTGATGCTCCATCATGACAAAACACCTTCCGCTCTCTTTTGTCTCTCAAAGGCATAAAATCACTCTATCTGACTTAGGAACAATCACTTTGGCTTTCTTCTCCTTGGCAAGAGCATAACCTACGTTTCCAAATTTCTTCACTTTCACACTTTCAAGCTATGTGTATCTTTATAGTCAAAGGAAATCTCGTATGGGCAGCAGAGGTCGAGCTTGTTTAATATTTGTTGTTTTCTGATGGATCTATTCTCTTTTTTTGTTTGTTTGTTTGATTTATTTTATTTATTTTTTTAATTTTTTGTAATTTGAACCACACCTACAAAATGTTTGTATTGACAGGAGACTTTCATCCTGAATGCTGAAGGAATTATTGTTAGGTAAGAAGTTCACTTTCTCATTTCGGTTGACTTCTGACTTGAATTCTCTATGCCTTTCTCTTTTATGGTATTTTCTTTGGGGATGCTTCATTAGTGTGATTTCTCACTTCCTCCCCCTCTTTCGCGTGTCTTCTCTGTGTGTGTGTTCGTGTTTGTGTGCATATGCATGTCTTAATGTGTGCGTGGTGTGTGTGTTTCACACAAAACTAATAATTAAATTTCAAGAGGTAGGAATTGGGTCTCTTAACGTTAGCAATTTGAAGATAGGAATTCTGTCTCTTATGGATAACAAATCAATTTGACATTCCTTGAAAACCCACATTCCATCCATTTCAAGAACATCTTCTGCAATGAATGTCATCATTTGTCCTCTTCCTTAAACACGTATTCTCACAAAACTGCCTTCAAACAAACACCACATTTTGTGTGCCTCATTAGAATCGTATTGTTTGTCCCTATACCCCTTGATTTTTCATATGTTTCTTGACTGTCTTGAGGAATTGAAATCGTCTGTTTGTTTTCTTTCTGAGAATGATAGATATGCCAGAGCCCAAAGCTCTCTGCAAGCCTGTCACATGAAACATTTGGAAGAATTCATTCTTGCTTAAGTCTCAGTAAGAATTTGTGGTGACATGGAGGACATTTAGATGGTAGAAGTGTTTAATAAACTGGTGCTTGTCTTCAGCCATGAAGGCAAAAGGAAGATGACATCAATAACAGAAGTGGGGTGGAGATTGACCTGAAGCCTACACAGTAAACTCCACAGAGTAAGAGATTGGAGGTTGCAGAAATTATGGGATAAGTTTGGAGACATGGCTCATGGGAGATTTGGGAGGTTCGTGCATCAGAGGTGAGTGATCCCATGCAAAGGACAAAGGCACAGGAGTACAGGGCCCACTGGGAACCCACAAGGAACCTGTTTCCCAGTGCAATTGGCTGTGACGAACAGAGGGTCTGAGTTCTTGACAACACAATTCTTGAGGGCTGGAGTTTTCAGATCAGCAGGCTTGGCTGAAATCGACTAAAAAGAACACCGTGTTTTTCTTGCAGGGGACACCAACAAGCAACCAGGTGCAAACAGCCTGGAGACCATAATCAGAAACAATACCAGGAGATGTAGTTGGAGGAGAGTGGGTCCTGGCAGTGCATCCGTGAGAGTCAGTGTTTGTGGAAATGATTCAATGGGTGCATAAGAAATGTTTTTCTCTCAAACCAGTAGCAACAGGACCGAGCTACTGGCCAAGACAGGTTGTGAGACATTTGATGCCTACCCTGCCAACACGAAAACCCAACCATGGAACACTTGGTGGACTGCCTTCCTCAGTCCAAGATGCTTAGTCCAAGGAGAACACATTCTCCCATAGGGGACAAGAAGAATGCCTTGACCACATGCTCTCTTCTGAACACAGCATTCTGCAGGCCTGCATTCTATTGGGTTGTGGATTGTCTCCTTTAACATGCACACCAGATCCTACTAAGTGAAACGTCAGCATATTCAGCCCGCCCCCCAAACACACCAAACGCCAGGCAAGGAGGGCCCTTGCAGTTGACTGGTCTCAAGGACAGGGTCAGCTACAACACAACAACAGATGGCATGCATCACACACACACACAGACACACAAACAACCATCATCCCTTAAGGGCCAGCACTTGGTCAGTCCCGGATTTCCTCTTCCTAAAGACATTAACCCAAGATGGAAAAAGAATGAGCATTCAGAATACGGAGAGGAAGACAGAGACTTATATACAAGGCAAAGATAGAAGAATCCACTGATGCCAAGGTAAAAGAACAAGAAATGAGCACGGCTAGGGAATCAGAATAAACTTCTACATAGAACACGCCTGATGGTGTATAGAAACCTGCAGCCTGGATACTTCCTATACTTCCGAAAACATAGAAGATATCAGAGAGTCTAGAACCACACAGATAAACTGATAAAGATAAAGGAACATAAATAGCTCCTGAAGAGAAGATTGGTAGGAGACTGGATGCAAAGTCCAGGAACATGGCAGAAGTAGAGGATCCAATTAGTGACCTGGAGGAACTAGTCTAGAAAATAAGGAAGCAAATTCTAAAAGAGAAGGACGAATGACGGGACATGACAATGAGCTTAGGGAATCATCATCTCCAGGAATTGAAAGAGGTGCCTCTTGTAGGAGAAGGAAGAGTGAGTGAAAGAAAGAGGGATGAACATGGATTTGAGAAATCGGGCTGAAAATGACCCTCTTCTGGTAGCACAAACAGAGGTCCACAGTCAGAGGCACAGAGGACTCCCATCACCTTCCACAGAAGCAGAGCACCAAAAGACAATGTCATTTCCCCCTGGAAAATCTAGGCATGGAGGAATTCACTTTAGCAAATAGGTATGGGAGAATAGTTTGTCCATAGCCCAGTCACTGACTTCAAGAGGAAATGCTATACCCGCTCTCAAAGAAAGCTGGATAGCTCAAGCAACACCAGCCCAGGCCAAAACCATTATCCCCTGCATTTCTGAACAAGGACTGAGCAGTGGTTCTAGACAAGAACCACGAGGTTCTCAGAAGTCAACGGTTGGGTCCCAGGATGTGTCAATCAGTTCAGAGGCAGCCTTCAGATCCACTCATGATTCCAGGGTCTTGGCAATGACTCTGTTCTCAGGTTCTCTGCTCAGGGGAAAGTAAGCTTCTCCCTCGCCAGCTCTACCACCTGGTTGTGAACTCTCGGTCTCTCTGTATAATAAGTGCAAGCACATAGTTTGACAAGATAACAAAAACAAAACCAGGCACAATAATTGACTGGGGGCAGAGGATGATTTATTGAATTTGGACCAAGGTTCCTATGGAGGGCAGCTAGGTACAGAGAACCTCCCTCCATCCTAAAATACCAGACCTTCGTTCAGAGCTCCAATGTTCATTCTCCTGTTCTTTGTCTTCCTGGATCTCCTCACGTACCTGAAGCGTCCGCTCTGTGTCACGCTGTACTGAACCTTTGTTGACACATGTTTATTCTCTGCTGGCTCCATTATAACATGCCCATCTTCTACAACAGGCACTGTTTGCTTCTACCATGACATTATTTGGGTGAGGGTCATGAGAGGTATAAGGCAGGCTTGTGCTGCCACAATTCCATGCAGTTCCACAGGGGTAGATGCTCCACCCTTAGGGAGTGCTCAAGGTTCTTCCACATTCGAATCCTCTTCAATGCATCCTTTTGGACATACAAGTTGTCTTCCTGAAACGGGCACGGAAGTCTTTCAGATGGCTTCTCTTGGGGTTGGGTCTCTTCCAAAATGCTCTCTGTTTGCTCCTGTGGACACCAAGTACATGAGTCCATCCTGGACCTAAGGTTCTACAACTAAGGTGTAGAGTCCGCATTTGATGCATGGTAATTTTTGAAGATTGGGAGGCCTTGTTGGTAGCATTTCTGGAGAGGCTCGAGGTACTCGTGTCCTCCCTGTTGAAGACTACAGACATATCTTTGGCACGGTTTCGGGTGTTCAGTTTTCTTTCCTTGGGGGGGGGCTTCTCCTGTTCAGAAGCTCCGTTATTGTGTGGGAGGGCCTTATCCTTGTGCCGGGCTCAGATTTCCTCCCCTGAGGCTTTGCTTGAGGCCTGATTGTTTCTTGGCCTGTCGTGGTTACGATGGAATGGTGGATGCTTGTCTTTCTCTGGAATCCAGTGCGCTGGTGCTGATAATCAGGACCAAACACTATGAATTGGGCCATGTAGAAGGTGACTCGGACTCGCTTCGCAAACTACCTTCCTGAGAGACCCAGACAGCTCCAGCGTTTCGGGATGGCCTGGGGTGCTCTTGGCCCACCCACGACTACTCTAGCCAATTATAGTGATCAGGCGTGATGTAATGAGGAGTGGTTGCTATGAACTCAAAGCATTGTGACATCACAAATGCTGGCTTCACTGAAGCAGCTGTCCCTCTCCCATGACCTTGGTGTCCTAAGGCTTTAGGAAGGAAGCCTCTGAAGTACAGAACAATAGCCCTCTGAGTCTGATCAAGAACTCAGATTGTCTTGTGGGTTAGTGTCCCACTTCTCGTTTCTGGAAAAAGGGGAAAGAAAATGATGATCAGTATACCTTCCTTTAGGCCAACATTTTCCCAGAGACGGCAAGGTGTCCTATTTCCACTACAATTTCTAGAGATCTCAAGAAACGGAGACGCCTCATGGGTATCAACAACTCTCCATGGGGGTTGGTCATTCTGTGTGTGAGAGCGTCCTTTCTCAGCGTCTTTTGCCTATGGCTCAGTGATGACTAAGGGACGGAAAGTCCCCTTTCGAAGAAAAAGGTGAGGGCCTAGATATATGGTGCTGTCTGTGGTCTCATCTCTTATTTTTCTGAAACACACGGCTAATGGTTTAAGGCTCTGTCAACCTGGCTTTCCCTTATACACCTTTGCAAAGTCTTAGAGGAGAGTGTCATTCTGCATCAGGGCTAAACCTAAGGAAGAGGCCCAGACTGCACCCGTTGTCATCATTAGTTGTCCTTGTTGCGGTAACGGGTATAATCATGTTGACCATGTCTCTTTAGTCAGAAGGATAGGTACGGCTAATATCGATGGCTTGCAAGGCCCATTTGAGCAGACCTTTGCAGTGAGCTGCAATGCCCTTGCAAGGACTAGTGGAAAAGGAAGGCGTGGTCCATTTTGGCAAGACAGTATTCCTCGGCTGTCGAAGAGAATGAACGCCCTGGACCTTGCCTTGACATGAACGTCCCATGCCTGGCTGATGTGAAATGAAAAGGCAAGCAGAAAAAGGGAAATATCATATGGCTTCCCACAATATGTGCCTCAAAAGGATTACCTTGACACTTTGTCCTCTTCAATAAACACGTATTCTCATAAAACTGCCTTCTCACAATCACCACGATTGGGTGCCTCATTAGTGTCGTATTGTTTGTCCCTATACCCCTAGCTTTTTCATAGGTTTCTTGACTGTCATGAGGGAGTGAAATCATCTGTTTGTTGTCTTTCTGAGAATGATAGATGTGACGAAGCCCCATGCTCTTTCCAACCTTGCCACATGAGGCAAGTGGAAGAATTCATTCTTTCTTATGTCTCAGTAAGAATTTGTGGTGATATGGAGGACAGTGAGATGGTAGTAGTGTTTAATAACCTCGTGCCTGTCTTCAGCCAAGAAGGCAACACGAAGATGACCACAACAACTGCAACGGAGTGGAAATTGACGGGAAGCCTACAAGGTAAACTCCACAAAGAAGCAAGGTAGTCGCTTTCAGGGAGAAGGTTGTAGACTTGGCTTATAGGAGATTTCGTTGGTTCATGCATCAGATGGCAGTGATACCTTGCAAAGTACAAAGGCACAGGAGAGCAGGGCATGCTGGAAAACCACAAGGCACCTGTTTCCCAGTGCCATTGGCTGTGACGAGAAGAGGGTCTGAAGGGCACGAGTTCTTGACAACCCATGTCTTGAGTGCTGGAGTTTTCAGATCAGCAGGCTTGGCAGATATAAACTCGAAAGAACTCCGTGTTTTTCCTGCACAGGTCACCAACAAGCAACCATGTGCAGACATCCTGGAGACCATGATCAGCGACAATAGCAGGACACGCAGTGGGATGGTGGTGGTTCCTGGCAGTGCTTCCATGAGAGGCAGTGTTCGTGGAGTTGTCTCAATGGGGTCATAAGTAATATTGGGCTCCCACAGGAGGAGCATCAAGACCGAGCTACTGGCCAATACAGGATGGTGAGGACATTATCTGCCTACTCTGCCCACACGAAATCCCAACCGTGGAACACTTGAGGGACAGCCTTCCTCACTCCAAGTTGTTTAGTCCAAGGAGAACAATCTCTCCCATAGGTGACGAGAAGAATACCTTGACCACATGATCTCTTCTGAACACATCATTCTGTAGGCCTGCGTTCTGATGAGTTTGTGGAATGACTCCTTTCATAGGCACACCAGAGCCCACTAAGGTAAACCTCAGCATATTCAGCCAAGGCCCCACACATCAACCGGAAAGCAAGGAGAGCCACTGCAGATGGCTGGTGTCAAGGACAGCGTCAGCCACACACCAACATCAGATGGCATGCATGCCACACACACAAACACACACACTAGACAATGCTTAAGGGCCCACCCTTGGTCACTCAATGATCTCTTCTACCGAAATAAATTACCCAAAGGATAAAAAAAACAGGATAAGTATTTCGAATACAGAGAGGAGACAGAGATCTAATCTAATACAAGATGGAAGAATCAATAGATCCCAAGGAAAAAGAACAAGAAAGGATCACGGCTAGGAAATCTGAGTGAAGCTTCTACATATAACACGCCCGATGTGGGTTTGATAGCAGCGGCCTGGATCCTCCCTATACATCAGAAAACATAGAAGATATCAGAGAGTCTCGAACCACAGATATAAAACTGATAAAGATAAAAGAACCTAAAAGCTCCTGAATAGAAGATTGGTAGGAGACTGGATGCAAAGACTGGGTACATGGCAGAAGTAGAGGATCCAATTAGGGACCTGGAAGAACAAGCCTAGAAAATAAGGAAGCAAATTCTAAGAGAGAAGGAAGAATGACGGAACATGACAATGAGCTTAGGGAATCATCATTCAAAAAGAAAGGAAATAGGTGCCTATTGTAGGATAAGTAAGAGTGAGGGAAAGTCCATGGGCTGAACATGGATTTGAGAATTGGGGCTGTCAATGACCCTCATCTGGGAGCTGAAATAGAGGTCCAGAATCAGAGGCACAGAGGACTCCCATCACCTTCCACAGAAGCAGAGCACCAAAAGACATAGTGTCCTTACCCCAGGAAAATCTAGGCATGGAGGAATTCTCCTTAGGCAAATAGGCATCGGAGAATAGTTTGTCCATAGCCCAGTCACTGACTTCAAGAGGAAAAGCTATACCAGCTCTAATAGCAGGCCAGATAGCTCAAGCAACACCCGACCAAGCCAAAATCCTTATCCCCTCATTTCTGAACAATGACAGAGCAGCAGTTCTTGTCTAGAACCAAGAGGTATTCAGAAGTCAAAGGTTGGGTCCCTTGTGTCCATCAGTTCAGAGGCGGCCTTCAGATCAACTCATGATACCAGGGTCTTGGCTGTGACTCTGTTCTCAGGTTCTCTGCTCAGGGGCATATAAGGTTCTCCCTCTCCAGCTCCAAGCCCTGATTGCGATCTCTCTGTCTATCTGTTGAATACGTGTATGTGCATCATTTGACAAGATAACAAAAACAAAACCAGGGTACATTAATTGATTGGTGCCAGAGGATGTTTTCTTGAATTTGGGCCTAGGTTCCTGTGGAGGGTAGCCAGGTACAGAGAACCTCTCACCATCCTATAATGCCCGACCTTCGGTTCGAGCTCCCTCATTTATTCTACTGTTCTTTGTCTCTCTGGATCTCCTGACCAACCTGAAGCATCTGCTGTCTGTCGCGCTGTACTGACCCCTTGATGACAATTGTGCATCTTCTCGGGGCTCCATTAGAACATGCCCATCTTCCGCAAGAGGCACTATTTGCTTATCTCATGAAACAATTTGGGGGATGATCATGAGAGGGTGAAGGAAGGTTTGTGCTGCCACATTTCCATGCAGTTCCTAGGAGGGTAGCTGCTCCAACCTGAGGGAGTGCTCAAAGTTCTTCCACATTCGAATCTTCTTCAATGCGTCCTTTTGTACATAAAATTTGTCTTCCTGAAACGGTTAGGAAGTCTTTCAGATGGCTTCACTTGGGCTTTGGGTCTCTTCCAACATGCTCTCGCTTTGCTCCTGTGGACTCCAAGTACATGAGTCCATCCTGGACCTAAGGATAAGGTTGTAGAGTCGGCCTTGATGCATGGTCATTTTTGAAGATTGGGAGGCCTTCTTGGCACCGTTTCTGGAGACGCTCGAGGTACTCATGTCCTCGCTGTGGAAGTATCCAGACATGTCATTGGCACGGTTGTGGGGGTTCACTTTGAGCTCCCCTTGGGGGGCCATTTTCCTTTTCAGAAGCACCGTGATAGGGGGGGAGGACCTTACCCTTGTGCCGGGCTCAGATTTCCTCCCCTGAGGCTTTGCTTGAGGCCTGATTGTTTCTTGGCCTGTCGTGGTTAAGATGGAATGGTGGATGCTTGTCTTTCTCTGGAATCCTGAGGGCTGCTGTTGATAACCACGACCAAACACTATGAATGGGCCATGTAGAAGGTGATTCCAACTCGCTTCGCAAACTGCCTTGGTTAGAGACCCAGATAGCTCCAGCGGTTTCGGACGGCCTGGGGTTCGCTTGGCCCACCCACGACTACTCTAGCCAATTGTAGTGATCAGGCGTGATGTAATGAGGAGTGGTTGCTATGAACTCAAAGCATTGTGACATCACAAATACTGGCTTCACTGAAGCAGCTGTCCCTCTCCCATGATCTTGTTGTCCTAAGGCTTTAGGTAGGAAGACCCTGAAGGACAGAACAAGAGTCCTCTGACTCTGTTCAAGAACTCAGGTTGTTTTGTGGGTTAGTGTCCCACTTCCCCTTTCTGGAAAAAGGGGAAAGAAAATGATGTTCAGTATACCTTCCTTTAGGCCAACATTTTCCCAGAGACGGCAAGGTGTCCTATTTCCACTACAATTTCTAGAGATCTCGAGAAACGGTGAGGCCTCATGGGTATCAACAACTCTCCATGGGGTTGGTAATCCTGTGTGTGAGAGCGTCCTTTCTCAGAGTCTTTTGCCTATGGCTCAGTGATGACTAAGGGACGGAAAGTCCCCTTTCAAGGAAAAAGGTGAGGGCATAGATATATGGTGGAGAGAAGGAAGAATGATGGAACATGACAATGAGCTTAGGGAATCATTATTCTAAAAGAAAGGAAATAGGTGCCTATTGTAGCATAAGTAAGAGTGAGTGAAAGAAAAGAGGGCTGTACATGGATTTGAGAATCGGGGCTGTCAATGACCCTCATCTGGGAGCTGAAACAGAGGTCCAGAATCAGGGGCACAGAGGACTCCCATCACCTTCCACAGAAGCAGAGCACCAAAAGACATAGTGTCCTTCCCCCTGGAAAATCTAGGCATGGAGGAATTCTCCTTAGGCAAATAGGCATCGGAGAATAGTTTGTCCATAGCCCAGTCACTGACTTCAAGAGGAATAGCTAAACCAGCTCTAAAAGCAGGCCGGATAGCTCAAGCAACACCCGACCAAGGCAAAATCCTTATCCGCTGCATTTCTGAACAATGACAGAGCAGCGGTTCTTGTCTAGAATCAGGAGTTATTCAGAGGTCAAATGTTGGGTCCCTTGTTGTGTCCATCAGTTCATAGGCGGCCTTCAGATCAACTCATGATTCCAGGGTCTTGGCTATGGCTCTGAATGTGACTTTTATATAAATTTTATATGAGTATAAAATAAGTAAAAAATGAATTAAAAAAATAAAAAGATAATTTCTTTACCTATAGGGAAGGAATTGTTTAGGACAAGAAGATTACCTTGAAGTTTAACTCTATGTTAACATTAGAAAATAAAAATGAAAAGGGAATAAACTAGACTAAGCAAAACTAAATTTTTTAAAAATTTGCATGCAAAATAAAAAAAATGTGTATGTACCAAAAAGTTCAGGTTAGAAGGTTAATATGGAATTTGATATACGGGACATCTCAGTTTGAAGGTAATTAGGTTAAAAAATAATCTATATAATACAAATAAACCAGAATAGTGGGAATGAGTAAAAAATAAATGTTGTATCTATGAAGTAGCGGTGGTTGTTCTCTTGTAGTCTTTTTTCTTTCATGGTTGGTTTTCTGAGGCAGAGGCCTGTCAGGTGGGTTTCAGTCAGTGAGGTTCCCTTATTTAAATTCTCCCACCCCTCTCATGGAGATGTGCTCTGAGGAATCCTGTTTTTACAGGTCTTTATTCTTTGGAGGTTTTTATGTTTGTTTAGTTTTTTTTTTTTTTTTCCTCTTGCCTTGACTGCTTTTGATGCTTTTTGGAGATGAAAGCAAACTGCACCCTGATCTCTCTCTCAGAGATAATTCTCAGTCTTCTCACCTTTGGGTGCTTCAGAGCCCATATAAATTCGTCCTTGTCTGCTGCCAGAGCAAATTTTGATTTGTAGTCCCAGGGAGCACAGAATCTTCTGATTGTACCCAAACCATTGCAGCAGTGTCTATCTAGGCAGCTCCTGACCATCAGAGAGGTTCCAATTGCCATCCCACACTGTGATTTTCATGCTGGCCTGGCTGGGAGTGACTGGTCTTTCTCAGTCTAAGAGTTCTGGGCTTGCAAGCACTCTCTCAGGGGAGGGTGTGGATCACGCTCTGTCCGAGAGCATGAGCCTGGGCCTTCACGCACCTCTCTCAGGAGAGTGTGTGGGGTTCACGCGTGTCTCATGCTCTGATAGTATTGCATGGGTCTAAGCAATGGACTGGGCCTTTTCACACCTTTCTCAGGGGATAGTAAGGGGTGCAGGTGTATCAGGCTCTGTTAGCAAGTCTCATTGCTCTGCTGCTTGGTGAGGCTCCAAGCCCCTAACAGGAGCTGAACCCCACATGATCATGGGTTTTCTGTTGGCTCAGGGACCAAAATATCGTTTTTCCAACACACGCTCTTTGGCTCAGCACCAGGTAATCTGTACTGGGTGTGGGGACATAAGCCCTTGTCCTTAGCTGCCATGATTCACACAAATTACCTTCAATATCCTTTGCACTTTTTGAATGCTTTCAACCAGACCAAGTGAATGCTGGTACCCAGACTCAGAACACTCTTGTATTGGGGTATTACTTTCCAATTGATGGCCTTGGGTGGGTCCCTTGAACTTTTGTTTATTTCAATAACAGTCCAACGTTCTCACTCCACTTTTCCTGCCCACTGATGACTTCTGCACTGGCAGAGATCCAGACATATATAATTCTGATCTCAGGCTGTTTTCATGGGTAATAAGAATTCTTTGGTAGGAAATCACTTCACTTTGGAGTACAGGTTGAAATGGCACCTCCTCTTACTTGCCCATCATCTTGTCTCCTCTCACATGACACTTATAATAAAATTTCAAGAGATAGGAATTTGGCATTTTATGGATTGCAAATCAATTTCATGTGCATTGAAAACTCACATTCCATCACTTTCAGCCACAATTCCTGCAAAGAATGTCCCATTTTGTACTGTTTTATAAACACGTATTTACACTAACATGCCTACAAAGAAAGACAAAATTTTAAGTGTCTGGATAGAGTAGTATTGCTTGTCCATTTTTCCCCTGCTTTTTCACATGTTTCTTTACTACCATGACGGGGTGAAATCATACGTTATTTGTCTTCTGAGACTCAGATATGTGACATAGCCCAATGCTCTCCACAACATTGCCACATGAGGCAAGTGGCAAGAATTCATTCTTCCTTATGGATGGGTAAGAGTCTGTGATGCCTTTGGAAGATAGTGAGATGTTAGTAGTCTCTGGGAACTCCAGGCTTGTCATCAGCCATGAACACAACTGGAAGATGACTACATCAACTGTGACTTGGTGGAAATTGACCTGAAGCCTACAGACCAAACTCTACAGCAAAAGAGAAAAGAAGTCAAAGAGACTATGGGAGAAAATTGAAGACATGGCTTAGGGAGAAGTAGGCGGTGGTGCTTCAGACGGCAGTAAGCCAATGCAAAAGACAAAGGCACAGGAGAGATGAGAACATTGGGAACCCACAGGTAGCATGTTTCCCAATGCCACTTGCTCTAACCAGCAGCTTATCTGAATGGTACAAGTCCTTGCCAACAAAGGGTGTTGAGTCTGGAGTTTTCAGATAATCAGTCTTGGCAGATATCGATTTGAGAGAACACTGTGTTTCTCCTGGAGAGGACACCAACAAACAACCAGGTGCAAACAGCCTGGAAATCATGATCAGAGACAGTACCAGGAGACACAGAAGGAAGATGGTGGTTTCTGGCAGTGTATCTGTGAGAGGCACGGCTCGTGGAGATGATTTGATGGGGGCAAAAGTAATTAGGGGCTCTAGCACAAACACCCTAAAGACCGAACTACTGGCAAAGACAGGACGGTGAGGACATTAGCTGCCTCACGTACAAAAACGAAGTTCAAACCATGGAACACTGTGGAGACTGTCTTCCTCAGTCCAAGTTGCTTAGCCAAAGGAGAACAGACTCTCCAGTAAGGGACTAGAAGAAAGCCCTTCTACCATGCTCTCTTTAAAACACAGCATTCTGCAGGCGTTTGTCTGTTTCGTTGGTTGAACGTCTCCTTTCTTAGGCAAACCAGTGCACACCAAACTAAACCACACCATATTCAGCACAGAAACACTAAAATGGCATGCAAGGAGAGACCCTGCAGATGACTGTCTTAATGTCAGGGGACAGCCACAACACAACAACAGAGGGCATGCACTCCACAAACACCCGATACTTCCTTAATGGCCCGACCTTGGCCACCCCATGATCTCTTCTTCCTAAAGACATTACCCTAAGGGTAGAAAACAGAATGGGCTTGTGAATAGAGAGAAGAAGACAGAGACCTGGATCCAATGCAAAGATGGAAGACTCAATTGATGCTGAGGAAAATAATTAGAAATGATCATAGCCAGGCAATCAAAGTTAAACCTTTAAATGTAACAATCCCGATGAAGCATTGAAAGCAATATCCAGAATACTCACTGTACATAGAAAAAGACAGAAGACATCAGGGAGTCTCCTACCACAGAGATAATAGTGATAAAAAAATAAAATCTAGGGTCTCTGATAATAAGATTGGTAGCAGACTGGTTGCAAGGCCAAGAAGCTGGCAGAAGCAGAGGATACAATTAGTGATGTGGTAGAAAAAATACTGGAAAATAATGGAAGGTAAGTGAAAGAGAGAAGGAAGAATGATGGAACATGACAATAAGCTTATGGAAATCATCAACTCCAAGAAAAAAAAAAAAATGAGGTGCCTATTCTTGCACACCTAGGAGTGAAAGAATAAAGAAGGCCAAATATTTCTTTGAGAAATCAGAGCTGAAAATGTCCCTGATCTTGGAGTAGAAACAGAGCTCCATATTAAGAGGCACAGAGTACTCCCATCACCATCAACAGATTCAGAGCAATACAATACAGTGTCATCCCCCCTGCAAAAGATAGCAAGGGAATTATTCTCGTAATGCAAAAATGTGTGCGAGAGTAGTATTTCCATAGCCAAGTCACTGACTTCAAGGCGACCAGTTATACCAGCTCTCAAAGCAGGTCGGATAGAACAATCAATACCAGCCCAAGCCAAAATGCGTGTCCCCTGCATTTCTGAACAATGACAGAGCAGTGATTCTGTCTAGAACTTTGAGGTATTAAGAGGACAAAGATTGGGTCCTGGGGTGTGTCCATCAGTTCAGAAACGGCCTTCAGCTCAGCTCATGATACCAGGGTCATGGCCTTGTCTCTGGTCTCAAGTTACCTCTTCAAGGGCAAGTGTGATTCCCTACCACATCTCCATCCCGTGAGTGTGATCTTTCTGTTTCTCTCTCAAGTACGTTCATGTATATTGTTGGACATAAATAAATTTTAAAAAATTTACAATGATTTACTAGGGCCAGAGTATTGTTTATTTAATTTGGACCTATGTCCCTATGGAATGCAGGCAGGTACAGAGCACCTCCCACCATCTTAAAGTGCCAGGCCTTCCCTCTGTGCTTCCTTGTCCATTCTCCAGTTCTTTGTCTTCCTGTACCTCCTCACCAACCTGTATCACCCACTGTCTGTCCCAGTATAGTGGCCCTTTGTTGTCACATTGTTCATCCTTTCCTGGTTCCATTAGAACATGCCCATCTTCTGCAAGAAGCACCGTTTGGTTATTACCTGAAACCATTTGGGGAATGGTAATGAGAAGGTTAAGGCAGGCTTGTGCTGCCATATCTCAATTCAGTTCTGCCATATCTCAATTCAGTTCTGCAGAGGGTAGCTACACCACCCTGCCAAGACTGATTATCTGAAAACTCCAGACTCAACACCCTTTGTTGGCAAGGACTTGTACCATTCAGATAAGCTGCTGGTCAGAAGCGCCGTGATTGGGAGGGAGGACCATAACATATGCAGGACATGGAGTTCATCCCCTGTCTCTTGTTTGAGACCTGATTCTTTCTTGGCCTTTCGTGGGTAAGATGGATTGGAGAATACTTGTCTTTCTCCAGAGTCCAGATGGCTTTTGTAACTGTCACGACAATAGACTACAAAATCGGCCATGGAGAATGCTACACTGACTCGCTTCTCAAACTGACTTGGTGAGAGACCCAGGCGGCTACAGTATTTGGGGGAGGTGTGGATTCTCTTGGACCACTCATGACTACAACATCCAAGTGTAGATCAGGCATGGTTTGGGTAGGAGGGGTTGCTATGACATCAAAGCTTTGTGACATCAGATAAGCTGTCTTAACAGAAGCAGCAGTCCCTCTCTCATAACCTTTGAGTCCTATGGCTTTAGTTAGGAAGCCAGGGAAGGGCTAAAAAGAGCCCTGAGCCTGATCAAGAACTCAGGTTGTCTATGTGTTAATTTCTACTTCCCCTTTCTGGACAAATAGAAAAGAAAATGATGTACAGCATACCCTTTTTTTTTTTTTTTTTTAAGGCCAACATTTCTCCAGAGATGGCAAGGTTTTCCTATTCCCACTGCAATTTCTATAGATCTCAATAAACAGTGAGGCCCTGGGTATCATCAGCTCTCTGTGATGTTTGTCATCCTGTGGGTAACAGATTCCTTGCTCAGCATCTTTTACCTGTGGGTCAGTAATGACTAAGGGACGGGAAGTCCTTTTTCAAGGATAAATGTTAGAATATGTATGTATTATGATGTCTGTGTCCTCATCTCCTCGTGTTAAGAAACACTATTCATAAGGGATTAGGGCTCTGTCTACTTGGCTTTACCTTGGACAGCTTTTCAAATGCTTCAAGAAGATTGACATTCTGCATGATAACTAACCCTTAAGGAAGAACCCATGAGAGCACTCCTTGTCATCTTAGTTAACTCTACCTGCTGCGGTAATGGGTATAGCCATGTTGACTACTTCTCATTAATCAGAGGAAAATGAACGGCTTATATGGATGGCCTGCAAGGCCCAATAGATCAGAACTGTGGATTGAGTTGCATTGCCCTCACAAGGACTATTGGATAAAGAAGGTGCAGTCCACATTGGCAACAGAGTATTCCTCAGCCATCAGAGAGGATGAAACCCTGGTACTTGCATTGACACGAATGTCACAGGATGCCAAATGAAAAAGGCAAGCAGACAAAGGGAAATATAATATGGCTTCTCTCATATGTGCCCCAGGATGAATACCACGGGCCTTAATAGAAAGAAGGGGAAATGGAAGGGGAAGAAGTCACAGAAGGAGACAAACCAGAAGTGACTCAGTACTCTGAGGTTACAGAAAAGAAAGACATGCAGAAAATGAGGGAACTGGCTAATGGGTGTTGAGGAGTTGTGGAACATCTTAGAGTTTTAGGATGAACTCTAGGTCATATATGGAACTAAAGCATCCGTGAATACTTGTCAAAATCGAATGATGGATGATAGGCCTATTTCCTCAACAGAACAAAAAATTAAAATAAAATCAAACTGGCCCTTTCAAAACCAGGTAAAGATAGACAGAGAAAATGAAAAATTATATTTATATTATCTTTACTTATGAAAATGGCACGGAATTTGTTTACTATAATGTCCTTATCTGAATTGGGTCTTCATACTTGTAAATTACAGTCTACCCGCCTCCTCCATTTGTGGATTTGATGAGAAGAAACGACATTGCCTTCATCAAATGTCTAGAAATGTTGACCAGAAAACTGATTTGAATCTGACCTTCTGTGTGTTGGGAGGTGTTGGATTACTGCTTCAAACGCTTTAGTCACTACTAGAGAGCTAAGGTTTTGTAGGGTTCCTGACTTAATATGTGTTCCTGATTTGATATGTGTCTTGGAATTTAGCCTTTTTCTCAGTGTTGGGATGTTATCCTTTTTCTCAGTGTTGGATTTGCTGGAATAATTGTGTAGATGTGTCATTTCGGTTATTTTTTTTTCCTCTCTATCAGTTTTCATATGATCTCATAATTTCATCTGTATTCTAGTCTCCCTGTTTAATTCAGGTAATGGCTATTCCCGTTTGTTAAAGTTTTCAAAACTGACAATTGAGTTCTCCAGATTTTTTCTATTGTTTTGTTTGTATTTCTTTTATTCCAATGATCATATATATTATCTCTCTTTTTCTGTTCACTTTGGATTCCATTTCATCTTTTTCTAGTTCCTTATGCCATCGGTTAGGTTGCTTTTATTCGGTGCTTTGAATTTTTTGAAATAAACGCATTTAGCCCTATATTCTTTCCCCCAAAGAATGTTTTGGCATCATCTCATAAGATTCTTTACTATCCTTTGTTGAAAGTACTTTATGACTTTCTTTTGATTGTCCTTCTTTGAGGCATTGATAGTTTGGGAGTGTTTGTGTTTTCCACCTATTAGTGTGTGGTGGTGTTTCCCATTCATAAGTGATTTCTTTCCTTTTTCATATCTTTGTGGTCATAAGTATACAGGAAAGGATATGAATTCTCTTCTATTAATTATTACTGGGTTTTTACTTCAGCCCAGGATCTGATAGACAATGTTAGGTCTGCCCTTGGGAAGAACTTCTCTTATGATTCTCCAAGACACAATCTTATGCATGTTTCTCCTATGCTCAGGTGGTCTAGAGAGCCCATGATGATGTGTTATTCCTTCCCACCTATCCCTCTGCATGATTTGTCCTGTGCTAAAAGTGGATATCATCGTCCTCAAAATATTGGATTGTGGTCCCCAACTCCCTTCTATTCTGTTAATATGCTTCCAACAATTAGATAAAACCAAGTTGGTGGTGTATCTGTTGGCAATTCTTCCAAGTTTCTGAAGTTTTGATGCTCAATCAAGACAAAACACCTTCTGGTAATATTTTGAAGGCATAAAATTTCTCTATCTGCCATAGGCACCAATGGATTGGTTCTCTTATCTTTGCCAATTGCACTACCTATGTTTTCCCAAATCCATAACTTCCAAGCTATTGTATCTTTATAGTCGAAGGATCTCCTATGGCTAACATAAGGTCGAGCTGGTTTTGTTTTGTTTGTTTGTCTGTTTGTTTGTTTTCTTGTTGGTCTTTTTTGCCTTGTTTTTTTTTTTTTTTTTTTTTCATACTTCCAACAACGTGTTTATAGGAATAGGAGTATTTAGTCCTGAATACTTCAACTAATTATTGATGGGTACAGAGTTAACTTTCTCATTTTCGTTGTTTTTTTGACTTGGATTCTCAGTACCTTTCCCATTTATGGTATTTTCCTTTGGGTTTGCTTCCTTCAGTGCGATTCCTCCCATCTTCCCCATCTTTTGTGTGTCTTATTTGTGTGTGTATGTGTGTGTGTGTATGTCGTCTGTGTGTTTCACATAACAATTATAATGAAATATCAGTAGTTAGATTTCTTTCCTTTATGGATAGCAATTCAATTTGATATGCCTTGAAAACTCACATTCCATCACTTTCAGCCACATTTCCTGCAAGGAATGTCCCATTAAGTCCTCTGTTATAAACACATATTCTCACTAACTTGCCTTCAAAAAAAAAATTTTAAGAGCCTGGTTAGAGTAGTATTGTTTGTCCCCTTTTCCCTTGCATATCCACATGCTCCTTGACTAGCATGTGAGAGCAAAACCGTATGTTATTTGTCTTTCTGAGACTGATAGATGTGACGTAGCCCTATGCTTTTCACAATTATGCTCCATGAGGCAAGTGGAAAGAATTCATTCTTGTTTATGGCTGGGCAAGAGTCCGTGGTGCTTTTGGAGGACAGTGAGATGTTAGTAGTGTCTGGGAACTCCAGGCTTGTCTTTAGCCAGCAACGCAACTAAAAGATTACTATATCAAGTGCAACATGGAGGAAATGGACCTGAAGCCTACAAAGTAAATTCCACAGCAAAAGATAAAATAAGTCGCAGAGACTTTGGGAGAAGACTAGAGACATGATTAGGGGAGATAGGGGATTGGTGTTTCAGAGGGCAGTGAGATAATCCAAAGAAATAGGGCACAGGAGAGTGCACAATGGGAACCCAAAAGGAGCATGCATCCTTATGCCAGTGGTTTCCACCAGCAGAAAGTCTGAATGGCACGAGTTTTTGATAACAAATGTTCTTGAGTCCGGAGTATTTAGATCATTAGAATTGGCAGACATCGACTCTAGAGAACACTGTGTTTATCATGGAGAGTACCTCAACAAGCAACCATGTGCAGACAGCCTGCAAACCATGATCAGAAACAATCAGAGGAGACACAGTGGGAAGAGGGTGGTAGGGTATCCGTGAGAAGCAGTGTTTATGGAGATGACTCGATGGGAGTACACGAAATTTTGGGCTCACGTACCAGCAGCATAAAATGGAGGTACTGGCCAAAGACAGGATGGTGATGACATTAGCTGCCGAAACTGCAAACATGAAGTCCTGACCATGAAAAACAGGGGGTACTGCCGTCCTCACACCAAGTAGCTTTTTCCCAGAATAGAATCTCCCTTGGGGGATAGAAGAAAGCCCTGCCCACATGATTTCTCCTGACCACAGCATTCTATAGGTCTTCATTCTATTGTTTGGGTTGAAAGTCTCATTTCACTGGCACACCAGAGCCCACGATGCTAAACCTCACCATATTCATCCATACACCAAACACTCCAAATGACAGGCAAGTAGAGCCTCTTCAGATAACTGGTTTCAAGGATTGGGGACAGCCACAAAACAACAGCAGAGGGCATGCATGCTACACAAATCTGAGACCCCCACAAAGGCCAGACCTTGGGCACTCCATGATCTCGTCATCTTAAAGAATTTACTCTCAGGGTAGAAAACAGAAAGGACTTTTTGAATAAAGAGAAGAAGACAGAGACCTAGATCCAATGCAAAGATGGAAGAATCATTTGACAACAAGGAAAAAGAACAAGAAATGATCCTGTCTAGGCAATCAAAGTGAAACGTCTACATGGAACACACCCGGATATGCAGCCAGCATACTCACTGTACATCAGAAAAACACAGAAGACATCAGGGAGTCTCGAACCACAGAGATAAAAGTGATTTAAATAATAAAATGAGGAGTCCCTGATTAAAAGTTTGGAAACAAACGGGATGCAAAGGCCAGGAATGTGGCAGACGCAGAGGATCAAATTGGTAATCTAGAAGACAAATACTGGAAAATAAAGAAGCAAATCCAGAGAGAGAAAAAGGAATGGTGGAACTTGACTATGAGCTTAGGGAAGTCATCAACTCCTCGGAAAGGAAAGAGGTGCCTAATTTAAGAGAACTAGGAATGAGAGAGAAAAAAAGAGTGCTGAACATGTCTTTGAGAAATCAGAGCTGAAAATGTCCCTCATCTGGGAGCAGAAACAGAGATCCATATTCAGAGACACAGAAGTGTCCCATCTACGTCAACAGAAGCAGTGCATCACAAGACATAGTGTCATTCCCCCTGCAAAATATAGCAAGGGAGGAATTCTCTTAACCGAAATATGCTCAGGAGAATAGTTTGTCCATAGCCAAGTCACGGTCTTCAAGAAGACAAGATATACCCATTCCTGAATGAGGTTGGCTAGAGCATGCAACACCAGCCCGAGGGAAAATCTGTATCCCCTGCATTTCTGTACAATGACAGAGCACTGGATCTTGTCTAGAAATAGGATGTATTAAGAAGACAAAGATTGGGTCCTGTGGTGTGTCCATCAGTACAGAGGTCGCCTTCAGCTCAACTCATGAGCCCAGGGTCATGGAATCGACTCTGGTCTCAGGTTCCCTGCTCTCGGGCAAGTCAGCTTCACCCTCTCCAGCTCCATCCCCTATTGTGATCTCCCTCTCTGTCGGTCGTATACATGCATGCTGATATTTTGGCAAAAAAAAAAAAAAAAAAAATAAACAAACAAAAAACAGTGTACAAGTATTGACTGGGGCCAGAGGATGGTTTATTTAATTTGGATTTAGGTCCCTATAGAATGAAGCCAGGTACAGAGCAACTCCCACCATCCTGAAATGCCAGACCATCACTCTGAGCTTCCCTGTTCATTCTGTTATTCTTTGTCCTCCTGTATCTCCTCACCAACCTGTAGCATTTGCTGTCTGTCCCGCTCTAGTGTCCCTTTGTTTTCACATTGTTCATCCTCTCCTGGTTCCATTAGAACATGCCCATTTTCCGAAAGAGGCACTGTTTGTTTATCACATGAACAATTTGGGGGATGGTCATGAGAGAGTTAAGGCAGGCTTGTGCTGCCACATCTCCATTCAATTCCCCAGAGGGCAACTGCACCAACCTGTGGGAATGCTCAAGGTTCTGCAACATTCAAATTCTCATCCTTGCTTCCTTTTGGAGATACATGTTGTCATCCTGAAACGTGCACGAACGTCTTTCAAATGATTTCACTTGGGTTATGGTTCTCTTCCAACAAGCTCTGTGCTTGCTCCTGTGGACTCCAAGTACATGAGTCCGAACTGGGCCTCAGGTTCTCGGGTGTAGGGTCTGCCCTTGTGCTTGGTCATTTTTGAAGATTGGGAGACCGTTTTGGCATGGTGTCTGGAGACACTAGGTTTACTCGTTTCCTCACTGTTGAAGACTCCACACATGTCTTTGGATTGGTTTTGGGTGTTCCCTGGGAATTTTACTTGATGGCACTTTTCCTGGTCAGAAGCTCCCTGATTGAGTGGGAGGACCATAGACATGTGTGGGGCATTGAGTTCCACCCCTGAGTCATTGTTTGAAGCCTGAATCTTTCTTGTCCTATCATGGGTAAGATGGAGTGGTGGATTCTTGCCTTTCTCCGGTGTCCAGAGGCTGGTGGTGATAGTCATGACCAAAGACTACGAATTCGACCATGGAAAACATGACACCGATTCACTTCACAACTGCCTTCGTGAGCGATCCAGGCAGTTCCTATGGTTTGGGAGGGCTTGGGGTCCTCTAAGCCCACCCATGACCACTCCATCTTAGAGTAGTGATCAGGCGTGGGTTGAAAAGGAGTGGTTGCTTCGAGTTCAAACCTTGGTGACATCACAGAAGTTGGATTCACTGAAACAGCAGTCCCTCTCTCATGACATTTGAGTCCTATGGCTTTAGGTACTAAGACCCTGGAAAGACAGAAAAAGAGCCCTCTTAGATTAGTCAAGACCTTAGGTTGTCTTGTGTGTTAATTTCCCACGTCCCCTTTGTATACAAAGAAATGAGAAATGATGTTAGGTATAGCATCATTTAGATCAACATTTCTCCAGAGATGGCAAAGTTTTGCTATTTCCAATGCAATTTCTAGAGATCTCAAGAAACAGTAAGGCATCTTGGGTATCATCAGCTCTGAGAGGTATGTCATCATGTGGGTGATAGTCCTTTCCAAGCGTCTGTTCCTTATGGGTCAGAAAAAACTGACCCATACAGAAAGTCCCTTCTCTATCATTTTACTGGTCAACATTTCTAGACATTTAAGGAAGACAATGTCGTGTCCTCTCATTGATTCCAGAAATGGAGGACTCAGTTAGACTCTAATTTACAGGAATAAAGAACCAATTGAGATAATGACTTTATAGGAAGCAAATCTCATGTCATTTTAATAAGTATAGATAATAAAATATAATTATTTCCTTTTCACTGTAGGTCTTCAACTGCTTTTGAAAGGGCCAGTTTTGTTGTCGTTGTTGTTTATTTGTTTGTTTTTTAGAATTGTTGATTTATTTTATTGTACATCCAAAACTAATATAACACTGTATATCAATTATATTTAAATAAAAACAACAAAAATAAAATGGGAAGGTATACAAGAATTTTGGTACACAGTAATTTTTTTTTTTTTTAAGTTACCAGTTTATTGTTTACTTTCTATTTTTTTAAAATTTCTTTTCAGTGTGGCAGTATTTATTGTTTTTGCACTACACCAAGTGCTCGATGCAATCCATGCCCTCTCTAATACCCACCAGCTAGTATTCCCAATTACCCATCCCATACCCATTCAAAACCCTCAGATTGGTTTTAAGAGTACATAGTCTCTCATGGTTCACCTTCCCTTCCAATTTACCTCAATTCCCTTCTCCCCTACATCTCCCCTTGTTCTCCATGTTATTTGTGATGCTCCACAAATAAGTGAAACCATATATAATTGACTCTCTCTGCTTGATTGTCTCCAGCATAATCTCTTCCTGTCCTGTCCATGGTATTTCAATAGTTGTGTATTCATCCTTTCTGAAGGAGGCATAGTACTCCACAGTCTATATGGACCACATCTTCCTTATCCATTTGTTCATCTTGGTTCTTTCCACAGTTTGACAACTGTGGCCATTGCTGCTATAAACATTGTGGTACAAACGGGCCTTCTTTTTACTACATCTGTGCCATTGGGGTAAATACCAAATAGTGTAATGGCAGGGTAATAGGGATGCTCATTTTTAATTTCTTGAGGAATCTCCACACTGTTTTCCAAACTGGCTGCACCTACTTGTATTCCCACCAACAGTGTAAGAGGGTTCCCCTTTCTCCACATTCTCTCCAACACATGTTGATCCTGTGTTGCTAATTTGGGCCATTGGTGTAAGGTGGTATCTCAATGTGGTTTTCCTTTGAATCCCCCTGAAAGCTATTGATGATGAACATTTTTTCATGTGTCCGATAGTCATTTGTAGGTCTTCTTTGGAGAAGTGTCTGTTCGTATATTCTGCCCATTTTTTACATGATTGTCTGCTTTGTATATGTTGAGTTTGAGGAGTTCTTTATAGATCCTGGATATCAATCTTTGATCTGTATTCTCATTTGCAAATAGCTTCTCCCATTCTGTGGGTTGGCTTTTTGTTGGTTGACTGTTTCTTTTGCTGTGCAGAAGCTTTTGATTTTGATGAAGTCCCAAAATTTCATTTTTACTTTTGTTTCCTTTGCCTTTGGAGACATATCTTGAAAGAATTGCTGTGGCTGATATCGAAGGGATTACTGCCTATGTTTTCCTCTAGGATCTGATGGATTCCTGTTTCATGTTGAGGTCTTTTATCCATTTTGAGCTTACCTCTGTGTAAGAGAATGGTCGAGTTTCATTCTTCTACAAATGGATGTCCAGTTTTCCCAGCACCATTTATTTATTGAAGAGACTGTCTTTTTTCCACTGTATATTTTTTTCCTGTTTTGACGAAGATTATTTGCCCATAGAGTTGAGGGTCCATATATGGGCTATTCTCTTTATTTCACTCATCTATGTGTCCGTTTTTATGCCAGGACAATGCTGTTTTGGTGATCACAAGTTTGTAGTAAATCTTGAGATAAGGTACGCAATGCCCCGGTTTTATGTTTGTTTTTCAACATTTCTTTAGAAATTCTGGGTCTCTTCTGATTCTATACAAATTTTAGGATTATTTGCTCCAGCTCCTTGAAAAATACCGTTGGAATTTTGATAGGAATGGCATTAAAACGATAGATTGCTCTAGGCAGTATAGACATTTTGACAATGTTTTTTCTTCCAATGCGAGATCATGGAATGATCTTCCTTTTTTTGTGTGTGTCTTCTTCGATTTCTTTAATGGGTGTTCTGGAGTTCCTCAAGTACAGCTCCTTTGCCTTTTCAGTTAGTTTTATTCCCAGATATCTTATAGTTCTTGGTGCTATAGTAAATGGAATCGATTCTCTAATTTTCCTTTATGCATTTTCATTGTTAGTGTATAGAAAGCCACTGATTTCCATATATGACTTTGTATCCTGCCATGTAGCTAAATTGTTGTATGAGTTCTAGACATTTGGGGATAGAGTCTTTGGGGTTTTACATATAAAGAATCATGTCATCTGCGAAGCGAGAAAATTTGACTTCTTCATTGCCAATTTAAATACCTTTTATTTCTCTCTGTCTGATATCGGAAGGTAAAAAGGGGGAAAGAGCCACCAGAATCGACCGATTGGAAAGTAATGCCCCAATACAAGAGTGCCCTGTGTCTTGGGACCACCATTAACTTGGACTCATGTTGAAAGCACTCAAAAACAGCAAAGGATCACGGGGTTAAACTGTGACAATTGAGGCGGCTAAGGACAGGGGCTTATGTCCCGGAGAAAGTTTAGAATTTTCTGGTGCTGAGCTAGAGAGAGTTTGGCAGATTAACCAGCTCTTTGTTCCTGAGCCACCAGTGCACCTGAGGTGTGTTGTGTCCAGTTTCTGTAAGGGGTGGGAGCCACACCATACAGCAAATTGCCGAGCCTTGCCTGAGACACGCGCACCCCTCACCTTCCCCTGCCTGAAGGCCCAGCTTGGTGCTCTTAAACCCTTGACATACTATCAGAGCCTGAGAGGTGCCTGTGACCCACACCCTCCCCTATGAAAGGTGTCACATGCCCGGCGCTCTTAGACCCAGAAAGACCAGGTGCTCCAAGCCCAGGCCAATGGGAAAATCTCAGTGTGCAATCACTTCTTGGAACCACTCTGGTGGTCTGGAGCTGCCCACACTGCTGCTGTGGTTTTCAGTACAAGCAAAAGATCCTGCATCCCCTGGGACCGTATCTCAATATAAGCTCTGCCATTGGCCAAAAGGGAATTTATATGTGCCCTGCAGAACATACAGGGGAGCAGATAGAGGTTTCTCTCTGTAGGGAGGTCAGGCTGCAGTTTAATTTCCTCTAAAACTCCAGGAACCATCAAAAGCATTCAAGGCGAGAGAGAAAAAGTGAACAAATATAAAAACCTGCAGAAAACAAAAGCCTGAAAAAACCGGTTTCCTCAGAGCCCACCCCCATGAGCGGGGAGGGAGGACTTAAATCAGGTAACATCATTGACTAAAAACCCACGTGGCAGGCCCCTCCCTCAGAAATAAAACCAGCAAAGTATAAAATTAAAACACTACAAGAGAACAACCACCACTATTTCATAGATACAACTTTAATTTTAATTCATTCCCAATATTCTGTTTTTTTATATAGATTTTTTAATTAATTTTTTTTTATTTTCAGCATAACAGTATTCATTATTTTTACACAACACCCAGTGCCCCATGCAATCCATTCCCTCTATAATAGCCACCACTTGGTAGCCAGACCTCCCACACCCCCGCCCCTGCAAAATCCTCAGATTGATTTTCAGAGTCCATAGTCTCTCGTGGTTCACCTCCCCTTCCAATATCCTCCATCTCCCTTCTCCTCTCTATCTCCCCATGTCCTCCCTGATATATGTGATGCTCCACAAATAAGTCAAACCATAGGATGATTGACTCTCTCTGCTTGACTTGTTTCATTCAGCATAATCTCTTCCAGCCCTGTCTACATTGCTACAAAAGTTGAGTATTCGTGCTTTCTGATGGAGGCATAATAGTCCATAGTGTATATGGACCACATCTTCCTTATCCATTCGTCCATGGAAGGGCATCTTGGTTCTTTCCACAGTTGGGCGACCGTGGCCAGTGCTGCTATAAACATTGGGGTAGTAATGGCCTTTATTTTCACTACATCTGTATCTTTGGGGTAAATACCCAGTATCGCAATTGCAGGGTAATAGGGAAGCTCTATTTTTAATTTCTTGAGGAATCTCCATACTGTTCTCCAAAGAGGCTGCATCAACTTGCATTCCCACCAACAGTGGAAGAGGGTTCCCCTTTCTCCACATCCTTTCCAACACATGTTGTTGCCTGTCTTGCTAATTTTGGCCATTCTAACTGGTGTAAGGTGATATCTCAATCTGGTTTTCATTCTAAACTCCCTGATGGCTAGTGATGATGACCATTTTTTCATGTGTCTGATAACCATTTGTATGTCTTCATTGGAGAAGTGTCTGTTCATATCTTCTGCCCATTTTTTGATATGATTGTCTGTTTTGTGTCTGTTGAGTTTTAAGAGTCCATTATAGATCCTGTATAACAATCTTTTGTCTGTACTGTCATTTGCAAATACCTTCTCCCATTCCGTGGGTTGCCTCTTTGTTTTCTTGACTGTTTCTTTTGCTGTGCAGAAGCTTTTGATTTTGATGAAGTTGCAAAAGTTCATGTTTGCTCTTGTTTCCTTTGCCTTTGGAGACATATCTTGAAAGAAGTTGCTGTGCCTGATATCGAAGAGATTACTACTTATGTTCTCCTGTAATATTTTGATGGATTCCTGTCTCACATTGAGGTCCTTAATCCATTTTGAGTTTATCTTTGTGTACGGTGTAAGATAATGGTCCCATTTGATTCTCCTACATATTGCTGCCCAGTTGTCCCAGCACCATTTATTGAAGAGATAGTCTTTTTTCTATTGTATATTTTTTTTCTGCCTTGTCAAAGATTAATTGACCATAGAGTTGAGGGTCCATACCCGGGCTCTCTACTCTCTTCCACTTGTCTATGTGTCTGTTTTTATGCCACTACCATGCTGTCTTGGTGATCACAGCTTTGTAGTAAAGTTTGAAATCAGGTAACGTAATGCCCCCCATTTTATTTTTGTTTTTCAACATTTCCTTAGCGATTCTGGGTCTCTTCTGAGTCCATACAAATTTTAGCATTATTTGCTCCAGCTCTTTGAAGAGTATCGGTGGAATTTTTATCAGAATAGCACTAAAAGTATAGATTGCTCTCGGCAGTATAGACATTTTAGCAATGCTTATTTTTCTGATCCAAGAACATGGAATGCTCTTCCATCTTTTTGTGTCTTCTTCAAATGCTTTCATGAGTGTTCTGTAGTTCCTCGAGTACAGATACTTTACCTCTTTCATTAGTTTTATCCCCAGGTATCTTATGGTTCTTTGTGCTATAGTAAATATAATCGATTCTCTAATCTCCCTTTCTTTATTTTCATTACTAGTGTATAAGAAAGCCACTGATTTCTGTAGAGTGACTTTGTATCCTGCCACTTTGCTGAATTGTATGAGTTCTAGTAGTTTGGAGGTGGAGTGTTTTGGGTTTTCCATATAAAGAATAATGTCATTTGCAAAGAGAGAAAGTTTGACTTCTTCATACCAATTTGGATACCTTTTATTTTTCTTTATTTACTGATTGATATTGCTAGGACTTTTAATACTATGTTGAACAACAGTGGTGAGAGTGGGCATCCTTGTCGTGTTCTTTATCTGAATGGGAAGGCTGCAACCTTTTCCCATTGTGGATGATATTCACTGTGGGTCTTTCATAGATATATTTTATGAAGATCAGGAATGTTCCTTCTATTCCGATATTTTGAAGCATTTTAATTTGGAACGGGTGCAGGATTTTGTTCAATGCTTTTTCTGCATCAATTGAGAGGACCATGCTGTTCTTGTCTCTTCTCATATTAATTTTTTCGATGACATTGATTGATTAGCGAATGATGAACCAACCTTGTAGTCCAGGGATGAATCTAACCTGGTCATGGTGGATAATCTTTTTAATGTCCTGTTGTTTCCTGTTTGCTAGGATCTTGTTGAGAATCTTAGCATCAATATTTATCAGTGATATTGGTCTTAAATTCTTTCTGGTAGGGTCTTTGCCTGGTTTGGGAATCTGGGTAATGCTGGCTTCAAAAAGAGTCTGGAAGTATTCCTTCTGCTTCAGTTTTTAAAAAAAAAAAACAGCTTCAGGAGAATATGTGTTATTTCTTCCTTGAAAATTTGGTAGAATTCCTCAGGGAATCCATCAAGTCCTTGGCTCTTGTTTTTTGGGAGGTTTTTGATCACCACTTCAATCTCGTTACTAGATATCGGTCTATACAGGTTTTCAATTTCTTCCTGGTGCAATTTCAGAGTTTATAGATTTCCAGGAATGCATCAATTTCATTTGGTTGCTTAGCCAATTGTCATTTAACTGTTGATAATGACTTATGAAGATTGTTTCTTCTTCCTTGGTGTTCATTATGATCTCTCCCTTTTTATTCATAATTTCATGAATTTGAGCTTTCTCTATTTTCATTTGGATTAGTGTCACCAATGATTTATCGATCTTATTGATTCTTTCAAAAAACCAGCTTCTAGTTTCATTGAAACATTCTACTGTATCTCTGGTTTCTAACTCCTTGATCTCAGCTCTAATCTTGATTATTTCCCTTCTTATGTGTGGAGTTGGTTTTATTTGTTATTGATTCTCCAGTTCTTTAAGGTGTACAGACAGTTGGTGTGTTCTGTATTTTTCAATTTTTTTGAGCGATGCTTGGATGGTTATGTATTTCCACCTTAGAATTGTCTTTGCTGTATTAACATATTTATCATCACAGTGAGATGTCCAGAACATCTAATTATATAATAACCTTCTAATATGAACTTTTGGTATATACACCTGTGTTCTCTTTTGCATTTTTTTAAAATTTGAGTTTAGTTTAGTCCACTTTGTTTCTTTATAATTTTTATTTTCTAATATTCATATAGAGTTTAACATCATGGCAATCCCCTTTCTCCAATCAATGCTACCCCTATAGGTAAACCAATTTTTAATCCCACTATATCTTAGATAAGTTGAGTTTTTTTAAACAAAGATTTCAAGATACATCCAGGAAGAATCAACACAATCTTCCTCGCCCACACTGAGAACTTATAACCACACTCACATCATTTTTCTCTGCCAAAGTTTCCATGTTTTCTTGTTTTCCTAATAATATATAAATCTTATATTTGGGGTTCTTTTTGCCGAGTTTCTTTTTTTTATTTGCTTATAATTTTATCAGTTTTTTGTTTGTCCGTTTCTGTTTGTATTCTTCACAAATCTTTCCTTGGGGCCCATTTGGGCTGAGCCTTCTCTTTTATCTTTCTATCTCTCTCTGTTCTTTCTCTTTTCTGTTTTCTCTTGTTTGGGTCGGGAATCCTATTGCTCAAAAGCATCCCAGGTGTACTTTCACTACAACATGGTCGATACATCCACCTGCATCCGTTCAGTCATCTTTCACAAAAATGACTTGGAGGAGGAATGCACAACAGAAGAAAAATGGATGGGCCTTCTGCAACTGACCTAATGGCTATCAACATATTCAGTATGTCGGAAAGAGTATTCAGGCTCACAATAGCTAGGTTGCAGAAAGCCATGCATGATCAAACAAAATTGATTAGAGCAGAACTGAAAACCACCAGGGATGACATTCACAATGTAAGGGCAGAACTAAAACCACCAGGGATGAGGTTCACAATGCTCTCAATCAGTTCCAATCTAATCTAAATTCTCTAAAAGCTAGGGTAACCACAAAATAAGATAGAATTAATGATCTGTAGGAAAAACAGACAGAGAAAGTATCAGGAGGAAGTCTGGCACAAATTTAGAAGCTACAAAAACAGAATCCGGGAAATAAATGATGCCATGAAATGTACCAATGTCAGAATTATTGGAATTCCTGAAGGAGAGGAGAAAGAAAGAAGTCTAGAAGATATAGTGGAACAACATCATTATAAAAATTTTCCTAATCTCATGAATGGAACCAGTGTTCATGTTCTAGAGGCAGAAAAGTCTCCCCCTAGAATTATAAATTCCAAAAAAAAAAAAAATGAAAGGGAACTGATAGTATAATTGAGAAATCATAAGTATAGAATCAATCGCTTTAAAGCTGCTAAGACAAAGAGGATTCTTATGTACAGAAGAAAGCCGATCAGAATCATGTCAGACCTGTCCAGAGAGACCTGGCAAGCCAGAAAGGGCAGGAAAGATTTTTTCAGGGTAATAAATGAGAAGAATATGCAACCAAGAATACTTTATCCAGCAAGACTGACATTCAAAATCGATGGAGAAATAGTTTTCAAGAACGGCAAGGCTTAAGGGACTATGCAACCACCAAACTGACACTGCAGGAAATATTAAGGGGAGTTCTATAAAAGTGGAAAAATCCTAAGAATAGCATTGAACAGAAATATAGAAAAAAATTTACAGAATAAAAGGCTTCAAAGGTAACGCGATGTCAATAAAAACATATCTATCAATAAACACTCTCAATGTGAAGGGCCTACATGCGCCCATAAAATTACACAGGGTTGCAGATAGGATTAAACGACAGGACCTATCCATATGGTGTCTACTAGAGACCCATTATGAACGTAAAGATATACCCAGACTGAAAGTGAAAGGATGGAGAAACATCTTTCATGCCAGTGGCCTCAAAAGATGGCCGGGGTAGCGATTCTCATATCAGATAATTTAGATTTTAAACTAAAGGCAGTAGTCAGAGATACAGAAAGAACTACATCATTCTTAAGGAGACTATCCACCAAGATGATCTAACAATTGTAAATATCTGTGCACCCGATATGGGAGCAACCAATTACATGAGAAAAAAGGTTAGTCAAGATAGAGTCATATTGATATGAAGAGATTAATAGTAGGAGATCTTTTTATGTTTCTCTCAGAAATTGACAGAGCATCCATGCAGAAAATTCATAAACAAAATCATTGAATGACACATTAGACCAGATGGACCTCATAGACATATACAGAACACTCCTCCCTAAAAGAGCAGAACACTTGTTCTTCTCAAGTGCACATGGAACCTTCTCAAAAATAGACCATATACTGGGTCACAAATCAAGACTCAACTGATACTAATCAAAACCACAACGAGATACCACCTCACACCAGTCAGAATGGCTAAAATTAACAAGTCAAGAAATGACAGATGGTGGCGAGGATGCAGAGATAAGGGAACTCTCCTGCAGTCTTTGTGGGAATTCAAGCTTGTGCAGCCTCTCTGGAAAAGAGTGTGGAGGTTCCTCAGAAAACTGAAAATAGAGATAACCTATGGCACAGCAATTGCTATTGGGTATATATACTAAAGACAGAAATGTGGTACTCCAAAGAGTCAAGTGCACTCGAATGTTTATAGCAGCAATGTCCACAATAGCCAACCAATGCAAAGAACCTAAATGCCCATCAAAATATGCATGGATAAAGAAGATGTGGTATATATACACAATAGAATACTATGCAGGCAGCAAAAGAAATGACATCTTGCCATTTTTGAACACGTGAATTTATCTAGAGGGTATGATGCTTAGCAAAAAAAAAAAAAAAAAAAAAAAAACAAAAAACTATCGGAGAAAGACAAGTATCATATCATCTCCTTGATATGAGGAAGTGGAGATGGAATGTGGGGTAATGGGGGGTAGGAAAAGAATAAATGAAAGTACATTGAATTGAGAGGGAGACAAGCAATAAAAGAATCAATCTCAAAAAACTGACTGATTGCTGGGGTGTGGGGACTGGAGAGGGTGGTGGTAAAATGGATATTGAGGAGGGTATATGCTTGGATGAGTGCTATGAAATGTATAAACCTGGTGATTCACAGACCTTAACCACTGGGGCTAAAAATATGTTATATGTTTATTAAACAAATTAATTTATTATTATTTTTTAAAAGAATGCTTGGATCAACCAGGGGATCAAAGAAGAACTGAAACAATTCATGGAAACCGATGAGAATGTAGACACTTCAGTCCAAAACCTATGGGATACAACAAAGGCGGACTGAAGGGGGAAATACACAGCCATCCAAGAGTTCCTCAAAAAACAAACAAACAAACAAAGGAAAAATCCACAACTCATCAGCTGTCTCTACACGTTAAAGAACTGCACAATCAACAACAAATAAAACCATCTCCACACTTAAGAAGAGAGATAATCAAGATTAGAGCAGAGATCAATGAGGTAGAAACCAGAGATACAGTAGACTGTATCAGTGAAACAAAAGCTGTTTTTTTTAAAGAAGCAATAAGATCGATAACCCATTGGCAACACTAAACAAAAGAAAAGAGAGAAAGCCAAAATTAATAAAATCATGAATGAAAAGTGAGAGATCACAACTAACACCAGGGAAGTAGAAACAATCATTAGAAGTTATTATGAACAGTTATATGGAAGGATGCTTTCCATGGAAACTATAAAGTCCCAAAATTGAACAAGGAAGAAATTGAAAACCTGAAGAGACCAATATCGTGTAATAATATTGAAGCAGTGATCAAATATCTCCCCAAAAATCAAGAGCCCAGGACCTGACGGATTCACTTGGGAATTCTACCAAACTTTCAAAAAGAAATAACGCCTATTCTCCTGAAGCTGTTTCAAAAAATTGAAGCAGAAGGAAAATTTCCCAACCCTTTCTATGAATTCAGCACTACCCTGATCCCCAACCAGGCCAAAGATCCTACCTAAAAGAAGAATTTTAGACCCATATCACTGATGAAAATGGATGCTATGATTCTCAACAAGATATTAGCAAACAGGATTCAACAACACATTAAGAAGTTTGCCCACCCTGAGCAGGTGGGATTCATCTCTGGGCTACAAGGATTGGTCAGCATTCACAAATCAATCAATGTCATAGAACAAATCAATAAGAAAAGAGAGAAGAACAACATGGTCTTCTCAATTGATGCAGAAAAAGCATTTGACAAAATCCAGCATCTGTTCCTGATTAAAATTCTTCAAAGTATAGGGATAGAGGGAACACTTCTGAACTTCATCAAATCTATCTATGAAAGACCCACAACAAATATCATCCTCAATTGGTAAAAGCTTGTAGATTTCCCATTGAGTTCAGGAACAGATGGATGCCCACTCTCACCACTCTTGTTAAACATAGTATAAAGAGTTCTAGAAACAGCAATCCAACAACAAAGAGAAATAAAAAGTATCCAAATTGGCAATAAAGAATTTAAAATCTTTTCCTTCGCAAATGAGATGATACGTTATATGGAAAACCCAAAAGACCCCACCGCCAAACTACTAGAACTCATACAGCAATTCAGCAAACTGGCAGGATACAAAGTCAATGTACATAAATCTGTGGCTTTCTTATACACTAACAATGAAAATCCATAAAGGGAATTTAAACAATGTATTCCATTTACTATAGCACCAAGAACCATAAGATAAGTGGGAATAAACCTAACCAAAAAAGTAAAGAATCTATACTCAAGGGATTGCAGAACACTCATGAAAAATTTGAAGAAGACACAAAAAGAGGAAGACCATTTCATACTCTTGGATGGGAAGAATAAACATAGTGAAAATGTCTATACTGTCTAGAGCAATCTATCCTTTTAATGCCATTCCGATCAAAATTCCACCGGCAGTTTTCAAAGAGTTGGAGCAAATAATCCGAAAATTAGTATGGAATCAGAAGAGAGCCCAAATTGCTGAGGAAATGTTGAAAAACAAAAATAAACCTTGGCCCTCATGTTAACTGATTCCCGGTTTTACTACAAAGCTGTGATCAACAAGACACATTGATACTGGCTTAAAAACGGACACATTGACCATTAGAACAGAGTAGAGAACCCAGATATGGACCTTGAAATCTATGGTCAAATAATCTTCCACTGTATAGTGGAAAAAATACAGTCTCTTCAATAAATGGTGTTGGGAAAACTGGACAGCTATATATAGAAAAAATTCAATCATTCTCTTACACCCTATACAAAGGTAACTCAAAATGGATAAAAGACTGAAATGTGAGACAGGAATACATCAGATTCCTAGAGGAGAACATAGGCAGTTACCTCTTCGATATCAGCCACAGCAACTTCATTCTATATATGGCTGCAAAGGCAAAGGAAACAAAGTGAAAATGAACTTTTGGAACTTCATCAAGATCAAAAGCTTATACACAGCAAAGGAAACAGTCAACAACAACAACAAAAAAAATGAGGCAAAACGTGGAATGGGAGAAAATATTTCCAAATGACAGTACAGAAAAATGGTTGATATCCAGGATCTATAATGAACTCCTCAAACTCAACACACAAAGAACAGACAACCATATAAAAAAAAATAGGCAGAAGATATGAACAGACATTTTTCCAATGAAGACATAAAAATGGCTATCAGACACAAGAAAAAATGTTCATCATCACTAGCCATCAGGGAGATTCAAATGAAAACCAATTGAGATATCACATTACGCCAGTTAGAATGGCCAAAAAGCAAAACGGGAACAGCATGTGTTGGAGAGGATGGGGAGAATGGGGAGCCCTCTTACACTGTTGGTGGGAATACACATTATTGCAGCTACTTTGGAGAACGCTGTAGAGATTCCTCAAGAAGTAGAAAATAGAAATTCCCTATGACTCTGCCATTGAATTACTGGGTCTTTACCAAAGATACAGATGTAGTGTAAAGAAGGGCCATTTGTACCCCAATGTTTATAGCAGCAATGACCATGGTCGCCAAACTGTAGAGAGACCCAAAATACCCTTCAATGGAAGAATGGATAAGAAAGATGTGGTCCATTTACACTAAGGAGTATTGTGCTTTCCTCAGAAAGGATAAATACCCAAGTTTTGTAGTAACATGGACGGGACTGGAAGAGATTATGCTGAATGAAACAAGTCAAGCAGAGAGAGTCAATTATCCTATGGTTTCACTTATTTGTGGAGCATCACGAATAACATGGAGGACAAGAGGAGATGGAGAGGAGAAGGGATTTGAGGGAAATTGGAAGGGGAGGTGAACAATATGAAATTATAGACTCTGTAAAACAATCTGAGGATTCTGAAGGGTCGTGGGGTGAGAGGATGAGGGAACCAGGTTGTGGGTATTAGAGAGGGCACGGATTGCATGGAGCAAGATAGGATTTGAATTATCTTCTTTTAATTGCAACTGGATTTGGAATACAGCACACGATATGTAATAGACAATGCTAGGTCTTCCCTATGGAACAACTTCTCCTATGGTCCTCAGAGATATATCTTATGCATGTTTCCCCAAAGCTCAGGTGGTCTAGAGATCCAGTGATGATGTCAGTTATTCCTTCCCACCTTTCAGTCCCTATGATCTGTCCTGTGCTTAAAGTGGATATCGTAGTCCCCAAGAATATTGGATTTTGGTCCCCATCTCCCTTCCTTTCTGTTAATATGCCTCCAACATCTAGATACACCCACGTATGTGGTATATATGATGGAAATTCTACCAAGTGTCTTATGTTTGGATGCTCCGTCAAGACTAAACAGCTTCTGATAATTTTTGTCTCTGGAAGGCATAAAATCTCTCTATCTGCCATAGGCACATTCACTTTTGCTCTCTTCTCCTTGATAATTGCATATCCTATGTCTCCCCCAGTTCTTCCCTTTCAAGCTATTTGCACCTTTATAGCGAAAGGAAATCTTCTATGGCCAACACAAGGTCAAGTTTGGTTTATGTTGTTTTCATGTTGACCTTTTTTTTGCATATTTTAAAATTTTTCATACTTCCAATAATCTTTTTATAGGGATAGGAAAATTTAGTCCTGAATACTTGATCTAATTATTGATAGGTAAGGAGTTGACTTTCTAATTTTGCTTCATTTCTGACTTGTATTCTCTGTGCCTTTCACCTTTATGGTATTTTCTTTGAGATTTGCTTCCTTTACTGTGATTCCTCATTTGCTCCCCATCTTTTGTGTGTCTTATCTGTGGGGGGGGGTGTTTTGTCTGTGTTTATTTCATATAACACCTAAAATTAAATTTCAGGAGAAATAACTCGGTCTTTAATGCATAACAATTCAATTTGATATGCATTGGAAACTCACATTTCATCACTTTCAGCCAAATTTCATACAAGTTATGTCCCATTTAGGCCTCTTTTATAAACACATATTCTCACTAACCGGCCTTTAAGCAAACACACAATTTTGTGTGCCTGGTTAGAGTCATATTGTTTGTATTTTTTCCACTGCTTTTTCAAATGTTCCTTGACTACTATGAGAGAGTAAAATTGTTATTTGTATTTCTGAGACTGAGAGATGTGATGTAGCCTAATGCTCAACAAAACTCTACCACATGAAGTTAGTGGCAAGAATTCCTTCTTGTTTATAACTATAAGCATCTGTGGTGCCTATGGAGGACAGATTTGGTAGTATTTTCTGAGAACTCCCGGTGTCTTCAGCCATGAACACAAACTGAAGATTACCACATATAATGAAATATGGTGGAAAATGACCTGAAGCATATCAAACTCCACAGTAAATGAAAAAAGTAATCCCAGAGAATATGTGAGAAGATTTGAGACATGGCGTAGGGGATATGTTGTCGTTGGTACTTCAGAGTGCAGTGAGCCAATGGAAAAGGTAAAGCCACAGGAGAGAGGAGTACACATTGGGAACCCACATGATGCATATATCCCAAAGCCATTGCCTTTGACCAGCCGAGGGTCTGAATGGCACAAGTTCTTGCCAACAAAGAATCTTATTGCCCAGAGATTTCAGATCAGCCTGCTTGGCAGACATCGACTCAATAGCACATTGTGTTTCTAATTGGAAAGGACACCACCAATCTACCAGGTACAGACAGCCATGAAACCATTATCAGAGACAATGCCAGAAAACATAGTGGGAAAATGGTGGGTTCTGACAGTGCATCCATGAGAGGCAGGGTTCGTGGAGATGACTCGATGGGGGCATAATAAATTTTGGGTTCTCGCACCAGGAGCATAAAGACTGAGTTACTGGCCAAAGACAGGACGGTGAGGACATTTCCTGCCTAACCTGCAAGCAAGAAGTTCCAACTGTGGAACACTGGGGGGACAGCCTTCCTCAGTCCAAGTTGCTTAGTCCCAGGGGAATAGACGCTCCCATAGAAGACTAGAAGAAAGCCCTGCCCACATGCTCTCTCATGACCATAACATTCTGCAGGCTTAATTCTGTTGTGTTGGTTGAATGTTTCCTTTCACAGGCACACCAGAGCCCACAAGCTAATCCTCACCCTATTCAGCCTAGACTCCAAACACTCTGAACATCAGGCAGGAGAGCCTCTGCATATGACTGGTTTCAAGGACAGGGGACAGCAACAACACAACAGCAGAAGGTATGCATGAGACATCCACCTGAGACTCCCAAAAGGGCCAGCCCTTGGGCACTCCATGATCTCTTCTTTTAAAGATATTAAGCTCAGGCTAAAAAAGAGAATGAGCTTTTCAAATACTGAAAAGAAGACAGAGACCTGTATCTAATGTAAAGATGGAAAAATCAATTGATGATGAGGTAAAAGAACAAGAAATGACCATGTCCAGGCAGTCAAGGAAAACCTTTGCATGTAATATACCTGATGGAGGATTGATAGCAGCAGCCAGAATACTCACTGTACATCAGAAAAAGAAGAAGTCATCAGGGAGTCTTGAACTACACAAATATAAAGTGATAAAAATAATATAAATAGGAGAATGGAGTCAAGATGGCGGAGAAGTAGCAAGCTGAGACTGCTTCAGCTAGCCGGAGATCAGCTAGATAGCTTATCTAAAGATTGCAAACACCTGAAAATCCATTGGCAGATCGAAGAGAAGAAGAACAGCAATTCTGGAAACAGAAAAATAACCACTTTCTGAAAGGTAGGACTGGCGGAGAAGTGAATCCAAAGCGACGGGAAGATAGACCCCGGGGGGAGGGGCCGGCTCCCGGCAAGCAGCGGAGCAACCACGCACAAAATCAGGACTTTTAAAAGTCTGTTCCGCTGAGGGACATCGCTCCAGAGGCTAAACCGGGGCGAAGCCCACGCGGGGTCAGCGTGGCCTCAGGTCCCGCAGGGTCACAGAAGGATCCGGGGTGTCTGAGTGTCGCAGAGCTTGCGGGTATTGGAACGGGAAAGCTGGCTACAGAGACAGAGCCGACAGTAAGCTCGCAGCTCCATGTTACCTTGAACCGGTCGCAGGCTCGGTGAGCTCGGAGCGCGGCTGGAGGTCAGGCAGACGGGAGTAACTGGGCGCGGTTCTCTGAGGGCGCACTGAGGAGTGGGGCCCTGGGCTCTTGGCTCCTCTGGGCCGGAGACCAGGAGGCCGCCATTTGTATTCCCGTCCTCTGGAACTCTACGGAAAGCGCTCAGGGAACAAAAGCTCCTGAAAGCAAACCCGAGCGGATTACTCACCCCGGCCCCGGGTAAGGGCGGTGTAATTCCGCCTGGGGCAAAGACACTTGAGAATCACTACAACAGGCCCCTCCCCCAGAAGATCAACACGAAATCCAGCCAAGACCAAGTTCACCTACCAAGGAGTGCGGTTTCAATACCAAGGAGAGCAGCAGAATTCCAGAGGAGGAGAAAGCCAAGCACGGAACTCATGGCTTTTTTCCTGTGATTTTTTTTAGTCTTGCAGTTAATTTAATTTTTTCTTTTTCATTTTTTTTTTTCTCGCCTTCGGGTAAAATTTTTTTTTAACTGTTACCTTTTTCTTTTTTAACGATTTTTTACTAGTTTATCTAATATATATATATATATATTTTTTACATTTTTCTTAGGTGTTTTCTTTTTTTAAAAATTCTTTTCTTTTCTTTTTCTTTTCTTTTTTTTTTTTCTTTCTTCTTTTTGAACCTCTTTTTATCCCCTTTCTCCCCACTCACGATTTTGGATCTCTTCTAATTTGGTTAAAGCATATTTTCCTGGGGTTGTTGCCACCCTTTTAGTATTTTACTTGCCACTTCATTTACTCTTATCTGGACAAAATGACAAGACGTAAAAATTCAACACAAAAAAAAGAACAATAGGCAGTACCGAAGGCTAGGGACCTAATCAATACAGACATCGGTAATATGTCAGATCTAGAGTTCAGAATGACAATTCTCAAGGTTCTAGCTGGGCTCGAAAAAGGCATGGAAGATATTAGAGAAACCCTCTTGAGAGATATAAAAGCCCTTTCTGGAGAAATAAAAGAACTAAAATCTAACCAAGGTGAAATCAAAAAAGCTATTAATGAGGTGCAATCAAAAATGGAGGCTCTAACTGCTAGGATAAATGAGGCAGAAGAAAGAATTAGTGATATAGAAGACCAAATGACAGAGAATAAAGAAGCTGAGCAAAAGAGGGACAAACAGCTACTGGACCACGAGGGGAGAATTCGAGAGATAAGTGACACCATAAGATGAAACAACATTAGAATAATTGGGATTCCAGAAGAAGAAGAAAGTAAGAGGGGAGCAGAAGGTATACTGGAGAGAATTATTGGGGAGAATTTCCCCAATATGGCAAAGGGAACGAACATCAAAATTCAGGAGGTTCAGAGAACGCCCCTCAAAATCAATAAGAATAGGCCCACACCCCGTCACCTAATAGTAAAATTTACAAGTCTCAATGACAAAGAGAAAATCCTGAAAGCAGCCCGGGAAAAGAAGTCTGTAACATACAATGGTAAAAATATTAGATTGGCAGCTGACTTATCCACAGAGACCTGGCAGGCCAGAAAGAGCTGGCATGATATTTTCAGAGCACTAAACGAGAAAAACATGCAGCCAAGAATACTATATCCAGCTAGGCTATCATTGAAAATAGAAGGAGAGATTAAAAGCTTCCAGGACAAACAACAACTGAAAGAATTTGCAAATACCAAACCAGCTCTACAGGAAATATTGAAAGGGGTCCTCTAAGCAAAGAGAGAGCCTACAAGTGGTAGATCAGAAAGGAACAGAGACCATATACAGTAACAGTCACCTTACAGGCAATACAATGGCACTAAATTCATATCTCTCAATAGTTACCCTGAATGTGAATGGGCTAAATGCCCCTGTCAAAAGACACAGGGTATCAGAATGGATAAAAAACAAAACCCATCTATATGTTGCCTCCAAGAAACACATTTTAAGCCCGAAGACACCTCCAGATTTAAAGTGAGGGGGTGGAAAAGAATTTACCATGCTAATGGACATCAGAAGAAAGCAGGAGTGGCAATCCTTATATCAGATCAATTAGATTTTAAGCCAAAGACTATAATAAGAGATGAGGAAGGACACTATATCATACTCAAAGGGTCTATACAACAAGAAGATTTAACAATTTTAAATATCTATGCCCCCAATGTGGGAGCAGCCAACTATATAAACAAATTAATAACAAAATCAAAGAAACACATCAACAAAAATACAATAATAGTAGGGGACTTTAATACTCCCCTCACTGAAATGGACAGGTCATCCAAGCAAAAGATCAGCAAGGAAATAAAGGCCTTAAATGACACACTGGACCAGATGGACATCACAGATATATTCAGAATATTTCATCCCAAAGCAACAGAATACACATTCTTCTCTAGTGCACATGGAACATTCTCCAGAATAGATCACATCCTCGGTCCTAAATCAGGACTCAACCGGTATCAAAAGATTGGGATCATTCCCTGCATATTTTCAGACCACAATGCTCTAAAGCTAGAACTCAACCACAAAAGGAAGTTTGGAAAGAACCCAAATACATGGAGACTAAACAGTATCCTTCTAAAGAATGAATGGGTCAACCGGGAAATTAAAGAAGAATTGAAAAAAATCATGGAAACAAATGATAATGAAAATACAACGGTTCAAAATCTGTGGGACACAACAAAGGCAGTCCTGAGAGGAAAATATATAGCGGTACAAGCCTTTCTCAAGAAACAAGAAAGGTCTCAGGTACACAACCTAACCCTACACCTAAAGGAGCTGGAGAAAGAACAAGAAAGAAACTCTAAGCCCAGCAGGAGAAGAGAAATCATAAAGATCAGAGCAGAAATCAATGAAATAGAAACCAAAAAAACAATAGAACAAATCAACGAAACTAGGAGCTGGTTCTTTGAAAGAATTAATAAAATTGATAAACCCCTGGCCCGACTTATCAAAAAGAAAAGAGAAAGGACCCAAATAAATAAAATCATGAATGAAAGAGGAGAGATCACAACGAACACCAAAGAAATACAAACTATTATAAGAACATACTTTGAGCAACTCTACGGCAATAAATTTGACAATCTGGAAGAAATGGATGCATTCCTAGAAACATATAAACTACCACAACTGAACCAGGAAGAAATAGAAAGCCTGAACAGACCCATAACCAGTAAGGAGATTGAAACAGTCATTAAAAATCTCCAAACAAACAAAAGCCCAGGGCCAGACGGCTACCCGCGGGAATTCTACCAAACATTTAAAGAAGAACTAATTCCTATTCTCCTGAACCTGTTCCAAAAAATAGAAATGGAAGGAAAACTTCCAAACTCATTTTATGAGGCCAGCATCACCTTGATCCCAAAACCAGACAAGGATCCCACCAAAAAAGAGAGCTATAGACCGATATCTTTGATGAACACAGATGCGAAAATACTCAACAAAATACTAGCCAATAGGATTCAACAGTACATTAAAAAGATTATTCACCACGACCAAGTCGGATTTATTCCAGGGCTGCAAGGTTGGTTCAACATCCGCAAATCAGTCAATGTGATACAACACATCAATAAAAGAAAGAACAAGAACCATATGATACTCTCAATAGATGCTGAAAAAGCATTTGACAAAGTACAGCATCCCTTCCTGATCAAAACTCTTCAAAGTGTAGGGATAGAGGGCACATACCTCAATATCATCAAAGCCATCTATGAAAAACCCACTGCAAATATCATTCTCAATGGAGAAAAACTGAAAGCTTTTCCGCTAAGGTCAGGAACACGGCAGGGATGTCCATTATCACCACTGCTATTCAACATAGTACTAGAGGTCCTAGCCTCAGCAATCAGACAACAAAAGGAAATTAAAGGCATCCAAATCGGCAAAGAAGAAGTCAAATTATCACTCTTCGCAGATGATATGATACTATATGTGGAAAACCCAAAAGACTCCACTCCAAAACTGCTAGAACTTATACAGGAATTCAGTAAAGTGTCAGGATATAAAATCAATGCACAGAAATCAGTTGCATTTCTCTACACCAACAGCAAGACAGAAGAAAGAGATATTAAGGAGTCAATCCCATTTACAATTGCATCCAAAACCATAAGATACCTAGGAATAAACCTAACCAAAGAGACACAGAATCTATACTCAGAAAACTATAAAGTACGCATGAAAGAAATTGAGGAAGACACAAAGAAATGGAAAAATGTTCCATGCTCCTGGATTGGAAGAATAAATATTGTGAAAATGTCTATGCTACCTAAAGCAATCTACACATTTAATGCAATTCCTATCAAAGTACCATCCATCTTTTTCAAAGAAATGGAACAAATAATTCTCAAATTTATATGGAACCAGAAAAGACCTCGAATAGCCAAAGGGATATTGAAAAAGAAAGCCAACGTTGGTGGCATCACAATTCCGGACTTCAAGCTCTATTACAAAGCTGTCATCATCAAGACAGCATGGTACTGGCACAAAAACAGACACATAGATCAATGGAACAGAATAGAGAGCCCAAAAATAGACCCTCAAATCTATGGTCAACTAATCTTCGACAAAGCAGGAAAGAATGTCCAATGGAAAAAAGACAGCCTCTTCTATAAATTGTGCTGGGAAAATTGGACAGCCACATGCAGAAAAATGAAATTGGACCATTTCCTTACACCACACACAAAAATAGACTCAAAATGGATGAAGGACCTCAATGTACGAAAGGAATCCATCAAAATCCTTGAGGAGAACACGGGCAGCAACCTCTTCGACCTCTGCCGCAGCAACATCTTCCTAGGAACAACGCAAAAGGCAAGGGAAGCAAGGGAAAAAATGAACTATTGGGATTTCATCAAGATCAAAAGCTTTTGCACAGCAAAGGAAACAGTTAACAAAATCAAAAGACAACTGACAGAATGGGAGAAGATATTTGCAAACGACATATCAGATAAAGGACTAGTGTCCAGAATCTATAAAGAACTTAGCAAACTCAACACCCAAAGAACAAATAATCCAATCAAGAAATGGGCAGAAGACATGAACAGACATTTCTGCAAAGAAGACATCCAGATGGCGAACAGACACATGAAAAAGTGCTCCATATCACTCGGCATCAGGGAAATACAAATCAAAACCACAATGCGATATCACCTCACACCAGTCAGAATGGCTAAAATCAACAAGTCAGGAAATGACAGATGCTGGCGAGGATGCGGAGAAAGGGGACCCCTCCTACACTGTTGGTGGGAATGCAAGCTGGTGCAGCCACTCTGGAAAACAGCATGGAGGTTCCTCAAAATGTTGAAAATAGAACTGCCCTATGACCCAGCAATTGCCCGATTGGGTATTTACCCTAAAGATACAAATGTAGTGGTCCAAAGGGACACATGCACCCGAATGTTTATAGCAGCAATGTCCACAATAGCCAAACTATGGAAAGAACCTAGATGTCCATCAACAGATGAATGGATCAAGAAGATGTGGTATATATACACAATGGAATACTATGCAGCCATCAAAAGAAATGAAATCTTGCCATTTGCAACAACATGGATGGAACTAGAGCGTATCATGCTTAGCGAAATAAGTCAAGCAGAGAAAGACAACTATCATATGATCTCCCTGATATGAGGAAGTGGTGATGCAACATGGAGGCTTAAGTGGGTAGAAGAAGAATAAATGAAACAAGATGGGATTGGGAGGGAGACAAACCATAAGTGACTCTTGATCTCACAAAACAAACTGAGGGTTGCCGGGGGGAGGGAGTTTGGGAGAAGGGGGTGGGATTATGGACATTGGGGAGGGTATGTGATTTGGTGAGTGCTGTGAAGTGTGTAAGCCTGGTGATTCACAGACCTGTACCCCAGGGGATAAAAATATATGTTTATAAAAAATAAAAAATTAAAAAAAAATAATATAAATAAAATGAAATAAAATAAAATAATCCTGGATGAAAAGATTGATAGCAGATCGAATTGAATGCAAATAGGTAAAGATATGTAAAAATAATTAAAATACACTTCTTTCCTTTTCTCTGTCTGTCTTCATCTGGTTTTGAAAGGTATAGATTGTTTTTCTTTTAATTTATTTGTTATTCGAGGAAGCAAGCCTATCATCCATCATCAGTGTTTGACAAAATATTCATGAATGCTTTCATTCCATATACAACCTAGTGATCATGCTAATATATGCCACAACTCCTCAACACCAGTTTCCTCATTCCTTGCATGTCATTCTTTTCTGCAACCCTCAGCTTGGTTCTCAGAGTCCTGAGTCACTCCTGGTTTGTTTCCTTCTCCGACTTATTCCCCTTCTGGTTCCCCTTCCTTTCTAAGGGCCATGGCATTCCTCCTAGGGCACATGCAAGAGACGTCATATGATATTTCATTTGTCTGCTTGTTTTTTTCATTTTGCATCACCCAGTCATATGGCATTCATGTCAATGCAAGTACCAGGGTTTCATCGTCCCTGAGGGCAAAAGAATACTGTCTTGTCAACATGGTCCACACCTTCTTTATCCACTAGTCATTGCAAGAGCATTGTGGCTCATTCCACAGTTCTGCTCGAGTGGGCATTGCATGCCATTGATATAGACCATTCCACTTTCTCAGATTAAGATAATTGGTCAACATGGGTAGACCCAATGCCACAGCAGATAGAGTTAACTAATGATGACAAGGTGTGCTGTCCAAGGCTCTTAAGAGTTATCTCTCATGCAGAATGTCACTCTACTTGAAGCCTTTGTAAAAGTGTTTAAATTAAAGCCGAGTAGAGAGAACCCTAATCCCTTATGACTAGTGTTTCAGAACAGTAGGAGATTAGGACAGGCATCACAATACATCCATGCCCTAACATATATTCTAGAAAACAGACTTTCCGTCTCTTAGTCTTCACTGACTCATAGGGGAAAGACATTGACAAAGGACCCTCTCACCCACAGTATCACAAACCCCACAGAAGGCTATCGATAGCCAAGATGCCTCACTGTTTCTTGAGATCTCTAGAAATTGAAGTGGAAATTGTAACACCTGGCCATTTCTGGAGAAATATTGGCCTCAAAAATGGTTATACCGAGGTCATTCTCTTTACTCTTTGTCTAGAAATGGAAAGTGGGACATTAACACAAAGACACCCTGAGTTTTTGATTAGGCTCAGAGGAATGTTTTTTAGTTCTCATCGGGCTTCCTACCTAAAGCCATAGGAATCAAAGGTCATGAAACAGGGACTGCTCCTTCAGTGAAGCCAGCTTCTGTGATGTCACAAAGCTTTGAAGACATAGAAAACACTCCTGATAATTACACTTGCCTAAAGTAGTCATGTGTGGGCCAAAATTATCCCAAGCACTCCCAAACCACTGGAGCCGCCTGGGTCTCTCACCAAGGCAGCTTTCAAAGCGAGTTGTTGTCACCTTCTCCATGGCCGAATTTGTAGTTTGGTCATGACAATCAACACCGGCCCTCTGGACTCCGAAGAAATGCAAGGATTCAGCATTCCATCTTACCCATGAAAGACCAAGAAACAATCAGGCTTCAACCAAAGCCTAAGGGTTAGAACTCCGCACCCTGCACATGGGTATGGTCCTCCCACCCAATCAGGGCACTTCTGTCCAGGAAAATGGCCACCCAAGGAAAGTTTAAATGGAACACCTGCAACCATGCCAAAGACAGGTCTGAAGTCTTCAACAGTGAGGACTTGAGTACTTCTAGCGTTTCAAGAAATCGTGCTAAAACTACCTCCCAATCTTCAAAACTGACCAAGCACCAAAGACAGACATTACACCCTCGGACTTTAGGCCCAAGAAGGACTCATGCACTTGGTGTCACAGGAGCAAACATGGAGGATGTTGGAAGAGAGCCATAGCCCTATTAGAGCCATCTGAAAGACTCATGCCTGTTTCAGGATGACATCTTGTATCTCCAAAAGGACACATTAAAGAGATTTCGAATGTCGAATGTCGAAGAACCTTGAGTATTTCCACAGGGTGGTGCAGTTACCCTCTGGGGAGCTGCATGGAGATGTGGCAGGACAATCCTACCTTAACCCTCCAATTACCATCCAACAAATAGTATGAAGTGATTAGCAAACAGTGCCTCTTGCAGAATATAGAGATAATCTAATTGATCCAGGAGAGGAGGAACAATGTATAGACAAGGGCCATTACACCAGGTCAGACTATGATGCTACAGGTTTGTGAGAAGATACAGGAAGACAAAAACAAAACAAAAACACACACACACACACACACACACACACACACACACACACAAACAATAAGAACAAAAAAGCTCAGAGCCAATGTCTGGCATTTTAGGATGGTACTCTGTACCAGGCTGCATTCCATAGGGACCTAGGTCCAAATTAAATAAAACCTCCTCTGGCCCCATTGAATCCTTGTACCCTGTTTTTTTTTGTTTAGTTTTGTTTTGTTTTGTTTTTCAAATGATGCACATGCACATATTTGACAGAGAAACAGAGAGATCACAATGAGGTGGTGGAGCTTGAGAGAGAGAACCTGACTTGCCCCGGGAAGGGAACCTGAGACCAGAGTTGATGCCATGTCCCTGGGATCATGAGATGATATAAGGCCATTTCTGAACTGATGGACACACTCTGGACCCAGTCTTTCTCTTCTGAATACCTCCTAGTTCTATGCAAGAACCACTGCTCTGTCTTTGTCAGCAATTCAGGGAATACAGATTTTGGCTTGGGCTGGTGTTGCTTGAGTTCTCTGACCTGCTTTGAAGCTGATGTAGCTTGTTCCTTTCAAGTCCGTGATTGACTATGGACAAACTACTCTCCCACGCATATTTGGGTACATAAAATTCCTCCATTGTAGATTTTGCTTGGGGAATGATACTATGTCTTCTGTTGCTCTGCTTCAGTGGTTGGGAGTCTTATTTGCCCCTGAATCTGGATCACTGCTTCTGCTCCCAGAAGAGGGACATTTTCTGAGTGATTTATCAAAAAAAAAAAAAAAAAAAAAAGTTTCAGCTGTCTTCTTTTCTCTTGGTCCTAGTTCTCATTAAATAGGCACATCTTTCCATTCCTTGGAATCCATGATTTCCCTAAGCTCATTGTCAGGTTCAATCATTCTTTCTTCTCTCTTTGGATTTGCTTTCTTATTTTCCAGTATTATTCTTTCAAGTCAATAATTTTATCCTCAGATTCTTTCAGCTTTTTTGACTTTACATCCAATCCGCTACCCATCTTTTCATCATGAACTCTTTATTTTATCTTTTTTAAATCAGTTTTATCTCTGTGGTTAAATACTTCCTGATGTCTTCTGTATTTTTTTTTTTTTTTTATGTACAGGGAGTATCCTGGCTATAGAGTTCGATCCTCCATTGGGCGTGACAGTTATAGAGGTTTCACTCGTATTGCGTGGCCATGATCATTTTTTTGTTCCTTTTCCTTGGCATCAATTGATACTTCCATCTTTGAATAGAATCTAAATTTCTGTCTTCTTCTCTGTACTCAAAATCCAATTCTGTTTTCTAGCCTGAGAGTAATTTATTTAGGAAGAAGAGGTGGTGGAGTGCCCAATGGCTGGCCATTGAGAGAGCCTAAGGTGTGTGTGTGTGTGGCATGCATGCCCTTTGAGGTTGTGTTGTTGCTTTCCCCCTGTATTAGAGGCCAGTTATCTGCAGGGGCTCTAGAATCCTGCCATTTGATGTGTTTGGGTCTGGGCTGAATATGCTGAGGCTTAGCTTGCTGGGCTCTGGGGTGCCCGTGAAAGGAGACATTCAACCAACTCAACAGGATGAAGGCTTGCAGAGTGTAATGGCCAAAAGAGAGCATGAGGCAGGGCTTTCTTCCAGTCCACTACAGGAGAGTCTGCTTTCCTGGGACTAAGCAACTTGGACTGAGGAAAGCATCCCAAAGTGTTCCAGTGCTTGGGATTTCTTGTTTACAGGTTAGGCAGCTAATATCCTCACCGTCCATTTTCCCACTGTTTCTCCTGGTATTGTCTCTAATTATAGTTTCCAGTCTGTCTGCATATGGTTCCTTGTTGGTGCACTCTCCAGGAGAAAACCAGTGTTCTCTTGAGTCGATGTCTGCCAAGCCTGCTGATATGAAATCTCCAGGATTCAAGACCCTTTGTTGGCAAGATGCATGCAATGCAGACCCTCTGATGGTCACAACCAATGACATTCGGAAATATGCTCCTTGTGAGTTCCCAGTATGCTCCACTCTCCTGTGCCTTTGTCCTTTGCATTGGCTTACTGCCCTCTGAAGCACCAACTGCCCATGTCTTCTTAAGCCATGTCTCCAATCATCTCCCCTAGTTTCTGCAACTTATTTTCTCTTTTGCCATGGAGTTTAGTTTGTAGGCTTCAGTTCAGTTTCCACCAATTGTAGTTGATGTGGTAATCCTCCAGTTGTGTTCATGACTGAAGAAAGCGTGGAGTTCTCAGACACTACTACCATCTCACTGTCCTCCAAAGGTACCTCGGATTCTTACTGAGGCATTAGAAAGAATGAATTCTTGCCACTTGCCCCTTTTGGCAGTGTTATGGAGAGCATTGGGCTATGTCACACCTATCAGTCTCAGAATGACAAATAACATACGATTTTACTCTCTCATATTAGTCAAGAGATATGTGAAAAAAGCATAGGAAAAATGTACAAACAAGACAACTCTAAACAGGCACACAATATATGGTGTTTGTTTGAAGGTAGGTTTCTTAGAATATGTATTTAAAAAAGAGGACTACCTAGGACATACTTTGTAGGAAATGTGGCTGAAAGTGATGGATTCTGAATTTTCAAGGCATGTCTAATTGGATTGTTATCCAAAGAAGACCAACTTACTACCTCTTGAAATTTAATTATAAATGTTATGTGAAACACACACAGACAAATACACACACACACTCACACACAGATAAGATACACAAAAGATGGAGACAAATAGAGGAATCACAATAAAGGAAGCAAACACCAAATAAAATGATATACAGGCGAAAAGCACAGAGAATCCAAGTCAGAAATCAACCAAAATGAGAATGTTTACTCCTTACCTATCAATAATTAGTTCAACTATTCAGGACTAAATTCTCCCATCACTACAAACAGATTGTTGAACGGGATGAAAATTTAAAAAAGAAAAAGAAAAGAAAAGGAAAAGAAAAGAAAAGAAAAAAAGAAAAGATAAAAGGCCAAACTGTCCACAAGAAAACAACAAAAAGTAAACGAGCTCGACCTTCCGTTACCCATAGGAGATTTCCAAAGAATATGAAGATACACATATCTTGAAAGTGAAGGAAATGGGAAGATATAGGTTATGCAAATGACAAAGAGAAGGAAGCCAAAGTGATTGCGCCTATGGCAGATAGAGATATTTTATGACATTGAGAGACACAAGATTACCGGAAGGTGTTTTGTCTTGATGGAGCATCAAGACTTCAGAAACTTGAAAGAATTGCCAATATATACACCACCAACATGGATGTATCTAAATGTTGAAACCATATTAACAGAAAGGAAGGGAGACGGGGTCCTCAATCCAATATTGTTGGGAACTACGATATCCTCTTTCAACACAGTACAGAACATCCAGACGCAAAGGTGGTAAGGAGTAACAGACATCATCATGGAGTCTCTAGACCACCTGACCACATGCATAAAATTTTGTCTCTGAGGACCATAAGAGAAGTTCTTCCAAAGGTCAGATCAAAATTTGTGTATCACAGATAGTGTGCTGGAGTCCAAATCAAGTCATAATTAATGGAAGTATATAAAGTGAAAGAATGGAAGAATAAGTATCTTGTATACTTATGACCATGAAGGTATGAAAACGGAAAGAAATCACTTATGAATGTGAAACAAACCCAGACACTAGTAGGTGGAAAACACAACACACTACTAAACTAGCAATGAATCAAAGAAAGAACATCCAAAGGAAGATCAGACTGTGCCATGAAATAAGGAAAGCCAAGAAACTTAACCTATATTGTTTCCCCATAAAATGTTTTCGGGGTGATGTGAAAACATTTTATGTGGAAACAATAGAGGTTAAATGCGTGTATTTCAAAAATTAAAAACACAGAAAAATAGAGACCTAACTGGATGCCATAAGGAATAATAATAAGAAGAAGAACCAAACTCCAAAGTTAACAGAAAAAATGAAATACTACATTTGATTATAGAAATAAAGGAAACACAAACAAACCAAAAGGAAAAAATCAAAAGAACTCAAACGTCACTTTTGAAAACTTTAATAAACTAGGGAAGCCATTACCTGAATAAAACAGGGAGATAAGCACACAGCTGAAAGTATAAATCCACATGAAAGCTGATAGAAAAAAAAAACCCTGAAATACCCCTGTACACAATTATGCCAGCAAATCCAAGAACTGAGAGAAAAGAATTTATTCCAAGACACATATCAACTCCCAAGTTTAGGTCAGTAAATCTACAAAATCTGAGCTCTCTACTAGTAACTAAAGCATTTGAAGCAGTAATCAAACCTCTGCCACACACAGAAGGCCAGGTACAAATCATTTTCCTGAGCAACTCTTCTAGACATTTAATGAAGGGAAGGTTGTTTCTTCTATTGATTCCAGAAATGGAGGCAGGGAGGCTCTAGTTTACAAGTATAAAGACCCAATTCAGTTAAAGACACTATAGGAAATAAATTATATGCCATTTCAATAAGTAAAGACAAAAAAATTATAATTCTTTCCTTTTCTCTGTCTCTCCTCATCTGGTTTTGCAAAGGACAGATTGTTTTTCTTTTAATATTTTTTTGTTCTTTTGAAACCAGCCTATCTACTGTCATTTGTTTCAGTTCCGTATATGACCTAGTGCTTCTTCTAATATATGCCATACTCCTTAACAACCATTAATCAGTTCCCTCATTCCTTAAATGACTATCTTTTCTGTAACCCATAGCTTGGTTCTCAGAACCTGAGTCACCCCTGGTTTGTCTACTTCTGTGACTTCTTCCCCATCAGTTTTCCTTTCTTTACTAAGGGCCATGGTATTCCTCCTGGGGACATACGAGGGAAGCCATATGATATTATATTTTCCTTTTCTTTTTTTGCTTCTCTTTTTTCATTTCACATGACCCAGTTATGGGTCATTAATGTAAAGGCAAGTACCAGGTTTTCATCCTCCCTGATGGCTGAAAAATAATCTGTTGACAATATGGACCACACTTTCTTTATCCAAGAATCTTTGCAAGGGCATTGTGGTTAAATCCACAGCTCTGCTGGAGTGGGGATTGCAGGCCATCAATATAGGCCGTTCCTTTTCCGATGATTAAAGGGACTTTATCAACATGGCTATTCCCTTTACCACAGCAAGTAGAGCTAACTAACGATGACAAAAAGTGCTCTCCAGGGCTCTAAAATAAGAGTTAGCTCTGATGCAGAATATCACTCTTCTTGAAGCCTTTGCAAATGTGTTTGAGGTAAAGACATGTAGATATAGCCCTAATCCCTTATGACTAGTGTTTGAGAACACTAGGAGATGAGGAAACAAAAAGCAAAATACATCTATGGCTAACAATTTTCATTGGAAATGGACTTTCCATCCCTTAGTTATCACGGACCCATGGGGAAAAGATGCTGAGAAAGGACTCTCACCCACAGGATGACAAACCCCACGGAGAGCTGTTGATACACAAAATGCCTCACTGTTTATTGAGATCTCAAGAAATTGCAGTGGAAATAATTAAATCTAACCATCTCTTGAGAAATTCTGGCCTTAAAGAATAGTATACGGAATGTTATTTCCTTTTCTCTTTGTCTAGAAAGGGAAGTGGGACATTAAAACCCAAGACTACCTGAGTTCTTGATGAGGCTCAAAGAGCTCTCTTTCTCTTTCCCAGGACTTCCTACCTAAAGCCATAGGACTCAAAGGTTATCAGAGAGGGACTGCGTTCCAGTGAAGCCACTTTCTGTGATGTCACAAAGGTCATAGCAAGCACTTATCATCAATCCACTCCTGAGGAGTATACTTGGATGGATTAGTCATGGGAGGGCCAAGAGGTTCCCAAGCCTCCCAAACCGCTGAAGGCACCTGGGTCTCTCACCAAGGCTGTTTGTGAAGCGAGTTGGTGTCACCTTCTCCATGTCCGAATTGGTAGTCTTTGGGGGGTGACTGTCAGCACCAGCCCTATGGACACTGGTTAAAGAGAAGAATCCACCATTCTGGGGGGAGGAGTCAAGATGGCGGAGAAGTAGCAAGCTGAGACTGCTTCAGCTAGCCAGAGATCAGCTAGATAGCTTATCTAAAGATTGCAAACACCTGAAAATCCATCGGCAGATCGAAGAGAAGAAGAACAGCAATTCTGGAAACAGAAAAACAACCACTTTCTGAAAGGTAGGACCGGCGGAGAAGTGAATCCAAAGCGACGGGAAGATAGACCCCAAGGGGAGGGGCCGGCTCCCGGCAAGCAGCGGAGCAACCACGCACAAAATCAGGACTTTTAAAAGTCTGTTCCGCTGAGGGACATCGCTCCAGAGGCTAAACCGGGGTGAAGCCCACGCGGGGTCAGCGTGGCCTCAGGTCCCGCAGGGTCACAGAAGGATCGGGGGTGTCTGAGTGTCGCAGAACTTGCGGCTATTGGAACGGGAAAGCTGGCTACAGAGACAGAGCTGACAGTAAGCACGCAGCTCCGTGTTACCTTGAACCGGTGGCAGGCTCGGTGAGCTCGGAGCGGGGCTGGAGGTCAGGCAGACGGGAGTAACTGGGCGCGGTTCTCTGAGGGCGCACTGAGGAGTGGGGCCCTGGGCTCTCGGCTCCTCCGGGCCGGAGACCAGGAGGCCGCCATTTGTATTCCCGTCCTCTGGAACTCTACACGGAAAGCGCTCAGGGAACAAAAGCTCCTGAAAGCAAACCCGAGCGGATTACTAACCCGGCCCCGGGTAAGGGCGGTGTAATTCCGCCTGGGGCAAAGACACTTGAGAATAACTACAACAGGCCCCTCCCCCAGAAGATCAACAAGAAATCCAGCCGAGACCAAGTTCACCTACCAAGGAGTGCGGTTTCAATACCAAGGAGAGCAGCAGAATTCCAGAGGAGGAGAAAGCCAAGCACGGAACTCATGGCTTTTTTCCTGTGATTTTTTTTAGTCTTGCAGTTAATTTAATTTTTTTTTCTCATTTTTTTTTTCCTTGCCTTCGGGTAAAATTTTTTTTTAACTGTTACCTTTTTCTTTTTTAACGATTTTTTACTAGTTTATCTAATATATATATATATATTTTTTTACATTTTTCTTAGGTGTTTTCTTTTTTTAAAAATTCTTTTCTTTTCTTTTCTTTTTTTTTTTTTTTTTTTTTGTTTTTTTTTTCTTTCTTCCTTTTTGAACCTCTTTTTAACCCCTTTCTCCCCACTCACGATTTTGGATCTCTTCTAATTTGGTTAAAGAATATTTTCCTGGGGTTGTTGCCACCCTTTTAGTATTTTACTTGCCACTTCATTTACTCTTATCTGGACAAAATGACAAGACGTAAAAATTCAACACAAAAAAAAGAACAATAGGCAGTACCGAAGGCTAGGGACCTAATCAATACAGACATCGGTAATATGTCAGATTTAGAGTTCAGAATGACAATTCTCAAGGTTCTAGCTGGGCTCGAAAAAGGCATGGAAGATATTAGAGAAACCCTCTTGAGAGATATAAAAGCCCTTTCTGGAGAAATAAAAGAACTAAAATCTAACCAAGGTGAAATCAAAAAAGCTATTAATGAGGTGCAATCAAAAATGGAGGCTCTAACTGCTAGGATAAATGAGGCAGAAGAAAGAATTAGTGATATAGAAGACCAAATGACAGAGAATAAAGAAGCTGAGCAAAAGAGGGACAAACAGCTAATGGACCACAAGGGGAGAATTCGAGAGATAAGTGACACCATAAGATGAAACAACATTAGAATAATTGGGATTCATGAAGAAGAAGAAAGAGAGAGGGGAGCAGAAGGTATACTGGAGAGAATTATTGGGGAGAATTTCCCCAATATGGCAAAGGGAACGAGCATCAAAATTCAGGAGGCTCAGAGAATGCCCCTCAAAATCAATAAGAATAGGCCCACACCCCGTTACCTAATAGTAAAATTTACAAGTCTCAATGACAAAGAGAAAATCCTGAAAGCAGCCCGGAAAAAGAAGTCTGTAACATACAATGGTAAAAATATTAGATTGGCAGCTGACTTATCCACAGAGACCTGGCAGGCCAGAAAGAGCTGGCATGATATTTTCAGAGCACCAAACGAGAAAAACATGCAGCCAAGAATACTATATCCAGCTAGGCTATCATTGAAAATAGAAGGAGAGATTAAAAGCTTCCAGGACAAACAACAACTGAAAGAATTTGCAAATACCAAACCAGCTCTACAAGAAATATTGAAAGGGGTCCTCTAAGCAAAGAGAGAGCCTACAAGTGGTAGATCAGAAAGGAACAGAGACCATATACAGTAACAGTCACCTTACAGGCAATACAATGGCACTAAATTCATATCTCTCAATAGTCACCCTGAATGTGAATGGGCTAAATGCCCCTGTCAAAAGACACAGGGTATCAGAATGGATAAAAAAACAAAACCCATCTATATGTTGCCTCCAAGAAACATATTTTAAGCCCGAAGACACCTCCAGATTTAAAGTGAGGGGGTGGAAAAGAATTTACCATGCTAATGGACATCAGAAGAAAGCAGGAGTGGCAATACTTATATCAGATCAATTAGATTTTAAGCCAAAGACTATAATAAGAGATGAGGAAGGACACTATATCACACTCAAAGGGTCTATACAACAAGAAGATTTAACAATTTTAAATATCTATGCCCCCAATGTGGGAGCAGCCAACTATATAAACCAATTAATAACAAAATCAAAGAAACACATCAACAATAATACAATAATAGTAGGGGACTTTAACACTCCCCTCACTGAAATGGACAGGTCATCCAAGCAAAAGATCAGCAAGGAAATAAAGGCCTTAATCGACACACTGGACCAGATGGACATCACAGATATATTCAGAACATTTCATCCCAAAGCAACAGAATACACATTCTTCTCTAGTGCACATGGAACATTCTCCAGAATAGATCACATCCTCGGTCCTAAATCAGGACTCAACCGGTATCAAAAGATTGGGATCATTCCCTGCATATTTTCAGACCACAATGCTCTAAAGCTAGAACTCAACCACAAAAGGAAGTTTGGAAAGAACCCAAATACATGGAGACTAAACAGTATCCTTCTAAAGAATGAATGGGTCAACCGGGAAATTAAAGAAGAATTGAAAAAAATCATGGAAACAAATGATAATGAAAATACAACGGTTCAAAATCTGTGGGACACAACAAAGGCAGTCCTGAGAGGAAAATATATAGCGGTACAAGCCTTTCTCAAGAAACAAGAAAGGTCTCAGGTACACAACCTAACCCTGCACCTAAAGGAGCTGGAGAAAGAACAAGAAAGAAACCCTAAGCCCAGCAGGAGAAGAGAAATCATAAAGATCAGAGCAGAAATCAATGAAATAGAAACCAAAAAAACAATAGAACAAATCAACGAAAGTAGGAGCTGGTTCTTTGAAAGAATTAATAAAATTGATAAACCCCTGGCCCGACTTATCAAAAAGAAAAGAGAAAGGACCCAAATAAATAAAATCATGAATGAAAGAGGAGAGATCACAACGAACACCAAAGAAATACAAACTATTATAAGAACATACTATGAGCAACACTACGGCAATAAATTTGACAATCTGGAAGAAATGGATGCATTCCTAGAAACATATAAACTACCACAACTGAACCAGGAAGAAATAGAAAGCCTGAACAGACCCATAACCAGTAAGAAGATTGAAACCGTCATTAAAAATCTCCAAACAAACAAAAGCCCAGGGCCAGACGGCTTCCCAGGGGAATTCTACCAAACATTTAAAGAAGAACTAATTCCTATTCTCCTGAAACTGTTCCAAAAAATAGAAATGGAAGGAAAACTTCCAAACTCATTTTATGAGGCCAGCATCACCTTGATCCCAAAACCAGACAAGGATCCCACCAAAACAGAGAGCTATAGACCGATATCCTTGATGAACACAGATGCGAAAATACTCAACAAAATACTAGCCAATAGGATTCAACAGTACATTAAAAAGATTATTCACCACGACCAAGTCGGATTTATTCCAGGGCTGCAAGGTTGGTTCAACATCCGCAAATCAGTCAATGTGATACAACACATCAATAAAAGAAAGAACAAGAACCATATGATACTCTCAATAGATGCTGAAAAAGCATTTGACAAAGTACAACATCCCTTCCTGATCAAAACTCTTCAAAGTGTAGGGATAGAGGGCACATACCTCAATATCATCAAAGCCATCTATGAAAAACCAACCGCAAATATCATTCTCAATGGAGAAAAACTGAAAGCTTTTCTGCTAAGGACAGGAACACGGCAGGGATGTCCATTATCACCACTGCTATTCAACATCGTACTAGAGGTCCTAGCCTCAGCAATCAGACAACAAAAGGAAATTAAAGGCATCCAAATCGGCAAAGAAGAAGTCAAATTATCACTCTTCGCAGATGATATGATACTATATGTGGAAAACCCAAAAGACTCCACTCCAAAACTGCTAGAACTTATACAGGAATTCAGTAAAGTGTCAGGATATAAAATCAATGCACAGAAATCAGTTGCATTTCTCTACACCAACAGCAAAACAGAAGAAACAGATATTAAGGAGTCAATCCCATTTACAATTGCATCCAAAACCATAAGATACCTAGGAATAAACCTAACCAAAGTGACACAGAATCTATACTCAGAAAACTATAAAGTACACATGAAAGAAATTGAGGAAGACACAAAGAAATGGAAAAATGTTCCATGCTCCTGGATTGGAAGAATAAATATTGTGAAAATGTTTATGCTACCTAAAGTAATCTACACATTTAATGCAATACCTATCAAAGTACCATCCATCTTTTTCAAAGAAATGGAACAAATAATTCTAAAATTTATATGCAACAAGAAAGGACCTCGAATAGCCAAAGGGATATTGAAAAAGAAAGCCAACGTTGGTGGCATCACAATTCCGGACTTCAAGCTCTATTACAAAGCTGTCATCATCAAGACAGCATGGTACTGGCACAAAAACAGACACATAGATCAATGGAACAGAATAGAGAGCCCAGAAATAGACCCTCAAATCTATGGTCAACTAATCTTCGACAAAGCAGGAAAGAATGTGCAATGGAAAAAAGACAGACTTTTCAATAAATGGTGCTGGGAAAATTGGACAGCCACATGCAGAAAAATGAAATTGGACCATTTCCTTACACCACACACAAAAATAGACTCAAAATGGATGAAGGACCTCAATGTACGAAAGGAATCCATCAAAATCCTTGAGGAGAACACGGGCAGCAACCTCTTCGACCTCTGCTGCAGCAACATCTTCCTAGGAACAACGCAAAAGGCAAGGGAAGCAAGGGAAAAAATGAACTACTGGGATTTCATCAAGATCAAAAGCTTTTGCACAGCAAAGGAAACAGTTAACAAAATCAAAAGACATCTGACAGAATGGGAGAAGATATTTGCAAACGACATATCAGATAAAGGACTAGTGTCCAGAATCTATAAAGAACTTAGCAAACTCAACACCCAAAGAACAAATAATCCAATCAAGAAATGGGCAGAAGACATGAACAGACATTTCTGCAAAGAAGACATCCAGATGGTGAACAGACACATGAAAAAGTGCTCCATATCACTCGGCATCAGGGAAATACAAATCAAAACCACAATGCGATATCACCTCACACCAGTCAGAATGGCTAAAATCAACAAGTCAGGAAATGACAGATGCTGGTGAGGATGCGGAGAAAGGGGAACCCTCCTACACTGTTGGTGGGAATGCAAGCTGGTGCAGCCACTCTGGAAAACAGCATGGAGGTTCCTCAAAATGTTGAAAATAGAACTGCCCTATGACCCAGCAATTGCCCGATTGGGTATTTACCCTAAAGATACAAATGTAGTGATCCAAAGGGACACATGCACCCAAATGTTTATAGCAGCAATGTCCACAATAGCCAAACTATGGAAAGAACCTAGATGTCCATCAACAGATGAATGGATCAAGAAGATGTGGTATATATACACAATGGAATACTATGCAGCCATCAAAGGAAATGAAATCTTGCCATTTGTGACAACATGGATGGAACTAGAGCGTATCATGCTTAGTGAAATAAGTCAAGCGGAGAAAGACAACTATCATATGATCTCCCTGATATGAGGAAGTGGTGATGCAACATGGGGGATGAAGTGGGTAGGAGAAGAATAAATGAACAAAATGGGATTGGGAGGGAGACAAACCATAAGTGACTCTTAATCTCACAAAACAAACTGAGGGTTGCCGGGGGGAGGGGGTTTGGGAGAAGGGGGTGGGATTATGGACATTGGGGAGGGTATGTGATTTGGTGAGTGCTGTGAAGTGTGTAAACCTGGAGATTCACAGACCTGTACCCCTGGGGATAAAAATATATGTTTATAAAAAATAAAAAATTAAAAAAAAAAAAAGAATCCACCATTCTACCTTAGCCACCAAAGGTCAAGAAGCAATCAGGTCTCAAACAAAGCCTTAGTGAAGTAATTCCACGCCCTGTATATGGGTATGGTCCTCCCACCCAATCAGGGCGCTTCTGACCAGGAAAAGGGCCACCCATGGAAAGCTTAAAGGGAACACCCACAACCATGCCAAAGACATGCCTGGAGTCTTGCAGCGAGGACATGAGTACCTCCAGTTTCTATGTAAATTGTGTCAAAACAGCCTCCCAATCTTTAAAACTGACCAAGCACCAAAGGCATACTCTATACCCTAGACCCTTAGGTCCAGGAAGGACTCATGTACTTTATGTCCACAGGAGCAAGCACGGGGCATGTTGGGAGAGACCCATCGCCCAAATGAAGCTATCTGAAAGACATTCATGCCCGTATCATTAGGACTACTTTTATATCCAAAAGGCTGCATTTGAGAGGATTTGAATGTTGAAGAACCTTGAGCATTCCCACAGGCTGGTGCAGCTACCCTCTGGGGAACTGAATGGAGATGTGGCAGCACAAGCCTGCCCTAAATTTCACATGACCATCCCCCAAGTGGTTTTATGTGATAAGCAAATAGTGCTTCTTGCCTATAATGGGCATGTTCTCATGGAGCCAGGAGAGGATGAATAATGTGTCAACAAGGGGCAACTACCGGGGGACAGACAATGGATGCTACAGGTTGGTGAGGAGATCCAGGAAGACAAAGAGCAAAAGAATGAACAAGGGAGCTCTGAGCAAAGGTCTGGCATTTTAGTATGGGAGGAGTTGCTCTGTACCTGGCTGCATTCCATAGGAACTGGGTCCAAATTAAATAAAACGTCCTCTGGCCCAAGTCAATCCTTGAACACTGGATTTTGTTTTTTTTTTTTTTTTTTTTTTTTCGTTTTTTTGTCAAATGATGCACATGCACGTATTTGACAGAGAGACAGATCACAATGAGGGGGTGGAGCTGGAGAGGGAGAAGCTGACTTGCCCCTGATATGGGAACCTGAGACCAGAGTCGATGTCATGGCCCTTGATCATGACTTGAGCTTAAGGCTGCCTCTGAACTGATGGAAACACCCTGTCACCCAAACTTTGCTTCTTTATACCTCCTAGTTCTAGACAAGTACCGCTGCTTTGTCATTGTTCAGATATTCAGGCGATTCGGATTTTGGCTTGGCCAGGTGTTGCTTGAGCTATCTGACCTGCTTCAAGAGATGATCTAGCTTGTCCTCTTGAAGTCAGTGACTTGGCTATGGACAAACTATTCTCCCACGCATATTTGGGTAAAGAGAATTCCTCCACTGCTATCTTTTGCAGGGGGAATGACACTATGTCTTGTGGTGCTCTTCTTCTGTGGATGGTGATAGGAATCCTCTGTGCATCTGAATTTGGATCTCTGTTTCTGCTACCAGATTTGGGACATTTTCAGCACATAATTCTCAAAGACAAGTGGAGCCCTCTTTTTATCTCTCACTCCTATTCTCCTTCAATAGGCACCTCTTCCTTGGAGTAAGATAACCTCCTTAAGCTAATTGTCATGTTCCACCATTCTTTCTTGTCTCTTCAGATTTGCTTCCATATTTTCCAGCTTTTTCTTCCAGGTCACTATTTGGATGCTCTCCTTCTGCCAGCTTCCTGGACTTTGCACCCAGTCTGCTACAAATCATTTCATCAGTGACTCTTTAATTTTTTTTTAATCACGTTTAGCTCTGTGGTTCGGGACTCCTTGATGTCTTCTGTGTTTTTCTGATGTACAATGAGTCTCCTGGCTGCTGATTTCAATCTTCCAATGGTCGTGTTACATGTCAAAGTTTAACTTCAATTGCCTGCACATGATCATTTCTTGTTCTTTTTCCTCGACATCAAATCATTCTTCTATCTTTGCATTGGATGTAGGTCTCTGTCTTCTTTTCATTAGTTGAAAAGCCTATTTTGTTTTATATCCTGGGTGTAATTTTTTTAGGATAATGTGATCATGAAATACCCAGGGGATGCCCCTTGAGGGAGTCTCCCATATGTGTGGCATGCTTGCCCCATGCTGTGTGTTGTGGCTGTCCCTGGTCCTTGGAGCCAGTCATTTGCAGAGACTCTCCTTGCCTGCCATTTGGAGTGTTTGGGGTCTGGGCCGAATTTGATGAGGCTTAGCTTGGTGTGCTCTGTTGTGCTTGTGAATGGAGATGTTCAGCCAACTCAATGGAATAAACGCCTGTTGAATGCTGTGGTCAGGGGAGAGGATATAGGTAGCACTTTTTTCTAGTCCCCCACGGTAGAGTCTGTTCTCCTGGGTCTAAGCAACTGGGACTGCAGAAGGGAGTTCCCTAAGTGTTCCATGGTTTGGATTTTGTGTTTGCAGATTAGGCCGCTAATGACCTCACTGACCTGTCTTTGGCCAGTAGCTCAGTCTTTATGTTACTGGGGCAAGAGCCCAAAATTTCTTCTGTCCCCATTGAGTCATCTCCACGAACACTGGCTCTCACGGATGCATTGCCAGAACCAACCATCTTCTTACTGTGTCTCCTGGGATTGTCTCTGATTATGGTTCCCATGCTGTCTGAATCTGTTTGCTTGTTGGTGTCATCTCCAGGAGAAACACAGTGTTCTTTCGAGTCGATGTCTTCCAAGAGTGCTGATCTGAAAACTCTGGACTCAAGACACTTTGTTGGCAAGAACTCGTGACATTCAGACCCTCTGCTGGTTGCAGCCACTGGCATTGGGAAACATGATTATGTTAGTTCCCAGTGTGTTCCTCGCTCCTGTGCCTTTGCCCTTTGCATTGTCTCAATGCCCTCTGAAGCACCCCCAATGTCTCCCCAAACCATGTTTCCAGGCTTATGCCAAAGTTTCTTTGAATTCTTTTCTCTTTTGTTGTGGAGTTTGCTTTGTACGCTTCAGGTTCATTTCTGCCATATTGCATTTAATGTTGTAATACTCCGGTTGTGTTCCTGGATGAAGACAAGCCTGGAGTTCTCAGATACTATTACCAGCTCACTGTCCTCCAAAAGCACCGCAGACTCTTCCCCAGCCATAAGCAAGAATGAATTCTTGCCACTTGCCCATGTGGCAGTGTTGTGGAGAGCATTGGACTACGTCACATCTATCAGTCTCAGAAAGACAAATAATATACAATTTTATTCTCTAATGGTAGTCAAGGAACATGGTAAAAATCAAGTGAAAAGGGGACAAAAAACATGACTCTAACCAGGCACCCACAATTTGGTGTTTGTTTGAAGGCAGATTAGTGAGAATATGTGTTTATAGAAGAAGACTAGCTGGGAAATTCTTTGCAGGAACTGTGGCTGATAGTGATCGAATGTGAGCTTTCAAGGCATATCAAATTGAATTGCTATCCTTAAAAGACTGACTTCCTATCTCCTGAAATTTTGTTATCAGTGTTATGTGAAACACAAACAGACAACACACACACACACACACACACACACACACAAACACACACCAATAAGACACACAAAATATTGGGTGGAAGTGAGGAATTGCTCTAAATGAATCAAACTCCATAGAAAATACCATAAAGGGAAAAAGGACAGTAAACCCAAGTTGGACAAATACGAAAATGAGAACATTACTTACCTACCAATAGTTAGTTAAAGTATTCAGGACTAAATTCTCGTTTCCCTATAAACAGATTTTTGGAAAGATGAGTATTTAAAAGTAAAAAAAAAAAAGCAAAAAAGGTCCACAAGAAATGAGCAAAAACTAAACAGTCTTGTCCTTCTGTTGCCCATAGAAGATTTCTTTCCACTAAAGATACATATAGCTTGGAAGAGACCTATAGCACAATTGAAGCCATCAGAAAGACAATACTCCCATTTCAAGATGAAAACGTGTATCTCCAAAAGGACGTATTGAAGAGGATTCAAGTGTTGAAGAATCTTGAGCATTCCCACCAGGTTTTGCAGCTACCTCTGGGAAACTGAATGGAGAAATGGCAGCAGAAGACTGCATTAAACCTCTCATTACTATCCCCAAATGGCTTCAGATGATAAGCAAACAGTGCCTCTTAAGGAAGATGGGCATGTTCTCATGGAGCCCCGAGAGGATGAACAATGTGCCAACAAAAGGCCATTACATTGGGACAGATATTCCCACTGTATACTACAGTCCCACCGTATGCTACAGGTTGGAGGAGAGATCCAGGAAGACAAATAATTGGAGAATGAACAAGGGAGCTCAGACCTAAGGTCTAGCATTTTAGCATGGTGGGAAGTACTCTATACCTGGCTGCATTCCAAAGGGACCTAGTTCTAAATTAAATAAACCATCCTCTGGCCTCAGTCAATCCTTGTAAAATGTTTTTGTTTTTCTATTTTTTTTTTTTATCAAATGATGCACATGCACGTATTTGGCCTCGATTCTGGTCTCAGAGTATGCTAAGAGGCAAGTCTGATCCCCCCTCTCCAGTGCCACTACTTGACGGTAATCTCTTTGTTTCTCTGTCAAATACGTGCATGTGCATCATTTGATAAAAAACAAATACAAAAACAAAAACATTTTACATATTTGATATGCTCCAGAATTAAGTGAAACCATATGATACTTGACTCTCTCTGCTTGAGTTACTTCACTAGAATAATCTCTTCCAGCCCTGTCCATGTAGCTATAAAAGTTGGGTATTAATCCTTTCTGATGGAGGCATAATACTCCATACTGTATATGAACCATATCTTCCTTATCTATTCATCCCTTGAAGGTATCTTGGTTCTTTCCACAGTTTGGCGACCGTGGGAATTGCTGCTATAAACTTTGGGTTACAGATTACCCTTCTTTTCACTGCAGAGTCATAGGGAAACTCCATTTTTTATTTCTTGAGAAATATCAATACCGTTCTCCAAAGAGGCTGCACCAATTTGCATTCCCATCAACAGTGTAAGAGGGTTCCCCTTTCTCCACATCCCCTCCAACACACGTTTCCTATCTTGCTAATTTTGGTCATTCAACTGGTGTAAGGTGATATCTCTATGTGCTTTACATTTGAATCTCCCTGATGACTGGTGATGATGAACATTTTTTTCATTTCTGACAGCTCTCTGTATGTCTCCATTGGAGAAATGTCTGTTCATATCATTTCCCCATTTTTTGATATGATTGTCTGTTTTGTGCGAGTTGAGGTTGAGTTCTTCATAGATCGTGGATATCAAACTTTTGTCTGTACTGTCAATTCCAAATATCTTCTCCCACTCCGTGGGTTGCCTCTTTGTTTTCTTGTCTGTGCAGAAACTTTTGATTTTGACCCCTTCCCTCTAAATACCCATGTCCTCCATGCTTTCAGTTATGCTCCACAAATAAGTGATACCATATAATAATTGACTCTCTCTGCTTGACTTATTTCACTCAGCATAATCTCTTCCAGTCAAATCCATGTTAATACAAAAGTTGGGTATTCGTCCCTCTGATGGAGTCATAATACTCCATAGTGTATATGGACTACATCTTCCTTATCCATTTGTCTGTTGAAGGGCATCTTGGTTCTTTCCACAGTTTTTCAACCCGCCATTGCTGCTATAAACATTGGGGTACAGATGGCCCTTCTTTTCACTACGTCTGTATTTTGGGGTAAATACCGAGTGCAATGGCAGAGTCATAGGGAAGTTCCATTTTTAATTTCTTGAGGAAACTCCACACTGTTCTCCAAAGAGGCTGCACCAACTTGCATTCCCACCAACAGTGGAAGAGGGCTCCCCTTTCTCCACATACCCTCCAACACATGTTGTTTCCTGTCTTGCTAATTTTGGCCATTCTAACTGGTGTAAGTTGATATCTCAATGTATATTTGAAAGAAGTTTCTGTGGCTCATATCAGAGAGATTACTGCCTATATTCTCCTCTAGGTTGCTGATGGATTCCTGTCTCACGTTGAGGACTTTTATCCATTTTGAGTTTATCTTTGTGTATGGTGTAAGAGAATGGTGGAGTTTCATTCTCCTACATATAGCATTCCAGTGTTCTATCACCATTTATTGAAGACACTGTATTTTTACCACTGTATATTTTTTCCTGTTTTGTCGAAGATTATTTGCCCATAGAGTTGAGGGTCGATATTCTATTGTATTCTATTCCACTGGTCTATGTGTCTATTTTTTATGTCAGGACCATTCTGTTTTGATAATCACAGCTTTGTAGTAAAGCTTGAACTCAAGTAATGTGATGCCCCCAGTTTTATTTTTGTTTTTCAACATTTCCTTAGCAATTCAGGGTCTCTTCTGATTCCATTCAAAATTTAGGATTATTTGTTGCATCTCTTTGAAGAATACCAGAGCAATTTTGATTGGAATGGCATTAAAAGAATACATTGCTCTAGGCAGTATAGACAATTTCACACTGTTTATTCTTTTGATGCAAGAGCATGGAATGGTCTTCCATCTTTTTGTGTCTTCTTCAATTATTTTCATGAGTGTTCTGTAGTTCCTCGAGTACAATTCCTTTACCTCTTTGGTTAGGTTTATTCCCAGGTACCTTATCGTTCTTAGTGCTATACTAAATTGAATTGATACTCTAATTTCTTTTTCTGTATTTTCATTGTTAGTGTACAAGAAAACCACTGATTTCTTCACATTGACTTTGTATCCTGCCAAGTTGATGAATTGCTGTATGAGTTCTAGTGGTTTGGGGGTGGAGTCTCTTGGGTTTTCCATATAAAGAATCATGTTATCTGCAAAGAGAAAGAGTTTGAATTCTTCATTTCCAATTTGGATACCTTTTATTTCTCTTTGTTGTCTGACTGCTGTTGCTAGGACTTTTAATACTATGGTGAACAAACAGCTTAGAAACCATGAAAAAGAATGAGGGAAATAAATAATGCCAGTAAACGTTCCAACGTCAGAATTATCTAAATCCCTGAAGGGAAGGATAAAGAAAGAAGTCTCAAAGATCTAGTGAAACAAGATTTCATGAAAAATTTCCCAATGTCACATACTGAACCAGCAATCATGTACTAGAGGCCTAACGGTCTCCTCCCAAGATTATAGATAACCAAAACAAACCATCAAGAAACCTGATAGTCAAATTGAGGAATCATAATCGAAGGTATAATCTTTTGAAAGCCACTAGTACATAGAGGTTCCTTACTTACAGAGGAAAGCCCATCAGAATCACGTCAGACCTCTCCACAGAGACGTCTCAAGCAAGAATGGCCTGGAAAGATATATTCATGGCACTAAATAAGAAGAACATGCAGCAGGAATACTTTATCCAGCAAGACTGAGATTCAAAATGGATGGAGAGATAAAGAGTTTCCAAGACCGGCAAGTCTTAAAAGACAATGCAACTACCAAGCCGACACTGAATGAATATGAATGGGGGTTCTATAAAAGAGGAAACAATCCTAAGAATAGCACTGAACAGAAATATAGAGACAATTTACAGAAAGATAGACTTCAAAGGTCACACAATGTCAATAAAAACATATCTAGGAATAATCACTCTCAATGTGAAAGACCGAAATGTGCCCCCAAAAAATGGCACAGGGTTGCAGGTTGGATAAAATGACAGGATCCATCCATACGTTGTCTACGAGAGACTTTTGAACCTAAAGATACACCCAGACCTAAAGTGAAAAGACGGAGAAACATCTTTCATGCCAATGTACTCAATAGAAGGCTGGCGTAGCAATTCTCATATCTGATAAATTAGATTTTAAAATAACGACTATAGTCAGAGATACAGAAGGACTTTACATAATTCTTAAAGGGACTATCAACCAAGATGAGCTAACAACTGTAAATAGCTCTGCCCCCAATATTTGTGCAGCCAATTACATAAGAAAACTGTTAATCAAGATAAAAAGTCATATTAATACAACTGCATTAATAGTAGGAGATCTTGGGACGCCTGGGTGGCTCAGTTGTTTAAGCAGCTGCCTTCGGCTCAGGTCATGATACCAGCGTCCTGGGATGGAGTCCGATATCGGGCTCCTTGCTCGGTAGGGAGCCTGCTTCTCCCTCTGCCTCTTCCTGCCATTCTGTCTGCCTGTGCTCACTCTCTCTCCCTCTCTCTCTCTGATGAATAAATAAAATCTTTAAAAAAATAGTAGGAGATCTTAACACACCTCTTTTATAAATAGACAGATCATCCAAGAAGAAAATCCATAAAGAAACAATAGCATTTTCTGACACATTGGGCCAGATGGACCTCATCAATATACACATAACATTCCTACCTAAAACAACAGAGCACTCATTCTCTCAAGTGCACATGGATCTCACTCACTATCCACCAAGACGATCTAACAATTGTTAGTATCTATGCCCCCTATATAGGAGCAGCCAATTACATAAGAAACTGTTAGTCAAGATAAAGAGTCATAATGACATGAATACATTATAGTAGGAGATCGTAACCTGCCTAATATCCTACAAGCAGAAAATCCATAAAGAAAGCATTAAATGACACATTGGACCACATGGACCTCATAGATATATACAGAATATTCCACCCTAAAACCACAGAATACTCATTTTCTCAAGTTCACATAGAACATTCACAAGAATAGACCACAGACTGGCTCACAAATCAGGACTCAACCTATACCAAAAGAATGAGAATATTCCCTGCATATTCTCAGATCACAATGCTTAGAAACTGGAGATCAATCACATGAAAAAGTTCCTAAGGAACTCAAACACCTGGCAGCTAAAGAGCTCCTTGGTTAAGAATGCTTGGATCACCACACACAAAAATAGACTCCCAATGGATGAAAGACCTCAATGTGAGAAAGGATTTCATCAAAATCCTTGAGGAGACCAGAGGCAGCATCCTCTTTGGCCTCAACCGCAGCAACATCTTCCTAAGAACATCACCAGAGTCAACAGAAGCAAGGAAACAAATGAACTATTGTGATTTCATCAAGATCAAAAGGAAACAGTGAGCAAGACCAAAAGACAACTGACAGACTGTGATATGATACTGCAAATGACATATCCAATAAAGGGCTAGTATCCAATATGTATAAAGAGCTTGGAAAACTCAACACACCAAGAACAATGTAATACTCTGCAACCATCAAAAGAAAAGAAATCTTGCCATTTGCAATGACGTGAATGGAACTAGAGGGTATTATGCTTAACGAAATAAGCCAGTCGGAAAAAGATAACTATCATATGATCTCCTTGATATGAGGAAGTGGAGATTCAATGTGGGGAGTTTGGGGAGTACGAAAAGAACAAATGAAAGAAAAAGGGTTCAGGAGGGAGACAAACAATAAAGGACTCAATCTCAAAAACTAGACTGAGGGTTGTTGGGGTGAGGGGGGACAGGAGAGGGTGGTGAGGATATGGACTTCGGAGAGGGTATATGCTATGATTAGTCCTGTGAATTGTGTAAACTTGGCGATTCACACACCTGCATCACTGGGGATAAAAATAAGTTATATATGGATAAAAATAATGAATTAATTACTTTAAAATTTTTTAAAAAGATAGAAGTCTTGAATCAACCAGGAGATCAAAGAAGAACTCAAATAATTCAGGGAAAACGATGAGAATGAATACATTTTGGTCCAAAACCTATGGGATACAGCAAAGATGTAATAATGGAGAAAAACATATTCATCCAAGCTTCCCTCAAAAAATATGTAAAAATCCAGAATTCACCAGCTGTCTCTACACCTTAATGAACTGGAGAACCAACAACAAATCAAACCAACTCCATACATAAGAAGAAAAATAATCAAGATTAGAACGGAGATCAATGAGGTAGAAACCAGAGATACAGTAGAACGTATTGATGAAACTAAAGTTGGTTTTTTGAAAGAATCAATAATATCAACAAACAATTGCCACACTAATTTAAGGAAAGAAATAAGCCAAAATTAATAAAACTATGAATAAAAAGGGAGAGATAGCAACTAACACCAAGGAAACAATTATCAGAAGTTATTATCAATAGTTATATGCTATGCAATAAGCTAAGCAATCTAGATGAAATAGATGCATTCTTGGAAAATTTTAAATGCCCAAAATTGAACCAGGAAGAAATTAACAACCTGAATAGAAAGATATCTAGTAACTAGATTTAAGCGATGATCAAAAACCTCCCATGGGGCGCACGGGTGGCTCAGTGGGCTAAGCCACTGCCTTCAGCTCATGTCATAATCTCAGGGTCCTGGGATCGAGTCCCATATCGGGCTCTCTGCTCATCAGGGAGCCTGCTTCCCTCTCTCTCTGCCTGCCTCTCCATCTACTTGTGATTTCTCTCTGTCAAATAAATAAATAAATAAATAAATCTTTAAGGGGAAAAAAAAAAAAAAAAAAACCTCCCAAAAAACAAGTGCCTAGTACCTGAGGGATTCCCTGGGGAATTCTACCAAACTTTCAAAGAAGAAATAACACCTATTTTCCTGAAGCTGTTTCAAAAATTGAACAAGAAGAAAACTTCCAGACACTTTCTATGAATCCAGCATTACCCTGATCCTTTAACCAGGCAAGGACCCTATCAGAAAAAAGAATTTTAGACCAATATCACTGATGAATATGGATGCTAAGATTCTCAGCAAGATCCTAGAACAGGATCCAACAGCACATTAAAAAAAAAAAATCCACCATTACCAGGTGGGATTCATCTGTGGGCTACAAGGATGATTCAACATTTGCAAATCAATCAATGTGATAGTACAAATCAATATGAGAAGAGAGAAGAACCACATGGTCCTCTCAATTGATGCAGAAAAAGCATTGGACAAAATCCATCATCCGTTCCTTATCAGAACTCTTCAAAGTATAAGGATAGAAGGACCATTCATGAACTTCATCAAATCTATGAAAGACTCACAGCAAATATCATTGTCAATGGGAAAAAGCTTGCAGCCTTCCTGTTGAGATCAGAAACTTAAGGAAACCCACTCTCACCAATCTAGTTCAACAAAATATTAGAAGTCCTAGCAATAGCAATCAGACAACAAAGAGAAATAAAAGGTATCCAAATTGGCAATGAAGAAATTAAGCTCCTCTCTTTGCACATGATATGATTCTTTATATGGGAAATCCAAAAGTCTCCACCCCGCAAACTACTAGAACTCATATAGCAATTCAGTAATGTGTCAGGATACAAAGTCAATGTATAGAAACAGGGGCTTTCTTTATACTAACAATGAAAATACCGAAAGGGAATTTAGAGAATCAATTCCATTTACTATAGCACCAAGAAGCATAAGATACCTGGGAATAAACCTAAACAAAGAGGTAAAAGAACTGTATTTGAGGAACTACAGAACACTCGTGTAAGAAATGGAAGAAGACACAAAAACAACGAAAACCATTCCATGCTCTTGGATCCAAATAATAATTATTGTGAAAATGTCTATACTGCCTCTAGCAATCTATCCTTTTAATGCCATTCCCATCAAAATTCTACAGGTAGTTTTCAAAGACCTGGAGCAAATAATCCTAAAATTTATATGGAATCAGAATAGAAGCTGAATTGCTAATGAAATCTTGAAAAAACAAACATATAACTGAGAGCATCGCATTACCTGATTCCAAGCTTTACTACAGAGCTGTGATCACCAAGACAGCATGATACTGGCTTAAAAAGTGACACGTAGACCAGTGGAACAGAGTAGAGAGCCCAGATATGGACCCTCAACTCTATGGACAAATAATCTTCGACAAATCAGGAAAAAAATATACAGTGGAAGAAAGACAGTCTCTTCAATAAGTAGTGATGGGTACACTGGACAGCTATATGTAGAAGAATGAAACTCGACCATTCTCTTACAATCTACACAAACATAACTCAAAATTGATAAAGACTTCAGGATGAGACACGAATCCATCAGAATCTTAGAGGACAATATAGGCAGAGATTTCTTTGATATCAGCCACAGCAACATCTTTCTATATATGGTTTCAAGGAAAAAAAAATGAACTTTGGGCTTTATCAAAATCAAAAGATACTGCAGAGCAAAGGAAACAGTCAACAAAACAAAGAGGCAACCCATGAAATGGGAGAAGATATTGCAAATGACAGTACAGACAAAAGGTTGATATCCAGGATCTATAACGAACTCCTCAAACTGAACACACACAAAACAGACAATCATATCAAAAAATGGGCAGAAGATATGAACAGACTCTTCTCTAAGACATACAAATGGCTATCAGACACATGAAAAAATGTTCATCATCACTAGCCATCAGGGAGATTCAAATGAAAACCACATTGAGATACCACCACACCATTTAGAATGGCCAAAATTAGTAAGACAGGAAACAACATGTGTGGGAGAGGATGTGTAGAAAAGGGAGTCCTCTTACACTGTTGGTGGGAATGCAAGTTGGTGAAGCCGCTTTGGAAAACAGTTGGATGTTCCTCAAGAAATTAAAAATAGAGCTTCCCTATGACCTTGCAATTGCACTAGTGGGTATTTACACCAATGCTACACATATAGTAAAAAGAAGGGCCATCTGTACCCACTGTTTATAGCAGCAATGTTCATGGTTGTCAAACTGTGGAATGAACCAAGATGCCTTTCAATGGACGAAGGCATAAGGAAGATGTGGTCCATATAGTCTATGGAGTATTATGCCTCCATCAGAAAGGACGAATACCCAACTTTTGTAGCAAAATGGAAGGGACTGGAAGAGATTATGCTGAGTGAAATAAATCAAGCAGAGAGAGTCAATTATCATACGGTTTCACTTACTTGTGGAGCATAACAAATACCATGGAGGACAAGGGGAAATCAAAAGGAGAAGGAAGTTGAAGAAAATTAGAAGGGGTATAGAGAATCATGAGAGACTATAGAATCTGAAAAACAATCTGAGGGTTTTAAGAGGCGGTGGTTTGGAGGTTGGGAGAACCAGCTGGTGGGAATGGGAGAGGGCATGGATGGCATAGATCACTGGGTGTGGTGCAAAAACAATGAATAAAATAAAGAAGAAAAAGAAATTAACAAAAAATAAGTGCTATGTGAAATGCACACTGACAACACACACACACACACACTCACACACACACAGAGAAATAAGACACAAAAATGGGGAGGAAGTGATGAATCACACTAAAGGAAGCAAGCCTCAAAGAAAATACCATAAAGGGGAAAGGAACAGAGAATCTAAGTCACAAACCAAACAAAATGGGAAATATAACTCCTTCATTATCAATAAGTAGTTCAGGTATAAAGGACTAAGTCTCATATCACTACAAAAACATTGTTGGACTGAATGAAAATTTAGAAGAAAAAAAAAGGCCAAGAAGTTCACGAGAAAGAACAAAAACAAAGTGAGCTCAACCTTATGTTAACCATAGCAAATTAGCTTCCACTATAAAGATACACATAGATTGAAAATGAAGGATTTGGAAAGACAAAGATTATGCTATTGGCAACGAGAAGAGAGCCAAAATAATTGTGCCTATGGCAGGTAGATTTTATAACTTTGAGAGACAAAAGATTACGGGAAGGTGTTTTGTCTTGATGGAGCATCAAAACATCAGGAATGTGGATGAATTGCAATGTATACACCACCTTCCTGGCTGTATCTAAATGTTGGAAGCATATTATCAGAATGGAATGGAGATTAGGACCACAATCCAATATTGTTGGGGACTATGATATCCACTTACAGCACAGGACAGATCATCCAGATGGAAGATGCTAAGGAATAAAAGACGTCATCATGGGCTCTCTAGACCAACTGAACTTTGGGGAAACATGCATAAGATTGAGTCCCTGAGGACCATAAGAGAAGTTCTTTCCAAGGTCATACCTTACATTTTCTATCACAGATCCTGTGCTGGAGTCCAACTCTAGTCGTCATTAATAGAAGGCATTTCAATTACTATTTTATAAACTTATAGAACACGAAGGTAAGAAAAAGGAAAAAAATCACTTATGAATGGGTAAACAGACAGACACTAATAGGTGGAAAACAGTACACACTCGAGAACTAGCAATGAATCAAAGAAAGAAAATCAAAAGGAAAATCAGAAAGTACCTTGAACAAAGAAAATTCAAGAAACTTATAAGATGATGCCAAAATATTTGATGGGGAAAGAATATAGGATTAAATGTGTGTACTTCCAAAAATTCAAAACACTGAAAAAAAGGAACGTAACATGAGGCCATAAGAAACTAAAAAGGAAGAATCAATCTCTAAGTTAACAGGAAAAAGAAAATAATGCATTAGATCATCGAAATAAAAGAAATACAAACAAACCAATACAAAAATATCAGGAGAACTCACAGGTCAGTTTAGAAAACTTTAACAAACTGGAGGAGCCATTACCTGGAAAAAAATGAGAGACAAGCATACAGCTGAAAGAATGAGACCACATGACAAATAATAGAAAGGAAAAAAAAATTGTAAAAGACTTCTATACAGAATTATGCCGGCAAATTCAAGAACTGAGAGAAAAGGATTTATTCCAAGAAACATATCAAATTCCAAGATTAGATCAGGAAACCTACAAAATCTGAGCTCTCTACTAGTGACAAAGCATTTGAAGCGGCAATCAAACACCTCCCAATACACAGAAGGCCAGGTCCAAATCATTTTCCTGGTCAACATTTCTAGATATTTAATAAAGTCAATGTCGTTTTTTCTCATCGATTCCAGAAATGGAGGAGGCGGGCAAATTCTGATGTACAAGTATAAGGACCTAATTCAGATAAGGACATTATAGGAAACAAATTCCAAGCCATTTTAATAAGTAAAGATAATAAATAAATAATTCTGTCCTCTTCTCTGTCTGTCTTCATCTGGTTTTGCAAGGGCCAGTTTGTATTTATTTTAATTTTTTGATATGTAGAGGAAGCCAGCCTATCATCCATCATTTGTTTTTGACAGAGCATTCACTGATACTTTAGCTCCATATACGATCTAGTGCCCATCTTAATATATGCCACAACTTCTCAAAACCCATTAACCAGTCCCCTCATCCCCTTCATCTCTCCCTTTTCTGTAGCCCTAAGCTTGTTTAAAAGAGTGCTGAGTCGCTCAGGAGTGATATCCATTTGCCTCCTTCTCTAATTTCTTCCCCTTCAGTGTTCCCTTTTCTTTACTAAGAGCCAAGGTATTCCCCTTCCTTTACTCAGGGCCAAGGTATTCCTCATGAGGCACACACAGGGGAAGCCATATGATATTGCCCTTTGTCTGCTTGCCTTTTTCATTTTGAATCACCCTTTTCTGTGTCATTCCTGTCAATGCAAGTAGCAGGGATTCATCCTCCCTGATTACTGAGGAATACTCTGTTGCCAATATTAACCACACTTTCTTTATCCTCTAGTCTTTGCAAGGGTATTGCCACTCAATCCACAGTTCTGCTCCAGTGGGCATGGCAGGCCATCGATATAGGCCATTCCTTTTCCTCTTATTGAAAGGACTTGATCAAAATATCTATACCCATTACCACAGCAGGTCAAATTACCTAATGAGGACAAGGGGTGAGGTGCAGGGCTCTTCTTTCATCATTAGATCTCATGTAGAATGTCACTCTCCTTGAAGCCTTTGCAAAGGTGTTTAAGGTAAAATCAAGTAGACAGAGCCCTAATCCCTAATGACAGGTGTTTCAGAACAGTAGGAGATGAGGACACAGAAAGCACAATACATCCATGCCCTAACATTTTTCCTTGAAAACGGACTTTCCATACCTTAATCCTCACTGACCCATAGTGAAAAGACAATGAGAAAGGACTCTCTCACCACAGGATGACAAACACCACAGAGATCTGATGATATCAAGAGGCCTCATTGTTTACTGAGATCTGTAGAAATTGCAGTGGAAATAGGGAAACCTTGCCATCTCTGTATAAATGTTGGCCAAAATGATGGTATACCGATTGTCATTTTCTTTTATCTTTGTCTAGAAAGGGGAAGTGGGAAATTAACACAAGACAACCTGAGTTCTTGATCAGTCTTAGAGAGCTCTTTTTCTGTCCCTCCAGGGGCTTCTCCCAAAGTCATAGGATGCATAGGTCATGAGAAAGGGAATGGTGCTTCAGTGAAGCCAGCTTTTATGATGTCACAAAGCTTTGAGGTCATAGACATGCCTGAGCACTACACTTGGCAGGAGTAGTCATGGGTGGGCCAAGAGGATCCCATGCCCTCCCAAACTTCTGGAGCTGCCTGGGTCTCTCACCAAGGCAGTTTGCAAAGCAAGTTGGTGTCACATTCTCTTTTGCCAAATATGTAATCTTTGGTCATGACTGTCAGCACCATCCATCTAGAATCTGGATAAAGGCAAGAACCCAACATTCCATCCTACCCACAAAAGGCCAAGAGATAACCAGGCCTCAAACAAAGAGTCTGAGGAGGAATACCATGTGCAACACATACGTATGGTCCTCCCAGCCAATAAGGGTGCTTCTGACCAAGAAAAGGGCCACTCAAGGAAAGCTCAAAGGGAACACCCAAAACCATTCCAATGACATATCTGGAGTCTTCAACAGCAAGGACTTCAGTACTTTAACATCTCAAGAAATCATGCCAAAAGAGTCTCTCAATCTTCAAAACTGACCAAGCACCAAAGGCAGACTTTACAACCTAGAACGTGAGGCACAGAACAGACTCATGAGTAAGCATGGATTATGTTGCAAAAAGCCCCTAGCCCAAGTGAAGCCATCTGAAAGACTTTCATGCCCGTTTTAGGATGTCAACATTTATCTCCAAAAGTCATCATTGAACATGATTCTAATGTTGAGGAACCTTGAGCATTCCAACAGGGTGGTGCAACTACCCTCTGGGGAACTGAATGGAGATATGGTAGCACAAACCTGCCTTAACCCTCTCATGACCATCTCCAAAATGGTTTCATTTGATAACCAAACATGGTTCTTGCAGAAGACAGGCATGTTCTAATGAAACCTAGACAGGTTGAACAATGTGACAACAAAGGGAGGAGGATACAGGAAGAGGAGATACAGGAAGAAAAATAACAAGAGAATTAATAAGGGATCACATAGCGAAGGTCTGGCATTTTAGGATGGTTGGAGGTACTCTGTACCTGGCTGTATTCTATAGGGACCTCGGTCCAAAAAAAAAAAATAAATAAATAAATAAACCATCCTCTGGCCCCAGTAAATCCTTGTAAACTCTTTTTGTGTTTGTTTTTTTGGCAAATGATCCACATGCACTTTCGAAAGAGAGACAGAGAGCTGTAGAGGGAGAAGCAGACTTTTCCCAGAGCAAGGAATCTGAGACCATTGTTGATGCCATGATCCTGGGGTCATGAGTTGAGCTAAAGGCTGCCTTTGAACTGATGGACACACCCTGGGACCCAAACATTGTCTTCCTAATACCTCCTAGTTCTAGAAAAGAACCACGGCTCTCTCACTGTTCGGAAATGCATGGGATACGGATTTTTGCTTGGGCTGGTGTTGCTTGCTCTATCTGAACTGCTTCAATAGCTGGTATTGCTTGTCAACTTGAAGTCAGTGACTTGACTATGAAGATATTTCTCTCCCATGGATATTTTCTTAAAGAGAATACATTCATTGTGAACTTTTGAAGGGGTTTGGCACTATACTTGTGTTGCCCTTTTCCTGTTGATGGTGATTGGAATCCTTCCTATCTCCAAATACGTTTCTCCATTTTTGCTCCAAGATGAGGGACATTTTCAGCTCTGATTTCACAAAGAAAAGATTGGTCCTCTTTTTTCTTTCTCTCCTAGGTCTCCTCATATAAGCACCTCTTGCTATTACTTGGAGTCAATGATTTCCCTAAGCTCATTGTCATGGTCCATCATTCTTTCTTCTCTCTTTGGATTTGCTTCCTTACTTTCTAGTCTTTTTCTTCCAGGTCACTCATTGGATCCTCTGATTCTACCAGACTGCTGGACTTTGCATCCAGTCTGTTACCAATCTTTTCATCAGGAACTCTTTATTTTCTTTTATTTTTATCAGTTTTATCTCTGTGATTCGAGACTCCCTGATATCTTCTGTGTTTTCTGATGTACAGGGAGTATCCTGGCTGCTGCTTTCAATCCTCCATCGGGCGTGTTATATGTAGAGGTTTCACTCTGATTGTCTGGCCAAGATCATTTCTTGTCCTTTTTCCTCGGCATCAATTGATTCTTTCATCTTTGCACTGGATCTAGGTCTCTGACTTCATCTCTGAATTCGAAAAGCCCATTCTGTTTTCTACACGGAGGGTAATTTCTTTTGGAAGAATGGATCATAGATTGCTCAAGACTGGCCCTTGAGGCAGTCTTGCGGGTGTGTGGTATGCATGCCCTCTGCTGTTGTGTTGTGGCTGTCCCCTGTCCTTGACGGCAGTCTTCTTCAGAGGCTCTCACGCCTGAGCAAAATAGGGTGAGGTTTAGCGTGGTGGGCTCTGGTGTACCTGTGAAAGAAGAGATGAACCATCTCATCAGAACGGATGGCTTCAGAATGCTGTGGTCAGGAAAGAGCATGTGGGCAGGGCTTTTTTCTAGTTCCCTACAGGAGACTCTGTTCTCCTGGGACTAAGCAACATGGACTGAGGAAGGCAGTCCCCCCAGAGTTCCACAGTTACAACTTCGTGTTTGCAGGTTAGGCAGCTAACGTCCTCATCACCCTATCTTTGGACAGTAGGTCAGTCTTGATATTGCTCGTGAGAAAGCCCAAAATTTATTTTGCCAGCATAAAGTCAACTCCATGAACACTTCCTATCACGGATGCACTGCCAGAAGCCACTATCTTCCCACTGTGTCTCCTGGTACTGTCTTTGATCATGGTTTCTAGGCTGTCTTCACCTGGTTGCTTTTTGGTGTTTTCTCCAGGAGAAACTCAGTGTTCTCTCGAGTCTATGTCTGCAAGTATGCTGATGTTAAATCTTCAGGACTCAAGACTCATTGTTGGCAAAAACTCATGCCATTCAGACCCTTTGATGGTCACAGCCAATGGTTTCAGGAAACATGCTCCTTGTGACTTCTCAGTGTGCTCCTGTCTCCTGTGCCATTTTCTTTCACATTGGCTCACTTTTTTCTGAAGCACCAACTGCCCATCTCTTCCCAAAGCCATGTCTCCAACTTCACCAATAGTCTCTGCTACTTCTTTTCTCTTTTGCTGTGGAGTTTTGTTTGTTGCCTTCAGGTCATTTATTGCCATGTTGCTCTTGATGTGGTAATCTCCAAGTTTTGTTCAAGCATGAAGAAAAGCTTGAGTTCCCAGCCACTACTACCATCTCACTGTCCTCTGAAGATACTGCAAACTCCTACCCCGCCATACAAGAATAAATTATTGCCCCTTGCCTCATATGGCAGAATTCTGGAGAGCACTAGGCTACGTCACATCTATCCTTGTCAGGAAGAGAAATAACACACAATTTCACTCTCTCATAGTAGTCAAGAAACATGTGAAAAAGAATAGGCAAAAGGGACAAACAATACGCCTCTAACCAGTCAGACAATTTTTTTCTTTGTATGTTTGAATACCAGTTAGTGAGAATATGTGTTTATAAAAGAGGACTAAATGGGACATTCTTTGTAGGAAATGTGGCTGAGTAATGGAATGTAAGTTATCAAGTCATATCAAATTGAATTGCTATCCATAAAAGACCAATTTCTTATCTCTTGAAATTTCATTATAAGTGTTATATGGAACACACACACACACACACACACACACACACGAGACACACGAAAGATGGGGAGGAAGTGAGGAATCACACTAAAGGAAGCAAAGCCCAAAGAAAATATCATAATGTGGAAAGTTACATTAGGACTCCAAGTTAGAAATCAACCAAAATGAGAAAGATAACTCCTAACCTATCAATAATTACTTCAAGTATTCAGGATAAAATTCGCCTATCACTATAAACAGACTGTTGGACTGGATAAAAAAATTTAAAAAAGGAAAAAAAAATGTCAATAGGAAAAGACTGGAAACTAAACAAGCTCGACCTTATGTTGCCCATAAGAGATTTCCTTCAACTATAAAGATACACACAAAGATACCTTCTAATATAAAGTGAAGGAATTAGGACGTCCTAGGTTATGCAACTGGCAAGGAGTGGAGAGCCAAACTGTGCTTTTCGCAGAAAGAGAGATTTTATGGCTTCAAGACACAAATAAGTTAAAAGAAATTAACAAAAAATTAACAGTTAACAGAAGTTAAAGTTAACAGAAAACTTAAGAGTTATAAGAATAAAAGATAGCAGGAGAATTGAAATAATGCATATGATCATCAAAATAAAAGAAATATAAACAAGCTAATAGGAAAAATTCAGGAGAACTCACACGTCAGTTTAGAAAACTTTAACAAACTGGAGGAGGCAATACCTCGATAAAACTGGGAGAAAAGCATTCAGCTGAAAATATGAGAACACATGACAATTTATAGATAGAAAAAAAAATTTCCTAAAAGACACCTTTACACAATTATGCCAGCAAATCCAAAAATAGGATAAATTCTAAGCAGCATATCAATTCCCTCATTTAGGTATAAAACCTACAAAATCGAGCTCTCTAGTCAAGACAAAGGTGTTTGAAGCAGTAATTAAACACCTCCCAAAATACAGAAGGCCAGGTCAAATCATTTTCCTGGTCAACTCTTTTAGACATTTAATGAAGGCAATGTATTTTCTTCTCATCGATTCCAGAAATGGAGGAGGCGGGTAGACTCTACTTTACAAGTATAAAGAGCTAATTCAGAGAAGGACATTTTAGGAAACAAATTCCATGATATTTCAATAAGGAAGGATAATAAAAATACAATTCTTTTCTTTTCTCTGTCTTCACCTGCTTTAGAAAAGACCAGTTTGTTTTTATTTTAATTTTTTGTTATGTTGAAATAGAAGGCCTATCAACCATCATACATTTTTGACAGAGTATTCACGGATGTTTTAGCTCCATATACGACCTAGTGCTCATCGTGATATATGCCACAACTCCTCAACACCCATTAGCCAGTTACCTCCTTCCCTGCATGTCCCTCTTTTATGTAACCCTCAGCTTGGTTCTCAGAGTCAGGGGTCACTCCTGGTTTCTCTTTTTCTGTGACTTCTTCCCCTTCAGTTTTCACTTCTTTCCTTCCATGGTATTCTTCCTGGGGCACATAGGAAGGAAAATATATGATATTTCCCTTTGTTGGCTTGCCTTTTTTGTTTTGCATAATCCAGTCCTCTGGCATTCATGTCAATGCAAATACCAGGGGTTCATCCCCCCTGAGGAATATTCTGTTGCCAAGATGGACCACACCTTCTTTATCCACTACCATTTGCAAGGGTATTGCAGCTCAATCCACAGTTCTGCTCAAGTGGGCATTGCAGGGCATCGATATAGGCCGTCCTTTCCTTTGATTGAAGATACTTGGTTAACATGGCTATGCCCATTACCACAGCAGGTAGCGTTAACTCATGATGACAAGGAAAGCTGTCCAGGGATCTTCCATAAGGTTAAGCTATTACGCAGAACGTCACTCGCTTGAAGACTTTGCAAATGTGTTTAAGTTAAAACAAGGTAGATAGAGCCTTAATCCCTTATTACTAGTGAATTGAACACTAGGAGATGAAGACACAGACAGCACAATACATCCATGTCCTAACATTTCTGCTAGATAATGAAATTTCCATCCCTTAGTCATGACTGACCCATAAGGAAAAGATGCTGAGAAAGGACTTTCTCACCCACAGGAAGACAAACCTCAAAGAGAGCTAATGATACCCTCTATATTTTCAGTGGAAATAGGAACAACTTGCTTTCTCTGGAGAAATTTTGCCCTAAAGGATGGCATACTGAACGTCAGTTCCTTTTCTCTTTGTCTAGAAAGGGGTAGTGGTAAATTAACACACAAGACGACCTGGAGTCTTGATCAGACTCAGAGGACTCTTTTTCTGTCTTTCCAGGGGCATTCTACTTATAGCCATAGGATTCAAAGGTCAGGAGATAGTGACTTCAGTGAAGCCAGCTTCTGTGATATCACAAAGCTTTGAGTTTATAGCAACCACTTTTTCCAAAACCATGCCTGATCACTACACTTGGCTGGAGTAGTCATAGTGGGCCAAGAGGTTCCCAAGCCTCGCAAACCGCTGGAGCCACCTGGGTCTCTCACTAAAGCAGCTTGGTAAATGAGTATGTGTCACCTTCTCTATGGCTGTATTCATAGTCTTTGGTCATGAATGAATGCACCAGCCCTCTGGACTCCAAAAAAAAAAAAAAAAAGGCAGGAATCCACCATTTTATCCTACCTACAAAAGGCCAAGAAAGTTGAGTCCTCAAACAAAGCATGAGGGGAAGAACTCCATAGCCTGCACATGGCTATGGTCCTCCCAGTCAATCAGGTCGCTTCTCCAGGAAAAGGGTCACCCAAGGAAAGCTCAAAGGGAACACTCACAAGCACACCAAAGACATGTCTGGAGTATTCAACAGCAAGGGCACGAGTACCTTGAGCGTCTCCAGAAATCACGACAAAATGGCATCCCAAGCTTCATAACTGACCAAGCACCAAATACAGACTCTACACCCTAGACCCTTAGGTCCAGGATGTACCCATTTACTTGGAGTCAACAGGAGCAAGCATGGAGCTTTTGGAAGAGACCCATGTGAAGCCACATGAAAGTCATTTATGCCCGTATCAGGACGACAATGTGTATCTCCAAAAGGACACATTGAAGAGGATTGAATGTCAAAGAAGCTTGAGCACTCCCACATGGTGGTGCAGCTACCCTCTGGGGAACTGAATGGAGATGCGGCAGCACAGGCCTGCCTTAACCCTCTCATGACCATCCCCCAAATGGTTTCATGTGATAAGAAAAGAGTGCCTCTTGTGGAAAATGGGCATGTTCTAAAGGAGCAAGGAGAAGGGAATAATGTGTCAACTAGGGCCATTATAGAGGGACAGACACCGGATACTACAGGTTGGTAAGGAGATACAGGAAGACAACAGGAGAATGAGCAAGGGAGCTCAGAGCAAAGGTCTGGCATTTTAGGATGGTAGGAGGTACTCTGTACCTGGCTGCATTCCTTAGGGACCTAGGTCCAAACTAAATACACCATCTTCTGGACCCAGTCAGTCCTTTCACACTGGTTTTGTTTTTGTTTTTTCTCAAATGATGCATGTGCAAATATTTGAAAGAGAGACAGAGAGTTCACAATCAGGGGGTGGAGATGGAGAGGGAGCTGACTTGCTCCTAAGTAGGTAAACTACTCAGTGCCTTTTAATCTTATCTTTGTTTCTGTTCCCAGATAAGGATAATTTTCAGCTCTGATTTCATAAAGAAATGTTCAACCCTCATTTTTTTCTTGTCCCTAGGTGTCCTACAATAGGCACCAGTTTCTATTCCCTGGAGTCAATGATTTCCATAAGCTAATTTTCATTTTCCACCATTCTTCCTTCTCTCTTTGGTTGCTTACTTATTTTCCAGTATTTGTCTTCTAGGTCACTAATTGGATTCTCTGCTTCTGCCAGCTTCCTGGACTTTGCATCCAGTCTGCTACTACTCTTTTAACCAGGGACTCTTTGTTTTACTTTATTTTATTTTTTAACACTTTTATCTCTGTGGTTCGACTCTACCTGATGTCTTCTGTGTTGTCTGATGTATAGTGCGTATCCTGTCCGCTGCTTTCAATCCTCCATCAGGCGTGTTACATGTACAGGTTTCTCATTATTTGTTTTTTTTCCCCCCTTGGCATCAGTTGATTTTTCAGTTTTGCATTTGTTCTATATCTCTGTATCTTCTCTGTATTCTCAAGACCTAATCTGTTTTTTAGCCTGAGTGTAATTCCTTTAAGAGAAAAGATCATGGAGTGCCCAAGGGATGTCCCTTGAAGAAGTCTCAGGTGTTTGTGTCATGCATAGAATCTGCAGTTTTGTTGTAACTGTCCCCTGTCCTTGAGGCCAGTCATCTTCAGAAGTTCTCATTGCCTGCTGTTTGGAGTGTATGATGTCTGGGCTGAATAGGGTGAAATTTAGTTTGGTGGGCACTTGTGTGCCTGTGAAAAGATGTTAAACCAATGCAAAAGTATGAAGGCCTGTGGAATGCTGCATTCAGGGAAGAATATGTGGGCAGGGCTTCCTTCTAGTTCCCTATGGGAGAGTCTGTTCTCCTAGGACTAAGCAACGTGGACTGAGGAGGAAGTCCCCCCAAGAGTTCCATGGCTGGGATTGCATGTTTGTAGGTAAGGCAGCTAATATCCTCACTGTCCTGCCTTTGGCCAGCATCGGTCTTGATGCTGCTGATGTGAGAGTCCAAATCTTTTTGCCCCCTTTGAGTAATCTCTGAGAATACTGCCTCTCACGTATGCACTGATACAGCCCACCATCTTCCCATTGTGTCTCCTGATATTGTCTCTTATCATGGCTTCCAGGCTGTCTGCACCTGGTTGCTTGTTGGTGTCCTCTCCAAGAGGAACACAGTTTTCTCGAGTCAATGTCTGCCAAGTCTGCTGATCGGAAATCTCCTGGCCTCAAGACCCTTTGTTGGTAAGAACTCGTGCCAATCAGATGCTCTGCTGGTCATAGGTGATGGCGTTGGATTACATGTCCCATGTGGATTCCCAGTGTGCCCTCCTCTCTCCTGTGCCTTTGTCTTTTCCATTGGCTCACTGATCTCTGAAGCACCAACCCACAACATATCCCCTAAATCTTGTCTCCAATCTTCTCACATAGTCTCTGTGACTACATTTCTCCTTTACTGTGGAGTTTGATTGGTATGCTTCAGTTCATTTTCCTCCATATTGCTCTTTATGTGGTAATCATCAGGTTTTGTTCATGGCTGAAGACATGCCTGGAGTTCCCAGACACTACTATCATCTCTCTGTCCTCAAAAAGCCCATCAGACTCTTACACTGCCATAATGAAGAATAAATTTTTGCCATTTCCCTCATGTGGTAAAGTTGTGGTGAATATTTGCTTATGTCACATCTATCAGTCGCAGAAAGACAAATAACATACGATTTTAATCTCTCATGGTAGTCAAGAAACCTGTGAAAAAGCAAGGGAAAAGGGGCAAACAATATGATTCTAAACACGCACGCAAAAATTTGTGTTTGTTTGAAGGCCGAGTAGTGTGAATACGTATTTACAAAAGAGTGATAAATGGGACATAACTTGAGACATTATATTGCATGTCTGTTAGAGTTGTATTGTTTGTGCCTTTTCCTTGCTTTTTCACATGATACTTGAGTACCATGAGAAAGTGAAGTGATATGTTATTTGACTTACTGAGACTGATAGATGTGATGTTGCCCAATGTTCCCAACAATTCTGCCTCATGAGGCAAGGGGCAAGAATTAATTCTTGATTATGGCTTGGCAAGAGTCTGTGGTGCTTTTGGAGGACAGTGAGATGGTAGTAGTGTCTGGGAACTCCAGGCTTGTCGTCAGCCAGAAACACAACTGGAATATTACCCCATCAAGTGCAACATGGCGGAAATGGGCCTGTAGCCAACAAAGCAACTCCACAGCCAAAAAATGAAAGAAGTTGCGGAGACATTGGAAGAAGAATTAAGGCATGGCTTAGGGGAGATGTGGGCGGTTGGTGCTTCAGATGGCTGTAAGTCAACACAAAGGACAAAGGCACAGAAGAGAGGAGCACACTGAGAATCCACAAGGAGCATGTATCCCAAGGCCACTGGCTGCGAACAGCAGTGGCTCTGAATGGCATGAGTTCTTGTCAAAGGGTCTTGAGTCCGGAGATTTCAGATAATCAGACTTGGCAGACATCGCCTCGAGAGAACACTGTGTTTCTCCTGGATAGGACACCAACAAGCAACCAGATGCAGGAAGCATGGAAACCATGATCATAATCAATCCTAGTAGGCAGAGTGGGGAGATGGTGATTTCTGGCAGTGCATCCGTGAAAGGCAGTGTTTGTGGAGATGACTCGATGACTCGATGTGGAGATGACACAAAATTTTGGGCTCTCGCTATTCGCCACTAAAGGACGGTGAGGACATTAGCTGCCAAACCTGCAAACCTGAAGTCCTTAGTGTGGAACATTGGGAGGACTGCTTTCCTCAGTCCAAGTTGTTTTGTCCCAGGAGAACAGACTCTCCTGTAGGGGACTAGAGGAAAACACTGCCCACATGATTTCTCCTGATCACAGCATTCTACAGGCCTTCATTCTGTTGAGTTGGTTGAAAGTTTCCTTTCACAGGTACGCCAGAGCCCACCATGCTGAACATCACCATATTCAGCCCAGATACCAAACACTCCAAATGGCAGGCAGGAGAGCCTCTATATGACTGGCCTCAAGGACAGGGGAAAGCCACAACACACCAGCAGAGGGCATGCATGCCAAACACATCCGAGACTCCCTCAAGGGCCAGCCCTTGGTCATTCCATGATGTTGTCATCCTAAAGAATTTACTCTCAGGGTAGAAAACAGAATGGGCTTTCTTTTTTTTAAAGTAGATAAGATATTTGTATGGAAAAGACTAGGACTTTGATGCATAAATATCATTTTTTTTTAAATTTTCAGCATAACTGTATTCATTGTTTTTGTAACACACCCAGTGCTCCATGCAATCCGTGCCCTCTATAATACCCACCACCTGGTACCCCGGCCTCCCACCCCCCACCCCTTCAAAACCCTCAGATTGATTTTCAGAGTCCATTGTCTCTCATAGTTCACCTCTCCTTCCAATTTCCCCCATCTCCCTTCTCCTCTCTATCTCCCCATGTCCTCCATGCTATTTGTAATGCTTCACAAATAAGTGAAACTATATGATAATTGACTCTCTCTGCTTGACTTATTTCACTCAGCATAATCTCTTCCATTCCCGTTCATGTTACTACAAAAGTTGGCTATTCCTATTTTCTGATAGAGGCATAATACTCCATAGTGTATATGGACCACATCTACCTTATCCATTCTTCCCTTGAAGGGCATTTTGTTCTTTCCACAATTTGGTGACTGTGGCCATTGCTGCTATAAATATTGGGGTACAGATGGGCCTTCTTTTTACTACATCTAAATCTTTGTGGTAAATACCCTTAGTGCAATTGCAAGGTCATAAGGAAGTTCTATTTTTAATTTCCTGAGGAATCTCCACACTGTTCTTAAAAAAGGCTGCACTAACTTGCATTCCAACCAACAGTGGAAGAGGTTTCCCTTATGTCCACATCCTCTCCAACACGTGTTGTTTCCTGTCTTGCTAGTTTTGGCCCAGAAAGGCCTTTTTCAATATAGAGAAGACAGAGACTGGGATTCAATGCAAAGGTGGTAGAATCATTGGACGCTGAGGAAAAGAACAAGAAATGATCCTGTTCAGGCCAATCAAAATGAAACGTCTACATGTAACATGCTCGATGGAAGCTTGAAGCAACATCAGGATATTAACTGGGCGTAGGGGAGGTTTTATTTAATTTGGATTTAAGTCCCTATGGAATGCAGCCAGATTCAGAGAATGCCCCACCATTCTGAAATGCCAGACTGTCACTCTGATCTCTGTAGTTCATACGGCTTTTCTCTGTCTTCATGTATCTCTTCACCAACCTGTAGCATCCACTGTCTGTCTCCTTGTAGGAGCTCCTATTTGTCACATCCTTCATCCTCTCCTGGTTCCATTAGAACATGCCCATCTTCATAAGGGGCACTGCTTGCTTATCACCTGAAGCCATTTGGGGGATCGTCATGAGAGGTTTAATGCAGGCTTGTGCATCCACATCTCCATTCAGTTCCACTGAGGGTAGCTGCACCAACCTGTAGGAATGATCAAGTCTCTGCAACATTCAAGTCCTCTTCCTTGCATCCATTTGGAGATACATGTTGATATACTAAAACGGGCACGTAGTCTTTTTCAGATGGTTTCACTTGGACTATGGTTCTCTTCCAACAAGCTCCATGCTTGCTTCTGTGGACTCCAAGTACATGAGTCTGTCCTGGTCCTCAGTTTATCATGTGTAGGTTCTGCCTTTGGTGCTTGGTCACTTTTGAATATTGGGAGACCATTTTGGCATGGTGTCTACACACCCTAGGTTTACTCGTGTCCTCGCTGTTGATGACTCCAGACATGTCTATGGCATGGTTGCAGGTGTTCCCTGGGAGCATTCCGTGGTGGCACTTTTCTTGGGCAGAAGTGCCGTGATTGTGTGGAGGAACCATAGACATGTGCGGGCATGGAGTTCCATCCCTGAGTCATTTTTGGATGCCTGATTCTTTCTAGGCCAGTCATGGGTAAGATGAAATGGTGGATTCCTGCCTTTTTACAGAGCCCCGAGGGCTGGTGGTGTCAGTCACGACCAAAGACTATAAATTTAGCCATGGAGAAGGTGCCACCGACTCACTTTGTAACTTCCTTGGTGAGAGACCAGGCTGCTCCAGTGATGTGAGAGGGCTTGGGGTCCTCTTGGCCCACCCAAGAATACTCAGGCCAAGAGTAGTGATCAGGTGTGGGTTGAGGAGGAGTTGGTTCTATGACCTCAAGCCTTGGTGACATCACATAAGTTGTTGGCTTCACTGAAACAGCAGTCCCTCTCTCATGAGCTTTGAGTCCTATGGCTTTAGGTACTAAGCCACAGGATGGAGAAAAAAAAATCCTTCTTAGCCTGACTAAGAACTTAGGTTGTCTTGTGTGTTAATTTCCCACTTTCCCTTTCCAGACTAAGAGAAATGAAAATGATGTTCAGTATACCATCCTTTAGACCAACAATTCTCCAGAGAAGGCAAGGATTTCCAATTTCCACTGCAATTTCTATAGATCTCAAGAAACAGTGAGGCTTCTTGGGTATCATCAGCTCTTGTGAGGTTTGTCATCTGGTGGGTGAGGGAGTTCTTTCTCAGTGTCTTTTCCTTATGGGTCAGGGAAGACTAAGGGATAGAAAGTCCCTTCTCAGGGAAAAATATTAGGGCACGGATGTATTGTGCTGTCTGTGTCCTCATTTCCTAGTGTTCTGAAACATGAGTCATAAGGCATTAGGGCTCTGTCTACCTGGTTTTACCTTAAACACCCTTGCAAATGTTTAAAGTAGAGTCACATTCTTCATGATAGCTAACCCTTAAGGAAGAGCCTTGGACAACACTCCTTGTCATCTTTAGTTAACTCTACCTGCTGTGGTAATGGGTATAGACATGTTGACCATGTCTCTTTAATCAGAGGAAAAGGAATAACCAATGTCGGTGGCCTTCAATGCCCCCTGCGGCAAGACAGTAGATTGAGATGCAGTGCCTTTGCAAAGACTAGTGGATAAAGAAAATGTGATTTGTATTGGCAACAGAGTATTCCTCAGGCACCAAGGAGGATGAATCCCTGGTACTTGGCATTGACATGAATGCCACAGGACCGGGTGTTGCAAAATGAAAAAGCCAAGCAGACAAAGGGAAATGTCATATGTCTTCTCATCTATGGGTCCCAGAATGAATACCATGGGCCTTAGTAGAAAGAAGGGAAAAATGTCAGAGGGGAGACAACCCAAGAGTTACTCAGGACTCTGAGGAACCAAGCAGAGGGTTACAGAAATGAGAGACATGCAGGGAATGAGGGAACTGGCTAATGGGTGTTGAGGAGTTGTGGCATATATTAGAAGAAACACTAGGTCGTATATAGAACTAAATAATCCGTGAAAACTCTGTCAAAAATGAATGATGGATGATAGGCCTACTTCCTCAACACAACAAAATATTAAGATAAAAACATTTAGTGAATGTTTAGAGGAAAGGAAATAATTATATTTTTATTAACTTTACTTATTAAAATGACATGTACAATGTTTCCTATAATGTCCGTATCTGAATTGGTCTTGATATTTGTAAATTAGAGTCTTCCCGCCTCCTCCATTTCTGGAATCGATTAGTTGAAATGGAATTGCATTCACTAAATGTCTAGACGAGTTGCCCAGGAAAGTGATTTGGACCTGGACTTCTCTGTGTTGTAGGGATTTGATTACTGCTTCAAATGCTTTAGTCACTAGGAGAGAGTTCAGATGCTGTAGAGTTCCTGACCTAATCTTGGGAGTTGATATGTGTCTTGGAATTTATCCTTTATTACAGTTATTGGATTGGCTAGCATAATTGTGTAGAGGGGCTTTTAGGTTATTTTTTTGTTCCTTTATATAAGTTGTCCTGTGGTCTGCTACTTTCAACAATATGCTTGTCTCCCCTTGAATCCAGGTAATGGCTCCACCAGTTAAAGTTTTCAAAACTGATGTGTGAATTCTTTTGAATTTTTCCTATTGGTTTGTCTGTATTTCTTTATTGCAATGACCATATGTATTATCTCCTTTTTTCTGTTTACTTTGTAGTTTGTTTCACCTTTTTCTATTGCCTTATGCCATCATTTAGGTTGCTTTTCTTCAGTGTTTTTAATTTTTGGAAATAAACACATTTAGCCCTATATTCTCTCCTCATACAATATTTTGGTATCATCCTGTAAGTTTCTTGACTTTCCTTTGCTCAAGGTACTTTCTGATTTTCCTTTTGCTTGTTTTTCCTTGACTCTGATAGTTCAGGAGTGTGTTGTGTTTTCCACCTTTTAGTGTCTGGCTGTGTTTCACATTCATAAGTGATTTCTTTCTGTTTTCATATATTCGTGGTCCTAAGTTACAAGAGAAGGTTTGAATTCTCTATTAATTACGACTGGATTTGGACTCCAGCAGAGAGAGGATCTCTGATAGAAAATGTTAGGTCTGCCCTTGGGAAGAACTTCTCTTATGGTTCTCAGATACACAATCTTATGCATGTTTCCCCAAAGCTCAGGTGGACTCGAGAGCCCATGATGACGTCTGTTATTCCTTACCACCTTTCCCTCTGGATGATCTGTCTTGTGCTGTAAGTGGATATCGTAGTCCCCAACAATATTGGAATGTGGTCCCATTCTCCTTTCCTTTCTGTTAATATGCTTCCAACATTTAGAAACACCCACATTGGTGGTGTATCTGTTGGCAATTCTTCCAAGTTTCTGATGTTTTGATGCTGCATGAAGACAAAACACCTTCCGGGAATCTTTTGTCTCTTGAAGTGCTAAAATCTCTCTACTTGTCATCAGCACAATCACTTTGATTCTCTTCTCCTTGGCAGTTGCATGAACTATATCTTCCCAATTCCTCCATTTTCAAGCTATGTGTATCTTGATAGTCGAAGGAAATCTCCTTATAGTTGAAGAAAATCTCCTTCAACTGTATGGCCAACGTAAGTTCAAGCTTGTTTTGTTTTGTTGTTTTCTTGTTGACCTATTTTGCCTTTTTTTTTAATTTTCATGTTTCTAATAATCTTTTTATAGGGATTGGAGAATTTAGTCCTGAATACGTTAACTAATGATTGACAATGAAGGACTTAACTATCTCATTTTCATTGTTTTCTTACTTGGATTCTCTGTACCTTTACCCTTAATGGTATTTTTGGAGGGTTTGCTTCCCTTGATCCACAATTTCTCTGCATAGCTCATGTGTCTTTTCTGTGTGTGTGTGTGTGTGTGTGTGTGTGTGTGTGTTGTGTTGATGCTGTCGGTGTGTGTTTCACATAACACTTATAATGAAATTTCAAGAGATGGGAAGTTGGTCTTTTATGGATCGCAATTCAATTGGATATGCCTTGAAAACTCCCATTCCATCACTTGGAAATTGTATGTTATTTGTCTTTCTTAGACTGATAGATGTGACATAGCCCAATGCTCTCCACAATTCTGCCACATGAGACAAGGGGCAAGAATTTATTCTTGATTATGGCTGGGCAAGTGTCTGCAGTGCTTTTGGAGGACAGTGAGATGGTAGTAGTGTCTGGGAACTCCAGGCTTGTCTTCAGCAAGGAAAACAACTGGGATATTACACCATCAAGTGCAACATGGTGGAAATTTGTCTCAAGCTAACAAAGCAAACTCTACAGCAAAAGAGAATTGAAGTAAAAGAAACTTTGGGAGAAGAATGGAGGCATGGCTTAGGGTAGATGTAAGCGGTGGGGGTGCTTCAGAGGGCAGTGAGACAATGCAAAGGACAAAGGACAGAAGAGAGGAGCACACTGAGAACCCACAAGGAGCATGTTTCCCAATGCCACTGGCTGTGACCAGCAGTGGCTCTGAATGGCACTAGTTCTTGTCAAAGAATTGTCTTGAATCCTGAGTATTCAGATCATCAGGCTTGGCAAACATTGATTCGAGAGAACACTGTGTTTCTCCTGGAGAGGACACCAACAAGCAACCAGGTGCAGGCGGCCTGGAAATCTTGATCAGAGACAGTCCCGGGAGACTCAGTGGGAAATGGTGGGTTCTGGCAGTGCATCCATGAGAGGCAGTGATCGTGGAGATGACTCGATGGGGGCACACGAAATTTTGGGCTCTCGCACCAGTAGTATAAACACAGAGCTACTGGCCAAAGATAGTATGGTGAGGACATTAGCTGTTGAACCTGCAAACACGAAGTCCTGGGCGTAGAACACTGGGGGGACTGCTTTCCTCAGTCCAAGTTGCTTTGTCCCAGGAAACAGACTCTTCTGTAGGGGACTAGAAAAAATCCCTGCCCCCATGCTTTTTCGTGATCACAGCATTCTACTGGCCTTCATTCTGTTGAGTTAGTTGAAAGTCTCATTTCACAGGTACACCAGAGCCCAACAAGATGAACATCACCATATTCAGCCCAGACACCAAAACTCCAAATGGCAGGCAAGGAGAGCATCTAGATGACTGGCCTCAAAGACAGGGGACAGCCACAACACACCAGCAGAGGGCATGCATACCACACACATCGCGAATCCTTCAAGGGCCAGCCATTGGCCACTCCATGATGTCATCATCCTAAAGAATGGGTAGAAAATAGAATGAGTTTTTTAGAATAAAGAGAAGATAGAGACCTGGATCCAGTGCAAACGTGGAAGGATCATTGGACGCTGAGGAAAAAGATTGTCCAGGCCAATCAAAATGAAACGTCTACATGTAACATGCTCGATGGAAGATTGAAAGCAACAGTCAGGATACATCTGTTCTGTACATCATAAACACACAGAAGATATCAGGGAGTCTCGAACCACAGAGATAAACATGTTTAAAATAATTAAATAAGGAGTCCTTGATGAAAAGATTATTACAAACTGGATGCAAAGACCAGGAATCTGACAGAAGCGGAGGATCAAATTTGTCATCTGGAAGACCAGTACTTAAGAGTAAGGAAGCAAATCCAGAGAGAGAAGGAAGAATGATGGAACATGACAATGAGCTTAGGGAAGTCATCAACTCCAAGGAATGGAAAGTGGTGCCTATTTTAAGAGAACTAGGAGTAAGAGAATAAGAGTGCTAAACATTTCTTAGAGAAATCAAAGCTTCAAATGTCCCTCACCAGGAGCAGAAACAGAGATCTTGATTCAGAGGCACAGAGGTGTCCCATCTATGTCTACAAGAAGCAGTGCAACACAAGACATAGTGTCACTCCCCCTGCAAAAGCTAGCAATGGAGGAATTCTCTTTACCCAAATATGCTCGGGAGAGTTGTGTGTCCATAGCCACATCACTGACTTCAAGATGACAAGCTCTACCAGCTCTTGAAGCAGGTCAGATAGAACAAGCAACACCATCCCAAGCCAAAATCTGGATCCCCTGCATTTCTGAGCAATGACAGAGCAGTGGTACTTGTCTAGAACTAGGAAGGATTAAGAATACAAATATTGGGTCCTGTGATGTGTCCTTCGGTACAGAGGCGGCTCTCAGCTCAACTCATGATACCAGGGTCACGGCATCGACTCTGGTCTCAGGTTTCCTTCTCAGGGGCAAGTCTGCATCTCCTTCTCCAGCTCCATCCCCTGATTGTGATCTCTCTGTCTCTCTGTCAAGTACAAGCTTGTACTTATTTAGACAAAAAACAAACAAACAAACAAACAAACAAACAAACAAAAACAATGTATAAGGATTGACTTGACCCAGAGGATGGTTTATTTAATTCATATTTAGGTCACTATGGAATGCAGCCAGGTTCAGAGCACATCCTACCACCCTGAAATGCCAGACTGTCGCTCTGAGCTTCCTTGTTCATTCGGATTTTCTTTGTCTTCCTGTATCTCCTTACCAACCTCTAGCATCCACTGTCTATACAACTGTAGTGGCTCCTTTTTGTCACGTTCTTCATCCTCTCCTGGTTCCATTAGAACACACCCATCTTCACAAGGGACACTGCTTGCTGATCACATGAATACATCTGGGGGACTGTCATGAGAGGGTTAGGGAAGACTTGTGCTGCCACATCTCCATATAGTTCCCCAGAGGCAAGGTGCACCAACATGTGAGAATCCTCATGGTTCTGTGAAATTTGAACCTCTTCCTTGAGTTCTTTTGGAGATACATGTTTTTATCTCCATGTATACATGTTGTTTGGACAACCTGAAACAGGCACAAAAATCTTTCAAATGGCTTCATTTGGGCTATGATTCTATTCCAAAAACTCAACGCTTGCTCCTGTGGACTCCAAGTACATGAGTCAGTCCTGGGCCTCAGTTTCTCGGGTGAAGGGTCTGACTTTGGTGCTTTGTCACTTTTGAACATTGGGAGGTTATTTTGACACGGTGTTTGGAGAATATAGGGTTACTCGCGTCCTCGCTATTGAAGACTCCAGACATGTCTTTGGCATGGTTGCCGGTTTTCCCTGGGAGCTTTCCTTGGTGGTTCTTTTCCTGTTCAAAAGCACCAGGATTGAGTGGGAGTATCATAGACATGTGCAGGGCATGGACTTCCAGCCCTGAGTCATTATTTGATGCCTGATTCTTCCTTGGCCAATCGTGGGTAAGATAGAATGGTAGATTCCTGCCTTTCTCCAGAGCCCAGAGGGCTGGTGGTGACAGTCATAACCAAAGACTATGAATTCAGCCATGGAGAAGCTGCCACCGACTCACTTTGACACTGCCTTGGTGAGAGACCCAGGTGGCTCCAGTGGTTTGGGTGGGCTTGGAATCCTTGGACCACCCATGACTACTCCAGCCAATGCTGTGATCAGGCGTGGTTTGGCGAAGAGTAGTTGATATGACCTCAAGCCTTGGTGACATCACAGAAGTTGGCTTCCCTGAATCATCAGTCCCTCTCTCATGATCTTTGAGTACTATGGCTTTAGGTAGGAATCCCCGGGAATGACAGAAAAAGAGTCTTCTGAAATTGATCAAGAACTCAAGTTGTTTTGTGTGTTAATTTCCCCCTTCCCTTTTCTAGACAAATAGTAAAGAAAATTATATTCGGTATACTATCCTTTAGGCCAACAATTTTCCAGAGACAGCAAGGTTTTCTTATTTCCACTGAAATTTCTAGAGATCTCAAAAGCAGAGAGGTCTCTTGGGTATCATCAGCTCTCTGTGAGGTATGTCATCCTGTGGATGAAAGAGTACCTTTCAGTGTCTTTTCCTTATGTTAAGGGATTACTAAGGGTCGGAAATTATGGGTATAGCCATGTTGACCATGTCTCTTTAGTCAGAGGAAAAAGAACTGCTTATCTCCATGGCCTGCAATGGCTCCTCCAGTATAACTGTGGATTGAGCTGCAACTCACTTGAAAAGACTAATGGATAAAGAAGGTGTGGTCAATATTGCCCATTGGACAAGTGTCTTTTCCTATCTTCTGCCCATTTTTTTTTATATGATTGTATGTTTGTGAGTGTTGAGTTTGAGAATTTCTTTATAGATCCTGGATATCAACCTTTTGTGTGAACTGAGATTTGCAAATATTTTCTCCCATTCCATGGGTTGTGGCTTTTTATTTTCTATAGTTTTAAATTTATATTTTTATTTATTTTCAGATAACAGTATTCATTATTTTTGAACTACACACAGTGCTCCATGCAATCCGTGCCCTCTATAATACCCACCACCTGGTTCCCACAACCTCACACCCCCCTCACCACTTCAAACTCCTCAGAATATTTTCAGAGTCCATAGTCTCTCATGGTTCACCTTCCCTTCCAATTTCCCCCAACTCCCTTCTCCTCTATAAACCCCATGTCCTCAATGATATTTGATATGCTCCACAAATAAAGGAAACCATATGATAATTGAGTCTCTCTGCTTGACTTACTTCACTCAGCATAATCACTTTCAGTCCCGTCCATGTTGCTACAAAAGTTGGGTATTTATCCTTTTTGAAAGAGGCATAATACTCCATATTGTATATGGACCACATCTTCCTTATCCATTCATCTGTTGAAGGGCATCTTGCTTCTTTCCATGGTTTGCAACTGTGGCCATTGCTTCTATAAACATTGGGGTACAGATGGCTCTTCTTTTCACTACATCTGTATCATTGGTGTAAATACCCAGTAGTGCAATGGCAGGGTCATAGGGAAGTACTATTTTCCATTTCTTGAGGAATCTACACACTGTTCTCCAAAGAGGCTGCACCAACTTGCATTCCCACCAACAGTGTAAGAGGGTTCCTCTTTCTCCACATCCCCTCCAACACATGTTGTTTCCTGTCTTGCTAATTTTGGCCATTCAACTGGTGTAAGGTGGAATCTCAATGTGGTGGTCATTTGAATCTTCCTAGTGGCTAGTAAGGATGAACATTTTTTTATGTGTCTGATAGTCATTTGTATTTCTTCAATGGAGAAGTGTCTGTTCATGTATTCTGGCCATTTTTTGATATGGTTGTCTGTTTTGTTTGTGTTGAGCTTGAGGAGTTCTTTATAGACCTTGGATGTAACCTTTTGTCCATACTGTCATTTGCAAATATCTTCTCACATTCCATGGGTTACCTCTTTGTTTGTTGACTGTTCCCTTTGCTGTTCAAAGGCTTTTGATTTTGCTGAAGCCCCAAAAATTCATTTTCACTTTTGTTTCCTTTGCCTTTGGAGACATATCTTGAAATAAGTTGCTGTGGATGATATCGAAAAGATTTATTGCCTATGTTCTCCTCTAGGATTCTGATGGATTCCTGTCTCACATTGAGGTCTTTTATCCATTTTGAGTTTATCTTTATGGACAGTGTAAGAAAATGTTTGAGTTTCATTCTTCTACATATAGCTGGCCAGTTTTCCCGCACCATTTATTGAAGAGACTGTCTTCTTTCCACTGTATATTTTTTCCTGTTTTGTCGAAGATTACTTGACCCTAGAGTGAGGGTCAATATCTGGGCTCTATACTCTGTTCCACTGTTATATCTCTCTGTTTTTATGTCAGGTCCATGCTGTCTTGGTAATCACAGTTTTGTGGTAAAGCTTGAGATCACATAACGTGATACCCCCATTTAAATGTTTGTTTTATAAGATTTACTTAGTGACTCTAGGTCTCTTCTGATATTCCATACAAATTTTCAGATTATTTTACCAGCTCTTTGAAAAGAGCTGGAGCATATAATATATATGTATATTATATTTATTTATTTGTTTATTTTCTGCTTGAAATTTTTGAAAGAGGCGTGTTAAGATCTTCTTCTATTAGGGCACCTTGGTTGCTCAGTGGGTTAAAGTGTCTGCCTTTGGCTCCTGTCATGATCTCAGGGTCAGGGATCGAGTCCCTCGTTGTTCTCTCTGCTCAGGAGGGAGCCTGCTTTCTCCCTCTCTCTCTGCCTACTTGTGAACTCTGACTGTCAAATAAATAAATCTTTTAAAAGTTAAAAAAAAAGATCTCCTACTATTAATGTATTCATAACAATAAAACTCTTTATGTAGACTAATAGTTTTCGTATGTATTTGGCTGCTCCCATATTGGGGTCATAATTATTTACCATTTTTAGATCATCTAGGTGTAGAGTTTCTTTAAGAATTATGTAGTGTCCTTCTGTATCTCTGACGACAGTCTTTAGTTTAAAATCTAATTTATCTCATATGAGAATTGTTACCCCGACCTTCTTTGGGGGCCAATTTTCATGAAAAATGCTTCTCCATCCCTTCACTTTCAGTCTGGGTGTATCCTTAAGATCAAAATGGGTCTCTTGTAGGCAACATATGGATGGGTCTTGTCGTTTTATCCATTCTTCATCCCTGTGTCATTTTATGGGTGCATTGAGGCCATTCATATGGAGAGTGATTATTGATAGATAGGTTTTTTATTGACATAGTGTGACCTTTGAAGTCTTTCTTTCTTTAGATTGTCTCTATTTTTCTATTCAATGCTATTCTTAGGATTTTTCCTCTTTTCTTGAACCTTCCTTAATATTTCCTGCAGTATCAACTTGGTGACTGCATAGTCCTTTTAGCCTTGCCAGTCTTGGAAGCTCTTTATCTCTCCATACATTTTGAATGTCTGTCTTGCTGGGTAAAGTATTTTTGCTAGATAACGTGTTCTTTTCATTAATCGCCCTTTCTGGCTTTCCTTGTCTCTGTGGACAAGTCTGATGAGATCCCGATGGGCTTTCCTCTGTACGTAAGGAGCCTCTATGTCCTAGCTACTTCAAGAGATTGTATCTATATTCATTATTTCTCAGTTTTACTCTCAGGTTTCTTGACTTTTTTTTTTTTTTTATCTATAATCTTGGGTGGAGACCGTTCTGACTTTAGTACATGAATGCTGGTTCCAATCGTGAGATTGGGAAAATTGTCATGAATAACTTGTTCTACTATATCTTCTAGACTTCTTTCTTTCTCCTCCCCTTGATAGATTCCTATAATTATGGAGTTGGAATTTTTCATGGTATCATTTACTTTCCTGATTCTGTTTTCATGTCTTCTAAGCTGTTTGTGTTAGGCTTCCTCCTGATCCTTTCTCTCTATCTCTTTGTCCTCAAGATTACTAACTATATCTTCTGTCTCAGTTACCTAGCTTTTAGAGAATTTAGATTAGATTGGAACTCATTGAGAGCATTGTGAACCTTATCCCTGGTATCTTTCAGGTCTTTCCTATTCAATTACATATGGTCATCCATGGTTTTCTGCAACCTAGCTATTGCCTGGATAATTGTGAGCCTGAATTCTCTTTCCGACATATTACCTATGTTAGTAGCCATTAGCTCTGTTGCAGAAGGCCCGTCCTCTCTATTTTTCTTTTGTTGGGCAATTCTCCTCCTATTCATTTTGATGAGAGATGACTGAACAGATGTAGCTGGATGTATTGAACATGGTGCAGTCAAGGTGCACCCTGGAATGCTTCTGAAAAATCAGGATTCCCCACCCAAATGAGAGAAAAACAAAAAGAAAAAGAAAAAAGAGAGAGATAAAGAAACAGGGAAAAAATGGAAGATAAAAGTGAAGGTTCAGATCAAATGGGCCCTAAGGATAGATTTATAGTATACAAACAAAAACAAACAAAAATACTGATAAAATTATATGAAGAGATAAAATATAATATATATATATAATTCTTATATATAAGTATAGAAGTATATATGTATATAAGTATATGTCTTCTATATAAGTATATTATTGTTATACTTGGGTTTTTTACAGGTTCTTCCTTTATTTGCTTAAATATATATATGTGTAAAAGTGTATGAAAGAGAAAAATATATATAATATATATTTACATATATTTCTATTTTATATATATTTATATATTATATATATTTATATATATAGCATTTATTAGTAAAGGTTCTTCCTTTCTTTGCTTTAATACACACACACACACAAATAGTTCTATGAAAAGAGAAAAATATATATATATATTTTCTTGTCATCTTATCATGAGAGCAGAAAAAAATATATATATTAATATATATTTTTATATGACATATAATATATATATTAATATATATTTTTATATGACAGGAGAAAATATATTTTTTTCTCTTGTCATATACTTTTCTCTTGTCATATAAAATTTATTTAAAAAAATTAATATTTTTTTCTTGTTATATACTTTTATATATATATATGTATACATTCATATACATTATATATATATGTATATATACATATATATATATATATATATATATATATATATATATATATATATACACATTTGGGTTTTGGTTTTAGGAGGTTTAGAGGAAAGCAAACTGCACCCCGATCTCCCTCTCAAAGGGAAGTCTCAGTAATATCCCCTGTAAGTGCTGCAGAGCCCTTATAATTCCCCTTTGGCTGCTGGCAGAGCAGATTTTAGTTGTGGTCCCAGGGGATGCAGAATCTTCTGCATGTACCCAAAACTACAGCAGCAGTGGCTTTCTGGGCAGTTCCAGACCGTCAGAGAGGTTCAAAACAGAGTTCCACACTGAGGTTTTCCCCCTGGGCCGGGCTGAGAATGCCTAGTCTTTCTGGGTCTAAGAGTGCCTGGCTTGCAAGCAACTCTCTCAGGGGAGTGTGTGGGACGTCTGCATGTCTCAGGCTATGATAGTATGGTGGGGACTAAGAGCACTAGAGTTTTCGAACACCTCTTTCAGAGGATGGTAACGGGTGCATGTGTCTCAGGCTCCTTTAGCAAGGCTCCGTGTTCTGCGTTCTGCTGTCTGGCCAGGCTCCCAGCCCTCACAGGAGCCAGACCCCACGCGATTTCAGGCGTGCTGGTGGCTTAGGAACCAAGACCTGTTTTCTCCACCACACTCTCTCTGGCTCCATGCCAGGGGAGGCTGTCCTGCATCCAGGGACTTAAGATCCTATTCTTAGTTTCCCCATTTCCCACAATTTATCCCCGTGATCATTTGCACCTTTTGAGTGCTTTCAACCAGAGTCCAAGTTAATGCTGGTCCCCAAATGCAAGGCACTCTAGTATTGGGGTATTACTTTCCAACCAGTCACCTCTGGTAGCTTCCTTCCACTTTTATCTTTTATAGTAAGTCTGATGTTCCAACTCTGCTTTTCCTGCCCACTGGTGTTTTCTGCCCTTGTAGAGATCCAGATGTTTATAATTCTGATCTCAGGGTTATTTCATGAGTGATCAGAGTTATTTGGTAGGAAATCACATCAATTTAGGGTACAGGTTGAAATGGCACCTCCTCTTACTTCCCCGTCATCTTGTGTCACTTCACATAACACTTACAATAAAATTTCAAGACATAGGAAGTCAACCTTTTATGGATAGCAATTCAATTTGATAGGTCTTTGAAATTCACATTCTTTCACTTTCAGCCATATTTCCTGCAAAGAATGTCCCATTTAGTCCTCTTTTATAAACACATATTCCCACTAATCTGCCTTCAAAGAAACACAAAATTTTGTGGTTCTGGTTAGAGTCGTATTGTTTGTCCTTTTTCCCCTGCTTTTTCACATGTTCCTTTACTACCATGAGAGAGTGAAATTATAGGTTATTTGTCTTTCTGAGACTGAGAGATATGACGTAGCCCAATGCTTTTCCCAACACAGCCACATGAGACAAGTGGCAAGAATTCATTCTCTTTTTTGGCTGTGTAAGAGTCTGTGGTGCCTTTGGAGGACAGTGAGATGGTAGTAATGTCTGGGAACTCCAGGCTTGTCATCAGCCATAAACACAACTGGAATATTACCACAACAACTTCAACTGGGTGGAAATTGACCTGAAACCTACAATTCAATCTCCACATCAAAAGAGAAAGAAAGTCATAGATACTATAGCAGAAGATTGGAGATATGGCTTAGGGCGTCGTGGGTGATTGGTGTTTCAGAGGGATGTGAATCAATGCAAAATAAAGGCACAGGATAGAGGAGCAAACACACCAAACACACCAAAAGGCAGTCAAGGACAGCCTCTGCAGATGATGGCGTTAAGGTCTGGGGACAGCCACAACTCAACAGCAGAGGACATGCATGCCACACACACCAGAGACTCCCTCAGGAGCCAGCCCTTGGGCACTCCAAGATCTCTTCTTCCTAAAGACATTACCCTCAGGGAAGAAAACAGAATGTGCTTTGGGAATAAAGAGAAAAAGAAAGAGACTTAGATCCAATGCTAAGATGGAATAATCAATTGAAATCAAGGAAAATGAGTAATAAATGATTAAGGCAAAGCAATTGAAGTGAAACCTCTAATGTTACACACCCAATGGTGGATTTAAAGCAGCAGAGAGAATACTCACTGTAAATCAGAAAAACACAGAAGATATCAGAAAGTCTCTAACCGCAGAAACAAATGTGATAAAAAAAAGAAAATAAAATATAGGGTCCCTGATGAAAAGATTGGTAGCAGACTCAACGCAATGTCGAGAAAGCCTGCAGAAGAAGATGATCAAATTAGTGACTTAAAAGTAAAAGACTAGAAAATAAGGAAGCAAAGCCAAACAGAAAAGGAAGAATGATGGGCCATAATAATGAGCTTCGGAAAGTCACCGAATCCAAGGAATGGAAAGAGGTGCCTACTCTAGGAGATCTAGGAGTGAGAGTATAAAGGCCAAACATGTATTTGAGAAATCAGAGCTGAAAATGTCTCTCAACTTGGATCAGAAACAGAGATCCAGATTCAGAGGCAGAGAGGGCACCAATCACCATCAACAGAAGAAGCACCACAAGACATAGTGACATTTCCCCTGCAAAAGCTGGTAGTGGAGGAATTATCTTTACCCAAATATGCGAGGGAGAGTGGTGTGTTCATAATCAAGTCAGTGACTTCAAGACGACAAGCTCTGCCAGCTCTTGGAGCAGGTCAGATAGAGCAAGCAACACCAGCCCAAGCCAAAATCTGTATCCCCTGCATTTCTGAACAATGACAGAGCAGTAGTTCTTGTCTAGAACTCTGAGGTATTAAGAGGACAATGATATGATCCTCGATATGATCCTCCATTAGTTCAGAGGCGGAATTCAGCTCAACTCATGATCCCAGGGCCATGGCATCACCTTTGGTCTCAGCTTCCCTGCTCAGGTGCAAGTCTGTTTCCCCTCCCCAGCTCCACCCACTCATTGTGAACTTCTGTGTATCTCTCAAGTACGTGCATGTGTATCCTTTGACTAAAAAAAAACAAAAACAAAAACAAAACCAGTTTACAAGGATTTACTGGTGCCAGAGGATGGTTTATTTAATTTGGACCTATATCTCTGTGGAATGCTGCACCTCTTACCATGATAAAATGCTAGACCATTGCTCTGAGCTCCATTGTTCATTCTCCTATTCTTTGTCTTCCTATATTTTCTCACCAACCTGTAGCATCTGCTGTCTGTCCAGCTGTAATGGCACTTGGTTTTCACTCTCCTAGCTCCATTAGAACATGCCCATCTTCTCCAAGAGGCACTGTTTGGTTATTGTATGAAACCATGTAGGGTATGGTCATGAGATGGTTAAGGCAGGCTTCTGCTGCTGTATCTCAATTCAGTTCCCCAGAGGGTAGCTGAACCACCCTGTGGGAATGCTCAAAATTCCTTGACATTCGAATCCCCTTCAACATGTCCTTTTGGAGATACACATTTTCATCTTGAACCGGCAAGAGTGTCATTCAGATCACTTCACTTGTGCTATTAGGTCTCTTGCAACATGTTCCACGCTTGTTCCTGTGGACTCCAAGTAGATGAGTCAGTCTTGGGCCTCAGGTTCTAGCGTGTAGAGTATGCCTTTAGGACTTGTTTACTTTTGAAAATTGGGTGGCCTTTTTTTCATGATTTCTGGATACACTAGAGTTACTTGTGTCCTCACTGTTGAAGACTACAGACAGGTCTTTGTCATGGTTGTGGATATTCCCTTTAAGCTTTACTTGGGTGGCCTTACCCTAGTCAGAAGCACCCTGATTGGGTGGGAGTATCAAACACATGTGAGGGACATGGATTTCCTCCCCTGAGTCTTTGTTTGAGACCTGCTTCTTTCTTGGACTTTCATGGTGAGTAAGGTGGAATTGTGGATTCATGCCTTTCTCCAAAATCCAGATGGCTGGTGCTGACAGTCACAATAAAAGACTACAAATTTGGCCATGGATAAATTAACACCAACTCACTTCACAGGCAGCTCCAGAAGTTTGGGAGGGCTTGGGATCCTCTTGGCCTACCCATGACTACTACCGCCAAGTGTACATAAGGCGTGGTTTGGGAAGGAGTAGTTGCTAGGAACTCAAATCTTTGTGACATCACAAAAGCTGGCTTCACTAAAGCAGCAGTCCCACTCTCATGTCCTTTTTGTCCTATGGCTTTAGGTAGGAAGCACCAGAAAACACAGAAAAAGACCCCATAGCCTGATCAAGAACTCAGGTTGTCTTTTGTGTTAATGTCCCACTTCCCTTTCTAGAAAAAGAGAAAAGAAAATGACGTTTGGGATACCATCCTTTAGACCAGTATTTCTCCATAGAAGGCAAGGTTTTACTATTTATACTGAAGTTTCTAGAGATCTCAAGAAACAGTGAGGCCTCTTGGGTATCATCAGCTCTCTGTGAGGTTGTCATGCTGTGTTTGAGAGAGTCCTTTCTCAGTGTCTTTTCCCTATGGGTCAGTTATGACAAAGAAACGGAAAGTACCTCTTCAAGGAAAAATGTATTGTGCTATCTTTGTTTTCATCTCGTAGTGTTCGAAAACACTAGTCATAAGGGATTATGGCTCTGTCTACCTACTTTTCCCTTAAACAAATTTGGAAAGGCTTCAAGGAGCATGGCATTCTGCATGAGAGCTAACCCTGAAGGAAGAGCCCTAAACAGTACTCCATGTTATCATTAGTTAACACTACCTGCTGTGGTAATAGGTATAGCCATGTTGACCAATTCTCTTAAATCAGAGGTAAAGGAATGGCCTATATCTGTGAACTGTAATGCCAACTCGAGCAGGACTGTGGATTGAGCTGTAATGTACTTGCAAAAACTATTGGATAAAGAAGGTGTGGTTTGTATTGACAACAGAGTATCCCTCAGCCATCAGGGAGGATGAACCCCTGGTACTTGCATGGACTTGAGTTTCACAGGACTGGGTATTTAGAAATAAAAAAAGGCAAGCAGACAAAGGGGAATTCTCATGGCTCCCATCCTATGTGCCCCAGGAGGAATATCATTACCCTTAGTAGAAGGAAGGGAAAACTGAAGGGAATGAAGTCAGAGTAGGAGACAAACCAGGAGTGTCTCTGGACTCTGAAGAACCAAGCTGAGGTTTATAGAAAAGAGAGAAATTCAGGGAATGAGGGCACTGGCTAATGGGTATCCAGGAGTTGTGGCATATGTTAGGATGAACACTAAACCATATATGGAACTAAAGCTTTAGTGAATTATTTGTCATTAACGGATGATGGATCATAGGCTGGTTTCCTCAAAAGAACAAAAATATAAAAGGAAATACAGTCTGGCCCTTTCAAAAGCAGATGAAGACACGTAAAGAAAAGGAAAGAATTATATTTTTATTATCTTTACTTATTAAAAAAGGCATGGAATCTTTTCCCTTAGATGACCTTATCTTAATTGGGTCTTTATATTTGAAAAGTAGATTTTACCCGCCACCTCCATTTCTGGAATCATTGAGAAGAAATGCCATCACTTTTGTTAAATTTATGCAAGTGTTGACTAGGAAAATGATTTGGATGTGGCCTTCTGTGTGTTGGTAGGAGTTTGATTACTCCTTCAAACGATTTAGTCAGTAATAAAAAGCTCAGATATTGTAGGGGGTCTGACCTAAACTTTGGAGTTGATATGTGTCGTGGAATTTATCCTTTTCACTTGTTCTTAGATTTGCTGGCATAATTTTGTAGAGGCATCTTTTAGTTTAGTTTATTTTAGTTTAGTTTTGTTTTGTTTTCTTTTCTTTTTTTCCCTTTCCATCAGGTGTCAAACTTTCTTCTGGATGCTGGTCTCCTTCAGTAATGGCTTCTTCAGTTTGTTAAAGTTTGTTAAACTTCTTTCTTCTTTTTCTATTTCCTTATACCGTCATGTTAGGTTGCTTTTTGTGTGTGCATTTGTGTGTGTGTGTGTGTGTGTGTGTGTGTGTGTGTGTGTGTGTGTGTTTAATTTTGGTAAATGCACACATTTACCTCTATATTCTTTCTTCATAAGATGTTTTGACACCATCCCATAAGTTTCTTGAATTTCCTTTGTTCAAAGTACTTTCTGATTTTCTTTCTTTGATTTATTGCTACTTCAGGAGTGTGTCGTTTTTTCCACCTATTCGTGCCTGGCTGTGTTTCCCTTTCTTAAGTGATTTCTTTCTGTTTTGATATCTTTGTGGTTATAAGTGACAATACAGGGTTTGAATTATCTTCTAATAATTACGACTGTATTTGGATCCAGCAGAGGATTTCTGACAGACAATTTTAGGTCTGCCTTTGGGAAAAACTTCTCTTATGATCCTCAGAGACACAATCTTATGCATGTTTCCCCAAAGCTCAGGTGGTCTAGAGAGTCCATGATGACATCTGCTATTCCTTACCACCTTTCTCTCTGGATGATCTGTCCTGTGCTATAAGTGGATACTGTAGTCTACAACAATACTGGAATGTGGTCCCCATCTCCTTTTCTTTCTGTTAATATGCTTCCAACATTTATATACATCCACATGGGTGTGTATCTGTTGGCAAATCTTCCAAGTTTCTGGTGTTTTGATACTCCATAAAGACAAGGCAGCTTCTCGTAACTTTTGTCTCTCAAAGGCATAAAATCTCTCTATCTGCCATAGGCACAATCACTTTTGCTCCCTTCGCTTTGTCAATTGCATAACCTATGTCACCAATCCCTTCACTTTCGAGTCGAAGGAAATCTCTATTGCAACATGAGGTTGAGCTTGTTAAGTTTTTGTTGTTTCCTTGTGGAAATTTTTGCCCTTTTTTCTTTTTTCTTTCTTTTTTTTTTAAATTCTCATTCATTCCAACAATGTGTTTGTACAGAACAAATAATTTATCCTGATACTTGAACTAATTATAATAGGTAGGATGTTAAGTTTTTATTTTGGTTAGTTTCTGACTTGGAATCTCCATGCCTTTCCCCTTTATGTTATTTCTTGGGGGTTTGCTTTCTTTAGAGTGATTCCTCACTTCCTCCCCATCTTTGGTGTTTCTCCTTTTTGTGAGCATGTGTGTCTGAGTGTGTGTGTGTGTGTGTTGTTTGTGTGTGTTCACATAATACTTATAATTAAATTTCAAGAGTAGGAAGTTGTTATTTTATGGTTAGCAATTCAATTTGACATGCCTTGAAAACTCACATTCCATCACTTTCAGCCAATTTCCTACAAAGAATGTCACCTTTATCCACTTTTATAAACACATATTCTCACAAACCTGCCTTCCAACAAACAAATTCTGTGTGCCTGGTTAGAATCATGTAGTTTGTCCCTTTTTCCCTTACTTTTTCCCATGTGTCTTGACTACCATGAGAGAGTTAAATCCTATAATATTTGTCTTTCTGAGACTGATAGAGGTGACATAGCCCAATGATCTCCACAAGTCTGCCACATGAGTCAAGTGGCAAGAATTCATTCTTGCTTATCCTCTGTAAGATTCTGCAGTGCCTTTGAAGACAGTGATTTGGTAGTAGTGGCTGGGAAATACAGGCTTGTCTTCAGCCATGAACACAACTGGAAGATTACCACATCAACTGCAACTTGGCAGAAATCGACCTGAAGGCTAAAAGCAAACTCCACAGCAAAAGAGAAAATAATTCACCGAGACTGTGGGAGAAGATGGAGAATGGATTATGGGATTTATGGGTGTTTGTTGTGTCAGAGGACTGTGAGTCAATGCAGAATACAAAGGCACAGGAGAGAGGATCACACTGGGAACCCATAAGAAGCATGTTTCCCAATGCATTTGCTGTGACCAGCAGAGGGTCCGAATGGCATGAGTTCTTCCCAACAAAGGGTATTGATGCCTGGAGATTTCAATAAGCAGTCTTGGCAGACATCAACTCGAGAGTACACTGTGTTTCTTCTGCAGAGGACACCAACAAAAAACCAGGTGCAGACAGCATGGAACCATGCTCAGAGACAATATCAGGAGAAACAGTGGGAAGATGGTGGGATCTGGCAGTCCATACATGAGAGTGTGTTCATGGAGATGATTTGATGGGGACACAAAAATTTTGGGTTCTTGAACCATCAGCATCATGACTGAATTTCTGCCAAAGACAGGATGGTGAGGACATTAGTTGCCTAACCTGCCAACATGAAATCCCAACCATGGAACACTTGTGGGGCTGCCTTCCTCAGTCCAAGTTAATTAGTCCCAGGAGAACAGACTCTCCCATAGGGAACTAGAAGGAAGCCCTTCCCACATGCTCTATCGTGACCACTGCATTATGTAGGCCTTCATTCTGTTGATTTTGTTGAACGTCTTCTTTCACAGGCACACCAGAGCCCAGCAAGCTAAACCTCAGATTATTTAGCCCAGACCCCAAACACACAAAACGACAGGAAAGGAGAGCCTTTGCAGATAACTGGTCTCAAGGACAGGGACAGCCACAACACAGCAGCAGAGGGCATGCATGCAACAAACAGACGCAAGACTACATCAAGCACCAGCCATTGGGCAATCCATCATCTCTCCTTCCTAAAGAAGTTAGCCTCAGGTTAGAAAACAAAATGGGCTTTTTCAATACAGGGAAGAAGAGACCTAGATCCAATGCAAAGATAGAAGAGTCATTTGATGCCAAAGGAAAAAAAAAGAAAAAGAAAAAGAAATTATCATGGCCAGGCAATCAGAGTGAAACCTGTACTCTTGACTCGCCCAAAGGAGGATTGAAAGCTGGCCAGGATACTCACTGCACATCAGAAAGACACAGAAGATATTAGGTACCCTTGAACCACAGTGATAAAACTGATAAAAATAAAAAATAATATAAAATAATGAGTTCCTGATGAAATGATTTGTAGCAGACTGGATGCAAAGTCCAGGAAGCTGGCAGAAGCAGAGAATCCAATTAGTGATCTGAAGGAAAAAGACTGGAAGATGAAGAAGCAAATCCAAAGAGAGAAGGAAGAATGATGGAACATGACAATGAGCATAGGGAGGTCATCGACTCCAAGGAATGGAAAGAGTTGCATATTGTAGGAGCACTAAGAGTGAGATAAAGAAAGAGGGCTGAACATTTCTTTGAAAAATCAGAGCTCAAAATGCCCTTAATCTTGGAGCAGAAACAGGGGTCCAAATTTGGAGACACAGAGGACTCCCATCACAATCAAGAGAAGCAGAGCAACACAAGACACAGGTCGGATAGAGCAAGCGACACCAGCCCAAGCCAAAATCCGTATTCCCTTCATTTCTGAAAAATGGTAGTGCAGTGGTTCTTGTCTAGAACTAGGAGGTATTAAGAAGAGAATGAATGAGTCCTGTGGTGTGTCCATCATTCAGAGGCGGCTTTCAGCTCAACTCATGATCCCAAGGTCATGGCATCAACTCTGGTCTCAGGTTTCCTGCTCAGCGACAAGTCTGATTCTCCGTCTCCAGCTCCACCCCCTCATTGTGATCTCTCTTTCACTCTCAAATACATCGAATGCATGTATTTTGACAGAAAACAAAAGCGAAAACAAAAACAGTGTACAAGGATTGACTGGGGCCAGAAGATGGTTTATTTAATTTGGACCTAGGTCCCTCTGGAATACAGCCAGGTTCAGAGCACCTCCCACCATCCTAAAATGCCAGACCATCGCTCTGAGTTCCCTTGTTAATTCTGCTCTTGTCATCCTGAATCTCCTCACCAACCTGTAGCATCCGCTGTCTGTCCCGCTGTAATAGCACTTTGTTGCCACATTGTTCATCCTCTCCTGGCTCCATGAGAACATACCCATCTTCTGCAAGAGGCACTGTTTGGTTATCGCATGAAGTCATTTGTGGTATGGTCATGAGAGGATTAAAGTAGGCTTGTGCTGACACATCTCCATTCAGTTCGCCAGAGGGTAGCTGCACCACCTTATGGAAATGCTCAAGGTTTTTCGACATTAGAATCTTTTTCAATGCATCCTTTTGGAGATACACATTTTCATCTTGAAACAGGCAAAAGTGTCTTTCAAATGGCTTCACTTGTGCTACAGTTCTCTTCCAATATGCTTGCTCCTTCGGACTCCTACTCCTTTGAACTCCAAGTACATAAGTCCGTCCTGGGCCTGAGGTTTTTGGGTGTAGAGTCTGACTATGGTGCTTGGTCACTTTTGAAGTTTGGGAGGCTGTTTTGGCACTATTTCTTGAGACGCTAGAGGAACTCATGACATCGCTGTTGAAGATTCAAGACATATCTTTTGCAAGGTTGTGGGTGTTCCCTGTGAGGTCTCCTTTGCTGGCCTTTACCTAGTCAGAAGAGCCCTGTTTGGGTAGAAATACCAAACAAATGTGCAGAATATGGAGTTCCTCCCCTGATTCTTTGTTTGAGACATTATACTTTCTTGGTCTTTTGTTGCTAAGATGGAATGCTGGGTTCTTGTCTTTTTCCAGGGTCCAGATGGCTGGTGCTGACTGTCACATCAATAGACTACAAAATTGTCCATGGAGAATGTGACACTGACTCGCTTCACAACTGACATGGTTAGAGATCCAGTGGAAGTAAGAAAAAACTGAAGGGAAAGAAGTCAGAGAAACAGGCAAACCAGGAGATCTCAAGTCTCTGAGAGCCACGCTGAGGGTTACAGTAAAGAAAGAATTATGGTTAATTGGGAACTGGCTAATGAGTGTTGAGGAGTTGTGGCATATCCTAGGATAAACACTAGGTCATATATGGAACTATACCATCAGCGAATAGTCTGTCAAAAATGTATGGTGGATGAAAGGCTGGCTTTTTCAACAGAACAAAAAAATTAAAATAAAAACAAACTGTCCTTTTTAAAAGTAGATGAAGATAGAGAAAGAGAAGGAATTATAGTTTTATTATCTTTAATTATTGAAATGGCATGGAAATTGTTTCCTATAATGTCCTAATGTAAATTGGTTCTTTATACTTGTAAATTAGAGTCTACCCACCTCCTACATTTCTGGAATCAATGAGAAGAAACGAAATTGCCTTCATTAAGTGTCTAGAAGAGTTGCCCATTAAAAGGATTTGGACCTTGCCTTTTGTTGGTTGACAGGTGTTTGATTAGTGCTTCATATGCTTTAGTCACTAGTAGAGAGATGAGATTTTGTAGGTTTCCTAACCTAATCCTGGGAGTTGATGTGTGTCTTGGAATTTATCCTTTTCTCTCAGTTCTTGGATTTGCTAGTATAATGTGTAGACTTTTTTAGGCTATTTTTTAGGTTATTTTTTAGAATAATTTATAAACTTTTTATTTGGTAATTTTTATTTTTTTATAAGATGTCATGTGTTTTCATACTTTCAGCTGTGTGCGTGTCTCCCTGTTTTATCTAAGCAATGGCTCCTCCATTGTGTAAAAGTCTTCAAAACTGACATGTAAGTTCTCCTGATTTTTTCCTATTGGTTTCTTATTATTACCTTTATTCCGATAATCATCTATCTTATTTCATTTTTTTCTGTTAACTTTGGTGTTTGGTTCTTCTTCTTCTTGTTCCTGATGGCTACCAGCTAGGTTGGTTTTTTTTTGGTGCTTTTAATTTTTGGAAATACACGCATTTAACCCTATATTGTTTCCTCATATATGTATTGGCATCATCCCATAAGTTCCTTTACTATTCTTTGTTCATGGCACTTCCTGATTTTCCTTTTCCTTTTCTTTCTTAGATTCATTGCTAGTTTGCAAGTGAATTGTATTTTCCACCTATTAGTGTCTGGCTGAATTTCCCATTCATAAGCGATTTATTCCAGTTTTCATATTCGTTGTCAAAAGCATACAAATAGGATTTTAATTCTCTTCCATTAATTACAACTGGATTTGGACTCCAGCACACGATCTGTGATAGACAAAGTTAGATCTGCCCTAGGGAAGAACTTCTCTCATGCATGTAACCTCAGAGACACAATCTTATGCATGTAACCCCAAAGCTCAGGTGGTCTAGAGAGCCCAATATGATGTATGTTATTCCATACCACCTTTCCATCTGGATGATCTGTCCTGTGTTGAAAGTGAATATCATAGTCCCCAACAATATTGGATTGAGGTCCCCATCTCCCTTCCTTTCTGTTCATATGCTTCCAACATTTAGATACACCCATTTTGGTCGTGTATATGTTGGTAATTCTTCCAGGTTTCTGATGTTTTGATGCTCCATCAAGACAAAACACCTTCCGGTAATCTTTTGTCTCTCAAAGGCATAAAATCTCTCTATCTGCCATAGGTGCAATCACATTGGCTTTCTTTTCCTTGCCAATTGCATAACGTATGTCTTCCCAAATCCTTCACTTTCAAGCTATGTGTATCTTTATAGTCAAAGGAAATCACCCATGGCCAACATAAAGTCGAGCTTGTTTATTTTTTATTGTTTTCTTGTTGACCATTTTTGCCTTCCTGTTTTTTTTTTTTAATTTTCATCCTTCCAACTATCTGTTTATAGGAATAGGATAATTATTCCCAAATATATGAACTAAATATTGATATATAAGGACTTAACTTTCTCATTTTGGTTGGCTTCTTACTTGGATTCTCTATGGTATTTTCTTGGAATTTTGCTTCCTTTAGTATGATTCCTCATCCTCCCCATATTTTGTGTGTCTTATCTGTGTGTGTGTGTGTGTGTGTGTGTGTGTGTGTGTGTATGTTGCCTGTGTGTGTTTCACATAACACTTCTAATGAAATTCCAAGAGATGGCCAGTCGGTTTTTATGGATACCAATTCAATGTGATATGCCTTGAAAACTCACATTCCATCAGTTTCAGCCACATTTCCTGCAAGGAATGTCCCATTTAGTCCTCTTTTATAAGCACATATTCTCACTAACTTGACTTCAAGCAAACAACAAATTGTGGGTGCCTTCTTAGAGTTGTATTGTTGTCACCTTTTCCCTTTCTTTTTCCAGGGTCCTTGACTACTATGAGAGAGTGAAAGAATATTTATTTGTGTTGTTGAGACTGATAGATGTGATGTAGGACAATGCTCTACACAACATTGCCACCAGAGGCAAGTGTCAAGAATTCATTATTGCTTATGGCTGGGTAAGAGACTGTGGTGCTTTTTGAGGACAGTGAGATGGTAGTGATGTCTGGGAACTCCAGGCTTGTCTTCAGATATAAACAAAACTGTAAAATTACCACATCAGTGCACCATGGCGGAAATAGATGTGAAGCCTACAAAGCAATCTGCACAGAAAAAGAGAAAAGAAGTCACAGAGAACTTGGGAGATGACTGGAGACATGGATTTGAGAGACATGGGCGATTGTTGCTTAAGAGAACAGAGAGACAATGCAAAGGACAAAGGTACAGGAGAGAAAAGCACACTCGGAATGCAGAAGGAGCACGTTTCCCAAAGTCATTGGCTGTGACCAGCAGAGTGCATGAATGGCATGAGTTATTGCCAACAAAGGGTGTTGAGTCTGGAGTTTTCAGATCATCAGGCTTGGCAGACTCGATAGAACACTGTGTTTTTTTCTTGGAGAGGACAGCAGCAAGCACCTAGGTGCAGACAGCCTGGAAACCATGATCAGAGACTATAACAGGGGACAGAGTGGGAAGAAGGTGGATTCTAGCAGTGCATCCATGGGAGGTTGTGTTTATGGAGATAAGTTAATGGGGGCACACGAAATTTTGGGCTGTCACACCAGCAGCATCAAGACCGAGCTACTGGCCAAAGATAGGATGGTGAGGACATTAGATGCGAAACCTGCAAACATGAAATCCCAACCGTGGAATACTGGGGGACTTCCTAGCTCAGTCCAAGTTGCTTTGTCCCAGGACAAAAGATTCTCCCGTAGTGGACTAGAAGAAAGCCCTGTCCACATGCTTTCTCCTAACCACAGCATTCTACAGGCCTTTGTTCTGTTGAGATGTTTGAAAGTCTCCTTTCACAGGCACGCCTGAGCCCAACAAGATGAACATCACCATGTTGACCAAGTCACTTTAATCAGAGGAAAAGGAATGGCCTATATTGATGGCCTGCAATGCCCACTCGAGCAGAACAGTAAATTGAGCTGCAATGCACTTGCAAAGACTAGTGGATAAAGAAGGTGTGGTCGATATTGGCAACAGCATATTCCTCAGCCATCCCTCCCTTCTTTCCTCCCTTCATAAGGGAGGATGAACTCTGGTATTTGCATTAACATGAATGCCACAGGACTGGGTGAAGCAAAAATGAAATAGTAAGCAGACAAAGGGAAATATCATATGTCTTTCCTCGTAAATGGCTCGGGAGGAATATCATGGCCCCTAGTAAAGGAAAGGAAAACTGAAGGGGAAGAAGTCAAAGAATGAGACTAAACAGGAGTGACTCAGGATTCTGAGAACCAAGCTGAGGGTAACAGAAAAGAGACACATGCAGGGAATGAGAGAACTGGCTAATGGGTGTTAAGGATTTGTGGCATATATTAGGGTGAGCACTAGGTTGTATAAGGAACTAAAGCATCCGTGAATACTCTGTCAAAAAACAAAGAGGCAACCTACAGAATGGGAGAAGGTATTTGCAAATGACAGTACAGACAAAAGGTTGATATTCAGGATCTATCAAGGACTCCTCAAATTCCACACACACAAAACATACAATCATATCAAAAACTGGGCAGAAGATATAAACAGACACTTGTCCAATGAAGATATACAAATGACTATCAGACACATGAAAAAATGTTCATCATCACTAGCCGTCAGGGAGATTCAAATAAAAACCACATGATATATCATCTTACACCAGGTAGAATGGCCAAAATTAGCAAGACAGGAAACAACATGTGTTGGAGGGGATGTGGAGAAAGGGAATCCCTCTTCCACAGTTGGTGGGAATGCAAGTTGTTGCAGTCTTTGGAGAACAGTATGGAGATTCCTCAAGAAATTAAAAATACTGCTTCCCTATGACCCTTCAATTGCACTACTGGGTATTTACCCCAAAGATACAGATGTAGTGAAAATAAGGGCCATCTCTACCCCCAACATTTAAAGCAGCATTGGACAAGGTCGCCACACTCTGAAAATAAGAACCAAGATGCTCTTCAATGGACAAATGGATAAGAAAGATGTGGTCCATATACACTATGGAGTATTATGCCTCCATCAGAAAGGACGAATACCCAATTTTTTAGGAACATGGGCAGGACTGGAAGAGATTATGCTGAGTGAAATATGTCAAGCAGAAAGAATCAATAATCATATGGTTTCATTATTTGTGGAGCATAACAAATAGCATGGATGGTATGGGGAGATAGAGAGGAGAAGGGAGTTGGGGGAAATTGGAAGGGGAGGTGAACCATGAGAGACTATGGACTCTAAAAATCAATCTGTGGGTTTTGAAGGGGCAGGGGGTGGGAGGTTGGGGGATCCAAGTGGTGGGTATTCTAGAGGGCAAGGATTGCATGGAGCACTGCGTGTGGTGAAAAAATAATGAATACTGTTACACTGAAAATAAATACAAAATAAATTAAAGAAAAACGGATGATAGATGATAGGCTGGCTTTCTCAACATAACAAAAAATTAAAAGAAAAACAATCTGCCCCTTTCAAAACCAGATGAAGACAATGAGAAAAAAGAAAAAAATTATATTTTTACTATCTTCAATTAAAAAATGGCATGGAATTTGTTTCCTAAAATGAAGTTATCTTAATTGGGTCTTTATCCTTGTAAATTAGAGTATATCTGCCTCCTCCATTTCTGGAATCGATGAGAAGAAATGACATTTCCTTCAATAAGTGTCTAGAATAGTGGCCCAGGAAAATGATTTGGACCTGCCTTATGTGTGTTGGCAGGTGTTTGATTACTGCTTCAAACCCTTCGTCACTACTAGAGAACTGAGATTTTGTAGGTTTCCTGACCTTATCTTGGGAGTTGATAGGTTTCTTGGAATTTATTCTTTTCTCTCAGTATTTGGATGTGGCATAATTGTGAAACAGGTCTTTTAGGCTTTTTTTTTCCTTTCTATATGTTGTCATGTGGTCTAATACATTCAGCTGTGTAGTTGTCTTCCTGATTTATCCAGGTAAGGGCTCCAGTTTCTTAATGTTTTCAAAAATGACGTGTGAGATCTCCTTATTTTTTCCTATTTTCTTGTATTTCTTTTATTTTGATAATCATAAATATTATTTAATTTTTCTGTTAACTTTGAAGTTTGTTTCTTCATTTTATAGTTCCTTATGGTGTCCAGATAGGTTGCATTTTTTCAGTGCTTTTGATTTTTGGAAACACACACATTTAAACCTATATTGTTTCCCCATAAAATGTTTGGCATCATCCTGTATGTTTCTTTATTTTCCATTTTTCTTGGCACTTTTGAATTTTCCTTTTTGATTTTCATTCTTTGAATCATTGCTAGCTCACTAGTGTGTTCTGTTTTCCACATATTAGTGTCTGGCTGTGTTTCCCCTTTGTAAGTGATTTCTTGCCATTTTCCTATCTTTGTGGTCATAAATATACAAGATAGGATTTGAATTCACTACCATTAATTATCACTTGTTTTGGGCTCCAACAACAATCTGTGATAGACAATGTTAGGTCTCCCCTTGGGTAGAACTTATCTTATGGTCCTCAGAGACACAATATTACACATGTATCCCCAAAGCTCAGATGGTCTAGAGAGCCCAAGGTGATGTATGTTATTCCTTACCACTTTCATCTGGATGATCTGTCCTGTGCTAAAAGTGAATATCGTCATCCCCAACAATATTGGATTGAGGTCCCCATCTCCCTTCCTTTCTGTTCATATGCTTCCAACATTTAGATACACCCATGTAGGTGGTGTATGTATTGGCAATTCTTCCAAGTTTCTGATGTCTTGATGATGCTCCATTAAGACAAAACACTTTCCAGTAATCCTTTGACTCTCAAAGGCATAAAGGCTCTCTATCTGCCATAGGAACAATCACTTTTGCTATTTCTCCTTGCCAATTGCATAAACTATGTATTCCAAATTCCTTCACATTCAAACAATGTGTATCTTTATAGTAGAAGGAAATCTCCTATGGACAACAAAAGGTCGAGCTTGTTTAGTTTTTTGTTGTTTTCTTGTGGACTGTATGTGCCATTTTTAAAAGTTTTTATCTATTTATTTGACAGACAGAAATCACAAGTAGGCCGAGTAGCAGGCAGAGAGAGAAGAAGGAAAGCTGGCTCTCTGCTGAGCAGCGAGCCCGATATGGTACTCTAACCCTGGACCCTGAAATCATGTCCTGAAGTGAAGGCAGCAGCTTAACCCACTGTGCCACACAGGCGCATTCTGCCAATTTTCTTTTTTCTTTTTTTATTTCATCCAATCAAAAATCTGCAGTGACGATTGAATTTGGTCCTGAATACTTCAACTAATTATTCATAGGTAAGAAGGTAACTTTCTCATTTTGGTTGGTTTCTGACTTAGATTCTCTGTGCCTTTCCACTATACAGTATTTTCTTTGAGGTTTGGTTTTTTAGTGCATTTCTTCAATTCCTCCCCAAATTTTGTGTGTTCTCTGTGTGTGTGTGTGTGTGTGTGTATGTGTTGTCTTTGATTGTTTCACAAAACACTTATAATTAAATTTCAAGAGATAGGGAGTCAGTATTTTAAAAATAGCAATTCATTTTGAAAACTCAGTTTTCAAAACTTTCAGCCTCATTTCCTACAAGGAATATCACCTTTAGTCCTCTTGATAAACACGTATTCTCAAAAATGTGTCTTCAAACAAACACCAAATATTTTGTGCCTTGTTAGAGTCGTATAGTTTGTCCCTTTTTTCCTTGCTTTTTCATATGTCTTTTGACTGTTATGAGAGAGTGAAATCGTCTCTTATTTATCTTTCTGAGACTGATAGATGTGACGTAGCCCATGCTCTCCACAGCACTGCCATATGAGGTAAGTGGAAGAATTCATTCTTGCTTATGCCTCAGTAAGGATTTGCAGTGACTTGGAGGACAGTTAGATGGTAGTACTGTCTGAGCACCCCTGGCTTGTCTTCAGCCAAGAACACAATTGGAAGATTACCACATTAACTGCAACTTGATGGAAAGTGACCTGAATCCTACAAAGTAAACTCCAAGCAAAAGAGAAAAAAATGTCACAGAGACTATAGGAGAAGATTGGAGACATGGTTCAGGGGAGAAGTGGGCATTGGTTCATTAGAGGGCAGTTAGCTAATGCAAAAGACAAAGTCACAGGAGAGTGCAGCACACTGGGAATTCAGAAGGAACATGTTTCCAAATGCCATTGGCTTTGACGAGCAAAGGGTCTGAATGGCACGACTTCTTGCCAACAAATGGTCTTGAGGCCTGGAGATTTCTGATCTGCAGGCTTGGTAAACATCAAATCGAGAGAACACAGGGTTTCTCCTGTAGAGGACACCATCAAGCAACCAGGTACAGACAGCCTGGAAACTATGATCAGAGACAATACCAGGAGACACAGTGGGAAGATAGTGGGTTGTGGCACTTCGTCCATGAGAGGCAGTGTTCGTGGAGATTACTCAATGGGGGCACAAGAAATTTTGTGATCTCACACCAGCAGCATAAATACTGAGCTATTGGCCAAAGACAAGATGGTGAGGACATTAGCTGCCTAACCTGCCAACATGAAATCACAATTGTGGAACATTTGGGGGATTGCCTTCCTCAGTCCAAGTTGCTTAGTCCCAGGAGAACAGACTCTCCCATACAGGAGTAGAAGAAAGCCTTGACCACATGCTCTTTTCTGAACACAGCATTCTGAAAGCCGGCATTCTGTTGTGATGGTTGAATGTCTCCTTTAACAGGCACACCAGAGCCTACCAAGATAAACCTCAGCATATTCACCCCAGACCCCAAAAACACCAAATGGCAGGCAAGGAGAACCTCTGCAGATGACTAGCCTCAAGGACAGGGGACACCACAACACAAAAGCAGAGGACATGTGTGCCACAAACACACACACACACACACACACACACACACACACACACACCTGGGACTCCCACAAGTGCTAGCCCTTGGGCATTCCATTATTCCTTCTTCCTAAAGAAATTATCCTTAGGCTAGACAACAGATTGGGCTTTTCGAATACAGAGGAAGAAAAGACCTAGATCCAATGCAAAGAGGAAGAATTAAAGAATGCCAAGGAAAAACAACAAGAAATTATCAAGGCCAGGCATTCGGAGTAAAACCTACATAGAACACGCCTTATGGAGGATTGAAAGCAGCGTCCAGTATACTCGCTGTACATCAGAAAACACAGAAGATATCAGGGAGACTCGAACCAAACATTTAAAACTGATAAGAATAAAAGAAAATAAAGAGTTCCTGATGAGAATATTGGTAGCAAACTGGATGCAAAGTCTGAGAAGCTGGCAGTAGTAGAGGGTCCATTTAGTGACCTAGAAAAACAAGATTATAAAATAAGGAAGGAAATCCAAAGAGAGAAGAAAGAATGATGGAACATGACAATGACCTTAGACAAGTCATTGTCTCCAAGGAATTGAAAGAAGTGCCTATTGTAGGAGAGTAGGAGTGAGAGAAAAAAGGAGGGCTGAACATGGATTTGAGAAATCGGGCCTGAAAATGTCCCTTGTCTGGGAGCAGAAACAGAGAGCCAGATTCAGAGACACAGAGGACTTCCTTCACCTTCCACAGAAGCAGAGCACCAAAAGACATAGTGTCATTCCCCCTGCAAAAGCTAGAAATGGAGGATATCTCTTCACACAAATATGCTTGGGAAAATAGTTTGTCCATAGCCCAGTCACTGACTTCAAGAGTACAAGCTTGACCAGTTCTCGAAATAGGGCAGATAGTTCAACCAACACCAGCCCAAGCCAAAATCCTTATCCCTTGTATTTCAGAACAATGACAGAGCAGTGGTTCTTGTATAGAACTAGGAGGTTTTCAGAAGTCAAAGCTGTGTCCCAGGGTGTGTCCATCAGTTCAAAGGCGGACTTCAGCTCAACTCATGATCCCAGGGTCATGTCATCAACTCTGGTCTCAGGTTCCCAGATCAGGGACAAGTCAGTTTCTCCATCTCCCGCTCCACCCCCTGATTGTGATCTCTTTGTTTCTCTGTCCAATACGTGCATGTGCATCATTTGACAAAAAACAAAACAAAACAAAAGCAGTGCACAATAAAGAATGGGGGTCAGAGGATATTTTATTTAATTTGGACCTAGGTTCCTATAGAAGGCAGCCAGGTACAGAGAACCTCCCACCATCCTAAAATGCCAGTCCTTTGCTCTGATCCCTTGTTCTTTGTATTCCTGGATCTCTTCACCAACCTGAAGCATCCACTGTCTGTCACGCTGTACTGGCCCCTTCTGACACATTGTTCATCCTCTCCTAGTTCCATTAGAACATGTCCATCTTCTGTAAGAGGCACTGTTTGCTTATCGCATGAAACCATTTGGGGGATGGTCATGAGAGGGTGAAGGCAGGATTGTGCTGTCACATCTCCATTCAGTTCTATATTGGGTAGATGCACAACCCTATGGGAATGCTCAAGGTTCTTAAACATTTGAATCCTCTTCAATGCATCTTTTTGGAGATTCAGTTGTCATCCTGATATGTGCATTAAAGTATTTCAAATGGCTTCATGTGGGCTATGGGTCTCTTCCAGCATACTCCACGCATGCTCCTGTGGACTCCAAGTGCATGAGTCCATCCTGGACCTAAGGTTCTAAGGTGTAGAGTCTGCCATTGTTGCTTTGTTACTTTTGAAGATTTGGAGGCCATTTTTGCACAATTTCCGGAGACCCTAGAGGTACTCATGCCATCGCTGTTGACGACCCCAGACATGTCTTTCATGGTTGTGGATGTTACCTTTGAGTTTTCCTTGGGTGGCAGTTTTCCTGGTCAGAAGCGCCCTAATTGGGTTGGAAAACCAACCCATGTGCAGGGCAGGATTTCTTACCCTGAGGATCTATTTGAGGCATGTTTATTTCTTGGTGTTTCGTTGGTAGGATGGAATGGTGGATTCTTGATTTTCTCTGGAGTCTAGAGGGCTAGTGCTAACAGTCACGACCAAAGACTATGAATTTGGCCATGGCGAAGGTGACACTAACTCATGTCACATACTCTTGGTGAGAGACCCAGGCCTCTCCAGCGGTTTGAGAGGGCTTGGGAACCCCTTGGTCCACCCATGACTGATCCAGCCAAGTGTAGTTATCAGTCGTGGGTTGATGTGGAGCGGTTGCTATGACCTCAAAGCTTTGTGCATCACAGAAGCTGGCTTCACGTAAGCAGAAGTCCCTTTCTCATGACCTTTGAGTCCTATGGCTTTAGATAGGAAGCCCTGGGAAGGACAGAAAAAAAGCCCTCTAGCCTGATTAAGAACTCAGGTTGTCTTGTGTTTTAATATCACTCTTTTCCTTTCTAGACAAAGAGAAAAGAAAATGACGTTTGGTATACCATCCTCTAGGCCAGCATTTATCCAAGTACGGCAAGGTTTTTTTTAATTTCCACTGCAACTTCCAGAGATCTCAAGAAACAGTGAGGACTTTTGCATATCAAGAGTTCTCTATGGGGTTTGACATCCTTTGGGAGAGTCCTTTCTCAGCATCTTGTCCCTATGGGACAGTGATGATTAAGGGATGGTCAGTCCATTTACAAAGAAAAATGTTAGGGCATGAATGTACTGTGTTGTCTGTGTCCTCAACACCTAGTGTTCTGACACACGAGTCATAAGAGATTAGGGCTCTGTCTTCCTGGTTTTCCCTTAAACCTCGTTGCAAAGTCTTCAGGAGAGTAATTTTGTGCCTCAGAGCTAACTCTTAAGGAAGAGCCATAGACTGCACCCCTTGTCATTTTAGTTTACTCTACCTGCTGTGGTAATGGGTATAACAGTGTTGACCAAGTCTTTAAATCAGAAAAAAAAAAGAATGGCCTGTATCGACGGTCTGCAATGCCCACTCTAGTACAACTGTGGATTGAGCCACAATACCCTTGCAAAGACTAGTGGATAAAGAAGGCGTGGTCCATCTTGGCAACAGAGTATTCCTCAGGAATCAGGGAGGATGAACCCCTGCTAGTTGCACTGACATAAATGCCACAGGACTGGGTGATGCAAAGTGAAAAAGGGAAGCAGGCAAAGGGAAATATCATATGTCTTACTTTGTATGTGCCCCAGGAGGAATACCATGGCCCTTAGTAAAGAAAGGGAAAACTGAAGGAGAAGAAGTCAGAGAAGGAGACAAACCATGACTGACTCAGGATTCTTAGAACCAAGCTGAGGGTATCAGAAAAGAGACACATGCAGTGAATGAGGGAACTGGTTCATGGGTGTTCAGGAGTTGTTGTAGCACTAGGTCGTATATGGAAATAATGCATCCATGCATACTCTGTCAAAAACGGATGATGGAAGTGACACTGGCTTCCACAGCATAACAAAAAAAATTAAGAGAAAAACAATCTGGCCTTTTCAAAAACAATATCAAGACACAGAGAGAAAAGGAAAGAACTATATTTTTTATTATCTTTACTTATTAAAGTGCCTTAGACTTTGTGTCCTATAATGTCATTATCTGAATTGGGTCCTTAAATTTCTAAATTATAGTATCCCTACCTCCTCCATTTCTGGAATTGATGAGAAGAAACAACATTGCCTTCATTAAATGTGTAGAAGAGGTGACCAGGACACTGATGTGGTTCTGGTATTTTGTGTTTGGCATGAATTTGATCACTGCTTCAACCGCTTTATTCATTACTAGAGAGCATAAATTTTGTAGGTTTCCTGACCTAATCTTTGGGAATTGATATGTGTCTTGTAATTTATCCTTATATCTCAGTTCTTGGATTTGCTGGTATAATAGTGTAGAGGTTTCTTTAGGTTATTTTTTTTTTTTTTATCCATTCTATCAGTTGTCATGTGGTCTCATATTTTCAACTGTGTGCTTGTCTCCATGTTTTATGCAGGTAATGGCTCCTCCAGTTTGTTAATGTTTTCAGTACTGACGTGTGAGTTCACCTGATTATATCCTATGTGTTTGTTTGTATTTCTTTTATTTTGATGACAATATGTATTATTTCTTTTTTTTTTAATTGGATAACTGTGGACTTTGTTTCTTCTTTTCCTAGTTCTTTATGGCATCCAGATTGTTTGCTTTTTTTCGGAGTTTTTAATTTTTGAAAATACATGCATTTAAACATATATTCCTCCTCATAGTATGATTTGGCATCACCCCATAAGTTTCTTGACTTTCCCTTTTTTGTTCATGGCACTTTCTGATTTTCCTTTTAATTTTCTTTCTTTGATTCATTACTATTTTGCGAGTTGTTTGCTTTCCAGCTATTAGTGTCTGGCTGTGTTTCAATTTGAAAAAGGTTTCTTTCCATTTTCATACCTTCATGGTCATAAGTATACAAGATAAGATTTGAATTCTCTTCCATTAATTACGGCTTGATTTGGACACCAGCACACGATTTGTGATAGACAAAAATAAGTCTGCCCTTGGGAAGAACTTGTCTTATGATTATCAGCGACATAATCTTATGCATGTTTCCCCAAAGCTCAGGTGTTCTAGAGAGCCCATGAGGACGTCTGTTATTTCTTACCACCTTTCCATCCGGATGATCTGTCCTGTGCTGAATGTGGGTATCGCAGTCCCCAACAATGTTAGATTTGGGTCAACGTCTCCCTACCTTTCTGTTAATATGCTTCCAATATTTAGATACACCGATATTGGTGGTGTATATATTGGCAATTTTTCCAAGTTTCTGATGTTTTGGTGTTCCAGCAAGACTAAATACCTTCCGGTAATCTTTTGTCTCTCGAAGGCAGAAAATCTCTCTATCTGCCATAGGCACAATCACATTGGCTCCCTTCTCCTTGCCAATTGCATAACCAATGTCTTCCCGATTTGTTCACTTTCAAGCGAAGTATATCTTTAGAGTTGAAGGAAATCTCCTATGGGCAACAGAAGGTCGAGCTTGTAAAGTTTTTGTTGAAGGAAATCTCCTATGGGCAACAGAAGGTCGAGCTTGTAAAGTTTTTGTTGTTTTCTTTTGGACCTTTTTTTGACCTTTTTTTACTTTTCTTAAAAATTTTCATCCAGTACAACAATCTGTTTGTAGTGACAGAAGAATTTAGTCCTGAATACCTGAACTAATCATTGATAGTTAAAAACTTAACTTTCTCATTTTGGTATGTTTCTGACTTGAATTCTCTGTGCCTTTCCCTTTTATGATATTTTCTTCGTGTTTTTTGACCCTTAGTGTGATTCCTCACATCATCCCCATCTTTTGTGTGTTTCATCTCTGTGTGTGTGTGTGTGTGTGTGTGTGTGTGTGTGTGTTGTCTGATAGTGTTTCACATAACACTAATAATTACATTTCGAGAGATAGGAAGTCAGGCTTTTATGGAGAGCAGTTCAATTTGACATGCCTTAAGAACTCACATTCCTTCAGTTTCAGCCATATTTCCTACAAAGAATGTCATCTTTTGTCCTCTTTGATAAACTCGTATTCTCACAAATCTGCCTTCAAACAAACACCAAATTTTGGGTGCCTGGTTACAATCGTATTATTTGTCCCTTTTTCCCTTACTTTTTCACATGTTTCTTGTTAAATGAAAGAGTGAAATCGTATGCTATTTGTCTTTCTGAGACTGATAGATGTGACGTAGCCCATTTTTCTGCACAACACTGTCATATGAGGCAAGTGGCAAGAATTCATTCTTGCATATGCCTCACTAAGAATTTGTGGTGCCTTTGGAAGACAGTGAGATGGCAGTAGTATCTGAGAACTCCAGGTTTGTCCTCAGCCATGAACACAACTGGAAGATTACCACATCGACTGCAACTTGGCAGAAATTGACCTGAAGCCTACGAGGCAAACTCCACAGTGAAAGAGAAAAGAAGTCACAGAGACTATAGGAGAAGATTGGAGACATTCCTTCGGGAAAAGTTGGTGGTTGGTGCTGCAGAGAGCAGGGAGCCAATGCAAAAGACCAAGGCACAGGAAAGCGGAGCACACTGGGAACCAACAAGGAACCAACCCATAAGCTGTGACCAGCAGAGTGTCTGAATGGCATGAGTTCTTGCAAACAAATAGACTTGAGGCCTGGAGATTTAAGATCAGTAGACTTGGCAGACATCAAATCGAGAGAACACTGTGTTTCTCTTGCAGAGGACACCAGCAAGCAACCAGGTTCAGACAGCTTGAATATCATGATCAGAAATAATAGAAGGAGACACAGTGGGAATTTGGTGGTTTCTGGCAGTGCATCCGTGAGAGGCTATGTGATGTTTTGATGGGAGCACAATAAATTTTGTGCTCTCGCATCAGCAGCATAAAGACTGAGCTACGGGCCAAAGACGGGATGGTGAGGACATTACTGCCTAACATGCCAACATGAAATCCCAACCATTGAACACAGGGTCGACTGCATTTATCTGTAAAGTAGCTTAGTCCCAGGAGAACAGACTCTCCCATAGGGGACTAGAAGAAAGCCCTGCCCAAATGCTCTCTCCTGACCACAACCATTCTTCATGCTTTTGTTCTTTTGAGTTGGTTAAACATCTCCTTTCACAGGCACACCAGACACCACAAGGCTAAACCAGAGCATATTCGGCCCAGAACCCAAATACACCAACAGCAGGCAAGGAGAGCCTGTGCAGATGACTTGCCTCAAGGATGGGGATAGCAACACAACAACAGAGGGAATGCATGCCACACACACACCCGAGACTCCCACAAGGGTCAGCCCTTGGACTCTCCATGATCTCTTCCTCCTAACGATATTTCCCTCAGTGTAGAAAACAGAATGTGCTTTCTAAATACAGAGAGGAATACAGAGACCTAGATACAATGCAAAGATGGAATAACCAATTGATGCTGAGGAAAAAGAACAAGAAATGATCATGGATAGGCAATCGTAGTGAAACTCTACATATTACACACCCAATGGAGGATTGAAAGCAGTGGCCAGGATACTCCCTGTATATATGAAAACATAAAAGATATCAGAGAATCTCGAACCACAGAGATAAAACTGATTAAAATAAAATAAGATAAGATTATAAATTTAAAAAAATAGTTTCTGATGAAAAGAGGGTAGCATACTAGATACAAAATCCAGGAAGCTGACAGAAGCAGATGATCAAATTAGTGACCTGGGGCAAAAAGACTCAAAAATAAGGAAGCAAATTCAAAGAGAGTAGGAAGAATGTTGTAACATGACAATGAGCTTAGGGAACTCATCGACTCCAAGGAATGGGTATTCTTGGAGAACTAGAAGTAAAGAAAAAATAGGGATAAGCATTTATTTGCAAAATCAGAGCTGAAAAAGTCCCTCATCTGGGAGCAGAAACAGATATTTAGATTCAGAAGCACAGAACACTCCCATCACCATCCACAGAAGCACAGCACCACAAGACATAGTGTCATTTCGCCTGAAAATATCTATGAAAGGAGGAATTCTCTTTACACAAATATGTGTGGGAATTTAGTATGTCTATAGCCAAATCACTGACATCAAGAGGACAAGCTATAGCAGCTCTTGAAGCAGGTCGGATAGAGCAAGCAACACCAGCCCACGCCAAAATCCATATACCCTGCATTTCTGAACAATGACAGAGCAGTGGTTCTTGTCAAGGACTAGGAAGACAAATATTGGGTCATGGGGTATGTCCATCAGTTCAGAAGTGGCCTTCAGCTCAACTCAGGATCCCAGGGTCATGACATTGACTCTGGTCTCAGGTTTCCTGCTCAGTGGCAAGTCTGCTTCTCCTGCCCCAAATCCATCCCCTGATTGTGATCTCTCTGTATCTCTGTCAAATACGTGCATGTGCATCGTTTGACCAAAAACAGAAACAAAACCAGTGTACAGGATTCCCTGGTGCCAGAGGGTGTTTTATTTAACTTGGATCTAGGTTCCTGTGGTATACAGCCAAGTACAGAGCACCTCCCACCATCCCGCTATGCCAGACCTTTGATTGGAGGTCAATTGTTCATTATCCTCTTCTTTGTCTTTCTGTATCTCCTCACCAACCTGTAGCATCTGCTGTCTGTTGCGCTGTAATGGCCCCTGGTTGAGATATTGTTATCCTCTCATGGCTCCCTAAGAACATGCCCATCTTATGCAAGAGGCACTGTTTGGTTATCGCATGATATCATTTTGGGGATGGTAATGTGATGTTCAAAACAGGCTTGTGCTGTAACATCTCCTTTCAGTTTCCCAGAGGGTATCTGCAGAACCCTGAGGAAATGCTCATGGTTCTTCAACATTCGAATCCTCTTCCTTTCGTCATGTTGGAGATAAAAGTTGTCATCCTTAAAAGGGCATGTATTCTTTCAGATGGTTTCACTTGTTCTATGGGTCTCTTCCAAAATTCTCCATGGTTGCTTCTGTGGACTCCAAATTCATGAGTCTGTCCTGGACCTAATGTGTAGAGTGTAGAGTCTGCCTATGTTGTTTGGTCAGTTTTGAAGTTTGGGAGGCCGTTTTGGCATGATTTCCAAAGCTGCAAGAGGTACTAGTGTCTCGCTGTAGAAGACTCTAGTCATGTCTTTGGCATGGTTGTGGGTGTTCCTTTAAGCTTTCCTTGGGTGGTCAGAAGAGACCTGATTGGGTTGGAGGCCCCTAGCCACGTGCAGGGCGTGGATTTCCTCTCCTGAGGCTTTGTTTGAGGCCTTATTGTTTTTTGGTCTTTCGTGGCTAAGATGGAATGGTGGATTCTTGCCTTTCTCCGGAGTTAAGAGGGATGGTGCTGACAGTCAAAACGAAAGACTACAATTTGGCCATGGGGAAGGTGACACTTACTCACTTTACACACTGCCATGGTGAGAGACCCAGGCGCCTCCAACACTTTTGGAGGTCTTGGGATCCTCTTGGCCCACCCATGACTATCCCAGCCAAGTGTAGTGTGTAGTGATGAGGTGTGGGTTGATAAGGAGTGGTTGCTTTAACCTCAAATCTTCGTGACATCACAGAAGCTGGATTCACTGAAGCAGCAGTCCCACTCTCAGGAACTTTCAGTCCTATGGCTTAAGGTAGGAAGCTCCAGGATGGACAGAAAAAGGGCCCTCTGAGCCTGGTCAAGAACTCAGGTTGTCTTGTGTGTTAATGTCCCACTTCGCCTTTCTAGACAAAGGGAAAAGAAAATAACATTTGGTATACTATCCTTTAGGCCAACTTTTCTCCAGAGACGGCAATGTTTTCATATTTCCACTGGAATTTCTAGAGATATAAAGAAACAGTGAGGCTTCTTGAGTATCAACTGCTATCTGTGGGGTTTGTCATCCTGTGGGTGAGAGAGTCCCTCTCAACGTATTTTCCTTATGGGTCAGATATGACTAAGAGATGGGAAGGAAAAATGTTAGGGCATGGATGTATTGTGCTTTTTGTGTCCTCATGCCCTAGTGTTTGAAACATGTGTCATAAGGGGTTAGGGCTCTGTCTATCTGGCTTTATTTAAACACCTTTGCAAAGGCTTCATGGAGAGTAACATTCTGCATGAGAACAAACTCTTAAGGAGGAGCCCTGGACAGGACCCCTTGTCAACTAGTTAACTCTACCTTCTGTGGCAATGGGTATAGCCATGTTAACCACATCTCTTTAATCAGAGGAAAAGGAACAGCCTATATCGATGGCCTGCGTGTTTCAATCGAGCAGAACTGTGGATTGAGCTTCAATGTCCTTGCAAAGACTAGTAGATAAAAAAAGCAGTAGGCCTATTGGCCACACAGTATTCCACAGCCATCAGGGATGATGAACCCCTGGTACTTGCATTGACATGAATGCCACCGGACTGAGTGATGCAAAGTGAAAAAGGCAAGAGACAAATAAAAATATCATATGGCTTCTCTCATATGTGCCCCAGGAGGAATACCATGACCCTTAGTAAAGGTAAGGAAAACTGGAAGGGAAGAAGTCAGAGAAGGAGTCAAACTGGGTGTGACTCAGGACTCTGAGAACAAAGCTGAGGGTTACAGAAAATATAGAAATGCAGGGAATGAGGGAAGAGGATAATTGGTATTGAGGATTGGCAGGTATTAGAATGAGCAATAGATCTTATATGGAGCCAAAGCATCCTTGAGTACTCTGTCAAAAACGGATGATGGATGGGGCAAGATGTCGGGGAAGTAGGATGAGGCACCTTTTCAACCTGTACCCTAAAGCAATTGATTACCTACCAAAGAACTTCGATCACCCATGAAATCAACACAAGATTAGAATTATACACATCTAGATCTCTACAGGGGCAGAAGACACCAGGGGGCAGGTAAAGTGGTATGAGAGGTGCTGACTTATATTGGAAGATGGTGGGGAGCCTCCAGAGGTGACCTGTTGGAAAGTAATACCCCAATCCGTGAGTGCCCTGCATCTGGGGACCAGCATTAACTTGGAGACTGGTTGAAAGCACTCCAAAAGAGCAAAGGATTGTGGGGAGGGAGGTTGTGGGAATCGGGACAGCTAGGAACAGGGGCTTAAGACCCTAGTCCCAGGGCACTGAGCCAGTGTGGGTGGAGAAACCAGGCCTTGTTCCCTGAGCCACCAGCATGCCCGAGACTGAGTGGGGTCTGGATCCTGTGAAGGAATGGGAGCCATGCCAGATGGCAGAATGCACGAGCCCTGCTACAGAGCTTGAGATGCGAACCCCTCAACCTCCCCTGAGAGATGTATTAAGGCCCAGCTAGCGCTCTTTGACCTGTGCCATTGTTTCAGAGCCTAAGATATATGCCACAATCTCTCCCCTATGAGAGGTGCACCAAGGCCCAGCCTGTGCCCTCCATGCAGAGCCTGAGACGCTTGCATGACCCACATCCTCCTCTGAAAGAGGAGGCTTCCATCTAAGAGTGCACGCCTGGTGCTCTTAGACCCAGAAAGAACAGGCATTCCAAGCCCAGGCCATCAGGAAAATCTCAGTGTGTGATCACTGTTTGGAACATCTCTGGCAGTTTGAACCTGCCCAGACAGATGTCGCTGCCATGGTTTTGGGTACAAGCAGAAGATCCTGCACACCCAGGGACCACGACTTGGAACCTGCTTTGCCAGCGGCCAAGGGGAAATTTATATGGGCTTTGCAGCCACATTGAGGCTTCTCTCTGAGAGGGAGGTCAGGGTGCAATTTGCTTTCCTCTAAACTTAAAAAAAACATCAAATGTGGTCAATACAAAAGGCAAAATAAAAGTGAACAAACATAAATCCACCAGAGACAAAATACAGAAAAAAAACGATTTCCGCAGAGCCCACTCCATTGAGGGGGACTGGAGGAATTAACTCAGGGAGCATCATTGACTGAAAACTCACGTGGCAGACCCCTCCTAGAGAAACCAAACCAATAAAGAAAAAAAAAAAGTCTACAAAAGAATAACCATCACTATTTCATAGGACAACTTTTATTTTTAATTTATTCCAACTATTCTGGATCATTTTTTTTAATTTTTTATTTTTTATAAATGTATATTTTTATCCCCAGGGGTACAGGTCTGTGATTCACCAGATTTACACACTTCACAGCACTCAACAAAGCACATACCCTCCCCAATGTCCATAATCCCACCCCCTTCTCCCAAACCCCCTCCCCCCGGCAACCCTCAGTTTGTTTTGTGAGATTAAGAGTCACTTATGGTTTGTCTCCCTCCCAATCCCATCTTGTTTCATTTATTCTTCTCCTACCCACTTCATCCCCCATGTTGCATCACCACTTCCTCATATCAGGGAGATCATATGATAGTTGTCTTTCTCCGCTTGACTTATTTCACTAAGCATGATACGCTCTAGTTCCATCCATGTTGTCACAAATGGCAAGATTTCATTTCCTTTGATGGCTGCATAGTATTCCATTGTGTATATATACCACATCTTCTTGATCCATTCATCTGTTGATGGACATCTAGGTTCTTTCCATAGTTTGGCTATTGTGGACATTGCTGCTATAAACATTTGGGTGCATGTGTCCCTTTGGATCACTACATTTGTATCTTTAGGGTAAATACCCAATCGGGCAATTGCTGGGTCATAGGGCAGTTCTATTTTCAACATTTTGAGGAACCTCCATGCTGTTTTCCAGAGTGGCTGCACCAGCTTGCATTCCCACCAACAGTGTAGGAGGGTTCCCCTTTCTCCTCATCCTCGCCAGCATCTATCATTCCCTGACTTGTTGATTTTAGCCATTCTGACTGGTGTGAGGTGATATCTCATTGTGGTTTTGATTTGTATTTCCCTGATGCCGAGTGATATGGAGCACTTTTTCATGTGTCTGTTGGCCATCTGGATGTCTTCTTTGCAGAAATATTTGTTCATGTCCTCTGCCCATTTCTTGATTGGATTATTTGTTCTTTGGGTGTTGAGTTTGCTAAGTTCTTTATAGATTCTGGACACTAGTCCTTTATCTGATATGTCGTTTGCAAATATCTTCTCCCATTCTGTTAGTTGTCTTTTGATTTTGTTAACTGTTTCCTTTGCCGTGCAAAAGCTTTTGATCTTGATGAAATCCCAATAGTTCATTATTTCCCTTGCTTCCCTTGCCTTTGGCGTTGTTCCTATGAAGATGTTGCTGCGGCAGAGGTCGAAGAGGTTGCTGCCTGTGTTCTCAAGGATCTTGATGGATTCCTTTCACACATTGAGGCCCTTCATCCATTTTGAGTCTATTTTTGTGTCTGGTATAAGGAAATGGTCCAATTTCATTTTTCTGCATGTGGCTGTCCAATTTTCCCAGCACCATTTATTGAAGACGCTGTCTTTTTCCATTGGATATTCTTTCCTGCTTTGTCAAAGATTAGATGACCATAGAGTTGAGGGTCTATTTCTGGGCTCTCTATTCTTTTCCATTGATCTATGTGTCTGTTTTTGTGCCAGTACCATGCTGTCTTGATGATGACAGCTTTGTAATAGAGCTTGAAGTCCGGAATTGTGATGCCACCAACGTTGGCTCTCTTTTTCAATATCACTTTGGCTATTCGAGGTCTTTTCTGGTTCCATATAAATTTTAGCATTATTTGTTCCATTTCTTTGAAAAAGATGGATGGTTCTTTGATGGGAATTGCATTAAATGTGTAGATTGCTTTAGGTAGCATAGAGATTTTCACAATATTTATTCTTCCAATCCAGAAGCATGGAACATTTTTCCATTTCTTTGTGTCTTCCTCCATTTCTTTCATGAGTACTTTATAGTTTTCTGAGTATAGATTCTGTGTCTCTTTGGTTAGGTTTATTCCTAGGTATCTTATGGTTTTGGATGCAATTGTAATTGGGATTGACTCCTTAATATCTCTTTCTTCTGTCTTGCTGTTGGTGTAGAGAAATGCAACTGATTTCCATGCATTGATTTTATATCCTGACACTTTACTGAATTCCTGTATAAGTTCTAGCAGTTTTGGAGTGGAGTCTTTTGGGTTTTCCACATATAGTATCATATCATCTGTGAAGAGTGATAATTTGACTTCTTCTTTGCCAATTTGGATGCCTTTAATTTCCTTTTGTTGTCTGTTTGCTGAGGCTAGGACCTCTAGTTCTATGTTGAATAGCATTGATGATAATGGACATCCCTGCCGTGTTCCTGATCTTAGCGGAAATTTTTCAGTTTTTGCCATTGAGAATGATATTTGCGGTGGGTTTTTCATAGATGGCTTTGATGATATTGAGGTATGTGCCCTCTATCCCTACACTTTGAAGAGTTTTGATCAGGAAGGGATGCTGTACTTTGTCAAATGCTTTTTCAGCATCTATTGAGAGTATCATCTGGTTCTTGTTCTTTCTTTTATTGATGTGTTGTATCACATTGACTGATTTGCAGATGTTGAACCAACCTTGAAAGATGGCAGAGAAGTAGCAGGCTGAGACTGATTCAGCTAGCTGGAGATCAGCTAGATAGCTTATCTAAGGATTGCAAACACCTGAAAATCCATGGGCAGATTGAAGAGAAGAAGAACAACAATTCTGGAAACAGAAAAACAACCACTTTCTGAAAGGTAGGACGGGCGGAGAAGTGAATCCAAAGCGACGGGAAGATAGACCCCCGGGGGGGGGGGAGGGGCCGGCTCCCGGCAAGCTGTGGAGCAACCGCGCACAAAATCAGGACTTTTAAAAGTCTGTTCTGCTGAGGGACATCGCTCCAGAGGCTAAACCGGGGTGAAGCCCACGCGGGGTCAGCATGGCCTCAGGTCCCACAGGGTCACAGAAGGATCGGGGGTGTTTGAGTGTCGCAGACCTTGCGGGTATTGGAACAGGAAAGCCGGCTACAGAGACAGAGCAGACAGTTAGCTTGCAGCTTGGGGTGACCTTGAACCGGTTGCAGGCTCCGGGAGCTCGGAGCGTGGCCAGAGGTCAGGCAGATGGGAGTAACTGGGCGCTGTTCTCAGAGGGCGCACTGAGGAGTGGGGCCCTGGGCTCTCGGCTCCTCTGGGCTGGAGACCAAAAGATGGCATTTGTATTCCCATCCTCTGGAACTCTATGGAAAGCGCTCAGGGAACAAAAGCTCCTGAAAGCAAATCCGAGCGGATTACTCACCCTGTCCCAGGGTAAGGGTGGTGTAATTCAGCCTGGGGCATAGACACTTGAGAATCACTACAACAGGCCCCTCCCCCAGAAGATCAACAAAAAATCCAGCCAAGACCAAGTTCACCTACCAAGGAGTGTGGTTTCAATACCAAGGAGAGCAGCAGAATTCCAGAGGAGGAGAAAGCCAAGCAAGGAACTCATGGCTTTTTCCCTGTGATTTTTTTTTTAGTCTTGCAGTTAATTTAAATTTTTTCTTTTTCAGTTTTTTTTTTTTTTTTCTTCTCGCCTTCAGGTAATTTTTTTTTTTAAACTGTTACCTTTTTCTTTTTTAACGATTTTTTACTAGTTTATCTAATATATATATATTTTCTTTTTTACATTTTTCTTAGGTGTTTTCCTTTTTTTAAATTCTTTTATTTTTTTTCTTTTTTCTTTTTTTTTTCCTTTCTTCCTTTTTGAACCTCTTTTTATCCCCTTTCTCCCCACTCACGATTTTGGATCTCTTCTAATTTGGTTAAAGCATATTTTCCTGAAGTTGTTGCCACCCTTTTAGTATTTTACTTGCCCGTTCATTTACTCTTATCTGGACAAAATGACAAGACGGAAAAATTCAACACAAAAAAAAGAACAAGAGGCAGTACCGAAGACTAGGGACCTAATCAATACAGACATCGGTAATATGTCAGATCTAGAGTTCAGAATGACAATTCTCAAGGTTCTAGCCGGGCTCGAAAAAGGCACGGAAGATATGAGAGAAACCCTCTTGAGATTTATAAAAACCCTTTCTGGAGAAATAAAAAAAACTAAAATCTAACCAAGTTGAAATCAAAAAAGCTATTAATGAGGTGCAATCAAAAATGGAGGCTCTCACTGCTAGGATAAATGAGGCAGAAGAAAGAATTAGTGATATAGAAGACCAAATGACAGATAATAAAGAAGCTGAGCAAAAGAGGGACAAACAGCTACTGGACCACGAGGGGAGAATTCGAGAGATAAGTGACACCATAAGACGAAACAACATTAGAATAATTGGGATTCCAGAAGAAGAAGAAAGAGAGAGTGGTGCAGAAGGTATACTGGAGAGAATTATTGGGGAGAATTTCCCCAATATGGCAAAGGGAACAAGCATCAAAATTCAGGAGGTTCAGAGAACGCCCCTCAAAATCAATAAGAATAGGCCCACACCCCGTCACCTAATAGTAAAATTTACAAGTCTCAGTGACAAAGAGAAAATCCTGAAAGCAGCCCGGGAAAAGAAGTCTGTATCATACAATGGTAAAAATATTAGATTGGCAGCTGACTTATCCTCAGAAACCTGGCAGGCCAGAAAGAGCTGGCATGATATTTTCAGAGCACTAAATGAGAAAAACATGCAGCCAAGACTACTATATCCAGCTAGGCTATCATTGAAAATAGAAGGAGAGATTAAAAGCTTCCAGGACAAACAAACCTGAAAGAATTTGCAAACACCAAACCAGCTCTACAGGAAATATTGAAAGGGGTCCTCTAAGCAAAGAGAGAGCCTACAAGTGGTAGATCAGAAAGGAACAGAGACCATATACAGTAACAGTCACCTTATAGGCAATACAATGGCACTAAATTCATATCTCTCAATAGTTACCCTGAATGTGAATGGGCTAAATGCTCCTGTCAAAAGACACAGGGTATCAGAATGGATAAAAAAACAAAACCCATCTATATGTTGCCTCCAAGAAACTCATTTTAAGCCTGAAAACACCTCCAGATTTAAAGTGAGGGGGTGGAAAAGAATTTACCATGCTAATGGACATCAGAAGAAAGCAGGAGTGGCAATCCTTATATCAGATGTATTAGATTTTAAGCCAAAGACTATAATAAGAGATGAGGAAGGACACTATATCATACTCAAAGGGTCTGTCCAACAAGAAGATTTAACAATTTTAAATATCTATGGCTCATTTTTTTAATATAGATAATTTTTTTAACCTAGTTACCATCACAGTGAGCTGTCCAGTACATCAAATTCATTAATAATCTTCTAACCTGAACTACATACACCTCTGGTTTCCTTTTGCATTGCTATTTTTTGAATTTCTTGTTTTTATTTTATTTTAGTTTAGTCTTGTTTATTCCTTTCTTATTTTTATTTTCTAATATTCATATAAAGTTAAATTTCAAAGTAATACCATTTCCCCAATCAATATTATCCCTATAGCTAAATCAATTTTTAATCCCCTTTATCTTAGGAAAGATGAATCCTTTGACAAAGATATCAAGATGCATCCAGGAAGAATCAGAACAACCTTCCTCACCCATACTGAGAATTTATAACCACTCTCCCATCTTTTTCTTCTGCCATTGTTTCTGTGTTTTTGTTTTTGTCTTCATAGTATATAAATCTTACACTTTGGGTTCTTTTCAAAGAGATTCTTCCTTTATTTGCATATTTTTTCTCTTATTATATACTTTTATCAGTCTTTTTGTTTGCATGTTTTTGTTTGTATACCTCATAAATCTTACCATGGGGACCATTTGGGCTGAACCTTCTCTTTCATCTTCATTTCCTTTCCTCTCTCTCCCTCTCTCTCTCTTCTTTTTTTTTTTTTTTTTCTTTTCTTTTTTCTCTCACTGGGGTGGGGAATCCTAATTGCTCATAAATGTTCCAGGCTGCACCTTGATTGCACCACGACCGATACATCCAGCTATATCTGTTCAGTCATCTCTCACCAAAATGACTAGGAAAAGGAAGGCCCAACAGAAAAAAAATAGAGAGGATGGACTTTCTGCAACAGAGCTAAGAGCTATTGACATAGACAATATGTCAGAAAGAGAATTCAGGAGAACAATTATCCAGAAATAGCTAGGTTGGATAAATCCATGGATGACAAAATGGAATTTATAAGGACCGACAGGATGTTCACAATGTTAGGGAGGTGTTAAAACCTACCAGGGATGAAGTTCACAATGCTACCACTGAGTTCCAATTTAATATAAATACTCTCAAAGCTAGGGTAACTGAGACAGAAGATAGAATTAGTGATCCAGTGGACAAAGAGATAGAGAGGAAGGATCAAGAGGATGCTTGGAACAAACAGCTTAGAAACCACGGAAAAAGAATCACGAAATAAATGATGCTATGAAACCTTCCAACGTCAGAGTTATTGGAATCCCTGAAAGCGAGGAGAAAAAAAGAAGTCTAGAAGATATAGTGGAACAAGTTCTTCATTACAATTTTCCCAGTCTCAAGAATGGAACCAGTATGCAGGTACTAGAGGTCGATCGGTCTCCAACCAAGATTATTGATTCAAAAAAAAAAAAAAAATTCAAGGCGCCTGTTAGTCAAACTGAGGAATCATAATTGTAGGTATAATCTCTTGAAAGCCACTAGTACATAGAGGCTTCTTACTTACAGAGCAAGCCCATCAGAATAAAATCAGACCTGTTCACAGAGACCTCTCAAGCCAGAAAGGGCTGGTAATATATATTCAGGGCACTTAATGAGAAGAACATGCAGCCAACAATAATTTATCCAGCAAGAATGACATTCAAAATGGGCAGAGAGATAAAGAGTTTCCATGACTGGCAAGGCATAAAAGACTGTTCCACCACCAGGGCAGCACTGCATGAAATATTAACTATTAATTTTATGTTAGAAGGTTATTATGGAATTTGATGCACTGGACATCTTACTATGATGGTAAGTAGGTGAAAAATGATCTATATTTAAAAATGAACCAGAATAGTGGATACATGTTAAAAATGAAAGTTGTATCTTTGAAGTATTTGTATCTATGAAGTAGTGGTTTTTCTCTTGTAGTCTTTTTTTTTCCCCTTCCTGGTTGGTTTTCTGTCGGAGGGACCTGCCAGGTGGGTTTGTAGTCAATGGAGTTCCCTAAGTTAAGTCCTCCTGCCCCCCTCAAGGGGGCGGGCTATGAGGGAACTGGTGTTGTCAGGCTTTTGTTCTCTGGAGATTTAATGTTGTTAACTATATTTTTTTCTCGCCTTGACCACTTTTGATGTTTTTTGGAGGTTTAGAGGAAAGCAAACTGAACCCTGACCTCCCTCTCAGAGAGAAGCCTCAGTCTGGTCCCCCGTGGGTGCTGCAGAGTTCTGCCTGTGCCCAAATCCACCGCAGCAGCGGCTGTATGGGCATTTCCAGACCACCAGAGAGGTTCCAAGCAGCGATTGCACAATGAGATTTTCATGCTGGCCTGGGCTTGGATTGCCTGGTCTTTCTTGGTCTAAGAGCACTGGGCTTGCGTGCACCTCTCTCAGGGGATGGTGTGGGTCGCCTGCACAGGTCTGGCTCTGATAGGAGGGTGCAAGTACAGATTACAAGTCTGTGCCTTCACACATCTCTCTCAGAGGAGGGTTTGGAGCGTGCACTGGTCTCTGTCTCTGATACAATGGAGTGGGTCTAGGATTGCCAGCTGGGCCTTCACACACCTCTCTCTGGGGAGGGTGAGGGGCATGCGTGTCTCAGGCTCTGTAGCACATCTTGGCATTCTGCAGTCTGGCGAAGCTCCCAGCATTTCACAGGAGCCAGACCCCATACATTCTCGGGTGTGAGGGCAGCTCAGAGACCAAGAGCTTGTTTCCCTGCCACACTCTCTCTGGCTCAGTGCCAGGGGTCTGTCCTGGGTCTGGGGACTTAACCCCTGTTCCTAGCTGCTCCAAATCCCACAATTATCCCCCGCAATCTTTTGATTTTTTTGATTGCTTTCAACAAGTCTCCAAGTTTATGATGGTCCCCAGATTCAGGGCATTCTCATATTAGGGGTATGCTTTCCAATCAGTCACCCCTGGTTGCTCACTCCCCCTTTTGTTTATCTTCCAATATCAGTATCAGTCTGATGTTCCACTCTGTTTTATCTGACCTCTGATGTCTTCAGTCCCTGTAGAGATCCAGATGGGTATAATTCTGATCTCAGGCTGATTTCATGAATGATCAGAGTACATGGGTAGGTAAATAGCTCATTTAAAGGTACAGGTTGAAATGACTCCTACTGCTACTTTCATGCCATCTTTTCTTCCTAAATATTTGTCCTCTTAATACTTCATAGTTGTAGACAAAAACCAGTGTTCTACCATTGTTCAGAAAAATGGATTTTGGCTTGGGCAGGTGTAGCTTCCTCTATCCGACCTGCTTCAAAAGGTGGTTTAGCTTATTCTTTGAAGTCAGTGACTTGGATATGGAAAAACTATTCTCCCACACATATTTGGGTAAAGAGAATTACTGCATTGCTAACAGGGGAATGATACTATGTCTTGAATTGCTCTGCTTCTGTGAATCGTGATGGGAGTCCTCTGTGCCTCTGAATCTGGATCTCTGTTTCTGCTCCCAAATGAGAGACATTTTCAGCTCTGATTTCTCAATGACATGTTCAACCCTATTTTTTCTCTCCCTCCTAGTTATCCTACAATAGGCACCTCTTTCCACTACTTAAAGTCGATGGTTTTCCTAAGCTCATTTTCATGTTCCATCATTCTTCCTTCTCTCTCAGACTTTGCTTACATTGTTCCCAGTGTATTTTTTTTTCCCTCCAGGTCACTAATTTGATCCTGTGCTTTTGCCAGCTTCCTGCACTTTTCATCCAGTCAGCTATCAATCTTTTCATCAGTAACTCTTTTTAATTTTAGTTTATTTTATTTTTATCAGTTTTATTCCTGTGGTTCAAACTCCCTGATATCTTCTGTGTTTTCTGATATACACGAAGTATCAAAGCCGCTGCTTTGAATCCTCCATTGGGCGTGTTATATGTAGAGTTTTCACTCCAACTGCCTGGTCATGATCATGTCTTCTTCTTTTTTTTTTTTTTTTTGTCTTTTTTTACCTTGGCATCAATTGACTCTACCATCATTTAACTGGATCTAGGTCTCTGTCTTCTTCTCTGTATTAGAAAAGCCCATTCTGTTTTCTAGCCAGATGGTAATTTATTTAGGAAGAAGAGATCTTGCAGTGCCCACGGGCTGGCCCTTGAGAGAGTCACAGGTATCTGTATGTGGCATGCATGCCCTCTATTGTTGTGTTGAGGATGTCCCCTGTTCTTGAGGCCAGTCTTCTGCAGAGGCTCTCCTTGTCTGCCGTTTGCTGTGTTTTGGGTCTGGGCTGAATATGCTGAGGTTTAGCTTGGTGGGCTCTGGTGTCCTGTGAAAGGAGATGTTCAACCCACTCAACAGAATGAAGTCCTTCAGCATGCTGTGGTCAGGGATTCCTTCTAGTCCTCTACGGGATAGCCTTTTTTGGCAAGAATCTAGGCCCTTGAGACCCTATCCTGGTCACAGTCAATGTCATTGGGAAATAGGCTCCTTGAGGGTTCCCAGTGTGCTCTGGTCTCCTGTGCCTTTGTCTTTTGCATTGTCTCACTGACCTCTGATGAACTAACTGCCCACATCTCCCCTTTGCCATGTATCCAATCTTCTCCCATAATCTCTGAGACTACTTTTCTCTTTTGCTGTGGAGTTTACTTTGTAGGCCTCAGGTTAATTGATGCCATGTTGCTGCTGTTGTAGTAATCTTCCTCTTGTGTTCAAGGCTGAAGACAAGCCTGGAGTTCTCAAACACTACTACCATCTCACTGTCCTTCAAAGGCACCACAGATTCCTACCGATGCATATACAAGAATAAATTCTTGCCACTTGCCTCATGTGGCAGTGCTGTTTAGAGCATTAGGCTGCATCACATCTGCCAGTCTCAGAAAAGCGAATAACAGATGATTTCATTCTCTCATGGTAGTCAAGGGAAACATATGAAAAAGAAAGTCAAAAAGGGACAAACAATAGGACTCTAAGCAGGCACAAAAAATGTGGTGTTTGTTTGAAGGCAGGTTTGTGAGAATATGTGTTTATCAAAGAGGACAAAAGTTGACATTCTTTGTAGGAAATGTTCCTGAAAGTGATCGAATGTGAGTTTTCAAGGCATGTCAAATTGAATTCCTATCCATAAAAGATAGACTTCCTATATCTTAAAGTTCAATTATAGGTGTTATGTGAAAAAACACAGACAACACACACACACACTCACAAACACACACACACTCACACACACAGAAGATTTGCAAAAGTTGCAGAAGAAGTGAGGAATCACACTAATGGAAGCAACCCCCAAAGAAAATACTGTAAAGGTGAAAGGCACAGAGTATCCAATCAGAAAGCAAACAAAATGAGAAAGTTAACTACTTATCTATCAATAATTCATTCAAGTATTCAGGAATAAATTTTCCCATCACTGCAAACCTATTGTTGGTCTGAATGAAAGTTTTAAAAAAAGGCAAACAATGTCCACAAGAATAAAACAAAAATGAAACATGCCTGACCTTTTGTTGCCCAGAGGTTATTTCTTTTTACTATAAAGATACACAAAGCTTGGATGTGAGGTAATGGGGAAGACATAGGTTATGCAATTGGCAAGGGTAAGGGAGCCAAAGTGAGTGTGTCTATGGCAGATAGAGAAATTTTATGCCTTCTAGAGACAAAAGATTACCGGAAGGTGTTTTCTCTTAAAGGAGCATCAAAACATCAGAAACTTGGAAGAATTACCAACATATAAACCACCAACATGCCTATATCTAAAGACTGGAAACATATGAACACAAAGGAAGGAAGGTGGGGACCTCAATCCAATATTTTCTGAACTATAATATCCACTTTCTGTACAGGACCAATCATCTGGATGGAAAGGCTGTAAGGAATAACAGACGTCATCATAGCCTCCCTAGACCACCTGAGCTTTGGGGATCCATGTGAAAGTTTGTGACTTTGAATAGCATAAGATAAGTTCTTCCCAAGGGCAGACTGAACTTTGACTATCAGATTGTGTGCTAGAGTCCAAATCATGTCATAATGAATGGAAGAGAATTTAAATCCTATCTTGTATACTTATGACCACAAAGGTATGAAATCTTATAGAAAATATTTGTGAATGGGAAACACAGCTATACAGTGATAGGTGGAAAAAACAACATATTTGTGAACTAGTTTTGAATCAAAGATTGAAAATCCAAAGGAAAAATAAAGTGCCATGAACAAAGGAAAGTCAAGAAAATTATGGGATGAAGCCAAACATTTTATGGAGAAACAATATAGGGTTAAGTGAGTGTATTTCCAAAAATCCAAAACACCTAAAAAAAGCATCCTAACTGGATGCCAGAGGGAACAAGAAGAAGAATCGAACTCCAAAGTTAACATAAAAAATTAAATAATAAATATGATAATCGAAATAAAGGAAATACAAACAAACCAATAGTAAAAAATCAGGAGAACTTGCCCATCTGTTTTGAAAATGTTAACAAACAGGACAAGTCATTACCTGGAGAAAACTGGGAGATAAGCACAGAGCTGAAAGTAGGAAACCACATGACGACTGATAGAAAGGAAAAATAAGTAACCTAAAAGATCAGTCTACACAATTATGCTAGCACATCCAAGAACTAAGAAAAAAGGATAAATTCACAGACACATATCAGCTCCCAAGATTAGATCAGGAAACCTACAAACTCTGAGATCTCTTCTAGTGACTAAAGTGTTTGACGCAGTAATTGAACACCTGCAAAAACACAAAAAGCCAGGTCCAAATCATTTTCCTGGGCAACTCTTCTAGACATTTAGTGAAGGCAATGTCATTTCTTCTCATTAATTCCAGAAAGGGAAAAGGCGGGAAGACGAATTGACAAATATAAAGACACAATTCAGATAAGGACAATTTAAGAAAGAAATTCCATGCCATTTCAATAGTTAACTACCCTCTGGGGAACTGCATGAAGATGTGGCAGCACAACCGTGCTTTCACCCTCTCATGACCACCCCCCGAATCGCTTCATGCAATAAGCAGACAGTGTGTCATATAGAATATGGGCATGTTCTAATGGGGCCTGGAGAGGATGAACAATGTGTCAACGAGGGCCATTACAGCAGGACCAACAGTGGATGCTACAGTTTTGTGAGGAAATCCAGGAAGACAAAGAACAGGAGAATGAACAAGGGGGCTCAGAGTAAAGGTCTAGTTTTGTAGGATGGTGGGAGGTGCTTTGAACCGGGCTGCCTTTCATAGGGACCTAGGTCCAAGTTAAAAAAAAAAAACTCCTCTGGCCCCAGTCAATCCTTGTACACTGGTTTTGGTTTGGTTTTTTGTTAAACGATGCACATGCATGTATTTGACAGAGAGTCAGAGAGATCACAATAAGGGAGTGGAGCTGGAGAGGGAGAAGCTGACTTGCCCTTGAGTAGGGAACCTGAGACCAGAGTCGATGCAATGACCCTGGGATCATAAGTTGAGCTGAAGGCCCTCTCTGAACTGATGGACACACCCTGGGACCCAATCTTTGTCTTCTGACACCTGCTAGTTCTAGACAAGAACCGCTGCTCTATCATTGTTCAGAAATGCAGGGGATATGGATTTCAGCTTGGGCTGGTGTTGCTTGAGTTATCTGACATGCTTTAATAGCTGGTCTAGCTTATCCTCCTGAAGTCAGAGATTTGGCTATGGACAAACTATTCTCCCATGCATATTTGTGTAAAGAGAATCCCTCCTTTGCTTGCTTTTGCAGAGGCAATGATATTAAGTCTTTTGGTGCTCTGCTTATATGGATAATGATGAGATTCCTCTTTGCCTTTGAATCTGGATCTCTGTTTCTGCTCCCAGATGAGGGACATTTTCAGCCCATATTTCTCAAATCGATGTTCATCCCTCTTTTTTCTTTCCCTCCTTGTTCTCCTACAATAGGCATCTCTTTCCCTCCATGACTACCTTAAGCTTTTTTTTTTTATTTTTTATTTTTTATAAACATATATTTTTATCCCCAGGGGTACAGGTCTGTGAATCACCAGGTTTACACACTTCACAGCACTCATCAAAGCACATACCCCCCCCCCCAATGTCCATAAACACACCTCCTTCTCCCAAACCCCCTCTCCCCAGCAACCTTCAGTTTGTTTTGTGAGATTAAGAGTCACTTATGGTTTGTCTCCCTCCCAATCCCATCTTATTTCATTTATTCTTCTCCTACCCACTTAAGCCCCCATGTTGCATCACCACTTCCTCATATCAGGGAGATCATAAGATAGTTGTCTTTCTCTGCTTGACATATTTCGCTAAGCTTGATACAATCTAGTTCCATCCTTGTTGTCGCAATTGGCAAGATTTCATTTCTTTTAATGGCTGCATAGTATTCCATTGTATATATATGCCACGTCTTCTTGATCCATTGATCCGTTGATGGACATCTAGGTTCTTTCCATAGTTTGGCTATTGTGGACATTGCTTCTATAAACATTCGGGTGCACGTGCCTCTTTGGATCACTACGTTTGTATCTTTAGGGTAAATACCCATTAGTGCAATTGCTGGGTCATAGGGCAGTTCTATTTTCAACATTTTGAAGAACCTCCATGCTGTTTTCCAGAGTGGCTGCACCAGCTTGCATTCCCACCAGCAGTGTAGGAGGGTTCCCCTTTCTCCGCATCCTCGCCAGCATCTGTCATTTCCTGTCTTGTTGATTTAGGACCTCAATGTGCGAAAGGAATCCATCCAAATCCTTGAGGAGAACACAGGCAGCAACCTATTCGACCTCAGCTGCAGCAATATCTTCCTAGGAACAACGCAAAAGGTAAGGGAAGCAGGGGAAAAAATGAACTATTGGTATTTCATCAAGATCAAAAGCTTTTGAACAGCAAAGGAAACAGTTAACAAAATCAAAAGACAACTGACAGAATGGGAGAAGATATTTCCAAACGACATATCAATAAAGGACTAGTGTCCAGAATCTATAAAGAACTTAGCAAACTCAACACCCAAAGAACAAATAATCCAATCAAGAAATGGGCAGAGGACATGAACAGACATTTCTGCAAAGAAGACATACAGATGGCCAACAGACACATGAAAAAGTCCTCCATATCACTCGGCATCAGGGAAATACAAATCAGAACCACAATGAGATATCACCTCACACCAGTCAGAATGGCTAACTTCCTTAAGCTTTTTGTAACGTTCCATCATTCTTCCTTCTCTCTTTGGATTTGATTCCTTATTTTCAAGTCTTTTTACTCCAGGTCACTAACTTGATCCTCTGCTTCTTCCAGCTTCTTGCATGTTGCTTCAAGTCGGCTACCAATCTTTTCATCGGGAATTTTATTTTATTTTATTTTATTTTATTTATTTTATTTTATTTTATTTATCAGTTTTATCTTTGTGGTTCTTGACTCTCCCTGATACCTTCTGTGTTTTCTGATGTACACAGAGTATCCTGGCCGCCTCTTTCAATCCTCCATCAGGCGTGTTGTATATAGAGGTTTCACTCCAATTATTGGCCGTGATCATATCTTGTTCTTTTTCCTCGGCTCAATTTATTCTTTCTCTTTGCCTTGGATATAGGACTCTTCTTCTTCTCTATATTCGAAAAGCCCGTCCTGTTTTCTAGCCAGAGGGTAATTTATTTAGGAAAAAGAGATCATGGAGTGCCCATGGGCTGGCCCTTGAGGGAGTCTCTGGTGTGTGTGTGTGTGTGTGTGTGTGTGTGTGTGTGTGTGCACATGTGTGACACATGCCCTCTGTTGTTTTGTGACTGTCCCGTCTTTGAGGCCAGTCATCTGACAAGGCTCTCCTTGTCTGCCATTTATGTGTTTGGGGTCTGGGCTGAATACACTGAGGTTTAGCTTGGCGGGCTCTGGTGTGCCTGTGAAAGGAGATGTTCAACCCACGCAACAGAACAAAGGCCTGCAGAATGGTGTAATCAGGAAAGAACATGTAGGAGGGCGTTCTTCTAGTTCCATAGGGAGAGTCTGTTCTCCTGGGACAGAGTAACTTGGTCTTAGAAAGGTTGTCCCCCAAGTGTTCCACTGCAGGGATATCGTGTTTCCAAATTAGGCAGCTAATGTGCTCACTGTCATGTCTTTGGTCAGTAGCTCGGTTTTGATGCTGCTGGTGCAAGAGCCCTAAATTTTTTTGGGTCCCCATCGAGTCATCTCCCTGAACACTGCCTCTTACGGATGCACTGCCAGAACCCATGATCATCCCACTGTCTCTCATGGTATTGTCTCTGATTGTAGTTTCCAGGTGTCTGCACCTGGTTGCTTGTTGGTGTCTTCTCAAGGAGAAGCACAGTGTTCTCTCAAGTCGATGTCTGCCAAACCTGGTGATCTGAAATCTCCAGGCCTCAAGACCCTTTGTTGGCAAGAACTCTTGCCCTTCAGACCCTATGCTGGTCACAGCCAATGCCATTGGGAAACAGGCTCTATGTGGATTTCCAATGTGCTCTGCTCCCCTGTGCCTTTGTCTTTTGCATTGGCTCACTTTACTCGTACGCACCAACCGCCCACATCTCCCCTGTGCTATGTCTCCAATCTTCTCCCATAGTTTATGTGACTTCTACTCTCTTTTTCTGTGGAGTTTACTTTGTATGCTTCAGGTCAATTTCCACGAAGGTGCAGTTATTGTGTTCATCCTCCAGTTGTATTCATGGATGAAGGCAAGCCTGGAGTTCTAAGATACTACTAGTTTTTCACTGTCCTCCAAAGTTACCACATATTCTTACCAAGGCATAAGAAAAAATGAATATTGCCACTTTCCTCATATTATAAAATGTTCCCAGGATAAACCCCCTGAGGGCTTTCAGGAATACTTTAGCAATATTAGGAGGATCTATGATGTCCAAGTATGATTGTCCGATAGCATTAATCTGCGATTGTAGCTCAGCCAGGTCTAGGCTAAAATTGGTATGATGTCAGATGCCACACAAATGTCTCTGAACATTTTCACAGGAGTGGTTACCCGTGGTTAAGGGCGTAGCACATATGTTGACATCCTCCATGACATATCAATGACATTTGAGTCTAGAGCAAAGATAATTGATTTCCCAAATATTCTACTGCTTTTTTTAGGCTATCTAGTCTACTCAATATATTTATATCAATGGTCTACTGATTGGATAAAGCATGAGATATATTTTGAAACAAAGTATTAACATCTTTTGCAGTGTGAAGGCTCTGAGATAAACCCAAAGAAGAGACAGTGGCTGTGGTGTTATAAGTAATACCTGTTATAAGCAACCCAACAAATCGACGTGTTTACCTAACTGTTTTTCTAATTCCAAAGTGAACTGGTATCCATAGTTAGCATACCAAGGTCCTGTAACTTCTACAGGCAATAAAACACAAGGCAGCTGCATAAATAAAAATAACACTGTAGGCTGATCAGACCTATGTAAACTGAAAGCAAGCAAACAATTAGTCAATATACAGTGAGGACAGTGAAACTTATACATAATAGTTTCATTAACTGTATATCTTGATATTATTCCTGCCCCAACAACCAACAGGATGGTCAAGGGACACAAGCTCTTAGTCAGCTTTCCAGTTCCTGGGTAATAAGCAGACAGAGGTGCATCTGTGGTAACAGGTCCCATAGCAGCCACAAGCTTCCAAACCTTTAATACCCTGTGGTGTAGGAAACATGCTATCAGGGATAGCATTAAGATGAACATTAAGAGAATCAATAACATCAATCTGAGACATTTGGGAGTTAAGACTTTTGCTCTTAGACCAATCAGTAATAGAGGCATCAGTGATAATGACATAGGGAGTAAGAACCTATGGAGGTCTCTACAAACATTCTACCCATGGAGATGAATTGGTGCGCCAGGTACTAGAAGTAGCACAATAAGGATGAACTAAAGGAGTCATCCTGACCACCAGATGAATGGGAAAAGTTCCTGATTGTACTTCCAGCAGGGTCCAGTGTTCTTCCTTAGCTCCTGGTTTAGCTATGGAAGTCTCTTCCTCCTCATCATAATTCATGCTGAAACCATCTAAGTATTTTAAAGTGTGTGAGGACTTAGAAACAGTCAGGCAACCATATACTGGTTGTTGATTATCTAGGGGAAAATGAAAACAAATGGGAGGGCCTGAGGTGAGGCCCATGAATTAAATTAATGAGCAGCAGTATCAAGTGAGACACTATCACTTATGCCTCTAAAAACCCAGGTAAAATTTGTCTGGATCCTTGGAGACAGATCACTCCAAGTAACTGCCTGAAAAGTAGGTGAATCGGGTATGTAGGCCCAAAAAAGGCGAGTCTCTGAGGCAGCAGTTAACAAAGCAAGGAATGCTAAGAACAAATTGGTTGGGTTAAAAGGCTTATCTGTGGATTTTACTAACTCCACAGCCCGAGAAGAAAGGGCTTTCATGGTGCCCCAAGTAGATGTTGCTTGACGTCGAGCACAACATCTCCTGGGCTCACTCAGCTGAAGTTTGGCCATCTTCCACTTTATCAGGGAGAAATCGTACCCCTATTGCCGGGAGCCAGCGTGGCGCTTCCTCATCCTGTGGAGAAATACAAATAAAACCCTGACCCCTCCTAAGGACAGGATCAGGCCCACGCCACATGTGAGTGAGGGGATCCTTCCACTTGGTATATGGAAGTGGTGATAAATCAGGAGTCCAGAAGTGCTCAGCTGCAGTCTTCACCATAGTATCTACATTCAAAAAAATTTAAAACATATAAAGCTAGAGATAAATGAACATGAGGTTTATATTTAAGTTTACCCTGTAAGATTTCCCCCTCTTTTAATTTTTTCAGAGCATTTTTGAGACTAGCATGACTTTGGTTCACAATGGCTTGACCTGAAGAATTATATGGAATAGCTGTAGAATGAGCAATGTGGAAAGTAGAACAGGATTGTTAAAAGGCCTTAGAAGTGTATGCAGAGCCATTGTCAGTCATAATGATCTAGGTGTGCAAATGCCTGAAAAAAATGATTCTGCACATCTGTAATAGCTTCTCTTGAATGTGCAGTAGCAAAAGTATATTCTGAAAAGGTGTCCATAGAAACATACAAATATGATAACTGACCAAAGGGTTTATATAAAGTAATATCCATCTGCCAAAGAGAATTAAGAGTTAGCGTACAAAAAGTTGGACAGGTTTGACATGATTTAACAATTTGTCCAGCTTGTTCTATGACAATCTTAAATTTCCCTTGTAATGCTTGTGCATTTTGGTGAAACATTTTGTGACTTCTCTTTGCTTTTTCTAAGGGAGTAAAAATAGCAGCATGAGTTGAAGCATCTGCTAGAGCATTACCTTCGGAAAGTGGACCTGGAAGGGCTGTGTGAGCATGAATATGGAAAATGAAATGAGATTCAGTTCTGGTTGTCAGTAAATGTTGAATCTGTGAAAATAAATGAACTAATTTTTTATCATTGCTAAGAATAAACGCAGAGATTCATCGAGAAATTGTTTTAGCCACATATTGACTATCTGTCTATATATTGAAGAACATATTGGAAGGCTTTTAATTCAGTGTGCTGCACTGAAGAGGTTTTATAGTGTAGTTTAGTACTAGTACAACGTAAGGTGGAAATGAAAATGATTCCAATGTCTCCAGTTTTACTTGCATCTATAAAAACAGTCGGCACATGAATAATTGGGGTTGTCTGGACAAGGCTAGGAAAAATGACAGCAGTCAGATTAAGAAACTGTAAAAGTTTATTATTAGGTAAGTGGAATATAATCTGTCCTGGGTATGTGGCCAAAGCAACTTTCCATTCACTATCTTTCATTTGTAGACTGGATAATTGTCCTTTGTATTTATTGGCACAAAGATAAAGTCAGGTTCTTGTCCCAATAAATGAAACAACCATGTGTGTCCTTTGGTTATCAATTGTACTACCATTTGTAAAGTTGGATTGATAACTTTTTAAAATTTATTTCTTTATTTTCAGAATAACAGTATTCATTTATTTTTTACCACACCCAGTGCTCCATGCAATCCGTGCCCTCTATAAACCCACCACCTGGTACCCCAACCTCCCAACCCCCGTCACGTCAAGACTATCAGATTGTTTTTCAGAGTCTAGAGTCTCTCATGGTTCACCTCCCCTTCCAATTTTCCTCAACTCCTTTCACCTCTCTAACACCCCATATCCTCCATGCTTTGTGTTATGCTCCACAAATAAGTGAAACCAAATGATAATTGACTCTCTCTGCTTGACTTATTTCACTCAGAATATCTCTTCCAGTCCCATACATGCTGCTACAAAAGTTGGGCATTCATCCTTTCTGAAGGAGGCATAATACTCCATAGTGTATATGGACCATAACTTTTAAATAATGAATGGCAAGATTAATCCATTCCAAAATTCCTGAAGATTGCCACAAAATAGCAATAGGTAAAATTTGTGGACATAATATATTCAAATATATTGATTGGTTGTGTAAACTTGAGTTAATTGTGCTTGTGAGATAGCCTGTTCTACCAGAGATAGAGCAGTTTTAGCTGCCTCAGGTAGTTGCCATGGTGAACTTGGATGAGAATCATCTTTTAAAATCAGACATAGTGGTTGTAATTGTTTAGCACTAAGGGCTAAATATGGGTGAGGCCAATTAATATTACCTAATAATTTTTGGAAATCATTAAGAGTTGTCAAATGCTGTGTTCTAATTTGGATGTTTTGTGGTCTTATTTTCTTATTATGTATGACATATCCTAGATATTCAAAAGGTTGCTGTCTCTGAATTTTTTATGGTGCCACAACTAGGCCATACAGATCCAAAAACTCTAACAAATTTTTTAAAGCCTGTTGCAACGATATCTCAGTTTTTGCTGAAAGCAAAATATTATCCATGTAATGTATACAGTATATTTGATTCTGATATTTTTTCTCTAAAAAGGAGTCAGGGCCCGAGAAACATACTGTTGACCCAAAGTAGGACTGTTAGCCATCCCTTGAGGCAAAATAGTCCTTTGATATCTATCATGAGGTTCTAAAAAATTTGTACTTGGCACTGAAAAAGCAAATCTATCAATATACACTGGGGCTAGCGGAATGATAAAAAAGGAGTCTTTCAGATCTATAACTAACATTTGATGATCAAGTGGAATACTAGTTGGAGATGGTAGTCCAGGTTGCAGGGCTCCCATTGTTTGTAGCACAGCACTACTTGCCCTGAGATCTTGTAATAATCTCCATTTGCCAGATTTCTTTTTAATAGCAAATATTGGGCTATTCCAAGGACGAGTAGATTTCTGTAGATAACCAAGAGCGTATTGTTCATCCATTAACAATTTTGCTGCCTCTAACTTCTCTTTAGATAAGGGCCATTGATCAACTCACACAGGAGTAGAGGCATAGCATCTGGTCTAGTCAATGGCCCTTATGAAAACCCATACCATGTCTATAACTTTTTGGTGTTATTGATAGAGGTTCAATAGGGCCTTGTAAAGTCTTTCCAAGGCCTTTGCGTTTTTCATACCCCGATCTGTGCATCATTTGAATAACTTTAGGAGATTGTGATTCTTTAGGAATGGGAGGTGTCTCTAACACTAGTCCCATATCAAATAGTATATCTCTGCCCCAAAGGTTCAAATCTATATCTAATGTAAAAGGTTGAAAATTTCCATGATGGCCTTGCCAAGGTGAGTGGTTAGAGCTAATTTTTGGAGGTTATGCATTACATACTCCCTTTATGTGAGTGGTAGTGCTTTTGAGGGGCCATTGAGAGGGCCAATCCTTGAGTGCTATGACTGACATATCAGCTCCGGTATCAATCAAGCCCTGAAATGGGTGACCATGGATATATAGGGTCAAAAATGGTTTATCAGAGGTAATAATTATCATCCAATAGGCATCTGTGAGCCAAATCCTTGTTCCCCTCGTTGAGGTTTCACAATTTGGTTCTGTGATTGTACTCTAGATAACAAGATTAATTGTGCTATAGATATTTTAGGTTGCAAGGCCATGATCCCAGAAGAGAGAGAAATCATTATTTTAATTTCTCCTGTGTAATCCTCATCTATAAATCCAGGATGAAAATTTAACCCCTTCATAGTCCAGCTAGAATTGCTTAATAAAAGTCCCCAAATACCTTTTGGCAAGGGGCCCCATATTCCAGTAGTAATTGCTTTAGAGGATTCCCCAGCCTCAAGGTAAACAGCAACATCTGGGGCTAAGTCGAGTCCAGCACTGGACAGACATATGACTTTTATTGAATAATTCCTCCAAAGAGGGGAGAGACAGTGCTGATGCCATCACGGAATCTCCGCCATGAGAAGGGCTTAAACTGCACATTAGAAAATCCTCACCTTCTTCTCCCACTGAATGAGATTTTAAAGACAATAAATCTATAGAATGTTTAGGGTCTAAAAGGTCCCTAATCTGGGACCAGAGGTTCATTGTACCCTCTGGAACTGTTGTAGCACCGTGAACAAAAATTTGATTCTTAATTTCTTGACCCACATGGTGCCAAAGTTCAAGATTTGCACAATCTCCCTTAGGAAACCAGGGGCAAAAATCACTAACAACCTCAAAAAATCCCTGAAGAGTCTCATGAGAGATTCCTGACCCTCTCTCCTTTAGAAGAGCTTGCAGGGCCTGCAAAAAATGACCCTCTTAGGTTAACTGAACTGTCCTCATATTTTACTCCTGTCGTTCCAGATAACCTGGATTCTCCTCCCTGATATAAAGTCCTCAACTGAGTTGCCACTTGTCTTCAGGTCCCTGTTGGGGTGCTACCTGTCATGGCCAGCGTGACAAGAGGTAGAAGGGTTGAAGGGTAGGAGAATGAAAAAAGGGAATGTGGGGAATAGGAAGGACACAGGCAAATGTGTCAGCAGGTGCCAAAGTTTATTTTTCAGAGCTTTGATTTATACCACACAGTAAGGGAATCAGTTCCTGTACATCTGGTGATAGTTTCTATTTTGGCCTGAGAGTAGCTGGCCATACAGAGATATCAGACAGCCTTGTCCTTCATGGTTTGGACACTTAGGCCATAACTCAATATTCACAAAACACAGGAGCCTTATTATCTTAGTCTTGAGAGAGCAGCTTCAATGGCAACAAGCCTAACCTCACAATGTTCTCATAACAATCACCAGGGAACACGATGTCACTTTTTCTTGCCACCTGTGAAGGTCCTCGGATTAAGAGTTTCCCAAGAACTGTTGCTCTATTGGGTTAACCCCTTCTAGGCACGAGGCCCCCAAAACTTGTTGGTGCATCAAAACAACAAAAACTTGGAGGATTTACCAACATATACACCACCAACATGGAAGCATATGAACAGAAAGGAAGGGATATGGGGACCTCAATCCAAAATTTCTAGGGACTATGATATCCATTTTCAGCACAGGACAGATCATCCAGATGGAAAAGTAGTAAGGAATAACAGATGTCATCAGGATCTCTCTAGACCACCTGAGTTTTGGGGATACAACCATTAGATTGTGTCTCTGTGGATCATAAGAGGAGTTCTTCCTAAAGGTAGACCTAACTTTATCTATCACAGATAGTGTGCTGAAGTCAAAATCAATATGTAACTAATGGAAGAGAATTCAAATACTCTTTTGTATACTTATGACCATGAAGGTATGAAAACGGAAACAAATCACTTATGAATGGGAAACACAACCAGACACTAATAGGTGGAAAACACAAAACACTCGTGAACTAGCAAGGAATCAAATAAGAACATCCAAAGGAAAATAATAAAGTGCCATGAGCAAAGGAAAGTCAAGAAAATTATGAGATGATGCCAAAATATTTTATGGGGAGACAATAAGGGGTTAAATGCGTGCATTTCCAAAAATTAAAAACACCGAAAAAAGGCAACCTAACTGGACGCCAGAAGGAAAAAATAGAAAATACGAACTCCAAAGTTAACACAAAAATTGAAATAATACATATGATTATCTAATTAAAGGAAATACAAGCAAACCAATAGGAAAAAAAATCAGGGGAACTCACACGTCAGTTTTGAAAACATTAACAAACTGGAGGAGCCGTTACCTGGATAAAACAGGGAGAAAAGCAAACAGCTGAAAGTAGGAAACCACATGACACCTGATAGAAAGGGAAAAAAAAATAACCTAAATGACGCTTCTACACAATTATGCTAGCTAATCCAAGAAGTGAGAGGAAAGGATAAATTCCAAGACACATATCAGCTCCTAAGATTAGGTCAGGAAATCTACAAAATCTGAGCTCTCTACTATTGGATAAAGAGTTTGAGCAGTAATCAAATACCTGCCAACAAACAGAAGGCCAGCTACAAATCCATTTCCTGGGCAACTCTTCTAGACATGTAGTGCAAGCAGTGTCATTTTTTCTCATCGAATCTGGAAATGGAAGAGGTGGGTAGACTCTACTTTAGAAGAATAAAGACTTGTGTAGCTAAGGACATTTTAGGAAACAAATTCCATGCCATTCCCATAATTAAAAATAATAAAAATATAATTCTTTCCTTTTCTTTCTGTGTCTTCATCTGGTTTGAAATTGTTTTTCTTTGAATTGTTTTGTTCTATTGAGGAAGCCAGCCTATCATCCATCATCCGTTTTAGACAAAGTATCCACAGATGCTTTAGTTCCATATACGACCTAGTGCTTCTCCTAATATATGCCACCAATCCTGAACACCCATTAAGCAGTTTCTTCTTTTCTGTATCCCTGTATCTATTCATGTCTCTCTTTTCTGTATCCCTCAAGTCCTGAGTCACTCCTGCATTTCCTCCTTCTCTGACTTCTTCCACTTCAGTTTCCCTTATTTTATTAATGATTATGGTATTCGTCCTGGGGCACATATGAGGGATGACATATGATATTTCCCTTGGTCTGCTTGCCTTTTTCATTTTGCATTACCCAGTCATGGGACATTCATGTCAATGCAAGGACCAGAGGTTCATCCTCCCTGATGCTTGAGGAATAATTCTGTTACCAAGAAGGACCACAACTTCTTTATCCACTAGATTGTGCTAGGTACTGTGGCTCAATCCACAGTTATTCTCATGTGGACATTGCAGGCCATGGATATAGGCCATCCCCTTCCTCTGACTAAAGAGACTTGTTCAACATGTCTATAACCATTACCACAAAAAGTGGAGTTAACTAATTATGACAAGGAGTGCTGTCCAGGCCTCTTCCTTAAGAGTTAGCTCTGATGCAGAAAGTCACTTTCCTTGAAGACTTGAAAAGGTGTTTAAGGGAAAACCAGGTAGAAAGACCCCTAATCCCTTAAAACTCCTGTTTCAAAACACTAGGAGATGAGGACACAGACAGCACAATATATCCATGCCCTAAACTTTTTCCTTGAAAAGGGACTTTCCATCCCTTCATCATCACTGACCCATAGGGAAAAGACATTGAGAAAGGACTCTCTCACCCACAGGATGAACAAACCCATGGAGAGATGTTTATATCCAAGAGGCCTCATCGATTCTTGAGATCTCTAGAAATTTTAGTGGAAATAGGAACACATTGCAGTCTCTGGGGAAATGTTGGCTTAAAGGATGGTATAAAAAACATCATTTTCTTTTCTCTTTGTCTAGAAAGGGGAAGCGGGACATTGACACACAAGACAAACTGCGTTCTTGATCAGGCTCATAGGGCTCTTTTTCTGTCCTTCCCAGGATTCCTACCTAAAGCCATAGGACTCCAAGGTCATGGGAGAGGGATGGCTGCTTCAGTGAATCCAGCAACTGTGATATCACAAAGCTTTGATGTCATAGCAGCCACTCCTCATCAACCCACGCCTGATATCTACACTTGGCTGGAGTAGTCATGGGTGTGCCAAGAGGATCCCAAGTCTCCCAAACCACAGGAGCCACCTGGATCTCTCACCGAGGCAGTTTGTGAAGCAATTCCGTTTCAGCTTCTCCATGGCCGACTTCATAATCTTAAGAACCTTGAGCATTCCCACAGGGTGGAGCAACTACCCTCTGGGGATCTGCATGGAGATGTGGCAGCACAAGCTTGCCTTAATCCTCCCATGGCCATCCCCCAAATGGTTTCATGGGATAAGCAAACAGTGCCTGTTGTGGAAGATGGGCATGTTCTAATGGAGCCAGGAGACGATGAACAATGTGTCAATAAGAGGCCATTACAGCATGACAGACAGCAGAGGCTACAGGTTGGTGATGAGATCCAGGAAGACAAAGAACAGGAGAATGAACTAGGAAGCTCCGAGCGAAGGTCGGGCATTTTAGGATGGTGGGGGGTGCTCTGTATCTGACTGCATTTTAAAGGGACCTAAGTTCAAATTAAATAAAACATCCTATGGCCACAGTCAATCCTTGTACACTGCTTTTGGTTTATGTTTTAGTCAAATGATGCACATGCACCTAATTGACAGAGAGACAGAGTGATCACAATCAGGTGGTGGAGCCAGATGGGAGAAGCTGACTTGCCCATGAGCAGGTAACCTGGGACCAGAGAGAATGCCATGACCCTCGGATCATGAGTTGAGCTGAAGGCCACCTCTGAACTGATGGACAAACACCGAGACCCAACCTTTGACTTCTGAATACCTTCTCGTTCTAGATAAGAGCCGCTGCTCTGTCATTGTTCAGAAATGCAGGGGATATGGATTTTGGCTTGGGCTGGTGTTGTTTTAGCTGTCCGACCTAATTCGAGAGCTGGTACAGCTTGTCCTCTTAAAGTCAGTGACTTGGCCATGGACAAAGTATGCTCCAATGCATATTTGGGTAATGGCATTACCTCCATTTCTAGCTTTTGCAGGGAAATGACACTATGTCTTTTGGTGCCCTGCTTCTGTGGATGGTGATGGGAGTCCTCTGTGCCTCTGAATCTGGATTTCTTTTGCTGCTCCCAGATGAAAGCCATTTCAGCTCTGATTTCTCAAAGACATGTTCAGCACTTTTTTTTTTTCTCTCATTCCTATTTCTCCTACAATATGCACCTATTTCCATTCCTTGGATTCGATGGATTCCCTAAGCTCTTTGTCATGTTTCATCACTCTTCCTTCTCTCTTTGGACTTGTTCCTTATTTTCAAGTCTTATTCTTCCAGATCACTTGGATACTCTGCTTCTGCCAGCTTCCTGGACTTTTCATCCAGTCTGCTTCCAATCTTTGCATCAGGAACATTTAATTTTATATTATTTTACCTTTATCAGCTTTATCTCGTGGTTCAGAACTCTCTGATTATCAGTGTTTTCTGATGTTCACGAAATATCCTGGATGCTGCCTTTTATCCTCCATTGGGGGTGTTTTATATAAAAGTTTCACTCCGTTTCCGGGCCATGATCATTTGCTGTTCTTTTTCTCAGCATCAATTGATTCTTCCATCTTTGCATTGGATCTAGGTCTCTATCTTCTTCTCAGTATTCTAAAACCCCATTCTGTTTAATAGCCTGGGAGGAAGTTCTATAGGAAGAAGAGGTCATGGAGTTCCCAAGGGCTGGCTCTTGAGAGATTCTCAGTTGTGTGTGTGTGTGTGTGTGTGTGTGTGTGTGTTATGCATGCCCTCGGCTTTTGTGTTGTGACTTTCCCCTGTACTTGAGACCAGTCATCAGCAGAAGATCTCTTGCTTGCCATTTGGTGTGCTTGGTTTCTGGGCTGAATATGCTGAGGTTTAACATGCTGGGTTCTCATGTGCCTGTGAAAGAGGTGTTCAAACAACTCAACATTTTTAAGGCCTGTAGAATGTTGTGTTCAGGAGAGAGCATGTGGGCAGGGCTTTCTTCTAATCCCCAATGGGTGAGTCTGCTCTCCTTGAACTAAGCAGCTTGAACACAGGAAGACAGTCCACCAAGAGTTCAACGGTTGGGATTTTGGTATTTGCAGGTTAGGAAGCTAATGTCCTCACCATCCTGTCTTTGTCAGTACCTCAGTCTTGATGCTGCTGGTGTGAGAGCCCCAAATTTATTATGCCCCCATCGAGTCATCTCCATGAACATTGCCACTCATGGATGCTCTGCCAGAACTCACCATCTTCCCACTCTGTCTCCTGGGATGGACTATGATCATGGTTTCTAGGCTGTCTGCACCTGGTTGCTTGTTGGTGTCCTCTGCAGGAGAAACACAGTATTCCCTCAAATTGACGTCTGCTCAACCTGCTGATTTGAAATCTCCAGGCCTCATGACCTTGTGTTGGCAAGAACTCGGGCCATTCAGACCCTCTGCTGTTCACAGCCAATGGCTTTGGGAAACAGGTTTCTTGTGTATTCCCAGTGTGCTCTTTTCTCCTGTTCCTTTGTCTTTTGCATTGGCTTACTGGCCTCCGACACACCAGTTGCACACGTCTCTCCTGAGTCATGTTTTCAATCTTCTCCCATAGTCTCTGCGACCTCTTTTCTCTTTTGCTGTGGAGTTTAATTTGTAGGCTTCAGGTCAATTTCTGCCGAGTTCCAGTTGATGTGTTCATCTTCCTGTTGTGTTCATGGCTGAAGACAAGCCTGGATTTCTCAGACACTACTACCATCTCACTGTCCTCCCAAGGAACAAAAAAGTTCTTACTGAGGATAAGCAAGAATGAATTATTGACACTTGCCTCATGTGGCAGTGTTGTGGAGAACATTGGGCTAGGGAATATTTATCATTCAGAAAGACAAATAACATACATTTTCACTTTCTCGTTGTTGTCAAGAGATACGGGAAAAAGCAAGGGAAAAAGGGACAAACCACATGGTTCTAACCAGGCACACAAAATTTGGTGTTTGTTAGAAGACAGGTTTGTGAGAATACGTGTTTATCAAAGAGGACAAAAGGCGACATTCTTTGTAGGAAATGTGGTTGGAAGTGATGGAATGTGAGGTTCAAGTCATGTCAAATTGAATTGCTATCCATAAAAGAACAACTTCCTATCTCTTGAAATTTAATTATAAGTCTATGTGAACACACACAGACAACATCCAGACAGACACACACATACACACACACACACACACACACACACACACACACACACACAGAGAATGGAGACACACAAAAGACGGAGACACAGTGAGGAATAACACTAAAGGAAGAAACACTCCCAAATAATACCATAAAAAGGAAAGGTACAGAGAATCCAAGTCCGAAACCAACCAAAATAGAAAGTTAACCTCCTACCTATCAATTTTCAGTTCAAGTATTCTGGATAAATTCTCCCATCAGGACAAACAGGTACTGGACTGAATAAAAATTTTAAAAAAAAGCAAAAATGGTCCACAAGAAAACAATAAAAACTTAACAAGCTTGACCTTATGCCATGAATATAGATTTCCTCCAACTATAAAGATACATATAGCTTGAAAGTGAAGGAATTGGGAAAACATAGTTTATGCAATGGGCAAGTAGAAAAGAGCCAAAGAGATGGTGCTTATCCAGATAGAGAGATTTTATGCCTTCCAGAGACAAAAGATTACCGGAAGGAGTTTTGTCTTGATGGGACATCGAAACATCAGAAACTTGGAAGGATTGCCAACATATCACCACCAACATGGGTGTATCTAAATGTTGGAAGCATTTACAGAAAGGAAAGGACGTGGGGACCTCAATCCAGTATTGTTGGGGACTATGATATCCACTTTCAGCACAGGAAAGATCATCCAGATGGAAAGGTGGTAAGGAATTACAGAAGTCATTATGTGCTGTCTAGATCACATGAACTTTGGGGATCCATGCATAAGATTGTGTCTCTGAGGACCATAAGATAAGTTCTTCCTAAGGTCAGACCAAACTTTGTCTATCACAGATCATGTGCTGGAGTCCAAATCAAGTCATAATTAATGGGAGAGAATTCACATTATATCTTGTATACTTATGACCACAAAGTATGAAAATGGAAAGAAGTCACTTATAAAGATGTGAGGAGTTGGGAGTTGGGGTATCAGATGGTGGGTATTATAGAGGGCATGGATTACATGGAGCACTGGGTGTGGTGAAAAAATAATGAATACTGTTGTGCTGAAAATAAATTAAAAAATAATAATTCAAAATTTAAAAAAAAAAGAGAAGAAAAGAAAGAAAGTTTGATAAAGCCCCCAGGGAATCCGTCAGTTCCTGGCTCTTGTTTTTGTGAGGCTTTTCATCACTGCTTCAATCTTGTTACTAGATATCAGTCTATTCAGATTGTTAATTTCTTCCTGCTTAAATTTTGGGAGTTTATAATTTTCCAGGAATGCATCCATTTCATCTAGGTTGCTTAGCTTATTGGCATATAAATGTTTATAATAACTTCTTACTATTGTTTCTCCTTCCTTGGTGTTTGTTGTGATCTCTCTCTCCTTTTCATTCATAATTTTCTAAATTTGGGCTTCCTCTCTTTTCTTTTCAATTAGTGTGGCCAATGTTTTATCGATCATATTGATCCTTTCAAAAGCCTAGCTTCTAGTTTCATTGATGCATTCTACTGTATCTCAGGTTTCTATCTCATTGATCTCAGCTCTAATCTTGATGATTTCCTTTCTTTTGTGTGGAGTTGGTTGGATTTGTTATTGATTCCCCAGTCTCCTAAGGTGTAGAGACAGCTGCTGGGTTCTGGATTTTTCCTTTTTTTTTTTTTTTTTTTTTGAGGGAGGCTTGGATGGCTATGTATTTCCCCCTTAGGACCGCCTTTACTGTATCCCATAGATTTTGTACCCAAGTTTCTTCATTCTCATTGGTTTCTATGACATTGTTTCCATTAATCTTTGATCTCCTGGTTGATCCAAGCATTCTTAAGCAAGGTGGCCTTTAGATTCCAGGTATTTGAGTTCCTTCTGAACTTTTCCTTGTGATTGAGCTCAAGTTTCAAAGCACTGTGATCTGAGAATGTGATGGGATAGTCTCAGTCTTTTGGTATCGGTTGAGTCCTGATTTGCGACGCAGTATGTGCTCTGTTCTGGAGGAGGTTACATGTGCACTTGAGAAGAATGAGTATTCTATTGTTCTAGGGTGGAATGTTCTGTATATCTATGAGATCCATCTGGCCCAATGTGTCATTCAATGCTCTTGCTTCTTTATTGATTTTCTGCTTCTATGTTCTATTTCTGAGAGAGGCATGTTAAGATCTCATATCATTTATGGATTCGTATCGATATGACTCTTATCTTGACTAACAGTTTTCTTACGTAATGGGCTTCTCCCATATTGGGGGCATAGATATATACAATTGTTAGATCATCTTGGTGGATAATCCCTTTAAGGATTATGTAGTGGCCTTCTGTATCTCTGACTACAGTCTTTAGTTTAAAATCTAATTTGTCTGATATGAGAATCGCTACCACGGCCTTCTTTTGAGACCCATTGGAATGAGATATGTTTCTCCATCCCGTCACTTTCAGTCTGGGTGTATCTTTAGGTTCAAAATGGGTCTCTTGTAGACAACATATGGATGGGTCCTGTTGTTTTATCCAATCTGCAATCCCGTGCTTTTTATAGGCGTATTTAGGCCATTCACATTGAGAGTGATTACTGATAGGTACGTTTTTATTGACATTGAGGTACCATTGAAGTCTTTCTTTCTGTTTATTGTCTCTATATTTTTGTTCAATGCTATTCTTAGGATTTTTCCTCTTTAATAGAACCCCCCTGAATATTCCCTGCAATGTCGATTTGGTGGTTGCATAGTCTCTTAAGCTTGCCGGTCTTGAAAACTATCTCTCCATCAAATTTGAATGTCAGTATTGCTGGATAAAGTATTCTTGGCTGCATGTTCTTCTCATTATGTGCCCTGAATATATCTGCCAAACTTTTTCTGGATAGCTAGGTGATCCTGATGTGCTTTCCTCTGTACGTAAGGACCCTCTGTCCTAGCGGCTTTCAAGAGATTGTATCTACACTTATGATTTTTCAGTTTTACTATCAGGTGCCTTGATTTTTTTTGACTCTATAATCTTGGGGAGGAGACTGTTCTTCCCCTAGTATATGAAGTCTGGTTCCAATTGCAAGACTGGGTGTATTTTCATGAAGAACTTGTTCCACTATATCTTCTCGACTTCCTTCTTTCTCCTCCTCTTCAGAGATTCCTGTAATTCTGATATTGGAACTTTTTATGTCATCTTTTATTTCCCTGATTCTGTTTTTGTGGCTTCTAAGCTGTGTGTTCCAGGTTTCTTCCTGATCCTCTTTCTCTGTTTGTACTCAAGATCACTAATTCTATCTTCTTTTGCAGCTACCCTAGCATTTAGAGAATTTAGATTCAATTGGAACTCGTTGAGAACATTGTGTACTTCATCCATGGTGGCTTTCAGTTCTGCCCCATTCAAACTTTTTTTTTTTTTTTTCATCCATGGCTTTCTGAAACCTAGCTATTGCCTGGATAATTGTGGGCCTTTATTCTCTTTCATACTTATTGACTTTGTTGAAAGCCATTAGCTCTGTTGCAGAAGAAGGCCCATGCTCTGTATGTTTCTTCTCTGTTACATTCCTCTTCATAGTCATTTTTGTGAGAGATGATTGAACGGATATAGCTGGATGTATCGACCGAGGTGCAGTCAAGGTGCACCTTGGAATGCATCTGAGCAAACAGGATTCCCCACCGAAACGAGAGAAAAAAGAAAAGATAAAGAAAATAAAGAGAGATGGAGAGTGAGGTAAAAAAAGGGAAGATAAAAAATTTTCAGCCCTATGTGCCCTAAGGAAAGATTTAAAAACACAGACAAACAAAAAGACTGATAAATGTATATGACATGCTACATATCATGTCATATACTTTTATATGGAGCAATATATATATATATATATATATATATATATATATATATCCAGGTGCTCCTGATGTGCTTTCCTCTGTGTGTGTGTATATATATATATATATATATATATATATATATATATATATACAAATAAAGGAAGAACCTCATCAAAAAGAACACCGAGTATAAGAATTGTATACTATCAGGACAAACACAAAAATACAGAAACACTGGCGAAGATAAAGATAGGAGATTGATTATAAATTCTGTGTGGGTAAGGAAGTTTATTTTCATTCTTCCTGGATGTATCTTGATATTTTTGATATCTTTGTTAAAAAACTCAACTTTCCTAGATAAAGGGGGATTAAAAATTGGTTTACCTATAGGGGTAGCATTGATTGGGGAAAGGGGATTACCTTGAAGTTTAACTCTATATTAACATTAAAAAATAAAAAATTAAAAAATAAACCAGACTAAACTATACTAAATTAAAAAATTAAAAATAGAATGCAAAAGCAAAACCAAGGTGTATGATTCAAAAAGTTCAGGTTAAAAGGTTAATATGGAATTTGATATACTGGACATCTCAGTGTGATGGGAAATTGGTTAAAAAATTATCTATATATAACAAATGAACCAGAATAGTGGGAAAGGGTTAAAAATCAAAGTTGTGTCTCTGAAGTAGTGGTGGTTGTTCTCTTGTAGTCTTTTTTTTTTTTTTTTGGTTGGTATTTTTGGGGGAGGGGCCTGCCAGGTGGTTTTCAGTCAATGATGTTCCCTGATTTCAGTCCTCCCACCTCTCTCAAGGGTGTGGGCTTTGAGGAAACCTATTTTTTAAGCCTTTCTTCTCTGAAGGTTTTGTTTGTTCAGTTTTTTTTCCGTAGCCTTGACTGCTTTTGATAGTTTTTGGAGGTTTAGAGGAAAGCAAACTGCACCCCGACCTCCCTCTCAGAGAGAAGCCTCAGTCTGCTCACCTGTGGGTTCTGCAGTTTCCATATAAATTTCCCCTTGGCTGTTGGCAGAGCAGATTTTGAGTCACGATCCTGGGGTACGCAAGATCTTCTGCTTGTAGACAAACCATGGCAGCAGCCATTCTCTGGGCAGCTCCAGAGAGGTTCAAAGGAGTGAAGGCACACTGAGATTTTCATGTTTGCCCGTGCTGGGAGTGCCTGGCATTTCATGGTCTAATATTGCCAGGCTTGCAAGCACCTCTCTCAGGGAAGTGTCTGGGTCACATCCATATCAGGTTCTGATAGCAGGGCACGGGTCCAAGAGCACGAGCTGGGCCTTCGCACACCTCTCTCAGAGTGTGTGAGGCACGCACGCGTCTCAGGCTCTGATAGTATGGCATTCATCTAAAAGCACCGGGCAGGGCCTTCACACACCTTTCTCAGGTGAGGTAAGGGGTGCATCTGTCTCAGACTTTGTTAGCAAGGCTCACATTTCTGCTGTCTTGTGAGGCTCCCAGCCCATCACAGGAGCCAGATCCCACACGATCTTGGGCTCACTGGTGGCTCAGGGACCAAGACCTGCTTTCCCCACCACACTCCCTCTTGCTCAGTGTCAGGGGAGGCTGTCCTGGGTTCAGGGACTTAAGTCCCTTTCCTTAGCCACCTGATTCCCACAATTTACCACCATGATGCTTTGCTCTTTTCAAGTGCTGTCAAACAGAGTCCAAGTTAATGCTGGTCCCCAGATGCAGGACACTCTAGTAGTGGGGTATTACTTTTCAACTGGCCACCTCGGGTGGCTTCCTTCCATTTTTGTTTATCTTTTAATCTCAGTCTGATGTTCTCACTCCGCTTTTCCTGCCCACTTGTGTCTTCTGCCCCTGTATAGATCCAGACATGTACAATTCGGATCTCAGGCTGATGTCTTGGGTTATTGGAGTTCTTTGGTAGGAAATCGCCATCCTATGCGGTAAAGGCTGAGACGGTGCCTTTTCCTACTTTCCCGTTATCTTGTCTCATCTCACATAACACTTATTATGAAATTTCAAGAGATAAGAGGTCGGCCATTATGGATAGCAAATCAATTTTATATGCCTTGAAAACTCACATTTTATCACGTTCAACATTTTCTTCAAATTATGTCTTATTTATTCCTCTTTTATAATCACGTGTTCCCACTAACCTGCCTTAAACACAAAATTTTGTGTGTCTGGGGAAAGTCGTATTTTTTGTCCCTTTACCCCTGCTTTTTCACATGTTTCTTTACTACCATGAGAGAGTGAAATCATATATTATTTGTCTTTCTGAGACTGGGAGATGCGAAGTAGCCCAATACTCTCCATAACTATGCCACATGAGGCAAGTAGCAAGAACTCATTCTTCCTTAAGGCTGGGTAAGAGTCTGTGGTGCCTTTGGAGGACAGTGAGATAGTAGTAGTTTCTGGGAACTCCAGGCTTGTCATTAGCCATGAAAACAAAAGGAAGATGACTACATCAACTGAACATGGCAGATATTCACCTGAAGCCTACAAATTAAGTGCTACATCAAAAGAGAAAAAAGTTGCAGTCTGTGGAAGAAGATTGGAGCATGGCATAGAGATGTTTGGTGCTTCGAGGGCAGTAAGTCAATGCAAAAGACAAAGGTACAGGAGAGAGGAGAACACTGGGTGAACGCCTAAGGAGCAAGTTTGTCAATGCCATTGGCTGTGGCCAGCAGAGGATCTGGACGGCACAAGTTACTGCCAAAAAAATGGTCTTGAGGTCTGATTGTTCAGATCAGCAGGCTTGGCAGATATCAATTTGAGACAACATGAGACAACACTGTGTTGCTCCTAGAAATGACACCAACAAGCAACCTGGAGATGACATGAACAAGACAGCCTGGAAACCATGATCAGAGACAGTACGATGGGTCACAGTGGGAAGATGGTGTGTTCTGGCAGTGCATCTGAGAGAGGCAGTGTTCGTAGAGATGACTTGATGGGGGTACGAGAAATTTGGGGCTGTTGCACAATCAGCATAAAGACCGAGCTACTGGCAAAGACTTGACGGTGAGGACATTAGCTGCCTCATGTACAAAAATCAAGTCCCAAACTTGGAACACTGGGGGACTGCCTTCCTATGTCCAAATTGATTAGTTAAAGGAGAAGAGATTTTCTATTAGGGGAGAAGAAGAAACCCTGCTCACAAGCTCTCTACTGACCAAAGCATTCCACAGGCCTTCTTTCTGTTGAGTTGTTTGAACAATTCATTTCACAGGCAAACCAGTGCATACCAAGCTAAACCTCACCATATTCAGCACAGAAACCAAACCCTCGAAATGGCAGGCAAGGAGAGCCTCTGCAGATGACTGTCTTTAAGGACAGGGGACAGCCACAACACAACAGCAAAGGGCATGCATGCCACACTCAACCGAGTCTCCCTCAAGGGCCAGCCCTTGGACACTCCATGATCTCTTCTTCCTAAAGTCATTAACCTAAGGGGGTAGAAAACAGAATGGGCTTTGTGAATTGAGAGAAGAATTCAGAGACCCAGATACAATGCAAAGATGGAAGAGTCAACTGATGCTGAGGAAAAAGAATAAGAATTGATCATGGCCAGGCAATCAAAGTGAAACCTCTAAATGTAACACGCCCAATGGAGGATTAAAAGCAACAAACAGGATACTCACTGTACATCAGAAACACACAGAAGACATCAGGGCGTCTTGAATCACAGAGATAAAACTGATAAAATATATAATAAAGTATTGGGTCCCTGATGAAAATATTTGTAGCAGACTGGATGCAAAGTCAAAAAAGCTGGCAGAAACATAGGATCAAATTAGTGACCTGTAAGACAAATACTGTAAGAAAAGGAAGAAAAGAGAAAGAGAGAAGGAAGAATGATGGAAGATGACAATGATCTTGGGAAACCATCAACTCCAAATAATGGAAAGAGGTGCCTATTGTAGGAGACCTAGGAGCAAGAGAATGTAGAAGGCCAAACATTTCTTTGAGAAATCAGAGCTGAAAATGTCCTTCATCTTGGAGAAGAAACAGAGATCCAGATTCAGAGGCACAGAGGACTCCCATCACCATCAACAGAAGCAGAGCACCAAAAGACATAGTGTCATTCCCCTTGCAAAAGCTATCAATGGAGTAATTCCTTTTACCCAAATTCGTGTGGGAGAGTAGTGTGTCCATAGCCAAGTCATTGACTTCAAGATGATAAGTTATACCAGCTCTTGAAGCAGGTTGGATAGAGCAAGTCAAGCTAGTTCAAGACAAAATCTGTATCCCCTGCATTTCTGAACAATGACAGCAGTGGTTCTTGTCTAGAACTCTGAGCTATTAAGAAGACAAAGATTGGGTCTTGTGGTTTGTCCATGAGTTCAGAGGCAGCCTTCAGCTCATATCTATGATCCCAGGGCCATGGCCTTGACTGTGATCTCAGCTTCCCTGCTCAAGGGCAAGTGTGATTCCCCTCCCAATCTCCACCCTCTGAATGTGATATTTCTGTCTCTCTCTCAAATACGTGCCTGTGCATTCTTTGACGAAAAACAAACAAACGAACAAACATATTACAATGATTCTAATTTAATTGGACCTAGGACCCTAAGAAATGCAGTCAGATACAGAGCACCTCCCACCATCCTAAAATGCCAGACCTTCGTTCTGTGCTTTTGTTCATTCTCCTGTTCTCTGTCTTTCTGTACTTCCTCACCAACCTGTTGCATCCGCTGTCTGTCCCGCTGGTGTGGCCTTTGGTTGTCACATTGTTCTTCCTCTCCTGGCTCCATTAGAACATGCACATCTTCTGCAAGAGACACTGGTTATCGCATGAAGGCAAAAAGCGGATTTTCATGAGAGGGTTAAGGCAGACTTGTGCTGCCAAATCTCCATCTGTTCCTCCAGGGTAGCTGCATAACCCTCTGGGGATGCTCAAGGTTCTTCGACATTTGAATCCTCTTCCATGTTTCCTTTAGGAAATACACGTTTTCTTCTTGAAATGAGGATGAGTGTCTTTCAGATGGCTTTCCTTGTGCAATACGTCTCTTCCAACATACTTCACACTTGTTCCTGTGGACTCTAAGTACATGAATGAGTTCGTCCTGGGACTCATGTTCTAGGGTGTAGAGTCTGACTTTCATGCTTGGTCACTTTGAAGATCGGGAAGCCCTCTTGGCATGATTTCTTGAGATGCTAGAAGAACTCATGTCTTTGCTGTTAAAAACTCCAGGCTTACCTTTGGCATGTTTGTGGGTGCTTCCTGTGAAGTTTCCTTGGAAGGGCTTTCCCTAGTTAGAAGTGCCCTGATTGGGTGGGAGGACCATATACATGTGGGGGACATGGAGTTCCTCCCCTGAGTCTCTGTTCAATACCTGATTCTTTCTTCGCCTATCGTGGATAAGATGGAATGGTGGATTCTTGTCTTTGGCTGTAGTCCAGATGACTGTGCTGACTGTCATGACAATAGACTGCAAAAGTGGCCTTGGGGAGTGTGACACCGACTCGCTTTGCAAACTGTTTTAGTGAGAGACCCAGGCAGCTCCAGTGGATTGGGAGTACTTGGAATTCTCTTGGCCCACCCATGACTAATCCAGCCAAGTGTAGATCAGGTGTGGTTTGGGGAGTAGTGGTTTCTATGACTTCAAAGCTTGGTGATATCACAGAAGTGCTTCACTGAAGCAGCCATCCCTTTCCCATGACCTTTGAGTCCTATGGCTTTAGGTAGGAAGCCTGGGGAAGGACATAAAAATAACCCTCTGAGCATGACAAAGAACTCAGGATGTCCTGGGTGTTAATGTCCCACTACCTTTCTTTCTAGACAAAAGAAAATGATGTCTGATATAGTGACCTGGAAAAAAAAAAGACTGGAAAATACGGAAGGAAATCCAAAGAGAGAAGGAAGAATGATGGAACATGGCAATGAGATTAAGGAAGCCATTGACTCCAAGGAATGGAAAAAGGTGCCTATTGTAGGAGAACTAGGAGTGAGAGGAAAAAAAAAAAAAAAAGAGGGCTGAACCTGTCTTTGAGAAATTAGAGCTGAAAATGTCCTCATTTTCAGCTCTAAAGTTATCCAGATTCAGAGGCACAGAGGACTCCCATCACCATCCACAGAAGCAGAGTACCAAAAGACATAGTGTCAATCCCCCTGCAAAATCTAACAGTGGAGGAATTATCTTTACCTAAATATGCATGGCAGTGTATTGTCTCCATAGCCAAGTCACTGACTTCAAGAGGACTAGCTATACCAGCTCTCAAAGCAGGTGGATAGTTCAACCAACACCAGCCCAAGCCAAAATCGGTATCCTTTGCATTTCTGAACAATGACAGGGCAGTGCGGCTCTTGTCTAGAACAAGGATGTATTCAGAAGTCAAAAGTTGGGTCCCGGGTGTGTCCATCAGTTCAGAGGCGGCCTTAAGCTCAACTCATGATCCCAGGGTCTTGGCATCGACTCTGGTCTCAGGTTCTCTGCTCAGGGAGAAGCCAGCTTCTCCCTCTCCAGCTCCACCCCCTGACTGTTATCTCTCTGTCTCTCTGTCCAATATGGGCATGTGCATTGTTTGACAAAAACAAAATAAACAACAACAACAACAAAAAAAAATTCAGTTTGCAAGGATTGACTGGGGCCAGAGAATGTTTTATTTAATTTGAACCTAGGTCCCTATGGAATGCAGCCAGTTAGAGAGAACCTCCAACCATCCTAAAATGCCAGACCTTTGCTCAGAGATCCGTTGTTCATTCTCCTGTTCTTTGTCTCCCTGTATCCCCTTAACAACCTGTAGCATCCACTCTCTGTCATGCTGTAATGGCCTCTTGTTGACACATTGTACATTTCTACTGGCTCTATTAGAACATGCCCATCTTCCACAAGAGGGACAGTTTCCTTATTGCATGAAACCATTTGGGGGATGGTGATGAGAGAGTTAAGGCAAGCTTGTGCTTTCACATCTCCATGCAGTTCTCCAGACAGGAGCTGCTACACCTTGTGGGAATGCAAAAGGTTCTTCAACATTTGAATCCTCTTCAAAGCGTCCTTTTGGAGATACAAGTTGTCATTCTGAAACAGGCATGGAAGTCTTTCAGATCACTTCACTTGGGCTATGGGTCTCTTCAAACAAGCTCCATGCTTGCTTCTGTGGACTCCGAGTACATGTATCCTTTCTGGATCTAACGGTATAGGATGTAGAGTCTGCTTTTGGTGCATTGTCACTTTAAATATAAGGAGGCCATTTTGGCACAATTTCTAGAGATGCTCGAAGTACACGTGTCCTAGCTCTTGAAGACTCCAGACATGTCTTTGGCACTGTTGCGAGTGTTCCCGTTGAGCTTTCCTTGTGTGGCCTTATTCCTGGCCAGAATTTCCCTGATTGGGTGGGAGAACCATAATCATGTCCAGGGCTAGCATTTCCTCCCTTGAGGCTTTGTTTGAGGCATGATTTTTTCTCGGCCTTTTATGGCTAAGATGGAATGGTAGATTTTGCCTTTCTCCGAAGTCCAGAGGGCTGGTGATGACAGTCACGACCAAAGACTATGAATTCAGCCATGGAGAAGGTGACAATGACTTGCTTTGCAAACTGCCTTGATGAGAGACCCAGGCAGCTCCAGCAGTTTGGAAGGGCTTGGCTTCCTCTTGTCTCACCCATGACTATTCCAGCCAAGTGCAGTGATCAGGCATGGGTTAATGAAGACAGGTTGTTATAACCTCAATGCTTTGGTATTCACAGAAGCTGGCTTCACTGAAGCAGCCGTCCCTCTAACATGAACTTTGAGTCCTACAGCTTTAGGTAGGAAGCCCCGGGAAGGACAGAAAAAGAGCCCTATGAGCCTGATCATGAACTCAGTTTGTCTTGTGTGTTAATGTCCCACTTCCCCCTTCTACACAAAAAGAAAAGAAAATGAGATTAGGTTTACCAGGTTTTAGTCCAGCATTTCTCCAGAGACAGCAAGGCTTTGCTATTTCCACTACAATTTCTAGAGATCTCAAGAAACAGTAAAGCCTCTTGGGTATCATCAGCTCTCTGTGAGGTTTTCATCCTGTGCATGAGAGAGTTCTTTGTCATCATCTTTTACCTATGGATCAGTAATGACTAAGGGACGAAAAGTCCCTTTTCAAGGAAAGATGTTAGGGCATGGAAATATTGTGCTGTCTGGGCCCACAGTTTTAAGAAATACTAGTCATAACCAATTAGGGGGCTCTGTTTACCTGGCTTTACCTTAAATGTCTTTGCAAAGGCTTCAAGTAGTTTGTCATTCTGCATCATAGATAACCCTTAAGGAAGAGCACTGGACAGCAGTCCTTGTCATCACTAGTTAACTCTACCTGCTGTGGTAATGGGTATAGCCATGTTTACTAAGTCTTTTTAATCAGAGGAAAATTAATGACCTATATTGATGCCCTACAAGGTCCAACTGCGCAGAACTGTAGATTGAGCCTCAATGCCCTTGCAAAGACTAGTAGTTAAAGAAGGTGTAGTCCATATTGCCAACAGAGTATTCCTCAGCCATCAGGGAGTTTGAACCCCTGGTACTTGCATTGATACGAATGCCACAGTACTGGGTGATGTGAAATGGAAAAGGAGAAAAAGGGCGATATCATATGACTTCCTTCCTAAATGCCCCCAGGAAGAATACCATGGCCTTAGTAGAAGGAAGGGAAAACTGAAAAGAATATGTAGAGAAGGAGAAAAACCAGGAGTGACTCAGTTCTCTGAAAACCATGCTGAGGGTTACAGTAAAGAGAGACATGCAGAGAATGTGGGAACTGGCTAATGGGTATTTAGGAGTTGTGGTATATCTTATGAAATAGCCAATATGGCGGGGAAGTAGGAGGCGGCACCCTTTCAACCTGCACCCCAAAGTGAGCTGGTTATCTTCCAAGGATCTCCAATCATCCACGAAATCAGGCCTGAGATCAGAGTTATACATGTCTGGATCTCTACTGGAGCAGAAGACGCCAGTGGGCAGGTAAAGAGGAGTGGGAAAGTCAGACTGATATTGGAAGATAAACAAAAGGGGGAGGGAGCCACCAGAGGTGACCTTTTGGAAAGTAATATCCCAATACGAGAGTGCCCTGCACCTGGGGACCAGCATTAACTCGGGAGTCTGGTAGAAATCAGTCAAAAAGAGCAAAGGATTACTGGGGGGAAATTGCGGGAATCTGGGTGTTAGGGTCGGGGCTTAAATCCACAGACTCAGGACAGCCACCCCTAGCCCATAGCCAGAGAGAGTGTAGTAGAGAAACCACGTCTTGGTCCCTGAACCACCAGCACGCCTGAGAGTGTGTGGCGCCCAGCTCCAGTGAGGGGCCAGGAGCCTAACCAGCCAACAGAAGCACAGCCTTTTTGAAGTCCCCACACAAGTGCCCTGTTTTGCCTTCAGAGTTCTTTCGATTCATGTCACGGACCCTCCCCTGAGATCAGGGCACACAAATGCCAGCCAGGTGCTCTCGGACTGGAAAGACCAGGCACTCCCAGCCCCAGCCAGTGGGGAAATCTCAGTGTGCAATCGTTGCTTGGATTTTCTCTGGCAGTCTGGAGCTGCCCAAACAGCCGCCGCTGCCATGGTTTTGGGTACAAGCAAAAAGTCCTGAGTCCCCAGGGACCACGACAGGGACCCTGCTCTGCCAGCGACCAAGGGGGGATTTATTTGGGCTCTGCAGCCAGATTGAAGCATCTCTATGAGAAGGAGGTCAGGGTACAGTTTGCTTTCCTCTAAACCTACAAAAACCATCAAAAGCAGTCTAGGCGAGAAAGAGAAGCAAAAGTGAACAAATATAAAAACTTCCAGAGAAAAAAGCCCGAAAAAACAGTTTCCTCAGATCCCATACCCTTGAAGGTGAAGGGAGGACTTAGCTGAGAGAACTTCAAGGACTGAGAACCCACGTGGTAGGCCTCTCCCCCAAATAACGAACCAGAAAAGGAAAAAAAAAAAAAAGATGACAAGAGAACAACTACCACTACTGCATAGGACAATTTTTATTATTAATTAGATCCCACTATTCTGGCTTATATTTTTTATATAGTTAATTTTTTATTATTATATAGATATTTTTAACCTATTTACCGTCACAGTGAGATGTCCAGTACATCAAATGCCATAATAACCTTCTAACCTGAAATTTTTGATTCAAACACCTGTGTTTTCCTTTTGCATTTCTATTTTTTAAACTTCTTTTTTTTTTAATTTTAGTTTAGTTTATTCTAGTTAATTCATTTTTTTAATTTTTATTTTCGAATATTCATATAGAGCTTAACTTCAAGTAATACCCCTTCCCCAATCAATGCCACCCCTATAGGTAAACCAATTCCTAATCCCCCCTTCTCTTAAGAAAGTTGAGTCTTTTAACAAAGTTATCAATATTCACCCAGGAAGAATCAAAACAACCTTCCTCACCCACACAGAGAATTTACAACCACTCTCCCAACTTTTTCTTCTACAATAATTTCTGTGTTTCTGTGTTTGTCCTAATAACATATAAATCTTACAATCAGGGTTCTTTTTGGGGAGGTTCTTCCTTTATTTGCATATATATATTTTTTTCTCCTGTCATATACATTTATCAGTCTTTTTGTTTGTCTGTGTCTGTTTGTATACTTCATATATCTTACCTTGGAGCCCATTTTGGCTGAATCTTGTCTTTTATCTCACCTTTCTTTCCTGTCTCTCTCCCTCTCTCTTTTTTCCTTTTCTTTTTCCTCTCATTTGGGTGGGGAACCCTGGTGCTCAGAAGCATTTCAGGGTGCACCTTGACGGCACCACAGTCAATACAGGCAGCTACACCCGTTCAGCAATCTCTAACCAAAATGACTAGGAGGAGGAATTCCCAGCAGAAGAAAAATACAGAGGATGGACCTTTTGCAACAGAGATAAAGGCTATCAACATAGACAATATGTTGGATAGAGAATTCAGGCTAACAATTATCCAAGCAATAGCTAGGTTGGAGAAAGCCATGGGTGACCAAATGGAATTGATTAGGGCTGAACTAAAAATGACCTGAGATCATGTTTTCAATATAAGGGAAGAGCTGAAAGCTACCAGGGATGAACTTCACAATGCTCTCAATGAGTTCCAATCTACTCTAAATTCTCTCAACGCTAGAGTAACTGAGACATAATAGAATTAGTGATATAGAGGACAAACAGATAGAGATAAAGAACCAGGAGGAAGTCTGGAACAAACAGCTTAGGAGCCATGAAAACACAATCAGGGAAATAAATGATGCCATGAAAAGTTCCAACGTCAGAATTATTGTAATCCCTGAAGGGGAGGAGAAAGAAAGAAGTCTAGAAGATTTGGTGGAACATGTTCTACATGAAAATTTTCCAAATCTTGGGAATGGAACCAGGTTCATGTACTAGAGGCTGAAAGGTCTCCCCCCAAGATTACAGAATCTCGAAATTCCTTGATACACCTAATAGTAAGAATGAAGAATTATAATTGTAGGCAGAACCTCCTGAAAGCAGCTAGGAAAAAGAAGATCTTTATGTACAGAGGAAATCCCATCAGAATAACGTCAGACCTGTCCACAGAGATCTGCCAAGCCAGAAAGGGCTGTCAAGATATATTCAGGGCACTGAATGAGAAGAACATGCAGCCAAGAATACTTTATCCAGCAAGAATGACATTCAAAATTGATGGAGAGATAAAGAGTTTCCAGGACCGGCATGGCTTAAAAGACTATGCAACCACCAAACCGAAACTGCAGGAAATATTAAGAGGGCTTCTTTAAAGGAGGAAAAATCCCAAGAATAGCATTGAACAGAAATATAGAGACAATCTACAGAAAGAAAGTCTTCAAAGGTAACACGATGATAATAAAAACGTATCTATCAATAATCACCTTCAATGTGAATGGCCTAAATGCACCCATAAAATGGCACAGGGTTGCAGAGGGGTAAAATGACAGGACCCATCTATATGTTGTCTACAGAAGACCCATTTTAAACCTAAAAATACACCCATACTGAAAGTTAAGGAATGGAGCAGCATCTTTAATGCCAATGGGCCTCAAAAAAAGGCTGGGGTAGCGATCCTCATATCAGACAAATTAGATTTTAAACTAAAGACTTTAGTCAGAGATACAGGACAATACATCATTCTTAAAGGGACTATCCACCAAGATGATCTAACAATTGTAAATATTATGCTCCAAATATGGGAGAAGCCAACTACATAAGAAAATCGTTAATCAAGATATGAAACATATTGATATGAATACACAAATCGTTGGAGATCTTAACACGCCTCTCTCAGAAATAGACAGATCATCGAAGCAGAAAATCAATAATGAATCAAGATCATTGAATGACACATTGGGCCAGATTGACCTCATAGATATGCAGAACATTCCACCCTAGGCAAAAGAATACTCATTCTTCTCAAGTGCACATGGAACCTTCTCAATGAATAGATCACATACTGGGGTCACAAATCAGGACTCAACCTATACCAAGAGACTGAGATTATTCCCTGCACATTCTCAGATCACAATGCTTTGCAACTTGAGCTCAATCACAAGGAAAAGTTCCGAAGGAACTCAAACACCTGGAAGCTAAAGAACACCTTGCTTAAGAATGCTTGGACCAACCAGGAGATCAAGGAAGAACTGAAACAATTCATGGAAACCAATGACAATGAAGACATTTTGATCCAAAACCTATGGGATACAGCAAAGGTGGTCCTGAGAGGGAAATACATAGCCATCCAAGCCTCCACAAAAAAACTGAAAAATCCAGAACACAGCTGCTTTCTCTACACCTTAAAGAACTGGAGAATCAACAACAAATCAAACCAACTCGACAGATAAGAAGGGACATAATGGAGATGAGAGCTGGTATCGATGAGGTAGAAACCAGAGATACAGTAGAACGTATCAATGAAACTAGAAGCTGGTTTTTTGGAAGAATCAATAAGATCGATAAGCCATTGGTGACACTAATCCAAAAGAAATATATAAAATTTTGAATGACAAGGAAGAGATCACAATGAACACCAAGGAAGTAGAAACAATCATCAGAGGTTGTTATCAACAGTTATATGCCAATAAGCTAAGCAACCTAGATGAAATGGATGCATTCCTGGAAAACTATAAACTCCTAAAATTGAATCAGGAAGAAATTGACAACCTGAATAGACCAATATCTAGTAACAAGATTGAAGAGGTGATTAAAAACCTCCCAAAAACCAAGAGCCCAGGACCTGATGGATTTCCTAGAGAATTCTACCAAACTTTCAAAGAAGAAATAACACCTATTCTTCTGAAGATGTTTCAAAAATATTGAAGCAGAAGGGAAACTTCCTGACTCTTTCTATGAAGCCAGCATTACCCTGATCCCCCAAACAGGCAACGACCCAACCAAAAAGCATATTTTCTGACCAATATCACTAATGAATATGGATGCTAAGATCCTCAGTAAGATCCTAGCAAACAGGATCCAACAGCACATTAAAAAGATTATCCACCATGACCAGGTGGGATTCATCCCTGGGCTACAAGGATGGTTCAACATTCGCAAATCAATCAATGTGATAGAACAAATTAATAAGAGAAGAGAGAAGAACCACATGTTCCTCTCAATTGATGCAGAAAAAGCATTTGACAAAATCCAGCATCCGTTCCTGATTTAAACGCTTCAAAGTATAGGGATAGAGGGAACATTCCTGACCTTCATCAAATCTATCTAAGAAAGACCCACAGCAAATATCATCCTGAATGGGAAAAAACTTGCGTCCTTCCCTTTGATATCAAGAACAAGACAAGGATGCCCACTCTCACCACTCTTGTTCAACATAATATTAGAAGTCCTAGCAACATCAGTCAGACAACAAAGGGAAATAAAATGTATCCAAATTGGTAATGAAGAAGTCAAACTCTCTCTTTGCAGATGACATGATCCTTTATATGGAAAACCCAAAAGACTCCACTCCCAAACTACTAGAACTCACAGCAATTCAGCAATGTGGCAGGATACAAAGTCAATGTACAGAAATCAGTGGCTTTCTTATACACTAACAATGAAAATACAGAGAGGAAAATTAGAGAATTGATTCCATTTACTATAGCACCAAAAACAATAAGATACCTGGGAATAAACCTAACCAAAGAGGTAAAGGATCTGTACTCAAGGAACTACAGAACACTCATGAAAGAAATTGAAGAAGACATAAAAAGATGGAAGACCATTCCACGTTCTTGGATCCGAAGAATAAACATTGTAAAATGTCTATACTGCCTAGAGCAATCTATACTTTTAATGCTATTCAGATCAAAATTCCACTGGTATTCTTCAAAGAGCTGGAGCAAATAATCCTAAAAATTGAATGGAATCAAAAGAGACTCTGAATCACGAAAGAGATGTTGAAAAACAAAAATAAAACTGGGGGCATCACGTTACATGATTTCAAGCCTTACTACAAAGCTGTGATCATTAAGACAGCACAGTACTGGCATAAAAACAGACACATCGACCAGTGAGTGGAACAGGGTAGAGAGCCCAGATATGGACCTTCAACTCTATGGTCAAATAATCGACAAAACAGGAAAAAATATTCAGTGGAAAAAAGACTGTCTCTTCAAAAAATGGTGCTGGGAAAACTGTGCAGCTATATATAGGACAATGAAACTCGACCATTCTCTTACACCGTACACAAAGTTAAACTCAAAATGGATAAAAGACCTCAACGTGAGACAGGGGTCCATCAGAATCCTAGAGAACATAGGCAGTAGTCTCTTTGATATCAGACACAGCAACTTCTTTCAAGATATGTCTCCAAAGGCAAAGGAAACAAAAGCAAACATGTACTTTTGCGACTTCATCAAAATCCTAAGCTTCTGTACAGTAAAGGAAACAGTCAAGAAAACAAAGAGGCAACCCACGGAATGGGAGAAGGTATGTGCAAATGACAGTACAGACAAAAGGTTGATATCCAGGATCTATAGTGAACTCCTCAAACTCAACACACGCAAAACAGACAATCATATCAAAAAATGGGCAGAAGATATGAACAGACACTTCTCCAATGAAGACATGCAAATGGCTATCAGACACATGAAAAAATGTTCATCATAGCTAGCTATGAGATAAATTCAAATTAAAACTACATTGAGATATCACCTTTCACCAGTTAGAATGGCCAAAATTAGCAATACAGAAAACAACATGTGTTGGAGGGGATGTGGAGAAAGGGGAACCATCTTACACTGTTGGTGGGAATGCAAGTTGGTGCAGCCTCTTTGGAGAAAGTATGGAGATTCCTCAAGAAATTAAAGTAGAACTTCCCTATGACTCTGCAATTGCACTACTGGGTATTTGCCCCAAAGATACAGATGTAGTGAAAAGAAGGGCCATCTGTACCCCAATGTTTATAGCAGCAATGGTCATGGTCGCCAAACTGTGGAAAGAACCAAGATGCCCTTCCATGGACGAATGGATAAGGAAGATGTGGTCCATATACACTATGGAGTATTATGCCTCCATCAGTAAGGATGAATACCCAACATTTGTACAAACATGGACGGACTGAAAGAGCTTATGCTGAGTGATATAAGTCAAGCAGAGAGAGTCAATTATCATATGGTTTCACTTATTTGTGGAGCATAACAAATAGCATGGAGGACATTGGAGTTAGAAGGGAGCTGGGGATTTGGAACGGGAGGTGAATCATGAGAGAATATGGACTCTGAAAAACAATGAGGGGTTTGAAGTGGCAGGGGGTGGGAGGTTGGGGTACCAGGTGGTGGGAATTATAGAAGGCATGGGTTGCATGGAGCACTGGGTGTGGTGAAAAATAATGATACTATTATTCTGAAAATAAATAAATTAAAAAGAAAAAATAATGATACTATTATGCTGAAATTAAATGAATTTTAAAAAAAGGAAAAAAGAGTTGTGTTATATCTTAGGATGAACACTAGGTCGTATATGGAACTAAGGCATCAGCAACTAATCTGTCAAAAAGCTATGATGGATGACAGGCTGTATTCCTCAACATAACAAAAAAACTAACATAAAAACAAACTGGCCCTTTCAAAGCAGTTGAACACAGAGAAAAGGAATGGAGTATATTTTTATTATCTTTACTTATTAAAATGGCATGGAATTTGTTTCCTATAATGTCCTTATCTGAATTGGGTCTTTATACTTCTAAATTAGAATATACATGCCTCCTCCATTTCTGGAATTGAAGACATGAAACGACCTTGTCTTCATTAAATGTCTAGGTGAGTTGACAAGGAAAATGATTTGGACCTGGCCTTCTGTGTGTTGGCAGGTGTTTGATTACTGCTTCAAATGCCTTAGTCACTAGTAGAAAGTTCAGATTATGTAGGTCTTCTGATCTAATCTTGGGAGTTGATCCGTTTCTTGGAATTTATCTTTTTCTCTCAGTTCTTGGATTTGCTGACATAATTGTACAGAAGGGTCTTTTAGGTTATTTTTTTTTCCCTTCTATCAGGGTCATGTGGTCTCAAACTTGCAACTGTGTGCTTGTCTCCATGTTTTATCCAGGTAATGGCTTCTTCAGTTTGTGAGTTTTCAAAACTGACATGTGAGTTCTCCTGACTTTTTCCTAATGGTTTGTTTGTATTTCTTTTATTTCAATGAACATTTGTATTATATCATTTTGTCTGTTAGCTTTGGAGTTTGTTTGTCCTTTTCCAGTTCCTTATGGCATCTAGGTAGGTTGCTTTTTTCCTGTGTTTTTAATTGCTTGAAATACATGCGTTTAACCTTATATATTTTCTTCATAATATGTTTTGGCATCATCCCATTTTTTTTTTTTTTTTTTTTTACTTTCCATTGTTCATGGCACTTTCTGATTTTCCTTTCAATTTCCTTTCTTTGATTCATTAGTTGTTCATGAGTGTGTTGTGTTTTTCACCTATTAGTGCCTGGCTGTATTGACCTTTGGAGAGTGATTTCTTTCCATTTTCATACCTTTGTGGTCATAAGTATACAGGATAGGATTTGAATTTTCTTCCATTAATTAAGACTTGTTTTAGACTCCAGCACAGGATCTGTGATAGACAATGTTTAGTCTTCCCTTGGGATGAACTGCTGTTATGGTCACCAGAGACACAACTTATGCATGCTTCCCCAAAACTCAAGGTGTCTAGAGAGCCCATGATGATGTCTGTTAATACTTACTACCTTTCCTTCTGGAGGATGTATCCTATGCAAAAAGTAGACATCCTAATCCCCAAATATATTGGATGGAGATCCACAACTCCCTTCCTTTCTTTTCACATGCTTTCAACATTAAATACACCCATGTTGGTGGTGTATATGTTGGCAGTTCTTCCAAGTTTCTTACGTTTTGATAATCCACAAAGACAATACACCTTACAGTAACCTTTTGTCTCTCGAAGGAATAAAATCTATCTGCTATAGGCACAATCACATTGGCTCTCTTCTCCTTGACAATTGCATAACCTATGTCTTCCCCATTCCCTCACTTTCAAGCTATGCGTATCTTTATATTAGAAGGAAATCTCCTATGGGCAACAAAAGGTTGAGCTTGTTGTGTTTTTTTATCTTTTCGTGTTGGAATTTTTTGCCCTTCTTATTTTTATTTATCCAGCCAACAATCTGTTTCTAGTGGTATGAGAACTTAGTCCTGAATACTTGAACTAACTATTCATAGGTAAGGACTTATCTTTCTCGTTTCGGTTGGTTTCTGATGTGGATTCTCTGTGACTTCTACTTTGTAGTCTTTTATTTGGGGTTTCCATCTTTAAGTGCGATTCCTCACTTCCTACCCATCTTTTGTGTGTCTTATCTGCGTGTGTGAGTATTGTCTCTGAGTTTCACATAGTACATAATTTGAAATTTCAAGAGATAGAAGTCAGTCTTCTTTGGATAGCAATTTAATTTGATATGCCTTAAAAACTCACATTCCATCACTTTCAGCCACATTTCCTACAAAGAATGTCCAACTTAGTCCTCTTTTATAAACACGTGATATCACTAACCTGTCTTCAAACAAACTCCAAATTTTGGGTGCCTGGTTAGAGTCATATTCTTTGTCCCCTTTTCCCTTGTTTTTTCATATTTCTCTTGACTACCAGGAGAGAGTGAAATCGTATGTTATTTGTCTTTCTGGCACTGATAGATGTGACATAGGCTAATGTTCTCCACAATTCTGCCACATGAGGCAAGTGGCAAGAATTCATTCTTGCTTATGGCTGGGTAAGATTCTGTGGGGCTTTGCAGGACAGTGAGATGGTAGAATTGTCTGGGAACTCCAGACTTGTCTTTAGCCAGGAAAACAACAGGAAGATTACCACATCAACTTCAACATGGCAGTAATGGACCTGGTGCCTACAAAGCAAACTCCATAGCAAAAGAGAGAATAAGTTGCAAGATTGCAAACATGGTTTAGTGGGAAAGTGGGCGGTTGGTGCTTCAGAGGGCTGTGAGACAATGCAAAAGACAAAGTTATAGGAGAGTGGAGAACACTGGGAACCCACAAGGAGCATGTTTCCCAATGCTATTGGCGGTGAACAGCAGAGGTTCCAAATGGCATGAGTTCTTGCCAACAGAGGGTTTTGAGACCCGTAGATTTCAGATTTGCCAGCTTTGCAGACATCGACTCGAGATAACACTGTGTTTCTCTTTGAGAGGACACCAACAAGCAAGAAGCAACCAGGTGCAGGCAGCCTGGAAACCATGAAAAAAGACAATACCAAGAGACACAATGGGAAGATGGTGTGTTCTGACAGTGCATGTGTGAGAGGCAGTGTTCGTGGAGATCACTCAATGGGAGCATAATAAATTTTAGGCTCTCACAAAAGCAGCATAAAGACGGAGCTACTGGACAAAGATAGGACTGTGAGCACATTACTGCCTAACCTTCAAACACGAGGTCCCAACAGTCAAACACAGGGGGGGCTGCCTTCGTCACCCAAGTTGCTTAGGTCGAGGAGAACAGACTCTCTTGTAGGGGAATAGAAGAAAGCGCTGCCCACATGCTCTCTCATGAGCAAAAATTCTGCAACCTTCATTCTGTTGAGTTGTTTAAAGGTCTCCTTTCACATGCACACCAGTGCCCACCAAGATAATCCTCACTGTATTCAACCCAGACACTAGGTAATAAAAACTGCAGGCAAGGAGAGCCTCTGCAGATGACTGGCCTCAATGACAGGGGAGAGCCACAACACAACAGCAGAGGGCATTCATGCCACAAACAATTGAGACTCCCTCTTAGGCCATCCCTTGGCCACTCCATGATCTCTTCTTCCAAAAAAATTACCTTCAGGTTAGAAAAAAGAATCGACTTTTCGAATACAGAGAAGAAGAGAGAGACCTAATTCCAATTCAAATATAGAAGAATCAATTGCTACCGAAGAAATAGAACAAGAAATGATCAAGGCCAAGCAATCGAAGTGAAACCTGTACATGTAACAGGACCGAGGGAGGATGGAAAGCAGCAGCCAGGATACTCACTGTACATCAGAAAAACATAGAAGTCATCGGGGAGTCTCAAACCACAGAAATAAAAGAGATTAAAAAAATAAAATAATGAGGCCCTGATAAAGATGGGTAGCAGACTGGATGCAAAGGCGATATACCTGGCAGAAGCAGAGGATCAAATTACAATGATGGAACATGACAATGAGCTTAGAGAAGTCATCGACTCCAAGGAATGCGAAGGTTCGTATTGTAGGAGAACTAGGAGTGAGATAAATAAAGATGGCTGAACATTTCTTTGAGAAATCAGTGCTGAAAGTGTCCCTCATCTGGGAGCAGAAACAGAGATCCTGATTCAGAGGCACAGAGGTGTCCCATCACCATCAACAGAAGCAGAGTCCCAGAAAACATCGTGTCGTTCCCCCCTGGAAAACCTAGCAATGGAGGAATTCTCTTACCCAAATATGCTTGGGAGAGTAGTTTGTCCATAGCCAAGTCACTGACTTCAAGACTAAAAGCTATACCAGGTTTAGAAGCAGGTCATATAGAGCAAGCAACACCTGCCAATTCTAAATACCGTATCCCCTCCATTTCTGATCAATGGCAGTGCAGCTGTTCTGTCTAGAACTAGGAGGTATTCACAAGACAAAAATTGGGTCCTGTGGTATGTCCATAGATTCAGAGGCGGCCTTCAGCTCAACTAATGATCCCAGGGTCATTGCAGCGATCTTGGTCTCAAGTTCCTGCTCAGAGGCAAGTCTGCTTCTATCTCTCCAGCTCCACCCCCAATTGTGATATCTCTGTTTCTCTACCAAATACGTGCATGCCCATATTTTGACAAAAATAAAAACAAAAACTGTAAAAGAATTGACTGGGTCCAGAGGATGGTTTATTTAATTTGGATTTAGGTCCCAGTGGAATGCAGCCAGGTACAAAGAACATCCCACATCCTAAAATGCCAGACTGTCACTCTTAGCTTCCTTGTTCATTCTCCTGTTCTCTGTCTTTCTGGATCGCCTCACCAACCTGTAGCATCTGATGTCTGTCCCGCTGTAATGCCCCCTTGTTGACACTTTGTCATCCTTTCCTGGCTCCATTAGAACATGCCCACTACCAAAAGAGGCACTGTTTGCTTATCACATGATATGTTACCACTTGGGGAATGATCATGAGAGCATGAAGGCAGGATTGTGCTGCCACATCTCCATTCATTTCCCAAAAAGGTAGCTGTGCCAAACTGTGGAAATGCTCAAGGTTCTTCAACATTTGAATCCTCTTCAATGCATCCCTTTGGAGATACACCTTGTTATCTTCAAATGGGGATGAAAGTCTTTCAGATGAATTCACATGGTCTATGGGTCTCTTCCAACATGCTCCCCACTTGCTCCTGTGAAATCCAAGTACATGAGTCTGTCCTGGGCCTCAGGATTTCGGGTGATGTGTCTGCCTTTGGTGCTTGTTCACTTCTAAAGAACAGGAGGCCATTATGGCCCAATATCTTGAGATGCTAGGGATACTCATGTCCTTTCTATTGAAGACTCCAGACATGTTTTTGGCATGGTTGTGGGTGTTACCTGGGAGCTTTCCTTGGGTGACCATTTTCCTGGTCAGAAGTGCCCTGATAGGGTGGGAGGACCATAGCCATGTGTTCAGTGTGGAGTTCCTCCCCTCAGTCATTGTTTGACGCCTGACTCTTACTTGGCCTATCGTGGGTAAGATGGAATGGTGGATTCCTGCCTTTCTCCGGAGTCCAGAGGGCTGGTGCTGACAGTCATGACCAAAGACTACAAATTCGGCCATGGGGAAGGTGACACCGACTCGCTTCACAAACTGCCTTGGTGAGAGACCCAGACAGCTCCAGCTGTTGGGGAGGGCTTGGGATACTCTTGGTCCACCGATGACTACTCCAGCCAACTGCCATGATCAGGTATGGTTTGGAGAGGAGTGGTTGCTAACCTCAAACTTGGCGACATCAAAGAAGTTGGTTTCACTAAAACAGCAGTCCCTCTCTCATGACCTTTGAGTCCTATGGCTTTAGATATGAAGCTCTGGGAAGGATAGAAAAGGAGCCCTCTGAGATTTAACAAAAACTCGGTCATCTTGTGTGTTAATTTCCCACTTTGCCTTTCTAGACAAAGAAAAAATAAAATGACATTCAGTATACCATCCGTTTGGCCACCATTTCTCCAGAGATGATAGGGTTTCCTATTTCACTTGTAATTTCTGAAGATCTCAAGAAACAGTGGGGCCTCTTGGGTATCAACAGCTCTCTTTGAGGTTTGTCATTTTGTGGTTTAGAGAGTCCTTTCTCAGAGAATTCTCCATATGGGTTAGTGATGACTAAGGGATGGAAAGTCCCTTTTCAAGAAAAAATGTTAGGGAATAAATGTATTGTGCTGTCTGTGTCCTTAGCACCCAGTGTTCTGAAACAGGAGTCATAAGGGATTAGGGCTCTGTCTACCTGTTTTTACTTTAAACACCTTTGCAAATTCTTCAAGGAGAGTGGAATTCTACATGATATCTAACCCTTAAGGAAAAGCCCTGGAGAGCACTCCTTGTTATCATTAGTTAACTCTACCTACTGCGGTAATGGGTATAGCCATGTTAACAAAGTCTCTTAATCAGAGGAAAAGGAATGTACTATATCAATGCCCACTCGAGCTGAAGTGTGGATGGAGCTGCAATGCCCTTGCAAAGACTAGTGGATAAAGAAAGTGTGATCCGTATTAGCAACAGAGTATTCCTCAGGCATCAGAGAAAATAAACCCCTGCTCTTTTCACTTACATGAATGCCACACGACTGGGTGATGTGAAATGAAAAAGGCAAGCAGACAAAACGAAATATCATATGGCTTCTCTTATATGTACACCAGGAGGAATACCATGGGCCTTAGTAGAAAGAAGGGAAAACTGAAGGGTAAGAAGTCAGAGAAGGAAACAAACCAGGAGTGACTCAGGACTCTGAGGAACCAAACTGAAGGTTAGAGAAAAGAGAGACATGCAAGAAATGAGGGAACTGGCTAATGGGTGTTGAGGAGTTGTGCCATATATTAGGAGGAGCACTAGGTCGTATATGGAACTAAAGCATCCGTGAATACTCTGTCAAAACAGATGATGGATGAGAGGCTGGCTTCCTCAACATGACAAAAATAAAATAAAATAAAAACAAACTCGCCCTTTGAAAAGGTGAACACGGAGAAAAGGAAAGAATTATATTTTTATTATCCTTTCTTATTAAAACAGCATGGAATTTGTTTCTGATAATGTCCTTATCTGAATTGGGTCTTTATCCTTGTAAATTAGAGTCTACCTACCTCCTCTATTTCTGGTATCACTGAGAAGAAACGACATTGCTTTCGTTAAATGTCTAGATGAGTTGACCAGGAAAATGATTTGGATTTGACCTTCTGTTTTGGAGAGGTGTTTGATTACTGGTTCAAACACTTTAGTCACTAGTAGAAAGCTCAGATTTTCTAGGTTTCCTGACCCAATCTTGGGAGTTGATGTGTCTTGCATTTTATCCTTATCTCACAGTTCTTGGATTTGCGGTCATAATTTTGTAATGGGTCTTTTAGGTTATTTTTATTCCTTTTGATAAATTGTTATGTAGTCTCATACTTTCAACTATATCCTTGTTTCCCTGTTGAATCCAGGTAATGTCTCCTCCAGTTTGTTAAAGTTTTCAAAACTGACGTGAGAGTTCTCCTGATTTTTTCCTATTGCTTTGTTTGTATTTCTTTTATTTCAATGATCATATATATTATGTCTTTTATCTGTTCACTTTGGGGTTTGTTTAATCTTTTTCTAGTTTCTTATGCTGTCGGTTAGAAGGCTTTTTTCTGGTGTTTTTAATTTTTCGAAATAAACGCATTTAACCATATATTCTTTCCCCATAAAATATTTTGGAATCACCCCATATGTTTCTTGACTTTCCTTTTTTCAAGGTACTTTCTGATTTTCCTTTTGATTGCCTCTCTTTGACTCACTGCTGGTCCGGAAGTGTGATGTGTTTTCCACATATTAGTGTCTGGCTGTGTTTCCCATTCCTAAGTGATTTCTTTCCATTATCATATTTTTGTGGTCACAATTTCCAAGATAGGATTGGAATTTCCTTCTACTTATTACAACTGGATTTGGACTCCAGCACAGGATCTATGATAGACAATGTTGTGTCTACCCTTGGGAAGACTTCTCTTATGGTCCTCAGGAACACAATCTTAAGCATATTTCCCCAAACTCAAACATGATGATGTCTGTTATTCCTTACCACCTTTCTATCTAGATGATCTGTCCTGTGCTGAAAGTGGATATCGTAGTTTCCAACGATATTAAATTGTGGTTCCCATCTCCTTTCTTCCTGTTCATATGCTTCCAAAATTTAGATACACCCACGTTAATGGTGTATATGTTGGCAATTCTTCCAAGTTTCTGTGATTTGATGCTCTATCAAGGCAAAACTCCTCCTGATAATCTTTTGTCTCTCGAAGGCATAAAATCTCTCAATCTGCCATAGGCACAATCACTTCGGCTCTCCTCTCTTTGCCAAATGCATAACCTATGTCTTCCCAATTCTTTCACTTTCAAACTATGTGTATCTTTATCGTCGAAGGAGATCTCCTATGGCCAACATAAGGTTGAGCTTGTTTTGTTTCTGTTGTTTTATTGTTGACCTTTTTTGCTTTATTTTTTTGCTTTTTTTCCCCCTAAGTTTTCATCCAGTCCAACAATTTGTTTGCAGTGACGGGAGAATTTAGTCCTAAATACTTGAACCAATTATGGATAGGTAAGGAGTTAATGTTCTCATTTTTGGTGTTTTCTGATGCATATTCTCTGTGCCTTTCCCCTTAATGATATGTTTTTGGAGTTTGCTTCCTTTAGTCCGAATCCTCACTTCTTCCCAGTCTTTTGTTTGTCTTATCTGTGTGTGTGAGAGTGTATGTGTGTGTGTTTTGTCTGTGTGTATTGTCTGTTTTTTTTTCACATAACACTTATAATGAAATTTCAAGATAAGAAGTTGGTCTTTTTGAACAGCAATTCAATTTGATATGCCATGAAAACCCACATTCCATCACTTTCAGCCACATTTCCTGCAAAGAACGTCCCATTTAGTCCTCTTTTATAAACACGTGATCTCACTATCCTGCATTCAATCAAACACCAAATTTTGGGTGTCTGGTTAGAGTCATAGTGTTTGTCCCCTTTTCCCTTGATTTTCGCAGGTACCTTGACTACCATGAGAGAGTGAAATCCTGTTATTTGTGTTTCTGAGACTGATAGATATGACATACGCCAATGCTCTCCACAATTCTGCCATATGAGGCAAGTTGCGAGAATTCATTTTTGCTTATGTATTGGTAAGATTCGGTGGTGCTTTTGTTGGACAGTGAGATGGTAGTAGTGTCTGGGAACTCCAGGCTTGTCTTTAGCCAGGACCACAACTGGATGATTTCCACATCAGGTACAACATGGTGGAAATGGACCTGAAGCCTACAAAGCAAACTCCACAGCAAAAGAGAACAGAAGTCACAGATACTTTGGGGGAAGCCTGGAGACATGGTTTAGAGGACACGCGTGCATTTGGTGCTACAGAGAGCAGTGAGTCAATGCAAAGGACAAAGTTACAGGATAGGGGAGCACACTGGAAACCCACAAAGAGCATGTTTCTCAGTGCCAGTGGCTGCGACCAGCAGAGGTTCCAAATGGCATGAGTTCTTGCCAACAAAGGATTTTGAGACCCGGAGATTTCAGATCCGCTGGCTTTGCAGCCATCCACTGGACAGAACACTCTGTTTCTCCTAGAGAGTACACCAACAAGCAACAAGATGTAGACAGCCTGGAAACCATGATCAGAGACAATACCAGGAGACACAGTGGGAAGATGGTGGTTTCTGACAGTGCATCCATGACAGGTAGTGTTCGTGGAGATGACTCAAAGTGGGCACATTAAATTTTGGGCTTTTGCACCAGCAGCATAAAGATGAAGCTACTGGCCAAAGATAGGACGGTGAGGACATTAGCTGCTGAACATGCAAACACGAAGTCCCAACCGTGGAACACCTTTGGGTCTGCTATTCTTGGTCCAAGTTGCTTTGTCCCAGAAGAACAGACTCTCCTGAGGGGACAGGAAGAAAGCCCTGCCCACATTCTTTCTCCCGACCAGAGCCTTCTACGGGCCTTCATTCTGTTAAGTTGGTTGAATGTCTCCTTTCACAGGCACACCAGAGCCCACCAAGTTCTAGGGTGTACAGTCGACCTTTGGTGCTTGGACACTTTTAAAGATTTGAAGGCCATTTGGCATGATGTCTGGAGACAATAGGGTTACTCCTGTCCTCCATGTTGAAGACTCAAGACATGTTTCCAGGTATTCCCTTGGAGCTTTCCTTTGGTGGCCCTTTTCCTGGTCAGAAACACCCTAATTTGGGGGAGGATCATAACCATGTGCAGGACGTGGAGTTCCTTTCCTTAGTCATTGCTTGATGCATGATTCTTTCTTGCCCTATTGTGGTAAGTTGGAATGATCGTTCCTTGCTTTTCTCTGGAGTTTAGAGGGCTGGTGGTGACAGTAACAAGCAAAATCTGTGAATTCAGCATACAGAAGGTGACACTGATTCGCTTCACAAACTGCCTTGCTGAGAGACAAAAGCAGATCCCATGGTTGGGGTGGGCTTGGGATTCTCTTGGCCCACCCATGACTGCTCCAGCCAAGTGTAGTGATCAGGAGTGCTTTGGGGAGGAGAGGTTGCTATGAGCTCAAAGCTTGGTGACATCATAGAAGTGGGATTCACTGAAACAGCAATTCCTCTCTCATGACCTTTGAATCCTATAGTTTTAGAAAGAAAGCCATGGGAAGGGTAGAAAAAGAACCCTTTGAGCCTGATCAAGAACTCAGGTTATCTTGTGTGTTCACTTTACACTTCCCTTTCTAGACAAAGAGAAAAGAAAATGATATTCAGTATATGATCTTTTAGGCCAACCTTTCTCCAGAGATGGCAAAGTTTTCCTATTTCTTCTGAAATTTCTAGAGCTATCAAAAACAACAAGGCCTCTTGTATATCATTCCGTCTCTCTGAGGTTTGTCATCCTGTGGATGAGAGAGTGACATTATAGATAATAGCTAATCCGTAAGGAGGAGCAATGGACAGTACTCCTTGTTACCATTTTTTATCTCTACCTACTGTGTTAATGGGTATAACACTGTTGACCAAGTCTCTTTAATCAAAGGAAAATTAATGGCCTATATCGATGGCCTGAAAGGCTCACTTGAACAGAACTGAAGATTGAGCTGCAATGTCCTTGCAAAGACTAGTGGATAAAGAAGGTGTAGTCTATATTGGCAACAGAGTATTCCTCAAACATTAGGGAGGATTAACTCTTGGTCCTTGCACTGACATGAATGCCACAGGACTGGGTTTGTGAAATGAAAAGTGCAAGGAGACAAAGGGAAATATCATATGGCTTCTCTCATATGTGCCCTAGGAGGAATACCACGGCCCTTAGTAGAAAGAAGGAAAAAATGAAGGGGGATAAGTCAGAGAAGGAGACAAACCAGGAGTAACTCAGAACTCTGAGGAATCAAGCTGAGAGTCAAGGAAAAAAAGAGACATGCAGGGAATGAGGGAACTGGCTAATGGGTGTTGAAGAGTTCTGGCATATCTTAGGGGGAGTACTAGGTCATATATGGAACTAAAGCATCAGTGAATACTCTGTCAAAAATGGATGATGGATGACAGGCTGGCGCCCTCAACAGTACAAAATAATAAAACAAAAACAAGCTGGCCCTTTCAAATGCAGGTGAAGACAGACAGAGAAAAGGAAAGAATTATATTTTTATTATGTTTAATTATTGAAATGGAATATAATTTATTTCCTAAAATGTCATTATTTGAATTGGGTCTTTATACTAGTAAATTAGAGTTCATCCACCTCCTCCATTTGTGGAATCGATGAGAAGAAAATGGCATTGCCTTCCCTAAATGTCTAGAAGAGTTGAACAGGAAATGATTTGCACCTCACCACCTGTGTCTTGACAGGGGTTTGATTACTGCTTCAAACGATTTAGTCACTACTACAGAGTTGAGATTTTGTACGTTTCCTGACCTAATCTTTGGAGTGAATATGTGTCTTGGAATTTATCCTTTTCTCTCAGTGCTTTTCTTTTGGGTTTGCTTCATTAGTGCTATTCTTCACTTCCTCCCTATCTTTTGTTTGTCTTATCTGTGTGTGTGTGTGTGTGTGTGTGTGTGCTGTCTGAGTGTGTTTCAAATAACAATTATAATTAAATTGATGGAGATAGGAAGTCGGTATTTAATGGATAGCAATTCAATTTGACATGCCTTGAAAGCTCACATTCCCTCTCTTTCAGCCACATTTCCTACAAAGAATGTAATCTTTTGTTCTCTTTGATAAACACATATTATCTCAAACCTGACCTCAACAAACACCACATTCTGTGTGCCTGGTTAGTGTCGTATTATTTGTCCCTTTTTCCCTTGCTTTTTCATATGTCTCTTGACAGTCATGAGAGAGTGAAATTGTATGTTATTTGTCTTTCTGGGACTGATCTGACGTAGGCTAATGCTCTCCACAACTCTGCTACATGAGGCAAGTGGTAAAAATTCATTCTTGCTTATGGCTGGTTAAGATTCTGTGGGGCTTTTTCAGGAAAGTGATATGGTAGTAGTGTCTGGGAACTCTAGACTTGTCTTTAGCCAGGAACACAACAGGAAGATTACCACATCAACTTCAACATGGCAGAAATGAACTGGAGCCTACAAAGCAAACTACATAGCAAAAGAGAGAATAAGTTGCAAACACTATGGGAGAAGATTGGAGACATGGTTGAGGGGGAAAGTGGGAAGTTGGTAATTCAGAAGGCAGTGAGACAACACAATGGACAAAGCCACAAGAGATCGGAGCACACTTGGAACCCACAAGGAGTATGTTCTCCAATTCCATTGATTCTGACCATCAGGGGGTCTGAATCGTACTAGTTCATGCCAACAAAGGGCCTTGAGGCCTGGAGATTTTAGATCAGCAGCCTTGGCATATCAACTCAAAAGAACACTGTATTTCTCTGGCAGAGAACACCAACAAATAGCCAGGTGAAGACAGCCTGGAAACCACGTTTAGAGACAATACCAGGTGACATAGTGGGAAGATGGTGGGTTCTGGCTGTATATTAGTGTGAGGCAGTGTTCTTGGAGATGATTTGATGGGGGCAAAAGAAATTTGGGGCTCTCGCACAGGCAGCATCAAGACCGAGCTACTGGCCAAAGACATGTTGGTGAGGGCTTTAATTGCCTCTTCTGCAAACACGAAATTATAACCATGGAACACATAGGGTACTGTGTTCCTCAGTCCAACTTGCTTCATTTTAAGAGAACAGATTCTCTCATAGGACACTAGAAGAAAGCCCTGTCCACAGGCTGTCCCCTGACCACAGAATGCTACAGCCCTTCATTCTGTTGTGTAGGTTGAATTTCTCCTTTCACAGGCACACCAGATCCCACCTATCTAAACCTCAGCCTATTCAACCCAGACCCCAAACACACCAAAATGCTGGCAAAGAGAGCCTCTGCAGATGACTGGTCTCAAGGACAGGGGACAGATATTATACAACAGCAGAGGGCATGCATGACACACACGTACCCGAGACTCCCTCAAGGGCCAGCCCTTGGGCACTCCATGATCTCTTATTTCTAAAGAAATTACCATCATGATAAAAAACAGAATTGATTTTCCAAATACTGAGAAAAAGTCAGAGACCTATATCCAAGACAAAGAAGGAAGAATCAATTGTTGCCAAGGAAGAATACAAGAAATGATCATGGCCAGGTAATCAGAGTGAAACGTCACATATAACACGCCCAATGGAGGATTGAAAGCAGAAAGATATCAAGGAGTCTCAAACCACATAGATTAAACTTATAGAAATAAAATAAAATAAAATAAAATAATAAAATAAAATAAAATAAATATATAGAGTTCCTGAAGAAAAGATTGGTAGCAGACTGAAGGAAAAGTCCAAGAAGCTCGCAGAAGCAAAGGACCAATGTTTTGACCTGGCAGAAAAGAATTGGTAAATAAGTAAGTAAATCCAAAGAAAGAAGGAAGAATGATGAAACATGACGATGAGCTTAGGAAAGTCATCGACTCCAAGGAATAGAAAGAGGTGCTTATTGTAGAAGTAGGAGTGAGAGAAAAAAAAAGAGGGCTAAACATGGATTTGAGAATTCAGAGCTAAAACTGTCCTTCATCTGGGAGCAGAAACAGAGATCCAGATTCAGAGGCAAGGAGGACTCACATCACCATCCACAGAAGCATAGAACCACAAGACATAGTTTCATTCCCCCTGCAAAAGCTATCAATGGAGGAATTCTCATTACCTTAATATGTGTGGGATTGTAGTTTGTACATAGCCAAGTCACTTACCTCAAGAGGACAAACTATACCAGCTCTCGAAGTAGGCCAGATAGCTCAAGCAACACCAGCCCAAGCCAAAATTCATTTCCCCTGCATTTGTAGACAATGACAGAGCAGTGGTTAACGTCTAGAACTAGAACGTATTCAGAAGTCAAAGATTGTGTCATGGATTGTGTCTATCAGTTCAGAGGCGGCCTTCAGCTCAACTCATGATCCCAGGGTCTTGGCATCGACTCTGGTGTCAGGTTCCCTACTCAGGGGTAAGTCAAATTTCCCTCTCCAGTTCTACACCCTGATTATGATCTCGCTGTCTCTCTGTCAAATATGTTCATGTGCATTGTTTGACAAAAAGACAAAAACATACCCAGGGTACAAGGATTGACTGTGGCCAGAGGATGTTTTCTTTAATTTGAACCTAGATCTCAATGGAAGGCAGCCAGGTTCAGAGAACCTCCCACCATCCTCAAATGCCAGACCATTGCTCAGAGCTCCAATGTTGATTCTCCAGTTTCTTGTCTTCCAAAATATCCTCACCAACTTGTAGCATATGCTGTCTGTGGCTCTGTAATAACCCTTTGTTGACCCACTGTTCATCTTCTGCTGGCTCCATTAGAACACGCCCAACTTCCACAAGAGGCACTGTTTGCTTATCCCATGAAACCATATGGGGGATGTTCATGAGAGGGTGAAGGCAGGCTTGTGCTGTCACATCTACATGGAATTCTCCAGAGGGTATCTGCAGGACCCTGCCCAGGTTCTTTAACATTTGAATCCTCTTCAATGCGTCCTTTTGAAGATACACGTTGTCTTCCTGAAACGGGCACAGAAGACTTTCAGATGGCTTCACTTGGGCTATGGGTCTTTTCCAACATGCTCCATGCTTGCTCCTGTGGACTCCAAGTACATGAGTCCATTCTGGACCTAAGGTTCTAGGATATAGAATCTGCCTTTGGTACATCGTCAGTTTTGAAGATTTGGAAGTCATTTTGGCTCGATTTCTAGAGACGCTACAGGTACTCGTTATAAGGGCCGTTAGGCCAGAGGGAGTCATTTTGTGTTTCTGCAGTAAACTTATATTGAAGCCATGCAGTAAAGTAAATTGACCCTACTCCTCCCAGAGGAGCTTACTCTCAAAGCCTAGATACAAGGGTGAATCAATCAAGGTGAAGACATCCCATTAGAGGGGCACGCATATATCTACTAGGATAAATTGAGATCCAATTGTCCACCCATGTGTTACCTAGCATTTTTGTTTTTGTGGTTTAGCAGATTAGCACGACTGGGCAGTTTTTTCTGCATTGTTTTCTCATTGGCCACCTCTGAATAGCCTGGCTAAACTACCGCTATAAATGTTAGTCTGTGAGGCTGGGAGGGGTCGCCTCTTTGCAAGAGAATGCCCTGACCAGTCAATATGATTCTCGATGCATTGTGAAAAATTAACGTTTGCTTGACCTTCACTTGGCATCAATCTCGCTCCTTTGGATAAGGACCCTATCTTTGGAGGGCCACCCGAATTTTGGAACTTTGGAAAAGCCTCTGGAGTGATCTCATAGCCACCAGTGGTGCTAAATCTAGCCACACTGCTCCCAGAGGAGCTGGCTTGCCATCCACACAACTGTGGGGAGGTCCTAAACCAAGTCACAGGAATAAGCCTGGATCTCAGTGACATGCCCTTCCCAGATGCAGAGATGACTCTGTTCACGGAAAGAGGTATGTGAGGTATGTGAGGGCTGTGGTAGTTTATCCTGAGCAGGAATTCTGGGCAGCACCCTGACACATGGAACTTTGGCACAACAAGCAGAACTGATTGAAATCACTAAGGCACTGCAGATGGCTAAGGTAAAACCACCAACATCAATACGGACCACAGGTATGTCTTTGCTACTCTCCATATACATGGAGCTACTTACAAAGGAAGGAGCCTATTAACAGCAGAAGGAAAAGGAATTAAAACAGAAGAGAAATATTGGGACCCAAAAGAGGTGGCTGTTATGCATTTCTTGCGACACCAAAAGGGGACTGATTTGATTTCAAAAGGAAACCAATTATCAGATCGAGATTTAAAGCAAGCAGCCTGAGAAACAATGCAAGAGCTGGTTACACACCTGTATCTATCCCTACCAGATAAACTGGAGTATTCAGAGGAAGATTTAAAGTATTTACAAAAATGGCTAAATTATATTATAAAGGGGACTGGGCTAAGACTAAAAGAGGAAATTTAATTCTTCCTCGACGACTAGGAAAGAAGTTAGTAGACCAGATACATTATTGTACTCACCTGGGGTCACTCAAACTCAAGGAACTTAAAGGCAAGCAGTTCCAGGCTTTTAAATTACGTCGTATGGTTCAGGAGATAGTTAATAGATGTGCTCAATGCTAGGCAGTTTATTTGGGAGGAACTAGAATTGGAAGAGGGAAAAGAGAAAGAGGTAGGGTACCAAGAATTTATTGGAAAATAGATATACAGAAATAAAACCTGGAAAATATGGGGACAAGTATATGTTAGTTTTTGTAGATACCATTTCAGGCCAGGTTGAGGTTTTTTCTGAGAAACATTATATGGCAGGAGTGGTAGCCAGAAAGCTACAAGAAAAATAATTCCTAGGTCTGGGCTGCCTCTCACGATTGGGTCAGACAATGGCCTTGTATTTTGAGTTCAGTCTCACAGGAATTGGCCAAGGCCCTGGGCACAAAGTGGAAACTAGATGTGCCTATCAGACCCAGAGTTCTGGGCATGTAGAGAGAATGAACCGGACTCTAAAAGAGACCTTGACAAAACTTACCCTGGAGACGGGCAATGGATGCGTGGATCTCCTTCCTTTCAACCTGCTCAGGCCAAGATGTACACACTATTTAAACAGGGTGACCCCATTTGAAATGTTTGGGAGAACCCTGCTCCCGCACTGTCCTAGGCTACAAAAGGTTGCCCTAGCAGAAATGACTGATCAGTCTGTCGTCCAGTCACTGCAGGCATTACAGTCTGTATTAAAAAAAATGCAGGGATCCAGACTGCCCACACTGGTATGGAGACAGAGGTGAAACCACATCCTTTCCAACCCAATCACCTGGCTTGGATATGACATTATCAAGTGGGGAGCTTGGAGCCTCACTGGATTGGACCTTTTACTGTTACCCTGACCACACCACAGCAGTAAAAGTAGAACACATCAGGGCCTGGATTCACGCATGTCACATAAAATGAGCCATGGATGAAGATGACCCCCTAATGGTGGAATCCACAGCCAAAGATCCCGCTCACCGTGGACTAAATCTAAGACTGAAAAGACTATGAGTTTGTTGTTGCACCTATTTTTACCTCTTTATGTAAAGTATAGGTAGTTAATTAGATAAAGGAAATTAGAAAAAAAATGGAAAGGGTTCTATGAAGCGGTAAATGGGTAACTCATCAGCCGACTGTGCACTAGTGTCATTTACACTAGTGTAAATATACAGCCGTCTGTACACTAGTGTCATGTACAAAAGAAAATGAGGGCGATAAAAATGTTAGAATTACATGCTCAATAAACCCTTTATAACCAGAGAATGTAGAGCTGGATGAAAAGTCAAGGATTGGACTTATCTCCAAAGAATAGGGAGGAATGTAAGAGCCTGGGTGGCCAGAGGGAATCATTTTGTGTTTATGCAGTATACATAGATTGACCTCATGCAGTAAATTTAGATTGATACTGCCCATCCCAAAGATATTCACTCTCAAAGCCTAGATATAAGGGCAGTTCAGGCCAGATGAAGATATCCACTCAGTGGGGAGCTTACATCTACTAGGTAAATTGAGATTCAATTGTCCATCCGTGTGTTACTAGCAGTTTTTTCTATGTCTGGCAGACCTAGCACCACTGTGCAGTTTTCTCTGTGTATTCCAATCTCAAGGCCACCTGTGTATAGCCCAGCTAAACTACATCTATACATGTTAGTCTGTGATGCTGCAGGGGGCCGAATTTGGAAGAGAAGGCCCTGACAAGTCAGTATGATTCTCGATGTTTGGAATGAAATTAAGCTTTGCTTGACCTTCACTTTGTATCAGTCTTGCTCCTTTGATTAAAAACCCTAACACTTGTGTCTGCACTGTTGAAGACTCCAGACATGTCTATGTCATGATTGGGGGTGTTCCCTTTGAGCTTTCCTTGGGTGGCCCTTCTCCTGTTCAGAAGATCGGTGATTGGGTGGGAGGGCCTAACCCTTGTGCAGGGCTCACATTCCCTCCCCTGAGGTTTGCTTGAGGCCTGATTGTTACTTGACCTTCCTGGCTTAGATGGTATGGTGGATTCTTGCCTTTCTCCAGAATCCAGAGGGCTGCTGCTGACAGTCAGGACCAAACACTACGAATCGGGTAATGGATAAGGTGATACCGAATTGCTTCACAAATTGCCTTGTTGAGATACCCAGGCGGCTCCAGTGGTTTGGGACAGCTAGGGGTCTTATAGGCACACCTAAGAATACTCCAACCAAGTGTAGTCATCAGGCATGGGTTTATGAGGATTGGTTGCTATGACCTCAAAGTGCTGTGACATCACAGACGCTGGCTTCACTGAAGCAGCTGTCCCTCTCCCATGACCTTGGTATCCTATGGCTTTAGGTAGGAATCCCTGGGAAGGCCAAACAAGAGCCCTCTGTGCCTGATCAGGAACACAGTTTGTCTTGTGGGTTAATGTCCCACTTCCCCTTTCTAGATAAATAGGAAAAAAATGATGTTCATTATACCTTCCTTTAGGCCAACATTTCTCCAGAGACAGCAAGGTGTCCTATTTCCACTACAATATATAGATCTCAAGAAACAGTGATGCAATTTGGATACCAACATCTCTCGGTGGGGTTTGTCATCCTGTGGGTGAGCAAGTCCATTGTCAGTTTCTTTTCCCAATGGGTCAGTGATGACTAACGGACAGAAAGTCCCTTTTTGAGGAAAAAGTTGAGGGCATGGATATATGGTGCTGCCTTTGTCCTCATCTCCTAGAGTTCTGAAACACAAGGTTAAGGGATTAGGGCTCTGTGGACTGAGCCTCAAGGTCCTTGCAGACTAGTGATGAAGAAGGTTTGGTCCATCTTGGTAACAGAGTATTCCTCAGCCATCGGGGAGGATGAAGCCCTGGACCTTACATTGACATGAACGTCCCATGGGTGTGATGGGAAATGGAAAAGACAGGCATAACAATGGTAATATCATATAGCTCTCCACAATATGTTCCTCAGGAGGAATACCTTGACCCTTAGTAAAGCAAAGGAAAACTGAATGGGAAGAATGCAGAGAAGGGGACCCACCAAGAGTGACTCAGGATTCTGAGAACCAAGCTGAGGGTTACAGAGAAGAGACACATGCAGGGAATAAGTGAAATGCTTAATGGGTGTTCAGAGGCTGTGGCATATATCAAGAAAAGCACTAGGTCACATATGAAACTAAAAGATCCATGAATACTGTGTCAAAAAAACAGACAAAAAAATTCCAAGAATTCTAAGATTTTCAAGAAAAAAATTCTGAGAAAAACAATGTCACCCTTTCAAAACCTAAAGAACGCACAAGGAGAAAAGGAAAGAATTATATTTTTTATTATCTTTCCTTATTGAAATGGCATGGGATTTGTTTCCTAAAATGTCCTTATCTGAATTGGGTCTTTATCCTTGTAAATTAGAGTCTACCAGCCTCTTCCATCTCTAAAATTGATGAGAAGACATGACATTGCCTTTGCTAAATACCTAGAAGAGTGGCCCAGGAAAATTACTTGGACCTCGCCCTCTGTGTGCTGGCAGGTGTTTGATTACTGCTTCAAATGCTTCAGTCACTACTAAAGAGCTGAGATTTTGTAGGTTTCCTGACTTAATCGTGGGAGTTTCTATGTGTCTGGGAATTTAACCTTTTCTCTCTAGTCTTGGATTTGCTAGCATAAATGTGTGTATGTGCCTCTTAGCTTATTCTTTTTTCCTTTCTACCAGTTGTCATTTGGTTTCATACTTTCAGCTGTGTGCTTGTCACCCTGCTATATCCCATTAATGGCTTCTGCAGTTTGTTCATGTTTTCAGAACTGAAGTGTGAGATCTCTGGATTTTTTTTAATTGATTTGTTTGTATTTCCTTTATTTTGATAATCATATGCATGATTAATTTTTTCTGTTAACTTTGGAGTTCGGCTCTTCTTCAACTTGTTCCTTCAGGCGTCAAGTTATGTTCCTTTTTTTTATTTTTTCGGTGTTTTTAAATTTTGGGAAATGCATGTGTTTAACCCTTTATGGTTTCCCAAAAAATGTTTTGGCGTCACTGCTTAAGTTTCTTGACATTCCTTTCTTCATGACTCTATGCATTTCCTTTGGATTTTCTTTTTGCATTCATTGCTAGTCCGTGAGTGTGTTGTGTTTTCCAACCATGGGTATGGCTGTATTTCCAATTTGAAAGTGATATCTTCCCGTTTTCATACCTTCATGATCATAAGTGCACAGGATAGGTGATGACATCTCTTCCATGAATTACGACTGGATTTGGACTCGAGCTCATGAACTGCGATAGACAAAGTTAGGTATGCCACTAGGAAGAACATATCTTACTGTCCTCAGAGACGCAATCTTACTCATGGATCCCCAAATATCAGGTGGTCTCGAGAGCCCATGTAGACGTCTGTTATTCCTTATCACCTTTCCATCCAGATGATCAGTGCTGTGCTTAACGTGGATATCATAGTCCCCAACAATATTGGATTAAAGTCCCCATCTCCCTTCCTCTCTGTTCATATGCTTCCAACGTTTAGATACAGCCATGTTCTGGTATATACGTTGGCAGTTCTTCCAGGTTTCTGATGTTTTGTTGCTCCATCATGACAAAACAGCTTCCGCTAATCTTTTGTCTCTCAAAGGCATAAAATCAATCTAGATGACTTAGGCACAATCACTTTGTCTCTCTTCTCCTTGGCAAGAACATAAACTACGTTTCCAAGTTTCTTCTCTTTCAAGCTATGTGTATCTTTATAGTCAAAGGAAATCACCTATGGGCAACAGACTTCGAGCTTGTTTAACATTTGTTGTTTTCTGATCGATCAATTCTCGTTTTTTTGTTTGTTTGTTTTATTTTATTTTATTTTATTTTATTTTATTTTATTTTTTGTAATTTGAAACACACCTACAAAATGTTTGTGTTGACGGGAGACTTTCATCCTAAATGCTGAATGAATTATTGTTAGGTAAGAAGTTCACTTTCTCATTCGGTTGACTTCTGACTTGAATTCTCTGAGAACCTCCCACCATACTAAAATACCATATCTTCGCTCGGAGCTCCAGTGTTCATTTCCTGTTCTTTGTCTTCCTGGATCTCCTCACAAACCTGAAGCATCCGATGTGTGTCACGCTGTACTGACCCCTTGTTGACACATGTTCATTCTCTTCTGGCTCCAGTATAGCATGCCCATCTTCGACAACAGGCACTGTTTGCTTGTCACATGACATCATTTGGCTGAGGGTCATGAGAGGTAGAAGGAAGGCTTGTGCTGCCACATCTCCATGCAGTTCCACAGGGGTAGCTGCTCCACCCTGAGGGAGTGCTCAAGGTTCCTCCACATTTGAATCCTCTTCAATGCGTCCTTTTGGACATACAAGTTGTCTTCCAGAAACGGGCACGGAAGTCTTTCAGATGGCTTCACTTGTGCTATGGGTCTCTTCCAAAATGTTCCCGTTTGCTCCTGTGGACTCCAAGTACATGAGTCCATCCTGGAGCTAAGGTTCTACACCTTAGGTGTAGTCTGCCTTTGATGCATGGTCATTTTTGAATATTGGGAGGCATTGTTGGCAGCATTTCTGGAGAGGCTCGAGGTACTCGTGTCCTCCCTCTTGAAGACTCCAGACTTGTCTTTGGCACGGTTGCGGGTGTTCGGTTTTCTTTTCTTGGATGTCCCTTCTCCTGTTCAGAATCTCCGTGATTGTGTGGGAGGGCCTTATCCTTGTGATGGGCTCAGATTTCCTCCACTGAGGCATTGCTTGAGGCCTTATTGTTTCATGGCCTGTCGTGGTTAAGATGGAATGGTGGATGCTTGTCTTTCTCTGGAATCCAGAGGGCTGGTGCTGATAATCACTACCAAGCACTATGAATTGGGCCATGCAGAAGGTGACTCCGTCTCGCTTCGCAAACTGCCTTGGTGAGAGATGCAAACAGCTCCAGTGGTTTGGGACGGCCTGGGGTGCTCTTGGCCCACCCACGACTACTCTAGCCAATTGTAGTGATCAGGCGTGATGTAATGAGGAATGATTGCTATGAACTCAAAGCATTGTGACATCACAAATGCTGGCTTCACTGAAGCAGCTGTCCCTCTCCCATGACCTTGGTGTCCTAAGGCTTTAGGTAGGAAGACCCCAAAGGACAGAACAAGAGCCCTCTGAGTCTGATCAAGATCTCAGGTTGTCTTTTGGGTTAGTGTCCCACTTCCCCTTTCTGAAAAAAGGGGAAAGAAAATGATGTTCAGTATACCTCCCTTTAGGCCATCATTTTTCCCAGAGACGGCAAGGTGTCCTATTTTCACTACAATTTCTAGAGATCTCAAGAAATGGTGAGGCCTCATAGGTATCAAGAACTCTCCATGGGGTTGGTAATCCTGTGTGTGACAGCGTCCTTTCTCAGCGTCCTTTGCCTATGGCTCAGTGATGACTAAGGGACGGAAAGTCCCCTTTCGAGGAAAAAGGAGGGGCATAGATATATGGTGCTGTCTGTGGTCTCATCTCTTAGTTTTCTGAAACAAACGGCTAATGGTTTAAGGCTCTGTCTACGTGGCTTTCCCTTACACACCTTTGCAAAGTCTTAGAGGAGATTGTTATTCTGCATCAGGGCTAAACCTAAGGAAGAGGCCCGGTCCGCACCCGTTGTCATCATTAGTTGTCCTTGTTGCTGTAACGGGTATAATCATGTTGACCATGTCTCTTTAGTCAGAAGGATAGGTATGGCTAATATCGATGGCTTGCAAGGCCCATTCAAGAAAATCATTGCAGTGAGCAGCAATGCCCATGCAAGGACTAGTGGATAAGGAAGGCTTGGTCCATTTTTGGAAGACAGTATTCCTCGGCCGTTGAAGAGAATGAACACCCTGGACCTTGCCTTGACATGAATGTCCCATGCCTGGCTAATGTGAAATGAAAAGGCGAGCAGAAAGAGGGAAATATCATATGGCTTCCCACATTATGTGCCTCATAAGGAATACCTTGGCGCTTTGTCCTCTTCAATAAACACGTATTCTCATAAAACCACCTTCACACAATCACCACAATTGGGTGCCTCATTAGTGTCATATTGTTTGTCCCTAAACCCCTTGCTTTTTCATATGTTTCTTGACTGTCATGAGGGAGTGAAATCATCTGTTTGTATCTTTCTGAGAATGATAGATGTGACTGAAAGACCCCTCCCCAGGAAAATAGATAGGATAACTAACCGCTTGTTTGCTTTTCTGTAAACCACTGGCTTTTAGATATCCGGGAGGATAGATAGGATAACTAACCTCTTGTTTGCTTTTATGTAAATCGCTGGCTTTTAGATATAATATTAGGATCCCAGTTGTGTGATTAATTGCTCTTTTGCCTTTCTGTAACAGCTTGGCTACTAAGGCATGACACTTAACTCCTGTTTGAACAAGATACCCTCTCCTAATAGCCGGGGCATGGTCACGTAGGCAAGGGGGCTGCATGGTCATGTAGGTCACGTAGACAGGGGGCTGCATAGTCACGTAGACAGGATGCCTTTCTGTTGAGTAATAAGGTTAAACTTCCCCTCTTTGTTCCCCTTCCCGCCGCTCTCTTCGCGCGCGCGGGTTTCCAGGGCCAATCCACTAACTCCACGTATGCCTTTTTCAAAAGTTCTGTCAACCAATCAGTTGCGCCCCACCCAAAACTTGTTTGTACTTGTCTATAAAAACCCGGCACCACCCCAGCCGGGTGTGCTCAGCTAGCAGGAGCTGCTGACCACCCGCAGGTGCCTGCGTAACAATAAAGAACCTCTTGCTGATTGCATCCAGTGGCAGTGTTGGATTCTTGGGTAAGGGGATCCGTGGGTCTTTCAGTGACAAAGCCCAATGCTCTCCGCAACACTACCACATGAGGCAAATGGAAGATTTCATTCTTTCTTATGTCTCAGTAAGAATTTGTGGTGACATGGAGGACAGTGAGATTGTAGTAGTGTCTAATAACCTCGTGCTTTTCTTCAGCCAAGAAGGCAACAGGAAGATGACCACAACAACTGCAACGGAGTGGAAATCGACCAGAAGCCTACAAGATAAACTCCATAAAGAAGAAAGGTAGTCACAGAGACTAAGGGAGAAGGTTGGAGACATGGCTTATAGGAGATTTCGTTGGTTCATGCATCAGATGGCCGTGATCCCTTGCAAAGGACAATGGCACAGGAGAGCTGGGCAGGCTGGAAAACCACAAGGCACCTGTTTCCCAGTGCCATTGGCTGTGACGAGAAGAGGGTCTGAAGGGCACGAGTTCTTGACAACACAAGTCTTGACTGCTGGAGTTTTCAGATCAGCAGGCTTGGCAAATATAAACTCGAAAGAACTCCGTGTTTTTCTTGCATAGGTCACCAACAAACAACCATGTGCAGACAACCTGGAGACCATGATCAGGGACAATACCAGGACATGCAGTGGGAAGGTGGTGGGTCCTGGCAATGCATCCATGAGAGGCAGTGATCGTGGAGTTGTCTCAATGGGGGCATAAGAAATATTGGGCTCCCACACGAGGAGCATCAAGATCAAGCTACTGGCCAATACAGGATGGTGAGAACATTAGCTGCCGACTCTGCCCAAATGAATTCCCAACCATGGAACACTTGAGGGACAACCTTCCTCACTCCAAGTTGTTTAGTCCAAGGAGAACAGACTCTCCCATAGGGGGTGAGAATAATGCCTTGACCACATGATCTCTTTGGAACACAGCATTTGTAGGCCTGAGTTCTGATAAGTTTGTGGAATGTCTCCTTTTACAGGCACACCAGATCCCACTAAGGTAAACCTCAGCATATTCAGTCCAGGCCCAAACACACCAAACGTCAGGAAAGTAGAGCCGCTGCAGATGGCTGTTCTCAAGGACAGCGTCAGCCACAACACAAACATCAGATGGCATGCATGCCACACACACACACACACACACATACACACACACAAGCACACACATACTAGACAAACCTTAAGGGCCCACCCTTAATTTCAATGATCTCTTCTACCTAAATAAATTACCCACAGGATAGAAAACAGAATAAGTATTTCGAATACAGAGAGGAAACAGAGGTCTAGATCTAATACAAGATGGAAGAATCAATAGATGCCAAGGAAAAAGAACAAAAATGGATCATGGCTAGGAAAGCAGAGTGAAGCTTCTACATATAACACGCCCAATGTGGGTTTGAAAGCAGCGGCCTGGATCCTCCCTATACATCAGAAAACATAAAAAATATCAGAGAGCCTCGAACCATAGAGATAAAACTGATAAAGATAAACTAACCTAAAGAGCTCCTGAAGAGAAGATTGGTAGGAGACTGGATGCAAAGACTGGGAACATGGCAGATGTAGAGGATCCAATTAGTGACCAGGAAGAGCAAGCCTAGAAAATAAGGAAGCAAATTCTAAGAGAGAAGGAAGAATGACAGTGAAAGACAACCCCCCCCCCCCGTCGTTAACTAATTAACTGCTCTTTTGTTATGTAAAAGTACCCCTCCTCCCCTTGCAATGAAAAGAACCTTCCCCCAGGGTTGAATTCAATGTAACTGCTCTTTTGCCTTTCTGTAACCACTTGGCTTTTAGGGCATGACACTTGACTCCTGTTTGAACAAGATACCCTCTCATAATAGCCTGGGCATGGTCACATAGGCAAGGGGGCTGCATGGTCATGTAGGTCACATAGACAGGGCGCTGCATAGGCAGGTAGGCAGGATGTCTTTCTGCTGAGTAATAAGGTCAAACTTCCCCTCTTTGTTTCCCCTTCCCGCCTTTCACTTCGCGCGAGGGGGTCTTCCTCGGCCAATGCACTAACACCAAGTATGCCTTTTTTCAAATGTTCAAATTGTCAGCTAATCGGCCCTGTCCCATCCGGGACTTGTTTGTACCTGTCTATAAAAATCCTGCACCACCCCAGCCAGGTGTGCTCAGCTAGCAGGAGCTGCTGACCACCGGCAGGGGCGCGCTGACCACCCACAGGCGCCTGTGCTACAATAAAGAACCTCTTGCTGTTTGCATCCTGTGGCAGTGTTGAATTCTTGGGTAAGGGGATCCGCGGGTCTTTCAATAGAACATGACATGAGCTTAGGGAATCATCATCCAAAAAGAAAGGAAAGAGGTGCCTATTGTAGGATAAGTAAGAGTGAGAAAAAGAAAAGAGGGCTGAACATGGACTTGAGAATCGGGGCTGTCAATGACCCTCATCTGGGAGCTGAAACAAAGGTCCAGATTCAGAGACTCAGAGGACACCCATCACCTTCCACAGAAGCAGAGCACCAAAAGACATAGTGTCTTTCCCCCTGGAAAATCTAGGCATGGAGGAATTCTCTTTAGGCAAATAGGCATGGGAGAATACTTTGTCCATAGCCCAGTCACTGACTTCAAGAGGAAAAACTATACCAGCTCTCAAAGCAGGCCGGATAGCTCAAGCAACACCCGACCAAGCCAAAATCCTTATCCCCTGCATTTCTGAACAATGACAGAGCAGTAGTCCTTGTCTAGAACCAGGAAGTATTCAGATGTCAAAGGTAGTGTCCCTTGTTGTGTCCATCAGTTCAGAGGCGGCCTTCAGATCAACTCATGATTCCAGGGTCTTGGCTATGACTCTGGTCTCAGGTTCTATGCTCAGGGGCAAGTAAGCTTCTCCCTCTCCAGCTCCAACCCCTGATTGCAATCTCTCTGTCTATCTGTCCAATACGTGCATGTGCATCATTTGACAAGATAACGAAAACAAACCCAGGGTACATTAATTGATTGGTGCCAGAGGATGTTTTCTTGAATTTGAACCTGGATTCCTGTGGAGTGTAGCCAGGTACTGAGAACCTCTCACCATCCTAAAATACCCGACCTTCGCTTCGAGCTCCCTCATTTATTCTACTGTTCTTTGTCTCTCTGGATCTCCTCACCAACCTGAAGCATCTGCTGTCTGTCGCGTTGTACTGACCCCTTGATGAAAATTGTGCATCTTCTCAGGGCTCCATTAGAACATGCCCATCTTCCGCAAGAGGCACTGTTTGCTTATCTCATGAAACAATTTGGGGGATGATCATGAGAGGGTGAAGGAAGGTTTGTTCTGCCACATTTCCATGCAGTTCCTCAGAGGGTAGCTGCTCCAACCTGAGGGAGTGCTCAAGGTTCTTCCACATTAGAATCCTCTTCAATGCGTCCTTTTGAATATGAAAGTTGTCTTCCTGAAATGGTTAGGAAGACTTTCAGATGGTTTCACTTGGGCTTTGGGTCTCTTCCAACATGCTCTCTGTTTGCTCATGTAGACTCCAAGTACATGAGTCCATCCTGGACGTAAGGTTAAGGGTGTAGAGTCTGCCTTGATGCATGGTCATTTTTGAAGATTGGGAGGCCTTGTTGGCACCATTTCTGGAGACGCTCGAGGTACTCGGGTCCTCGCTGTGGAAGACTCCAGACATGTCTTTGGCACGGTTGCGGTGTTCATTTGGAGCTCTCCTTGGGTGGCCATTTTCCTGTTCAGAAGCACCGTGATAGGGTGAGACGGCCTGCCCCTTGTGTTGGGCTCAGATTTCCTCCACTGACGCTTTGCTTGAGGCCTCATTGTATCTTGGCATATCGTGGTTAAGATGGAATGGTGGCTGCTTGCCTTTCTCTGGAGTCCAGAGGACTGGAGCTGACAGTCACAACCAAACACTACGAACTGGGCCATGGAGAAGGTGACACCAACTCGCTTCGCAAACTGCCTTGATTTGAGACCCAAGCAGGTCCATCAGTTTGGGACAGCTTGGTGTCCTCTTGTCCCACCCATTACTACTCTAGCCAAGTGTAGTGATCAGGTATGGGTTGATGAGGAGTGGTTGCTATGACCTCAAAGTTTTGCGACATCACAGATGCTGGCTTCACTGAAGCAGCTGTCCTCTCCAATGACCTTGGCGTCCTATGGCTTTAGGTAGGAAGCCCCGGGAAGGACAGAACAAGAGCCCACTGAGTGTGATGAAATTCTCAGGTTGTCTTGGGGGTTAATGTCCCACTTCCCCTTTCAAAAATTCAGAGGAAAACAATATGGCCCTTTCAAAACCAAAGGAAGTCACAGGGAGAAAAGGAATGCATTATATTGTTTATTATCTTTCCTTATTGAAATGTCATGGGATTGCTTTACTAAAATGTCCTTCTCTGAATTGTGTCTTTATCCTTGTGACTTATAGTCTACCCGCCTCTTCCATCTTGGAATCGATGAGAGGACATGGCAATGCCTTCGCTCAATACCTAGAAGAGTGGCCCAGGAAAATGACTTGACCTGGCCTTCTGTGTGTTGGCAGGTGTTGGATTACTGATACAAACGCTTCAGTCACTACTAGAGAGCTGAGATTTTGTAGGTTTCCTGACCTAATCTTGGGAGTTGCTATGTGTCTGATAATTTATCCTCTTCTCTCCAGTTTTGGATTTGCTAGCATAAATGTGTGGATGTGTCTCTTAGGTTATTCTTTCTTCCTTTCTACCAGTTCTCAAGTTGTTTTATACTTTCAGCTGTGTTCTTGTCTCCCTGTTTTATCCCGGTAATGGCTTCTGCTCTTTGTTCATGATTAAGACACTGAATTGTGAGATCTCTTGATTTTTTTCCTTGGTTTGTTTGTATTTCCTTTATTTCGATAACTATATGTATGATTTCATTTTTTCTGTTAACTTTGGCATTTGGTTCTTCTTCTTCTTGTTCCTTCAGCATCAAGGTAGGTTGGTTTACATTTTTTTTTTTTTTGGTGTTTTTAAATTTTGGAAATGCATGCATTTAACCCTATATGGTTTCCCCATAAAATGTTTTGGCATCACCCAATAAGTTTCTTGACATTCCTTTGTCATGGCTCTTTCTGCTTTTGCTTTGGATTTTCTTTCTTGCATTCATTGCTAGACCGTGACGTGTTGGGTTTTCCAACTTTTAGTGTCTGGCTGTACGTCCAATTTGAAAGTGATATCTTCCCGTTTCATACCTCCGTGATCATAAGTGCACAGGATAGGTTTTGACTTCTCTTACATTAATTACCCTTGGATTTGGACTCCAGCTCATGACCTGTGATATACAGCATTCGGTCTGCCTTTGGGAAGAACATATCTTATGTTCCTCAGATACGCAATCTTACTCATGGATCCCCACAGCTATGGAGGTCTAGAGAGCCAATGTGGATGTCTGTTATTCCTTACCACATTTCCATCCAGATGATCTGTGCTGTGCTTAACGTGGATATCATAGTCCCCAACAATATTGGATTGAAGTCCCCATCTGACTTCCTCTCTATTCATACGCTTCCAACGTTTATATACACCCATGTTTTTAGTGTATATGTTGGCTATTCTTCCAGGTTTCTGGTGTTTGGATGCTTCATCAAGACAAAACACCTTCTGCTAATCTTTTGTCTCTCGGAGGCATAAAATCGCTCCATTTGACGTAGGCACAATCACTTTGGCTCTCTTCCCCTTGGCAATAGTGTAACCTACGTCTTCCTAATATCTTCGCTTTCAAGCCATATGTATCTTTATATTCGAAGGAAATTTCCTATTGTCAACAGAAGGTCGAGCTTTTTAATATTTTTGTTTTCTTATGGTTCTTTTTTGCCTTTTTTTTTTTTTTTTTGATTTCAAGCACTCTTATGAAGTGTTTGTATTGTCGGGAGAATTTAATCCTGAATAGTGAATGAATTATTGATAGGTAAGTAGTTCACATTCTCATTTCGGTTGGCTTCTGACTTGAATTCTCTTTGCATTTCCCCTTTATGGTGTTTTCTTTGGGGTTGCTTCTTAGTGTCATTCTGACTTCCTATCCCTCTTTTGCGTGTCTTATCTGTGAGTGTGTTCAGTTGTGTGTGCATGTGCCGGTGGTAATGTGTGTGTGGTCTGTATGTGTTTCACATAACACTTATAATTAAATTTCAAGAAGTAAGAATTCGGTCTCTTAAGGATAGCAACTGAATTTGAGATGCCTTGAAAAATCACATTCCATTCATTTCAGAACATCTTCTGCAAGGGACGTAATCTATTTTCCTCTTCGAAAAACACGTATTCTCACAAAACTGCCTTCAAACAAACACCTAATTTTTGTGCCTCATAAGAGTAGATTTTTTGTCCCTATACCCCTTGCTTTTTCATATGTTTCTTGACTGTCTTGAGGCAGTGAAATCTTCTGGTTTTTGTCCTTTGAGACAAATAGTCTGTTTGTTTTCTTTCTGAAAATGATATATGTGATGAAGCCCAATAGTCTCTGCAACCCTGCCACATGAGACATGTGGAAGAATTCATTCTGTCTTATGTCTTGGTAAGAATTGGCGGTGACATGGAGGACAGTGAGATGTTAGTAGTGTCTAATAACCTCGTGTTTGTCTTCAGCCATGAGAGCAACAGAAAGAAGAATACATAAACTGCAACGGGGTGGATATTGAGCTGACGCCTACAAAGTAATCTCCACAGCGAAGAGAATGGAAGTCACAGAGACTAAGAGAGAAGATTTGAGACATTGCTCAGTGGAGATTTGTGTAGTTCATGCATCAGAGGGCAGAGATACCATTCAAAGGACATAGGCACAGGAAAGCAGGGCTCACTGGGAACCCACAAGAAACCTGTATCCCAGTGCCATGGGCTGTTATGAGCATAGGATCTGAAGGGAACAAGTTCTTGAAACACAAGTCGTGAGGGCTAGATTTTTCAAATCAGCAGGCTTGGCAGTCATCGGCTCGAAAGAACACCACGTTTTTCCTGCATAGGACACCAACAAGCAACCAGGTGCAGACAGCCTGGTGACAATGATCAGAGACAATACCAGGGGAAGCAGTGGGGAAGATGGTGGGACATGGCAGTGCATCCATGAGCGGCAGTGTTCGTGGAAATGACTCAATGGGGGCATAAGGAATTTGGGGCTATCTCACCAGCAGCATCAAGACAGAGCTATTGGCCAAGAAGGAAAGTGAGGACATTTGCTGCCGAGCCTGCCAACACGAAATCCCAACCATGGAACACTTGGAGGACTGCCTTCCTCAGTCCAAGATGCTTAGTCCACGGAGAACAGACTCTCCCATTGGGCACGAGAAGAAAGCCTTGACCACATGCTCTCTTCTGAACACAGTATTCTGCAGGCCTGCATTCTTTTGAGTTGTTGGAATGTCTCCTTTCCCAGGCACACCTGAGCCCACCTAGGTAAACCTCAGCATATTCAGCCCGGAACAAAAACACATCAAACGTCAGGAAAGGAGGGCCCTAGCTGATGACTGGTCTCAAGGAAGGGTCAGTCATACACAACAGCAGATGGCATGCATGCCATACACATACACAAACACACACACACACACACACCAAAATTCCTTAAGGTTCAGCCCTTGGTAACTCCAGGATCTCATCTTACAAAGAAATTAACCTCAGGTAGAAGACAGAATGAGATATTCAAATACGGAGAGCAATACCGAGACCTAGATCTAAGGCAAAGATGGAAAAATTAATTGATGCAAAGGTAAAAGAACAAGAAATTATCCAGGCTAGACAATCGGAGTGAAATCTCTACATATAAAGAGCCTAAAGGGTTTGAAAGCAGCGGCCTGGATACTCTCTGTACATCAGAAAACATAGAAGATATCAGAGAGTCTCGAACCACAGAGATAAAACTGAAAATATAAAAGAACATAAAGAGCTACTGAAGAGAATATTGGTAGGAGACTGGATGCAACGTTTGGGAACATGGCAGAAGTAGAGGATCTAATTAGTGACCAGGAAGAATAAGCCTAAAAAATACGGAAGCAAATTCTTGAGAGTAGGCAAAATGATGGAACATGACAATGAGTTTAGGGAATCATCAACTCCAAGGAATTGAAAGAGGTGCCTCTTGTTGGAGAAGTAAGAGTGAGAGAAAGAAAAGAGGGCTGAACATGGATTTGAGAAATCGGGGCTGAAAATGACCATCACCTGGGAGCAGGAACAGAAGTCCAGAATCAGAGGCACAGGTGATTCTCATCAACTTGTACATAAGCAGAGCGCCAAAAGACATTGTGTAATTCCCGCTGGAAAATCTAGGCATGGAGGAATTCTCTTACGGCAAATAGGCATGGGAGAATAGTTTGTCCATAGCCCAGTCACTGATTTCAAGAGGAAAAGCTATACCAGCTCTCAAAGCAGGCTGGATAGCTCAAGCAACACCAGCCCAAGACAAAACCTAATCCCCTGTATTTCTGAACAATGAAAGAGTAGCGGTTCTTGTCTAGAAACAGGAGGTATTCGGAAGTAAATGGTTGGGTCCCGGGTTGTGTCCATTAGTTCAGAGACGGCCTTCAGAACAATTCATGATTCCAGGGTCTTGGCATTGACTCTGTTCTCAGTTTCTCTGCTCAGGGGCAATTAACTTCTCCCTCTCCAGCTCCACCCCCTCACTGTGATCTCCCTGCCTCTCTGTCCAATACGTGCATGCACATATATTGACAAGAAAACAAAAACAAAACCAGGCATAATAATTGACTGGGGCCAGAGGATGTTTTATTGAATTTTGACCTAGGTTCCTATGGAGGGTAGCCAGGTACAGAGAACCTCCCACCATCCTAAAATGGCCGACCTTCTCTCGTAGCTCCCTTCTTCAATCTCCTGTTCTTTGTCTTCCTGGATCTCCTCACCAACCTGCAGCATCCGCTGTCTGTCGCGCTGTACTGACCCCTTGTTGACACATTGTACATCCTCTCCTGGCTATATTAGAACATGCCCATCTTCCGCATGAGGCACTCTTTGCTTATATCATGAAACCATTTGGGGGATGGTAATGAGAGGGTGAAGGCAGGCTTGTGCTGCCACATCTCCATGCAGTTTCACAGAGGGTAGCTGCTCCACCCTGAGGGAATGTTCAAGGTTCTTCCACATTCAATTCCTCTTCAATGAATCCTTTTGGTCATATAAGTTGTCTTCCTGAAACGGGTACGGATGTCTTTCAGATGGCTTCATCTGGGATATGGATCTCTTCCAACATGCTCTCCTTTTGCTCCTCTGGACTCCACATACATGAGTCCATTCTGGATATTAAGGTGTTGTGTCTGCCTTGGATGCATGGTCATTTTAAAAGTTTGGGAGGTCTGTTGGCACCGTTTCTGGAGACGCTCAAGGTACTCAAGTACTCCCTGTTGAACTCCAGACATGTCTCTGACAAGCTTGTGGGAGTTCACTTTGAGCTTTCCTTGGGTGGCCCTCTTCCTGTTCAGACGCTCCATGATTCGGTGGAAGGGCCTACCGTTACAAGGCCAGGATTTCCTCTACTGAGAATTTGCTTGCAGTCTGATTGATTCTTGGCCTATCCTGGTTAAGATGGAATGAGGGATTCTTTCCTTTCTCCAGAGTCCAGAGGGCTGGTGCTGAGAGTCACGACCAACACTGTGAATTCGTACATGGATAAAGTGAAACCAACTCGCTTCATAACCTGCCTGGGTGAGAGACCCAGGTGGCTCCAGCGGTTTGGTATGGCTTGGGGTCCTCTTGGCCCACCAAAGACTACTCTAGACAAGTGTTGTGATGTTGTGTGGTTTAATGAGGAGTGGTTGAAATGACATCAAAGCTTTGTGATTTCACAGATGCTGTATCACTGAAGAAGCTGTCCCTCTCCCATGACCTTGGTGTCCTATGGATTTAGGTAGGAAGCCCCGGTAAGGACAGAACAAGAGCCCTCTGAGCTTGAGCAAGAACCGATGTTGTATTGTGTGTTAATGTCCCTCTTCCATTTTCTGGACAAAGAGGAAAGGATATGACATTCAGTATACGTTCCTTAAGCAACATTTCCCCAGAGACGGCAAGGTGTTCTATTTACACTACAATTTCTAGAGATCAAGACACAGTGAGGCCTCATGGATATCACCAGCTCTCCGTGGGGTTTGTCATCCTGTGGGTGAGAGCGACCTTTTTCAGTGTCTTTTACCTATGGTCAGTGATGACTAAGGGACAGAAGCCCCTTTTCAAAGAAAAAGGTGAGGGCATCGATATATGGTGCTGTCTGTGGCCTCATCTAGTATTCTGAAACACGCAGCTAAGGGATTAGGGCCTCTCTACCTGGCTTTCCAATAAAACCCTTTGCAATGTCTTTGAGGTGAGTGACAATCTGCATTAGAGCTATCTCTAAGGAAGTGGCGTGGACCGCACCCATGTTTATCATTAGTTAACTGTATTTGTGGTAACGGGTATAGATATGTTTACCAACTCTCTTTAGTTAGAAAGAAAAGGACGGCCTATATATATGACTTGTAAGGGCCACTCAAGCAGACCTTTGGAGTGAGCTGCAAAGCTCTTGCAGGACTAGTGGATAAGGAAGGTTTGGCCCATTTTGGCAGCACAGTATTACTCAGCTGTGGACGAAAATGAAACACTGGAACTTGCCTTGACATGAATGTCCATGCTTGGCTGATGTGAAATCGAAAAGGCAAGGAGACAAAGGGAAATATCATATAGCTTCCCACAATATATGCCTCCATAGGAATACCTTTTCCCTTAGTAAAGGAAGAGAAAACTGAAGGGGAAGATGTCAGAAAAGGAGACCCACCCGTAGTGACTCAGGACCATGAGAACCAAGCTGAGGGTTACAGAAAAGAGACACATGCAGGGAATGAGGGAACTGCTAATGGGTGTTCAGGAGTTGTGGCATATATTAGGAGGAGCACTAGGTTGTAATGCAACTAAAGTATCCGTGAATACTCTGTCAAAAACGGATGATGGATGATAGGCAGGATTTCTCTACAGAAGTTGCAACAACAACAACAACAATTCAAAGGAAAATAATCTGGCCCTTTCAAAACCAAAAGAAGGCACAAGGAGTAAAGGAAAGAATTATTTTTTATTTATCTTTCCTTATTGAAATGGCATAGGATTTGTTTTCTTAAAATGTCCTTAACTGAACTGGGTCTTTATCGTTGTAAATTGGAGTCTACGCGCCTCTTCCATCTCTGGAATCGATGAGAAGACAGGACAATACCTTTGCTATATCACTAGAGAGTGGTGCAGGAAAATGACTTGAACCTGGCCTTCTGTGTGTTGGCAGGTGTTGGATTACTGCTTCAAAAGCTTCAGAAAAATTAGAGAGCTGAGATTTTGTAGGTTCCCTTACCTAATCTTGGGAGATTCTATGTGTCTGGGAACTTAACCTTTTCTCTCTTTTCTTGGATTTGTTAGCAGGAATGTGTGGATGTGCCTCTTTGGTTATTCTTTTTTTTTTTTTTTTCTACCAGGTGTGTGCTTCTTTCAGCTGTGTGCTTGTCTCCCTGTTTTATCCCAGTAATGTCTTTTGTGGTTTGCTCATGTTTTCAAAACTGAAGTTTGAGATCTACTGAGTTTTTTTCTATTGGTTGCTTTGTGTTTTCTTTAATTCGATAATCATATGTATGATTTTATTTTTTCTCTTAACTATGGAATTCGGTTCTTCTTCTTCTTGTTCCTTCAGGCATCCAGTTAGGTCGCCTTTTTTTTTTTTTTTTCGGTGTATTTAAGTTTTGGAAATGTACGCATTTAACCCTATATGGTTTCCCCATAAAATGTTTTGGCATCATCCCACGAGTTTCTTGATGTTCCATTTCGTGGCTCTTTCTGCTTTTCCTTTGGATTTACTTTCTTGCATTCATTGCTCGTTCGTGAGTGTGTTGTGTTTTCCAACTTTTAGTGTCTGGCTGTATTTCCAATTTGAAAGTAATATCTTTTTGTTTTCATACCTTCGTGATCATAAGTGCACAGGATAGCTTATTACTTCTCTACCATGAATTTTGTCTGGATTTGGACTTGAGCTCATTACCTGGGATAGACAAAGTTAGGTATGCCCCTGGGAAGAACATATCTTATTGTTCTCTGAAACACAATCTTACTCATGGATCCCCAAATTTCAGGTATCCTAGAGAGCCCATGGGGACGTCTGTTTTTCCTATCACCTTTCCATCCAGATGATCTGTCCTGTTCTTAAAGTGCATATCATAGTCATGAACAATATTGGATTAAAGACCGCATCTCTCTTCCTGTCTGTTCATAGGCTTCCATCGTTTAAATACACCCATGTTCGTGGTTTATATGTTGGCAATTTTTCCAGGTTTCTGATGCTTGGATGCTCCATCAAGACAGAACACCTTCTGCTAATCTTTTGTCTCTCAAACGTATAAAATACCTCTAGCTGACTTAGGCACAATCATTTTGGCTCTCTTCTCCTTGGCAATAGCATAACCTACGTCTTCCTAATTTCTTCACTTTCAGGCTATGTGTATCTTTATAGCCGAAGGATAATTCCTATGGGCAATAGAGGTCGAGTTGTTTAATATTTTTTGTTTTGTTTTCTTATGGATCGTTCCTGTCTTTTTTTTTTTTTTTTTTTAATTTCAACCACTTCTACAAACTGTTAGTATTGTTGGGACTTTAATCCTGAATGCTGAATGAATTTTTGATAGGTAAGTACTTCACTTTGTCATTTTGATTGTCTTCTGACTAGGATTCTCTTTGCCTTTCTCCTTTATGGTATTTTCGTTGTGGTTACTTCATTAGTGCGATCTCACTTCCTCCCCATCTTTTGTGTATCTTATCTGTATGTGTGTGTTCATGTGTGTGTGTGTGCATGTGCATGTGTTAATGTGTGTGTGGTCTGTGTGTTTCACATACACTTACTATTAAATTTCAAGATAGGAATTCGGTCTCTTATGGATAACCATTCTACTTGACATGCCCTGAAAACTCACATTCCATCTGTTTCAGGAACAACCCCTGCAAGGAATATCATCTTTTGTCCTCTCCAATAAACAAGTATTCTCAAAAAACTGTGTTCAAATAAACACCACATTTTGGGTGACTCATCAGAGTCTTATTGTTTGTCCCTATAACCCTTGCTTTTTCATATATTTCATGACTGTCACGAGGGAGTGAAATGGTCTGTTGTCTTTATGAGAATGATAGATGCGAGGAAGCCCAATGCTCTCCACAACACTGCCACATGAAGGAAGTGGAGGAATTCATTCTTGCTTATGTGTCAGTAAAAATTTGTCGTAACTTTAAGGACAGTGAGATGGTAGTAGTGTCTAATAAGCTCGAGCTTGTCTTCAAACATGAAGGCAACAGGAAGATGACCAAAACAACTGCAACGGAGTGGAAATTGACCTGAAGCCTAAAAAGTAAAGTCCACAGAGAAAGAGAAAGGTAGTCACAGAGTCTATGAGAGAAGGTGGGAGACATGTCTCAGGGGATATTTCGGTGGTTCGTGAATCAGAGGGCAGTGATCCCATGCAGAGGACAAAGGCACAGGAGAGCAGGGCACACTGGGAACCCAGAAGGAACCTGTTTCCTAGTGCCATTGGCTGTGAAGTGCACATGGTCTGAAGGGTACGAGTTCTGGACAACACAAGACTTGATGGTGGTGTTTTCAGATCAACAGGCTTGGCAGACATCAAATCGGAAGAAAACCATCTTTTTCCTGCATAGGACACCAACAAGCATCAAGGTGCAGACAGCCTGGAGACCATGATCAGAGACAATACCAGGAGACGCAGTGTGAAGATGGTGGGTCCTGTCAGTACATCCATAAAATGCAGTGTTCGTGGCTATGTCTCAATGGGGACATAATAAATTTTGGGCTATCACACCAGCAAAATCAAGACCAAGCTACTGGCCAGGCAGGATGTTGAGGACATTTGCTGCCTAGCTTGCCAAATAAAATCTAATCTGTGGATCACTTGGAGGACTGCCTTCCTCAGTCCAAATTGCTTAGTCCAAGGAGAACAGATCGCCCATACGGGACAAGAAGAAAGCTTTGACCACATGCTCTCTTCTGAACACAAATTCTGCAGGCCTGCATTTAGCTGATTTGGTGGAATGTCTCCTTTCACAAGCACAACAGAGCCCACCAAGGTAAACCTCAGCATATTCAGCCTGGACACCAAACACATCAAACGGCAGGCCAGGAGAGACACTACAGATGACTGGCCTCAAGGACAGAGTCAGCCACAACACACAGTGGATGGCATGCATGCCACACACAAACACACACACGCACATACACACAATACACACACTCGACAAACCTTAAAGTCTAGTCCGTGGTCACTCCAGTATCTCTTCTTCCTAAAGAAATTATCCTCAGTTTAGAAAACAGAATACGTTTTTTGAATACAGATCGGAGACAGAGACTTAGATCCAAACAAAAAATGGAAGAATCAATTGATGCCAAGAAAAAAGGAACAAGAAATGATCACGGCTAGGCAATCAGAGTGAAACCTCTACATAGAACACTCCCGGTGGTGTATTGAAAGCAGCGGCCTGGATACTCCCTGTCCATCCGAAAACATAGAAGATATCAGAGAGTCTTAAACCACAGAGATAAAACTGAAAAAGATAAAAGAGCATAAAGAGCTCCTGAAGAGAAGATTGGTTGGAGACTGGATGCAAAGTCCGGGAGCATGGCATAATTGGAAGATCCAAACAGTGACTGAGAAGAATAAGCCTAGAAAATAAGGAAGCAAATTATAAGAGAAAAGGCAGAATGATGGAACATGATACTGAGCTTAGGGAATCATCATCTCCAAGGAATTGAAAGAGGTGCTCTTGTAGGAGAAGTAAAAGTGAGAAAAAGAAAAGAAGTCTGAACATGGATTTGAGAAATCAGGATCGAAAATGACCCTTATCTGGTAGCAGAAACAGAGGCCCAGAATCAGAGGTACAGAGGACTCTCATCTCCTTTCACAGCAACAGAGCAAAAAAAGACATAGTGTCCTTCCCCCTGGAAAATCTAGGAATGGAGGAATATCTTTTGGCAATAGTCATGGGTGAATAGTTTGTCCATAGCCCAGTCACTGACTTCAAGAGTTAAAGCTATTTTTGTGTGTGGTGTAAGGAAATGGTCCAATTTCAATTTTTTGCATGTGGCTGTCCAATTTTCCCAGCACCATTTATTGAAAAGGCTGTCTTTTTTCCATTGGACATTCTTTCCTGCTTTGTCAAAGATTAGTTGACCATAGATTTGAGGGTCTATTTCTGGGCTCTCTATTCTGTTCCATTGATCTATGGGTCTGTTTTTGTGCCAGTACCATGCTGTCTTGATGATGACAGCTTTGTAATAGAGCTTGAAGTTCGGAATTGTGATGCCACCAACGTTGGCTTTCTTTTTCAATATCCCTTTGGCTATTCGAGGTCTTTTCTGGTTCCATATAAATTTTAGAATTATTTGTTCCATTTCTTTGAAAAAGATGGATGGTACTTTGATAGGAATTGCATTAAATGTGTAGATTGCTTTAGGTAGCATAGACATTTTCACAATATTTATTCTTCCAATCCAGGAGCATGGAACATTTTTCCATTTCTTTGTGTCTTCCTCAATTTCTTTAATGAGTACTTTATAGTTTTCTGAGTATAGATTCTGTGTCTCTTTGGCTAGGTTTATTCCTAGGTATCTTATGGTTTTGGATGCAATTGTAAATGGGATTGACTCCTTAATATCTCTTTCTTCTGTCTTGCTGTTGGTGTAGAGAAATGCAACTGATTTCTGTGCATTGATTTTATATCCTGACACTTTACTGAATTCCTGTATAAGTTCTAGCAGTTTTGGAGTGGAGTCTTTTGGGTTTTCCACATATAGTATCATATCATCTGCGAAGAGTGATAATTTGACTTCTTCTTTGCCGATTTGGATGCCTTTAATTTCCTTTTGTTGTCTGACTGCTGAGGCTAGGATCTCTAGTACGATGTTGAATAGCAGTGGTGATAATGGACATCCCTGCCGTGTTCCTGACCTTAGCGGAAAAGCTTTCAGTTTTTCTCCATTGAGAATGATATTTGCGGTGGGTTTTTCATAGATGGCTCTGCCACAGCAACATCTTCCTAGGAACAACGCAAAAGGCAAGGGAAGCAAGGGAAAAAATGAACTGGGATTTCATCAAGATCAAAAGCTTTTGCACAGCAAAGGAAACAGTTAACAAAATCAAAAGACAACTGACAGAATGGGAGAAGATATTTGCAAACGACATAACAGATAAAGGACTAGTGTCCAGAATCTGTAAAGAACTTAGTAAACTCAACACCCAAAGAACAAATAATCCAATCAAGAAATGGGCAGAAGACATGAACAGACATTTCTGCAAAGAAGACATCCAGATGGCAAACTGACACATGAAAAAGTGCTCCATATCACTCGGCATCAGGGAAATACAAATCAAAACCACAATGAGATATCACCTCACACCAGTCAGAATGGCTAAAATCAACAAGTCAGGAAATGGCAGATGCTGGCGAGGATGCGGAGAAAGGGGAACCCTCCTACACTGTTGGTGGGAATGCAAGCTGGTGCAGCCACTCTGGAAAACAGCATGGAGGTTCCTCAAAATGTTGAAAATAGAACTGCCCTATGACCCAGCAATTGCACTATTGGGTATTTACCCTAAAGATACAAATGTAGTGATCCAAAGGGCCACATGCACCCGAATGTTTATAGCAGCAATGTCCACAATAGCCAAACTATGGAAAGAACCTAGATGTCCATCAACAGATGAATGGATCAAGAAGATGTGGTATATATACACAATGGAATACTATGCAGCCATCAAAAGAAATGAAATCTTGCCATTTGCAACAACATGGATGGAACTAGAGCGTATCATGCTTAGCGAAATAAGTCAAGCAGAGAAAGACAACTATCATATGATCTCCCTGATATGAGGAAGTGGTGATGCAACATGGAGGCTTAAGTGGGTAGAAGAAGAATAAATGAAACAAGATGGGATTGGGAGGGAGACAAACCATAAGTGACTCTTAATCTCACAAAAAAAAAACTGAGGGTTGCCGGGGGGAGGGGGTTTGGGAGAAGGGGGTGGGATTATGGGCATTGGGGAGGGTATGTGATTTGGTGAGTGCTGTGAAGTGTGTAAACCTGGTGATTCACAGACCTGTACCCCTGGGGATAAAAATATATGTTTATAAAAAAATAAAAAATTTAAAAAAAAAAAAGAGTTAAAGCTATACCAGCTCTCGAAGCAGGCCAGGATAGCTCAAGCAACACCAGCCGAAGCCAAAATCCTTATCCTCTGTATTTTTGAACAATGACAGAGCAGCTCTCTTGTCTAGAACCAGGAGGTACTCAGACGTCAATGGTTTAGTCCCGGGTTGTGTCCATCAGACCAGAGGCGGACTTCAGATCAACTCATGATTCCAGGGTCTTGGTATTGAATCTGGTCTCAGGTTCTCTGCTCAGGAGCAAGTAAGCTTCTCCCTCTCCAGTTCCACCCCCTGATAGGGATCTCTCTGCCTTTCTGTCCAATATGAGCATGCACATAGTTGTACAGGATAACAAAGACAAAACCAGTGAACAATAATTGACTGGGTCCTGAAGATGTTTTATTGAATTTGGACCTAGGTTCCTATGGAGAGCAGCCAGGTACAGAGAACCTCCCACCATCCTAAAATGCCCGACATTGGCTCAGAGCTCCCTTGTTCATTCTGTTATTTGTCTTCCTGGATCTCCTCACCAACTCGCAGCATCCGCTGTCTGTCATGCTGTACTAACCCCTTGTTGACACATTATGCATCCTATTGTGGCTCCAAGGAACATGCCCATTTTGCGCAAGATGCACTGTGTGCTTATCGCATGAAACCATTTGGGGTGTGGTCATGAGAGTGTGAAGGCAGGCTTGTGCTGCCACATCTCCATGCATTACCACAGAGGGTAGCTGCTCCACCCTGAGGGAGTGCTCAAGGTTCCTCCACATTCGAATCCTCTTCAATGCATCCTTTTCTACATATATTTTGTCCTCCTGTAACGGGCACAGAAGTCTTTCTGATGGCTTCACTTGGGCTACGGGTCTCTTCCAACTTGCTCTCCGTTGTCTCCTGTGGACTCCATGTACATGAATCAATCCTGGACCTAAGATTCTAGGGTGTAGACTCTGCATTGGATGCATGGTCATTTTGGAAATTTGGGATGCCTCATTGGCACCGTATCTGGAGACGCTCGAGGTCTCGTTCCTCACTGTGGAAGACTCCAGACATGTCTTTGGCATGGTTGCGGGCGTTCACTTTGAGCTTTCGTTGAGTGGCCTGATGGAATGAGGGATGCTTGCCTTTCTCTGGAGTCCGAGGGCTGGTGCTGACAATCACGAGCAAATTCTAGGAAATGGGCCATGGAGAAAGTGACACCGACTCGCTTCACAAACTGCCTTGGTGAGAGACCCAAGCAGCTGCAGTGGTTTGGGATGGCTTCTGGTCCTCTTGCCCACCCATGACTACTATAGACAAGTGTACTGATCAGGCAAGGGTTGATTAGGAGTGGTTGCTACGACCTCAAAGCTTTCTAACATCACAGATGTTGGCTTCACTGAAGCAGCTTTCCCCATCCCATGAACTTTGTGTCCTATGGCTTTGGGTCTGAAGTCCGGGAAGGACAGAACAACAGCCCTCTGAGCCTGAACAAGAACTCAGGTTGTCTTGTGGTTTAATGTCCCACTTCCCCTTCTCGAGACAAAAAGGAAAGTAAATGACATTCAGTATACCTTCATTTAGGCCACCATTTCCGCGGAGACGTTAAACTGTCCTAGTTTCACTACAGTTTCTAGAGATCTCAAGAAACGGTGAGGACTTGCGGGTATGAGCAGCTCTCCGTGGGGTTTGTCATCCTGTGGGTGAGAGCATCCTTTTTCAGCGTCTTTTGCCTATGGGTCAGTGATGACTAAGGGACGGAAAGTCGCTTTTCGAGGGAAAAGGTGAGGGCATCGATATATGGTGCTGTCTGTGGCCTCGTCTCCTAGTGCTATGAAACACACTGCTAAGGGATTAGGCCTCTGTCTACCTGGCTCTCGCTTACAGTGCTTTGCAATGTCTGCAAGGATGGTGACATTCTGTCAGAGCTAACATTTAAGGAAGAGGCCTGGACCGCACCCGTTGTCATCATTAGTTAACTGTACTTGTTGTTGTAACGCGAATAGACATGTTGACCTAGTCTCTTTAGTCAGAAGGAAAGGGATGGCCTATACAAATGGCTCTCAAGGCCCATTCGAACAGACCTTTGGAGTGAGCCACAATGCCCTTGCATGGACTATTGTATCAGGAATTTTGAGTCCATTTCACTACCACAGTATTCCTCAGCCGTCGAAGTGAATGAACCCCTCGACCTTGCATTGACATGAATGTCCCATGCCTGTCTGATGGGAAATGGAAAAGGCAAGCAGACAAAGGGAAATATCATATGGCTTCACACAATATGTGCCTCGGGAGGAATACCTTGGCCCTTAGTAAAGGAAGGGAAAACTGAAGGGCAAGAATTCAGAGAAGGAGACCTGCCAGGAGTGACTCAGGACTCTGAGAACCAAGTTGAGGGTTACAGAAAAGAGAACTGCTTAAGGGATGTTCAGGAGTTGTGGGATATATTAGGAGGAGAACTAGGACATATATGTAACTAGCATCCGTAAATACTCTGTCAGAAATAGATGATGGATGATAGGAAGGCTTTCTCAACAGAACAGCAACAACAAAAATTCAGAGGAAAACATTCTGGCCCACTCAAAACCAAAGGAAGTCACAGGGAGAAAAGGAAAGAATTATATGTTTTTATTATCTTTCCTTATTGAAATGACATGGGATTGCTTTACTAAAATGTTCTTATCTGAAATGGGTCCTTATCCTTGTTATGTAGAGTCTATGCGCCTTTTCCATCTCTGGAATCTATGAGAGGAAATGACAATGCCTTCACTAAATACCTAGAAGAGTGGCCCAGGAAAATGACTTGGACCTGTCCTTCTGTGTGTTGGCAGGTGTTGGATTACTGCTTCAAACGCTTCAGTCAATACTAGAGAGCTGAGTATTTGTAGTTTTCCTGAGATAATCTTGGGAGTTTCTATGTTTCGGGAAATTTATCCTTTTTCTCTCAGTTCTGGGATTGCTAGCATAAATGTGTGGATGTGCCTCTTAGGTTATTCTTTTTTCCTTGCTACCAGTTGTCATGTGGTTTCATACTTGCAGCTGTCTGCTTGTCTCCCTGTTTTATCCCAATAATGTCTTCTGTGGTTTTTTCGTGTTTTCAAAACTGAAGTGTGAGATTTCCTGATTTTTTTTCCTATTGGTTTGTTTTTATTTCCTTAATTTTGATAATCACATGTATGATTTCAATTTTTCTGTTAATTTTGGAGTTCGATTTTCTTCATCTTGTTCCTTCAGTCATCCAGTTAGGTGGGTTTCTTTATCAGGGTTTTTAAATTTTGGAAATGCATGCATTTAACCCTATATGGTTTCCCCATAAAATGTTTTGGCATCATCCCTTAAGCTTCTTAACATTCCTTTGTTCATTGCTTTTTCTGCCATTCCTTTGGATTATCTTTCTTGCATTCATTGCTAGTTCATGAGTGTGTTGTGTTTTCCAACTTTTAGTGTCTGGCTTTATTTCCAATTTGAAACTGATATCTTCCTGGTTTCATACCTTTATGATCATAAGTATACAGGATAGGTTTTGACTTCTCTTCCATGAATTACGACTGGATTTGGACTCACGCTCATGACCTGCGATTGACAAAGTTATGTCTGCTGCTGGGAAGAACATATCTCATTGTCCTCAGAGACACAATCTTACTCATGGATGCCCAAAGCTCAGGTGGTCTCGAGAGCCAGTGTGGACGTCTGTTATTCCTTAGCACCTTCCTATTCGGAGGATCTTTTCTGTGCTTAACGCGGATATCATAGTTCCCAACAGTATTGAATAAAAGTCGCCATCTCCCTTATTCTCCGTTCATAGGCTTCCTACGTTTAGATACACCCTTGTTCGTGGTGTATATTTTGGCAATTCTTCTAGGTTTCAGTTGTTTTGATGCTCCATCAAGACAAAACAGCTTCCGCTAATCTTTTGTCTCTCAAAGGCATAAAAACACTCTTGCCAACTTAGGCACAAACACTTTGGCTCTCTTCTCTTTGGCAAGAGCATAACCTACATCTTCCAGATTTCTTCACTTGCAAGCTATGAGTATCTTTATAGTCGAAGGAAATCTCCTACGGTCAACAGAAGGTCGAGCTTGTTTAATATTTGTCTTTTTCTTATGGATCTTTTCTAGCTTTTTTTGTTTGTTTTTGAATTTCAACCACTCCTACAAAGTGTTTGTATTGACAGAAGACTTTAGTCCTGAATACTGAATGAATTATTGATAGGTAGTACCTCACTTTCTCATTTCGGTTGGCTTCTCACTTGGATTCTATTTGCCTTTCCCCTGTATGATATTTTCTTTGGATTTGCTTCATTAGTACGATTCCTCCCTTCCTACCCACCTTTTGCATGTCTTATCCTTTTATGTATTCGCGTGTGTGCATATGCATGTGGTAATATGTGTGTGGTCTGTGTGTGTTTCACATAACACTTATTATTAAAATACGAATGATAGGAATTTGGTCTCTTATGGGTAGCAGTTCAATTTGGCATGCCTTGAAAACTCACATTCCATCAGTTTCAGGAAAATCTCCTGCAAGGAATGTCATCTCTTGTCCTCTTCGAGAAACATGTGTTCTCACAAACTGCCTTCAAACAAACACCACCATTTGAGTTCTGCATAAGAGTCGTACTGTTTGTCCCTTCTTATGTTTCTTGACTGTCATGAGGGAGTGAAATCGTCTCCTTGTTGTCCTTCTGAGAATGATCGATGTGATGAAGCCCAATGATCTCCGCAACACTGCCATATGAGACAAGTGGAAGAATTCATTCTTGCTTTTGTCTCAGTACGAATTTGTGGTGACATGGATGAAAGTGTGATGGTAGTAGTGTCTAATAACTTCATGCTTGTCTTCAGCCATGAAGGCAACAGGAAGAAGACCACAACAACTGCAATGAGTTGGAAATTGACTTGAAGCCTACAAGGTAAACTCCACAGTGAAAGAGAAAGAAAGTCACAGAGATGATGGAAAAAGGTTGGAGAAATTGGATCAGGGGATATTTGGTTGTTTCGTGGATTAGTGAGCCCTGAGGCCATACAGAGGACAAATGCACAGGAGGTAGGGCACACTGTGAACCCACAAGGAACATGTTTCCCAGTACTGTTGCCTATGAAACTCAGAGGTTCTGAAGGGTACGAGTTCTTGACAACACAAGTCTTGAGGACTGGAGTTTTCAGATTAGCAGGCTTGGCAGACATCGAATCTAAAGAACATGTCTTTTTCCTGCATAGGACACCAACCAGAAACCAGGTGCCTACATCCTGGAGACAATGATCAGAGACAATACCAGCAGATGCAGTGGGAAGATGGTGAGACCTGGCAGTACATCCGTGAAAGGCAGTGTTCGTGGAGGTGTCTCATGTAGACATTATAAATTTTGTGCTCTCGCACCAGCAGCATCAAGACAGAGCTACAGGCCAAGACAGGTAGGTGAGGACATTGCCTGCCTACCCTGGAAAACGAAATCCCAACCGTGGAAGACTTGGAGGACTGCATTACTCAGTCCAAGATGCTTAGTCCAAGGAGTACAGACTCTCCCACAGGGCACGAGAAGAAAGCATTGACCACATGTTCTTCTCTGAACAGAGCATTCTGCAGGCCTGCATTCTGTTGAGGTGATGATTCCAGGGTCTTGGCATTGACTCTTGTCTCAGGATTTCTGCTCAGGGGCAAGTAAGCATCTCCCTCTCTAGCCCCACCCCTGATTGGGATCTTTCTGCCTCTCTGTCCAATGTGCCTGCGCATCGTTGGACAAGATGACAAAGACAAAATCAGTGCACAATAATTGACTGGGGCCTGAATATATTTTATTGAATTTGGACAAAAGTTCCTATTGAGGGCAGCCAAGTACAGAGAACATCCCACCTCCTAAAATGCCCGACCTTCAATCGGAGCTCCCTCGTACGTTCTCTTGTTCTTTGTCTTCCTGGATCTCCTCACCAACCTGCAGCATCCACTGTCTGTTGGGCTGTACTGAACCCTTGTTGACACATTGTGCATCCTCTAGGGGCTCCTTTGGAACATGCCTATCTTACACAAGAGGCACTGTTTGCTTATCGCATGAAACCATTTGGAGGATGGTAATGAGAGGGTGAAGATAGAGGGTGAAGATGTGCTGCCACATCTCCATGCAGTTCCACAGTGGGTAGCTGCTCCACCCTGAGGGAGTGATCCAGGTTCTCCCACATTCGAATCCTCTTCAATTGTTCTATAGACATACAAGTTGTCTTCCATAAATGGGCACGAAAAAGTTTCAGATGGCTTCACTTGGGCTATGGGTGCATTCCAACATACTCTCCGTTGCCTCCTGTGGACTCCAAGTACATGAGTCCATCCTGGACCTAAGGCTCTAGGGTGTAGAGTCTGCCTTGGATGCATGGTCATTTTGAAGATTGGGAGGCCTTGTTGGCACCGTTTCTGGAGACGCTCGAGGTACTCATGTCCTCGCTGTGGAAGACTCCAGACATGTCTTTGGCACGGTTGCGGGGGTTCACTTTGAGTTTTCCTTGTGTGTCCCTTTTCCTGTTCAGGAGCTCTGAACAGGTTCTCCGAACAGGAGCTCCGAGATTGGGTAGGAGGGCCTCATTATTGCACATGGCTAGGATTCACTACCTTGTGGCTATGCTTCCGGTCTGATTGTTTCGTGGCCTGTCATGTCTAAGATGGAATGAGGGATGCTTGCTTTTTTCCAGAGTCCATAGGGCTGGTGCTGACACGACCGAACACTACGAATTGGGCCATGGAGAAGGTGACACCGACTCGGTTCTCAAAATGCCTTGGTGAGATAGCCATGCAGCTCCAGAAGTTTGAGACGGCTTGGGGTTTTCTTGTACCACACATGACTACTCCGCCAGTGTAGTGATTAGGCGTGGGTTGATGAGGAGTGGTTGCTATGACCTCAAAGCTTTGTGACATCAAAGATGCTTGCTTCACTGAAGCAGCTGTCCCTCTCCCATGACCTTGGTGTCTTATGGCTTTAGGTAGGAAGCCCCAAGAAAGTCAGAATAAAAGCCCTCTGAACCTGATCAAGAAATCAGGTTGTCCTAAGGGGCTAAGTCACACTTCCCCTTTCTAGTGAGAAAGAGGAAAGAAAATGACATTCAGTATACCTTCTTTAGGCCAACATATTCCCGGAGATGGCAAGGTGTCCTATTTCCACTGCAATTTCTAGAGATCTAAAGAAACAGTGAGGCCTCGCGGGTATGAGCAGCTCTCCGTGGGGTTTGTCATCCTGTGGGTGATAGCGTCTTTTCTCAGCGTCTTTTTCCTTTGTTCAGTGATGACTAAGGGACGGAAAGTCCCTTTTCGAGGAAAAAAATGAGGGCATCGATATATGGTGCCGTCTGTGGCCTCATCTCCTAGTGTTCTGAAACACGCGGCTAAGGGATTAGGCCTCTGTGTACCTGGCTTTCACTTAAAAACTTTTGCAAAGTCGTCGAGGAGAGTGATATTCTGCATCAGAGCTAACACTTAAGGAAGAGGCCTGGACCGCACCCGTTGTCATCATTAGTTAACTGTACTTGTTGTGGTAACGGGTATAGACATGTTGACCAAGTCTCTTTAGTCCAAAGGAATGGGACGGCCTATACTGAAGACTTGCAAGGCCCATTCGAGCAGACCTTTGGAGTGAGCCGCATTCCCTGGCAAGGTCTCGTGTATCAGGAAGTTTGGGTCCATTTTGGCACCACAGTATTCCTAAGCAGTTGAAGTGAATGAACCCCTGGAACATGCCTTGACATGAATGTCCCATGCCTGGCTAATGGGAAATGGAAAAGGCAAGCAGACAAAGGGAAATATCATATGGCTTCCTAGAATATGTGCCTCTGAAGTTATACCTTGGCCCATAGTAAAGGAAGGGAAAACTGAAGGGGAAGAAATCAGCAATGCAGACCCACCAGGAGTGATTCAGAAATTTGAGAACCAAGCTGAGGTCTCCCGAAATGAGAACTGCCTAATGGTGTTCAGGAGTTGTGGCATATATTATGAGGAGCACTAGGACATATATGGAACTAAAGAATCCATGAATACTCTGTCAAAAACGGATGATGGATGATAGGCAGGCATTCTCAACAGAACAGCAACAACAACAACATAAATTCAGAGTAAAACAATCTGGCCCTCTCAAAACCAAAGGTATTCACAGGGAGAAAAGAAAAGAATGATATTTTTTATTATCTTTCCTTATTGAAATGACATGGGATTGGTTTCCTAAAATGTCCTTCTCTGAATTAGGTTTTTATCCTTGTGAATTAGAGTCTACCCGCCTCTTCCATCTCTGGAATCTTTGAGAGGACATGACAATGCCTTCGCTAAATACCTAGAAGAGTGGCCCAGGAGAATGCCTTGGACCTGGCCTTCTGTGTGTTGGCAGCTGTTGGATTACTGCTTCAAACTCTTCAGTCAATACTAGAGAGCTGAGATTTGGTATGTTTCCTGATCTAATCTTGGGAGTTTCTATGTGTGTGGGGATTTATCCTTTTCTCTGAGTTCCTGGATTTGCTAGCATAAATGTCTGGATGTGCCTCTTAGGTTATTCTTTTTTCCTTTTACATGTTGTCATGTGGTTCCATACTGTCAGTTGTGTGCTTCTCTCCCTGTTTTTTTCCAGTAATGTCTTCTGTGGTTTGTTCGTTTTTTCAAAACTGAAGTGTGAGATCTCCTGATTTTTTTCCTATTGGTTTGTTTGTATTTCCTTAATTTGATAATCACATGTATGATTTTTATTTTTCTGTTAACTCTGGTTGGTTTTTCTTCATTTGGTTGCTTCAAACGTCCAGTTAGGTGGCTTTCTTTATTGGTGTTTTTAAATTTTGAAAATGCATGCATTTAACCCTATATGGTTTCCCCATAAAATGTTTTGGCATCATCCCATAAGTTTCTTGACATCGATTTGTTTATGGCTCTTTCTGCTTTTCCTTTGGATTTTCTTTGCATATTTTGCAAGTTCCAGAGTGTGTTTTGTTTTCCAACTTTTAGCGTCTGTCTGTATTTCCAATTTGAAAGTGATATCTTCCTGTTTTCATATCTTCGTGATCAGAAGTGCCCAGGATAGGTTTTGACTTCTCTTCCAGAAATTACAACTGGAGTTGGACTAGAGCTCATGAACTGAGATTGACAAAGATAGGTCTGCCGCAGGGAAGAACATATCTTATTGTCCTCGGAGACGCAATCTTACTCATGGATCCCCAAAGTTCCGGTGGTCTCAAGAGCCCTTGTGGACGTCTTTTCTTCCTTTGCTCCTTCCCATTCTGATGATCTATCCTATGCTTAACTTGGATATTATAGTTCCCAACAGTTTTGGATTAAAGTCGCCATATCCCTTCCTGTCTGTTCATAGGCTTCCAACGTTTAGAAACACCCTTGTTTGTGGTTTATATGTTGGCAATTCTTCTAGGTTTCTGTTGTTTTGAAGCTCCATCAAGACAAAACACCTTCCGCTAATATTTTGTCTCTCGAAGGCATAAAATCAATCAGGCTGACTTAGGCACATGCACATTGGCTCTCTTCTCCTTGGCAATAGCATAACCTCCATCTTCCCAATTTCTTCACTTGCAAGCTATGACTATCTTTATACTCGAGGAAAATCTCCTATGGGCAATAGAAGGTCGAGCTTGTTTAATATTTGTTGTTTTCTTATGGATGTTTTCTACCTTTGTTTGTTTGTTTGTTTTGGAATTTCAACCACTCCTACAAACTGTGTGTATTGACGGTAGACTTTGGTAATGAATACTGAATGAATTAATGATAGGTAATAGTTCCCTTTCTCATTTCGGTTGGCTTCTCACTTGGATTCTATTTGCCTTTCCCCTTTATGGTATGTTCTTTGGTTTGCTTCATTGGTACGATTCCTCGCTTCCTCCCCATCTCTTGCATGTCTTATCCTTGTGTGTGTTCATGTGTGTGTGCATGAGCATGTGTTAATGTTTGTGTTGTCTGTGTGTGTTTCATATAACACTTATTATTAAAATACGAGAGATAAGAATTCGGTCTCTTATGGGTAGCAATTAAATTCGATATGCCTTGAAAACTCACAATCCATCAGTTTCAGGAAAATCTCCTACAAGGAATGTCATCTCTTGTCCTCTTTGAGAAACACGTGTTCTCACAAAACTGCCTTCAAACACCATTCCAGTTCCTCATTAGAGTGGTACTGTTAGTCCTGATACTAACAGTTAGTCCTGATCAGTATTTTTCGTTTGTTTCTTGACTGTCATGAGTTAGTGAAATCGTCTGTGTGTTGTCTACGAGAATGATAGATGTGATGAAGCCCAATGCTCTCCACAACACTGCCATATGAGACAAGTGGAAGAATTCATTCTTGCTTTTGACTCAGTACGAATTTGCAGTGACATTGAGGACAGTGAGATGGTACTAGTGTCTAATTACCTCATGCTTGTCTTCAGCCATGAAGGCAACAGGAAGATTACCATGACAACTGCAGTGGGGTGGAAATTGACCTGAAGCCTTAAAGGTAAACTACAAGTGAAAGAGAACGGAAGTCATAGAGATGATGGGAGAAGGTTGAAGACATGGCTCAGGGAAGATTTGGTTGGTTCGTGGATCAGAGGTTGGTTCGTGAGCCCATGCAGAGGAACAAGGCACAGGAGAGCAGGGTACACTGGGAACCCACAAGGAACCTGTTTCCCAGGGCTGTTGGCTGTGACACACATAGGGTCTGAAGGGCACGAGTATTTGACAACACAAGTCTTGAGGGCTGGAGTTTTCAGATCAGCAGTCTTGGCAGACATCGCCTTGAAAGAACACCGTATTTTCCTTCATAGGACACCAACAAGAGACAAGGTGCAGACAGCCTGGAGACAATGATCAGAGACAATACCAGGAGACGCAGTGGGAAGATGGTGAGTCATGGGAGTGCATTCGTGAAAGGCAGTTTTCCTGGAGATGTCTCAATGTGGACATAATAAATTTTGGGCTCTCACACCAGCAGCATCAAGACAGAGCTACTGGACAAGACAGGTAGGTGAGGACATTGGCTGCCTACCGTGCCAACACGAAATCCCAAACGTGGAACACTTGGAGGACTGCCTTCCTCAGTCCAAGATGCTTAGTCCAAGGAGAACAGACTCTCCCATAGGGGTTGAGAGGAAAGCATTGGCCACATGTTCTCCTCTGTTCACAGCATTCTGCATGCCTACGTTCTGTTGAGTTGGTAGAATGTCTCCTGACACAGGAACACCAGAGCCCACCAAGGTAAACCTCAGCATATTCATCCAGGACCCCAAACACAAAAAAGGATAGGAAAGGAGAGCCACTGCAAATGACTGGCCTCAAGGACAGGGTCAGCCACAGCACAAACAGCAGATGGCATGCAAGCCACATACACACACACAAACACAGACAGACACACAGACACACACGCACTCAAGAAACCTTAATGGCCTGCCCTTGGTAACTCCCGGGTCTCTTTTCCTAAATAAATTGCCCTCAGGTTATAAAACAGAATGAGTTTTTCTAGTTCAGAGAGGAGACAGAGACAGAGACCTAGATCCAGTGCAAAGATGGAAGAATCAATTGATGCCCAGGTAAAAGAACAAGAAATGAGCACGGCTAGGCAATCAGAGTTAAAACTCTACATAGAACATGCCCGATGCGAGATTGAATGCAGCGGCCTGGATACTCCCTGTACATCAGAAAGCATAGAATATATCAGAGAGTCTCGAACCACAGAGATGAAACTGATAAAGAACAAGCCTTGAAAATAAGGACGCAAATTCTAAGAGAGAAGGCAGAACAATGGAACATGATAATGAGCCTAGGGAATCTCCAAGGAATTGAAGAGGTGCCTCTTGTATTAGAAGTAAGAGTGAGTGAAAGAAAAGAGGGCTGAATATAGATTGGAGAAATTGGGGCTTAAATGGACACTCATCTGGGAGCAGAGACAGAGGTGCAGAATCAGAGGCACAGAGGACTCCCATTACCTTCCACAGAAGCGGAGCACCAAAAGACGTAGTGTCATTCCCCCTGGAAAATCTAGGCATGGAGGTATTCTCTTTAGGCTAATTGGCATCGGAGAATAGTTTGTCCATAGCCCAGTCACTGACTTCAAGAGGATAAGCTATACAATCTCTCGAAGTAGAACGGATAGCTCAAGCAACACCCGACCAAGCCAATATCCTTATCCCTTCTTTTCTGAACAAGGACAGAGCAGGTTTCCTAGTCTAGAACCAGGAGGTATTCAGAAATCAAAGTTTGGGTCCGGGTTGTATCCATCAGTTCAGAGGCGGCCTTCAGATCAACTCATGATTCCAGGGTCTGGGCATTGACTCTGGTCTCAGCTTATCAACTCTGGGGCAGTAAGCTCTTCCCTCTCCAGCTCCACCCCCTAATTGGGATCAATCTGCTTATCTGTCCAATACTTTCATGCGCATCATGGGACAAGATAACAAAGACAAAACCAGTGCACAATAATTGATTGGGTCCGGGAGATGTTTTATTGAATTTGGACCTAGGTTCCTATGGAAGGCAGCCAGGTACAGAGAGCCTCCCACCATCCTAAAATGCCCGACCTTCGCTCGGAGTTCCCTTGTTCATTCTCCTGTTCTTTGCCTTCCTGGATCTCCTCACAACCCTACAAAATCCACTGTCTGTCGCGCTGTACTGACCTCTTGTTAATACATTGGGCATCCTCTGGGCTCCTTTGGAACATGCCCACCTTCTGCAAGAGGCACTTTTTGCTCTTCACATGAAACCATTTGGGGGATGGTCATGAGAGGGTAAAGGCAGGCTTGTGCTGCCACATCTCCATGCAGTTCCACAGAGCGTAGCTGCTCCACCCTGAGGGAGTGCTCAAGGTTCTTCCACATTCTAATCCTCTTCAATGCGTCCATGTGGACATAAAAGTTGCCTTCCTAAACGGGGATGGAAGTCTTTCAGATGGCTTCACTTGGGCTATGTGTCTCTTCCACATGCTCCCTTTGGTTCCTGTGGACTTCAAGAACATGAGTACATCCTGGACCTGAGGTTCTGGGGTGTAGTGTCTGCCTTGGATGCATGGTCATTTTGGAAGACTTGGAGGCCTTGTTAGCACCGTTTCTGGAGAACATCAAGGTACTCGTGTCCTCGCTGTGGAGACTCCAGACATGTCTTTCGCACAGTTGCTGGGGTTAACTCTGTGCTTTCATTGGGTGGCCCTTTTCCTGCTCAGGAGCTCCGATATTGGGTGGGAGGTCCTCACCCTTGCGCAGGCCTCGGATTTGCTCCCCTGAGGCTTTGCTTGTAGTTTGATTGTTTCTTGGCCTGTATTGGCTAAGATGAAATGAAGGATGCTTGCCTTTTTCCGGAGTCCAGAGGGATGGTGCTAACAGTCACAACTAAACACTATGAATTGTGTCATGGAGAAGGTGACATTGACTAGCTTCGCAAACTGCCTTGGTGAGAGACCCATGAGGCTCAGCAGTTTGGGATGTATTCAGGTCCTCTTGGCCCACCCATGACTACTGCAGCCAAGTGTAGTGATCAGGCGGGGGTTGATGAGGAGTGGTTTCTATTACCTCAAAGCTTAGTGACATCACAGAATTTGGCTTCACTGAAGCAACTGTTCCTCTCCCATGACCTTGGTGTCCTATGGCTTTAAGTAGGAAGCCCCGGGAAGGACAGAACAAGAGCCCTCTGAACCTGATCAAGAACTCAGGATGTCTTGTGGGTTAATGTCCAACTTCCCCTTACTGGAGACATAGAGGAAGGAAAATAACATTCAGTATACCTTCCTTTACGCCAACATATACCTGGAGACGGCACGGTGTACTTTCCAGTATAATTTCTAGATATCTCAAGAAAAGGTGAAACCTCACGAGTATGAGCAACTCTCGGTGGGTTTGTCGTCCTGTGGGTGAAGGCATAAATTGACAGTGTCTTTTGCCTATGGGTCAGTGATGACGAAGGTACAGAAAGTCCCTTTCTGAGGTAAAAGTGGAGGGCATCGATATATGGTGCCATGTGTGGCATCGTCTACTAGTGTTCTGAAACATGCGGCTAAGGGATTAGGCCTCTGTCTACCTGGCTTTCCCTTAAATACTTTTTCAAAGTCTTCGAGGAGTTTGATATTCTGCATCAGAGCTCTCAATCATTAGGTCTGGTCCAAACCCGTTGTCATCATTAGTTAACTGTACTTGTAGTGGGACGGGTATAGACATGTTGACCAAGTCTCTTTAGTCAGAAGGAAAGGGACGGCCTATACTGACGCCTGCAAGGCCCATTCTAGCAGACCTTTGGAGTGAGGCACAATGCCCTTTCAAGGACTAGTGGATCAGGAAGTTTGGGTCCATTTCGGCACCGTCGAAGTGAATGAAACCCTGGACCTTGCCTTGACATGAATGTCCCATGTCCTGCTGATGGGAAATGGAAAAGGCAAGCAGACATAGGGAAATATCATATGGCTTCCCACAATATGTGTCTCGGGAGGAATACCTTGGCCCTTAGTAAAGGAAGGGAATATTGAAGGGCAAGAAGTCAGAGAAGGAGACCCACCAGGACTCTGAGAATCCAGCTGAGGGTTACAGAAAAGAGAACTGCTTAATGGGTGGTCACGAGTTGTGTCATATATTAGGAGCAGCACATAATTAGGAGGAGCATATATTAGGATGTACATGCAACTCAAACATCCGTGAATACTCTTTCAAAATAGTTTGATGGATGATAGGCAGGCTTTCTCAACAGAACAGCAGCATCAACAACATAAATTCAGAGGAAAACACTTGGCCACTCTCTACACCAAAGAAAGTCACTGGGAGTAAAGGAAATAATTATATTTTTTATTATCTTTCCTTAATGAAATGACATGGGATTGGTTTCCTAAAGTGTCCTTCTTTGAATTGGATCTTTAACCTTGTGATTTAGAGTTTACCTGCTTCTTCCATCTCTGGATTTGATGAGAGGACATGACAAAGCCTTCACTAAATACCTAGAAGAGTGGCCCAGGAAAATGACTTGACCTGGCCGTCTGTGTGTTGGAAGGTGTTTGATTAATGCTTCAAACGCATCAGTCACTACTAGAGAGCTTAGATTTTGTAGGTTTCCTGATCTAATCGTGGGAGTTTCTATGTGTCTGGCAATTTATCCTTTTCTCTCAGTTATTGGATTTGCTAGCATAAATGTGTGGATGTGCCTCTTCAGTTATTCTTTTTTCCGTTCTACCAGTTGTCATGTGGTTTCATACTTGCAGCTGTGTGCTTTTCTCCCAGTTTATCCCAGTAATGACTTCTGCGGTTCTTCGTGTTGACAAAATGAAATGTGAGATCTCCTGATTTCTTTCCTAATGGTTTGTTCCTATTTCCTTAATTTTGATAATCACATGTATGTTTCCAATTGTTCTGTTAACTTTGGAGTTCGGTTTTTCTTCATCTTGTTCCTTCATTCGTCCTTTTAGGTGGCTTTCTTTTTCAGTGTTTTTAAATTTTGGAAATTCATGCATTTAACCCTATATGGTTTCCCCATAAAATGTTTTGGCATCATCCTCTAGGTTTCTTAGAATTCCTTCGTTCATGGGTCTTTCTGCTTTTCCTTTGGATTCTCTTTCTTGCATTCATTGCTAGTTCGTGAGTGTGTTGTGTTTTCCAACTTTTAGTGTCTGGCTGTATTTCCAATTTGAAAGTGATATCTTCCTGTTTTCATACCTTCATGATCAGAAGTGCACAGGATAGGTTTTGGCTTCTCTTCCATGAATTACGACTGGATTTGGACTCGAGCTCATGACCTGCAATAGACAAAGTTAGGTCTGCCGCTGGGAAGAACATATCTTATTGTCCTCAGAGATGCAATCTTACTCATGCATCCCCAAAGTTCAGGACATCTCGAAAGCCCATGTGGACGTCTGTTATTCCATAGCACCTTCCCATCTAGATGATCTGTCCTGTACTTAATGTGGATATCATAGTTCCCAACAGTATTGGATAAAAGTCGCCATTTCCATTCCTGTGTGTTCATAGGCTTCCAAAGTTTAGATACACCCTTGTTCGTGGTGTATATGTAGGCAATTCTTCCAGGTTTCTGTTGTTTTAATGCTCCATCAAGATAAAACACCATCCACCTTGTTTTTGTCTCTCAAAAGCATAAAATCACTCTCGCTGTCTTAGGCACAAACACTTTGGCTCTCTTTTCCTTGGGAATGCCATAACCAACATCTTCCCGATTTCTTCCCTTGCAAGCTATGAGTATCTTTATAGTCGAAGGAAATCTCCTATGGGCATCAGAATGTAGAGCTTTTTAATATTGGTTGTTTTCTTATGGATCTGTCCTAACATTTTGTTTTTTGTTGTTGTTTTTTTTTGTTTGTTTGTTTTTTTTATTTGGAATTTCAACCACTCTTACAAACTGTTTGAATTGACGGGAGACTTTTGTCCTGAATACTGAATGTATTATTGATAGGTAATAGTTCACTTTCTCATTTCAGTTGGCTTCTCACTTGGATTCTATTTGCCTATCACCTATATGGTAATTTCTTGGGGTTGTTTCATTGGTACGATTCCTCGCTTCCTCCCCATCTTTTGCTTGTCTTATCTTTGTGTGTGTTCATGTGTGTTGCATGTGCATGTGTTAATGTGTGTGGTCTCTGTGTGTTTCACACCACACTTATTAAATATGAGAGAATGGAATTTGATCTCTTATGGGTAGCAATTCAATTTGACATGCCTTGAAAACTCACATTCCATCAGTTTCAGGAAATCTCCTGCAAGGAATGTCATCTCTTGTCCTCTTCAAGAAACACGTGTTCTCACAACACTGCCTTCCAACAAACACCACCATTTGAATTCCTCATTAGAGTCATACTGTTTGCCCCAATACCCTTGCTTTTTCTTACATTTCTTGACTGTCATGAGTTAGTGAAATCGTCTGTTTGTTGTCTTTCTGAGAATGATATATGTGACAAAGCCCAATGCACTCTGCAAGACTGCCATAAGAGAGAAGTGGTAGAATTCCTTCTTGCTTCTATCTCAGTACGAATTGCGGTGACATGGAGGACAGTGAGATGGTAGTAGTGTCTAATAACCTCATGTTTGTCTTCAGCCATTAAGGCAACAGGAAGATGAACACAACAACTGCAGTGGGGTGGATATTGACTTGAAGCCTACAAGGTAAACTCCACAGCGATAGACAATGGAAGTTGCAGAGATGATGGGAGAAGGTTGGAGACATAGCTCAGGGGAGATTTGGTTGTTTCATGGATCAGAGGGCCGGAGCCCATGAAGAGGACCAAGGCACAGTTGAGCAGGGAACATTGGGAACTCACAAGGAACCTGTTTCCCAGTGCCATTGACTGTGACAAGCAGAGGGTCTGAAGGGCAGGAGTACTTGACAACACAAGTGTTGAGGGCTGAAATTTTCATATCAGCAGGCTTGGCAGACATAGACTTGAAAGAACACCATCTTTTTCTGCATATGACACCAACAAGCGACCAGGAGCAGACAGCCAGGAGACAATGATCAGAAAGAGACAATACCAAGAGACGCAGTGGGAAGATGGTGAGTCGTGGGAGTGATTCCGTGAAAGGCAGTGTTCGTGGAAATGACTCAATGTGGACATAATAAATTTTGGGCTCTCGCAGAAGCAGCATCAAGACAGACCTACTGGCCAAGACAGGTATGGTAGGACATAGGCTGCCTAGCCAGCCAACACGAAATCCAAACCGTGGAACACACGGAGGACTGCCTTCCTCAGTGCGAGATGCTTAGCCCAAGGAGAACAGATTCTCCCATAGGGGACGAGAAGAAAGCTTTGACCACATGTTCTGTTCAGAACACAGCATTCTGCAGGCCTGCATTCTGTTGAGTTGGTGGAATTTCTCCTTTCACAGGCACACCAAAGCTCACCAAAGTAAATCTCAGCATATTCAGCCCGGACCCTAAAAACAAAAAACGGCCGGAAAGGAGAGCTACTGCAAATGACTGGCCTCCAGAACAGGGTCAACCACAACACAAACAGCAGATGGCATGCATGCCACATACACACTCACAAACACACATACACGCACGCACACACCAAACCTTAAGGTACAGCCCTGGGTCACTCACAGATCTCTACCTCCTAAAGAAATTACCATCAAATTAGAAAGCTTAATGAGATGTAATCTTGCCATTTGGGACAACATGGATGGAACTAGAGCGTATCATGCTTAGCGAAATAAGTCAAGCAGAGAAAGAAAATTATTATATGATATCCCTGATATGACGAAGTGGTGATGCAACATGGGGGCTTAAGTGGGTAGGAGAACAATAAATGAAACAAGATAGGATTGGGAGGGAGAAAAACCATAAGTGACACTTAATCTCACAAAACAAACTGAGGGTTGCTGGGAGGAGGGGGTTTGGGGGAAGGGGATGGATTTTAGGACATTGGGGAGGGTATGTGCTTTGGTGAATGCTTTGAAGTGTGTAAACCTGGTGATTCACAGACCTGTACCCCTGGGGATAAAAAGAAATGTTTATAAAAAAATAAAAAGAAAACAGAATGAATTTAAATAATACAGAGGTGACAGAGACTTAGATCCAATGCAAAGATGGAAGAATCAATTGATGCCCGGGTAAAGGAAGAAGGAATGATCACGGCTAGGCAATCACAGTGAAACCTCTACATAAAACACGCCCGATGCGGGGTTGAAATCAGCAGCCTGGATACTCGCTGTACATCAGAAAATATAGAAGATATCAGAGAGTCTCAAACCACAGAGATAAAACTGATAAAGATAAAAGAACCTAAGAACTCCTGAAGAGAAGATTGGTGGGAGACTGGTCGCAAAGTCTGGGAACATGACAGAAGTGGAGGATCCATTTAGGGACCCGGAAGAACAAGCCTAGAAAATAAGAACACAAATTCTAAGACAGAAGGCAGAATGATGGAACATGATAGTGAGCTTAGGGAATCTCCAAGGAAATGAAATAGGTGCCACTTGTAGGCGAAGTAAGAGTGAGAGAAAGAAAAGAGGGCTGATCCTAGAATGGAGAACTCGGGGCTAAAAAGGACCCTCATCTGGGAGCAGAGAAAGTGGTCCAGAATCAGAGGCACAGAGCACTCCCAACACCTTCCACAGAAACAGAGCACCTAAAGATATAGTGTCATTCCCGCTGGAAAATCTAGGCATGGAGGTATTCTATTTAGGCAATGGGCATCGGGGACTAGTTTGTCCATAGCCCAGTCACTGACTTCAAGAGGAAAAGCTATACCAGCTCTCGAAGCAGGCCAGATAGCTCAAGCAACACCAGCCCAAGCCAAAATCCTTATCCCCTGCATTTCTGAACAATGACAGAACAGCCATTCTGTCTTGAACCAGGAGGTATTCAGAAGTCAATGTTTGGGTCCCTTGTTGTGTCCATCAGTTCAGAGGCGGCCTTCAGATCAACTCATGATTCCAGGGTCTTGGCATTGACTCTGTTCTCAGGTTCTCTGCTCAGGGGCAAGTAATGTTCTCCCCCTCCAGCTCCACCCACTGATTGGGATCCTCTGCCTCTCTGTCCAATACAAGCATGTTCAGGTTGGACAAGAAAAAAAAAGACAAAAACAGTGCACAATAATTGACTGGGGCCAGAGGATGTATTATTGAATTTGGACCTAGGTTCCTAGGGAGGGCAGCCAGGTACAGAGAACCTCCTACCATCCTAAAATGCCCGACCTTTGCTCTGAGCTCCCTTGTTCATTCTCCTGTTCTTTGCCTTCCTGGATCTCCTCACCAACATAGAGCGTCCGCTGTCTGTCACGTTGTACTGACCCCTTGTTAACACATTGTGCATCCTCTCGGGGCTCCATGGAACATGCCCATCTTCTGCAAGAGGTACTGTTTGCTTAACGCATGTAAACATTTGGGGGATGGACATGAGAGGGTAATGGCAGGCTTGTGCTGCCACATCTCCATGCAGTTCCACAGAGGGTAGCTGCTCCACCCTGACAGAGTGCTCAAGTTTCTTCCACATTCGAATCCTCTTCAATGCGTCCTTTTGGACATACAAGTTGTCTTCCTGAAACGGGCATAGAAGTCTTTCAGATGGCTTCACTTGGGCTATGGGTCCTTTCCAACAAGCTCTCCGTTGAATCCTTTGGAATCCAAGAACATGAGTCCGTACTGGACCTAAGGTTCTAGGGTTTAGAGTCTGACTTGGATGCATGGTCTTTTTGGAAGATTGGGAGGTTTTGTTGGCACTGTTTCTGGAGACGCTCAAGGTACTCGTGTGCTTGTTGTGGAAGACTCCAGACATGTCTGTGGCACGCTTGCGGGGGTTCACTTTGAGCTTCCCTTGGGTGGCCCTTCTCCTTTTCAGATGCTCCGTGATTTGGTGAGAGGGCCTCACCCTTGTGCAGGGCTCACATTTCCTCCCCTGAGGCTTTGCTTGCGGTCTGTTAGTTTCTTGGCCTGTCGTGGCTTAGATGGAATGAGGGATCCTTGCCTTTCTCCCAGGTCCAGAGGGCTAGTGCTGACATTCACGACCAAACACTATGAATTGGGCCATGGAGAAGGTGACACTGACTTGCTTCACAAACGGCCTTGGTGAGAGACCCAGGCGGCTCCAGCGGTTTGGGACGGCTTGGGGTCCTCTTGGCCCACCCATGACTACTCCAGTCAAGTGTAGTGATCAGGCCTGGGTTAAGGAGGAGTGGTTGCTATGACCTCAAAGCTTTGTGACATCACAGATGCTGGCTTCACTGAAGCAGGTGTCCCTCTCCCATGACCTTGGTGTCCTATGGCTTTAAGTAGGAAGTCCCAGGAAGGACAGAACAAGAGCTCTCTGAACCTGATCAAGAACTCAGGATGTCTTGTGGGTTAATGTCCAACTTCCCCTTTTTGGAGACATAGAGGAAGGAAAATGACATTCACTATACATTCCTTTAGGCCAACATATCCCCGGAGACGGCAAGGTGTCCTTTTCCACTACAATTTCTAGATATCTCAAGAAAAGGTGAGGCCTCGCTGGTATGGTCAGCTCTCCATGAGGTTTGTCGTCCTGTGGTTGAGAGCATACTTTGTCAGTGTCTTTTGCATATGGGTCAGTGATGACTAAGGGACGGAAAGTCGCCTTCTGAGGTAAAAGTTGAGGGTATCGATATATGGTGCCGTCTGTGGCCTCGTCTCCTAGTGTTTTTAAACACGCGGCTAAGAAATGAGTCCCATGTGTACCTGGCTTTCCCTTAAATACCTTTGCAAAGTCTTCGAGGAGAGAATATTCTGCATCAGAGCTAACTCTGAATGAACAGGCCTGAACCAAACCCGTTGTCTTTATAAGTTAGTTGTACTTGTTGTGGTAACGGGTATAGACCTGTGGACCAAGTCTCTTTAGTCAGAAGGAAAGGGACGGCCTATACTGACGTCTTGCAAGGTCCATTCGTGCAGACCTCTGGAGTGAGCCGCATTGTCCTTGCAAGGACTATTGGATCAGGAAGTTTGTGTCCATTTCGGCACCACACTATTCCTCTGCTGTCGAAGTGAATGAACCCCTGGAACATGCCTTGACATGAATGCCCCATGCCCTGCTGATGGGAAATGGAAAAGGCAAGCAGACAAAGGGAAATATCATATGTCTTCCCACAATGTGTGCCTCGGGAGGAATACCTTGGCCCTTAGTAAAGGAAGTAATCATGAAGGGCAAGAATTCAGAGAAGGATCCCCACCAGGAGTGACTCGGGACTTTGAGAATCCCCCTGAGGGTTAACGAAAAGAAAACTGCTGAATGGGTGGTTAGGTGTTGTGGCATATATTAGGAGGAGCACTAGAATGTCCATGCAACTAAAGCATCCGTGAATACTCTGTCAAAAACGGATGATGGATGATAGGCAGGCTTTCTCAACAGAACAGCAACAACAACAACAGAAATTCAGAGGAAAACAATTTGGCCCTATCAAAACCAAAGGAAGTCACAGGGAGTAAAGGAAAGAATTATAGTTTATATTCTTTCCTTATTGAAATGACATGTGTGGGTTTCCTAAAAAGTCCTTCTTTGAATTGGGTCATTATCCTTGTGAATTAGAGTTTGTCTGCCTCTTCCATCTATTTATTTGATGAGAGGACATGACAATACCTTCACTAAATACCTAGAAGAGTGGCCTAGGAAAATGATCTTTTACGCCAACCTTTCTCCAGAGATGGCAATGTTTTCCTATTTCTTCTGAAATTCCTAGAGTTATCAGAAACAACAATGCCTCTTTTATATCATCCCATCTCTCTGAGGTTTGTCATCCTGTGGATTAGAGAGTGACATTATACATAATAGCTAATCCTTAAGGAGGAGCAATGGACAGCACTCCTTGTTAACATTATTTATCTCTACCTACTGTGTTAATGGGTATAACCGTGTTGACCAAGTCTCTTTAATTAAAGGAAAATTAATGGCCTATATCGATGGCCTGTAAGGCTCACTTGAACAGAACTGAGGATTGAGCTGCAATGTCCTTGCAAAAACTAGTGTATAAAGAAGGTTTGGTCCATATTGGCTACAGAGTATTCCTCAACCATTAGGGAGGATGAACTCTTGGTTCTTGCACTGACATGAATGCCACAGGACTGGGTTTGTGAAATGAAAAGTGCAAGGAGACAAAGGGAAATATCATATGGCTTCTCTCATATGTGCCCTAGGAAGAATATCACAGCCCTTAGGAGAAAGAAGGAAAAACTGAAGGGGGATAAGTCAGTGAAGGAGACAAACCAGGAGTAACTCAGAACTCTGAGGAATCAAGCTGAGAGTCAAGGAAAAAAAGAGACATTCAGGGAATGAGTGAACTGGCTAATGGGTGTTGAAGTGTTCTGGCATATCTTAGGAGGAGTACTAGGTCATATATGGAACTAAAGCATCAGTGAATACTCTGTCAAAAATGGATGATGGATAACAGGCTGGCTTCCTCAACAGTACAAAATAATAAAACCGAAACAAGCTGGCCCTTTCAAATGCAGGTGAAGACAGACAGAGAAAATGAAAGAATTATATTTTTATTATGTTTAATTATTGAAATGGAATATAATTTATTTCCAAAAATGTCATTATTTGAATTGGGTCTTTATACTAGTAAATTAGAGTTCATCCACCTCCTCCATTTGTGGAATCGAGGAGAAGAAAACGGCATTGCCTTCCCTAAATGTCTAGAAGAGTTGAACAGGAAATGATTCGCACCTCACCACCTGTGTCTTGACAGGGGTTTGATTACTGCTTCAAACGCTTTAGTCACTACTACAGAGCTGAGATTTTGTAGGTTTCCTGACCTAATCTTTGGAGTGAATATGTGTCTTGGAATTTATCCTTTTCTCTCAGTGCTTTTCTTTTGGGTTTGCTTCATTAGTGCTATTCTTCACTTCTTCCCCATCTTTTGTGAGTCTTATCTGTGTGTGTGTGTGTGTGTGTGTGTGTGTGTGTGTGTGTGCTGTCAGAGTCATTTCAAATAACAATTATAATTAAGTTGATGGAGATAGGAAGTCGGTATTTAATGGTTAGCAATTCAATTTGACATGCCTTGAAAACTCACATTCCCTCACTTTCAGCCACATTTCCTACAAATAATGTTATCTTTTGTCCTCTTTGATAAACAAATATTATCTCAAACCTGACTTCAACAAACACCACATTTTGTGTGCCTGGTTAGTGTCGTATTATTTGTCCCTTTTTCCCTTGCTTTTTCATATGTCTCTTGACAGTCATGAGAGAGTGAAATTGTATGTTATTTGTCTTTCTGGGACTGATAGATGTGACATAGGCTAATGCTCTCCACAATTCTGCCACATAGGGCAAGTGGCAAAAATTCATTCTTGCTTATGGCTGGGTAAGATTCTGTGGGGCTTTTCCAGGACAGTGATATGGTAGTAGTGTCTGGGAACTCCAGACTTCTCTTTAGCCAGGAACACAACAGGAAGATTACCACATCAACTTCAGCATGTCAGAAATGAACTACAAAGCAAACTCCATAGAAAAAGAGAGAATAAGTTGCAAACACTATGGGAGAAGATTGGAGACATGGTTGAGAGGGAAAGTGGTAAGTTGGTAATTCAGAAGGCAGTGAGACAGTGCAATGGAAAAACCCACAAGAGATCAGAGCACACTTGGAACCCACGAGGAGTACGTTCTCCAATTCCATTGATTCTGACCATCAGGGGGACTGAATCGTACTAGTTCATGCCAACAAAGGGCCTTGAGGCCTGGAGATTTTAGATCAGCAGCCTTGGCATATCAACTCAAAAGAACACTGTATTTCTCTGGCAGAGAACACCAACAAATAGCCAGGTGAAGCTCAGCCTGGAAACCACTATTAGAGACAATACCAGGTGACACAGTGAGAAGATGGTGGGTTCTGGCTGTACATTAGTGAGAGGCAGTGTTCTTGGAGATGATTTGATGGGGGCAAAAGAAATTTGGGGCTCTCGCACAGGCAGCATCAAGACCGAGCTACTGGCCTAAGACAGGATGGTGAGGGCTTTAATTGCCTCTCCTGCAAACACGAAATTCTAACCATGGAACACATAGGGTACTCTATTCCTCAGTCCAACTTGCTTCATTTTAAGAGAACAGATTCTCCCATAGGGGACTAGAAGAAAGCCCTGTCCACAGGCTGCCCCCTGACCATAGAATGCTACAAGCCTTCATTCTGTTGTGTAGGTTGAATTTCTCCTTTCACAGGCACACCAGATCCCACCAAGCTAAACCTCAGCCTATTCAACCCAGACCCCAAACACACCAAAAGGCTGGCAAATAGAGCCTCTGCATATGACTGGTCTCAAGGACAGGGGACAGCTATGATACAACAGCAGAGGGCATGCATGCCACACAAACATACCCGAGACTCCCTCAAGGTCCAGCCCTTGGGCACACCATGATCTCTTATTTCTAAAGAAATTACCATCAGGGTAAAAAACAGATTTGATTTTTCAAATACTGAGAAAAAGTCAGAGACCTATATCCAAGAAAAAGAAGGAAGAATCAATTGTTGCAAAGGAAGAAGACAAGAAATGATAATGGCCAGGTAATCAGAGTGAAACCTCACATATAACACGCCCAATGGAGGATTGAAAGCAGAAAGATATCAGGGAGTCTCAAACCACATAGATTAAACTGATAGAAATAAAATAAAATAAAATAAAATAAAATAATAAAATAAAATAAAATAAAAAAGAGTTCCTGAAGAAATAATTGGTAGCAGACTGAAGGAAAAGTCCAAGAAGCTCGCAGAAGCAAAGGACCAAAGTTTTGACCTGGCAGAAAAGTATTGGTAAATAAGGAAGTAAATCCAAAGAAAGAAGGAAGAATGATGAAACATGACAATGAGCTTAGGAAAGTCATCGACTCCAAGGAATAGAAAGAGGTGCTTATTGTAGGAGAAGTAGGAGTGAGAGAAAAAAAAGAGGGCTGAACATGGATTTGAGAATTCAGAGCTAAAACTGTCCCTTATCTGGGAGCAGAAACAGAGATCCAGATTCAGAGGCAAGGAGGACTCACAACACCATCCACAGAAGCATAGAACCACAAGACGTAGTTTCATTCCCCCTGCAAAGGTATCAATGGAGGTATTCTCTTTACCTCAATATGCCTGGGAGTGTAGTTTGTACATAGCCAAGTCACTTACCTCAAGAGGACAAACTATACCAGCTCTCGAAGCAGGCCAGATAGCTCAAGCAACATGAGCCCAAGCCAAAATCCATTTCCCCTGAATTTGTGAACAATGACAGAGCAGTGGTTCACGACTAGAACTAGGATGTACTCAGAAGTCAAAGATTGTGTCATGGATTGTGTCTATCAGTTCAGAGGCGGCCTTCAGCTCAACTCATGAACCCAGGGTCTTGGCATCGACTTTGGTCTCACTTCCCTGCTCAGGGGTAAGTCAGATTTTCCCTCTCCAGCTCTACACCCTGATTGTGATCTCTCTGTCTCTCTGTCAAATATGTGCATGTGCATTGTTTGACAAAAAGACAAAAACATAACCAGGGTACAAGGATTGACTGTGGCCAGGGGATGTTTTCTTTAATTTGGACCTAGATCTCTATGGAAGGCAGCCAGGTTCAGAGAACCTCCCACCATCCTCAAATGCCAGACCTTCGCTCAGAGCTCCAATGTTCATTCTCCAGTTCCTGACTTCCTGGATATCCTCACCAACCTGTAGCATACGCTGTCTGTGGCTCTGTAATGGCCCTTTGTTGACCCACTGTTCATCTTCTGCTGGCTCCATTAGAACACACCCATCTTCCACAAGAGGCACTGTTTGCTTATCCCATGAAACCATTTGGGGGATGTTCATGAGAGGGTGAAGGCAGGCTTGTGCTGTCACATCTACATGGACTTCTCCAGAGGGTATCTTCAGGACCCTGTGGGAATGCTCCAGGTTCTTTGACATTTGAATCCTCTTCAATGTGTCCTTTTGAAGATACAAGTTGTCTTCCTGAAACGGGCACGGAAGTCTTTCAGATGGCTTCACTTGGGCTATGGGTCTTTTCCAACATGCTCCATGCTTGCTCCTGTGGACTCCAAGTACATGAGTCCATTCTGGACCTAAGGTTCTAGGATGTAGAATCTGCCTTGGTACATCGTCAGTTTTGAAGATTTGGAAGTCATTTTGGCTCGATTTCTAGAGACGCTACAGGTACTCGTTATAAGGGCCGCTAGGGCAGAGGGAGCCATTTTGTGTTTCTGCAGTAAACTTACATTGAACCCATGCAGTAAAGTAAATTGACCCTACTCCTCCCAGAGGAGCTTACTCTCAAAGCCTAGATACAAGGGTGAATCAGGCCAGGTGAAGACATCCCATTAGATGGTCACTCATATATCTACTAGGGTAAATTGAGGTCCAATTGTCCACCCATGTGTTACCTAGCATTTTTGTTTTTGTGGCGTAGCAGTCTTAGCACGACACTGCAGTTTTTTCTGTATTGTTATCTCATTGGCCACCTCTGTATAGCCTGGCTAAACTACCGCTATAAATGTTAGTCGGTGAGGCTGGGAGTGGTCGCCTCTTTGCAGAGAAGGCCCTGACCGGTCAATATGATTCTCGATGTTTTGTGCAAAATTAACAATTGCTTGACCTTCACTTTGCATCAGTCTCACTCCTTTGAATAAGGACCCTATCTTTGGAGGGCTACCCGAATTCAAATGATGAGAACTGAGCTAGCATTGCAATTTTTGGAAAAGCCTCTGGAGGTAAGATCATGGGATCCTGCATGGAGCTACAGGTTATGGCCCAATGGTAGAAGCTGGCAGCAGCCATGCTCCCCAGAGCTGGTGTGATGTGGACATACCCCATCCTCTGCTAGTAGATCATATGGGGGTTCAAGTCCCCATGGGTGGTCAGGGGGTTCGAGTTCCCCTAGATGGTCAGGGAGCTCGAGTTCCCCTTGGCCGTTAGAGGGGGTTCAAATACACCTAAGCGAACTCAAGGGGGTTCGAGTCCCACTGGAGAGTCAGGGGTTTCGTGTGCCCTAGACATTCAGGGGGTTCAAGTCCCCCTGGGCGGTTTGGGGGTTCGACTCCTCCTAGGCGATCAGGGGATAAAGAAAGCCCGCACCAGTGGCAGGTTATTGGTAAGAATCGTTGGGCCTACGGTTGTCTTTGCCTGGTCCTTTTGTTGTCCGTTGTATTGTTTGTTTTGATTGAAGGAATGGGGCAAGCAGAGAGTAAAGGGACTCTGACTTTCATCTCTCTGTTCTTCATAATAGATGTGAGGCTTCTAACTCACTCATTTCGTGTGTTAAGGGCTATGACTGTAGCCAACTGGGGTTAGTCTAAGAGTGAGTTAAGGTGCCCAATGCTAATGCTCATTGGAGCTGAGTGTGGAATATGAGTGCCTAAGGGACCACTTTTGGTAAGCAGACCTGGTACTGTGGGATGAACCAACCTTGAGCCAAAGACTTTAAAAAGCAGCTGCTGAAACCCCCATTGTTTGGGGGAATTCCTTGCCTTCTCTGGCCTGATGTGGTCTGCCTAGCCCCCCCCCCCCTTGTTCGCGGGAGCATGGCATCTGAAGTGGAGATAGTTATTTGTCTGTCTCAAGGTTTTAATGGGTAATTGTTAAAGTGGCTTCCAAAGTCTTTGGTAACCTGAAACTGTGAAGGGTTGCTTGAATGACAAATGGAATTAAATTTGTTGAGCATGTAGGTCTTAACCAAATGAGATATAATCCTAGATCATTAGGTCAAAATCTCATCTGGACCACCGCACACGCTATCGTGGACCTTCGTAGACTCCAACCAACTGATGATGGTGAACACCCGAGTGACAGGGTATCAGACCCTCCTCCTCAACAAACCAAAAGTGATCTCACAGACACCAGTGGTGCTAAATCCAGCCACACTGCTCCCAGAAGAGCTGGCTGACCATCCACACATCTGTGGGGAGGTCCTAAACCAAGTCACAGGAATAAGACTGGATCTCAGAGACATGCCCTTCCCAGATGCAGAGATGACTCTGTTCATGGAAAGAGGTATGTGAGGTATGCAAGGGCTGTGGTAGTTTATCCTGAGCAGGAATTCTGGGCAGCACCCTGCCACATGGAACTTCCGCACAACAAGCAGAACTGATTGAAATCACTAAGGCACTGCAGATGGCTAAAGGTAAAACAGCCAACATCAATACGGACCACAGGTATGTCTTTGCTACTCTCCATATACATGGAGCTACTTACAAAGGAAGGAGCCCATTAACAGCAGAAGGAAAAGGAATTTAAACAGAAGAGAAATATTTGGACCCAAAAGAGGTGGCTGTTATGCATTTCTTGCGACAGCGATAGGGGACTCGTCTCATTTAAAAGGAAACCAATTATCAGATCGAGATTTAAAGCAAGCAGCCTGAGAAACAATGCAAGAGCTGGTTACACACCTGGATCTATCCCTACCAGATAAACTGGAGTATTCAGAGGAAGATTTAAAGTATTTACAAAAATGGCTAAATTATATTATAAAAGGGACTGGGCTGAGACTAAAAGTGGAAATTTATATCTCCCTCGAAGACTAGGTAAGAAGTTAGTAGACCAGATCCTTAGGGTACTCACCTGGTGTCACTCAAACTCAAGGAACTTAAAGGCAAGCAGTTCCAGGCTTCTAAATTACGGCGTATGGTTCAGGATATAGTTGATAGATGTGCTCAGTGCCAGGCAGTTAATGTGGGAGGAACTAGAATTGGAAGAGGGAAAAGAGAAAGAGGTAGGGTACCAGGAATTTATTGGAAAATAGATATTACAAAAATAAAACCCGGAAAATATGGGGACAAGTCTGTGTTAGTTTTTTTAGATACAATTTCAGGCCAGGTTGAGGCTTTTTGCGAGAAACATGAGACGGCAGAGTGGTAGTCAGAAAGCTACAAGAAAAATAATTCCTAGGTCTGGGCTGCCTCTCACGATTGGGTCAGACAATGGCCTTGAATTTTGAGTTCAGTCCCACAGGAATTGGCCAAGGCCATGGGCACAAATTGGAAACTACATTGTGCCTATCAATCAGACCCAGAGTTCTGGGCATGTAGAGAGAATGAACAGGATTTTTAAAGTGACCTTGACACAACTAACCCTGGAGACGGGCAGTGGATGTGTGGATCTCCTTCCTTTCACCCTGCTCAGGGCAAGATGTACACACTATTTAAACAGGGTGACCCCATTTGAAATGTTTGGGGAACCTGTGCTCCCGTTCTGTCCTCAGCTACAAAAGGTTGCCCTAGCAGAAATGACTGATCATTCTGTACTCCAGTCACTGCAGGCATTACAGTCTGTATTAAAAATAAATGCAGGGATCCAGACTGCCCACACTGGTATGGAGACGGAGATGGAACCACATCCTTTCCAACCCTATCACTTGGTTTGGATATGACATTATCAAGTGGGGAGCTTGGAGCCTCGCTGGATGGGAACTTTTACTGTTACCCTGACCACACCAAAGCAGTAAAAGTAGAATGCATCAGGGCCTGGATTCATGTATGTCACATCAAACGAGCCTAGGATGAAGATGACCCCCAATGGTGGAAGCCACAGCCAAAGATCACGCTCACCGTGGACTAAATCTAAGACTGAAAAGACTATGAGATTGTTGTTCCTCCTATTTTTACCTCTTTATGTAAAGTATAGGTAGTTAATTAGATAATGGAAATTACAATAAAAAATGGAAAGGGTTCTATGAAGCGGTAAATGGGTAACTCATCAGCCGACTGTGTACTAGTGTCATTTACACTAGTGTAAATATACAGCCGACTGTACACTAATGTCAATGAGAGCGATAAAATGTTAGTATTACATGCTCAATAAACCCTTTATAACCAGAGAATGTAGAACTGGATGAAAAGTCAAGGATTGGACTAATCTCCAATGAATAGGGAGGAATGTAAGAGCCTGGGTGGCCAGAGGGAATCATTTTGTGTTTATGCAGTATTCATAGATTGACCTCATGCTGTAAATTTAGATTGATACTGCCCCTCCCAAAGGTATTTACTCTCAAAGCCTAGATATAAGGGCAGGTCAGGCCAGATGAAGATATCCACTCAGTGGGGAGCTTATATCTACTAGGTAAATTGAGATTCAATTATCCATCAGTGTGTTACTAGCAATTTTTTCTATGTCTGACAGACCTAGCACCACTGTGCAGTTTTCTCTGTGTATTCCAATCTCAAGGCCACCTGTGTATAGCCCAGCTAAACTACATCTATACATGTTAGTCTGTGATGTTGGAGGGGGTCGAAATTGGAAGAGAAGGCCGTGACCCGTCAGTATGATTCTCAATGTTTGGAATGAAATTAAGCTTTGTTTGACCTTCGCTTTGTATCAGTCTTGCTCCTTTGATTAAAAACCCTAACACTTGTGTCTGCACTGTTGAAGACTCCAGACATGTGTATGTCATGATTGGGGGTGTTCCCTTTGAGCATTCCTTGGGTGGCCCTTCTCCTGTTCAGAAGGCCGGTGATTGGGTGGGAGGGCCTAACCTTTGTGCAGGGCTCAAATTCCCTCCCCTGAGGTTGCTTGAGGCCTGATTGTTACTTGACCTTTCCTGGCTAAGATGGAATGGTGGATTCTTGCCTTTCTCCGAAATCCAGAGTATGGGTACTGACATTCAGGACCAAATACTATGAATCGGGCCATGGAGAATGTGATACCGAATTGCTTCACAAATTTCCTTGGTGAGGGACCCAGACGGCTCCAGCGGTTTGGGACGGCTAGAGGTCCTATAGGCACACCCATGAATACTCCAACCAAGTGTAGTGATCCGGCATGGTTTTATGAGGATTGGTTGCTTTGACCTCAAAGCTTTGTGACATTACAGATTCTGGTTTCACTGAAGCAGCTGTCCCTCTCCCATGACCTTGGTATCCTATGGCTTTAGGTAGGAAGCCCCGGGAAGGACAGAACAAGAGCCGTCTGAGCCTGATCAGGAACTCAGGTTGTCTTGTGGGTTAATGTCCAAATTCCCCTTTCTAGATAAATAGGGAAAATATGATGTTCATTATACCTTCCTTTAGGCCAACATTTCTCCAGAGACAGCAAGGTGTCCTATTTCCACTACAATATCTAGATCTCAAGAAACAGTGAGGCATCTTGGATACCAACATCTCCGTGGGTTTGTCATCCTGTGGGTGAGCAAGTCCATTGTCAGTGTCTTTTCCCAACGGGTCAGTGATGACTAACGGACAGATAGTCCCTTTTTGAAGAAAATGGTGAGGGCATGGATATATGGTGCTGTCTTTTTCCTCATCTCCTAGAGTTCTGAAACACAAGGTTAAGGGATTAGGGTTCTGTCTACCTGGTTTTCCCTTAACTTTGCAAAGTCTTCGAATTAAGTGACGTTCTGAATCAGAGCTAACTCTTCAGGAAGAGGCCTGGACCGCACCTGTTGTCATCATTAGTTAACTGTACTTGTAGTGGAACGGGTATAGACATGTTGACCAAGTCTCTTTAGTCAAAAGGAAAGGGACGGCCTATATCGACGGCTTGCAAAGCCCACTTGAGCAGAACTGTGGACTGAGCCTCAAGGTCCCTGCAGACTAGTGATGAAGAAGGTGTGGTCCATCTTGGTAACGGAGTATTCCTTAGCCTTCAGGGAGGATGAACCCCTGGACCTTAAATTGACATGAACATCCCATATCTGGGTGATGGGAAATGAAAAGACTGGCAGACCGTGGAAATATCATATAGCTTTCCACAATATGTTCCTCAGGAGGAATAGCTTGGCCCTTAGTAAAGGAAAGAAAAACTAAATGAGAAGAATGCAGAGAAGGAGACCCACTAAGAGTGACTCAGGACTCTGAGTGTTACAGAGAAGAGAGACACGCAGGGAATAAGGGAACTGCTTAATGGGTGTTCAGGAGCTGTGTCATATATTAGGAAAAGCACTAGGTCGCATATGAAACTAAAACATCCGTGAATACTGTGTCAAAAAAAAAAATGACAAAAAAATTCCAAAAAGAATTCTAAGATTTTCAACAAAAAAATTCAGAGAAAAACAATGTGACCCTTTCAAAACCTAAAGAAGGCACAGGGAGAAAAGGAAAGAATTATATTTTTTATTATCTTTCCTTATTGAATGACATGGGATTGGTTTCCTGATATGTCCTTATCTGAATTGGGTCTTTATCCTTTTAAATTAGAGTCTACCCGACTTTTCCATCTCTAAAATTGATGAGAAGACATGACATTGCCTTCACTGAATACCTAGAAGAGTGGCCCAGGAAAATGTCTTGGACATGGCCCTCTGTGTGCTGGCAGGTGCTTGATTACTGCTTCAAACGCTTCAGTCACTACTAGAGAGTTGAGATTTTGTAGGTTTCCTGACCTAATCATGGGAGTTTCTATGTGCCTGGGAATTTAACCTTTTCTCTCCGGTCTTGGATTTGCTAGCATAAATGTGTGTATGTGCCTCTTAGCTTATTCTTTTTTCCTTTTTACCAGTTGTCATGTGGTTTCATACTTTCAGCTCTGTGCTTCTCTCCCTGCTATATCCCATTAATGGCTTCTGCAGTTTGTTCATGTTTTCAGAACTGAAGTGTGAGATCTCCAGATTTTTTTTCTATTGACTTGTTTGTATTTCCTTTATTTCTATAATCATATGTATGACTTCATTTTTTCTGTTAACTTTGGAGTTCGGCTCTTGTACTTGTTCCTTAAAGCGTCCAGTTAGTTTTTTTTTTTTTTTTTTTTTTGGTGTTTTTAAATTTTGGAAATGCATGCGTTTAATCCTTATGGTTTCCCAAAAAAATGTTTTAGAATCACTGCTTAAGTTTCTTGACATTTCTTTGTTTATCGCTCTTTCTGCATTTCCTTTGGATTTTCTTTTTGCATTCATTGCTAGTTCGTGAGTGTGTTGTGTTTTCCAACCTTAAGGGTATGGCTGTATTTCCAATTTGAAATTGGTATCTTCCCCTTTTCATACATTCGTGATCATAAGTGCCCAGAATAGTTTTTGACTTCTCTTCCATGAATTATGACTGGTTTTGGACTCGAGCTCATGAACTGTGATAGACAAAGTTAGGTCTGCCTCTGGGAAGAACATATCTTACTGTCCTCAGAGACACAATCTTACTCATGGATCCTCAAAGATCAGGTGGTCTCGAGAGCCCATGTGGAAGTCTGTTATTCCTTATCACCATTCCATCCGAATGATCTGTGCTGTGCTTAACGTGGATATCATAGTCCCCAACAATATTGGATTAAAGTCCCCATCTCCATTTCTCTCTGTTCATATGCTTCCAACGTTTAGATACAGCCATGTTCTGGTATATATGTTGGCAGTTCTTCCAGGTTTCTGATGTTTTGATGCTCTATCATGACAAAACACCTTCCACACTCTTTTGTCTTTCAAAGGCATAAAATCACTCTAGATTCCTTAGGCACAATCACTTTGGCTCTCTTCTCCTTGGCAAGAGCATAACCTGCATTTCCAAATTTCTTCCCTTTCAAGCTATGTGTATCTTTATAGTCAAAGGAAATCTCCTATGGGAAACAGAGGTCGAGCTTGTTTAACATTTGTTGTTTTCTGATGGATCTTTTCTCGTTGTTTTTTTTTTTTTTTGATTGTTTTATTTTATTTTATATTATTTATTTATTTTTTTTATTTCAACCACACCTACAAAATGTTTGTATTGACGGGAGAATTTTTTCCTGAATGCTGAAAGAATTATTGTTAGGTAAGAAGTTCACTTTCTCATTTCGGTTAACTTCTGACTTGAATTCTCAGTGCCTTTCCCTTTTATGGTATTTTCTTTGGGAATGCTTCATTAGTGCGATTTCTCACTTCCGCCCCCTCTTTCGCGTGTCTTCTCTGTGTGTGTTCATGTGTGTGTGCATGTGCATGTCTTAATGTGTGCATGGTCTGTGTGTGTTTCACACAAAACTTATAATTAAATTTCAAGAGTTAGGAAATAGGTCTCTTAAGGTTACCAATTCAATTTGACATGCCTTGAAAACTCACATTCCATCCGTTTCAAGAACATCTTCTGCAAGGAATGTTATCATTTGTACTCTTCGATAAACCCGTATTCTCACAAAACTGCCTTCAAACAAACAGCGCATTTTGTGTGCCTCATTAGAATCGTATTGTTTGTCCCTATACCCCTTGATTTTTCATATGTTTCTTGACTGTCTGAGGGAGTGAAATTATCTGTTTGTTTTCTTTCTGAGAATGATAGATATGACAGAGCCCAAAGCTCTCTGCAAGCCTGTCACATGAGACATGTGGAAGAGTTCATTCTTGTTTAAGTCTCAGTAAGAATTTGCAGTGACATAGAGGACAATGAGACTGTAGTAGTGTCTAATAACCTCGTGCTTGTCTTCAGCCATGAGAGCAAAGGAAGATGACAACAATAACGGAAGCGGGGTTGAAATTGACTGAAGCCTACACAGTAAACTCGACAGAGTGAGATCGGAGGTCGCAAAAGCTATGGGAGAAATGGCTCATGGGAGATTTGGGTGGTTCATGCATCAGAGGGCAGTGATCCCATGCAAAGGACAAAGGCACAGGAGTACAGGGCCCACTGGGAACCTACAAGGAACCTGTTTCCCAGTGCAATTGGCTGTGATGAACAGAGGGTCTGAGTTCTTGACAACACAATTCTTGAGGGCTTGAGTTTTCAGATCAGCAGGCTTGGCAGAAATCGACTCAAAAGAACACCGTGTTTTCTTGCAAGGGACACCAACAAGCAACCAGGTGCAGACAGCCTGGAGACCATGATCAGAAACAATAACAGGCGATCTAGTTGGAGGAGAGTGGGTCCTGGCAGTGCATCCATAAGAAGCTGTGTTTGTGGAAATGATTCAATGGGTGCATAAGAAATGTTCAGCTCTCAAACCAGTAGCGACAGGACCGAGCTACTGGCCAATACAGGATGGTGAGGACATTTGCTGCCTACCCTTCCAACACGAAAACCCAACCGTGGAACACATGGAGGACTGTCTTCCTCAGTCCAAGATGCTTAGTCCAAGGAGAACACATTCTCCCATAGGGGACAAGAAGAATGCCTTGACCACACTCTCTTCTGAACACAGCATTCTGAAGAATGTGTGCATGGTCTGTGTGTGTTTCACACAAAACTTATAATTAAATTTCAAGAGTTAGGAAATAGGTCTCTTAAGGTTACCAATTCAATTTGGCATGCCTTGAAAACTCACATTCCATCCGTTTCAAGAACATCTTCTGCAAGGAATGTTATCATTTGTACTCTTCGATAAACCCGTATTCTCACAAAACGGCCTTCAAACAAACAGCGCATTCTATTGGGTTGTGGAATGTCTCCTTTCCCACACACACCAGATCCTACTAAGTGAAACCTCAGCATATTCGGCCCGGGCCCCAAACACACCAAATGCCAGGCAAGGAGGGCCCTTGCAGTTGACTGGTCTCAAGGACAGGGTCAGCCACAATACAACAGCAGATGGCATGCATCACACACACACACGCACACACACACACAAATACCCATCATCCCTTAAGGGCCAGCACTTGGTCAGTCCTGGGTTTCCTCTACTTAAAGACATTAAGCAGGATGGAAAAAGAATGAGCTTTCAGAATACGGAGAGGAAGACAGAGACTTATATCCAAGGCAAAGATGGAAGAATCAACTGATGCCAACGTAAAAGAACAAGATGATCACGGCTAGGCAATCAGAGAGAAACATCTACATAGAACACGCCCGATGGGGTATAGAAAGCTGCAGCCTGGATACTTCCTGTACATCAGAAAACATAGAAGATATCAGAGAGTCTCGAACCACAGAAATAAACTGATAAATATAAACGAACATAAATAGCTCCTGAAGAGAAGATTGGTAGGAGACTGGATGCAAAGTCCAGGAACATGGCAGAAGTAGAGGATCCAATGAGTGACCTGGAAGAACTAGTCTAGAAAATAAGGAAGCAAATGCTAAAAGAGAAGGAAGAATGATGGGACATGACAATGAGCTTAGAGAATCATCATTTCCAGGAATTGAAAGAGATGCCTCTTGTAGGAGAAGTAAGAGTGAGTGAAAGAAAGAGGGCTGAACATGGATTTGTGAAATCAGGGCTGAAAATGACCCTCTTCTGGTAGCACAAAGAGAGGTCACAATCAGAGGCACAGAGGACTCCCATCACCTTCCACAGAAGCAGAGCACCAAAAGACATAGTGTCATTTCCCCATGGAAAATCTAGGCATGGAGGAATTCACTTTAGCAAATAGGTATGGAAGAATAGTTTGTCCATAGCCCAATCACTGACTTCAAGAGGAAATGATATACCAGCTCTCGAAGAAAGCCGGATAGCTCAAGCAACACCAGCCCAGGCCAAAACCCTTATCCCTTGCATTTCTGAACAAGGACTGAGCAGCGGTTCTTGTCTAGAACCACAAGGTTCTCAGAAGTCAACGGTTGGGTCCCAGGATGTGTCAATCAGTTCAGAGGCAGCCTTCAGATCCACTCATGATTCCAGGGTCTTGGCAATGACTCTGTTCTCAGGTTCTCTGCTCAGGGGAAAGTAAGCTTCTCCCTCGCCAGCTCTACCCTCTATTGTGAACTCTCGGTCTCTGTGTCTAATAAGTGCAAACACATCATTTGACATGATAACAAAAACAAAACCAGGCACAATAATTGACTGGGGGCAGAGGATGATTTATTGAATTTGGACCAAGGTTCCTATGGAGGGAAGCTAGGTACAGAGAACCTCCCACCATCCTAAAATACCAGACCTTCGCTCGGAGCTCCAATGTTCATTCTCCTGTCTTTGTCTTCCTGGATCTCCTCACCAATCTGAAGCATCCGCTGTGTGTCACACTGTACTTTCCCCTTGTTGACACAAGTTCATTCTCTTCTGGCTCCATTATAACATGCCCATCTTCTACAACAGGCACTGTTTGCTTATCACATGACATCATTTGGCTCAGGGTCATGAGAGGTAGAAGGCAGGCTTTTGCTGGCACATCTCCATGCAATTCCACAGGGGTAGCTGCTCCACACTGAGTGAGTGGTCAAGGTTCTTCCACATTCAAATCCTCTTCAATGCGTATTTTTGACATATAAGTTGTCTTACTGAATTGGGCACGGAAGTCTTTCAGATGGCTTCACTTGGGCTATGGATCTCTTTTAAAATGCTCTCCGTTTGCTCCTGCGGACTCCAAGTACATGAGTCCATCCTGGATTTAAGGTTCTACACCTAAGGTGTAGAGTGTGCCTTTGATGCATGGTCATTTTTGAAGATTGGGAGGCCTTGTTGCAGCATTTATGGAGAGGCTTGAGGTACTCGTGTCCTCCCTGTTGAAGACTCCAGACATGACTTTGGCACTGTTACGAGTGTTCAGTTTTCTTTCCTTGGGTGGGCCGTCTCCTGTTCAGAAGCTCCGTGATTTTGTGGGAGGGCCTTATCCTTGTGCTGGGCTCAGATTCCTCCCCTGAGGCTTTGTTTGAGGCTTGATTGTTTCTTGGTCTGTCGTGGTTAAGATGGAATGGTGGATGCTTGTCTTCCTCTGGATACAGAGGGCTGGTGCTGATAATCACGACCAAACACTATGAATTGGGCCACGTAAAAGGTGACTCTGACTCGCTTGCAAACTGCCTTGGTGATAGACCCAGACAACTCCAGCAGTTCGGGACGGCCTGCGTACTTTTGGCCCACCCACGACTACTCTAGCCAATTGTAGTGATCAGGTGTGATGCAATGAGGAGTGGTTGCTATGAACTCAAAGCTTTGTGACATCACAAATGCTGGCTTCACTGAAGCAGCTGTCACTCTCCCATGACCTTGGTGTCCTAAGTCTTTAGGTAGGAAGACTCTGAAGGACAGAACAAGAGCCCTCTGAGTCTGATCAAGAACTCAGGTTGTCTTGTGGGTTAGTGTCCCACTTCCCCTTTCTGGAAAAAGGGGAAAGAAAATGAAGTTCAGTATATCTTCCTTTAGGACAACATTTTCCAAGAGACGGCAAGGTGTCCTATTTCCACTACAATTTCTAGAGATCTCAAGAAACGGTGAGGCCTCATGGGTATCAACAACTCTCCATGGGGTTCTTAATCCTGTGTGTGAGAGCGTCCTTTCTCAGCGTGTTTTGCCTATGGCTCAGTGATGACTAAGGGACGGGAAGTCCCCTTTCGAGGAAAAAGGTGAGGGCATAGATATATGGTGCTGTCTGTGGTCTCATCTCTTAGTTTTCTGAAACACACGGCTAATGGTTTAAGGCTCTGTCTACCTGGCTTTCCCTTACACACCTTTGCAAAGTCTTAGACGAGAGTGTCATGCTGCATCAGGGCTAAACCTAAGGAAGAGGCCCGGACCCCACCCGTTGTCATCATTTGTTGTCCTTGTTGCGGTATGGGTATAATCATGTTGACCATGTCTCTTTCGTCAGAAGGAAAGGTACAGCTAATATCGATAGCTTGCAAGGCCCATTAGAGCAGACCTTTACAGTGAGCCACAATGCCCTTGCAAGGACTACTGGATAAGGAAGGCTTGGTACATTTTGGCAAGACAGTATTCCTCGGCCGTTGAAGAGAATGAACGCCCAGGACCTTGCCTTGACATGAATGTCCCATGCCTGGCTGATCTGAAATGAAAAGAAAAGCAGAAAAAGGGAAATATCATATGGCTTCTCACAATATGTGCCTCATAAGGAATCCCTTGGTGCTTTGTCCTCTTCAATAAACACGTATTCTCATAAAACTGCCTTCACACAATCACCGCGATTGGGTGCCTCATTAGTGTCGTATTGTTTGTCCCTATACCCCTTGCTTTTTCATATGTTTCTTGACTGTCATGAGGGAGTGAAATCATCTGTTTGTTGTCTTTCTGAGAATGATAGATGTGACGAAGCCCAATGCTCTCCGCAACACTGCCACATGAGGCAAGTGGAAGAATTCATTCTTTCTTATGTATCAGTAAGAATTGCGGTGACATGGAGGATAGTGAGATGGTAGTATTGTCTAATAACCTCGTGCTTTTCTTCAGCCAAGAAGGCAACAGGAAGATGACCACAACAACTGCAACGCAATGGAAATTGATGGGAAGCCTTCAAGGTAAAATCCACAAAGAAGAAAGGTAGTCGCAGAGACTCAGGGAGAAGGTTGGAGACATGGCTTATAGGAGATTTCATTGGTTCATGCATCAGATGGCAGTGATCCTTTGCAAAGGACAAAGGCACAGGAGAGCAGGGCACGCTGGATAACCACAAGGTACCTGTTTTCCAGTGCCATTAGCTGTGACGAGAAGAGGGTCTGAAGGGCACGAGTTCTTGACAACACAAGTCTTGAGTGCTGGAGTTTTCAGATCAGCAGGCTTGGCAGATATAAACTTCAAAGAACTCCGTGTTTTTCCTGCATAGGTCACCAACAAGCAACAATGTGCAGACAACCTCGAAACCATGATCAGTGACAATACCAGGACATGCAGTGGGAAGGTGGTGGGTCCTGGCAGTGCATCCATGAGAGGCAGTGTTCGTGGAGTTGTCTTAATGGGGGCATAAGAAATATTGGGCTACCACAGGAGGAGCATCAAGACTGAGCTACTGGCCAATAAAGGATGGTGAGGATATTAGCTGCCTACTCTGCCCACACGAAATCCCAACTGTGGAACACTTGAGGGACAGCCTTCTTCACTCCAAGTTGTTTAGTCCAAGAAGAACAGACTCTCCCATAGGGGACGAGAAGAATGCCTTGACCACATGATCTCTTCGGAACACAGCATTCTGCAGGTCTGCGTTCTGATGAGTTTGTGGAATGTCTCCTTTCACAGGAACACCAGAGCCCCCCAAGGTTAACCTCAGCATATTCAACCAAGGACCCAAACACACCAAACGTCAGACAAGGAGAGCCACTGCAGATGGCTGGTGTCAAGGACAGCGTCAGCCACAGCACAAACATAGGATGGCATGGATGCCACACACACACACACACACACACACACACACACACACACACACACACAACAAACCTTACGGGCCAGTCCTTGGTCACTCAATGATCTCTTCTGCCTAAATAAATTATCCACAGGATAGAAAAAAGATTAAGTATTTCGAATACAGAGAGGAGACAGAGATCTAGATCTAATACAAGATGGAAGAATCAATAGATGCCAAGGAAAAAGAACAAGAATGGATATGGATCACGGCTAAGAAATCAGAGTGAAGCTTCTACAAATAACACGCCCGATGTGGGTTTGAAAGCAGCGGCCTGGATCCTCCCTATATATCAGAAAACATAAAAGATATCAGAGAGCCTCGATCCACAGAGATAAAACTGATAAAGGTAAAAGAACCTAAAAGCTCCTGAAGAGAAGATTGGTAGGAGACTGGATGCAAAGACTGGGAACATGGCAGAAGTAGAGGATCCAATTAGTGTCCTGGAAGAACAAGCCTAGAAAATAAGGAAGCTAATTCTAAGAGAGAAGGAAGAATGACGGAACATGATAATGAGCTTAGGGAATCATCATCCAAAAAGAAAGGAAATAGGTGCCTATTGTAGGATAATTAAGAGTGAGAGAAAGAAAAAAGGGCTGCACATGGATTTGAGAATCAGTGCTGTCAAGGACCCTCATCTGGGAGCTGAAACGGAGGTCCAGAATCACAGGCACAGAGGACTCCCATCACCTTCCACAGAAGCACAGCACCAAAAGACATAGTGTCCTTCCTCCTGGAAAATCTAGGCATGGAGGAATTCTGTTTAGGCAAATAGGCATCGGAGAATACTTTGTCCATAGCCCAGTCACTGACTTCAAGAGGAAAAGTTATACCAGCTCTCAAAGCAAGCCGGATAGCTCAAGCAACACCCGACCAAGCCAAAATCCTTATCCCCTGCATTTCTGAACAATGACAGAGAAGCGGTTCTTGTCTAGAACCAGGAGTTATTCAGAAGTCAAAGGTTGGGTCCCTTGTTGTGTCCATCAGTTCAGAGGCGGCCTTCAGATCAACTCATGATTCCAGGGTCTTGGCTATGACTCTGGTCTCAGTTTCTCTGTACAGGAGCAAGTAAGCTTCTCCCTCTTTAGCTCCAAACCCTGATTGCGATCTCTCTGTCTATCTGTCCAATACGTGCATGTGCATGATTTTCAAAATAACAAAAACAAAACCAGGGTACATTAATTGATTGGTGCCAGAGGATGTTTTCTTGAATTTGGACCTAGGTTCCTGTAGAGGGCAGTTAGGTACAGAAAACCTCCCACCATCCTAAAATGCCCAATCCTCGCTTAGAGCTCCCTCATTTATTCTAATGTTCTAAGTCTCCCTGGATCTCCTCACCAACATGAAGCATCTGCGGTCTGACGCGCTGTACTGACCCCTTGATGACAATTGTGAATCTTCTCTGGGCTCCATTAGAACATGCCCATCTTCTGCAAGAGGCACTGTTTGCTTATCTCATGAAACAATTTGGGGGATGATCATGAAGGTTTGTGCTGCCACATTTCCATGCAGTTCCTCAGAGGATAGCTGCTCCAACCTGAGGTAGTGCTCAAAGTTCTTCCACATTAGAATCCTCTTCAATATGTCCTTTTGAACATAAAAGTTGTCTTCCTGAAACAGTTAGGAAGTCTCTCAGATGGCTTCACTTGGGCTTTGGGTCTCTTCCAACATACTCTCCGTTTGCTCCTGTGGACTCCAAGTACATGAGTCCATCCTGAACCTAAGGTTAAGGGTGTAGAGTCTGCCTTGATGCATGGTCATTTTTGAAGATTGGGAGGCCTTGTTGGCACCGTTTCTGGAGACGCTCAAGGTACTCGTGTCCTCACTGTGGAAGACTCCAGACATGTCTTTGGCACGGTTGCGGGGGTTCATTTGGAGCTCTCCTTGGGTGGCCATTTTCCTGTTCAGAAGCACCGTGGTAGGGTGGGGGGGCCTGACCCTTGAGCCGGGCTCAGATTTCCTCCCCTGAGGCTTTGCTTGAGGCCTCATTGTTTCTTGACCTGTCGTGTTTAAGATGGAATGGTGGATGCTTGCCTTTCTCTGGAGTCCACAGGACTGGAGCTGACAGTCACAACCAAACACTACGAACTGGGCCATGGAGAAGATGAAACCAACTCTCTTCGCACACTGCCTTGTTTTGAGACCCAAACAGCTCCAGCAGTTTGGGACGGCTTGGTGTCCTCTTGTCCCACCCATGACTACTCCAGCCAAGTGTAGTGATCAGGTGTAGGTTGATGAGGAGTGGTTGCTATTACCTCAAAGCTTTGTTACATCACAGATGCTGCCTTCCCTGAAGCAGCTGTCCCTCTCCAATGACCTTGGCGTCCTATGGCTTTAGGTAGGAAGCCCCGGGAAGGACAGAAAAATAGCCCTCTGTGTCTGATGAAATACTCAGGTTGTCTTGGGGGTTAATGTCCCAATTCCCCTTTCTAGACTAAGAGGGAAAAAAATGACGTTCAGTATACCTTCCTTTAGGCCAACATTTCCCCAGATACGGAAAGGTGTCCTATTTCCACTAAAATTTCTAGAGAGCTCAAGACACAGGAGACCTCGTGTGTATCAACAGCTCTCCGTGGGTTTTGTCATCTTGTGGGTGAGAGCGTCCTTTGTCAGCGTCTTTTGCCTATGGGTCAGTGATGAGTAAGGTTGGAAAGTCCCTTTTTGAGGAAAAAGGTGAGGGCTTCGATATATGGTGCTGTCTGTGGCCTCATCTCCTAGTGTTCTTAAATGCACGGCCAGGGATTAGGGCTCTGTCTCCCTGTTTTCCCTTAATCACCTTTGTAATGTCTTTGAGGAGAGTGACCTTCGGCATCACAGCTAACTCTTAAGGGAGAGGCCTGGACTGCACGCGTTGTCATCATTAGTTAACTATACTTGTTGTCGTACCGGGTATAGACACGCAGACCAAGTCTTTTTAGTCAGAATGAAATGGATGGCCTATACCGATGACTTGCAAGGCACATTCGAGCAGACCTTTGGAGTGAGCCACAATGCCCTTACAAGGACTAGTGGATAAGGAAGTTTCGGTCCATTTTGGCAACACAGTATTCCACGGCCATTGAAGAAAATAAATCCCTGGACCTTGCCTTGACATGAATGTACCATGGCCTGCTTATGGGAAATGGAAAAGGCAAGCAGACAAAGGGAAATGTCATATGGCTTCCCACAATATGTGCCTCGGGAGGAATACCTAGGCCTTAGTAAAGGAATGGAAAACTGAAGGGCAAGAAGTCAGAGAATGAGACCCACCAGGAGTGACTCAGGACTCTGAGAACCAAGCTGAGGGTTACAGAAAAGAGAACTGTTAAATGGGTGTTCAGGAGTTGTGGCATATATTAGGAGGAGCACTGGGACGTACATGCAACTCAAGCATCCGTGAATACTCTGTCAAAAATGGATGATGGATTATAGGCGGGCTTTCTCAACAGAACAGCAACAACAACAACAAAAATTCAGGAGACATCTATCTGGCCTTTCAAAACAAAAGGAAGTCACAGGGAGAAAAGGAATAATTATATTGTTTATTATCTTTCATTATTGAAATGACATGGGATTGGTTTACTAAAATGTCTTTCCCTGAATTGTGTCTTTATCCTTGTGACTTATAGTCTACCCGCCTTTCCATCTCTGCAATCGATGAGTAGACATGGCAATGCCTTCACTCAATACCTAGAAGAGTGGCCCAGGTATATGACTTGGACCTGGCCTTCTGTGTGTTGGCAGGTGTTGGATTGATGATTCAAACGCTTCAGTCACTACTAGAGAGCTGAGATATTGTAGGTTTCCTGACCTAATCTTGGGAGTTGCTATGTGTCTGATAATTGATCCTCTTTTCTCTGGTCTTGGATTTGCTAGCATAAATGTGTGGATGTGTCTCTTAGGTTATTCTTTTTTCCTTTCTACCAGTTCTCAAGTTGTTTTATACTTTCAGCTGTGTTCTTGAGTCCCTGTTTTATCCCAGTAATGGCTTCTACAGTTTGTTCATGATTAAGACACTGAATTGTAAGATCTCCTGATTTTTTTCCTATTGGTTTGTTTGTATTTCCTTTATTTCAATAACTATATGTATGATTTCATTTTTTCTATTAACTTTGGAATTTGGTTCTCCTTCTTCTTGGTCCTTCAGCATCGAGGTAGGTTGGTTTACATTTTTTTTTTTTGGTGTTTTTTTAATTTTGGAAATGGACGCATTAACCCTATATGGTTTCCCCAATAAATGGGGCATCACCCCATAAGTTTCTTGACATTCCTTTGTTCATGGCTCTTTCTGCTTTTCCTTTGGATTTTCTTTCCTGCATTCATTGCTAGTTCGTGACGTGTTGTGTTTTCCAACTTTTAGTGTCTGGCTGTATGTCCAATTTGAAAGTGATATCTTCCCGTTTTATACCTTCATGATCATAAGTGCACAGGATACATTTTGACTTCTCTTCCATGAATTACCCCTGGATTTGGATTCCAGCTCATGACCTGTGATATACAAAGTTCAGTCAGCCTTTGAGAAGAACATATCTTATGCTCCTCAGATATGCAATCTTACGTATGGATCCCCATAGCTCAGGAGGTCTAGAGAACCAATGTGGACGTCTGTTATTCCTTACCACCTTTCCATCCAGATGATCTGTGCTGTGCTTTACGTGGATATCATAGTCCCCAACAATATTGGATTAAAGTCCCCATCTCCCTTACTCTCTGTTCATATGCTTCCAACGTTTAGATAAACCCATGTTTTTGGTGTATATGTTGGCAATTCTTCCAGGTTTCTTGTGTTTGGATGCTCCATCAAGACAAAACAACTTTTGCTAATCTTTTTTCTCTCGAAGGCATAAAATCGCTCCATTTGATGTAGACACAATCACTTTGGCTCTGTTCCCCTTGGCAATAGTGTAACCTACGTCATCCCAATATCTTCGCTTTCAAGCTATATGTATCTTTATATTCGAAGGAAATTTCCTATTGTCAACTGAAGGTCAATCTTTTTAATATTTTTTGCTTTCTTATGGATCTTTTTTGCCTTTTTATTTATTTATTTTTTGGTGACTTCAAGCACTCTTATGAATTGTTTGTATTGTCAGGACACTTTAATCCTGACTACTGAATGAATTATTGATAGGTAAGTAGTTCACATTCTCATTTCGGTTGGCTTCTGACTTGGATTCTCTTTGCATTTCCCCTTTATGGTATTTTCCTTGGGGTTGCTTCCTTAGTGTGATTCTGACTTCCTCTCCCTCTTTTGCGTGTCTTATCAGCGAGTGTGTTCAAGTGTGTGTGCATGAGCCGGTGTTAATGTGTGTGTGGTCTGTGTGATTTTCACATAACACTTATAATTAAATTTCAAAAGATAAGAATTCGGTCTCTTAAGGATGGCAACTGAATTTGAGATGCCTTGAAAAATCACATTCCATTCATTTCGGAACATCTTCTGCAAGGGTCGTCATCTATTTTCCTCTTCGAAAAACACATATTCTCACAAAACTGCCTTCAAACAAACACCAAATTTTTGTGCCACATAAGAGTAGATTTTCTGTCCCATACCCCTTGCTTTTTCATATGTTTCTAGACTGTTTGAAGGCAGTAAAATCTTCTGGTTTTTGCCCTTATAAGACAAATAGTCTGTTTGTTTTCTTTCTGAGAATGATATATGTGATGAAGCCCAATGGTCTCTGCAACCCTGCCACATTAGACATGTGGAAGAATTCATTCTGTCTTATGTCTTGGTAAGAATTTGCTGTGACATGGAGGACAGTCAGATGTTAGTAGTGTCTAATAAACTCGTGTTTGTCTTCAGCCATGAAAGCAACAGAAAGAAGACAACATAAACTGCAACGGGGTGGATATTGACCTGAGCCTATAAAGTAATCTCCACAGCGAAGAGAATGGAAGTCACAGAGACTAAGGGAGAAGGTTGGAGACATGGCTCAGTGGATATTTGTGTGGTTCATGCATCAGAGGGCAGAGATACCATTCAAAGGACAAAGACACAGGAAAGCAGGGCTCACTGTGAACCCACAAGGAACCTGTATCCTAGTGCCATTGGCTCTTATAGGCATAGGATCTGAAGGGCACAAGTTCTTGAAACACAAGTCGTGAGGGCTAGATTTTTCAAATCAGCAGGCTTGGCAGTCATCGGCTTGAAAGAACACCACGTTTTTCCTGCATAGGACACCAACAAGCAACCAGGGGCAGACAGCCTGGACACAATGATCAGAGACAATACCAGGAGAAGCAGTGGGAAGATGGTGGGACCTGGCAGTGCATCCATGAGAGGCAGTGTTCGTGGAAATGACTCAATGGGGGCATAAGAAATTTTGGGTTCTCTCACCAGCAGCATCAAGACAGAGTTATTGGCCAAGAAGGACAGTGAGAACATTTGCTGCCGAGCCTGCCAACACGAAATCCCAACCATGGAACACTTGGAGGACTGCCTTCCTCAGTCCAAGACGTTTAGTCCACGGAGAACAGACACTCCCATTGGGCACGAGAAGAAAGCCTTGACCACATGCTCTCTTCTGAACACAGCATTGTGCAGGCCTGCATTCTTTTGAGTTGATGGAATGTCTCCTTTCACAGGCATACCAGAGCCGACCTAGGTAAACCTCAGCATATTCAGCCTGGACCAAAAACACATCATACGTCAGGAAAGGAGGGCCCTAGCAGTTAACTGGTCTCAAGGAATGGTCAGATGTACACAACAGCAGATGGCATGCATGCCATACACATACACAAACACGCACACACAAACACACACACACACTCCATAATCTCTTAAGGGATCTCATCTTTATAAAGAAATTAACCTCAGGATAAAAGACAGAATGAGATATTCAAATACGGAGAGGAATACATAGACCTAGATCCAAGGCAAAGATGGAAGAATCAATTGATGGCAAGGTAAAAAAACAAGAAATTATCCAGGCTAGGCAATTGGAGTGAAATCTCTACATATAAAAAGCCTAAGGGGTTTGAAAGCAGCGGCCTGGATACTCCCTGTATATCAGAAAACATAGAAGATATCAGAGAGTCTCCAACCACAGAGATAAAACTGAAAATATAAAATAACATAAAGAGCTACTGAGGAGAAGATGGTAGGAGTCTGGATGCAACTTCCGGGAACATGGCAGGAGTAGAGGATCCAACTAGTGACCGGGAAGAACAAGCCTAGAAAATAAGAAAGCAAATTCTTGAGAGTAGGCAAAATGATGGAACATGAAAATGAGTTTAGGGTATCATCAACTCCAAGGAATTGAAAGAGTTGCCTCTTGTAGGAGAAGTAAGAGTGAGAGAAAGAAAAGAGGGCTGAACATGGATTTGAGAAATCGGGGCGAAAATGACCCTCATCTGGGAGCAGGAACAGAAGTCCAGAACCAGAGGCACAGGTGATTCTCATCATCTTATACAGAAGCAGAGCGCCAATAGACATTGTGTAATTCCCTCTGGAAAATCTAGGCATGGAGCGATTCTCTTAGGGCAAATAGGCTTGGGAGATTAGTTTGTCCATAGCGCAGTCACTGACTTCAAGAGATAAAGCTATACCAGCTCTCAAAGCAGGCTGGATAGCTCAAGCAACACCAGCCCAGACAAAACCTTAACCCCTGTATTTATGAACAATGACAGAGCAGCGGTTCTTTTCTAGAAACAGGAGGTATTCGGAAGTCAATGGTTGGGTCCCAGGTTGTGTCCATCAGTTCAGAGGCCGACTTCAGATTAACTCATGATTCCAAGGTCTTGGCATTGACTCTGTTCTCAGGTTCTCTGCTCATGGGCAAGTAAGCTTCTCCCTCTCCACCTCCACCCCCCCACTGTGATCACCCTGCCTCTCTGTCCAATACGTGCATGCACATATATTGACAAGAAAACAAAAACAAAACCAGGCACTATAATTGACTGGAGCCAGAGGATGTTTTATTGAATTTGGACCTACGTTCCTATGGAGGGTAGCCAGGTACAGAGAACCTCTAACAATCCTAAAATGCCCGACCTTCTCTCGGAGCTCCTTTGTTCAATCTCCTGTTCTTTGTATTCCTGGATCTCCTCACCAACCTGCAGCATCCGCTGTCTGTTGCGTTGTACTGACCCCTTGTTGACACATTGTACATCCTCTCCTGGCTATATTAGAACATATCCATCTTCTGCAAGAGGCACTGTTTGCTTATATCATGAAACCATTTTTGGGATGGTCATGAGAGGATGAAGGCAGGCTTGTGCTACCACATCTCCATGCAGTTCCACAGAGGGTAGCTGCTCCACCCTGAGGGAGTGCTCAAGGTTCTTCCACATTCGAATCCTCTTCAATGAGTCCTTTTATTCATATAAGTTGTCTTCCTGAAACGGGTACGGATTTCATTCAGAGGGCTTCATTTGTGATATGGATCTCTTCCAACATGCTCTCCTTTTGCTCCTGTGGACTCCACATACATGAGTCCATTCTGGATCTTAGGGTGGAGAGTCTGCCTTGGATGCATGGTCATTTATGGAAGTTTAGGAGGTCTGTTGGCACCGTTTCTGGAGACGCTCGATGTACTCCAGTACTCCCTGTTGAACTCCAGACATGTCTCTGACAAGGTTGCGGGAGTTCACTTTGAGCTTTCCTTGGGTGGCCCCCTTCCTGTTCAGGAGCTCCATGATTTGGTGTAAGGGCCTACCCTTACAAAGGCCAGATTTTCCTACACTGAGGCTTTGCTTACAGTCTGATTGATTCTTGGCCTTTCCTGGTTATGATGGAATGAGGGATTCTTGCCTTTCTCCAGAGTCCAGAGGGCTGGTGCTGAGAGTCACGACCAAACACTGTGAATTCGTCCATGGAGAAAGTGAAACTGACTCGCTTTGTAAACTGCCTGTGAGAGACCCAGGCGGCTCCAGCGGTTTGGTACGGCTTGGGGTTCTCTTGGACTACTCTAGACAAGTGTTGTGATGCAGTGTGGGTTAGTGAGGAGTGGTTGAAATGACATCAAATCTTTGTGACATCACAGATGCTGGCTTCACTGAAGAAGCTGTCCCTCTCCCATGACCTTGGTGTCCTATGGCTTTAGGTAGGATGCCCCGGGAAGGACAGAACAAGAGCCCTCTGAGATTGGGCAAGAACCCAGGTGGTCTTGTGTGTTAATGTCCCTCTTTCATTTCCTGGACAAAGAGGAAAGGATATGACATCAGTATACATTCCTTAAGCCAACATTTCCCGAGATGGCAAGGTGTTCTATTTACACTACAATTTCTAGAGATCAAGACATAGTGAGGCCTCATGGATATCAAAAGCTCTCCGTGGGGTTTGTCATCCTGTGGGTGAGAGCGACCTTTTTCAGCTTCTTTTGCCTATGGTTCAGTGTTTACTAAGGGACAGAAGACCCTTTTCAAAGAAAAAGGTGAGGGCATCGATATATGGTGCTGTCTGTGGCCTCATCTTCTAGTATTCTGAAACACGCAGCTAAGGGATTAGGGCCTGTCTACCTGGCTTTCCCTTAAACCCCTTTGCAAAGTCTTTGAGGTGAGTGACAATCTGCATTAGAGCTATCTCTAAGGAAGAGGCCTGGACCGCACCCATGGTTATCATTAGTTAACTGTACTTGTTGTGGTAACGGTTATAGATATGTTTACCAAGCCTCTTTAGTTAGAAGGAAAGGGACAGCATATATTGATGGCTTGCAAGGGCCACTCGAGCAGACCTTTGGAGTGAGCCACAATGCTCTTGCAGGACTAGTGGATAAGGAAGGTTTGGCCCATTTTGGCAGCACAGTATTACTCAGTCGTGGACGAAAATGAACCCCTGGACCTTGCCTTGACATGAATGTCCCATGCTTGACTGATGTAAAATCGAAAAGGCAAGCAGACAAATGGAAATATCATATAGCTTCCCACAATATATGCCTACAGAGGAATACCTTTGCCCTTAGTAAAGGAAGGGAAAACTGAAGGGGAAGATGTCAGAAAAGGAGACCCACCCGTAGTGACTCAGGACCATGAGAACCAAGCTGAGGGTTACAGAAAAGAGACACATGCAGGGAATAAGGGAACTGCTAATGGGTGTTCAGGAGTTGTGGCATATATTAGGAGGAGCACTAGGCCGTAAGGCAACTAAAGTATCCGTGAATACTCTGTCAAAATCGGATGATGGATGATAGGCAGGATTTCTCTACAGAAGAGCAACAACAACAACAAAAACAACAATTCAGAGGAAAATAATCTGGCCCTTTCAAAACCAAAAGAAGGCATAGGGAGAAAAGGAAAGAATTATTTTTATTTATCTTTCCTTATTGAAATGGCATAGGATTTTTTTCTTAAAATGTCCTTAACTGAATTGGGTCTTTATCCTTGTACATTAGAGTCTACCCGCCTCTTCCATCTCTGGAATCGATGAGAAGACAGGACAATGCCTTTGCTATACACCTAGAAGAGTGGACCAGGAAAATGACTTGAACATGGCCTTCTGTGTGTTGGCAGGTGTTGGATTACTGCTTCAAATGCCTAGTCACTACTAGAGAGCTGAGATTTTGTAGGTTTCCTTACCAAATCTTGGGAGTTCTTATGTGTCTGGGAACTTAACCTTTTTTCTCTGTTCTTGGATTTGTTAGCATAAATGTGTGGGTGTGCCTCTTTGGTTATTCTTTTTTTTTTTTTTTTCTACCAGGTGTCATGTTGTTTCATACGTTCAGCTGTGTGCATTCTCCCTGTTTTATCCCAGTATTGTCTTCTGTGGTTTGTTCATGTTTTCAAAACTGAAGTGTGAGATCTACTGATTTTTTTTCCTATTGGTTGGTTTGTGTTTTCTTTAATTCGATAATCATATGTATGATTTCATTTTTTCTCTTAACTCTGGAATTCGGTTCTTCTTCTTCTTGTTCCTTCAGGCATCCAGTTAGGTTGCCTTTTTTTTTTTTTTTTTTTTTTTCGGTGTATTTAAGTTTTGGAAATGCACGCATTTAACCCTATATGGTTTCCCCATAAAATGTTTTGGCATCATCCCACGAGTTTCTTGACGTTCCATTTCGTGGCTCTTTCTGCTTTTCCTTTGGATTTACTTTCTTGCATTCATTGTTCGTTCGTGAGTGTGTTGTGTTTTCCAACTTTTAGTGTCTGGCTGTATTTCCAATTTGAAAGTAATACCTTTCTGTTCATACCTTCGTGATCATAAGTGCACAGGATAGCTTTTTACTTCTCTTTCCTGAATTATGACTGGATTTGGACTTGAGCTCATGACCTCTGATAGACAAAGTTAGGTATGCCCCTGGAAGAACATATCTTATTGTTCTCTGAGATGCAATCTTACTCACGGATCCCCAAATTTCAGGTATTCTAGAGAGTCCATGGGGACGTCTGTTATTCCTTACCACCTTTCCATACAGATGATCTGTCCTATGCTTAACGTGCATATCATAGTCACGAACAATATTGGATTAAAGACCGCATCTCTCTTTCTGTCTGTTCATAGGCTTCCAACGTTTAAATACACCCATGTTCGTGGTGTATATGTTGGCAATTTTTCCAGGTTTCTGATGTTTGGATGCTCCATCAAGACAGAACACCTTCTGCTAATCTTTTGTCTCTCGAACGTATAAAATACCTCTAGCTGACTTAGGCACAATCATTTTGGCTCTCTTCTCCTTGGCAAGAGCATAACCTACATATTCCTAATTTCTTCACTTTCAGGCTATGTGTATCTTTATAGCCGAAGGATATCTCCTATGGGCAATAGAGGTCGAGTTGGTTAATATTTGTTGTTTTCTTATGAATCTTTTCTGTCTTTTTTTTTTTTTTTTGTAATTTCAACAACTTCTACAAACTGTTTGTATTGTTGGCAAACTTTAATCCTGAATACTGAATGAATTTTTGATAGGTAAGTAGTTCACTTTGTCATTTCGATTGTCTTCTGACTAGGATTCTCTTTGCCTTTCTCCTTTATGGTATTTTCGTTGTGGTTACTTCATTAGTGCGATCTCACTTCCTCCCCATCTTTTGTGTATCTTATCTGTATGTGTGTGTTCATGTGTGTGTGTGTGCATGTGCATGTGTTAATGTGTGTGTGGTCTGTGTGTGTTTCACATACACTTACTATTAAATTTCAAGATAGTAATTCGGTCTCTTATGGATAACTATTCTACTTGACATGCCCTGAAAACTCACATTCCATCTGCTTCAGGAACAACCCCTACAAGGAATATCATCTTTTGTCCTCTCCAATAAACACGTATTCTCACAAAACTTCCTTCAAATAAACACCACATTTTGGGTGACTCGTTAGAGTCTTATTGTTTGTCCCTATACCCCTTGCTTTTTCATATATTTCGTGACTGTCATGAGGGAGTGAAATGGTCTGTTGTCTTTATGAGAATGATAGATGTGAGGAAGCCCAATGCTCTCCACAACACTGCCACATGAGGGAAGTGGATGAATTCTTTCTTGCTTATGTGTCAGTAAGAATTTGCAGTAACTTGAAGGACAGTGAGATGGCAGTAGTGTCTGATAACCTCGAGCTTGTCTTCAACCATGAAGGCTTCAGGAAGATGTCCACAACAACTGCAATGGAGTGGAAATTGACCTGAAGCCTAAAAAGTAAAGTCCACAGAGAAAGAGAAAGGTAGTCACAAAGTCTATGAGAGAAGGTGGGAGACATTGCTCATGACAGATTTGGGTAGATCGTGAGCAGAGGGCAGCAATCCCATCCAGAGGACAAAGGCACAGGAGAGAAGGGCACACTGGGATCCCAGAAGGAACCTGTTTCCTAGTGCCATAGGCTGTGAAGTGCACATGGTCTGAAGGGTACGAGTTATGGACAACACAAGGCTTAACGGTGGGAATTTTCAGATCAACAGGCTTGACAGACATCAACTCGGAAGAACACCGTCTTTTTCCTGCATAGGACACCAACAAGCATCCAGGTGCAGACAGCCTGGAGATCATGATCAGAGACAATACCAGGAGATGCAGTGTGAAGATGGTGGGTCCTGTCAGTACATCCGTGAAATGCAGTGTTCATTGCTATGTCTCAATGGGGACATAATAAATTTTCGGCTATCACACCAGCAAAATCAAGACCAAGCTACTGGCCAAGCAGGATGGTGAGGACATTTGCTGCCTAGATTGCCAACATGAAATCCAATCCGTGGATCACTTGGAGGACTTCCTTCCTCAGTCCAAGTTGCTTAGTCCAAGGAGAACAGATTCTGCCATAGGGGACAAGAAGAAAGCCTTGACCACATGCTCTCTTCTGAACACAGCATTTTACAGGCCTGCATTCAGGTGAGTTGGTGGAATGTCTCCTTTCACAAGCACACTAGAGCCCACCAAGGTAAACCTCAGCATATTCAGCCTACACACCAAACACATCAAACGGCAGGCCAGGAGAGACAATACAGAGGACTGGCTGCAATGACAGAGTCAGCCACAACATACAGTGGATGGCATGCATGCCACACACATACACACACATGCACATACACACAACATACACACTCGACAAACCTTAAAGTCTAGTCCGTGGTCACTCCAGGATCTCTTCTTCCTAAAGAAATTTTCCACAGTTTAGAAAACAGAATGCGTTTTTCGAATACAGATCAGAGACAGAGACCTAGATCCAAACAAAATATGGAATAATTAATTGATGCCAAGAAAAAAAGAACAAGAAATGATCACGGCTAGGCAATCAGAGTGAAACCTCTACATAGAACACACCCGGTGGTGTATTGAAAGCAGCGGCCTGGATACTCCCTCCTCATAATAAAACATAGAAGATATCAGAGAGTCTCGAACCACAGAGATAAAACTGATAACGATAAAAGAACATAAAGAGCTCCTAAAGAGTAGGTTGGTTGGAGACTGGATGCAAAGTTCAGGTCATGGCATAATTGGAAGATCCAAAAAGTGACTGGGAAGAATAAGCCTAGGAAATAAGGAAGCAAATTCTCAGAGAAAAGGCAGAATGATGGAACATGATACTGAGCTTAGGGAATCATCATATCCAAGGAATTGAAAAAGGTGCTCTTGTAGGAGAAGTAAAAGTGAGAAAAAGAAAAGAGGTCTGAACATGCATTTGAGAAATCAGGGTCAAAAATGACCCTCATCTGGAAGCAGAAACTGAGGTCCAGGATCAGAGGTACAGAGGACTCTCATCTCCTTTCACAGCAACAGAGCACAAAAAGACATAGTGTCATTCCCCCTGGAAAATCTAGTCATAGAGGAATATCTTTTGGCAATAGTCAAGGGTGAATAATTTGTCCATAGCCCAGTCACTGACTTCAAGAGTTAAAGCTATACCAGCTCTCGAAGCAGGCCAGGATAGCTTAAGCATCATCAGCCCAAGCCAAAATCCTTATCTCCTGCATTTTTGAACAATGACAGAGCAGCTTTCTTGTCTAAAACCAGGAGTTACTCAGACGTCAATGGTTGGGTCCCAGGTTGTGTCCATCAGTTCAGAGGCGGCCTTCATATCAACTCATGATTCCTGGGTCTAGGCATTGAATCTGGTCTCAAGTAAGCTTCTCCCTCTCCAGCTCCACCCCCTGACAGTGATGTCTATGCCTTTCTGTCAAATACGAGCATGCACATCGTTGGCCAATATAACAAAACAAAACCAGTGCACAATAATTGACTGAAGCATGAGGATGTTTTATTGAATTTTGACCTAGCTTCCTATGGATGGCAGCCAGGTACAGAGAGCCTACCACCATCCTAAAATGCCCGACATTCCCTCAGAGCTCCTTGTTCAATCTCCTGTTTTGCCATCCTGGTTCTCCTCACCAAACTGCAGCATCCGATGTCTGTCGTGCTGTTCTGACCCCGTGTTGATGCTTTGTGCAGCCTCTCAGGGCTCCATTGGAATATGCCCATCTTCCACAAGAGGCACTGTTTGCTTATCGAATGAAGCCAATGGGGGATGGTCATGAGAGGTGAAGGCAGGCTGGTGCTGCCACATCTCCATGCAGTTTCACAAAGGGTAGCTGCTCCACCCTGAGGGGGTGCTCCAGGTTCTTCCACATTCGAATCCTCTTCAATGTGTCCTTTTGGACATACAAGTTGTCTTCCTGAAACGGGCATGGAAGTCTTTCAGATGGCTTCACTTGGGCTAAGGCTCTCTTCCAACACTTTCTCCGTTGGACTCCAGTACATGAGTCCATCCTGGACCTAAGGTTCTAGGGTGCAGATTCTGCCTTGGATGCATGGTGTTTGGAAGATTGGGATTTCTTTTTGGCACCGTTTCTGGAGAAGCTCGAGGTACTCGTGTCCTCACTGTGGAAGAATCTAGACATGCCTTTGGCACGGTTCCATGGGTTCACTTTGAGCTTTCCTTAGGTGGCCCTTTTCCTGTTTGCCTTGACATGAATGTCCCTTGCCTGGCTGAGGGGTAGGGAAAGGGCAAGCAGACAAAGGGAAATATCATATGTCTTCCCTCAATATGTGCCTCAAGAGGAATACCTTGGCCCTTAGTAAAGGAAGGGAAAACTGAAGGGGAAGAAGTCAAAGAAGGAGACCCACCAGGAGGGACTCAGGACTCTGAAAACGAAGCTGAGTGTTATAGAAAAGAGAACTGCTTAATCAGTGTTCAGGAGTTGTGGCATATATTAGGAGTAGCACTAGGATGTACATGCAACTAAAGCATCCGTGAATACTCTGTCAATAACGGATGATGGATGATACGCTGGCTTTCTCAACAGAACAGCAACAACAACAACAAAAATTCAGAGGAAAACATTCTGGCCCTCTCAAAACCCAAGGTAGTCACAGGGAGAAAAGGAAAGCATTATATTTGTTATTATCTTTCCTTATTGAAATGACATGGGATTGGTTTCCGAAAATGTCCTTCTCTGAATTAGGTCTTTATCCTTGTGAATTAGAGTCTACCTGCCTCTTCCATCTCTGGAATCGATGAGAGGACATGACAAGGCCTTCGCTAAAACTTAGAAGAGTGGCCCTTGAAAATGACTTGGAACTGGCCTTCTGTGTATTGGCAGGGGTTGGATTACTGCTTCAAACGCTTCAGTCACTACTAGAGAGCTGAGATTTTGTAGGTTTCATGACCTAATCGTGGGAGTTTCTATGTGTCTTGGAATTTATCCTTTTCTCTCAGCTCTTGCATTTGCTAGCATAAATGTGTGGATGTGCCTCTTAGGTTATTCTTTTTTCATTTCTACCACTTATCATTTGGTTACATACTGTGAGCTGTATGCTCGTCTCCCTGTGTTTTCCCAGTAATGTCTTCGGAGTTTGTTCTTGTTTTCAAACCAAAGTGTGGGATCTCCTGATTTTTTTTTCCTATTGGTTTGTTTGTATTTCCTTAATTTTGATAATCACATGTATGATTTCTATTTTTCTGTTAAACCTGGAGTTCGTTTTTTCTTCATCTTGTTCCTTCTGTCATCCTTTTACGTGGCTTTCTTTTTCTGTGTTTTTAAATTTTGGAAATGCATACATTTAACCCTATATGGTTTCCCCATAAAATGTTTTCACATCATCCCATAAGTTTCTTGACATTCCTTTGTTCATCGCTCTTTCTGCTTTTCCTCTGGATTTTCTTTCTTGCATATTTTGCTAGTTCGTGAGTGTGTTGTGTTTTCCAAAACTTAGTGCCTGGCTTTATTTCCATTTGAAAGTGATATCTTCCTATTTTCATACCTTCCTGATCAGAAGTGCACAGGATAGGTTTTGACTTCTCTTCCAGGAATTACGAATGGAGTTGGATTCGAGCTCATGACCTGCGATAGACAAAGTTAGATCTGCCGCTGGGAAGAACATATCTTATTGTCCTCAGAGACACAATCTTACTCCTGGATCCGCAAAGTTCAGGTGTTCTTGAGAGACCATGTGGATGTCTCTTATTCCTTAGCACCTTCCCAACCAGATGATCTGTCCTGTGCTTAACGTGGATATCATATTTCCCAAATGTATTGGATTAAATTCGCCATCTCACTTCCTGTCTGTTCATAGACATCCAACGTTTAGATACACCCTTGTTCGTGGTTTATATGTTGGCAATGCTTCCAGGTTACTCCTGTTTTGAAGCTCCATCAAGACAAAACACTGTCCGCTAATATTTTGTCTCGGGAGGCATAAAATCAATCTCACTGACTTAGGCACATGCACATTGGCTCTCTTCTCCTTGGCAATAGCATAACCTATGCCATCCCAATTTCTTCACTTGCAAGCTATGACTATCTTTATACTCGAGGAAAATCTCCTATGGGCAATAGAAGGTCGAGCTTGTTTAATATTTGTTGTTTTCTATGGATGTTTTCTACCTTTATTTGTTTGTTTGTTTTGGAATTTCAACCACTCCTACAAACTGTTTTTATTGACAGGAGACTTTGGTTCTGAATACTGAACGAATTAATGATAGGTAATAATTCCCTTTCTCATTTCGGTTGGCTTCTCACATGGCTTCTATTTGCCTTTCCCCTTTATGGTATGTTCTTTGGGTTTGCTTCATTGGTACGATTCCTCGCATCCTCCCCATCTGTTTCATGTCTTATCCTTGTGTGTGTTCATGTGTGTGTGCATGATCATGTGTTAATTTTTGTGTTGTCTGTGTGTGTTTCATATAACACTTATTCTTAAAATACGAGAGATAAGTATTCGGTCTCTTATGGGTAGCAATTAAATTTGATATACCTTGAAAACTCACAATCCATCAGTTTTAGGAGAATCTCCTACAAGGAATGTCATCTCTTGTCCTCTTTGAGATACACATCTCTTGTCCTCACAAAACTGCCGTCAAACAAACACCACCATTCCAGTTCCACATTAGAGTCATACTGTTAGTCCTGATACTAACAGTTAGTCCTGATCAGTATTTTTCGTATGTTTCTTGACTGTCATGAGTTAGTGAAATCATCTGTTTGTTGTCTTTCTGAGACGATAGATGTGATGAAGCCCAATGTTCTCTGCAACACTGCCATATGAGACAAGTGGAAGAATTCATTCTGCTTATGTCCCAGTACGAATTTGCGGTGACATGGAGGATGGTGGAATGGTAGTAGTGTCTAATTACCTCATGCTTGTCTTCAGCCATGAAGGCAACAGGAAGATGACCAAGACAATTGCAGTGGGGTGGAAATTGACCTGAAGCCTACAAGGTAAACTCCAAGCGAAAGAGAACGGAAGTCGTAGAGATGATGGGAGAAGGTTGGAGACATGGCTCATGGAATATTTGGTTGGTTCATGGATCAGAGTCCATGAGCCCATTTAGAGGAATAAGGCACAGGAGAGCAGGGTACACTGGCAAACCACAAGGAAACTGTTCCCCGGGGCTGTTGGCTGTGACACACATAGGGTCTAAAGGGCATGAGTATTTGACAACACAAGTCTTGACGGCTGGAGTTTTCAGATCAGCAGGCTTGGCAGACATCGCCTTGAAAGAACACCGTATTTTCCTCCATATGACAACAACAAGCAACCAGGTGCAGACAGCCTGGAGAGAATGATCAGAGACAATACCGGGAGACACAGTGGGAAGATGGTGAGTCGTGGGAGTGCATCCGTGAAAGGCAGTTTTCCTGGAGATGTCTCAATGTGGACATAATAAATTTTGGGCTCTCACACCAGCAGCATCAAGACAGAGCTACTGGTCAAGACAGGTAGGTGAAGACATTGGCTACCTATGGTCCCAACACGAAATCCCAAACGTGGAACACTTGGAGGACTGCCTTCCTCAGTCCAAGATGTTTAGTCCAAGAAGAACAGACTCTCCCATAGGGGTTGAGAGGAAAGCATTGACCACTTGTTCTCCTCTGTTCACAGCATTCTGCATGCCTATGTCCTGTTGAGATGGTGGAATATCTCCTGACACAGGCACACCAGAGCCCACCAAGGTTAACCTCAGCATATTCAGCCCTGACCCCAAACACAAAAAAGGGTAGGAAAGGAGAGCCACTGCAAATGACTGGCCTCAACGACAGGGTCAGCCACAGCACAAACAGCAGATGGCATGCATGCCACATACACACACACAAACACAGACAGACACACAGACACACACGCACTCAAGAAACCTTAATGGCCTGCCCTGGGTAACTCCCATATATCTATTCCTAAATAAAATACCCTCAGGTTAGAAAACAGAATGAGGATTTCGAATACAGAGATGAGACAGAGACCTAGATTCCGAGCAAAGATGGAAGAATCAATTGATGCCCAGATAAAAGAACAAGAATGAACATGGCTAGGCAAACGGAGCGAAACCTCTACATAGAACATGCCGGATGCGGGGTTGAAAGCAGCGGCCTCAATACTCGCTGTACTTCAGAAAGCATAGAAGATATCAGAGAGTCTCGAACCACAGAGATAAAACTGATAAAGATAAAAGAACCTAAAGAGCTCCTGAAGAGAAGATTGGTAGGAGACTGGATGCAAAGTCTGGGAACATGTTAGAAGTGGAGGATCCAATTAGGGACCGGGATGAACAAGCCTAGAAAATAGGGACGCAAATTCTAAGAGAGAAGGCAGAATGATGGAACATGATAATGAGCTTAGGGAAACTCCAAGGAATTGAAGAGGTGCCTCCTCTAGTAGAAGTAAGAGTGAGAGAAAGAAAAGAGGGCTGAATATAGATTGGAGAAATCGGGGCTGAAAAGCACCCTCATCTGGGAGCAGAGACAGAGGTGCAGAATCAGAGGCACAGAGGACTCCCATTACCTTCCACAGAAGCGGAGCTCTAAAAGACATAGTGTCATTCCCCCTGGAAAATCTAGGCATTGAGGTATTCTCTTTAGGCAAATAGGCATCAGAGAATAGTTTGTCCATAGCCCAGTCACTGACTTCAAGAGGATAAGCTGTACCAGCTCTTGAAGTAGACCGGATAGATCAAGCAACACCTGACCAAGGCAATATCCTTATCGCTGCGTTTCTGTACAAGGAGAGAGCAGCGTTTCTAGTCTTGAACCAGGAGGTATTCAGAAGTCAAAGGTTGGGTCCGGGTTGTGTCCATCAGTTCAGAGGCGGCCTTCAGATTAACTCATGATTCCAGGGTCTTGGCATTGAACCTGTTCTCAGGTTATCAGCTCTGGGGCAAGTAAGCTCCTCCCTCTCCAGCTCCACCCCCTGATTGGGAACTTTCTGCCTCTCTGTCCAATACGTGCATGTGCACGTTGGACAAGATAACAAAGACAAAAAAAGTGCACAATATATGACTGGGGCAAGAGGATGTTTTATTGAATTTGGACCAAGGTTCCTATGGAAGGCTACAAGTACAGAGAACCTCCCACCATCCTAAAATCCCGACTATCGCTCGGAACTCCCTTGTTCATTCTCTGGTTCTTTGTCTTCCCGGATCTCCTTACAAACTTGCAGCATCCGCTGTCTGTCGCGCTGTACTGATCCCTTGTTAACACATTGTGCATCCTCTCAGGGCTCCATTGGAACATGCCCACCTTCCACAAGAGGCACTGTTTGCTTATTGCATGTAACTATTTGAAGGATGGTCATGAGAGGGTGAAGGCAGGCTTGTGCTGCCACATCTCCATGCAGTTCCACAGAGTGTAGCTGCTCCACCCTGAGGGAGTGCTCAAGGTTCTTCCTCATTCGAATCATCTTCAATCTGTCCTTTTGACATAAAGGTTGTCTTCCTGAAACGGTTAGGAAGTCTTTCAGATGTCTTCACTTGGGCTTTGGCTCTCTTCCAACATGCTCTCCGTTGGCTCCTGTGGACGGCAAGAACATGAGTCCGTCTTGGACCTAAGGCTCTAGGATGTAGAGTCTGCCTTGGATGCATGGTCTTTTTGGAAGATTGGGAGGCCTTTTTGGCACCGTTTCTGGAGACGCTCACGGTAGGAGACTCGAGACATGTCTTTGGCATGGTTGCGGGGGTTCACTTTGAGCTTCCCTTAGGTGGCCCTTTTTTTGTTCAGATGCTTCGTGATTTGGTGTGAGGTCCTCACCCTTGTGCAGAGCTCAGATTTCCACCCCTGAGGCTTTGCTTGCAGTCTGTTAGTTTCTTGGCCTCTCGTGGCTAAGATGGAATGAGGGATCCTTGCCTTTTTCCGAGGTCCAGAGTGCTGGTACTGACACTCACGACCAAACACTATGAATTGGGCCATGGAGAAGGTGACACCGACTCGCTTCACAAACTGCCTTGGTGAGAGACCCAGGTGGCTCCAGCGGTTTGGGACGGCTTGGGGTCCTCTTGGCTCACCCATGACTACTCCCGTCAAGTGTAGTGATCAGGCCTGGGTTGATGAGGAGTGGTTGCTAGGACCTCAAAGCTTTGTGACATCACAGATGCTGGCTTCACTGAAGCAGCTGTCCCTCTCCCATGACCTTGTTGTCCTATGGCTTTAAGTAGGAAGCCCCGGAATGGACAGAACAAGAGCCCTCTGAACATGATCAAGAACTCAGGATTTCTTGTGTCTTAATGTCCAACTTCCCCTTTCTGGAGACATAGAGGAAGGAAAATGACATTCAGTATAAATTCCTTTAGGCCAACATATCCCTGGAGACGGCAAGTTGTCCTTTTCCACTACAATTTCTAGATATCTCAAGAAAAGGTGAGGCCTCGCGGCTATGAGCAGCTCTCCGTGGGGTTTGTTGTCCTGTGTGTGAGAGTGTACCTTGTCAGCGACATTAGGCTATGGGTCAGTGATGACTAAGGTACGGAAAGTCCCTTTCCGAGGTATAAGGTGAGCACATCGATAGATGGTGCCGTCTGTGGCCTCGTCTCCTCGTGTTCTGAAACACGCGGCTAAGGGATGAGGCCTCTGTATACCTGGCTTTCCCTGAAACACCTTTGCAAAGTCTTCGAGGAGAGTGACATTCTGCATCAGAGCTAACTCTCAATGAAGAGGCCTGGACCGAACCCGTTGTCATTATTAGTTAACTCTTTGTTGTGGTAACGGGTATAGACATGTGGACAAAATCTCTAGTCAGAAGGAAAGCGACGGCCTATACTGACGCCTTGCAAGGCCCATTCGAGTAGACCTTTGGAGTGAGCCGCAATGCCCTAGGAAGGACTAGTGGATCAGGAAGTTTGGGTCCATTTCGGCACCACACTATTCCTCTGCTGTCGAAATGAATGAACCCCTGGAACTTGCCTTGACATGATGCCCCATGCCCTGCTGATGGGAAATGGAAAAGGCAAGCAGACAAAGGAAAATATCATATGGCTTCCCACAATATGTGCCTCAGAGACATGTCTTTGGCACGGTTGCGGGGGTTCACTTTGAGCTTCCCTTTGGTGGCCTAAGGGAATACTTTGGCACTTTTAAAGGAAGGCAATACTGAAGGGCAAGAAGTCAGAGAAGGAGACCCACCAGGAGTGACTCAGGACTATGTGAATCCCGCTGAGGGTTACCGAAAGAGAACTGCTTAATGGGTGGTCAGGAGTTGTGGCATATATTAGGAGGAGCACTAGGACGTCCATGCAACTTAAGCATCCGTGAATACTCTGTCAAAAACGGATGATGGATGATAGGCAGGCTTTCTCAACAGAACAACAACAACAACAACATAAATTCAGAGGAAAAGTATGTGGCCCTCTCAAACCCAAGGAAGTCACAGGGATAAAGGAAAGAATTATATTGTTTATTATCTTTCCTTATTGAAATGACATGGGTGGGTTTCCTAAAATGTCCTTCTTTGAATTGGGTCTTTCAAAAATACAAAAAGATAACCAGGGTACAAGGATTGACTGTGGCCAGGGGATGTTTTCTTTAATTTGGACCTAGATCTCTATGGAAGGCAGCCAGGTTCAGAGAACCTCCCACTCTCCTCAAATGCCAGACCTTCGCTCAGAGCTTCAATGTTCATTCTACAGTTCCTTGTCTTCCTGAATATCCTCACCAACCTGTAGCATACTCTGTCTGTGGCTCTGTAAAGGTCCTTTGTTGACCCACTGTTCATCTTCTGCTGGCTCCATTAGAACACATCCATCTTCCTCAAGAGGCACTATTTGCTTATCCCATGAAACCATTTGGGGGATGTTCATGAGAGGGTGAAGGCAGGCTTGTGCTGTCACATCTACATGTACTTCTCCAGAGGGTATCTGCAGGACCCTGTGGGAATGCTCCAGGTTCTTTGACATTTGAATCCTCTTCAATGTGTCCTTTTGAAGATACAAGTTGTCTTCCTGAAACGGGCACGGAAGTCTTTCAGATGGCTTCACTTGGGCTATGGGTCTTTTCCAACATGCTCCATGCTTGCTCCTGTGGACTCCAAGTACATGAGTCCATTCTGGACCTGAGGTTCTAGGATGTAGAATCTGCCTTGGTACATCGTCAGTTTTGAAGATTTGGAAGTCATTTTGGCTCGATTTCTAGAGACGCTACAGGTACTCGTTATAAGAGCCGCTAGGCCAGAGGGAGCTATTTTGTGTTTCTGCAGTAAACTTACATTGAACCCATGCAGTAAACTAAATTGACCCTACTCGTCCCAGAGGAGTGTACTCTCAAAGCCTAGATACAAGGGTGAATCAGGCCAGGTGAAGACATCCCATTAGAGGGGCACGCATATATCTACTAGGGTAAATTGAGATCAAATTGTCCATCCATGTGTTACCTAGCATTTTTGTTTTTGTGGTGTAGCAGACTTAGCACGACTGTGCAGTTTTTTCTGTATTGTTATTTCATTGGCCACCTCTGTATAGCCTGGCTAAACTACCGCTATAAATGTTAGTCTGTGAGGCTGGGAGGGTTCGCCTCTTTGCAAGAGAAGGCCCTGACCGGTCAATATGATTCTCGATGCATTGTGTAAAATTAACGTTTGCTTGACCTTCACTTTGTATCAGTCTCGCTCCTTTGAATAAGGACCCTATCTTTGGAGGGCCACCCAAATTCAAATGATGAGAACTGAGCCATCATTGGAAATTTTGGAAAAGCCTCTGGAGGTAAGATCATGGAATCCTGCAAGGAGCTGCAGGGTATGGCCCCCTGGTTGAAGCTGGCAGCAGCCATGCTCCCCAGACCTGGTGTGGATGTGGACATGCCCCATCCTCTGCTGGTAGATCGTATGGGGGTTCAAGTCCCCCTGGGTGGTCAGGGGGTTCGATTCCCCCTAGATGGTCAGGGGGCTCGAGTTACCCTTGGCGGTTAGAGGGGGTTCAAATACCCCTTGGTGAACTCCAGGGCGTTCGAGTCCCCCTGGGAGTCAGGGAGGTTCGAGTCCCCCTAGACATTCAGGGGGTTCAAGTCCCCCTGGGCGGTTTGGGGGTTCGACTCCTCCTAGGCGATCAGGGGATAAAGTAAGCCCCCGCCAATGGCACGTTATTGGGAAGAATCGTTAGGCCTATGGTTGTCTTTGCCTGGTCCTTTTGTTGTCTGTTGTATTGTTTGCTATGATTAAAGGAATGGGGCAAGCAGAGAGTAAAGGGACTCTGACTTTCATCTTTCTTCTTCATAATAGATGTGAGGCTTCTCACTCACTCATTTCGTGTGTTAAGGGCTATGACTGTAGCCAACTGGGGTTAGTCTAAGAGTAAGTTAAGGTGCCCAATGCTGATGCTCATTGGAGCTGAGCGTGGAATATGAGTGCCTAATGGACCACTTTTGGTACGCAGAACTGGCACTGTGGCATGAACCGACACTGAGCCAAAGACTTTAAAAAATATTCCCAAGCAGCTGCCGAAACCCCCTTTGTTTTGGGGATTTCTTTTCCCTCTCTGGTCTGATGTGGACTTCCTAGCCCCTCCCCCTTGTTGGCGGGACAGCATGGCATCTGAAGTGGAGATAGTTATTTGTCTGTCTCAAGGTTTTAATGGGTAATTGTTAAAGTGGCTTCCAAAGTCTTTGGTAACCTGAAACTGTGAAGGGTTGCTTGAATGACAAATGGAATTAAATTCATTGGACATGTAGGTCTTATCCAAATGAGATATAATGCTAGACCATTAGGTCAAAATCTCAACTGACCACCACATACGCTATCGTGGACCTTCATAGACACCAACCGTCTGATGAATGGTGAACACCCGAGTGACAGGGTATCAGGCCCTCCTCCTCAACAAACCAAGAGTGATTTCACAGCCACCAGTGGTGCTAAATCCAGCCACACTGCTCCCAGAGGAGCTGGCTGACCATCCACACATCTGTGGGGAGGTCTTAAACCAAGTCACAGGAATAAGACTGGATCTCAGAGACATGCCCGTCCCAGATGCAGAGATGACTCTGTTCATGGAAAGAGGTATGTGAGGTATGTGAGGGCTGTGGTAGTTTATCCTGAGCAGGAATTCTGGGCAGCACCCTGCCACATGGAACTTCGGCACAACAAGCAGAACTGATTGAAATCACTAAGGCACTGCAGATGACTAAAGGTAAAACCACCAACATCAATACAGACCACAGGTATGTCTTTGCTACTCTCCATATATATGGAGCTACTTACAAAGGAAGGAGCCTATTAACAGCAGAAGGAAAAGGAATTAAAACAGAAGAGAAATATTTGGACCCAAAAGAGGTGGCTGTTATGCATTTCTTGCGACACCAAAAGGGGACTGATCTGATTTCAAAAGGAAACCAATTATCAGATCAAGATTTAAAGCAATCAATTAATCGTGGGTGTTTCTGTGTCTGGGAATTTAACCTTTTGTCTCCAGTCTTGGATTTGCTAGCATAAATGTGTGTATGTGCCTCTTAGCTTATTCTTTTTTCATTGTTACCAGTTGTCATGTGGTTTCATACTTGCAGCTGTGTTGGTCTGCCTGTTTTATCCTAGTAATGGCTTCTGCGGCTTGTTCGTGTTGTCAAAACTGACGTGGGAGATCTCCTGATTATTTTCCTATTGGTTTGATTGTATTTCCTTAATTTTGATAATCACATGTCTGATTTCAAGTTTTCTGTTAACTTTGGAGTTTGGCTCTTCTTCTACTTGTTCCTTCAGGCGTCCAGTTAGTTTCCTTTTTTTTTTTTTTGGTGTTTTTAAATTTTGGAAATGCATGCGTTTAACCCTTTATGGTTTCCCAATAAAATGTTTTGGCATCACTGCTTAAGTTTCTTGACATTTCTTTGTTCATGGCTATTTCTGCATTTCCTTTGGATTTTTTTTCTTGCATTCATTGCTAGTTTGTGAGTGTGTTGTGTTTTCCAACCTTTAGGGCATGGCTGTATTTCCAATTTGAAAGTGATATCTTCCCGTTTTCATACGTTCGTGAACATAAGTGCGCAGGATAGGTTTTGACTTCTCTTCCATGAATTACGATTGGATTTGGACTCGAGCTCATGACCTGAAAGACAAAGTTAGGTCTGCCGCTGGGAAGAACATATCTTACTGTCCTCAGAGGCACAATCTTACGCATGGATACCCAAAGATCAGGTGGTCTCGAGAGCCCATGTGGACGTCTGTTATTCCTTACCACCATTCCATCCGAATGATCTTTGATGTGCTTAACGTGGATATCATAGTCCCCAACAATATTGGATTAAAGTCCCCATCTCCCTTCCTCTCTGCTCATATGCTTCCAACGTTTAGATACAGCCATGTTCTGGTATATATGTTGGCAGTTCTTCCCGGTTTCTGATGTTTTGATGCTCCTTCATGTCAAAACACCTTCCACTCTCTTTTGTCTCTCAAAGGCATAAAATCACTCTAGATGTCTTAGGCACAATCACTTTGGCTCTCTTCTCCTTGGCAAGAGTATAACCTATGTTTCCAAATTTCTTCACTTTCAAGCTATGTGTACCTTTATAGTCAAAGGAAATCTCCTATGGGCAACAGAGGTCGAGCTTGTTTAATATTTGTTGTTTTCTGATGGATAGTTTCTCCTTTTTTTTTTTTGGATTGTTTTATTTTATTTTACTTTATTTATTTATTTATTTTTTTTTTAAAATTTCAACTACACCTACAAAATGTTTGTATTGACAGGAGACTTTCGTCCTGAATGCTGAATGAATTATTGTTAGGTAAGAAGTTCACTTTCTCATTTCAGTTGACTTCTGACTTGAATTCTCTGTGCCTTTTCCTTTTATGGTATTTTCTTTGGGGATGCTTCATTAGTGTGATTTCTCACTTCCTCCCCCTCTTTCGTGTGTCTTCTCTGTGTGTGTGTTCGTTTGTGTGTGCATGTGAATGTCTTAATGTGTGCATGGTCTGTGTGTGTTTCACACAAAACTTATAATTAAATTTCAAGACGTAGGAATTGGGTCTCTTAAAGTAGCAATTCAATTTGACATGCCTTGAAAACTCACATTCCATCCGTTTCAAAAACATCTTCTGCAAGGAATGTCATCATTTGTACTCTTCTATAAACACGTATTCTCACAAAACTGCCTTCAAAAAAACACCACATTTTGTGTGACTCATTAGAACTGTATTGTTTGTCCATATACCCCTTGCTATTTCTTGACTGTCTTGAGGGAGTGAAATCGTCTGTTTGTTTTCTTTCTGAGAATGATAGATATGACAGAGCCCAAAGCTCTCTGCAGGCCTGTCACATGAGACATGTGGAAGAATTCATTCTTGCTTAAGTCTCAGTAAGAACTTGTGGTGACATGGAGGACAGTGAGATGGTAATAGTGTCTAATAACCTCGTGCTTATCTTCAGCCATGAAGGCAAAAGGAAGATGACAACAATAACGGAAGCGGGGTGGAAATTGAACTGAAGCCTACACAGTAAACTCCACAGAGTAAGAGATCGGAGGCCGCAAAAGCTATGGGAGAAATGGCTCATGGGAGATTTGGGTGGTTCATGCATCAGAGGGCAGTGATCCCATGCAAAGGACAAAGGCACAGGAGTACAGGGCCCACTGGGAACCTACAAGGAACCTGTTTCCCAGTGCAATTGGCTGTGATGAACAGAGGGTCTGATTTCTTGACAACACAATTCTTGAGGGCTGGATTTTTCAGATCAGCAGGCTTGGCAGAAATCGACTCGAAAGAACACCATGTTTTTCTTGCAAGGGACACCAACAAGCAACCAGGTGCAGACAGCCTGGAGACCATGATCAGAAACAATACCAGGACACGCAGTGGGAAGGTGGTGGGTCCTGGCAGTGCATCCATGAGAGGCAGTGTTCGTGGAGTTGTCTTAATAGGAGCATAAGAAATATTGGGCTCCCACACGAGGAGCATGAAGACCGAGCTTATAGGAGATTTCGTTGGTTCATGCATCAGATGGCCGTGATCCCTTGCAAAGGACAAAGGCACAGGAGAGCAGGGCATGCTGGAAAACCACAAGGCACCTGTTTCCCAAGGCCATTGGCTGTGACGAGAAGAGGGTCTGAAGGGCACGAGTTCTTGACAACACAAGTCTTGAGTGCTGGAGTTTTCAGATCAGCAGGCTTGGAAGATATAAACTCAAAAGAACTCTGCGTTTTTCCTGCACAGGTCATCAACAAGCAACCATGTGCAGACAACATGGAGACCATGATCAGCGACAATACCAGGACACGCAGTGGGAAGGTGGTGGGTTCTGGCAGTGCATCCATGAGAGGCAGTGTTTATGGAGTTGTCTTAATAGGGGCATAAGAAATATTGGGCTCCCACATGAGGAGCATGAAGACCGAGCTACTGGCCAATACAGGATTGTGAGGAGCATCCTCACCTCATACAGAGCAACAAAAGACTGCCTACTCTGCCCACACGAAATCCCAACCGTGGAACATTTGAGGGACAGCCTTCCTCACTCCAAGTTGTTTAGTCCAAGGAGAACAGACTCTCCCATAGGGGACGAGAAGAATCCCTTGACCACATGATCTCTTCTGAACACAGCATTCTGTAGGCCTGCATTCTGATGAGTTTGTGGAATGACTCCTTTCACACGCACACCAGAGCCCACCAAGGTAAACCTCAGCATATTCAGCCCAGGCCCCAAACACACCAAACGGCTGGCACGGAGACCCACTGCAGATGGCTGATCTCACGAACAGCATCAGCCACAACACAAACATCAGATGGCATGCATCTCACACACACACACACACACACACACACACACAAGCACACACACACTAGACAAACCTTAAGGGTCCACCTTTGGACCCTCAATGATCTCTTTTACCTAATTAATTACCCACAGGATAGAAAACAGGATAAATATTTTGAATACAGAGAGGAGCAGAGATCTAGATCTAATACAAGATGGAAGAATCAATAGGAAAGGATCATGACTAGGAAATCAGAGTGAAGCTTCTACATATAACACGCCCAATGTGGGTTTGAAAGCAGCGGCCTGGATCCTCCCTATACATCAGAAAACATAGAAGATATCAGAGAGTCTCGAACCACAGAGATAAAACTGATAAAGATAAAAGAACCTAAAGAGCCCCTGAAGAGAAGATTGGTTGGAGATTGGATGCAAAGACTGGGAACATGGCAGAAGTAGAGGATCCAATTAGTGACCTTGAAGAACAAGCCTAGAAAATAAGGAAGCAAATTCTAAGAGAGAAGGAAGAATGACGAAACATGACATGAGATTAGGGAATCATCATCCAAAAAGAAAGGAAATAGGTGTCTATCGTAGGATAAGTAAGAGTGAGAGAAAGTCCATAGGCTGAACATGGATTTGAGAATCGGGGCTGTCAATGACCCTCATCTGGGAGCTGAAACAAAGGTCCAGAATCAGAGGCACAGAGGATTCCCATCACCTTACACAGAAGCAGAGCACCAAAAGCCATAGTGTCCTTCCCCCTGGAAAATCTAGGCATGGAGGAATTCTCTTTGGGCAAATAGGCATCAGAGAATAGTTTGTCCATAGCCTCACTGATTTCAAGAGGAAAAGCTATACCAGCTCTCAAATCAGGCCAGATAGCTCAAGCAACACCTGACCAAGCCAAAATCCTTATCCCCTGCATTTCTGAACAATGACAGAGCAGCGGTTCTTGTCTAGAACCAGGAGGTATTCAGAAGTCAAAGATTGGGTCCCTTGTTGTGTCCATCAGTTCATAGGCGGCCTTCAGATCAACTCATGATTCCAGGGTCTTGGCTATGACTCTGAATATGACTTTGATGTGACTTTTATATGAATTTTATATGATTATAAAATAAATAAAAAATGAATTAATAAAATAAAAAGATAATTTCTTTACCTATAGGGATAGCATTGTTTGGGAAAAGAAGATTCTTGAAGTTTAACTCTATATGAACATTAGAAAATAAAAATGAAAAAGAAATAAACTAGACTAAACAAAACTAAATTTTTTTAAAAAATTAGAATGCAAAAGAAAAAAAAATGTGTATGTATCAAAAAGTTCAGGTTAGAAGGTTAATATGGAATTTGATATACTGGACATCTCAGTTTGAAGGTAAATAGGTTAAAAAATTATCTATATAATACAAATAAACCAGAATAGTGGGAATAAGTTAAAAATAAATGTATCTATGAAGTAGCAGTGGTTGTTCTCTTGTAGTCTTTTATTTGTTCCTGGTTGGTTTTCTGAGGCAGAGACTTGTCAGGTGGGTTTCAGTCAATGATGTTCCCTGATTTAAATTCTCCCACCCCTCTCAAGGGAATGGGCTCTGAGGAATCCTGTTTTTTCAGGTCTTTATTCTTTGGAGGTTTTTATGTTTGTTTAGTTTTTTTTTTCTCTTGCCTTGACTGCTTTTGATGGTTTTTGGAGATGAAAGCAAACTGCACCCTGATCTCTCTCTCAGAGATAATCCTCAGTCTTCTCACCTGTGGGTGCTGCAGAGCCCATATAAATTCGCCCTTGCCTGCTGCCAGAGCAAATTTTTATTCGTAGTCCCAGGGAGCACAGAATCTTCTGATTGTACCCAAACCATTGCAGCAGTGCCTGTCTAGGCAGCTCCTGACCATCAGAGAGGTTCCAATTGCCATCTCACACTGAGATTTTCATGCTGGCCCTGGCTGGGAGTGCCTGGTCTTTATCTGTCTAAGAGTTCTGGGCTTGCAAGCACTCTCTCAGGGGAGGGTGTGGTTCACGCTCTGATAGAAGGGTGCATGTCCGAGAGCATGAGCCTGGGCCTTCACGCACCTCTCTCAGGAGAGTGTGTGGGGTTCACGCGTGTCTCATGCTCTGATAGTATTGCACGGGTCTAAGCAATGGACTGGGCCTTTGCACACCTTTCTCAGGGGATGGTAAGGGGTGCAGGTGTCTCAGGCTCTGTTAGCAAGTCTCATTGCTCTGCTGCTTGGTAAGGCTCCAAGCCCCTAACAGGAGCTGAACCCCACATGATCATGGGTGTTCTGTTGGCTCAGGGACCAAAACATCGTTTTTCCAACACACTCTCTTTGGCTCAGCACCAGGGAATCTGTACTGGGTGTGGGGACTTAAGACCCTGTCCTTAGCTGCCATGATTCACACAATTTACCTTCAATATCCTTTGCACTTTTTGAATGCTTTCAACCAGAGTCCAAGTTAATGCTGGTCCCCAGACTCAGAACACTCTTGTATTGGGGTATTACTTTCCAATTGGTGGCCTTGGGTGGGTCCCTTGAACTTTTGTTTATTTCAATAACAGTCCAACATTCTCACTCCACTTTTCCTGCACACTGATGACTTCTGCGCTGGCAGAGATCCAGACATATATAATTCTGATCTCAGGCTGTTTTCATGGGTAATCAGAATTCTTTGGTAGGAAATCACTTCACTTTGGAGTACAGGTTGAAATGGCACCTCCTCTTACTTGCCCATCATCTTGTCTCCTCTCACATGACACTTATAATAAAATTTCAAGAGATAGGAATTTGGCATTTTATGGATAGCAAATCAATTTCATGTGCATTGAAAACTCACATTCCATCACTTTCAGCCACAATTCCTGCAAAGAATGTCCCATTTTGTCCTGTTTTATAAACACGTATTCCTACTAATGCCTAGAAAGAAAGACAAAATTTTAAGTGTCTGGTTAGAGTAGTATTGCTTGTCCATTTTCCCCTGCTTTTTCACATGTTTCTTTACTACCATGACGGGGTGAAATCATACATTATTTGTCTCTCTGAGACTCAGAGATGTGACATAGCCCAATGCTCTCCACAACATTGCCACATGAGGCAAGTGGCAAGAATTTGTTCTTCCTTATGGCTGGGTAAGTGACTGTGATGCCTTTGGAAGAGAGTGAGATGTTAGTAGTCTCTGGGAACTCCAGGCTTGTCATCAGCCATGAACACAACTGGAAGATGACTACATCAACTGTGACTTGGTGGAAATTGACCTGAAGCCTACAGACCAACTCTACAGCAAAAGAGAAAGAAGTCAAAGAGACTATGGAAGAAAATTGGAGACATGGCTTAGGGAGAAGTAGGCGGTGGTGCTTCAGACAGCAGTAAGCCAATGCAAAAGACAAACGCACAGGAGAGATGAGAACACTGGGAACCCACAGGTAGCATGTTTCCCAATGCCACTTGCTCTAACCAGCAGCTTATCTGAATGGTACAAGTCCTTGCCAACAAAGGGTGTTGAATCTTGAGTTTTCAGATCATCAGTCTTGGCAGATATCGATTTGAGAGAACACTGTGTTTCTCCTGGAGAGGACACCAACAAACAACCAGGTGCAAACAGCCTGAATATCATGATCAGAGACAGTACCAGCAGACAAAGAAGGAAGATGGTGGATTCTGGCAGTGTATCTGTGAGAGGCATGGCTCGTGGAGATGATTTGATGGGGGCAAAAGTAATTTGGGCCTCTAGCACAAACAGCATAAAGACCGAACTACTGGCAAAGACAGGACGGTAAGGACATAAGCTGCCTCACGTACAAAAACAAAGTCCAAACCATGGAACACTGTGGAGACTGTCTTCCTCAGTCTAAGTTGCTTAACCAAAGGAAAACAGACTCTCCAGTAAGGGACTAGAAGAAAGCCCTTCTACCATGCTCTCTTTAAAACACAGCATTCTGCAGGCGTTTGTCTGTTGAGTTGGTTGAAAGTCGCCTTTCTTAGGCAAACCAGTGCACACCAAACTAAACCACACCATATTCATCACAGAAACACTAAAATGGCATGCAAGGAGAGACCCTGCAGATGAATGTCTTAATGTCAGGGGACAGCCACAACACAACAACAGAGGGCATGCACTCCACAAACACCCAAGACTTCCTCAAGGGCCAGACCTTGGCCACCCCATGATCTCTTTTTCCTAAAGACATTACCCTAAGGGTAGAAAACAGTATGGGCTTTGTGAATAGAGAGAAGAAGACAGAGACCTGGATCCATGCAAAAATGGAAGACTCAATTGATGCTGAGGAAAATAATTAGAAATGATCATAGCCAGGAAATCAAAGTTAAACCTTTAAATGTAACAGCCCGATGAAGGATTGAAAGCAATATCCAGAATACTCACTGTACATAGAAAAAGACATAAGACATCAGGGAGTCTCCTACCACAGAGATAAAAGTGATAAAAAAATAAGATCTAGGGTCTCTGATAATAAGATTGGTAGCAGACTGGTTGCAAGGCCAAGAATCTGGCAGAAGCAGAGGATACAATTAGTGACGTGGTAGAAAAAATACTGGAAAATAATGGAAGGTAAGTGAAAGAGAGAAGTAAGAAGGATGGAACATGACAATACGCTTATGGAAATCATCAACTCCAAGAAAAAAAAAAAAAAAAGAGGTGCCTATTCTTGCATACCTAGCAGTGAAAGAATAAAGAAGGCCAAATATTTCTTTGAGAAATCAGAGCTGAAAATGTCCCTGATCTTGGAGTAGAAACAGAGCTCCATATTAAGAGGCACAGAGTACTCCCATCACCATCAACAGATTCGGAGCAATACAATACAGTGTCATCCCCCCTGCAAAAGATAGCAAGGGAGTTATTCTCATAATGCAAAAATGTGTGCGAGTGTAGTTTGTCCATAGCCAAGTCACAGACTTCAAGGCGACCAGTTATACCAGCTCTCAAAGCAGGTCGGATAGAACAATCAACACCAGCCCAAGCCAAAATGCGTATCCCCTGCATTTCTGAACAATGACAGAGCAGTGATTCTGTCTAGAACTTTGAGGTATTAAGAAGACAAAGATTGGGTCCTGAGGTGTGTCCATCTGTTCAGAAACGGCCTTCAGCTCAGCTCATGATACCAGGGTCATGGCCTTGTCTCTGGTCTCAAGTTCCCTGTTCAAGGGCAACTCTGATTCCCCACCACATCTCCATCCCGTGAGTGTGATCTTTCTGTTTCTCTCTCAAGTACGTTCATGTATATTGTTGGACATAAATAAATTTTAAAAAGTTTACAATGATTTACTAGGGCCAGAGTATTGTTTATTTAATTTGGACTTATGTCCCTATAGAATGCAGGCAGGTACAGAGCACCTCCCACCATCTTAAAGTGCCAGGCCTTCACTCTGTGGTCCCTTGTCCATTCTCCTGTTCTTTGTCTTCCTGTACCTCCTCACCAACCTGTATCACCCACTGTATGTCCCAGTATAGTGGCCCTTTGTTGTCACATTGTTCATCCTTTCCTGGTTCCATTAGAACATGCCCATCTTCTGCAAGAAGCACCGTTTGGTTATTACCTGAAACCATTTGGGGGATGGTAATGAGAAGGTTAAGGCAGGCTTGTGCTGCCATATTTAGTTCGGCAGAGGGTAGCTACACCACCCTGTGGGCATGCTCAAGGTTCTGCAACATTCGAGTCCTCTTCCATTTGTCTTTTGTAGATATATGTTTTTATCTGAAACGAGCAAGAGTGTCATTCAGATGGCTTCCCTTGTGCTATAGATCTCCTCCAACATGCTTCATGCTTGCTCCTGTGGACTCCAAGTAAATGATTCCATCCTGGGACTCAGGTTCAAGGGTGTAGAGTCTGAGTTTGGTGCTTGGTCAGTTTTGAAGATTGAGAGGCCCTATGTCATGATTTCTTGAGATGCTAGAGGAACTCATATCCTTGCTGTTGTAGACTCCAGACATAACATAACCCCGCAACCCTGCGGGTGTTCCCTCTATGAGATTTCCTTGGGTGGCACTTTTCCTGGTCAGAAGCGCCCTGATTGGGAGGGAGGACCATAACATATGCAGGACATGGAGTTCATCCCCTGTCTCTTTTTTGAGACCTGATTCTTTCCTGGCCTTTCGTAGGTAAGATGGAATGGGGGATACTTGTCTTTCTCCGGAGTCCAGATGGCTTTTGTAACTGTCACGACAATAGACTACAAAATCGGCCATGGAAAATGCTACACTGACTCGCTTCTCAAACTGACTTGGTGAGAGATCCAGGCGGCTACAGTATTTGGGGGAGCTGTGGATCCTCTTGGACCACTCATGACTACAACATCCAAGTGTAGATCAGGCATGGTTTGGGGAGGAGGGGTTGCTATGACCTCAAAGCTTTGTGATATCAGAGAAGCTGTTTTAACTGAGGCAGCAGTCCCTCTCTCATAACCTTTGAGTCCTATGGCTTTAGGTAGGAAGCCAGGGAAGGGCTAAAAAGAGCCCTGAGCCTGATCAAGAACTCAGGTTGTCTATGTGTTAATTTCCACTTCCCCTTTCTAGACAAATAGAAAAGAAAATGATGTACAGCATACTTTTTTTTTTTTTTTAGGCCAACATTTCTCCAGAGATGGCAAGGTTTTCCTATTTCCACTGCAATTTCTAGAGATCTCAATAAACAGAACAGTGAGGCCCTGGGTATCATCAGCTCTCTGTGATGTTTGTCATCCTGTGAGTAACAGAGTCCTTGCTCAGCATCTTTTACCTATGGGTCCGTAATGACTAAGGGACGGGAAGTCCTTTTTCAAGGATGAATGTTAGAATATGTATGTATTATGCTGTCTGTGTCCTCATCTCCTCATGTTAAGAAACACTATTCTAAGGGATTAGGGCTCTGTCTACTTGGCTTTACCTTGGACAGCTTTTCAAATGCTTCAAGAAGATTGACATTCTGCATGATAACTAACCCTTAAGGAAGAACCCATGAGAGCACTCCTTGTCATCTTAGTTAACTCTACCTGCTGCGGTAATGGGTATAGCCATGTTGGCTACTTCTCATTAATCAGAGGAAAATGAATGGCTTATATGGATGGCCTGCAAGGCCCAATAGATCAGAACTGTGGATTGAGTTGCCTTGCCCTCACAAGTACTATTGGAAAAAGAAGGTGCAGTCCACATTGGCAACAGAGTATTCCTCAGCCATCAGAGAGGATGAACCCCTGGTACTTCCATTGACATGAATGTCACAGGATGCCAAATGAAAAAGGCAAGCAGACAAAGGGAAATATAATATGGCTTCTCTCATATGTGCCCCAGGATGAATACCATGGGCCTTAGTAGAGAGAAGGGGAAATGGAAGGGGAAGAAGTCACAGAAGGAGACAAACCAGAAGTGACTCAGTACTCTGGGGTTACAGAAAAGAAAGACACGCAGGAAATGAGGGAACTGGCTAATGGGTGTTGAGGAGTTGTGGAACATCTTAGAGTTTTAGGATGAACTCTAGGTCATATATGGAACTAAAGCATCTGTGAATACTTGTCAAAATCGAATGATGGATGATAGGCCTATTTCCTAAACAGAACAAAAAATTAAAATAAAAACAAACTGGCCCTTTCAAAAGCAGGTAAAGATGGACAGAGAAAACGAAAAATTATATTTATATTATCTTTACTTATGAAAATGGTATGGAATTTGTTTCCTATAATGTCCTTATCTGAATTGGGTCTTCATACTTGTAAATTATAGTCTACCGGCCTTCTCCATTTGTGGATTTGATGAGAAGAAGTGACATTGCATTCATCAAATGTCTAGAAATGTTGACGAGAAAAATGATTTGGATCTGACCTTCTGTGTGTTGGGAGGTGTTGGATTACTGCTTCAAACGCTTTAGTCACTACTAGAGAGCTAAGGTTTTGTAGGGTTCCTGACTTAATATGTGTTCCTGATTTGATATGTGTCTTAAAATTTAGCCTTTTTCTCAGTGTTGGAATTATCCTTTTTGTCAGTGTTGGATTAGCTGGAATAATTGTGTAGATGTGTCATTTCGGTTATTTTTTTTTCCTTTCTATCAGTTGTCATATGATCTCATAATTTCATCTGTATGCTAGTCTCCCTGTTTAATCCAGGTAATGGCTATTCCCGTTTGTTAAAGTTTTCAAAACTGACAATTGAGTTCTCCAGATTTTTTCTATTGTTTTGTTTGTATTTCTTTTATTCCAATGATCATATATATTATCTCTCTTTTTCTGTTCACTTTGGATTCCATTTCATCTTTTTCTAGTTCCTTATGCCATCGGTTAGGTTGCTTTTATTCGGTGCTTTGAATTTTTTGAAATAAACGCATTTAGCACTATATTCTTTCCACAAAGAATGTTTTGGCATCATCTCATAAGTTTCTTTACTTTCCTTTATTGAAAGTACTTTATGATTTTCCTTTTGATTGTCCTTCTTTGAAATTGATAGTTTGGGAGTGTTTGTGTTTTCCACCTATTAGTGTGTGGCTGTGTTTCCCATTCATAAGTGATTTCTTTCATTTTTCATATCTTTGTGGTCATAAGTATACAAGAAAGGATATGAATTCTCTTCTATTAATTATTACTGGGTTTTTACTTCAGCACAGGATCTGATAGACAATGTTAAGTCTGCCCATGGAAGAACTTCTCTTATGGTTCTCCGAGACACAATCTTATGCATGTTTCTCCTATGCTCAGGTGGTCTAGAGAGCCCTTGATTACGTCTGTTATTCCTTCCCACCTATCCTTCTGCATGATTTGTCCTGTGCTAAAAGTGGATATCATCGTCCTTAAAATATTGGATCGTTGTCCCCAACTCCCTTCTGTTGTGTTAATATGCTTCCAACATTTAGATACAACCAAGTTGGTGGTGTATCTGTTGGCAATTCCAAGTTTCTGAAGTTTTGATGCTCAATCAAGACAAAACACCTTCTGGTAATATTTTGTCTCTTGAAGGCATAAACTTTCCCTATCTTCCATAGGCACCAACGGATTGGTTCTCTTATCTTTGCCAATTACACTACCTATGTTTTCCCAAATCCGTAAATTCCAAGCTATTGTATCTTTATAGTCGAAGGATGTCCTATGGCTAACATAAGGTCGAGCTGGTTTTGTTTTGTTTGTTTGTCTTTGTTTGTTTTCTTGTTGGTCTTTTTTGCCTTTTTTTTTCTTCAATTTTCATCCTTCCAACAACGTGTTTATAGGAATAGGAGTATTTAGTCCTGAATACTTCAACTAATTATTGATGGGTACAGAGTTAACTTTCTCATTTTCGTTGTTTTTTTGACTTGGATTCTCAGTGCCTTTCCCATTTATGGTATTTTCCTTTGGGTTTGCTTCCCTCAGTGCGATTCCTCCCATCTTCCCCATCTTTTGTGTGTCTTATTTGTGTGTGTACGTGTGTGTGTGTATGTTGTCTGTGTGTTTCACATAACAATGATAATGAAATATCAGTAGTTAGATTTCTTTCCTTTATGGATAGCAATTCAATTTGATATGCCTTGAAAACTCACATTCCATCACTTTCAGCCACATTTCCTGCAAGGAATGTCCCATTAAGTCCTCTGTTATAAACACATATTCTCACTAACTTGCCTTCAAAAAAACACCAAATTTTAAGAGCCTGGTTAGAGTAGTATTGTTTGTCCCCTTTTCCCTTGCATATTCACATGCTCCTTGACTAGCATGAGAGATCAAAATCGTATGTTATTTGTCTTTCTGAGACTGATAGATGTAACATAGCCCTATGCTTTCCACAATTATGCTCCATGAGGCAAGTGGAAAGAATTCATTCTTGCTTATGGCTGGGCAAGAGTCCGTGGTGCTTTTGGAGGACAGTGAGATGTTAGTAGTGTCTGGGAACTCCAGGCTTGTCTTTAGCCAGCAACACAACTAAACGATTACTATATCAAGTGCAACATGGAGGAAATGGAACTGAAGCCTACAGAGTAAATGCCACAGCAAAAGATAAAAGAAGTCGCAGAGAATTTGTGAGAAGACTAGAGACATGATTAGGGGAGACAGGGGATTAGTGCTTCAGAGGGCAGTGAGATAATCCAAAGAAATAGGGCACAGGAGAGTTCACAATGGGAACCCAAAAGGAGCATGCATCCTTATGCCAGTGGTTTCGACCAGCAGAAAGTCTGAATGGCACGAGTTTTTGATAACAAATGGTCTTGAGTCCGGAGTATTTAGATCATTAGAATTGGCAGACATTGACTCTAGAGAATACTGTGTTTATCATGAAGAGTACCTCAACAAGCAACCATGTGCAGACAGCCTGGAAACCATGATCAGAAACAATCAGAGGAGACACAGTGGGAAGAGGGTGGGTTCTGGCAGGGTATCCATGAGAAGCAGTGTTTATGGAGATGACTCGATGGGAGTACACGAAATTTTGGGCTCACGTACCAGCAGCATAAAATGGAGGTACTGGCCAAAGACAGGATGGTGATGATATTAGCTGCTGAAACTTCAAACATGAAGTCCTGACCATGAAAAACAGGGGTACTGCCATCCTCAGACCAAGTAGCTTTTTCCCAGAATAGAATCTCCCATAGGGCGCTAGAAGAAAGCCCTGCCCACATGATTTCTGCTGACCACAGCATTCTATAGGTCTTCATTCTATTGTTTCCGTTGAAAGTCACATTTCACTGGCACACCAGAGCCCACAATGCTAACCCTCACCATATTCATCCATACACCAAACACTCCAAATGACAGGCAAGTAGAGCCTCTTCAGATAACTGGTTTCAAGTATTGGGGACAGCCACAAAACAACAGCAGAAGGCATGCATGCTACACAAATCTGAGACTCCCTCAAAGGCACTCCATAACCTCGTCATCTTAAAGAATTTACTCTCAGGGTAGAAAACAGAAAGGACTTTTTGAATAAAGAGAAGAAGACAGAGACCTAGATCCAATGCAAAGATGGAAGAATCATTTGACAACAAGGAAAAAGAACAAGAAATGATCCTGTCTAGGCAATCAAAGTGAAACGTGTACATGGAACACATCCGGATATGCAGCCAGCATACTCACTGTACATCAGAAAAACACAGAAGACATCAGGGAGTCTCGAACCACAGAGATAAAAGTGATTTAAATAATAAAATGAGGAGTCCCTGATTAAAAGTTTGGAAACAAACGGGATGCAAAGGCCAGGAAGGTGGCAGAAGCAGAGGATCAAATTGGTAATCTAGAAGACAAATACTGGAAAATACAGAAGCAAATCCAGAGAGAGAAAAAGGAATGGTGGAACTTGACTATGAGCTTAGGGAAGTCATCAACTCCTCGGAAAGGAAAGAGGTGACTAATTTAAGAGAATTAGGTGTGAGAGAGAAAAAAGAGTGCTGAACATGTCTTTGAGAAATCAGAGCTGATAATGTCCCTCATCTGGGAGCAGAAACAGAGATCCAGATTCAGAGACACAGAAGTGACCCATCTATGTCAACAGAAGCAGTGCATCACAAGACATAGTGTCATTCCCCCTGCAAAATATAGCAAGGGAGGAATTCTATTAACTGAAATATGCTCGGGAGAATAGTTTGTCCATAGCCAAGTCACGGTATTCAAGAAGACAAGATATACCCATTCTTGAATGAGGTTGGCTAGAGCATGCAACACCTGCCCAAGGGAAAATCTGTATCCCCTGCATTTCTGTACAATGACAGAGCACTGGATCTTGTCTAGAAATAGGATGTATTAAGAAGACAAATATTGGGTCCTGTGGTGTGTCCATCAGTACAGAGTCCGCCTTCAGCTCAACTCATGAGTCCAGGGTCATGGAATCGACTCTGGTCTCAGGTTCCCTGCTCTGGGGCAAGTCAGCTTCACCCTCTCCAGCTCCATCCCCTATTGTGATCTGCCTGTCTGTTGGTCGTATAAATGCATGCCGTTATTTTGGCAAAAAATTAAAACAAATAAACAAACAAAAAACAGTGTACAAATATTGACTGGGGCCAGAGGATGGTTTATTTAATTTGGATTTAGGAACCTATAGAATGAAGCCAGGTACCGAGCAACTCCCACCATCCTGAAATGCCAGACCGTCACTCTGAGCTTTCCTGTTCATTCTGTTATTCTTGTCCTCCTGTATCTCCTCACCAACCTGTAGCATTTGCTGTCTTTCCCGCTCAAGTATCCATTTGTTTTCACATTGTTCATCCTCTCCTGGTTCCATTAGAACATGCCTATTTTCCAAAAGAGGCACGGTTTGTTTATCGCATGAACAATTTGGGGGATGGTCATGAGAGGGTTAAGGCAGGCTTGTGCTGCCACATCTCCATTCAATTCCCCAGAGGGCAGCTGCACCAACCTGTGGGAATGCTCAAGGTTCTGCAACATTCAAATTCTCATCCTTGCTTCCTTTTGGAGATACTTGTTATCCTGAAACGTGCACGAAAGTCTTTCAAATGATTTCACTTGGGTTATGGTTCTCTTCCAATAAGCTCTGCACTTGCTCCTGTGGACTCCAAGTACATGAGTCCGAACTGGGCCTCAGGTTCTGGGTGTAGGGTCTGCCCTTGTGCTTGGTCACTTTAGAAGATTGGGAGACCATTTTGGCACGGTGTCTGGAGACACTAGGTTTACTCGTTTCCTCACTGTTGAAGACTCCAGACATGTCTTTGGCATGGTTTTGGGTGTTCCCCGGGAATTTTACTTGATGGCACTTTTCCTTGTCAGAAGCTCCCTGATTGAGTGGGAGGACCATAGACATGTGCGGGGCGTGGAGTTCCACCCCTGAGTCATTGTTTGACGCCTGAATCTTTCTTGTCCTATCATGGGTAAGATGGAATGGTGGGTTCTTGCCTTTCTCCAGTGTCCAGAGGCTGGTGGTGATAGTCATGACCAAAGACTACGAATTCGACCATGGAAAACATGACACCGATTCACTTCACAACTGCCTTCGTGAGAGATCCAGGCAGCTCCTGTGATTTGGGAGGGCTTGGGATCCTCTAAGCGGATGTCATGCACTCCATCCTAGAGTAGTGATCAGGCGTGGGTTGAAAAGGAGTGGTTGCTTTGAGTTCAAACCTTGGTGACATCACAGAAGTTGGATTCACTGAAACAGCAGTCCCTCTCTCATGACAATTGAGTCCTATGGCTTTAGGTACTAAGACCCGGGAAGAACAGAAAAAGTGCCCTCTTAGATTAGTCAAGAACTTAGGTTGTCTTGTGTGTTAATTTCCCACGTCCCCTTTGTATACAAAGAAATGAGAAATGATGTTAGGTATAGCATCATTTAGACCAACATTCCTCCAGAGATGGCAAAGTTTTGCTATTTCCAATGCAATATCTAGAGATCTCAAGAAACAGTGAGGCATCTTGGGTATTATCAGCTCTCAGAGGTATGTCATCATGTGGGTGATAGTCTTTTCCCAGCGTCTTTTCCTTATGGGTCAGAAAAGACTGACCCATACAGAAAGTCCCTTCTCTATCATTTTACTGGTCAACATTTCTAGACATTTAAGGAAGACAATGTCGTGTCTTCTCATTGATTCCAGAAATGGAGGACTCAGTTAGACTCTAATTTACAGGAATAAAGAACCAATTAAGATAATGACCTTATAGGAAGCAAATTTCATGTCATTTTAATAAGTATAGATAATAAAATATAATTATTTCTTTTTCACTGTAGGTCTTCAACTGCTTTTGAAAGGGCCAGTTTTGTTGTTGTTGTTGTTTATTTGTTTGTTTGTTTTTTAGAATTGTTGGTTTATTTTATTTTATATCCAAAACTAATATAACACTGTATATCAATTATATTTAAATAAAAACAACAAAAATAAAATTGGAAGGTATACAAGAATTTTTGGTACACAGTAACTTTTTTTTTAATTTCATTTACCAGTTTATTGTTTACTTTCTATTTTTTTATTTCTTTTCAGTGTGGCAGTATTTATTGTTTTTGCACTACAAAATCTCAGTGTGCAATCACTTCTTGGAACCACTCTGGTGGTCTGGAGCTGCCCACACTGCTGCTTTGGTTTTCAGTACAGTCAAAAGATCCTGCATCCCATAGGACTGTATCTCAATATAAGCTCTTCCATTGGCCAAAAGGGAATTTATATGTGCCCTGCAGAACCTACAGAGGAGCAGATAGAGGTTTCTCTCTGTCAGGGAGGTCAGGCTGCAGTTTACTTTCCTCTAAAACTCCAAGGACCATCAAAAGCAGTCAAGGTGAGAGAGAAAAAGTGAACAAATATAAAAACCTCCAGAAAACAAAAGCCTGAAAAAACCGGTTTCCTCAGAGCCCACCCCCATGAGCGGGGAGGGAGGACTTAAATCAGGTAACATCATTGACTGAAAACCCACGTGGCAGACCCCTCCCTCAGAAATAAAACCAGCAAAGAAAAAAATAAAAGACTGCAAGAGAACAACCACCACTATTTCATAGATACAACTTTAATTTTAATTCATTCCCAATATTCTGGTTTTTTTATATAGATTTTTTTAATTAATTTTTTTTATTTTCAGCATAACAGTATTCATTATTTTTACACAACATCCAGTGCCCCATGCAATCCATTCCCTCTATAATAGCCACCACTTGGTAGCTGGACCTCCCACACACCCCCCCCTGCAAAATCTTCAGATTGATTTTCTGAGTCCATAGTCTCTCATGGTTCACCTCCCCTTCCAATATCCTCCATCTCCCTTCTCCTCTCTGTCTCCCCATGTCCTCCATGATATATGTGATGCTCCACAAATAAGTCAAACCATAGGATGATTGACTCTCTCTGCTTGACTTGATTCATTCAGCATAATCTCTTCCAGTCCCATCTATATTGCTACAAAATTTGAGTATTCGTACTTTCTGATGGAGGCATAATGGTCCATAGTGTATATGGACCACATCTTCCTTATCCATTTGCCCATGGAAGGGTATCTTGGTTCTTTCCACAGTTTGACAACCATGGCCATTGCTGCTATAAACATTGTGGTAAAAAACGGGCCTTCTTTTCACTACATCTGTGCCATTGGGGTAAATACCAAATAGTGTAATGGCAGGGTAATAGGGATGCTCATTTTTAATTTCTTGAGGAATCTCCACTCTGTTTTCCAAACTGGCTGCACCAACTTGTATTCCCACCAACAGTGTAAGAGTGTTCCCCTTTCTCCACATTCTCTCCAACACATGTTGATCCTGTGTTGCTAATTTGGGCCATTATAATTGGTGTAAGGTGGTATCTCAATGTGGTTTTCCTTTGAATCCCCCTGAAAGCTAGTGATGATGAACATTTTTTCATGTGTCCGATAGTCATTTGTAGGTCTTCTTTGGAGAAGTGTCTGATCGTATATTCTGCCCATTTTTTACATGATTGTCTGTTTTGTATATGTTGAGTTTGCGGAGTTCTTTATAGATCCTGGATATCAACCTTTTATCTGTATTCTCATTTGCAAATAGCTTCTCCCATTCCGTGGGTTGGCTCTTTGTTTGTTGACTGTTTCTTTTGCTGTGCAGAAGCTTTTGATTTTGATGAAGTCCCAAGAGTTCATGTTTACTTTTGTTTCCTTTGCCTTTGAGACATATCTTGAAAGAAGTTGCTGTGGCTGATATCGAAGAGATTGCTGCCTATGTTTTCCTCTAGGATCTGATGGATTACTGTCTCACGTTGAGGTCTTTTATCCATTTTGAGCTTACCTCGGTGTAAGAGAATGGTCGAGTTTCATTCTTCTACAAATGGATGTCCAGTTTTCCCAGCACCATTTATTTATTGAAGAGACTGTCTTTTTTCCACTGTATATTTTTTCTTGTTTTGATGAAGATTATTTGCCCATAGAGTTGAGGGTCCATATATGGGCTATCCTCTTTATTCCACTCGTCTATGTGTCCGTTTTTATGCCAGGACAATGCTGTTTTGGTGATCACAACTTTGTAGTAAATCTCGAGATAAGGTATGCAATGCCCCAGTTTTATGTATTTTTTTTCAACATTTCTTTAGAAATTCTGGGTCTCTTCTGATTCTATACAAATTTTAGGATTATTTGCTCCAGCTCCTTGAAAAATACCGGTTGAATTTTGATAGAAATGGCATTAAAACGATAGATTGCTCTAGGCAGTATAGACATTTTGACAATGTTTTTTCTTCTAATGCGAGATCATGGAATGATCTTCCTTTTTTGTGTGTGTCTTCTTCAATTTCTTTAATGGGTGTTCTGTAGTTCCTCAAGTACAGCTCCTTTACCTTTTCAGTTAGGTTTATTCCCAGATATCTTATAGTTCTTGGTACTATAGTAAATGGAATCGATTCTCTAATTTTCCTTTATGCATTTCCATTGTTAGTGTATAGAAAGCCACTGATTTCCATATATGACTTTGTATCCTGCCATGTAGCTAAATTGTTGTATGAGTTCTAGACATTTGGGGATAGAGTCTTTGGGGTTTTCCATGTAAAGAATCATGTCATCTGCGAAGCGAGAAAGTTTGACTTCTTCATTGCCAATTTAAATACCTTTTATTTCTCTTTGTCTGATATCGGAAGATAAAAAGGAGGAAAGAGCCACCAGAGTCGACCGATTGGAAAGTAATGCCCCAATACAAGAGTGCCCTGTGTCTTGGGACCACCATTAACTTGGACTCATGTTGAAAGCACTCAAAAACAGCAAAGGATCACGGGGTTAAACTGTGACAATTGAGGAGGCTAAAAACAGGGGCTTATGTCCCAGAACAAGTTTAGAATTTTCTGGTGCTGAGCTAGAGAGAGTGTGCAGATTAATCAGCTCTTTGTTCCTGAGACACCAGTGCACCTGAGGTGTGTTGTGTACAGTTTCTGTAAGGGGTGGGAGCCACACCATACAGCAAATTGCCAAGCCTTGCCTGAGACACGCGCACCCATCACCTTCCCCTGCCTGAAAACCAGCTTGGTGCTCTTAAACCCTTGACATACTATCAGAGCCTGAGAGGCGTCTGTGACCCACACCCTACCCTATGAAAGGTGTCACATGCCCGGCGCTCTTAGACCCAGAAAGACCAGGTGCTCCAAGCCCAGGCCAGTGGGAAAATCTCAGTGTGCAATCACTTCTTGGAACCACTCTGGTGGTCTGGAGCTGCCCACACTGCTGCTTTGGTTTTCAGTACAGTCAAAAGATCCTGCATCCCATAGGACTGTATCTCAATATAAGCTCTTCCATTGGCCAAAAGGGAATTTATATGTGCCCTGCAGAACCTACAGAGGAGCAGATAGAGGTTTCTCTCTGTCAGGGAGGTCAGGCTGCAGTTTACTTTCCTCTAAAACTCCAAGGACCATCAAAAGCAGTCAAGGTGAGAGAGAAAAAGTGAACAAATATAAAAACCTCCAGAAAACAAAAGCCTGAAAAAACCGGTTTCCTCAGAGCCCACCCCCATGAGCGGGGAGGGAGGACTTAAATCAGGTAACATCATTGACTGAAAACCCACGTGGCAGACCCCTCCCTCAGAAATAAAACCAGCAAAGAAAAAAATAAAAGACTACAAGAGAACAACCACCACTATTTCATAGATACAACTTTAATTTTAATTCATTCCCAATATTCTGGTTTTTTATATAGATTTTTTTAATTAATTTTTTTTATTTTCAGCATAACAGTATTCATTATTTTTACACAATATCCAGTGCCCCATGAAATCCATTCCCTCTATAATAGCCACCACTTGGTAGCTGGACCTCCCACACACCCCCCCCTGCAAAATCTTCAGATTGATTTTCTGAGTCCATAGTCTCTCATGGTTCACCTCCCCTTCCAATATCCTCCATCTCCCTTCTCCTCTCTGTCTCCCCATGTCCTCCATGATATATGTGATGCTCCACAAATAAGTCAAACCATAGGATGATTGACTCTCTCTGCTTGACTTGATTCATTCAGCATAATCTCTTCCAGTCCCATCTATATTGCTACAAAATTTGAGTATTCGTACTTTCTGATGGAGGCATAATGGTCCATAGTGTATATGGACCACATCTTCCTTATCCATTTGCCCATGGAAGGGTATCTTGGTTCTTTCCACAGTTGGGCGACCGTGGCCAATGCTGCTATAAACATTGGGGTAGAAATGGCCCTTATTTTCATTACATCTGTATCTGGGGTAAATACCCAGTATCGCAATTGCAGGGTAATAGTGAAGCTCTATTTTTAATTTCTTGAGGAATCTCCATACTGTTCTCCAAAGAGGCTGCATCAACTTGCATTCCCACCAACAGTGGAAGAGTGTTCCCCTTTCTCTACATCCTTTCCAACACATGTTGTTTCCTATCTTACTAATTTTGTCCATTCTAACTGGTGTAAGGTGATATCTCAATGTGGTTTTCATTTGAATCTCCCTGATGGGTAGTGATTATGAACATTTTTCATGTGCCTGATAACCATTTGTATGTCTTCATTGGAGAAGTGTCTGTTCATATCTTCTGCCCATTTTTTGATATGATTGTCTGTTTTTGTGTCTGTTGAGTTTTAAGAGTCCATTTTAGATCCTGGATATCAAACTTTTGTCTGTACTGTCATTTGCAAATACCTTCTCCCATTCCGTGGGTTGCCTCTTTGTTTTCTTGACTGTTTCTTTTGCTCTGCAGAAGCTTTTGATTTTGATGAAGTTGCAAAAGTTCATGTTTGCTTTTGTTTCCTCTGCCTTTGGAGACATATCTTGAAAGAAGTTGCTGTAGCTATATCGAAGAGATTACTGCCAATGTTCTCCTCTAAGATTCTGATGGATTCCTGTCTCACATTGAGGTCTTTAATCCATTTTGAATTTATCTTTGTGTATGGTGTAAGATAATGGTCCCGTTTGATTCTCCTACATATAGCTGCCCAGTTGTCCCAGCACCATTAATTGAAGAGATATTCTTTTTTCTATTGTATATTTTTTTCTGCCTTCTCAAAGATTAATTGACCATAGAGTTGAGGGTCCATATCCGGGCTCTCTACTCTCTTCCACTTGTCTATGTGTCTGTTTTTATGCCAGCACGATGCTGTCTTGGTGATCACAGCTTTGTAGTAATGTTTGAAATCAGGTAACGTAATGCCCCCCATTTTATTTTTGTTTTTCAACATTTCCTTAGCGATTCTGGGTCTCTTTTGAGTCCATACAAATTTTAGCATTATTTGCTCCAGCTCTTTGAAGAGTATCGGTGGAATTTTTATCAGAATAGCATTAAAAGTATAGATTGCTCTAGGCAGTATAGAGATTTTAGCAATGTTTATTCTTCTGATCCAAGAATATGGAATCCTCTTCCATCTTTTTGTGTCTTCTTCAAATGCTTTCATGAGGGTTCTGTAGTTCCTCGAGTACAGATACTTTACCTCTTTCGTTAGTTTTATCCCCAGGTATCTTATGGTTCTTTGTGCTATAGTAAATAGAATCGATTCTCTAATTTCCCTTTCTTTATTTTCATTACTAGTGTATAAGAAAGCCACTGATTTCTTTAGAGTGACTTTGTATCCTGCCACTTTGCTGAATTGTATGAGTTCTAGTAGTTTGGGGGTGGAGTGTTTTGGGTTTTCCATATAAAGAATAATGTCATTTGCAAAGAGAGAAAGTTTGACTTCTTCATACCAATTTGGATACCTTTTATTTTTCTTTATTTTCTGATTGATATTGCTAGGACTTTTAATACTATGTTGAACAAGAGTGGTGAGAGTGGGCATCCTTGTCGTGTTCTTTATCTGAATGGGAGGGCTGCAAGATTTTTCCCATTGAGGATGATATTCACTGTGAGTCTTTCATAGATATATTTTATGAAGATCAGGAATGTTCCCTCTATTCCTATATTTTGAAACATTTTAATTTGGAACGGGTGCTGGATTTTGTTTAATGCTTTTTCTGCATCAATTGAGAGGACCATGTGGTTCTTGTCTCTTCTCATATTAATTTTTTCCATGACATTGATTGATTAGTGAATGTTGAACCATCCTTGTATCCCAGGGATGAATCTAAAGTGGTCATGGTGGATAATCTTTTTAATGTCCTGTTGGATCCTGTTTGCTAGGATCTTGTTGAGAATCTTAGCATCAATATTTTTCAGTGATATAGGTCTGAAATTCTTTCTGGTAGGGTATTTGCCTGGTTTGGGGATCTGGGTAATGCTGGCTTCAAAAAGAGTCTGGAAGTTTTCCTTCTGCTTCAGTTTTTTTTTTTTTTAAACAGCTTTAGGAGAATATGTGTTATTTCTTCTTTGAAAATTTGGTAGAATTCCTCAGGGAATCCATCAAGTCCTTGGCTCTTGTTTTTTGGGAGGTTTTTGATCACCACTTCAATCTCGTTACTAGATATCAGTCTATACAGGTTGTCAATTTCTTCCTGGTGCAATTTCAGAGTTTATAGATTTCCAGGAATGCATCTATTTCATTTGGTTGCTTAGCTTATTGTCATTTAACTGTTGATAATGACTTATGAAGATTGTTTCTACTTCCTTGGTGTTCGTTGTGATCTCTCCCTTTTTATTCATAATTTCATGAATTTGAGCTTTCTCTATTTTCAATTGGATTAGTGTCACCAATGATTTATCGATCTTATTGATTCTTTCAAAAAACCAGCTTCTAGTTTCATTGAAACATTCTACTGTATCTCTGGTTTCTAACTCATTGATCTCAGCTCTAATCTTGATTATTTCCCTTCTTATGTGTGGATTTGGTTTTATTTGTTATTGATTCTCCAGTTCTTTAAGGTGTACAGACAGTTGGTGTGTTCTGGATTTTTCAATTTTTTTGAGGGATGCTTGGATGGTTATGTATTTCAACCTTAGAATTGTCTTTCCTGTATTACCATATTTATCATCACAGTGAGATGTCCAGAACATCTAATTATATAATAATCTTCTAATCTGAACTTTTGGTATATACACCTGTGTTCTCTTTTGAATTTTTTCTTTTTCATTTTTTTTTAAATTTGAGTTTAGTTTAGCCCAGTTTGTTTCTTTATAATTTTTATTTTCTACTATTCATATAGAGTTTAACATCTTGGCAATCCCCTTTCTCCAATCAATGCTACCCCTATAGGTAAACCAATTTTTACTCCCACTATATCTTAGATAAGTTGAGTTTTTTTAAACAAAGATATCAAGATACATCTAGGAAGAATCAACACAATCTTCCTCGCCCACACTGAGAACTTATAACCACACTCACATCATTTTTCTCTGCCAAAGTTTCCATGTTTTCTTGTTTGTCCTAATAACATATAAATCTTATATTTGGGGTTCTTTTTTGCCGAGTTTCTTTTTTTTTATTTGCTTATAATTTTATCAGTTTTTTTTTTTGTTTGTCTGTTTCTGTTTGTATACTTCACAAATTTTACATGGGGCCCATTTGGGCTGAGCTTTCTCTTTTATCTTTCTATCTCTCTCTATTCTTTCTCTTTTCTGTTTTCTCTTGTTTGGGTCGGGAATCCTATTGCTCAAAAGCATCCCAGGGTGTACTTTCACTACAACATGGTCGATACATCCACCTGCATCCGTTTAGTCATCTCTCACAAAAATGACTTGGAGGAGGAATGCACAACAGAAGAAAAATGGATGGGCCTTCTGCAACTGACCTAATGGCTATCAACATATTCAGTATGTCATAAAGTGTATTCAGGCTCACAATAGCTAGGTTGCAGAAAGCGATGCATGATCAAACAAAATTGAGTAGAGCAGAACTGAAAGCCACCAGGGATGACATTCACAATGTAAGGGCAGAACTAAAACCACCAGGGATGAGGTTCACAATGCTCTCAATCAGTTCCAATCTAATCTAAATTCTCTAAAAGCTAGTGTAACCACAAAATAAGATAGAATTAATGATCTGTAGGAAAAAAAGACAGAGAAAGTATCAGGAGGAAGTCTGGAACAAATTTAGAAGCTGCAAAAACAGAATCCGGGAAATAAATGATGCCATGAAATGTACCAATGTCAGAATTATTGGAATTCCTGAAGGGGAGGAGAAAGAAAGGAGTCTAGAAGATATAGTGGAACAACATATTTATAAAAATTTGCCGAATCTCATGAATGGAACCAGTGTTCATGTTCTAGAGGCAGAACAGTCTCCCCCTAAAATTATAGATTCCAAAAAAAAAAAAAAAAAAAAGAAAGGAAACTGATAGTAAAATTGAGAAATCATAAGTATAGATACAATCGCTTTAAAGCTGCTATGACAAAGAGGATTCTTATGTACAGAAGAAAGCTGATCAGAATCATGTCAGACCTGTCCAGAGAGAACTGGCAAGCCAGAAAGGGCAGGCAAGATATTTTCAGGGTACTAAATGAGAAGAATATGCAACCAAGAATACTTTATCCAGCAAGACTGACATTCAAAATCGATGGAGAAATAGTTTTCAAGAATGGCAATGCTTAAGGCACTATGCAACCACCAAACCGACACTGCAGGAAATATTAAGGGGAGTTCTATAAAAGTGGAAAAATCCTAAGAATAGCATTGAACAGAAATATAGAAAAAATCTACAGAATAAAAGGCTTCAAAGGTAACGCGATGTCAATAAAAACATATCTATCAATAAACACTCTCAATGTGAAGGGCCTACATGCGCCCATAAAATGACACAGGGTTGCAGATTGGATTAAACCACAGGACCTATCCATATGGTGTCTACTAGAGACCCATTATGAACCTAAAGATACACCCAAACTGAAAGTGAAAGGATGGAGAAACATCTTTCATGCCAGTGGCCTCAAAAGATGGCCAGGGTAGCAATTCTCATATCAGATAATTTAGATTTTAAACTAAAGGCAGTAGTCAGAGATACAGAAAGACACTACATCATTCTTAAGGAGACTATCCACCAAGACGATCTAACAATTGTAAATATCTGTGCACCACATATGGGAGCAACCAATTATATGAGAAAAAAGGTTAGTCAAGATACAGAGTCATATTGATATGAATAGATTAATAGTAGGAGATCTTTACATGTTTCTCTCAGAAATTGACAGAGCATCCATGCAGAAAATTCATAAAGAAACAAAATCATTGAATAACACATTGGACCAGATGGACCTCATAGACATATACAGAACACTCCTCCCTAAAAGAGCAGAACACTCGTTCTTATCAAGTGCATATGGAACCTTCTCAAAAGTAGACCATATACTGGGTCACAAATCAGGACTCAACTGATACTAATCAAAACCACAACGAGATACCACCTCACACCAGTCAGAATGGCTAACATTAACAAGTCAAGAAATGACAGATGGTGGCGAGGATGCAGAGATAAGGGAACTCTCCTGCAGTCTTTGTGGGAATTCAAGCTTGTGCAGCCACTCTGGAAAACAGTGCAGAGGTTCCTCAGAAAACTGAAAATAGAGATAACCTATGGCACAGCAATTGCACTATTGGGTATATATCCTAAAGACAGAAATGTGGTACTCCAAAGAGGCAAGTGCACTCGAATGTTTATAGCAGCAATGTCCACAATAACCAACCAATGCAAAGAACCTAGATGCCCATCAAAAGATGAATGGATAAAGAAGATGTGGTATATATACACAATAGAATACAATGCAGCCAGCAAAAGAAATGACATCTTTCCATTTTTGACCACGTGAATTTATCTAGAGGGTATTATGCTTAGCAAAAAAAAACAAAAAAAACAAAAAAAAAAAACAAAAACTATCGGATAAAGACAACTATCATATGATCTCCTTGATATGAGGAAGTGGAGATGGAATGTGGGGTGATGGGGGGTAGGAAAAGAATAAATGAAAGTACATGGGATTGAGAGGGAGACAAACAATAAAAGACTCAATCTCAAAAAACTGAATGAGGATTGCTGGGGTGTGGGGACTGGAGAGGATGGTGGGAAAATGGATATTGGGGAGGGTATATGCTAGGATGAGTGCTATGAAATGTATAAACCTGGTGATTCACAGACCTAACCACTGGGGCTAAAAATATGTTATATGTTTATTAAACTAATTAATTTATTATTATTTTTTTTAAAAGAATGCTTGGATCAACCAGGGGATCAAAGAAGAACTGAAACAATTCATGGAAACCGATGAGAATGTAGACACTTCAGTCCAAAACCTATGGGATACAACAAAGGCAGACAGAAGGGGGAAATACATAGCCATCCAAGAGTTCCTCAAAAAAAAAAAAAAAAAAAAACAAAAAAAACAAAACAAAAAAAAAAAAAAAAAGGAAAAATCCACAATTCATCAGCTGTCTCTACACGTTAAAGAACTGGAGAATCAACATCAAATAAAACCATCTCCACACTTAAGAAGAGAAATAATCAAGATTAGAGCAGAGATCAATGAGGGAGAAACCAGAGATACAGTAGAATGTATCAAAGAAACAAAAGCTGTTTTTTTTTTTTTTGAAAGAAGCAATAAGATCGATAAACCATTGGCAACACTAAACAAAAGAAAAGAGAGAAAGCCCAAATTAATAAAATCATGAATGAAAAGTGAGAGATCACAACTAACACCAGGGAAGTAGAAACAATCATTAGAAGTTATTATGAACAGTTATATCGAAGGATGCTTTCCATGGAAACTATAAAGTCCCAAAATTAAACCAGGAAGAAATTGACAACCTGAATAGACCAATATCGTGTAATAATATTGAAGCAGTGATCAAATATCTCCCCAGAAAACAAGAGCCCAGGACTTGACGGTTTCACTTGGGAATTCTACCAAACTTTCAAAAAGAAATAACACCTATTCTCCTGAAGCTGTTTCAAAAAATTGAAGCAGAAGGAAAACTCCCCATCCCTTTCTATGAATCCAGCATTACCCTGATCCCCAACCAGGCCAAAGATCCTACCTAAAAGGAGAATTTTAGACCACTATCACTGATGAAAATGGATGCTATGATTCTCAACAAGATATTAGCAAACAGGATTCAACAACACATTAAAAAGATTACCCACCCTGAGCAGGTGGGATTCATCTCTGGGCTACAAGGATTGGTCAGCATTCACAAATCAATCAATGTCATAGAACAAATCAATAAGAAAAGAGAGAAGAACCCCATGGTCCTCTCAATTGATGCAGAAAAAGCATTTTACAAAATCCAGCATCTGTTTCTGATTAAAATTCTTCAAAGTATAGGGATAGAGGGAATATTCCTGAACTTCATCAAATCTATCTATGAAAGACCCACAGCAAATATCATCCTCAATTGGTAAAAGCTTGTAGATTTCCCATTGAGTTCAGGAACAGATGGATGCCCACTCTCACCACTCTCGTTAAACATAGTATAAAGAGTTCTAGCAACAGCAATCCAACAACAAAGAGAAATAAAAAGTATCCAAATTGGCAATAAAGAATTTAAACTCTTTTCCTTCGCAGATGAGATGATACTTTATATGGTAAACCCAAAAGACCCTACCGCCAAACTACTAGAACTCATACAGCAATTCAGCAAACTGGCAGGATACAAAGTCAATGTACATAAATCAGTGGCTTTCTTATACACTAACAATGAAAATACATGAAAGGAATTTAAACAATGTATTCCATTTACTATAGCACCAAGAACCATAAGATAAGTGGGAATAAACCTAACCAAAGAAGTAAAGGATCTGTACTCAAGGAATTGCATAACACTCATGAAAAAATTGAAGAAGACACAAAAAGAGGAAGATCCATTTCTTACTCTTGGATTGGAAGAATAAACATAGTGAAAATGTCTATACTGTTCTAGAGCAATCTATCCTTTTAATGCCATTCCGATCAAAATTCCACCGGTAGTTTTCAAAGAGTTGGAGCAAATAATCTGAAAATTTGTATGGAATCAGAAGAGACCCCAAATTGCTGAGGAAATGTTGAAAAACAAAAATAAACCTTGGGCCCTCACGTTAACTGATTCCCGGTTTTACTACAAAGCTGTGATCACCAAGACACATTGATACTGGCTTAGAAACGGACACATTGACCATTAGAACAGAGTAGAGAACCCAGATATGGACCTTGAAATCTATGGGCAAATAATCTTCCACTATATAGTGGAAAGAATACAGTCTCTTCAATTAATGGTGTTGGGAAAACTGGACAGCTATATATAGAATAATAAAACTCAATCATTCTCTTACACCCTATACAAAGGTAACTCAAAATGGATAAAAGACTGAAATGTGAGACAGGAATCCATCAAATTCCTAGAGGAGAACATAGGCAGTTACTTCTTCGATATCAGCCACAGCAACTTCATTCTATATATGGCTGCAAAGACAAAGGAAACAAAGTGAAAATGAACTTTTGGAACTTCATCAAGATCAAAAGCTTATACACAGCAAAGGAAACAGTCAACAACAACAACAAAAAATGAGGCAAAACGTGGAATGGGAGAAAATATTTCCAAATGACAGTACAGAAAAATGGTTGATATCCAGGATCTATAATGAATTCCTCAAACTCAACACACAAAGAACAGACAATCATATAAAAAAAAATAGGCAGAAGATATGAACAGATATTTTTCCAATGAAGACATAAAAATGGCAATCAGACACATGAAAAAATGTTCATCATCACTAGCCATCAGGGAGATTCAAATGAAAACCAATTGAGATATCACCTTACACCAGTTAGAATGGCCAAAAAGCAAGTCGGGAACAGCATGTGTTGGAGAGGATGGGGAGAATGGGGAGCCCTCTTACACTGTTGGTGGGAATACACATTATTGCAGCTACTTTGGAGAATGGTGTAGAGATTCATCAAAAAGTAGAAAATAGAAATTCCCTATGACTCTGCCATTGTACTACTGGGTATTTAACGAAGATACAGATGTAGTGTAAAAAAGGGCCATTTGTACCCCAATGTTTATAGCAGCAATGAACATGGTCGCCAAACTATAGACAGACCCAAAATGCCCTTTAATGGAAGAATGGATAAGAAAGATGTGGTCCATTTACACTAAGGAGTATTATGCTTTCCTCAGAAAGGATAAATACCTAAGTTTTGTAGTAACATGGACGGGACTGGAAGAGATTATGCTGAATGAAGCAAGTCAAGCCGAGAGAGTCAATTATCCTATGGTTTCACTTATTTGTGGAGCATCACGAATAACATGGAGGACAAGGGGAGATGGAGAGGAGAAGGGATTTGAGGGAAATTGGAAGAGGAGGTGAACAATGAGAAACTATAGACTCTGTAAAACAATGTGAGGGTTCTGAAGGGTCGTGGGGTGGGAGGATAAGGGAACCAGGTTGTGGGTATTAGATAGGGCACGGATTGCATGGAGCAAGATAGGGTTTGAATTCTCTTCTATTAATTGCAACTGGATTTGGAATACAGCACACAATATGTAATAGACAATGCTAGGTCTGCCCTATGGAACAACTTCTCCTATGGTCCTCAGAGATACATCTTATGCATGTTTCCCCAAAGTTCAGGTGGTCTAGAGATCCCGTGATGATGTCAGTTATTCCTTCCCACCTTTCAGTCCCTATGATCTGTCCTGTGCTTAAAGTGGATATTGTAGTCCCCAAGAATATTGGATTTTGGTCCCCATCTCCCTTCCTTTCTGTTAATATGCCTCCAACATCTACATACACCCACGTTGGTGGTATATGTGATGGAAATTCTACCAAGTGTCTTATGTTTGGATGCTCTGTCAAGACTAAACAGCTTCTGATAATTTTTGTCTCTGGAAGGCATAAAATCTATCTGCCATAGGCACATGCACTTTGGCTCTCTTCTCCTTCAGAATTGCATGTCCTATGTCTCCCCCAGTTCTTCCCTTTCAAGCTATTTGCATCTTTATAGCCAAAGGAAATCTCCTATGGCCAACACAAGGTCAAGTTTGATTTATATTGTTTTCATGTTGACCTTTTTTTGCATATTTTAAAAATTTTCATCCTTCCAACAATCTTTTTATAGGGATAGGAAAATTTAGTCCTGAATACTTGATCTAATTATTGATAGGTAAGTAGTTAACTTTCTAATTTTGGTTCATTTCTGACTTGTATTCTCTGTGCCTTTAACCTTTATGGTATTTTCTTTGGGACTTGCTTCCTTTACTGTGATTCCACACTTGCTCCCCATCTTTTGTGTGTCTTATCTGTGGGGGGTTGTGTTTTGTATGTGTTTGTTTCATATCACACTTAAAATTAAATTTCAAGAGATAATAACTCGGTCTTTAATGCATAACAATTCAGGTTGATATGCCTTGAAAACTCACATTCCATCACTTTCAGCCAAATTTCGTACAAGTTATGTCCCATTTAGGCCTCTTTTATAAACACATATTCTCACTAACCGGCCTTCAAGCAAACACACAATTTTGTGTGCCTGGTTAGAGTCATATTGTTTGTACTTTCCCCCCCTGCTTTTTCACATGTTCCTTGACTATGATAAGAGAGTAAAATTGTTATTTGTATTTCTGAGACTGAGATATGTGATGCAACCCAATGCTCAACAAAACTCTACCACATGAAGCTAGTGGCAAGAATTCGTTCTTGATTATAACTGTAAGAATATGTGGTGCCTATGGAGGACAGATTTGGTAGTATTTTCTGAGAACTCCAGGCTTGTCTTCAGCCATGAACACAAACTGAAGATTACCACATATAATGAAATGTGGTGGAAAATGACCTGAAGCATACCAAACTCCACAGTAAAAGAAAAAAGTAATCCCAGAGAATATGTGAGAAGATTTGAGACATGGCTTAGGGGATATGTTGTCGTTGGTACTTCAGAGTGCAGTGAGCCAATGGAAAAGGTAAAGCCACAGGAGAGAGGAGTACACATTGGGAACCCACATGATGCATATATCCCAAAGCCATTGCCTTTGACCAGCCGAGGGTCTGAATGGCACAAGTTCTTGCTAACAAAGAATCTTATTGCCCAGAGATTTCAGATCACCCTGCTTGGCAGACATCGACTCAATAGCACATTGTGTTTCTATTGGACAGGACACAACCAAACTACCAGGTGAAGACAGCCTGGAAATAATGATCAGAGACAATGCCAGAAAACATAGTGGGAAAATGGTGGGTTCTGACAGTGCATCCATGAGAGGCAGTGTTCGTGGAGATGACTCGATGGGGGCATAATAAATTTTGGGTTCTCGCACCAGAAGCATAAAGACTGAGTTACTGGCCAAAGACAGGACGGGGAGGACATTTCCTGCCTAAACTGCAAGCAAGAAGTTCCAACTGTGGAACACTGGGGGAACAGCCTTCCTCAGTCCAAGTTGCTTAGTCCCAGGGGAACAGACTCTCTCATAGAAAACTAGAAGAAAGCCCTGCCCACATGCTCTCTCATGACCACAACATTCTGCAGGCTTCATTCTGTTGTGTTGGTTGAAAGTTTCCTTTCACAGGCACACCAGAGCCCACCAAGCTAATCCTCACCCTATTCAGCCTAGACTCCAAACACTCTGAACATCAGGCAGGAGAGCCTCTGAATATGACTGGATTCAAGGACAGGGGACAGCAACAACACAACAGCAGAGGGTATGCATGAGACACCCACCTGAGACTCCCAACAGGGCCAACCCTTGGGCTCTCCATGATCTCTTCTTTTAAAGATATTACGCTCAGGCTAAAAAAGAGAATGGGCTTTTCAAATACTGAGAAGACAGAGACCTGTATCTAATGCAAAGATGGAAAAATAAATTGATGACGAGGTAAAAGAACAAGAAATGACCATGTCCAGGCAGTCAAGGGAAACCTTTGCATGTAACATGCCTGATGGAGGATTGATAGCAGCAGCCAGAATACTCACTGTACATCAGAAAAAGCAGAAGTCATCAGGGAGTCTTGAACCATACAAATATAAAGTGATAAAAATAATATAAATAAAATAAAATAAAATAAAAAAGAGTCCTGGATGAAAAGATTGATAGCAGATTGAATTGAGTGCAAATATGTTAAGATACGTAAAGATAATTAAAATACACTTCTTTCCTTTTCTCTTTCTGTCTTCATCTGGTTTTGAAAGGTACAGATTGTTTTTCTTTTAATTTATTTGTTCTTTGAGGAAGCAAGCCTATCATCCATCATCCGTTTTTGACAAAATATTCATGAATGCTTTCATTCCATATACAGCCTAGTGATCATGATAATATATGCCACAACTCCTCAACACCAGTTCCCTCATTCCTTGCATGTCATTCTTTTCTGCAACCCTCAGCTTGGTTCTCAGAGTCCTGAGTCACTGCTGGTTTGTCTCCTTCTCTGACTTATTCCCCTTCTGGTTTCCCTTCCTTTCTAAGGGCCATGGCATTTCTCCTAGGGCACATGCAAGAGAAGTCATATGATATTTCATTTGTCTGCTTGCTTTTTTCATTTTGCATCACCCAATCATGAGGCATTCATGTCAATGCAAGTACCAGGGTTTCATCGTCCCTGAGGGCAAAAGAATACTGTGTTGTCAACATGGTCCACACCTTCTTTATCCACTAGTCATTGCAAGAGCATTGTGGCTCATTCCTCAGTTCTGCTCGAGTGGGCATTGCATGCCATTGCTATAGACCATTCCACTTTGTCAGATTAAGATATTTCGTCAACATGGGTATACCCAATGCCACAGCAAATAGAGTTCACTAATGATGTCGAGGTGTGCTGTCCAAGGCTCTTCTTTAAGAGTTAGCTCTCATGCAGAATATCACTCTACTTGAAGCCTTTGTAAAAGTGTTTAAATTAAAGCCGAGTAGACAGAACCCTTATCCTTTATGACTAGTGTTTGAGAACACTAGGAGATTAGGACAGGCATCACAACACATCCACGCCCTAACATATTTTCTTGAAAACAGACTTTCCGTCTCTTAGTCTTCACTGATTCATAGGGTAAAGACACTGACAAAGGACCCTCTCACCCACAGGATCACAAACCCCACGGAAGGCTATCGATAGCCAAGATGCCTCACTGTTTCTTGAGATCTCTAGAAATTGAAGTGGAAATTGTAACTCCTGGCCATTTCTGGAGAAATATTGGCCTTAAGGATGGTATACCGAAGGCCATTCTCTTTACTCTTTGTCTAGAAATGGAAAGTGGGACATTAACACAAAGACAACCTGAGTTTTTGATTAGGTTCAGGGGAATGTTTTTTAGTTCTCCCCGGGTTTCCTACCTAAAGCCATAGGACTCAAATGTCATGAAACAGGGACTGCTCTTCAGTGAAGCCAGCTTCTGTGATGTCACAATGCTTTGAAGACATAGAAAACCCTCCTGATAATTACACTTGCCTGGAGTAGTCATGTGTGGGCCAAAAGTATCCCAAGCTCTCCCAAACCACTGGAGACGCCTGGGTCTCTCACCAAGGCAGTTTTCAAAGCGAGTTGTTGTCACCTTCTCCATGGCCGAATTTGTAGTTTGGTTATGACTATCAACACCAGCCCTCTGGACTCCGAAGAAATGCAGCATTCCATTTTACCCATGAAAGACCAAGAAACAATCAGGCTGCAATCAAAGACTAAGGGTTAGAACTCCGCACCCTGCACATGGGTATGGTCCTCCCACCCAATCAGGGCACTTCTGTCCAGGAAAATAGCCACCCAAGGAAAGTTTAAATGGAACGCCTGCAACCATGCCAAAGACAGGTCTGAAGTCTTCAACAGTGAGGACTTGAGTACTTCTAGCGTTTCAAAAAATCATGCTAAAACTACCTCCCAAACTTCAAAACTGACCAAGCACCAAAGACAGACTCTACACCCTCGGACCTTAGGTCCAAGAAGGACTCATGCACTTGGTGTCACAGGAGCAAACATGGAGGATGTTGGAAGAGAGCCATAGCCCTATTAGAGCCATCTGAAAGACTTTCATGCCTGTTTCAGGATGACAACTTGTATCTCCAAAAGGACACATTGAAGAGATTTCAAATGTCGAATGTCGAAGAACCTTGAGCATTCCCACATGGTGCTGCAGTTACCCTCTGGGGAGCTGCATGGAGATGTGGCAGGAAAAGCCTGCCTTAACCCTCCAATTACCATCCAACAAATGGTATGAAGTGATTAGCAAACAGTGCCTCTTGCAGAATATAGGGATAATCTAATGGATCCAGGAGAGGAGGAACAATGTATAAACAAGGGGCCATTACACCAGGTCAGACTATGATGCTACAGGTTTGTGAGAAGATACAGGAAGACAAAAACAAAACAAAACAAAACACACACACACACACACACAAAACAATAAGAACAAAAAAGCTCAGAGCCAAGGTCTGCCATTTTAGGATGGTACTCTGTACCAGGCTGCATTCCATAAGGACCTAGTTCCAAATTAAATAAAATCTCATCTGGCCCCATTGAATCCTTGTACCCTGCTTGTGTTTTTTTTTTTTTTTTTTCAAATGATGCACATGCACATATTTGACAGAGAAACAGAGAGATCACAATGAGGTGGTGGAGCTTGAGAGAGAGAACCTGACTTGCCCCTGAGAAGGGAACCTGAGACCAGAGTCGATGCCATGGCCCTGGGATCATGAGATGAGAGAAGGCCATCTCTGAACTGATGGACACACTCTGGACCCAGTCTTTCTCTTCTGAATACCTCCTAATTCTAGGCAAGAACCACTGCTCTGTCTTTTTCAGCAATTCAGGGGACACAGATTTTGGCTTGGGCTGGTGTTGCTTGAGTGTTCTGACCTGCTTTGAAGCTTATGTAGCTTGTTCCCTTAAGGTTGGGAGTCTTCTTTGCCCCTGGATCTGGATCACTGCTTCTGCTCCCAGAAGAGGGACATTTTCTGAGTGATTTATCAAAAAAAAAAATGTTCAGTCATCTTCTTTTCTCTTGCTCCTAGTTCTCATAAAATAGGCACATCTTTCCATTCATTGGAATCGATGATTTCCTTAAGCTCATTGTCATGTTCAATCATTTTTCCTTCTCTCTTTGGATTTGCTTTCTTATTTTCCAGTATTATTCTTTCAAGACAATAATTTTATCCTCAGATTCTGTCAGCTTTTTTGACTTTACATCCAATCTGCTACCCATCTTTTCATCATGAACTCTTTATCTTTTTTTAAACAATTTTATATCTGTGGTTAAAGACTTCCTGATGTCTTCTGTCTCTCTCTCTCTCTCTCTCTCTCTCTTTTTTTTTTATGTACAGGGAGTATCCTGGCTATAGAGTTCGATCCTCCATTGGGCGTGACACTTGTAGAGGTTTCACTCGTATTGCATGGCCATGATCATTTTTTTGTTCCTTTTCCTTGGCATCAATTGATACTTCCATCTTTGAATAGAATCTAAATCTCTGTCTTCTCTGTACTCCCAATCCAATTCTGTTTTCTAGCCTGAGAGTAATTTATTTAGGAAGAAGAAGTGGTGGAGTGCCCAAGGGCTGGCCATTGAGAGAGTCTAAGGTGTGTGTGTGTGTGTGGCATGCATGCCCTTTGATGTTGTGTTGTTGCTTTCCCCCTGTATTAGAGGCCATTTATCTTCAGGGACTCTATAGTTTCCTGCCATTTGATGTGTTTGGCGTCTGGGCTGAATATGCTGAGGTTTAGCTTGCTGGGCTCTGGTGTGCCCGTGAAAGAAGACATTCAACCAACTCAACAGAATGAAGGCTTGCAGAGTGTAATGGCCAAAAGAGAGCATGAGGGCAGGGCTTTCTTCCAGTCCACTACAGGAGAGTCTGCTTTCCTGGGACTAAGCAACTTGGACTGAGGAAAGCATCCCAAAGTGTTCCGGTGCTTTGGATTTCGTGTTTACAGGTTAGGCAGCTAATATCATCACCATCCATTCTCCCACTGTTTCTCCTGGTATTGTCTCTGATTATGGTTTCCAGTCTATCTGCATATGGTTCCTTGTTGGGTCCTCTCCAGGAGAAAACCAGTGTTCTCTTGAGTTGATGTCTGCCAAGCCTGCTGATATGAAATCTCCAGGATTCAAGACCCTTTGTTGGCAAGATGCATGCAATGCAGACCCTCTGATGGTCACAACCAATGACATTCGGAAATATGCTCCTTGTGAGTTCCCAGTATGCTCCACTCTCCTGTGCCTTTGTCCTTTGCATTGGCTTACTGCCCTCTGAAGCACCAACTGCCCATGTCTTCTTAAGCCATGTCTCCAATCATCTCCCCTAGTTTCTGCAACTTATTTTCTCTTTTGCCATTGAGTTTAGTTTGTAGGCTTCAGTTCAGTTTCCACCAAGTTGTAGTTGATGTGGTAATCCTCCAGTTGTGTTCATGACTGAAGAAAGCGTGGAGCTCTAGACACTACTAGCATCTCACTGTCCTCCAAATGTACCAAGGATTCTTACTGAGGCATTAGAAAGAATGAATTCTTGCCACATGCCCCATGTGGCAATGTTATGGAGAGCATTGGGCTATGTCACACCTATCAGTCTCAGAATGACAAATAACATACGATTTTACTCTCTCATATTAGTCAAGAAATATGTGAAAAAGCATAGGAAAAATGTACAAACAAGACAACTCTAAACAGGCACACAAAATATGGTGTTTGTTTGAAGGTAGGTTTCTTAGAATATGTGTTTATAAAAGAGGACTACCTAGGACATACTTTGTAGGAAATGTGGCTGAAAGTGATGGATTCTGAATTTTCAAGGCATGTCAAATTGGATTGTTATCCAAAGAAGACCAACTTACTACCTCTTGAAATTTAATTATAAATGTTATGTGAAACACACACAGACAAATACACACACACACACTCACACACAGATAAGATACACAAAGATGGGGAAAGAGAGGAATCACAATAAAGGAAGCAAACACCAAATAAAATGATATAGAGGGGAAAGGCACAGAGAATCCTAGTCAGAAATCAAACAAAATGAGAATGTTTACTCCTTACCTATCAATAATTAGTTCAGCTATTCAGGACTAAATTCTCCCATCACTACAAACAGATTGTTAAACTGGATGAAAATTAAAAAAAAAAAAAAAGAAAAAGAAATAGAAAAGAAAAAAGGCCAAACTGTCCACAAGAAAACAACAAAAAGTAAACGAGCTCGATCTTCTGTTACCCATAGGAGATTTCCAAAGAATATGAAGATACACATATCTTGAAAGTGAAGGAATTGGGAAGATATAGGTTATGCAAATGACAAAGAGAAGGAAGCCAAAGAGATTGTGCCTATGGCAGATAGAGAGATTTTATGACATTGAGAGACAAAAGATTACCGGAAGGTGTTTTGTCTTGATGGAGCATCAAGACATCAGAAACTTGAAAGAATTGCCAATATATACACCACCAACATGGATGTATCTAAATGTTGGAAACATATTAACAGAAACGAAGGGAGACGGGGTCCTCTATCCAATATTTTTGGGAACTACGATATCCTCTTTCAACACAGTACAGATCATCCAGATGCAAAGGTGGTAAGGAGTAACAGACATCATCATGGAGTCTCTAGACCACCTGACCACATGCATAAAATTTTGTCTCTGAGGACCATAAAAGAAGTTCTTCCAAAGGTCAGATCTAAATTTGTGTATCACAGATAGTGTGCTGGAGTCCAAATCAAGTCATAATTAATGGAAGTATATTAAGTGAAAGAATGGAAGAATAAGTATCTTGTATACTTATGACCATGAAGGTATGAAATCGGAAAGAAATCACTTATGAATGTGAAACAAACCCAGACACTAGTAGGTGGAAAACACAACACACTACTAAACTAGCAATGAATCAAAGAAAGAACATCCAAAGGAAAATCAGAGAGTGCCATGAAATAAGGAAAGCCAAGAAACTTAACCTATATTGTTTCCCCATAAAATGTTTTCGGTATGATGTGAAAACATTTTATGTGGAAACAATATAGGTTAAATGCGTGTATTTCCAAAAATTAAAAACACAGAAAAATAGCGACCTAACTGGATGCCACAAGAAATAATAATAAGAAGAAGAACCAAACTCCAAAGTTAACAGAAAAAATGAAATACAACATTTGATTATAGAAATAAAGGAAACACAAACAAACCAAAAGGAAAAAATCAGAAGAACTCAAACGTCACTTTTGAAAACTTTAATAAACTCGGGAAGCCATTACCTGAATAAAACAGGGAGATAATCACACAGCTGAAAGTATAAATCCACATGACATGTGATAGAAAAAAAAAAAAAAAACCCTGAAATACCCCTCTACACAATTATGCCAGGAAATCCAAGAACTGAGAGAAAAGAATATCAACTCCCAAGTTTAGGTCAGTAAATCTACAAAATCTGAGCTCTCTACTAGTAACTAAAGCATTTGAAGCAGTAATCAAACCTCTGCCACACACAGAAGGCCAGGTCCAAATCATCTTCCTGAGAAACTCTTCTAGACATTTAATGAAGGGAAGGTTTTTCTTGTATTGATTCCAGAAATGGAGGCAGGGAGACTCTAGTTTACAAGTATAAAGACCCAATTCAGTTAAAGACACTATAGGAAATAAATTATATGCCATTTAAATAAGTAAAGACAATAAAATTATAATTCTTTCCTTTTCTCTGTCTCTCCTCATCTGGTTTTGCAGATGCCTATCTACTCTCATTCGTTTTTGACTGAGTATTAACGAATGTTTCAGTTCCATATATGACCTAGTGCTCCCTCTAATATATGCCATACTCCTTAACAACCATTACAGCTCCCCTATTCCCTAAATGACTATCTTTTCTGTAACCCATAGCTTGGTTCTCAGAACCTGAGTCACCCCTGGTTTGTCTACTTCTCTGACTTCTTCCCCATCAGTTTTCCTTTCTTTACTAAGGGACATGGTATTCCTCCTGGGGACATACGAGGGAAGCCATATGATATATTTTCCTTTTTTTTTTTTTTTTTGCCTCCCTTTTTCATTTCACATGACCCAGTTCTGTGTCATTCATGTAAAGGCAAGTACCAGATTTTCATCCTCCCTGATGGCTGAAAAATAATCTGTTGACAATATGGACCACACTTTCTTTATCCAAGAATCTTTGCAAGGGCATTGTGGTTAAATCCACAGCTCTGCTGGAGTGGGGATTGCAGGCCATCAGTATAGGCCATTCCTTTTCCGATGATTAAAGGGACTTTGTCAACATGGCTATTCCCTTTACCACAGCAAGTAGAGCTAACCAACGATGACAAAAAGTGCTCTCCAGGGCTCTAAAATAAGAGTTAGCTCTGATGCAGTATATCACTCTTCTTGAAGCCTTTGCAAATATGTTTAAGGTAAATACATGTAGATATAGCCCTAATCCCTTATGACTAGTGTTTGAGAACACTTGAAACAGAAAGCAAAATACATCTTTGCCCTAACACTTTTCCTTGGAAATGGACTTTCCATCCCTTAGTTATCAAAGACCCATAGGGAAAAGATGCTGAGAAAGGACTCTCACCCACAGGATGACAAACCCCACGGAGAGCTGTTGATACACAAAATGCCTCACTGTTTATTGAGATCTCAAGAAATTGCAGTGGAAATAATTAAATCTAACCATCTCTTGAGAAATTCTGGCCTTAAAGAATAGTATACGGAATGTTATTTCCTTTTCTCTTTGTCTAGAAAGGGGAAGTGGGACATTAAAACCCAAGACTACCTGAGTTCTTGATGAGGCTCAAAGGGCTCTCTTTTTCCCAGGACTTCCTACCTAAAGCCATAGGACTCAAAGTTCATCAGAGAGGGACTGCGCTCCAGTGAAGCCACTTTCTGTGATGTCACAAAGGTCATAGAAAGCACTTATCATCCACTCCTGAGAAGTACACTTGGCTGGATTAGTCATGGGAGGGCCAAGAGGATCCCAAGCCTCCAAAACCGCTGAAGGCACCTGGGTCTCTCACCAAGGCTGTTTGTGAAGCGAGTTGGTGTCACCTTCTCCATGTCCGAATTGGTAGTCTTTGGGGGGTGACAGTCAGCACCAGCCCTATGGACACGGGATAAAGACAAGAATCCACCATTCTACCTTAGCCACCAAAGGTCAAGAAGCAATCAGGTCTCAAACAAAGTCTTAGTGAAGTAATTCCACGCCCTGTATATGGGTATGGTCCTCCCACCCAATCAGGGCGCTTCTGACCAGGAAAAGGGCCACCCATGGAAAGCTTAAAGGGAACACCCACAACCATGCCAAAGATATGTCTGGAGTCTTGAAGCGAGGACACAAGTACCTCCAGTTTCTGTGGAAATTGTGCCAAAACAGCCTCCCAATCTTCAAAACTGACCAAGCACCAAAGGCATACTCTATATCCTAGACCCTTAGGTCCAGGAAGGACTCATGTACTTTATGTCCACAGGAGCAAGCACGGGGCATGTTGGGAGAGACCCATAGCCCAAGTGAAGCTATCTGAAAGACATTCATGCCCGTATCATTTGGACTACTTTTATATCCAAAAGGCCGCATTTGAGAGGATTTGAATGTTGAAGAACCTTGAGCATTCCCACAGGCTGGTGCAGCTACCCTCTGGGGAACTGAATGGAGATGTGGCAGCACAAGCCTGCCCTAAAACTCTCATGACCATCCCCCAAGTGGTTTCATGCGATAAGCAAATAGTGCTTCTTGCCTATAATGGGCATGTTCTCATGGAGCCAGGAGAGGATGGATAATGTGTCAACAAGGGGAAACTACCGGGGGACAGACAATGGATGCTACAGGTTGGTCAGGAGATTCAGGAAGACAAATAGCAGGAGAATGAACAAGGGAGCTCCGAGCAAAAGTCTGGCATTTTAGTATGGGAGGAGTTGCTCTGTACCTGGCTGCATTCCATAGGAACTGGGTCCAAATTAAATAAAACGTCCTCTGGCCCAAGTCAATCCTTGAACACTGGATTTTGTTTTGGTTTTGTTTTCTTTTTTTGTCAAATGATGCACATGCACGTATTTGACAGAGAGAAAGAGAGATCACAATGAGGGGGTGGAGCTGGAGAGGGAGAAGCTGACTTGCCCCTGATATGGGAACCTGAGACCAGAGTCGATGCCATGGCCCTTGATCATGACTTGAGCTTAAGCCTGCCTCTGAACTGATGGAAACACCTTGACACCCAAACTTTGCTTCTTTATACCTCCTAGTTCTAGACAAGTACTGCTGCTTTGTCATTGTTCAGAAATTCAGGCGATTCGGATTTTGGCTTGGCCAGGTGTTGCTTGAGCTATCTGACCTGCTTCAAGAGATGATCTAGCTTGTCCTCTTGAAGTCTGTGCCTTGGCTATGGACAAACTATTCTCCCACGCATATTTGGATAAAGAGAATTCCTCCATTGCTATCTTTTGCAGGGGGAATGACACTATGTCTTGTGGTGCTCTTCTTCTGTGGATGGTGATGGGAATCCTCTGTGCATCTGAGTTTGGATCTCTGTTTCTGCTACCAGATGAGGGACATTTTCAGCACATCTTTCTCAAAGACAAGTGGAGCCCTCTTTTTATCTCTCACTCCTATTCTCCTTCAATAGGCATCTCTTTCTTGGAGTAAGATGACCTCCTTAAGCTAATTGTCATGTTCCACCATCCTTTCTTGTCTCTTCAGATTTGCTTCCATATTTTCCAGTTTTTTCTTCCAGGTCACTATTTGGATGCTCTGCTTCTGCCAGCTTCCTGGACTTTGCACCCAGTCTGCTACAAATCATTTCATCAGTGACTCTTTAATTTTTTTAATCACGTTTAGCTCTGTGGTTTGAGACTCCTTGATGTCTTCTGTGTTTTTCTGATGTACAATGAGTCTCCTGGCTGCTGATTTCAATCTTCCAATGGGCGTGTTACATGTCGAAGTTTAACTTCAATTGCCTGCACATGATCATTTCTTGTTCTTTTTCCTCGACATCAAATCATTCTTCTATCTTTGCATTGGATCTAGGTCTCTGTCTTCTTTTCATTAGTTGAAAAGCCTATTTTGTTTTATATCCTGGGTGTAATTTTTTTAGGATAATGTGATCATGGCATACCCAGGGGCTGCCCCTTGAGGGAGTCTCCCATATGTGTGGCATGCATGCCCCATTCTGTGTGTTGTGGCTGTCCCTGGTCCTTGGAGCCAGTCATTTGCAGAGGCTCTCCTTGCCTGCCATTTGGAGTGTATGGGGTCTGGGCTGAATATGATGAGGCTTAGCTTGGTGTGCTCTGATGTGCTTGTGAATGGAGATGTTCAGCCAACTCAATGGAATAAACGCCTGTTGAATGCTGTGGTCAGGGGAGAGGATATAGGTAGCACTTTTTTCTAGTCCCCCACGGTAGAGTCTGTTCTCCTGGGTCTAAGCAACTGGGACTGCAGAAGGGAGTTCCCTAAGTGTTCCATGGTTGGGATTTTGTGTTTGCAGATTAGGCCGCTAATGACCTCACTGACCTGTCTTTGGCCAGTAGCTCAGTCTTTATGTTACTGGGGCAATAGCCCAAAATTTCTTCTGTCCCCATCGAGTCATCTCCACGAACACTGGCTCTCACGGAAGCATTGCCAGAACCAACCATCTTCTTACTGTGTCTCCTGGGATTGTCTCTGATTATGGTTCCCATGCTGTCTGAATCTGTTTGCTTGTTGGTGTCATCTCCAGGAGAAACACAGTGTTCTCTCGAGTCGATGTCTTCCAAGGGTGCTGTTCTGAAAACTCTGGACTCAAGACACTTTGTTGGCAAGAACTCGTGACATTCAGACCCTCTGCTGTTGCAGCCACTGGCATTGGGAAACATGATTATGTTAGTTCCCAGGGTGTTCCTCGCTCCTGTGCCTTTGCCCTTTGCATTGTCTCACTGCCCTCTGAAGCACCCCCCATGTCTCCCAAAACCATGTTTCCAGGCTTCTGCCAAAGTTTCTTTGAATTCGTTTCTCTTTTGCTGTGGAGTTTGCTTTGTACGCATCACATTCATTTCTGCCATACTGCACTTAATGTTGTAATACTCCAGTTGTGTTCCTGGATGAAGACAAGCGTGGAGTTCTCAGATACTATTACCATCTCACTGTCCTCCAAAATCACCGCAGACTCTTCCCCAGCCATAAGCAAGAATGAATTCTTGCCCTTGCCCATGTGGCAGTGTTGTGGAGAGCATTGGACATCGCATCTATCAGTCTCAGAAAGACAAATAATATACAATTTTATTCTCTAATGGTAGTCAAGGAACATGGTAAAAATCAAGTGAAAAGGGGACAAAAAACATGACTCTAACCAGGCACCCACAATTTGGTGTTTGTTTGAAGGCAGATTAGTGAGAATATGTGTTCATAGAAGAAGACTACCTGGGAAATTCTTTGCAGGAACTGTGGCTGATAGTGATCGATTGTGAGCCTTCAAGGCATATCAAATTGAATTGCTATTCTTAAAAGACCGACTTGCTATCTCCTGAAATTTTCTTATCAGTGTTATGTGAAACACAAACAGACAACATACACACACACACACACACACACACACACACACACAAGCACACACCAATAAGACACACAAAATATGGGGTGGAAGTGAGGAATTGCACTAAAGGAATCAAACTCCAAAGAAAAAAACCATAAAGGGGAAAATGACAGTGAATCCAAGTTGGACAAAAACAAAAATGAGAACATTAACTAATTACCTATCAATAATTAGTTAAAGTATTCAGGACTAAATTCTCATTTCCCTATAAACAGATTTTTGGAAAGATGAATATTTAAAAGTTAAAAAAAGGCAAAAAAGGTCCACAAGAAAACAGCAAAAACTAAACAGGCTTGTCCTTCTGTTGCCCATAGGAGATTTCTTTCCACTAAAGATACACATAGCTTGGAAGAGACCTATAGCACAAGTGAAGCCATCAGAAAGACAATATTTTGCATTTCAAGATGAAAACTTGTATCTCCAAAAGGACGTATTGAAGAGGATTCAAGTGTTGAAGAATCTTGAGCATTCCCACCAGGTTTTGCAGCTACCTCTGGGAAACTGAATGGAGAAATGGCTTCAGATGATAAGCAAACAGTGCCTCTTAAGGAAGATGGGCATGTTCTCATGGAGCCCCGAGAGCATGAACAATGTGACAACAAAAGGCCATTACATTGGGACAGACAGTCCCACTGTATGCTACAGTCCCACCGTATGCTACAGGTTGGAGGGGAGATCCAGGAAGACAAATAATTGGAGAATGAACAAGGGAGCTCAGACCTAAGGTCTAGCATTTTAGCATGGTGGGAAGTACTCTATACCTGACTGCATTCCATGGGGACCTAGTTCTAAATTAAATAAACCATCCTCTGGCCTCAGTCAATCCTTGTAAAATGTTTTTGTTTTTGTATTTGTTTTTTATCAAATGATGCACATGCACGTATTTGACAGAGAAACAGAGAGATTACCGTCAGGTAGTGGCACTGGAGAAGGGGGATCAGACTTGCCTCTTAGCATACTCTGAGACCAGAATCGAGGCCATGACCCTTGGATCATGAGATGAGTAATGCCCGCCTCTGAATTGATGGACACACAGTGGCCCAAACTTTTGTCTTTTTAATACCTCACCGTTCTAGACAAGAACCACTTCTCTGTATTGTTCAGAAAATGCTTGGTCAGGCGTTGCTTGCTCTATATGACCTGCCTCTAGACCTGCAATGACTTGTTTTGAAGTAAGTGACTTGGCTATGTACACACTACTTCCCCAAACATAGTTGGGTAAAGAGTATCCCACCATTCCTAGCTTGGCAGGGGGAATGACACTATGTCTTCTGTTGCTCTACTTCTGTTGATGGTTATGGGACACCTCTCTGACTCTTAATATGGATCTCGGTTTCTGCTCCCAGATGAGGGACAATTTCAGTTCTGATTTCTCAAAGAAATATTTGGCCCTCTTTCTTCTCTCGCTCCTAGGTCTCCTACAATAAACACCTTTTTTCATTCCTTGGAGCTGATGATTTCCCTAATCTCATTGTCATGTTCCATCATTCTTCAATTTTTCATTGGCTTTGCTTCCTTATTTTCCAGTTTTTGTCATCCAGGACACTAGTTTGATCCTCTGCTTCTTCCAGGTTCTTGAGATTTGCCTGCAGTCTGTTACCAATCCTTTCATCAGAGACTCTTTATTTTATTTTATTAATTTATATTATTTTATTTTTATCACTTTTATCTCTGTGGTTCAAGACTCCCTAATGCCTTCTGTGTTTTTCTGATGTACAGTGAGTATCCTGGCTGCTGCTTTCCATCTTTTTGTGGTCGTGTTACATGTACAGTTTCCACTTTGATTGCCTGGTCATGATCATTTCTTCTTTGCCTTCGGCATCAGTTGATTCTTCCATATTGCATTGGATCTAGATATCTCTCTTCTTCTCTGTACTCAAAAAGCCCATTCTTTTTTTCTATTTTTTAAAAATTTTCAGCATAACAGTATTCATTATTTTGCACCACACCCAGTGCTGCATATAATACATGGCCTCTATAATATCCACCACCTGGTTCCCCCAACCTCACACCCCCTGCCACTTCAAACCCCAAAGATTGTTTTTAGGAGTCCATAGTTTCTCATGGTTCACTTCCTTTTATTTCCCTCAACTCCCTTCTACTCTCTAACTCCTCAAGTCCTCCATGTTATTTGTTATGCTCCAGAAGTAAGTGAAACCATATGATACTTGACTCTCTCTGCTTGAGTTACTTCACTAGAATAATCTCTTCCAGTACCGTCCATGTTGCTATAAAAGTTGGGTATTAATCCTTTCTGATGGAGGCAAAATACTCCATACACTATATGAACCATATCTTCCTTATCTATTCATCCCTTGAAGGTATCTTGGATCTTTCCACAGTTTGGCGACCGTGGGAATTGCTGCTATAAACTTTGGGTTACAGATGACCCTTCTTTTCACTGCAGAGTCATAGCGAAGCTCCATTTTTTATTTCTTGAGAAATCTCAATACCGTTCTCCAAAGAGGCTGCACCAATTTGCATTCCCATCAACAGTGTAGGAGGGTTCCCCTTTCTCCACATCCCCTCCAACACACGTTTCCTATCTTGCTAATTTTGGTCATTCAACTGGTGTAAGGTGATATCTTGATGTGCTTTTCATTTGAATCTCCCTGATGACTGGTGATGATGAACATTTTTTCATGTGTCTGACAGCTCTCTGTATGTCTCCATTGGAGAAATGTCTGTTCATTTCATTCGCCCATTTTTTGATATGATTGTCTGTTTTTTGAGAGTTGAAGTTGAGGAGTTCTTCATAGATCGTGGATATCAAACTTTTGTCTGTACTGTCAATTCCAAATATCTTCTCCCACTCTGTGAGTTGCCTCTTTGTTTTCTTGTCTGTGCAGAAGCTTTTGATTTTGACCCCTTTCCCTCTAACTACCCATGTCCTCCATGCTTTTAGTTATGCTCCACAAATAAGTGAAACCATATGATAATTGACTCTCTCTGTTTGACTTATTTCACTCAGCATAATCTCTTCCAGTCAAATCCATGTTGATACAAAAGTTGGGTATTCGTCCCTCTGATGGAGTCATAATACTCCATTGTGTATATGGACCACATCTTCCTTATCCATTTGTCTGTTGAAGGGCATCTTGGTTCTTTCCACAGTTTGGTGACCCGCCATTGCGGCTATAAACATTGGGGTACAGATGGCCCTTCTTTTCACTACATCTGTATCTTTGGGGTAAATAACCAGGAGTGCAATGGCAGAGTCATAGGGAAGTTCCATTTTTAATTTCTTGAGGAAACTTCACACTGTTCTCCAAAGAGGCTGCACCAACTTGTATTCCCACCAACAGTGGAAGAGGGTTCCCCTTTCTCCACATACCCTCCAACACATGTTGTTTCCTGTCTTGCTAATTTTGGCCATTCTAACTGGTGTAAGTTGATATCTCAATGTATATCTTGAAAGAGTTTCTGTGGCTCATATCAGAGATTACTGCCTATATTTTCCTCTAGGATGCTGATGGATTCCTGTCTCACATTGAGGACTTTTATCCATTTTGAGTTTTTCTTTGTGTATGGTGTAATAGAATGGTGGAGTTTCATTCTCCTACATATAGCTTTCCAGTGTTCCTTCACCATTTATTGAAGAGACTGTATTTTTACCACTGTATATTTTTCCTGTTTTGTCGAAGGTTATTTGCCCATAGAGTTGAGGGTCCATATTTGGGCTATCTATTCTATTCCACTAGTCTATGTGTCTATTTTTATGTCAGGACCACACTGTCTTGCTGATCACAGATTTGTAGTAACACTTGAAATCAAGTAATGTGATGCCCCCAGTTTTATTTTTGTTTTTCAACATTTCCTTAGCGATTCAGGGTCTCTTCTGATTCCATTCAAAATTTAGGATTATTTGTTGCATCTCTTTGAAGAATACCAGAGCAATTTTGATTGGAATGGCATTAAAAGGATAAATTGCTCTAGGCAGTATAGACCATTTCACACTGTTTATTCTTTTGATGCAAGAGCATGGAATGGTCTTCCATCTTTTTGTGTCCTCTTCAATTATTTTCATGAGTGTTCTGTAGTTCCTCGAGTACAATTCCTTTACCTCTTTGGTTAGGTTTATTCCCAGGTACCTTATGGTTCTTAGTGCTATACTAAATTGAATTGATACTCTAATTTCTTTTTCTGTATTTTCATTGTTAGTGTACAAGAAAACCAGTGATTTCTTCACATTGACTTTGTATCCTGCCAAGTTGATGAATTGCTGTATGAGTTCTAGTGGTTTGGGTGTGGAGTCTCTTGGGTTTTCCATATAAAGAATCATGTTATCTGCAAAGAGAAAGAGTTTGAATTCTTCATTACCAATTTGAATACCTTTTATTTCTCTTTGTCGTCTGACTGCAGTTGCTAGGACTTTTAATACTATGGTGAACAAACAGCTTAGAAACCATGAAAAAGAATGAGGGAAATAAATGATGCCAGGTAACATTCCAACGTCAGAATTATCGAAATCCCTGAAGGTAAGGATAAAGAAAGAAGTCTCAAAGATCTAGTGAAACAAGTTCTTCATGAAAAATTTCCCAATCTCACATATTGAACCAACAATCATGTACTAGAAGTCTAACGGTCTCCTCCCAAGATTATAGATTACAAAAACAAACCATCAAGAAAACTGATAGTCAAATTGAGGAATCATAATCGAAGGTATAGTCTTTTGAAAGCCACTAGTACATAGAGGTTCCTTACTTACAGAGGAAAGCCCATCAGAATCACGTCAGACCTCTCCATAGAGACGTCTCAAGCAAGAATGGCCTGGAAAGATATATTCATGGCACTAAATAAGAAGAACATGCAGCAGGAATACTTTATCCAGCAAGACTGACATTCAAAATAGATGGAGAGATAAAGAGTTTCCAAGACCGGCAAGGCTTAAAAGACAATGCAACTAACAAGCCGACACTGAATGAATATTAATGGGGGTTCTATAAAAGAGGAAAAAATCCTAAGAATAGCATTGAACAGAAATATAGAGACAATTTACAGAAAGATAGACTTCAAAGGTCACACAATGTCAATAAAAACATATCTATCAATAATCACTCAATGTGAAAGGCCTAAATGTCCCCCCAAAAAATGGCACAGGGTAGCAGGTTGAATAAAATGACAGGATCCGTCCATACGTTGTCTACGAGAGACTTTTGAACCTAAAGATACACCCAGACTGAAAGTGAAAAGACGGAGAAACATCTTTCATGCCAATGTACTCAATAGAAGGCTGGTGTAGCAATTCTCATATCCGATAAATTAGATTTTAAACTAACGACTATAGTCAGAGATACAGAAGGACATTACATAATTCTTAAAGGGACTATCAACCTAGATGATCTAACAACTGTAAATAGCTCTGCCCCCAATATGTGTGCAGCCAATTACATAAGAAAACTGTTAAGATAAAAAGTCATATTAATATGAATGCATTAATAGTAGGAGATCTAGGGAGGCCTGGGTGGCTCAGTTGGTTAAGCAGCTGCCTTCGGCTCAGGTCATGATCCCAGCGTCCTGGGATCGAGTCCCACATCAAGCTCCTTGCTCGGCAGGGAGCCTGCATCTCCCTCTGCCTGCCATTCCGTCTGCCTGTGCTCACTCTCTCTTCCTCTCTCTCTCATGAATAAATAAAATCATTTTAAAAAAATAGTAGGAGATCTTAACACACCTCTTTTATAAATAGACAGATCATCCAAGAAGAAAATCCATTAAAAAACAATATGCCCCCTATATAGGAGCAGCCAATTACATAACAAACTGTTAGACAAGATAAAGAGTCATATTGATATGAATACATTATAGTAGGAGATCGTAACCTGCCTAATATCATCCAAGCAGAAAATCCATAAAGAAAGCATTAAATGACACATTGGACCACATGGACCTCATAGATATATACAGAATATTCCACCCTAAAACCACAGAATACTCATTTTCTCAAGTGCACATAGAACATTCACAAGAATAGACCACATACTGGCTCACAAATCAGGACTCAACCTATACCAAAAGAATAAGAATATTCCCTGCATATTCTCGATCACAATGCTTAGAAACTGGAGATCAATCACATGAAAAAGTTCCTAAGGAACTCAAACACCTGGCAGCTAAAGAGCTACTTGGTTAAGAATGCTTGGATCACCACACACAAAAATAGACTCCCAATGGATGAAAGACCTCAATGTGAGAAAGGATTTCATCAAAATCCTTGAGGAGACCAGAGGCAGCATCCTCTTTGACCTCAACCGCAGCAACATCTTTCTAAGAACATCACCAAAGTCAACAGAAGCAAGGAAACAAATGAACTATTGTGATTTCATCAAGATCAAAAGGAAACAGTGAGCAAGACCAAAAGACAACTGACAGACTGGGAGAAGATATTGCAAATGACATATCCAATAAAGGGCTAGTATCCAATATGTATAAAGAGCTTGGAAAACTCAACACACAAAGAACAATGTAATGCTCTGCAACTATCAAAAGAAAAGAAATCTTGCCATTTGCAATGACGTGAATGGAACTAGAGGGTATTATGCTTAACGAAATAAGCCAATCGGAAAAAGATAACTATCATATGATTTCCTTGATATGAGGAAGTGGAGATGCAATGTGGGGAGTTTGGGGAGTACGAAAAGAACAAATGAAAGAACATGGGATTGGAGGGAGACAAACAATAAAGGACTCAATCTCAAAAACTAGACTGAGGGTTGCTGGGGTGAGGGGGGACAAGAGGGGGTGGTGAGGATATGGACTTCGGAGAGGGTATATGCTATGATTAGTCCTGTGAATTGTGTAAACTTGGCTATTCACACACCTGCATCACTGGGGATAAAAATAAATTATATATTGATAAAAATAATGAATTAATGACTTTAAAAATTTTTAAAAAGATAGAAATATTGAATCAACGAGGAGATCAAAGAACTCAAACAATTCAGGGAAAACAATGAGAATGAAGACATTTTGGTCCAAAACCTATGGGATACAGCAAAGATGGTCGTAATGGAGAAATACATATCCATCCAAGCTTCCCTCTAAAAATATGTAAAAACCCAGAATACACCAGCTGTCTCTACACCTTAATGAACTGGAGAACCAACAACAAATCAAACCCACTCCATACATAAGAAGGAAAATAATTAAGATTAGAGCAGAGATCAATGAGGTAGAAACCAGAGATACAGTAGAACGTATTGATGAAACTAAAGTTAGTTTTTTGAAAGAATCAATAAGATCGACAAAGAATTGCCACACTAATCTTAAGGAAAGAAATAAAGCCAAAATTAATAAAACTATGAATAAAAAGGGAGAGATAGAAACTAACACCAAGGAAATGATTTTCAGAAGTTATTATCAATAATTATATGCCAATAAGCTAAGCAATCTAGATGAAATAGATGCATTCATGGAAAATTTTAAATGCCCAAATTGAACCAGGAAGAAATTAACAACCTGAATAGAACGATATCAAGTAACTAGATTTAAGCAATGATCAAAAACCTCCCATGGGGCACCTGGGTGGCTCAGTGGGCAAAGCTGCTGCCTTCAGCTCATGTCATGAACTCAGTGTCCTGGGATCGAGTCCCATATCGGGCTCTCTGCTCAGCAGAGAGCCTGCTTCCCTCTCTCTCAGCCTGCCTCTCCATCTACTTGTGATTTCTCTCTGTCAAATAAATAAATAAATAAATCTTAAAAAAAAAAAAAAAACTCCAAAAAACTAGAGACTAGTACCTGAGGGATTCCCTGGGGAATTCTACCAAACTTTCAAAGAAGAAATAACACCTATTCTCCTGAAGCTGTTTCAAAAATTGAACCAGAAGAAAACTTCCAGAATCTTTCTATAAATCCAGCATTACTCTGATCCTTTAACCAGGCAAGGACACTATCAGAAAAGAGAATTTTAGACCAATATCACTGATGAATATGGATGCTAAGATTCTCAGCAAAATCCTAGAACAGAATCCAACAGCACATTTAAAAAAAAATCCACCATTACCAGGTGGGATTCATCCGTGGGCTACAAGGATGATTCAACATTTGCAAATCAATCAATGTGATAGAACAAATCAATATGAGAAGAGAGAAGAACCACATGGTCCTCTCAATTGATGCAGAAAAAGCATTGGACAAAATCCAGCATCCGTTCCTGATCAAAACTCTTCAAAGTATAAGGATAGAAGGACCATTCATGAACTTCATCAAATCTATGAAAGACTCACAGCAAATATCATTGTCAATGGGAAAAAGCTTGCAGCCTTCCTTTTGAGATCAGAAACTTAAGGAAACCCACTCTCACCAATCTAGTTCAACATAATATTAGAAGTCCTAGCAATAGCAATCAGACAACATAGAGAAATAAAAGGTATCTAAATTGAAAATAGAACTGCCCTATGACCCAGCAATTGCACTATAGGGTATTTACCCTAAAGATACAAATGTAGTCATCCAAAGGGGCACGTGTACTCGAATGTTTATAGCAGCAATGTCCACAATAGCCAAACTATGGAAAGAACCTAGATATCCATCAACAGATGAATGGATCAAGAGGATGTGGTATATATACACAATGGAATACTATGCAGCCATCAAAAGAAATGAAATCTTGCCATTTGCAACAACATGGATGGAACTAGAGTGTATCATGCTTAGCGAAATAAGTCAAGCAGAGAAAGACAACTATCATATGATCTCCCTGATATGAGGAAGTGGTGATGCAACATGGAGGCTTAAGTGGGTAGAAGAAGAATAAATGAAACAAGATGGGATTGGGAGGGAGACAAACCATAAGTGACTCTTAATCTCAAAACAAACTGAGGGTTGCCGGGGGGAGGGGGTTTGGGAGAAGGGGGTGGGATTATGGACATTGGGGAGGGTATGTGATTTGGTGAGTGCTGTGAAGTGTGTAAACCTGGTGATTCACAGACCTGTACCCCTGGGGATAAAAATATATGTTTATAAAAAATTAAAAAAAAAAAAGGTATCTAAATTGGCAATGAAGAAATTAAGCTCTCTCTTTGCACATGCCATGATTCTTTATATGGGAAATCCAAAAGACTCTACCCCACAAATTACTAGAACTCATATAGCAATTCAGTAATGTGTCAGGATACAAAGTCAATGTATAGACACAGGGGCTTTCTTTTACACTAACAATGAAAATACCGAAAGGGAATTTAGAGAATCAATTCCATTTACTATAGCACCAAGAAGCATAAGATACCTGGGAATAAACCTAAACAAAGAGGTAAAAGAACTGTATTTGAGGAACTACAGAACACTCGTGTAAGAAATGGAAGAAGACACTAAAACAAGGAAAACCATTCCATGCTCTTGGATCCGAATAATAAATATTGTGAAAATGTCTATACTGCCTCTAGTAATCTATCCTTTTAATGCCATTCCCATCAATTCTACAGGTATTTTTCAAAGACCTGGAGCAAATAATCCTAAAATTTATATGGAATCAGAAGAGAAGCTGAATTGCTAATGAAATCTTGAAAAACAAACATATAACTGAGAGCATCGCATTACCTGATTCCAAGCTTTACTACAAAGCAGTGATCACCAAGACAGCATGGTACTGGCTTAAAAAGTGACACGTAGACCAGTGGAACAGAGTAGAGAGCCCAGATATGGACCCTCAACTCTATGGACAAATAATCTTCCACAAATCAGGAAAAAAATATACAGTGGAAGAAAGACAGTCTCTTCAATAATAGTGATGGGTACACTGGACAGCTATATGTAGAAGAATGAAACTCGACCATTCTCTTACACCCTACACAAACATAACTCAAAATTGATAAAGACTTCAGCATGAGACAGGTATCCATCAGAATATTAGAGGAGAAGATAGGCAGAGATTTCTTTGATATCAGCCACAGCAGCATCTTTCTATATATGGCTGCAAGGAAAAAAAAAAGAAAAAAAAAAGAAAAAAATGGACTTTGGGCTTTATCAAAATCAAAACCTACTGCACAGCAAAGGAAACAGTCAACAAAACAAAGAAGCAACCCACGGAATGGGAGAAGATATTTGCAAATGACAGTACAGACAAAAGGTTGATATCCAGGATCTATAATGAACTCCTCAAACTGAACACACACAAAACAGACAATCATATCAAAAGATGGGCAGATATATGAACAGACTCTTCTCTAAGACATCAAATGGCTATCAGACACATGAAAAAATGTTCATCTTCACTAGCCATCAGGGAGATTCAAATGAAAACCACATTGAGATACCACCACACCATTTAGAATGGCCAAAATTAGCAAGACAGGAAACAACATGTGTGGGAGAGGATGTGGAGAAAGGGGAGTCCTCTTACACTGTTGGTGGGAATTCAAGTTGGTGAAGCCGCTTTGGAAAACAGTTGGATGTTCCTCAAGAAATTAAAAATAGAGCTTCCCTATGACCTTGCAATTGCACTAGTGGGTATTTACACCAATGCTACAGATATAGTAAAAAGAAGGGCCATCTCTACCCACTGTTTATAGCAGCAATGTTCATGGTTGTCAAACTGGAATGAACCAAGATGCCTTTCAATGGACGAATGGATAAGGAAGATGTGGTCCATATAGACTATGGAGTATTATGCCTCCATCAGAAAGGACGAATACCCAACTTTTGTAGCAAAATGGAAGGGACTGGAAGAGATTATGCTGAGTGAAATAAATCAAGCAGAGAGAGTCAATTATCATACGGTTTCATTTACTTGTAAAGCATAACAAATACCATGGAGGACAAGGGGGAATTAAAAGGAGAAGGAAGTTGAGGAAAATTAGAAGGGGTATAGAGAATCATGAGAGACTATAGAATCTGAAAAACAATCTGAGGGTTTTAAGAGGCGGTGGTTTGGAGGTTGGGAAAACCAGCTGGTGGGAATGGGAGAGGGCATGGATTGGATAGATCACTGGGTGTGGTACAAAAACAATGAATAAAATAAAGAAAAAAATAAATTAACAAAAATAAGTGTTATGTGAAATGCACACTGCCAACACATACACACTCACACACACAAAGAGATAAGACACAAAAAGATGGGGGAGGAAGTGACGAATCACACTAAAGGAAGCAAGCCTCAAAGAAAATACCATAAAGGGGAAAGGAAACGAGAATCTAAGTCACAAACCAAACAAAATGGGAAATATAACTCCTTCATTATCAATAAGTAGTTCAGGCATACAGGATAAAGTCTCCTATCACTACAAAAACATTGTTGGACTGAATGAAAATTTAGAAGAAATAAAAAGGCCAAGAAGTTTACGAGAAAGAACAAAAACAAAGTAGGCTCAACCTTATGTTAACCATAGCAAATTACCTTCCACTATAAAGATACACATAGATTGAAAATGAAGGATTTGGGAAGACAAAGATTATGCTATTGGCAACGAGAAGAGAGCCAAAGTAATTGTGCCTATGGCAGATAGTTTATAGCTTTGAGAGACAAAAGATTACGGGAAGGTGTTTTGTCTTGATGGAGCATCAAAATATCAGAAATATGGATGAATTGCAATGTATACACCACCTTCCTGGCTGTATCTAAATATTGGAAGCATATTATCACAATGGGATGGAGATTAGGACCACAATCCAATATTGTTGCGGACTATGATATCCACTTACAGCACAGGACAGATCATCCAGATGGAAGATGCTAAGGAATAAAAGACGTCATCATGGGCTCTCTAGACCAACTGAACTTTGGGGAAACATGCATAAGATTGAGTCCCTGAGGACCGTAAGAGAAGTTCTTTCCAAGGTTATACCTTACATTGTCTATCACAGATCCTGTGATAAACTTATAGAACACGAAGGTAAGAAAAAAGAAAAAAAAATCACTTATGAATGGGTAAACAGACAGACACTAATAGGTGGAAAAAAGTACACACTCGAGAACTAGCAATGAATCAAAGAAAAAAATCAAAAGGAAAATCAGAAAGTACCTTGAACAAAGAAAATTCAAGAAACTTATAAGATGATGCCAAAATATTTGATGGGGAAAGAATATAGGATTAAATGAGTGTACTTCCAAAAATTCAAAACACTGAAAAAAAGGAACCTAAGATGAGGCCATAAGAAACTAAAAAAGAAGAATCAATCTCTAAGTTAACAGGAAAAAGAAAATAATGCATATGATCATCGAAATAAAAGAAATACAAAGAAACCAATACGAAAAAATCAGGAGAACTCACAGGTCAGTTTAGAAAACTTTAACAAACTGAAGGAGCCGTTACCTGGAAAAAACTGGAAGACAAGCATACAGCTGAAAGAATGAGACCACATGACAACTGATAGAAAGGGAAAAAATATTGTAAAAGACTTCTATACTGAATTATGCTGGCAAATCCAAAAACTGAGAGAAAATGATTTATTTCAAGACACATATCAAATTCCAAGTTTAGATCAGGAAACCTACAAAATCTGAGCTCTCTACTAGTGAAACCTACAAAATCTGAGCTCTCTACTAGTGACAAAGCATTTGAAGCAGCAATCAAACCCCTCCAAATACACAGAAGGCCAGGTCCAAATCATTTTCCTGGTCAACATTTCTAGATATTTAATAAAGTCAATGTCGTTTCTTCTCATCGATTCCAGAAATGGAGGAGGCGGGCAAATTCTGATGTATAAGTATAAGGACCTAATTCAGATAAGGACATTATAGGAAACAAATTCCATGCCATTTTAATAAGTAAAGATAATAAATAAATAAATCTGTCCTCTTCTCTGTCTGTCTTCATCTGGTTTTGCAAGGCCCAGTTTGTATTTATTTTAATTTTTTGATATGTAGAGGAAGCCAGCCTATCATCCATCATTTGTTTTTGACAGAGCATTCACTGATACTTTAGCTCCATATATGACCTAGTGCCCATCTTAATATATGCCACAACTTCTCAAAACCCATTAACCAGTTCCCTCATCCCCTTCATGTCTCCCTTTTCTGTAACCCTAAGCTTGTTTCAAAGAGTGCTGAGTCACTCAGGAGTGATATCCATTTGCCTCCTTCTGTAATTTCTTCCCCATCAGTGCTCCCTTTCTTTACCAGTAGTCTCTGCTACTTCTTTTCTCTTTTTCTGTGGAGTTTTGTTTGTTGCCTTCAGGTCATTTACTGCCATGTTGCGCTTCATGTAATCTCCCTGTTTTGTTCAAGCATGAAGAAAAGCTTGAGTTCCCAGCCACTACTACCATCTCACTGTCCTCCAAAGACACTGCAAACTCCTACCCAGCCATACAAGAAAAATTCTTGCCCCTTGCCTCATATGGAAGAATTGTGGAGAGCAATGGGCTACGTCACATCTATCCTTGTCAAAAAGAGAAATAACACACAATTTCACTCTCTCATGGTAGTCAAGAAACATGTGAAAAAGAATAGGAAAAAGGGACAAACAATACACCTCTAACCAGTCAGACAATTTTTTCTTTGTATGTTTGAAGACCAGTTAGTGAGAATATGTGTTTATAAAAGAGGGCTAAATGAGACATGCTTTGTAGGAAATGTGGCTGAGTAATGGAATGTAAGTTTTCTAGTCATATCAAATTGAATTGCTATCCATAAAAGACCAATTTCTTATCTCTTGAAATTTCATTATAAGTGTTATATGAAACACACACACACACACACACACACATGAGATACTCGAAAGATGGGGAGGTAGTGAGGAATCACATTAAAGGAAGCAAACCCCAAAGAAAATATCATAATGTGGAAAGTTACATTAGGACTCCAAGTTAGAAATCAACCAAAATGAGAAAGATAACTCCTAACCTATCAATAATTACTTCAAGTATTCAGGATAAAATTATCATATCACTATAAACAGACTCTTGGACTGGATAAAAAAAAAATTTAAAAAAAGGAAAAAATGTCAATAGGAAAAGAACGGAAACTAAACAAACTCGACCTTATGTTGCCCCTAAGAGACTTCCTTCAACCATAAAGATACACACAAAGATACCTTCTAATATAAAGTGAAGGAATTAGGAAGTCCTAGGTTATGAAACTGGCAAGCAGTGGAGAGCCAAACTGTGCTTTTTGCAAAAAGAGAGATTTTATGGCTTCAAGACACAAATAAGTGAAAAGAAATTAACAGAAAATTAACAGTTAACAGAAGTTAAAGTTAACAGAAAACTTAAGAGTTATAAGAATAAAAGATAGCAGGAGAATTGTAATAATGCATATGATCATCAAAATAAAAGAAATATAAACAAACTAATAGGAAAAATTCAGGAGAACTCACACGTCAGTTTAGAAAACTTTAACAAACTGGAGGAGGCAATACCTGGATAAAACTGGGAGACAAGCATACAGCTGAAAGTATGAGATAGTGACTTCAGTGAAGTCAGCTTCTGTGATATCACAAAGCTTTGAGGTTATAGCAACCACTTTTTCCAAAACCATGCCTGATCACTAAACTTGGCTGGAGTAGTCATAAGTGGGCCAAGAGGATCCCAAGCCTTGCAAACCACTGGAGCCACCTGGGTCTCTCACTAAAGCAGCTTGGTAAATGAGTAAGTGTCACCTTCTCTATGGCCGGATTCATAGTCTTTGGTCGTGAATGTAAGCACCAGCCCTCTGGACTCCAAAAAAAAAAATGCAGGAATCCACCATTTTATCCTACCTACAAAAGGCCAAGAAAGTTGAGGCCTCAAACAAAGCATGAGGGGAAGAACTCCATAGCCTGCACATGGCTATGGTCCTCCCAGTCAATCAGGGCGCTTCTGACCAGGAAAAGGGCCACCCAAGGAAAGCTCAAAGGGAACACCCACAAGCACACCAAAGACATGTCTGGAGTATTCAACAGCAAGGGCACGAGTACCTTGAGTGTCTCCAGAAATCATGACAAAATGGCATCCCAATCTTCATAATTGACCAAGCACCAAAGACAGACTCTACACCCTAGACCCTTAGGTCCAGGATGAACCCATTTACTTGGAGTCAACAGGAGCAAGCGTGGAGCTCTTGGAAGAGACCCATAGCCCAAGTGAAGCCAGATGAAAGTCATTTATGCCCGTATCAGGATGACAATGTGTATCTCCAAAAGGACACATTGAAGAGGATTGAATGTCAAAGAAGTTTGAGCACTCCCACATGGTGGTGCAGCTACCCTCTGGGGAACTGAATGGAGATGTGGCAGCATAGGCCTGCCTTAACCCTCTCATGACCATCCCCCAAATGGTTTCATGCGATAAGAAAACAGTGCCTCTTGTGGAAAATGGGCATGTTCTAAAGGAGCCAGGAGAAGGGAATAATGTGTCAACTAGGGCCATTATAGGGGGACAGACACCGGATGCTACAGTTTGGTAAGGAGATACAGGAAGACAACAGGAGAATGAGCAAGGGAGCTCAGAGCAAAGGTCTGGCTTTTTAGGATGGTAGGAGGTACTCTGTACCTGGCTGCATTCCTTAGGGACCTAGGTCCAAATTAAATACACCATCTTCTGGCCCCAGTCAGTCCTTTCACACTGGTTTTGTTTTGTTTTTTGTCAAATGATGCACATGCAAATATTTGACAGAGAGACAGTGAGTTCACAATCAGGGGGTGGAGCTGGAGAGGGAGCTAACTTGCTCCTAAGTAGGTAAACTACTCAGTGCCTTTTAATCTTATCTTTGTTTCTGTTACCAGATAAGGGTGATTTTAAGCTCTGATTTCTTAAAGAAATGTTCAACCCTCATTTTTTTCTTGTCCCTAGGTCTCCTACAATAGGCACCAGTTTCTATTCCCTGGTGTCAATGATTTCCATAAGCTAATTTTCATTTTCCACCATTCTTCCTTCTCTCTTTGGTTGCTTACTTATTTTTCAGTATTTGTTTTCCAGGTCACTAATTGGATTCTCTGCTTCTGCCAGCTTCCTGGACTTTGCATCCAGTCTGCTACCACTCTTTTCACCAGGGACCCTTTGTTTTACTTTATTTTAATTTTTAACACTTTTATCTTTGTGGTTCGATTCTACCTGATGTCTTCTGTGTTGTCTGATGTATAGTGAGTATCCTGTCCGCTGCTTACAATCCTCCACCAGGCGTGTTACATGTACAGGTTTCTCATTATTTGTTTTTTTTTCCCCTTGGCATCAGTTGATTTTTCCAGTTTTGCATTTGTTCTTTATCTCTGTCTTCTTCTCTGTATTCTCAAGGCCTAATCTGTTTTTTAACCTGAGGGTAATTTCTTTAAGAGAAAAGATCATGGAGTGCCCAAGGGATGTCCCTTGAAGAAGTCTCAGTGTTTGTGTCATGCATACCATCTGCAGTTGTGTTGTAACTGTCCCCTGTCCTTGAGGCCAGTCATCTGCAGAGGTTCTCCTTGCCTGCTGTTTGGAGTGTTTGATGTCTGGGTTGAATAGGGTGAAGTTTAGTTTGGTGGGCTCTTTTGTGCCTGTGAAAAGATGTTAAACCAATGCAAAAGTATGAAGTCTTGCCGAATGCTGCAGTCAGGGAAGAATATGTAGGCAGGGCTTCCTTCTAGTTCCCTATGGGAGAGTCTGTTCTCCTAGGACTAAGCAACGTGGACTGAGGAAGAAGTCCCCCAAGAGTTCCATGGATGGGATTTCATGTTTGTACGTAAGGCAGCTAATATCCTCACTGTCCTGCCTTTGGCCAGCATCGGTCTTGATGCTGCTGATGTGAGAGCCCAAATATTTTTGCCCCCTTTGAATAATCTCTGAGAATACTGCCTCTCATGTATGCACTGATACAACCCACCATCTTCCCACTGTGTCTCCTGATATTGTCTCTGATCATGGCTTCAAGGCTGTCTGCACCTGGTTGCTTGTTGCTGTCCTCTCCAAGAGGAACACAGTTTTCTCGAGTCAATATCTGCCAAGTCTGCTGATCGGAAATCTCCTGGCCTCAAGACCCTTTGTTGGCAAGAACTCGTGCCATTCAGACGCTCTGCTGGTCACAGGTGATGGCGTTGGATTACATGTCCCATGTGGATTCCCAGTGTGTCCTCTCTCCTGTGGCTTTGTCTTTTCCATTGGCTCACTGATCTTTGAAGCACAACGCGCAACATATCCCTTAAATCTTGTCTCCAATCTTCTCACATAGTCTCTGTGACTACTTTTCTCCTTTACTGTGGAGTTTGATTGGTATGCTTCAGTTCATTTTCCTCCATATTGCATTTTATGTGGTAATCATCAGGTTTTGTTCATGACTGAAGACATGCCTGGAGTTTCCACACACTACTATCATCTCTCTGTCCTCCAAAAGCTCCTCAGACTCTTACACTGCCATAATGAAAAATAAATTTTTGCCATTTTCCTCATGTGGTAAAGTTGTGGTAAATATTTGCCTATGTCACATCTATCAGTCTCAGAAACACAAATAACATACGATTTTACTCTTTCATGGTATTCAAGAAACCTGTGAAAAAGCAAGGGAAAAAGGGTCAAACAATATGACTCTAACCACGCACGCAAAAATTTGTGTTTGTTTGAAGGCCGGGTAGTGTGAATACGTATTTACAAAAGAGTGATAAATGGGACATAACTTGTATGAAATGTGGCTGAAAGAGATGGAATATGAGTTTTGAAGGCATATCAAATTGAATTGCTAACCAAAAGAGACCGACTTTCTATCTCTTGAAATTTCATTTTAAGTATTATCTGAAACACACACACACACACACACACACACATACATAAAAATCAGAAAGTACCAAGAACAAAGGAAAGTCAAGAAACTTATGAGATGATGCCAAAACATTGTATGGGGAAACAATATAGGGTTAAATGCTTGTATTTCCAAAAATTAAAAACGCCAGAATAAAGCAACCTAACTTGATGCTATAAGGAGGTAGAAAGAGAAGAGACAAATTCCAAAGTTAATAGAAAGAATGAAATAATATATATGATCAAAGACATAAAAGAAATATAAATAAACCAGTACAAAAAAAAAACAGGTGAAATCAAACATAAGTTTTGAAAATTTTAACAAACTGGATGAGGCATTACCTGTATATAACACGGAGATAAGCATACAGTTGAAAGTATGAGACCACAGGACAACTGACAGAAAGGAAAAAATAATAACCTAAAAGATGCCTCTATGCAATTATGCCAGCAAATCCAATAACTGAGAGAAAAGAATATATTGCAAGACACATATCAACTGCCAATATTAGCTCAGGTAACCTACAATTTGAGCTTTCTAGTAGTGACTAAAGCATTTGAAGAAGTAATCAAACACCTCCCAACACATGAAGGCGAGGTCGAAATCCAGAAAAAATGTTAGGGTATGGATGTACTGTGGTGTCTATGTCCTCATCTCCTCGTGTTCTGAAACACAAGGTTTTGTTTTTTATCCTTTTTTAAAATTTATTTTTTATTTATTATCTGCATAACAGTATTCATTATTTTTGGACCACATCCAGTGCTCCATGTAATCCGTGCCCTTTATAATACCCACCAGCTGGTATCCCAAGGTCCCACCCTCACCCCTTCAAAACCCTCAGATTGTTTTTCAGAGTCCAGAGTCTCTCATGGTTCACCTCCCCTTCCAATTTCGTCCAACTCCCTTCTCCTCATCTCCCCATGTCCTCCATGCTTTTTGTTATGCTACACAAATAGGTGAAACCATATGATAATTGACTTTCTCTGCTTGACTTATTTCACTCAGCATAATCTCTTCCCGTCCCATCCATGTTGCTACAAAATTTGGGTATTCGTTCTTTCTGTTGGAGACATAAGACTCTATAGTGTATAGGACCACATCTTCCTTATCCATTCATCCGTTGAAGGGCATCTTGGTTCTTTACACAGTTTGGCAATTGTGGCCATTGCAGCTATAAACATTGGGGTAGAGATGGCCCTTCTTTTCACTTCTGTATCTTTGTGGTATATACCCAGGAGTGCAATTGCAGAGTCATAGGGAAGAATTATTTTTAATTTCTTGAGGATTCTCCACAGTGTTATCCAGAGAGGCTGCACCAACTTGCATTCCCACCAACAATGGAAAAGGGTTCCCGTTTCTCCACATACCCTCCAACACATGTGGTTTCCTGTCTTGCTAATTTTGGCCATTCAACTGGTGTAAGGTGATATCTCAATGTGGTTTTCATTTAAATCTCCTTGAGGGCTAGTTATGATGAACATTTATTCATGTGTCTGATAGCAATTTTTATGTCTTCATTAGAGAAGTGTCTGTTCATATCTTCTGCCCATTTTTTGATATGATTTTCTGTATTAGGTGTGTTGAGTTTGAGGAGTTCTTTATGAATCCTGGATATCAATCTTTTGTTTTTACTCTTGCATGCAAATATCTTTTCCCATTCCTAGTGTTGCCTCTTTGTTTTTTGACTGTTTCCTTTGCTGTGCAGAAGATTTTTATCTTGATGAATTCCCAAAAGTTTATTTTTGCTTTTGTTTCCTTTGCCTTTGGAGACATTCCTTGAAAGAAGTTGCTGTGGCTGATATCGAAGACATTATTGCCTATGTTCTACTCTAGGATTCTGATGGATTCCTGTCTTACATTGAGGTGTTTTATCCATTATGAGTTTATCATTATATAGGGTGTAAGATAATGGTCGAGTTTCATTCTTTTACATATAGCTGCCCAATTTTCCCAGCACCATTTATTGAAGAGACTCTCTTGTATTCACTGTATATTTTTTCCTGTTTTGTCGAATATTATTTGCCAATAGAGTTGAGGGTCCGTATCTGGACTCCCTACTCTGTTCCACTGGTCTATGTGTCTGTTTTTATGCCAGTACCATTCTGTCTTGGTGATCACAGGTTTGTAGTAAAGCTTGAAAACAGGTAGCATGATGCCCCAAGTTTTATTTTTGTTTTTCCACATATTTTTAGCGATTCGGGTCTCTTCTGTTTCCATAAGAATTGTTGGATTATTTTCTCCAGCCCTTTGAAAAATCAATAATTCTTGGAATTTTGATCTGTATCGCATTAACAGTCTAGATTGCTCTAGGTAGTATAGACATTTTAACAATGCTTATTCTTTTGATACAAGAGCATGGGATGGTATTCCATTTTTGTGTCTTCTTTTATTTATTTCATGAGTGTTCTGTAGTTCATTGAAGTTTAATCTTTGGTTAGGTTTCTTTCTAGGTACCTTGTGGTTTTTCGTGCTATAGAAAATGGAATCGTTTCTCTAATTTTTATTTTCAATATTTTCTTTGTTAGTGTATAAGAAAGCCACTGATTTCTATACATTGACTTTGTATGATGCCATGTTGCTGAATTGCTGTATGAGTTCTAGTAGTTTGAGAGTGGAGTCTTTTGGGTTTCCCATATAGAGAATCATGTCATCTGAAAAGAGAGAGTTTGAATACTTCATTGCCAATTTGGATATCTTCTATTTCTCTTTGTTGTCTGATTGCTGTTACTAAGACTTTTAATACTGTGTTGAACAAGAGTGGTGAGTGTGGGAATCATTGTTGCGTTCCTGATCTCAATGGGAAGGCTGCAAGCTTTTTCCCATTGAGGATGATATTTGATGTGGGTCTTTCATAGATAGATTTGATGAAGTTCAGAAATGTTCCCTCTATCCCTATACTTTGAAGCATTTTAATCAGGAACAGATGCTGGATTTTGTCAAATAATTTTTCTGGATCAATTGAGTGGACCATGTGGTTCTTCTCTCTTCTCATATTAATTTGTTGTATCACACTAATTGATTTGCAAATGTTGAACCATTCTTGTAGCCCAGGGATGAATCCCACCTGGTCTTGGTGGATAACCTTTTTAATGTGCTGTTGGATACTGTTTGCTAGGATCTTGTTGAGAATCTTAGCATCCATATTCATCAGTGATATTGGTCTGAAATTATCCTTTCTGATAGGGTCTTTGCCTGGTTTGGTGATCAAGGTAATGTTGGCTTCATAGAGTGAGTCTGGGAGTGTCCCTTCTGCTTCAATATTTTGAAACAGCTTCAGGAGAATATGTGTTATTTCTTCTTTGAAAGATTGGTAGAATTCCCCAGGGAATCCGTCAGGTCCTTGGCTCTTGTTTTTTTGGGAGGTTTTTGATCACTTCTTCAATCTCATTACTAGATGTTGGTCTATTCAGACTGTCAATTTCTTCCTGGTTCAATTATAGGAGTGTATAGTTTTCCAGGAAGGCATCCATTTCATCCTGGTTGCTTAGCTTATTGGTATTAACTCTTGATAAAAACTTCTGATTGGTTCTACTTCCTTGGTGTTAGTTGTAAGCTCTCCCTTTTTATTCATAATTTTATGAATCTGGGCTTTCTCTCTTTTCTTTTGGATTAGTGTGGCCAATGGTTTATCGATCTTATTGATTCTTTCAAAAAACCAGCTTCTAGTTTCATTGATACATTCTACTGTATCTCTGGTTTCTAACTCATTGATCTCAGCTCTAATCTTGATTATTTCCCTTCTTGTGGGTGGAGTTGGTTTGATTTGTTGTTGGTTCTCCAGTTCTTTAAGGTGTAGAGACAGCTGCTGTGTTCTATATTTTTCAATTTTTTTGAAAATTGTATTTTCAATTTCCCCCTTAGGGGATATGTATTTCCCCCTTAGGGCTACCTTTGCTGTATCCCATAGGTTTTTGACTGAAGTGTCTTCATTCTCATTGGTTTCCATGAATTTTTTCAATTCTTCTTTGATCTCCTGGTTGATCCAAGCATTATTAAGCAAGGTGGTCTTTAACTTCCAGGTGTTTGAGTTCCTTAGGAACTTTTCCTTGTGATTGAGCTCCAGTTTCAAAGCATTGTGATCTGAGAATATGCAGGGAATAATCTCAGTCTTTTGGTATCAGTTGAGTCCTGATTTGTGACCCAGTATGTGATCTATTCTTGAGAAGGTTCCATGTTCCCTTGAAAAGAATGAGTATTCTATTGTTTTAGCGTGAAATGTTCTGTGTCTATCTCCAAGTTCCATCTGGTCCAAAATGTCATTCAATGCTCTTGTGTCTTTATTAATTTTTGCTTCAATGATCTGTCTATTTCTGAGAGAGGTGTGTTAAGATCTCCTACTATTAATGTATTCATATCATTATAACTCTTTATCTTGATTAACAGTTTTTTTTTTTTTATGTAATTGGCTACTCCCATATTAGGGCATCTATATTTACAATTGCTAGATCATCTTGGTGGATAGTCCCTTTAAGAATGATGGAGTGTTCTCCTGTATCTCTGACTACGGTCTTTAGTTTAAAATCTAATTTATCTGATAGGAGAACCGCTAGCCCAGCCTTCTTTGAGGCCCATTGCCATGAAAGATGCTTCTCCATCCCTTCACTTTCAGTCTGGGTGTATCTTTAGGTTCAAAATGAGTGTCTTGTAGACACCATATCGATGGGTCCTGTCGTTTTATCCAATCTTCAACCCTGTGCTGTTTTATGGGCGCATGTAAGCCATTCATATTGAGAGTGATTATTCATAGATCGTTTTTACTGACATCGTGTTACCTTTGAAGTCTTTCTCTCTGTAGACTGTCTCTATATTTCTGTTCAATGCTATTCTTAAGATTTTTCCTCTTTTATAATACCCTGCTTAATATTTCATGCAGTGTCGGCTTGGTGGTTGCATTGTTTTTTAAGCCTTGCCAGTCTTGGAAACTCTTTATCTCTCTATCCATTTTGAATGTCATTTTTGCTGGATAAAGTATTCTTGGCTGCATGTTGTTCTCATTTAGTGTTCTGAATATATCTTGCCAGCCCTTTCTTCCTTGCCAGATGTCTGGGACAGGTCTGATGTTATTCTGATGGGCTTTCCCCTTCAAGAAAGGAGCCTCTTTGTCATAGAGGCTTTCAAGTGATTATACCTCCAATTATGATTCCTTAATTTGACTATCAGGTGCCTTGATGTCTTGTTATCTATAATATTGGGTGGAGACCGTTTGGCCTCTAGTACATGAACACTGGTTCCAATCGTGAGATTGGGCAAATTCTCATGAAGAACTTGTTCCACTCTATCTTCTAGACTTCTTTCTTTTCCCTCCCCTTCAGGGATTCCAATAAATCTGATTTTGAAATATTTTATGGCATGATTTATTTCCCTGACTCTGTTTTCATTGTTTCTAAGCTGTTTGTTCCAGGCTTCCTCCTGATCCTTTCTCTCTGTCCGTTTGTCCTCCAGATCACTAATTCTACCTTCTTTCCCAGTTACTTTAGCTGTGAGAGAATTTAGATGAGATTGGAACTCATTGAGAGCATTGAGAACCTAAGCCCTGTTAGCTTTTAGCTCGTCCCTAACATTGTGAACATCCTTTATGGGCGCTTTCAGCCTGGCTCTAATCAATTCCATTTGATCATCCATGGCTTTGTGCAACCTAGCTATTGCCTGGATAATTGTTAGCCTGGCATCTCTTTCCAACATATTGTCTATGTTGATAGCCATTAGCTCTGTTGCAGAAGGTCCATCCTCTGTATTTTTCTTCTGTTGGGCATTCCTCCTCCTAGACATTTTAGAGAGAAATGACTGAACAGATGTAGCTGGATGTGTTGACCGTGGTGCAGTCAAGGTGCAACCTGGAACACTTCTGAGCAATCAGGATTCCCCACCCAAATGAGAGACAAAAGAAAAGAAAAATCAAAAGAATAAGAGAGAGAGAGAGAGAGAGAGGGGAAAGATGAAAGATGAAAGAGATTGTTTAGCTCAATTGGGTCCCAAGGTAAGAATTATGAAGTAAACAAACAAAAACAAACAAAAAGACAGATAAAAGTATATGACAAGAGAAAAAAAAATATAGATGCATTTAAAGGAAGAACCTCGTCAAAATGAACCCCAAGTGTAAGATATATATGCTATCAGGACAATCACAAAAACACAGAACCAGTGATGGAAGAAAAGGATGGAAGAGTGGTTATAAATTCTTAGTGTAGGCAAGGAAGGTTGCTTTGATTCTTCGTGGATATATCTTGATATCTATTTTAATGAACTCAACTTTCCTAAGATAAATGGGATTAAAAATTGGTTTACCCAGTGGAACAGTGTAGAGAGCCCAGATATGGACGCTCAAATCCATGGTCAATTAATCTTCAACAAAACAGGAGAAAATACACAGTGGAAAAAAGACAGTCTCTTCAATAAATGGTGCTGGGAAAACTGGACAGCTATATGTAGAAGAATGAAACTCGACCATTCTCTTAAACCATACATAAAGATAAACTGAAAATGGATAAAAGACCTCAACGTGAGACAGGAATCTATCAGAATCCTAGAGGAGAATATAGGCAGTAATCTTTTCAATATCAGCCACAACAACTTCTTTCAAGATATGTCTCCAAAGGCAAAGGAAACAAAAACGAAAATAAACCTTTGGGACTTTATCAAAATCAAAAGCTTCTGCACAGCAAAGGAAACAGCCAAAAAAAAAAAAAAAAAAAAAAAAAAAAGGCAACCCTCGAAATGGGAGAAGATATTTGCAAATGACAGTACAGACAGATGGTTGATATCCAGGATCTATAATGAACTACTCAAAGTCAACACACATGAAACAGCCAAACATATCAAAAAATGGGCAGAAGATATGAACAGACACTTCTCCAATCAAGACATACAAATGGCCATCAGACACATGAAAAAATGTTCATCATCATTAGCCCTCAGGGAGATTCAAATTAAAAGCACATTGAGATATCACCTTACACCAGTTAGAATGGCCAAAATTAACAAAACAGGAAACAACATGTGTTGGAGAGGATGTGTAGAAAGGGGGACCCTCTTCCACTGTTGGTGGGAATGCAAGTAGTTGCAGCCTCTTTGGAGAAGAGTGTGTAGATTCCTCAAGAAATTAAAAACAGAGATTCCCTATGACCCTGCTTTTGCACTCCTGGGTATTTATCCCAAGGATACAGATGTGAAAAGAAGGGCCATCTGTACCCCAATGATTATAGCAGCAATGGCCATGGTAGCCAAACTATTGAAAGAACCAAGATGCCCTTCAACGGATGAATGGATAAGTTAGATGTGGTCCATTTACACTATGAAGTATTATGCCTTCATCAGAAAGGGTGAGTACCCAACTTTTGTAGTAACATGGACAGGATTGGAAGAGATTATGCTGAGTGAAATAAGTCAAGCAGAGAGAGTCAATAATCATATGCTTTCACTTATTTGTGGAGCATAACAAATATCATGGAGGACAAGGGGTGTTAGAGAGGAGAAGGGAGTTGGGGTAAATTGGAAGGTGAGGTGAATCACGGGAGACTATGGACTCTGAAAATCAATCTGAGGGGTTTGAAGTGGCGGGAGTGGGTGGGAGGTTGGGGTACCAGGTGATGGGTATTATAGAGGTCACGAATTGCATGGAGCACTGGGTGTGGTGAAAAAATAATGAATACTTTTTTTATGAAAATAAATAAATTGGAATAAAATAAACACCATATATTGACCTAAAAAAAATTGTTTACCTATGAGGGTAATATTTATTGGGAAAAGGGGATTAATTTGAAGTTAAATTCTATATGAATATTAGAAAATAAAATAAAAAGAAATAAACTAGACTAAACCAAACTAAAATTAAAAAAAAAAAAGAAATTCAAAAAATAGAAATGCATAAAGAAAAACACAGGTGTATGTATCAAAAAGTTCATGTTAGAAGTTTATTATGGAATTTGATGTATGTGACAGCTCACTGTGATTGTAAATTGGTTAAATAATTATCTATGTAAAAAAAAATGAACCAGAATAATGGGGAAGAGTTAAAAATAAATGTAGTCCTATTAAGTAGTGGTGGTTGTTCTCTTGCAGTCTTTTATTTTTTTCTTTCTTGCTTTGTTTTCTGGGGTAGTGGCCTGCCACATGGATTTTCAGTCAATGATGTTCCCTGAGTTAACTCCTTCAGTTCCCCTCAATGGGTTGGGCTCTGAGGAAACAGGTTTTTATATAAATATTCTCACTAACCTGCCTTCAAACAAACAAAATATTGCGTGTCTGTTAGAGTTGTATTGTTTGTGCCTTTTCCTTGCTTTTTCACATGATACTTGAGTACCATGAGAAAGTGAAGTGATATGTTATTTGTCTTACGGAGACTGATAGATGTGACATAGCCCAATGCTCTCCACAATTCTCCCACATGAGGCAAGGGGCAAGAATTAATTCTTGCTAATGCCTTGGCAAGAATCTGTGGTGCTTTGGAGGACAGTGAGATGGTATTAGTGTCTGGGAACTCCAGGCTTGTCGTCAGCCAGAAACACAACTGGAAGTGCAACATGGTGGAAATGGGCCTGTAGCCAACAAAGCAACTCCACAGCCAAAAAATGAAAGAAGTTGCGGAGACTTTGGGAGAAGAATTGAGGCATGGCTTAGGGGAGATGTGGGCGGTTGGTGCTTCAGAGGGCCGTAAGTCAACGCAAAGGACAAAGGCACAGAAGAGAGGAGCACACTGAGAATTCACAAGGAGCATGTTTCCCAAGGCCACTGGCTGAGACCAGCAGTGGCTCTGAATGGCATGAGTTCTTGTCAAAGGGTCTTGAGTCAGGAGATTTCAGATAATCAGGCTTGGCAGACATCGCCTCGAGAGAACACTGTGTTTCTCTGGATAGGACACCAACAAGAAACCAGATGCAGGAAGCATGGAAACCATTATCATAATCAATCCTAGTAGGCAGAGTGGGAAGATGGTGGTTTCTGGCAGTGCATCCGTGAAAGGCAGTGTTTGTGGAGATGACTCGATGACTCGATGTGGAGATGACACGAAATTTTGGGCTCTCGCACCAGTAGCATAAACATGGAGCTATTTGTCACTAAAGGACGGTGAAGACATTAGCTGCCAAACCTGAAAACCTGAAGTCCTTAGTGTGCAACATTGGGAGGACTGCTTTCCTCAGTCCAAGTTGCTTTGTCCCAAGAGAACAGACTCTCCTGTAGGGGACTAGAGGAAAACCCTGCCCACATGATTTCTCCTGATCACAGCATTCTACAGGCTTTCATTCTGTTGAGTTGGTTGAAAGTTTCCTTTCACAGGCACGCCAGAGCCCACCATGCTGAACATCACCATATTCAGCCCAGATACCAAACACTCCAAATGGCAGGCAGGAGAGCCTCTATATGACTGGCCTCAAGGACAGGGAAAGCCACAACACACCAGCAGAGGGCATGCATGCCAAACACATCTGAGACTCCCTCAAGGGCCAGTCCTTGGTCATTCCATGATGTTGTAATCCTAAAGAATTTACTCTCAGGGTAGAAAACAGAATGGTATTTCTTTTTTTTTAAAGTAGATAAGATATTTTTATGTAAAAGACTAACACTTTGATGCATAAATATAATTTTTTTAAAAAATTTTCAGCATAACAGTATTCATTGTTTTTGTACCACACCCAGTGCTCCATGCAATCCATGCCCTCTATAATACCCACCACCTGGTACCCCAGGCCTCCCACCCCCAACCCCTTCAAAACCCTCAGATTGATTTTCAGAGTCCATTGTCTCTCATAGTTCACCTCTCCTTCCAATTTCCCCCATTCCCTTCTCCTCTCTATCTCCCCATGTCCTCCATGCTATTTGTAATGCTTCACAAATAAGTGAAACTATATGATAATTGACTCTCTCTGCTTGACTTATTTCACTCAGCATAATCTCTTCCGTTCCGTCCATGTTACTACAAAAGTTGGCTATTCCTATTTTCTGATAGAGGCATAATACTCCATAGTGTATATGGACCACATCTACCTTATCCATTCTTCCCTTGAAGGGCATTTTGTTCTTTCCACAATTTGGTGACTGTGGCCATTGCTGCTATAAAGATTGGGGTACAGATGGGCCTTCTTTTTACTACATCTAAATCTTTGTGGTAAATATCCTTAGTGCAATTGCAAGGTCATAAGAAAGTTCTATTTTTAATTTCCTGAGGAATCTCCACACTGTTCTTCAAAAAGGCTGCACTAACTTGCATTCCAACAAACAGTGGAAGAGGTTTCCCTTATGTCCACATGCCTTCCAACACGTGTTGTTTGGCCCAGAAAGTTCTTTTTCAATATAGATAGAGACTTGGATCCAATGCAAAGGTGGTAGGATCATTGGACGCTGAGGAAAAGAACTAGAAATGATCCTGTCCAGGCCAATCAAAATGAAACGTCTACATATAACAAGCTCGATGGAAGCTTGAAGCAACATCAGGATATTAACTGGGTGCAGGGGAGGGTTTATTTAATTTGGATTTAGGTCCCTATGGAATACAGCCAGGTTCAGAGCATGTCCCACCATTCTGAAATGCCAGACTGTCGCTCTGATCTCCATAGTTCATTCAGCTTTTCTCTATCTTCCTGTATATCTTCACCAACCTGTAGCATCCACTGTCTGTCTCCTTGTAGGAGCTCCTATTTGTCACGTCCTTTATCCTCTCCTGGTTCCATTAGAACATGCCCATCTTCACAAGGGGCACTGCTTGCTTATCACCTGAAGCCATTTGGGGGATCGTCATGAGAGGTTTAAGGCAGGCTTGTGCATCCACATCTCCATTCAGTTCCACAGAGGGTAGTTGCACCAACCTGTAGGAATGATCAAGTCTTTGCAACATTCGAGTCCTCTTCCTTGCATCCATTTGGAGATACATATTGACATACTAAAACGGGCACGATAGTCTTTTTCAGATGGTTTCACGTGGACTATGGTTCTCTTCCAACAAGCTCCATGCTTGCTTCTGTGGACTCCAAGTACATGAGTCTGTCCTGGGCCTCAGTTTATCATGTGTAGGTTCTGCCTTTGGTGCTTGGTCACTTTTAAATATTGGGAGACCATTTTGGCATGGTGTCTACACACCCTAGGTTTACTCGTGTCCTCGCTGTTGATGACTCCAGACATGTCTTTGGCATGGTTGCAGGTGTTCCCTGGGAGCATTCCGTGGTGGCACTTTTCCTGGTCAGAAGTGCCGTGATTGTGTGGAGGAACCATAGACATATGCGGGACATGGAGTTCCACCCCTGAGTCATTGTTGGACGCCTGATTCTTTCTAGGCCAGTCATGGGTAAGATGAAATTGTGGATTCCTGCCTTTTTCCAGAGCCCCGAGGGCTGGTGGTGACAATCACGACCAAAGACTATAAATTTAGCCATGAAGAAGGTGCCACAGACTCACTTTGTAACTTCTTTGGTGAGAGACCCAGGCTGCTCCAGTGATTTGGGAGGGCTTGGGGTCCTCTTGGCCCACCCATGAATACTCAGGCCAAGAGTAGTAATCAGGTGTGGGTTGAGGAGGAGTTGGTGCTATGACCTCAAGCCTTGGTGACATCACAGAAGTTGTTGGCTTCACTGAAACAGCAGTCCCTCTCTCATGACCTTTGAGTCCTATGGCTTTACGTACTAAGCCACGGGATGGAGAAAAAAAAATAGCCTTCTTAGCCTGACTAAGAACTTAGGTTGTCTTGTGTGTTAATTTCTCACTTTCCCTTTCCAGACAAAGAGAAATGAAAATGACGTTCGGCAACCCATCCTTTAGACCAACAATTCTCCAGAGATGGCAAGTGGAAATCCACTGCAATTTCTAGAGATCTCAAGAAACAGTGAGGCTTCTTGGGTATCATCAGCTCTCTGTGAGGTTTGTCATCTGGTGGGTGAGGGAGTTCTTTCTCAGTGTCTTTTCCTTATGGGTCAGGGAAGACTAAGGGATAGAAAGTCCCTTCTCAGGGAAAAAAATATTAGGGCATGGATGTATTGTGCTGTCTGTGTCCTCATTTCCTAGTGTTCTGAAACATGAGTCATAAGGCATTAGGGCTCTGTCTACCTGGTTTTACCTTAAACACCTTTGCAAATGTTTAAAGTAGAGTGACATTCTTCATGATAGCTAACCTTTAAGGAAGAGCCTTGGACAGCACTCCTTGTCATCTTTAGTTAACTCTACCTGCTGTGGTAATGGGTATAGACATGTTGACCAAGTCGATTTAATCAGAGGAAAAGGAATAACCTATGTCGGTGGCCTTCAATACCCCCTGGAGCAAGACAGTAGATTGAGATGCAGTGTCTTTGCAAAGACTAGTGGATAAAGAAAATGTGATTCATATTGGCAACACTGTATTCCTCAGGCACCAAGGAGGATGAATCCCTGATATTTGGCATTGAAATGAATGCCACAGGACTGGGTGTTGCAAAATGAAAAAGGCAAGCAGACAAAGGGAAATGTCATATGGCTTCTCATCTACGGGTCCCAGAAGGAATACCATGGGCCTTAGTAGAAAGAAGGGAAAACTGAAGGGAAAAATGTTAGAGGAGGAGACAACCCAAGAGTTACTCAGGACTCTGAGGAACCAAGCTGAGGGTTACAGAAAAGAGAGATATGCAGGGAATGAGGGAACTGCTAATGGGTGTTGAGGAGTTGTGGCATATATTAGAAGAAGCACTAGGTCGTATATAGAACTAAATAATCCGTGAATACTCTGTCAAAAATGAATGATGGATGATAGGCCTACTTCCTCAACACAATAAAATATTAAGATAAAAACAAACTGGCCCTTTCCAAAGCAGTTGAAGACTGACAGAGAAAAGGAATTAATTATATTTTTATTAACTTTACTTATTAAAATGACATGTACAATGATTCCTATAATGTCCGTATCTGAATTGGTCTTGATATTTGTAAATTAGTGTCTTCCCACCTCCTCCATTTCTGGAATCGATTAGTTGAAATGGCATTGCATTCACTAAATATCTAGACGAGTTGCCCAGGAAAGTGATTTGGACCTGGACTTCTCTGTGTTGGTAGGGGTTTGATTACTGCTTCAAATGCTTTAGTCACTAGGAGAGAGTTCAGATGCTGTAGAGTTCCTGACCTAATCTTGGGAGTTGATATGTGTCTTGGAATTTATCCTTTATTACAATTCTTGGATTGGCTAGCATAATTGGGTAGAGGGGCTTTTAGGTCATTTTTTTGTTCCTTTATATAAGTTGTCCTGTGGTCTGCTACTTTCAACTATATGCTTGTCTCCCCTTGAATCCAGGTAATGGCTCCACCAGTTAAAGTTTTCAAAACTAATGTGTAAATTCTTTTGAATTTTTCCTATTGGTTTGTCTATATTTCTTTATTGCAATGACCATATGTATTATCTCCTTTTTTTTTGTTTACTTTGGAGTTTGTTTCACCTTTTTCTATTGCCTTATGCCATCGTTTAGGTTGCTTTTCTTCAGTGTTTTTAATTTTTGGAAATAAATGCATTTAGCCCTATATTCTTTCCTCATACAATATTTTGGTATCATCCCGTAAGTTTCTTGACTTTCCTTTGCTCAAGGTACTTTCTGATTTTCCTTTTGCTTGTCCTTCCTTGACTCTGCTAGTTCGGGAGTGTGTTGTGTTTTCCACCTGTTAGTGTCTGGCTGTGTTTCCCATTCGTAAGTGATTTCTTTCTGTTTTCATATATTCGTGGTCCTAAGTTACAAGATAAGATTTGAATTCTCTATTAATTACGACTGGATTTGGACTCCAACAGAGGATCTCTGATAGAAAATGTTAGGTCTGCCCTTGGGAAGAACTTCTCTTATGGTTCTCAGATACACAATCTTATGCATGTTTCTCCAAAGCTCAGGTGGACTCGAGAGCCCATGATGACGTCTGTTATTCCTTACCACCTTTCCCTTTGGATGATCTGTCTTGTGCTGTAAGTGGATATCGTAGTCCCCAACAATATTGGAATGTAGTCTCAATCTCCTTTCCTTTCTGTTAATATGCTTCCAACATTTAGAAACACCCACATTGGTGGTGTATCTGTTGGCAATTCTTCCAAGTTTCTGATGTTTTGATGCTGCATGAAGACAAAACACCTTCCGGGAATCTTGTCTCTTGAAGTGCTAAAATCTCTCTACTTGTCATCGGCACAATCACTTTGATTCTCTTCTCCTTGGCAGTTGCATGAACTATATCTTCCCAATTCCTCCATTTTCAAGCTATGTGTATCTTGATAGTCGAAGGAAATCTCCTTATAGTTGATGAAAATCTCCTTTGACTGTATGGCCAACGTAAGTTCAAGCTTGTTTTGTTTTTGTTGTTTTCTTGTTGACCTTTTTTGCCTTTATTGCCCCTCACCACTTCAAACTCCTCAGAATTTTTTCAGAGTCCATAGTCTCTCATGGTTCACCTCCCCTTCCAATTTCCCCCAACTCCCTTCTCCTCTATAACCCCCATGTCCTCAATGATATTTGATATGCTCCACAAATAAAGAAAACCATATGATAATTGAGTCTCTCTGCTTGACTTACTTCACTCAGCATAATCACTTTCAGTCCCGTCCATGTTGCTACAAAAGTTGGGTATTTATCCTTTTTGATGGAGGCATAATACTCCATATTGTATATGGACCACATATTCCTTATCCATTCATCTGTTGAAAGGCATCTTGCTTCTTTCTACAGTTTGCAACTGTGGCCATTGCTTCTATAAACATTGGGGTACAGATGGCTCTTCTTTTCACTACATCTGTATCATTGGTGTAAATACCCAGTAGTGCAATGGCAGGGTCATAGGGAAGTACTATTCTTTATTTCTTGAGGAATCTACACAATGTTCTCCAAAGAGGCTGCACCAACTTGCATTCCCACCAACAGTGTAAGAGGGTTCCCTTTTCTTCACATCCCCTCCAACACATGTTGTTTCCTGTCTTGCTAATTTTGGCCATTCAACTGGTGTGAGGTGGTATCTCAATGTGGTGGTCATTTGAATCTTCCTAGTGGCTAGTAATGATGAACATTTTTTTCATGTGTCTGACAGTTATTTGTATTTCTTCAATGGAGAAGTGTCTGTTCATGTATTCTGGCCATTTTTTTGATATGGTTGTCTGTTTTGTCTGTGTTGAGCTTGAGGAGTTCTTTATAGACCTTGGATGTAACCTTTTGTCTATACTGTCATTTGCAAATATCTTCTCACATTCCATGGGTTACCTCTTTGTTTGTTGACTGTTCCCTTTGCTGTGCAAAGGCTTTTGATTTTGCTGAAGCCCCAAAAATTCATTTTCACTTTTGTTTCCTTTGCCTTTGGAGACATATCTTGAAATAAGTTGCTGTGGATGATATCGAAAAGATTATTGCCTATGTTCTCCTCTAGGATTCTGATGGATTCCTGTCTCACATTGAGGTCTTTTATCCATTTTGAGTTTATCTTTATGGACAGTGTAAGAAAATGGTTGAGTTTCATTCTTCTACATATAGCTGCCCAGTTTTCCCAGCACCATTTATTGAAGAGACTGTCTTCTTTCCACTGTATATTTTTTCCTTTTTGTTGAAGATTATTTGACCCTAGAGTTGAGGGTCAATATCTGGGCTCTATACTCTGTTCCACTGGTATATCTCTCTGTTTTTATGTCAGGTCCATGCTGTCTTGTAATCACAGCTTTGTGGTAAAGCTTGAGATCACATAACGTGATGCCCCCAGTTAAATGTTTGTTTTATAAGATTTACTTAGTGACTCTGGGTCTCTTCTGATTCCATACAAATTTTCGGATTATTTGAAATAGCTTGGAGCATATAATATATATGTATATTATATTTATTTATTTGTTTATTTTCTGCTTGAAATTTTTGAAAGAGGCGTGTTAAGATCTTCTTCTATTAGGGACACCTTGGTTGCTCAGTGGGTTAAAGCGTCTGCCTTTGGCTCCGGTAATGATCTCAGGGTCCAGGATCGAGTCCCTCATTGGTCTCTCTGCTCAGCAGGGAGCCTGCTTTCTCCCTCTCTTCTGCCTACTTGTGAACTCTGTCTGTCAAATAAATAAATCTTTTAAAAGTTAAAAAAAAAATCTCCTACTATTAATGTATTCTTATCAATATAACTTTTTATCTAGACTAATAGTTTTCTTATGTAATTGGCTGCTCCCATATTGGGGTCATAGATATTTACCATTGTTAGATCATCTAGGTGTAGAGTTCCTTTAAGAATTATGTAGTGTCCTTCTGAATCTCTGATGACAGTCTTTAGTTTAAAATCTAATTTATCTCATATGAGAATTGTTACCCCGACCTTCTTTGGGGGCCAATTTTCATGAAAAATGCTTCTCCATCCCTTCACTTTCAGTCTGGGTGTATCCTTAATTTCAAAATGGGTCTCTTGTAGGCAACATATGGATGGGTCTTGTCGTTTTATCCATTCTTCAACCCTGTGTCATTTTATGGGTGCATTGAGGCCATTCATATGGAGAGTGATTATTGATAGATAGGTTTTTTATTGACATAGTGTGACCTTTGAAGTCTTTCTTTCTGTAGATTGTCTCTATTTTTTTTTTTTCAATGCTATTCTTAGGATTTTTCCTCTTTCTTGAACCTTCCTTAATATTTCCTGCAGTATCAACTTGGTGATTGCATAGTCTTTTTAGCCTTGCTGGTCCTGGGAACTCTTTATCTCTCTATGCATTTTGAATGTCTGTCTTGCTGGGTAAAGTATTTTTGCTGGATAAAGTGTTCTTTTCATTAAGTGCCCTTTCTGGCTTGCCATGTCTCTGTGGACAAGTCTGATGAGATCCCGATGGGCTTTCCTCTGTACGTAAGTAGCCTCTAGGTCCTAGCTGCTTTAAGAGATTGTATCTATATTCATTATTTCTCAGTTTTACTCTCAGGTTTCTTGACTTTTTTTTTTTTTTTTGAATCTATAATCTTGGGGGGAGACCGTTCTGTCTTTAGTATATGAATGCTGGTTCCAATCGTGAGATTTGGAAAATTGTCATGAATAACTTGTTCTACTATATCTTCTAGACTTCTTTCTTTCTCCTCCCCTTGATGCATTCCTATAATTATGGAGTTGGAATTTTTCATGGTATCATTTACTTTCCTGATTCTATTTTCATGTCTTCTAAGCTGTTTGTGTCAGGCTTCCTCCTGATCCTTTTTCTCTATCTCTTTGTCCTCAAGATCACTAACTCTATCTTCTGTCTCACTTACCTAGCTTTTAGAGAATTTAGATTAGATTGGAACTCATTGAGAGCATTGTGAACCTTATCCCTGGTATCATTCAGGTCTTTCCTATTCAATTACATTTGGTCATCCATGGCTTTCTGCAACCTAGCTATTGCCTGGATAATTGTGAGCCTGAATTCTCTTTCCGACATATTACCTATGTTGGTAGCCATTAGCTCTGTTGCAGAAGGCCCATCCTCTGTATTTTTCTTTTGTTTGGCAATTCTCCTCCTATTCATTTTGATGAGAGATGACTGAACAGATGTAGCTGGAAGTATTGAACATGGTGCAGTCAAGGTGCACCCTGGAATGCTTCTGAGAAATCAGAATTCCCCACCCAAATGAGAGAAAAATGAAAAGAAAAAGAAAAAGAGAGAGAGAAAGAAACAGGGAAAAAATGGAAGATAAAAGTGAAGGTTTGGATCAAATGGGCCCTAAGCATAGATATATATAGTATACAAACAAAAATAAAAAAAAAGACTGATAAAATTATATGATGAGATAAAATATATAATATATATATATATATCTTATATATAAGTATACAAGTATATATGTATATAAGTATATAAGTCTTCTATATAAGTATATTATTGTTATACTTGGGTTTTTTACAGGTTCTTCCTTTATTTGGTTAAATATATATGAATAAAAAAGTGTATTACAAGAGAAAAAATACATATAATATATATTTACATATATTTCTATTTTAAATATATTTATATATAAATTATATATATATTTATATATATATAGCCTTTATTAGTAAAGGTTCTTCCTTTCTTTGCTTTAATACACACACACAAATAGTTCTATGAAAAGAGAAAAAAAATATATATTTTCTTATCATCTTATCATGACAGTAGAAAAATATATATATTAATATATATTTTTATATGACATATATTATATATATTAATATATATTTTTATATGACAAGAGAAAATATATTTTTTCTCTAGTCATATACTTTTCTCTTATCATATAAAAATTTATTTAAAAAATTTATATTTTTTCTTGTTATATACTTATATATATATGTATACATTCATATACATTATATATACATGTATATATATATACACATATATATATATAATATATATATACATTTAGGTTTTGGTTTTAGGAGGTTTAGAGGAAAGCAAACTGCACCCCGATCTCCCTCTCAAAGGGAAGTCTCAGTCATCTCCCCTGTGGGTGCTGCAGAGCCCTTATAATTCCCCCTTGGCTGCTGGCCGAACAGATTTTAGTCGTGGTCCCAAGCGATGTAGAATATTCTGCATGTACCACAAACTACAGCAGCAGTGGCTTTCTGGGCAGTTCCAGACCGCCAGAGAGGTTCAAAACAGTGATTCAACACTGAGGTTTTCCCGCTAGCCCGGGCTGAGAATGCCTAGTCTTTCTGGGTCTAAGAGTGCCTGGCTTGCAAGCAACTCTCTCAGGGGAGTGTGTGGGGCGTGTGCGTATCTCGGGCTCTGATAGTATGGTGTGGGTCTAAGAGCACTAGAGTTTTCGAACACCTCTCTCAGAGGATGGTAATGGGTGCATACGTCTCAGGCTCTGTTAGCAAGGCTCCGTGTTCTGCTGTCTGGCCAGGCTCCCAGGCCCTCACAGGAGCCAGATCCCAAGTGATTTTAGGCGTGCTGGTGACTTAGGAACCAAGACCTGTTTTCTCCACCACACTCTCTCTGGCTTCATGCCAGGGTAGGCTGTCCTGCATCCAGGGACTTAAGATCCTATTCTTAGTTTCCCCATTTCCCACAATTTATCCCCGTGATCATTTGCACCTTTTGAGTGCTTTCAACCAGAGTCCAAGTTAATGCTGGTCCCCAGATGCAGGGCACTCTCGTATTGGAGTATTACTTTCCAACCAGTCGCCTCTGGTAGCTTCCTTCCACTTTTCTTTATCTTTTATAGTAAGTCTGATGTTCCAACTCAGCTTTTCCTGCGCACTGGTGTTTTCTGCCCTTGTAGAGATCCAGATGTTTATAATTCTGATCTCAGGCTTATTTCATGGGTAATCAGAGTTATTTGGTAGGAAATCACATCAATTTAGGGTACAGGTTGAAATGGCACCTCCTCTTACTTCCCCATCATTTTGTGTCACTTCACATAACACTTACAATAAAATTTCAAGAGATAGGAAGTCAACCTTTTATGGATAGCAATTCAATTTGATAGGCCTTCGAAATTCACATTCTATCACATTCAGCTGTATTTCCTGCAAAGAATGTCCCATTTAGTCTTCTTTTATAAACACATATTCCACCTAACCTGCCTTCAAAGAAACACAAAATTTTGTGGTTCTGGTTAGAGTCATATTGTTTGCCCCTTTTCCCATGATTTTTCCCATGTTCTTTTACTACCATGAGAGAGTGAAATTATAGGTTATTTGTCTTTCTGAGACTGAGAGATATGACGTAGCCCAATGCTCTTCCCAACACAGCCACATGAGACAAGTGGCAAGAATTCATTCTCTTTTATGGCTGTGTAAGAGTCTGTGGTGCCTTTGGAGGACAGTGAGATGGTAGTAATGTCTGGGAACTCCAGGCTTGTCAGCAGCCATAAACACAACTGGAATATTACCACAACAACTGCAAGTGGGTGGAAATTGACCTGAAACCTACAATTCAATCTCCACATCAAAAGAGAAAGGAAGTCATAGATACTATAGCAGAAGATTGGAGACATGGCTTAGGGAGTCGTGGGTGATTGGTGTTTCAGAGGGATGTGAGTCAATGCAAAATAAAGGCACAGGATAGAGGAGCAAACACACCAAAAGGCAGTCAAGGACAGCCTCTGCAGATGATGGCATTAAGGTCAGGGGACAGCCACAACTCAACAGCAGAGGGCATGCATGCCACACACACCGGAGACTCCCTCAGGAGCCAGCCCTTGGGCACTCCAAGATCTCTTCTTGGAGTGAGGCCTCTTGGGTATCATCAGCTCTCTGTGAGGTTGTCAGGCTGTGTGTGAGAGAGTCCTTTCTCAGTGTCTTTTCCCTATGGGTCAGTTATGACAAATAAACGGAAAGTACCTTTTCAAGGAAAAATGTTAGGACATGGATGTATTGTGCTATCTTTGTTTTCATCTCGTAGTGTTCGAAAACACTAGTGATAAGGGATTATGGCTCTGTCTACCTACTTTTCCCTTAAACAAATTTGGAAAGGCTTCAAGGAGCATGACATTCTGCATGAGAGCTAACGCTGAAGGAAGAGCCCTAAACAGTACTCCTTGTTATCATTAGTTAACACTACCTGCTGTGGTAATAGGTATAGCCATGTTGACCAATTCTCTTAAATCAGAGGTAAAGGAATGGCCTCTATCTGTGAACTGTAATGCCAACTCGAGCAGAACTGTGGATTGAGCTGTAATGTACTTGCAAAAACTATTGGATAAAGAAGGTGTGGTTTGTATTGACAACAGAGTATCCCTCAGCCATCAGGGAGGATGAACCCCTGGTACTTGCATGGACTTGAGTTTCACAGGACTGGGTGTTTAGAAATAAAAAAGGCAAGCAGACAAAGGGGAATTTCTCATGGCTCCCATCCTATGTGCCCCAGGAGGAATATCATGACCCATAGTAGAAGGAAGGGAAAACTGAAGGGAATGAAGTCAGAGAAGGAGACAAACCAGGAGTGTCTCTGGACTCTGAAGAACCAAACTGAGGGTTACAGAAAAGAGAGAAATTCATGGAATGAGGGCACTGGCTAATGGGTATCCAGGAGTTGTGGCATATGTTAGGATGAACACTAAACCATATATGGAACTAAAGCTTTAGTGAATTATTTGTTATTAACAGATGATGGATCATATGCTGGTTTCCTCAAAAGAACAAAAATATAAAAGGAAACACAGTCTGGTACTTTCAAAAGCAGATGAAGACACATAAAGAAAAGGAAAGAATTATATTTTTATTATCTTTACTTATTTAAAAAGGCATGGAATTTTTTCCCTTTAATGACCTTATCTTAATTGGGTCTTTATATTTGAAAAGTAGATTTTACCTGCCACCTCCATTTCTGGAATCAATGTGAAGAAATGCCATTTCCTTTATTAAATTTATGCAAGTGTTGACTAGGAAAATGATTTGGATGTGGCCGTCTGTGTGTTGGCAGGAGTTTGATTACTCCTTCAAAGGATTTGGTCAGTAATAAAAAGCTCAGATATTGTAGGGTTTCTGACCTAAACTTGGGAGTTGATATGTGTCTTGGAATTTACCTTTTCACTTGTTCTTAGATTTGCTGGCATAATTTTGTAGAGGCATCTTTTAGTTTAGTTCAGTTTAGTTTTGTTTTGTTTTGTTTCGTTTTCTTTTTTTCCCCTTTCCATCAGGTGTCAAACTTTCTTCTGGATGCTGGTCTCCTTCAGTAATGGCTTTTTTCAGTTTGTTAAAGTTTGTTAAATTTCTTTCTTTTTCTATTTCCTTATGCCGTCATGTTAGGTTGCTTTTCATGTGTGCGAGTGTGTGTGTGTGTGTGTGTGTGTGTGTGTGTGTTTAATTTTGGTAAATACACACATTTACACCTATATTCTTTCTTCATAAGATGTTTTGACATCATCCCATAAGTTTCTTGAATTTCCTTTGTTCAAAGTACTTTCTGATTTTCTTTCTTTGATTCATTGCTACTTCAGGAGTGTGTTGTTTTTTCCACCTATTCGTGCCTGGCTGTGTTTCACTTTCTTAAGTGATTTCTTTCTGTTTTCATATCTTTGTGGTTATAAGTTACAAGACAGTATTTGAATTATCTTCTAATAATTACGACTGTATTTGGATCCAGCAGAGGATTTCTGACAGACAATTTTAGGTCTGCCTTTGGGAAAAACTTCTCTTATGTTCCTCAGAGACACAATCTTATGCATGTTTTCCCAAAGCTCAGGTGGTCTAGAGAGTCCTAGATGACATCTGCTATTCCTTACCACCTTTCTCTCTGGATGATCTTTCCTGTGCTATAAGTGGATACTGTAGTCTGCAACAATACTGGAATGTGGTCCCCATCTCCTTTTCTTTCTGTTAATATGCTTTTATATACACCCACATGGAGGTGTATCTGTTGGCAAATCATCCAAGTTTCTGGTGTTTTGATACTCCATAAAGACAAGGCAGCTTCTCGTAACTTTTGTCTCTCAAAGGCATAAAATCTCTCTATATGCCATAGGCACAATCACTTTTGCTCCCTTCTCTTTGTCAATTGCATAACCTATGTCACCGATTCCTTCACTTTCAAGTTGAAGGAAATCTCTATTGCAACATGAGGTTGAGCTTGTTAAGTTTTTGTTGTTTCCTTGTGGAAATTTTTGCCCTTTTTTCTTTTTTTTTTTCTTTTTTTTAATTCTCATTCATTCCAACAATGTGTTTGTACAGAACAAAGAATTTATCCTGAATACTTGAACTAATTATAATAGGTAGGATGTTAACTTTTTATTTTGGTTAGTTTCTGACTTGGAATCTCCATGCCTTTCCCTTTATGTTATTTCTTGGGGGTTTGCTTCTTTAGAGTGATTCCTCACTTCCTCCCCATCTTTGGTGTCTCTCCTTTGTGTGAGCATGTGTGTCTGAGTGTGTGTGTGTGTGTGTGTGTGTGTGTGTGTGTTTTGCGTGTGTTCACATAACACTTATAATTAAATTTCAAGAGTAGGAAGTTGTTGTTTTATGGTTAGCAATTCAATTTGACATGCCTTGAAAGCTCATATTCCAGCCACATTTCCTACAAAGAATGTCACCTTTTATCCACTTTTATAAACATATATTCTCATAAAGCTGCCTTCAAACAAATGGCAAATTCTGTGTGCCTGGTTAGAATCATGTAGTTTGTCCCTTTTTCCCTTACTTTTTCCCATGTCTCTTGACTACCATGAGAGAGTGAAATCCTATATTATTTGTCTTTCTGAGACTGATAGATGTGACATAGTCCAATGATCTCCACAAGTCTGCCACATGAGTCAAGTGGCAAGAATTCATTCTTGCTTATCCTCTGTAAGATTCTGCGGTGCCTTTGAAGACAGTGAGTTGGTAGTAGTGGCTGGGAACTCCAGGCTTGTCTTCAGCTATGAACACAACTGGAAGATTACCACATCAACTGCAACTTGGCAGAAATCGACCTGAAGGCTAAAAGCAAACTCCACAGCAAAAGAGAAAAGAATTCGCCGAGACTGTGGGAGAAGATGGAGACATGGATTATGGGATTTATGGGTGTTTGGTGTGTCAGAGGACAGTGAGTCAATGAAGAATACAAAGGCACAGGAGAGAGGATCACACTGGGAACCCATAAGAAGCATGTTTCCCAATGCATTTGCTGTGACCAGCAGAGGGTTTGAATGGCATGAGTTCTTCCCAACAAAGGGTATTGATGCCTGGAGATTTCAATAAGCAGGCTTGGCAGACATCAACTAGAGAGTACACTGTGTTTCTCCTGCAGAGGACACCAACAAGAAACCAGGTGCAGACAGCATGGAACCATGCTCAGAGACAATATCAGGAGAAACAGTGGGAAGATGGTGGGTTCTGGCAGTCCATACATGAGAGTGTGTTCATGGAGATGATTTGATGGGGACACAAAAATTTTGGGTTCTCGCACCATCAGCATCATGACTGAATTTCTGCCAAAGACAGGATGGTGAGGGCATTAGCTGCCTAACCTGCCAACATGAAATCCCAACCATGGAACACTTGGGGGCTGCCTTCCTCAGTCCAAGTTACTTAGTCCCAGGAGAACAGACTCTCCCATAGGGAATTAGAAGGAAGCCCTGCCCACATGCTCTAACCTGACCACAGCATTATTTAGGCCTTCATTCTGTTGATTTTGTTGAATGTCTTCTTTCACAGGCACACCAGAGCCCAGCAAGCTAAACCTCAGAATATTTAGCCCAGACCCCAAACACACAAAACGACAGGAAAGGAGAGCCTTTGCAGATAACTGGTCTCAAGGACAGGGACAGCCACAACACAGCATCAGAGGGCATGCATGCGACACACAGACACAAGACTCCATCAAGCACCAGCCATTGGGCAATCCATCATCTCTCCTTCCTAAAGAAGTTAGCCTCAGGTTAGAAAACAAAATGGGCTTTTTCAATACAGGGAAGAAGACAGAGACCTAGATCCAATGCAAAGATAGAAGAGTCATTTGATGTAAAGGAAAAAAAAAAAAAAAAAAAAAAAAAAAGAAATTATCATGGCCAGGCAATCAGAGTGAAACCTGTACTCTTGACTCGCCCTAAGGAGGATTGAAAGCTGTCCAGGATACTAACTGCACATCAGAAAGAAACAGAAGATATTAGGTACCCTTGAACCACAGAGATAAAACTGATAAAAATAAAAAATAATATAAACTAATGAGTTCCTGATGAAATGATTGGTAGCAAACTGGATGCAAAGTCCAGGAAGCTGCCAGAAGCAGAGATTCCAATTAGTGATCTGAAGGAAAAAGACTGGAAAATAAAGAAGCAAATCCAAAGAGAGAAGGAACAATGATGGAACATGACAATGAGTATAGGGAGGTCATCGACTCCAAGGAATGGAAAGAGTTGCCTATTGTAGGAGAACTAAGAGTGAGAGAAAGAAAGATGGCTGAACATTTCATTGAGAAATCAGAGCTCAAAATGCCCTTAATCTTTGATCAGAAACAGGTATCCAAATTTGGAGACACAGAGGACTCCCATCACCATCAAGAGAAGCAGAGCAACACAAGACACAGGTCGGATAGAGCAAGCAACACCAGCCCAAGCCAAAATCCGTATTCCCTTCATTTCTGAAAAATGGTAGTGCAGTGGTTTTTGTCTAGAACTAGGAGGTATTAAGAAGAGAATGAATGAGTCCTGTGGTGTGTTCATCATTCAGAGGCAGCCTTCAGCTCCACTCATGATCCCAAGGTCATGGCATCAACTCTGGTCTCAGGTTTCCTGCTCAGCGGCAAGTCTGATTCTGCGTCTCCAGATCCACCCCCTCATTGTGATCTCTCTTTCTCTCTCAAATACATCGAATGCACGTATTTTGACAGAAAACAAAAGCGAAAACAAAAACAGTGTACAAGGATTGACTGGGGCCAGAAGATGGTTTATTTAATTTGGACCTAGGTCCCTATGGAATACAGATTCAGAGCACCTCCCACCATCCTAAAATGCCAGACCATTGCTCTGAGCTCCCTTGTTAATTCTGCTCTTGTCTTTCTGAATCTCCTCACCAACCTGTAGCATCCGCTGTCTGTCCAGCTGTAATGGCCCTTTGTTGCCACATTGTTCATCCTCTCCTGGCTCCATGAGAACATACCCATCTTCTGAAAGAGGCACTGTTTGGTTATCGCATGAAGTCATTTGTGGGATGGTCATGAGAGGACTAAGGCAGGCTTGTGCTGCCACATCTCCATTCAGTTCCCCAGAGGGTAGCTGCACCACCTTATGGAAATGCTCAAGGTTTTTCGACATTAGAATCTTCTACAATGCGTCCTTTTGGAGATACACATTTTCATCTTGAAACAGGCAAACGTGTCTTTCAAATGGCCTCACTTGTACAACAGTTCTCTTCCAATATGCTTGCTCCTTCGGACTCCTACTCCTTCAGACTCCAAGTACATAAGTCCGTCCGGGGCCTGAGGTTCTTGGGTGTAGAGTCTGACTATGGTGATTGGTCACTTTTGAAGTTTGGGAGGCTGTTTTGTCATGATTTCTTGAGACGCTAGAGGAACTCATGACATCGCTGTTGAAGATTCAAGACATATCTTTTGCAAGGTTGTGGGTGTTCCCTGTGAGGTCTCCTTTGCTGGCCTTTACCTAGTCAGAAGAGCCCTGTTTGGGTAGAAATACCAAACACATGTGCAGAAGATGGAGTTCCTCCCCTGAGTCTTTGTTTGAGACATTATACTTTCTTGGTCTTTTGTTGCTAAGATGGAATGCTGGATTCTTGTCTTTTTCCAGGGTCCAGATGGCTGGTGCTGACTGTCACATCAATAGACTACAAAATTGTCCATGAAGAATGTGACACTGACTCACTTCATAGCTGACATGGTTAGAGACCCAGGTGGCTCCACCAGTTTGGGAGGGCTTGGGATCCTCTTGGTCCACCCATGAATACTCCAACCAAGTGTAGATCAGGCATGGTTTGGGGAGGAGTGGTTGCTATGTCCTCCAACCTTTGTGACATCACAGAAACTGACATCACTGAAACAGCAGTCACTCTCTCATGATATTTGAGTCCTTTGGCTTTAGGTAGGAAGCCCCACGAAGTACTAAAAAGATCCCTCTGATTCTGGTCAAGAACTCAGGTCGTCTTATGTGTTAATTTCCCACTTGCGCTTTCTAGACAAAGAGAAACGAAAATGACGTTTGGTATACCATCCTTTAGGCCAACATTTCTCAAGAGACGGGAAGATTTTCCTATTTCCACTACAATTTCTAGAGATATCAATAAACAGTGAGGCCCCTTGCCTATCATCAGCTCTCTATAAAGTGTGTCATCCTGTGGGTGACAGAGTCCTTACTCAGCGACTTACCTGTGAGTCAGTAATGACTAAGGGACAGAAAGTTCATTTTCAAGGCAAAATATTAGGGAATGATGTATTGTGCTCTCTGTGTCCTCATCTCCTAGTGTTACGAAATACTAGTCATAAGAGATTAGGGCTCTCTCTACCTGGATTTACTTTAAACACCTTTTCAAAGGCTTCAAGGAGGGTGCATTCTGCATAATGGCTAACCATTAAGGAAGAGCCCTGGAGAGCACTCCTTGTCATCATTAGTTAACTCTAACTGCTGTGGTAATGGGTATAACCATGTTGACCGAGTCTCTTTAATCAGAGGAAAAGGAATGGCCGATATTGATATCCTGCCAAGGTCCAATCGAGCAGAACTGTGGATTGAGTGGCAATGCCCTTGCAAAGTGTAGTGGATAAAGAAGGTGTGGTCCATATTGGCAACAGAGTATTCCTCAGCCATCAGGAAGGACGAACACCTGGTACTTGCATTGACATGAATGCCCAAAACTGGGTGATGCAAAAAAAAAAAAAAAATGTCAATGAGACAAAGAGGAATATCATATGGCTTCCCCTCCAATACAACACAGGAAGAATACCATGGCCCTTAGTAGAAGTAAGGAAAAACTGAAGGGGAAGAAGTCAGAGAAACAGACAAACCAGGAGATCTCAAGTCTCTGAGAGCCACGCTGAGGGTTACTGTCAAGAAAGAGTTCTGGTTAATTGGGAACTGGCTAATGAGTGTTGAGGAGTTGTGGCATATCCTAGGATGAACACTAGGTCATATATGGAACTATACCATCAGCGAATAGTCTGTCAAAAATGTATGGTGGATGATAGCCTGGCTTTTTCAACAGAACAAAAAAATTAAAATAAAAACAAACTGTCCTTTTCAAAAGTAGATGAAGATAGAGAAAGAGAAGGAATTATATTTTTATTATCTTTAAATAATGAAATGGCATGGAAATTGTTTCCTATAATGTCCTAATGTAAATTGGTTCTTTATACTTGTAAATTAGAGTCTACCCACCCCTACATTTCTGGAATCAATGAGAAGAAATGAAATTGCCTTCATTAAGTGTCTAGAAGAGTTGCCCATTAAAAGGATTTGGACCTTGCCTTCTGTAGGTTGACAGGTGTTTGATTAGTGCTTAATATGCTTTAGTCACTAGTAGAGAGCTGAGATTTTGTAGGTTTCCTAACCTAATCCTGGGAGTTGATGTGTGTCTTAGAATTTATCCTTTTCTCTCAGTTCTTGCATTTGCTAGTATAATGTGTAGACTTTTTTTAGGCTATTTTTTAGGTTATTTTTTAGCATAAATGTATAAACTTTTTATTTGGTTATTTTTATTTTTTTATAAGTTGTCATGTGGTTTCATGCTTTCAGCTGTGTGTGTGTCTCCCTGTTTTATCTATGTAATGGCTCCTCCATTGTGTAAAAGTCTTCAAAACTGACATGTAAGTTCTCCTGATTTTTTCCTATTGGTTTCTTATTATTACCTTTATTCCGATAATCATCTATCTTATTTCATTTTTTTCTGTTAACTTTGGAGTTTTGTTCTTCTTCTTCTTGTTCCTGATGGCTACCAGTTAGGTTGGTTTTGTACGGTGCTTTTAATTTTTGGAAATACACGCATTTAACCCTATATTGTTTCCTCATATATGTATTGGCATCATCCCATAAGTTCCTTTACTATCCTTTGTTCATGGAACTTCCTGATTTTCCTTTTCCTTTTCTTTCTTAGATTCATTGCTAGTTCGCAAGTGAATTGTATTTTCCACCTATTAGTGTCTGGCTGAATTTCCCATTCATAAGCTATTTCTTCCAGTTTTCATATCTTCGTGGTCAAAAGTATACAAATAGGATTTTAATTCTCTTCCATTAATTACAACTGGATTTGGACTCCAGCACACGATCTCTGATAGACATAGTTAGATCTGCCCTTGGGAAGAACTTCTCTTATGCATGTAACCTCAGAGACACAATCTTATGCTTGTAACCCCAAAGCTCAGGTGGTCTAGAGAGCCCAATATGATGTATGTTATTCCATGCCACCTTTCCATCTGGATGATCTGTCCTGTGTTGAAAGTGAATATCATAGTCCTCAACAATATTGGATTGAGGTCCGCATCTCCCTTCCTTTCTGTTCATATGCTTCCAACATTTAGATACACCCATGTTGGTCGTGTGTATGTTAAAAATTCTTCCAGGTTTCTGATGTTTTGGTGCTCCATCAAGACAAAACACCTTCTGGTAATCTTTTGTCTCTCAAAGGCATAAAATCTCTCTATCTGCCATAGGTGCAATCACATTGGCTCTCTTTTCCTTGCCAATTGCATAACCTATGTCTTCCCAATTCCTTCACTTTCAAGATATGTGTATCTTCATAGTCAAAGGAAATCTCCCATGGCCAACATAAAGTCAAGCTTGTTTATTTTTTATTGTTTTCTTGTTGACCATTTTTGCCTTCGTTTTTTTTTTTTTTTAATTTTCATCCTTCCAACTATCTGTTTATAGGAATAGGATAATTATTAACTAATATGTGAACTAATTATTGATATATAAGGACTTAACCTTCTCATTTTGGTTGGCTTCTTACTTGGATTCTCTATTGTATTTTCTTGGCATTTTGCTTCCTTTAGTATGATTCCTCATCCTCCCCATCTTTTGTGTCTTATCTGTGTGTGTGTGTCTGTGTGTGTGTGTGTATGTTGTCTGTGTGTGTTTCACATAACACTTCTAATGAAATTCCAAGACATAGCCAGTCGGTTTTTATGGATACCAATTCAATGTGATATGCCTTGAAAACTCACATTCCATCAGTTTCAGCCACATTTCCTGCAAGGAATGTCCCATTAATCCTCTTTTATAAGCACATATTCTCACTAACTTGACTTAAAGCAAACAACAGATTTTTGGTGCCTTCTTAGAGTCGTATTGTTGTCACCTTTTCCCTTTCTTTTTCCAGGGTCCTTGACTACTATGAGAGAGTGAAATAATATTTATTTGTGTTGCTGAGACTGATAGATGTGATGTAGGCCAATGCTCTCAACAACATTGCCACCGGAGGCAAGTGTCAAGAATTCATTCTTGCTTATGGCTGGGTAAGAGTCTGTGGTGCTTTTTGAAGACAGTGAGATGGTAGTAATGTCTGGGAACTCCAGGCTTGTCTTCAGTTATAAACACAACTGGAAAATTACCACATCAGAGCAACATGGTGGAAATAGATGTGAAGCATACAAAGCAATCTGCACAGAAAAAGAGCAAAGAAGTCACAGAGAACTTGGGAGATGACTGGAGACATGGATTTGACAGCCATGGGCGATTGTTGCTTAAGAGAACAGATAGACAATGCAAAGAACAAAGGTACAGGAGAGAGAAGCACACTCGGAATGCAGAAGGAACACGTTTCCCAAAGTCATTGGCTGTGACCAGCAGAGTGTATGAATGGCATGAGTTATAGCCAACAAAGGGTGTTGAGTCTGGAGTTTTCAGATCATCAGGCTTGGCAGACTCGAGAGAACACTGTGTTTTTTTCTTGGAGAGGACAGCAGCAAGCACCTAGGTGCAGACAGCCTGGAAACCATGATCAGAGACTATAACAGGGGACAGAGTGGGAAGAAGGTGGATTCTAGCCGTGCATCCATGGGAGGCTGTGTTTATGGAGATAAGTTAATGGGGGCACACGAAATTTTGGGCTCTCGCACCAGCAGCATCAATACCGAACTACTGGCCAAAGATAGGATGGTGAGGACGTTAGATGCGAAACCTGCAAACATGAAATCCCAACCGTGGATTACTGGGGGACTTCCTTGCTCAGTTCAAGTTGTTTTGTCCCAGGAGAAAAGACTCTCCCATAGTGGACTAGAAGAAAGCCCTGTCCACATGCTTTCTCGTGACCACAGCATTCTACAGGCCTTTGTTCTGTTGAGATGGTTGAAAATCTCCTTTCACGGGCATGCCAGAGCCCATCAAGATGAACATCACCATGTTGACCAAGTCACTTTTATCAGAGGAAAAGGAATGGCCTATATTGATGGCCTGCAATGCCCACTCGAGCAGAACTGTGAATTGAGCTGCAATGCCCTTGCAAAGACTAGTGGATAAAGAAGGTGTGGTCGATATTGGCAACAGCATATTCCTCAGCCATAAGGGAGGATGAACTCTGGTACTTGCATTGACATGAATGCCACAGGACTGAGTGAAGCAAAATGAAATAGGTAAGCAGACAAAGGGAAATATCATATGTCTTTCCTCGTAAATGGCTCAGGAGGAATACCATGGCCCCTAGTAAAGGAAACGAAAACTGAAGGTGAAGAAGTCAGAGAATGAGACTAAACAGGAGTGACTCAGGATTCTGAGAACCAAGCTGAGGGCAACAGAAAAGAGACACATGCAGGCAACGAGAGAACTGGCTAATCGGTGTTGAGGAGTTGTGGCATATATTAGGGTGAGCACTAGGTTGTATAAGGAACTAAAGCATCCGTGAATACTCTGTCAAAAAACAAAGAGGCAACCTACAGAATGGGAGAAGGTATTTGCAAATGACAGTACAGACAAAAGGTTGATATTCAGGATCTATCAAGGACTCCTCAAACTCAACACACACAAAACAGACAATCATATCAAAAACTGGGCAGAAGATATAAACAGACACTTGTCCAATGAAGATATACAAATGACTATCAGACACATGAAAAAATGTTCATCATCACTAGCCGTCAGGGTGATTCAAATAAAAACCACAATGATAGGGGCGCCTGGGTGGCGCAGTGGGTTAAGCCGCTGCCTTTGGCTCAGGTCATGATCTCAGGGTCCTGGGATCGAGTCCCGCATTGGGCTCTCTGCTCAGCAGGGAGCCTGCTTCTTCTCATCTCTCTCTCTGTCTGTCTCTCTGCCTATTTGTGATCTCTCTCTCTGTCAAATAAATAAATAAATAAAATCTTAAAAAAAAAAAAAAAAAAAATGATATATCACCTTACACCAGGTAGAATGGCCAAAATTAGCAAGACAGGAAACAACATGTGTTGGAGGGGATTTGGAGAAAGGGAATCCCTCTTCCACAGTTGGTGGGAATGCAAGTTGTTGCAGCTTCTTTGGAGAACAGTATGGAGATTCCTCAAGAAATTAAATATAGAGCTTCCCTATGACCCAGCAATTGCACTACTGGGTATTTACCCCAAAGATACAGATGTAGTGAAAAGAAGGGCCATCTCTACCCCCAACGTGTATAGCAGCATTGGCCACGGTCGCCACACTGTGGAAATAAGAACCAAGATGCTCTTCAACGGACGAATGGATAAGAAAGATGTGGTCCATATCCACTATGGAGTATTATGCCTCCATCAGAAAGGACGAATACCCAATTTTTTAGGAACATGGACAGGACTGGAAGAGATTATGCTGAGTGAAATATGTCAAGCAGAAAGAGTCAATAATCATATGGTTTCACTTATTTGTGGAGCATAACAAATAGCATGGATGACATGGGGAGATAGAGAGGAGAAGGGAGTTGGGGGAAATTGGAAGTGGAGGTGAACCATGATAGACAATGGAATCGAAAAAACAATATGTGGGTTTTGAAGGGGCAGGGGTTGGGAGGTTGGGGGATCCAAGTGGTGGGTATTGGAGAGGGCAAGGATTGCATGGAACACTGCGTGTGGTGAAAAAATAATGAATACTGTTACACTGAAAATAAATAAAAAATAAATTAAAGAAAAACGGATGACAGATGACAGGCTGGCTTTCTCAACAGAACAAAAAAAAAAAAAAAAAAAAAAACAATCTGCCCCTTTCAAAACCAGATGAACACAATGAGAAAAAAGAAAAGAATTATATTTTTACTATCTTCAATTACAAAAATGGCATGGAAATTGTTTCCTAAAATCTCGTTATCTTAATTGGGTCTTTATCCTTGTAAATTAGAGTATATCTGCCTCCTCCATTTCTGGAATCGATGAGAAGAAATGACATTGCCTTCAATAAATGTCTAGAATAGTGGCCCAGGAAAATGATTTGGACATGCCTTATGTGTGTTGGCAGGTGTTTGATTACTGCTTCAAACCCTTCGTCACTACTAGAGAGCTGAGATTTTGTAGGTTTCCTGACCTTATCTTGGGAGTTGATAGGTGTCTTGGAATTTATTCTTTTCTCTCAGTACTTGGATGTGGCATAATTGTGCAACAGGTCTTTTAGGCTTTTTTTTTTTCCTTTCTATATGTTGTCATGTGGTCTAATAAATTCAGCTGTGTAGTTGTCTTCCTGATTTATCCAGGTAAGGGCTCCAGTTTCATAATGTTTTCAAAAATGACGTGTGAGATCTCCTTATTTTTTTCTTATTTCCTTGTATTTCTTTTATTTTGATAATCATAAATATTATTTAATATTTTCTGTTAACTTTGAAGTTTGTTTCTTCATTTTATAGTTCCTTATGGCGTCCAGATAGGTTGCATTTTTTCAGTGCTTTTGATTTTTGGAAACACACTCATTTAAACCTATATTGTTTCCCCATAAAATGTTTGGCATCATCCCGTAAGTTTCTTTATTTTCCATTTTTCTTGGCACTTTTGAATTTTCCTTTTTGATTTTCATTCTTTGAATCATTGCTAGCTCACTAGTGTGTTCTGTTTTCCACATATTAGTGTCTGGCTGTGTTTCCCCTTTGTAAGTGATTTCTTTCGGTTTTCCTATCTTTGTGATCATAAGTATACAAGATAGGATTTGAATTCACTACCATTAATTATGACTTGTTTTGGGCTCCAACAACAATCTGTGATAGACAATGTTAGGTCTCCCCTTGGGTAGAACTTATCTTATGGTCCTCAGAGACACAATATTACACATGTATCCCCAAAGCTCAGATGGTCTAGAGAGCCCAAGGTGATGTATGTTATTCCTTACCACATTTTCATCTGGATGATCTGTCCTGTGCTGAAAGTGAATATCGTCATCCCCAACAATATTGGATTGAGGTCCCCGTATCCCTTCCTTTCTGTTCATATGCTTCCCACATTTAGATACACCCATGTAGGTGGTGTATATATATTGGCAATTCTTCCAAGTTTCTGATGTCTTGATGCTCCATTAAGACAAAACACTTTCCAGAAAATCTTTGACTCTCAAAGGCATAAGGGCTCTCTATCTGCCATAGGAACAATCACTTTTGCTATTTCTTCTTGCCAATTGCATAAACTATGTATTCCAAATTCCTTCACATTCAAACTATGTGTATCTTTATAGTAGAAGGAAATCTCCTATGGACAACAAAAGGTTGAGCTTGTTTAGTTTTTGTTGTTTTCTTGTGGACCGTTTGTGCCATTTTTAAAAAGTTTTTATTTATTTATTTGACAGACAGAAATCACAAGTAGGCCGAGTAGCAGGCAGAGAGAGAAGAAGGAAAGCTGGCCCCCTGCTGAGCAGCGAGCCCTATATGGTACTCTATCCCTGGACCCTGAAATCATGTCCATGAATGCAGCACCTTAACCCACTGAGCCACACAGACGCATTCTGCCAATTTTTTTTTTCTTTTTTTATTTCATCCAATCAAAAATCTGCAGTGACGATTGAATTTGGTCCTGAATACTTCAACTAATTATTGATAGGTAAGAAGGTAACTTTCTCATTTTGCTTGGTTTCTGACTTAGATTCTCTGTGCCTTTCCACTATATGGTATTTTCTTTGAGGTTTGGTTTTTTAGTGCATTTCTTCAATTCCTCCCCAAATTTTGTGTGTTCTGTGTGTGTGTGTGTGTGTGTGTGTGTGCTGTCGGTGATTGTTTCACATAACATTTATAATTAAATTTCAAGAGATAGGGATTCAGTATTTTAAAAATAGCAATTCATTTTGAAAACTCACTTTTCAAAACTTTCAGCCACATTTCCTACAAGGAATATCACCTTTATTCCTCTTTGATAAACACGTATTCTCAAAAATGTGTCTTCAAACACCAAATATTTTGTGCCTGGTTAGAGTCGTATTGTTTGTCCCTTTTTCCCTTGCTTTTTCATATGTCTTTTGACTGTTATGAGAGAGTGAAATCGTCTCTTATTTATCTTTCTGAGACTGATAGATGTTACATAGCCCATGCTCTCCACAGCACTGCCATATGAGGTAAGTGGAAGAATTCATTCTTGCTTATGCCTCAGTAAGGATTTGCAGTGACTTGGAGGACAGTTAGATGGTAGTATTGTCTGAGAACCCCTGGCTTGGTCTTCAGCCAAGAACACAACTGGAAGATTACCACATTAACTGCAACTTGATGGAAATTGACCTGAAGCCTACAAAGTAAACTCCAAGCAAAAGAGAAAAAATGTCACAGAGACTATAGAAGAAGATTGGAGACATGGTTCAGGGGAGAAGTGGGCATTGGTTCATTAGAGGGCAGTTAGCTAATGCAAAAGAGAAAGTCAGAGGAGAGTGCAGCACACTGGGAATTCAGAAGGAACATGTTTCCAAATGCCATTGCCTTTGACCTCAAAGGGTCTGAATGGCACGACTTCTTGCCAACAAATGGTCTTGAGGCCTGGAGATTTCTGATCTGCAGGCTTGGTAGACATTAAATCGAGAGAACACAAGTCAAATCGAGGGACAAGTCAAATAATGCCAAGGAAAAACAACAAGAAATTATCAAGGCCAGGCATTCGGAGTGAAACCTACATAGAACACGCCTTATGGAGGATTGAAAGCAGCGTCTAGTATACTCGCTGTACATCAGAAAGCACAGAAGATATCAGGGAGACTCGAACCAAACATTTAAAACTGATAAGAATAAAAGAAAATAAAGAGTTCCTGATGAGAATATTGGTAACAAACTGGAAGCAAAGTCCGAGAAGCTGGCAGAAGTAGAGGGTCCATTTAGTGACCTGGAAAAACAAGATTATAAAATAAGGAAGGAAATCCAAAGAGAGAAGAAAGAATGATGGAACATGACAATGATCTTAGAGAAGTCATCGTCTCCAAGGAATGGAAAGAAGTGCCTATTGTAGGAGAGTAGGAGTGAGAGAAAAAAAAGAGGGCTGAACATGAATTTGAGAAATCGGGCCTGAAAATGTCCCTTGTCTGGGAGCAGAAACAGAGAGCCAGATTCAGAGACACAGAGAACTCCATCACCTTCCACAGAAGCAGAGCACCAAAAGACATAGTGTCTTTCCCCCTGCAAAAGCTAGAAATGAAGGATATCTCTTCACACAAATATGCTTGGGAGAGTAGTTTGTCCATAGCCCAGTCACTGACTTCAAGAGGACAAGCTTGACCAGTTCTCGAAATAGGGCAGATAGTTCAACCAACACCAGCCCAAGCCAAAATCCTTATCCCTTGTATTTCAGATAAATGACAGAGCAGTGGTTCTTGTATAGAACTAGGAGGTATTCAGAAGTCAAAGCTGTGTCCCAGGGTGTATCCATCAATTCAAAGGCGGACTTCAGCAGCTCAACTCATGATCCCAGGGTCATGCCATCTACTCTGGTCTCAGGTTCCCAGATCAGGGACAAGTCAGTTTCTCCATCTCCAGCTCCACCCCCTGATAGTGATCTCTTTGTTTCTCTGTCCAATACGTGCATGTGCATCATTTGACAAAAAAAAAAAAAAAAAAGAAAGAAAGAAAGAAAGAAAGAAAGAAAAAAACAAAAGCAGTGCACAATAAAGGATGCGGCTCAGAGGATATTTTTTTTAATTTGGACCTAGGCTCCTATAGAAGGCAGCCAGGTACAGAGAACCTACCACCATCCTAAAATGTCAGATCTTTGCTCTGAGATCCCTTGTTCTTTGTCTTCCTGGACTCTTCACCAACCTGAAGCATCCACTCTCTGTCATGCTGTACTGGCCCCTTCTGACACATTGCTCATCCTCTCCTGGTTCCATTAGAACATGTCCATCTTCTGCAAGAGGCACTGTTTGCTTATCACATGAAACCATTTGGGGGATGGTCATGAGAGGGTGAAGGCAGGATTGTGCTGCCACATCTCCATTCAGTTCTATATTGGGTAGCTGCACAACCCTATGGGAATGCTCAAGGTTCTTAAACATTTGTATCCTCTTCAATGAATCTTTTTGGAGATTCAGTTGTCATCCTGATATGTGCATTAAAGTATTTCAGATGGCTTCATGTGGGCTATGGGTCTCTTCCAACATGCTCCACGCTTGCTCCTGTGGACTCCAAGTACATGAGTCCATCCTGGACCTAAGTTTCTAAGGTGTAGTGTCTGCCTTTGTTGCTTTGTCTCTTTTGAAGATTGGGAGGCCATTTTTGCACAATTTCCGGATACCCTAGAGGTACTCATGCCATCGCTGTTGAGGACCCCAGACATGTCTTTCATGGTTGTGGGTGTTACCTTTGAGCTTTCCTTGGGTGGCACTTTTCCTGGTCAGAAGCGCCCTAATTGGGTGAGAAGACCAACCCATGTGCAGGGCAGGAATTCTTACCCTGAGGCTATTTGAGGCATGTTTATTTCTTGGTCTTTCGTGGGTAGGATGGAATGGTGGATTCTTGATTTTCTCTGGAGTCTAGAGGGCTAGTGCTAACAGTCACCACCAAAGACTATGAATTTGGCCATAGCGAAGGTGACACTAACTCATCTCACATACTCTTGGTGAAGACCCAGGCCGCTCCAGCGGTTTGGGAGGGCTTGGGAACCTCTTGGTCCACCCTTGACTGATACAGCCAAGTGTAGTTATCAGTTGTGGGTTGATGAGGAGCGGTTGCTATGACCTCAAAGCTTTGTGCATCACAGAAGCTGGCTTCACGTAAGCAGAAGTCCCTCTCTCATGACCTTTGAGTCCTATGGCTTTAGGTAGGAAGCCCTTGGAAGGACAGAAAAAAAGCCCTCTAGCCTGATTAAGAACTCAGGTTGTCTTGTGTTTTAATGTCCCTCTTTTCCTTTCTAGACAAAGAGAAAAGAAAATGATGTTTGGTATACCATCCTCTAGGCCAGCATTTATCCAAAGACGGCAAGGTTTTCCTATTTCCACTGCAACTTCCAGAGATCTCAAGAAACAGTGAGGACATTTGGGTATCAAGAGTTCTCTATGGGGGTTGAAATCCTTTGGGAGAGTCCTTTCTCAGCAACTTGTCCCTATGGGACAGTGATGATTAAGGGATGGTAAGTCCCTTTACAAAGAAAAATGTTAGGGCATGAATGTACTGTGCTGTCTGTGTCCTCAACACCTAGTGTTCTGAAACACGAGTCATAAGCAATTAGGGCTCTGTCTTCCTGGTTTTCCCTTAAACCCCGTTGCAAAGTCTTCAGGAGAGTAACTTGTGCCTCAGAGCTAACTCTTAAGGAAGAGCCATAGACCGCACCCCTTGTCATTTTAGTTTACTCTACCTGCTGTGGTAATGGGTATAGCTGTGTTGACCAAGTCTTTAAATCAGAAAAAAAAGAATGGCCTTTATCGATGGTCTGCAATGCCCACTCTAGTAGCACTGTGGATTGAGCCACAATACCCTTGCAAAGACTAGTGGATAAAGAAGGCGTGGTCCATCTTGTCAACAGAGTATTCCTCAGGCATCAGGGAGGATGAACCCCTGCTACTTGCACTGACATAAATGCCACAGGACTGGGTGATGCAAAGTGAAAAAGGGAATCAGGCAAAGGGAAATATCATATGTCTTACTTCGTATGTGCCCCAGGAGGAATACCATGGCCCTTAGTAAAGAAAGGGAAAACTGAAGGAGAAGAAGTCAGACAAGGAGACAAACCATGACTGACTCAGGATTCTTAGAACCAAGCTGAGGGTATCGGAAAAGAGACACATGCAGTGAATGAGGGAACTGGTTCATGGGTGTTCAGGAGTTGTTGTAGCACTAGGTCATATAGGGAAATAACGCATCCATGAATACTCTGTCAAAAACGGATGATGGAAGAGACACTGGCTTCCACAGCATAACAAAAAAATTAAGAGAAAAACAATCTGGCCTTTTCAAAACAAGATCAATATAGGAAAGAACTATATTTTTTATTATCTTTACTTATTAAAATGCCTTAGAGTTTGTGTCCTATAATGTCATTATCTGAATTGGGTCCTTATATTTCTAAATTATAGTATCCCTACCTCCTCCATTTCTGGAATTGATGAGAAGAAAAAACATTGCCTTCATTAAATGTGTAGAAGAGGTGACCAGGACACTGATGTGGTTCTGGCATTTTGTGTTTTGGCATGAATTTGATTTCTGCTTCAACTGCTTTATTCATTACTAGAGAGCACAAATTTTGTAGATTTCCTGACCTAATCTTTGGGAATTGATATGTGTCTTGTAATTTATCCTTATATCTCAGTTCTTGGATTTGCTGGTATAATAGTGTAGAGGTTTCTTTAGGTTAATTTTTTTCTCCATTCTATCAGTTGTCATGTGGTCTCATATTTTCGACTGTGTGCTTGTCTCCATGTTTTATGCAGGTAATGGCTCCTCCAGTTTGTTAATGTTTTCAGTACTGACGTGTGAGTTCACCTGATTATTTCCTATGTGTTTGTTTGTATTTGTTTTATTTTGATGACAATATGTATTATTTCTTTTTTTAATTGGATAACTGTGGACTTTGTTTCTTCTTTTCCTAGTTTTTATGGCATCCAGGTTGTTTGCTTTTTTTCGGGGTTTTTAATTTTTGAAAATACATGCATTTAAACATATATTCCTCCTCATAGTATTTTTTTGGCTCACCCCATAAGTTTCTTGACTTTACTTTTTTTTTGTTCATGGCACTTTCTGATTTTCCTTTTAATTTTCTTTCTTTGATTCATTACTATTTTGCGAGTGTGTTTGCTTTCCAGCTATAAGTGTCTGGCTGTGTTTCGATTTGAAAATGATTTCTTTCCATTTTCATACCTTCATGGTCATAAGTATACAAGATAAAATTTGAATTCTCTTCCATTAATTACAGCTTGATTTGGACACCAGCACACGATCTGTATAGACAAAAATAAGTCTGCCCTTGGGAAAAACTTGTCTTATGATTTTCAGCGACATAATCTTATGCATGTTTCCCCAAAGCTCAAGTGTTTTAGAGAGCCCATGAGGACGTCTGTTATTTCTTACCACCTTTCCATCCGGATGATCTGTCCTGTGCTGAATGTGGGTAACGTAGTACCCAACAATATTAGATTGGGTTCCCCGTCTCCCTACCTTTCTGTTAATACGCTTCCAATATTTAGATACACCCATATTAGTGGTGTATATATTGGCAATTTTTCCAAGTTTCTGATGTTTTGATGTTCCATCAAGACTAAACACCTTCCGGTAATCTTTTGTCTCTCGAAGGCAGAAAATCTCTCTATCTGCCATAGGCACAATCACATTGGCTATCTTCTCATTGCCAATTGCATAACCAATGTCTTCCAGATTTGTTCACTTTCAAGCGAAGTATATCTTTAGAGTTGAAGGAAATCTCCTATGGGCAACAGAAGGTCGAGCTTGTAAAGTTTTTGTTGTTTTCTTGTGGACATTTTTTGCCCTTTTTTTCCTTTTCTTAAAAATTTTCATCCAGTACAACAATCTGTTTGTAGTGACAGAAGAATTTAGTCCTGAATACCTGAACTAATCATTGATAGTTAAGAACTTAACTTTCTCATTTTGGTATGTTTCTGACTTGAATTATCTGTGCCTTTCCCCTTTATGATATTTTCTTCGTGTTTTTTGACCCTTAGTGTGATTCCTCACATCATCCCCATCTTTTGTGTGTTTCATCTCTGTGTGTGTGTGTGTGTGTGTGTGTGTGTGTGTGTGTGTGTGTGTGTGTTGTCTGATTGGGTTTCACATAACACTAATAATTAAATTTTGAGAGATAGGAAGTCAGGCTTTTATGGAGAGCAGTTCAATTTGACATGCCTTAAGAACTCACATTCCGTCAGTTTCAGCCAAATTTCCTACAAAGAATGTCATCTCTTGTCCTCTTTGATAAACTCGTATTCTCACAAATCTGCCTTCAAACAAACACCAAATTTTGGGTGCCTGGTTAGAATCGTATTATTTGTCCCTTTTCCCCTTACTTTTTCACATGTTTCTTGTTAAATGAAAGAGTGAAATCGTATGCTATTTGTCTTTCTGAGACTGATAGATGTGACGTAGCCCATTTCTCTGCACAACACTGTCATATGAGGCAAGTGGCAAGAATTAATTCTTGCTTATGCCTCACTAAGAATTTGTGGTGCCTTTGGAAGACAGTGAGATGGTAGTAGTATCTGAGAACTCCAGGTTTGTCCTCAGCCATGAACACAACTGGAAGATTACCACATCGACTGCAACTTGGCAGAAATTGACCTGAAGCCTACGAAGTAAACTCCACAGTGAAAGAGAAAAGAAGTCACAGAGACTATAGGAGAAGATTGGAGACGTTCCTTCGGGAAAAGTTGGTGGTTGGTGCTGCAGAGGGCAGGGAGCCAATGCAAAAGACCAAGGCACAGGGAAGCGGAGCACACTGGGAACCAACAAGGAACCAAGCAAAAGGCTGTGACCAGCAGAGTGTCTGAATGGCATGAGTTCTTGCAAACAAATAGTCTTGAGGCCTGGAGATTTAAGATCAGTAGACTTGGCAAACATCAAATCGAGAGAACACTGTGTTTCTCTTGCAGAGGACACCAGCAAGCAACCAGGTTCAGACAGCATGAATATCATGATCCGAAACAATAGAAGGAGACACAGTGGGAATTTGGTGGTTTCTGGCAGTGCATCCGTGAGAGGCTGTGTTTTTGATGTTTCGATGGGAGCACAATAAATTTTGTGCTCTCGCACCAGCAGCATAAAGACTGAGCTACGGGCCAAAGACGGGATGGTGAGGACATTACTGCCTAACGTGCCAACAGGAAATCCCAACCATTGAACACAGGGTCGACTGCATTTCTCTGTGAAGTAGCTTAGTCCCAGGAGAACAGACTCTCCCATAGGGGACTAGAAGAAAGCCCTGCCCAAGTGCTCTCTCCTGACCACAACCATTCTTCATGCTTTTGTTCTTTTGAGTTGGTTAAACATCTCCTTTCACAGGCACACCAGACGCCACAAGGCTAAACCAGAGCATATTCGGCCCAGAACCCAAATACACCAACAGCAGGCAAGAGGAGCCTGTGCAGATGACTTGCCTCAAGGATGGGGATAGCAACAAAACAACAACAGAGGGAATGCATGCCACACACACACACCTGAGACTCCCACAAGGGCCAGCCCTTGGACTCTCCATGATCTCTTCCTCCTAACGATATTACCCTCAGTGTAGAAAACAGATGTGCTTTCTAAATACAGAGAGGAATACAGAGACCTAGATACAATGCAAAGATGAATAACCAATTGATGCTGAGGAAAAAGAACAAGAAATGATCATGGATAGGCAATCGTAGTGAAACTCTACATATTACACACCCAATGGAGGATTGAAAGCAGTGGCCAGGATACTCCCTGTATATATGAAAACATAAAAGATATCAGAGAATCTCGAACCACAGAGATAAAACTGATAAAAATAAAATAAAATAAGATAAGATTATAAATAAAATAAAAGACTTTCTGATGAAAAGTGGGTAGCATACTAGATACAAACTCCAGGAAGCTGGCAGAAGCAGATGATAAAATTAGTGACCCGGGGCAAAAAGACTCGAAAATAAGGAAGCAAATCCAAAGAGAGTAGGAAGACTGTTGGAACATGACAATGAGCTTAGGGAACTCATTGACTCCAAGGAATGGGTATTCTTGGAGAACTAGAAGTAAAGAAAATATAGGGATAAGCATTTATTTGCAAAATCAGAGCTGTAAAAGTCCCTCATCTGGGAGCAGAAATAGGGATAAGCATTTATTTGCAAAATCAGAGCTGTAAAAGTCCCTCATCTGGGAGCAGAAACAGATATTTAGATTCAGAGGCACAGATGACTCCCATCACCATCAACAGAAGCACAGCACCACAAGACATAGTGTCATTTACCCTGAAAAAATCTATCATAGGAGGAATTCTCTTTACCCAAATATGTGTGGGAGAGTAGTTTCTCTATAGCCAAATCACTGACTTCAAGAGGACAAGCTATAGCAGCTCTTGAAGCAGGTCGGATAGAGCAAGCAACACCAGCCCAAGTGAAAATCCATATACCCTGCATTTCTTAACAATGACAGAGCAGTGGTTCTTGTCAAGGACTAGGAGGTATTAAGAAGACAAAGATTGGGTCATGGGGTATGTCCATCAGTTCAGAAGTGGCCTTCAGCTCAACTCAGGATCCCAGGGTCATGACATTGACTCTGGTCTCAGGTTTCCTGCTCAGTGGCAAGTCTTCTTCTCCTGCCCCCAAATCCATCCCCTGATTGTGATCTCTCTGTATCACTGTCAAATACGTACATGTGCATCGTTTGACAAAAAACAGAAACAAAACCAGTGTACAGGATTCCCTGGTGTCAGAGGGTGTTTTATTTAACTTGGATCTAGGTCCCTGTGGAATACAGCCAAGTACAGAGCACCTCCCACCATCCCGCTATGCCAGACCTTAGATGGGAGGTCAATTGTTCATTATCCTCTTCTTTGTCTTCCTGTATCTCCTCACCATCTGCTGTCTGTTGTGCTGTAATGGCCCCTGGTTGAGATATTGTTATCCTCTCCTGGCTCCCTAAGAACATGCCCATCTTATGCAAGAGGCACTGTTTGGTTATTGCATGAAATCATTTTAGGGATGGTAATGTGATGTTTAAAGCAGGCTTGTGCTGTAACATCTCCTTTCAGTTTCCCAGAGGGTATCTGCAGAACCCTGAGGGAATGCTCATGGTTCTTCAACATTCAAATCCTCTTTTTTTCGTCATGTTGGAGATACAAGTTGTCATCCTTAAAAGGGCATGGATTCTTTAAGATGATTTCACTTGTTCTATGGGTCTCTTCCAACATGCTCCTTGCTTGCTTCTGTGGACTCCAAGTTCATGAGTCTGTCCTGGACCTAATGTGTAGAGTGTAGAGTCTGCCTATGTTGTTTGGTCAGTTTTGAAGTTTGGGAGGCCGTTTTGGCATGATTTCCAAAGCTGCAAGATGTACTAGTGTGTCGCTGTAGAAGAGACTAGACATGTATTTGCAATGGTTGTGAGTGTTCCTTTAAGCTTTTCTTGGGTGGCTATTTTCCTGGTCAGAAGAGACATGATTGGGTTGGAGGCCCCTAGCCACGTGCAGGGCGTGTATTTCTTCTCCTGAGGCTTCATTTGAGGCCTTATTGTTTTTGGTCTTTCGTGGCTAAGATGGAATGGTGGATTCTTGCCTTTCTCTGGAGTCAAGAGGGATGGTGATGACAGTCACAAGGAAAGACTACAATTTGGCCATGGATAAGGTGACACTTACTCACTTTACACACTGCCATGGTGAGAGACCCAGGCGCCTCCAACACTTTTGGAGGTCTTGGGATCCTCTTGGCCCACCCATGACTATCCCAGCCAAGTGTAGTGTGTAGTGATGAGGCGTGGTTTGATAAGGAGTGGTTGCTTTGACCTCAAATCTTCGTGACATCACAGAAGCTGGATTCACTGAAGCAGCAGTCCCACTCTCAGGAACTTTCAGTCCTATGGCTTAAGGTAGGAAGCTCCAGGATGGACAGAAAAAGGGCCCTCTGAGCCTGGTCAAGAACTCAGGTTGTCTTGTGTGTTAATGTCCCACTTCGCCTTTCTAGACAAAGGGAAAAGAAAATAACATTTGGTATACCATCCTTTAGGCCAACTATTCTCCGGAGATGGCAAGGTTTTCATAATTCCACTGGAATTTCTAGAGATATCAAGAAACAGTGAGGCTTCTTGAGTATCAACTGCTATCTGTGGGGTTTGTCATCCTGTGGGTGAGAGAGTCCCCCTCAACATATTTTCCTTATGGGTCAGAGATGACTAAGGAATGGAAAGGAAAAATGTTAGGGCATGGATGTATTGTGCTTTTTGTTTCCTCATGTCCCAGTGTTTGAAACATGTGTCATAAGGGGTTAGGGCTCTGTCTATCTGGCTTTATTTAAACACCTTTGCAAAGGAGAGTAACATTCTGCATGAGAACAAACTCTTAAGGAGGAGCCCTGGACAGGACCCCTTGTCAACTAGTTAACTCTACCTTCTGTGGCAATGGGTATAGCCATGTTAACCACATCTCTTTAATCAGAGGAAAAGGAACAGCCTATATCGATGGCCTGCGTGTTTCAATCGAGCAGAACTGCGGATTGAGCTTCAATGTCCTTGCAAAGACTAGTAGATAAAAAAAAGCAGTAGGCCTATTGGCCACACAGTATTCCACAGCCATCAGGGACGATGAACCCCTGGTACTTGCATTGACATGAATGCCACCGGACTGAGTGATGCAAAGTGAAAAAGGCAAGAGACAAATAAAAATATCATATGGCTTCTCTCATATGTGCCCCAGGAGGAATACCATGACCCTTAGTAAAGGTAAGGAAAACTGGAAGGGAAGAAGTCAGAGAAGGAGTCAAACTGGGTGTGACTCAGGACTCTGAGAACAAAGCTGAGGGTTACAGAAAATACAAAAATGCAGTGAATGAGGGAAGAGGATAATTGGTATTGAGGATTCGTGGCAGGTATTAGAATGAGCACTAGATCTTATATGGAGCCAAAACATCCTTGAATACTCTTCAAAAACGGATGATGGAGGGGGCAAGATGTCGGGGAAGTAGGAGGAGGCGCCTTTTCAACCTGTACCCTAAAGCAATTGATTACCTACCAAAGAACTTCGATCACCCATGAAATCAGCCCAAGATTAGAATTATACATATCTAGATCTCTACAGGGGCAGAAGTCACCAGCGGGCAGGTAAAGTGGTATAAGTGCTGACTGATATTGGAAGATGGTGGTGAGCCTCCAGAGGTGACTGGTTGGAAAGTAATAACCCAATATGTGAGTGCCCTGCGTCTGGGGACCAGCATTAACTTGGAGACTGGTTGAAAGCACTCCAAAAAAGCAAAGGATTGTGGGAAGGGGGGGTTGTGGGAATTGGGGCTTAAGTCCCCAGTACCAGGGCACTGAGCCAGTGTGGGTGGAGAAAGCAGGCCTTGTTTCCTGAGCCGCCAGCATGCCCGAGACTGAGTGGGGTCTGGATCCTGGGAAGGTATGGGAGCCATGCCAGATGGCAGAATGCACGAGCCCTGCTACAGAGCTTGAGATGCAAACCCCTCAACCTCCCCTGAGTGATGTATTAAGGCCCAGCTATCACTCTTTGACCTGTGCCATTGTTTCAGAGCCTAAGAAATATGCCACAATCTCTCCCCTATGAGAGGTGCACCAAGGCCCAGCCTGTGCCCTCTTTGCAGAGCCTGAGACGCGTGCACGACCCACATCCATTGAGGGGGACTGGAGGAATTAACTCAGGGAGCATCATTGACTGAAAACTCACGTGGCAGGCCTCTCCCACCAGAAACCAAACCAGTAAAGAAAAAAAAAAGTCTACAAAAGAATAACCACCACTATTTCATAGGACAACTTTTATTTTTAATTTATTCCCACTGTTCTGGCTCATTTTTTTAATAAAGATAATTTTTAACCTAGTTACCATCACAGTGAGCTGTCCAGTACATCAAATTCATTAATAATCTTCTAACCTGAACTACATACACCTCTGTTTTCCTTTTGCATTTCTATTTTTTGAATTTCTTGTTTTTATTTTAGTTTAGTTTTGCCATGTTTATTCTTTTCTTATTTTTATTTTCTAATATTCATATAGAGTTAAATTTTAAAGTAATACCCTTTCCCCAATCAATATTATCCCTATAGCTAAACAAAATTTTAATCCCCTTTATCTTAGGAAAGATGAATCCTTTAACAAAGATATCAAGATACATCCAGGTAGAATCAGAACAACCTTCCTCACCCATACTGAGAATTTATAACCACTCTCCCATCTTTTCCTTCTGCCATTGTTTCTGTGTTTTTGTTTTTGTCTTCATAGTATATAAATCTTACACTTTGGGTTCTTTTCAAAGAGATTCTTCCTTTATTTGCATATTTTTCTCTTATTATATACCTTTATCAGTCTTTTTGTTTGTCTGATTTAGTTTGTATACCTCATAAATCTTACCATGGAGACCATTTGGACTGAACCTTCTCTTTCATCTTCCCTTTCTTTCCTCTCTCTCCCTCTCTCTCTCTTCTTTTTTTCTTTTTCTTTTCTATTTTTTCTCACTTGGGTGGGTAATACTAATTGCTCATAAATGTTCCAGGGTGCACCTTGACTGCACCATGATCGATACATCCAGCTATATCTGTTCAGTCATCTCTCACCAAAATGACTAGGAGAAGGAAGGCCCAACAGAAGAAAAATACAGAGGATGGACTTTACGCAACAGAGCTAAGAGCTATTAACATAGACAATATGTCAGAAAGAGAATTCAGGAGAACAATTATCCAGGCAATAGCTAGGTTGGAGAAATCCATGGATGACAAAATAGAATTTATAAGGACCAAGCTGAAAGCAACCAGAAAGGATGTTCACAATGTTAGGGAGGTGCTAAAACCTACCAGGGATGAGGTTCACAATGCTACCACTGAGTTCCAATTTAATATAAATACTCTCAAAGCTAGGGTAACTGAGGCAGAAGATAGAATTAGTGATCCAGAGGACAAACAGATAGAGAGGAAGGATCAAGAGGATGCTTGGAATAAACAGCTTAGAAACCATGGAAAAAGAATCCCAAAATAAATGATGCTATGAAACATTCCAACGTCAAAGTTATTGGAATCCCTGAAAGGGAGGAGAAAAAAAGAAGTCTAGAAGATTAGTGGAACAAGTTCTTCATTAAAATTTTCCCAGTTTCGAGAATGGAACCAGTATTCAGGTACTAGAGGTCGATCGGTCTCCAAACAAGATTATTGATTCAAAAAAAAAAAAAAATCAAGGCACCTGATAGTCAAACTGAGGAATCATAATTGTAGGTATAATCTCTTGAAAGCCACTAGTACATAGAGGCTTCTTACTTACAGAGCAAGCCCATCAGAATAAAATCAGACCTGTTCACAGAGACCTCTCAAGCCAGAAAGGGCTGGTAATATATATTCAGGGCACTTAATGAGAAGAACATGCAGCCAACAATAATTTATCCAGCAAGAATGACATTCTAAATGGGCGGAGAGATAAAGAGTTTCTATGACTGGCAAGGCATAAAAGACTGTTCCACCACCAGGGCAGCACTGCATGAAATATTAACTATTAATTTTATGTTAGAAGGTTATTATGGAATTTGATGCACTGGACATCTTACTATGATGGTAAGTAGGTGAAAAATGATCTATATTAAAAAATGAACCAAAATAGTGGATACATATTAAAAATGAAAGTTGTATCTAAGAAGTAGTGGTGGTTTTTCTCTTGTATTCTTTTTTTTCCCCCTTCCTGGTTGGTTTTCTGTCAGAGGAACTTGCAAGGTGGGTTTTTAGTCAATGGAGTTCCCTAAGTTAAGTCCTCCTGCCCCCCTCAAGGGGGCGGGCTATGAGGAAACTGGTGTTTTCAGGCTTTTGTTCTCTGGAGATTTAATGTTGTTAAATTTATTTTTCCTCTCGCCTTGACAACTTTTGATGATTTTGGAGGTTTAGAGGAAAGCAAACTGAACCCTGACCTCCCTCTCAGAGAGAAGCCTCAGTCTGGTCCCCTGTGGGTGCTGCAGAGTTCTGTCTGTGCCCAAATCCACCACAGCAGTGGCTGTATGGGCATCTCCAGACCGCCAGAGAGGTTCGAAGCAGCGATTGCACAATGAGATTTTCCTGCTGGCCTGAGCTGGTATTGCCTGGTCTTTCTGGGTCTAAGAGCACTGGGCTTGCATGCACCTCTCTCAGGGGATGTTGTGGGCTGCCTGCACAAGTCTCAGGCTCTGACAACAGGGTGCAAGTACAAGATTACAAGTCTGTGCCTTCACACATCTCTCTCAGGGGAGGGTTTGGAGCGTGCACTGGTCTCTGTCTCTGATACAATGGCGTGGGTCTAGGAGTGCCAGCTGGGCCTTCACACACCTCTCTCAGGGGAGGGTTAGGGGTATGCGTGTCTCAGGCTCTGTAGCACATCTTGGCATTCTGCAGTCTGGCGAAGCTCCCAGCATTTCACAGGTGCCAGACCCCATACATTCTTGGGTGTGAGGGCAGCTCAGAGACCAAGAGCTTGTTTCTCTGCCACACTCTCTCTGGCTCAGTGCCAGGTGTCTGTCCTGGGTCTGGGGACTTAAGCCCCTTTTCCTAGCTGCTCCAAATCCCACAATTATCCCCCGAAATCTTTTGCTTTTTTTGATTGTTTTCAACCAGTCTCCAAGTTTATGATGGTCCCCAGATTCAGGGCATTCTCATATTAGGGGTATGCTTTCCAATCAGTCGCCTCTGGTGGCTCACTCCCCATTTTGTTTATCTTCCAATATCAGTATCAGTCTGATGTTCCACTCTGCTTTACCTGACCTCTGATGTCTTCTGTCCCTGTAGAGATCCAGATGGGTATAATTCTGATCTCAGGCTGATTTCATGGATGATCAGAGTTCATGGGTAGGTAAATAGCTCATTTAAAGGTACAGATTGAAATGCCTCCTACTGCTCCTTTCATGCCATCTTGTCTCCCTAAATATTTGTCCTCTTAATACTTCATAGTTGTAGACAAAAACCAGTGCTCTACCATTGTTCAGAAAAATGGATTTTGGCTTGGGCGGGTGTAGCTTCCTCTATCCGACCTGCTTCAAAAGGTGGTTTAGCTTATTCTTTGAATTCAGTGACTTGGCTATGGAAAAACTATTCTCCCACACATATTTGGGTAAAGAGAATTACTGCATTGCTAACAGGGGAATGACACTATGTCTTGAATTGCTCTGCTTCTGTGAATCGTTATGGGAGTCCTCTGTGCCTCTGAATCTGGATCTCTGTTTCTGCTCCTGAATGAGAGACATTTTCAGCTCTGATTTCTCAATGACATGTTCAACCCTATTTTTTCTCTCCCTCCTAGTTATCCTACAATAGGCACCTCTTTCCACTACTTAAAGTCGATAATTTTCCTAAGCTCATTTTAATGTTCCATCATTCTTCCTTCTCTCTCAGACTTTGCTTACTTACTCCTCCAGGTCACTAATTTGATTCTGTGCTTTTGCCAGCTTCCTGCACTTTTCATCCAGTCAGCTATCAATCTTTTCATAAGTAACTCTTTATTTTATTTTATTTTATTTTTATCAGTTTTATTCCTGTGGTTCACACTCCCTGATATCTTCTGTGTTTTCTGATGTACACAAAGTAACAAAGCCGCTGCTTTCAATCCTCCATCAAGCGTGTTATATGTAGAGCTTTCACTCCAACTGCCTGGCCATGATCATGTCTTCTTTTTTTTTTTCCCCCCTTGGCATCAATTGACTCTTCCATCATTTAACTGGATCTAGGTCTCTTTCTTCTTCTCTGTATTAGAAAAGCCCATTCTGTTTTCTAGCCAGATGGTAATTTATTTAGAAATAAGAGATCTTGCAGTGCCCACGGGCTGGCCCTTGAGAGACTCACAGGTGTCTGTATGTGGCATGCATGCCCTCTATTGTTTTGTTGAGGATGTCCACTGTTCTTGAGGCCAGTCTTCTGCAGAGGCTCTCCTTGTCTGCTGTTTTGTGTGTTTGGGGTCTGGGCTGAATATGCTGAGGTTTAGCGTGGTGGTCTCTGGTGTCCTGTGAAAGGAGATGTTCAACACACTCAACAGAATGAAGTTCTGCAGCATGCTGTGGTCAGGAGAGAGCATGTGGGCAGTGTTTTCTTCTAGTCCTCTACGGGAGAGCCTGTTCTCCTGGGACAGAGCAATTTGGACTGAGGAAGGCAGTTCCCCATGTGTTACATGGTTGGGATTTCGTGTTTGCCAGTTAGGCAGCTAATTTCCTCACTGTCCTGTCTTTGGCCAGTATCTCAGTCTTCATGCTGCTGGCACAAGAGCCTATAATTTCCTGGACCCCATCGAGTCATCTCCACGAACACTGCCTCTCATGGATGCACTGCCAGAAACCACCATCTTCCCACAGTGTCTCCTGGTATTGTCTCTGATCATGGTTTTCAGACTCTTTGCACAAGGGTGCTTTTTGGTGTCCTCTGCAGGAAAGACACAGTGTTCTCTCGAGTCAATGTCTGCCAAGCCTGTTGATCTGAAATCTCCAGGCCTCAAGACCTTTTGTTGGCAAGAATCCGGGCCCTTGAGACCCTCTCCTGGTCACAGTCAATGTCATTGGGAAATAGGCTCCTTGTGGGTTCCCAGTGTGCTCTGGTCTCCTGTGCCTTTGTCTTTTGCATTGTCTCACTGCCCTCTGATGAACTAACCGCCCACATCTCCCCTGTGCCATGTATCCAATCTTCTCCCATAATCTCTGAGACTACTTTTCTCTTTTGCTGTGGAGTTTACTTTGTAGGCCTCAAGTTAATTGATGCCATGTTGCTGTTGTTGTAGTAATCTTCCTCTTGTGTTCAAGGCTGAAGACAAGCCTGGAGTTCTCAAACACTACTACCATCTCACTGTCCTTCAAAGGCACCACAGATTCCTACCGATGCATATACAAGAATAAATTCTTGCCACTTGCCTCATGTGGCAGTGCTGTTTAGAGCATTAGGCTGCATCACATCTGCCAGTCTCAGAAAAGCGAATAACAGATGATATCATTCTCTCATGGTAGTCAAGAGAAACATATGAAAAAGAAAGTCAAAAAGGGAAAAACAATAGGATTCTAAGCAGGCACAAAAAATGTGGTGTTTTTTTGAAGGCAGGTTTCTGAGAATATGTGTTTATCAAAGAGGATAAAAGTTGACATTCTTTGTAGGAAATGTTCCTGAAAGTGATCGAATGTGAGTTTTCAAGGCATGTCAAATTGAATTCCTATCCATAAAAGATAGACTTCCTGTATCTTAAAGTTCAATTATAAGTGTTATGTGAAAAAACACAGACAACACACTCACACGTTCACACACACACACACACACACACACGCACAAACACACACAGAGAAGATTTGCAAAAGTGGCAGAAGAAGTGAGGAATCACACTAATGGAAGCAACCCCCAAAGAAAATACTGTAAAGGTGAAAGGCACAGAGTATCCAATCAGAAAGCAAACAAAATGAGAAAGTTAACTACTTATCTATCAATAATTCCTTCAAGTATTCAGGAATAAATTTTCCCACCACTGTAAACCTATTGTTGGTCTGAATGAAAGTTTTAAAAAAAGGCAAAAAATGTCAACAAGAATAAAACAAAAATGAAACAAGCCCGACCTTTTGTTGCCCAGAGATTATTTCTTTTTACTATAAAGATACACAAAGCTTGGATGTGAGGTAATTGGGAAGACATAGGTTATGCAATTGGCAAGGGGAAGAGAGCCAAAGTGAGTGTGTCTGTGGCAGATAGAGAAATTTTATGCCTTCTAGAGACAAAAGATTACCGGAAGGTGTTTTGTCTTAAAGGAGCATCAAAACATCAGAAACTTGGAAGAATTACCAACGTATAAACCACAAACATGCCTATATCTAAAGATTGGAAACATATGAACACAAAGGAAGGAAGGTGGGGACCTCAATCCAATATTTTCTGAACTATGATATCCACTTTCAGTACAGGACCAATCATCTGGATGGAAAGGCTGTAAGGAATAGCAGACGTCATCATAGCCTCCCTAGACCACCTGAGCTTTGGGGATCCATGTGAAAGTTTGTGTCTCTGAGGAGCATAAGAGACACTCTTCCACAGGCAGACTTAACTTTGACTATCAGAGATTGTGTGCTGGAGTCCAAATCATGTCATAATGAATGGAAGAGAATTCAAATCCTATCTTGTATACTTATGACCACAAAGGTATGAAATCTTATAGAAAATATTTGTGAATGGGAAACACAGCTACACAGTGATAGGTGGAAAAAACAACATACTTGTGAACTAGTTTTGAATCAAAGATGGAAAATCCAAAGGAAAAAGAAAGTGCCATGAACAAAGGAAAGTAAAGAAAATTATGGGATGAAGCCAAACATTTTATGGAGAAACAATATAGCGTTAAGTGAGTGTATATCCAAAAATTCAAAACACCTAAAAAAAAGCATCCTAACTTGATGCCAGAGGGAACAAGAAGAAGAATCGAACTCCAAATTTAACAGAAAAAATTAAATAATAAATATGATAATCCAAATAAAGGAAATACAAACAAACCAATAGTAAAAAATCAGGAGAACTTGCACGTCTGTTTTGAAAATGTTAACAAACTGGACAAGTCATTACATGGAGAAAAATGGGAGATAAGCACAGAGCTGAAAGTAGTAAACCACATGACAACTGATAGAAAGGAAAAATAAGTAACCTAAAAGATCAGTCTACACAATTATGTTAGCACATCCAAGAACTAAGAAAAAAGGATAAATTCACAGACACATATCAGCTCCCAAGATTAGATCAGGAAACCTACAAACTCTGAGATCTCTTCTAGTGACTAAAGTGTTTGACGCAGTAATTGAACACCTGCAAAAACACAAAAAGCCAGGTCCAAACCATTTTCCTGGGCAACTCTTCTAGACATTTAGTGAAGGCAATATCATTTCTTCTCATTAATTCCAGAAAGGGAAAAGGCGGGAAGACTAATTAACAAATATAAAGACCCAATTCAGATAAGGACAATATAGGAAAGAAATTCCATGCCATTTCAATAATTAACTACCCTCTGGGGAACTGCATGAAGATGTGGCAACACAACCGTGCTTTCACCCTCTCATGACCACCCCCCGAATCGCTTCATGCAATAAGCAGACAGTGCATCATATAGAATATTGGCATGTTCTAATGGGGCCAGGAGAGGATGAACAATGTGTCAACAAGGGCCATTACAGAAGGACCAACAGTGGATGCTACAGTTTTGTGAGGAAATCCAGGAAGACAAAGAACAGGAGAATGAACAAGGGGGCTCAGAGTAAAGGTCTAGTTTTGTAGGATGGTGGGAGGTGCTTTGAACCTCGCTGCCTTCCATAGGGACCTAGGTCCAAGTTAAATAAAATATCCTCTGGCCCCAGTCAATCCTTGTACACTGGTTTTGGTTTTGGTTTTGGGTTTTTGTTAAACGATGCACATGCATGTATTTGACAGAGAGTCAGAGAGATCACAATAAGGGAGTGGAGCTGGAGAGGGAGAAGCTGACTTGCCCTTGAGCAGGGAACCTGAGACCAGAGTCGAGGCCATAACTCTGGGATCATAAGTTGAGCTGAAGGCCCTCTCTGAACTGATGGACACACCCTGGGACCCAATCTTTGTCTTCTAAATACCTGCTAGTTCTAGACAATAACCGCTGCTCTATCATTGATCAGAAATGCAGGGGATATGGATTTCAGCTTGGGCTGGTGTTGCTTGAGCTATCTGACCTGCTTTAAGAGCTGGTCTAGCTTATCCTCCTGAAGTCAGAGATTTGGCTATGGACAAACTATTCTCCCACGCATATTTGTGTAAAGAGAATCCCTCCATTGCTTGCTTTTGCAGAGGCAATGATATTATGTCTTTGGGTGCTCTGCTTCTATGGATAATGATGGGATTCCTCTTTGCCTTTGAATCTGGATCTCTGTTTCTGCTCCCAGATGAGGGACATTTTCAGCCCCTATTTCTCAAATCGATGTTCATTCCTCTTTTTTCTTTCCCTCCTTGTTCTCCTACAATAGGCATCTCATTCCATTCCATGACTTCCTTAACTTTTTTTCTTAATTTTTTATTTTTTATAAACATATATTTTTATCCATAGGGGTACAGGTCTGTGAATCACCAGGTTTACACACTTCACAGCATTCACGAAAGCACATACCCTCCCCAATGTCCATAATCCCACCCCCTTCTCCCAAACCCCCTCCCCCCAGTAACCCTCAGTTTGTTTTGTGAGATTAAGAGTCACTTATGGTTTGTCTCCCTCCCAATCCCATCTTGTTTCATTTATTCTTCTCCTACCCACTTAAGCCCCCATGTTGCATCACCACTTCCTCATATCAGGGAGATCATAGGATAGTTGTCTTTCTCTGCTTGACTTATTTCTCTAAGCATGATGCGCTCTAGTTCCATCCATGTTTTCGCAAATGGCAAGATTTCATTTCTTTTAATGGCTGCATAGTATTCCGTTGTGTATATATACCACGTCTTCTTGATCCATTTATCCGTTGATGGACATCTAGGTTCTTTCCATAGTTTGGCTATTGTGGACATTGCGGCTATAATCATTCGGGTGCACGTGCCCCTTTGGATCACTACGTTTGTATCTTTAGGGTAAATACCCAATAGTGCAATTGCTGGGTCATAGTGCAGTTCTATTTTCAACATTTTGAGGAACCTCCATGCTGTTTTCCAGAGTGGCTGCACCAGCTTGCATTCCAACCAACAGTGTAGGAGGGTTCCCCTTTCTCCACATCCTCACCAGCATCTGTCATTTCCTGTCTTGTTGATTTAGGACTCAATGTGTGAAAGGAATCCATCCCAATCCTTGAGGAAAACACAGGCAGCAACCTCTTCGACCTCAGCTGCAGCAACATCTTCATAGGAACAACGCCAAAGGCAAGGGAAGCAAGGGCAAAAATGAACTACTGGGATTTCATCAAGATCAAAAGCTTTTGCACAGCAAAGGAAACAGTTAACAAAATCAAAAGACAACTGACAGAATGGAAGAAGATATTTGCAAATGACATATCACATAAAGGACTAGTGTCCAGAATCTATAAAAAACTTAGCAAACTCAACACCCAAAGAACAAATAATCCAATCAAGAAATGGGCAGAGAACATGAACAGACATTTCTGCAAAGAAGACATCCAGATGGCCAACAGACACATGAAAAAGTGCTCCATATCACTTGGCATAAGGGAAATACAAATCAAAACCACAATGAGATATCACTTCACACCAGTCAGAATGGCTAAAATCAACAAGTCAGGAATTGACAGATGCTGGCGAGCATGCGGAGAAAGGGGAACCCTCCTACACTGTTGGTGGGAATGCAAGCTGGTGCAACCACTCTGGAAAACAGCATGGAGGTTCCTCAAAATGTTGAAAATAGAACTGCCCTATGACCCAGCAATTGCACTATTGGGTATTTACCCTAAAGATACAAACGTAGTGATCCAAAGGGGCACGTGCACCTGAATGATTATAGCCGCAATGTCCACAATAGCCAAACTATGGAAAGAACCTAGATGTCCATCAACGGATGAATGGATCAAGAAGACGTGGTATATATACACAACGGAATACTATGCAGCCATTAAGAGAAATGAAATCTTGCCATTTGCGAAAACATGGATGGAACTAGAGCGCATCATGCTTAGAGAAATAAGTCAAGCAGAGAAAGACAACTATCCTATGATCTCCCTGATATGAGGAAGTGGTGATGCAACATGGGGGCTTAAGTGGGTAGGAGAAGAATAAATGAAACAAGATGGGATTGGGAAGGAGACAAACCATAAGTGACTCTTAATCTCACAAAACAAACTGAGGGTTACTGGAGGGAGGGGGTTTGGGAGAAGGGGGTGGGATTATGGACATTGGGGAGGGTATGTGCTTTCGTGAGTGCTGTGAAGTGTGTAAACCTGGTGATTCACAGACCTGTACCCCTATGGATAAAAATATATGTTTATTAAAAAAAATAAAACAAAGAGGCAACCCACGGAATGGGAGAAGGTATGTGCAAATGACAGTACAGACAAAAGGTTGATATCCAGGATCTATAATAAACTCCTAAAACTCAACACACACAAAACAGACTATCATATCAAAAACTGGGCAGAAGATATGAACAGACACTTCAATGATGACATGCAAATGGCTACCAGACACATGAAAAAATGTTCATCATAACTAGCTATGAGATAAATTCAAATTAAAACTTCATTGTGATATCACCTTTCACCAGTTAGAATTGCCAAAATTAGTAAGACAGAAAACAACATGTGTTGAAGGGGATGTGGAGAAAGGAAAACCATCCTACACTGTTGGTGGGAATGCAAGTTGGTGCAGCCTCTTTGGAGAAAGTATGGAGATTCCTCAAGAAATTAAAGTAGAACTTCCCTATGACTCTGCAATTGCACTACTGTGTATTTACCCCAAAGATGCAGATGTAGTGAAAAGAAGAGCCATCTGTACCCCAATGTTTATAGCAGCAATGGCCATGGTCGCCAAATGGTGGAAAGAACCAAGATGCCCTTCCATGGACGAATGGATAAGGAAGATGTGGTCCATATACACTATGGAGTATTATGCCTCCATCAGGAAGGATGAATACCCAACTTTTGTACCAACATGTACGGGACTGAAAGAGCTTATGCTGAGTGATATAAGTCAAACAGAGAGAGTCAATTATCATATGATTTCACTTATTTGTGGAGCATAACAAATAGCATGGACGACATTGGAGTTAGAAGGGAGCTGGGGATTTGGAACGGGAGGTGAATCATGAGAGAATATGGACTCTGAAAAACAATGAGGGGTTTGAAGTGGCAGGGGGTGGGAGGTTGGGGTACCAGGTGGTGGGAATTATAGAAGGCATGGGTTGCATGGAGCACGGGGTGTGGTGAAAAATAATGATACTATTATTCTGAAAATAAATAAATTAAAAAGAAAAAATAATGATACTATTATGCTGAAAATAAATGAATTTTTAAAAAAGGAAAAAAAAGAGTTGTGTTATATCTTAAGATGAACACTAGGTCATATATGGAACTAAGACATCAGCGACTAATTTGTCAAAAAGCTATGATGGATGACAGGCTGGATTCCTCAAGGTAACAAAAAAACTAACATAAAAACAAACTGGCCCTTTCAAAGCAGTTGAAGACAGAGAAAAGGAATGGAGTATATTTTTATTATCTTTACTTATTAAAATGGCATGGAATTTGTTTCCTATAATGTCCTTATCTGAATTGGGTCTTTATACTTCTAAATTAGAATATACATGCCTCCTCCATTTTTGGAATTGATGAAATGAAACGACCTTGTCTTCATTAAATGTCTAGGTGAGTTGACCAGGAAAATGATTTGGACCTGGCCTTCTGTGTGTTGACAGGTATTTGATTACTGCTTCAAATGCCTTAGTCACTAGTAGAAAGTTCAGATTATGTAGGTCTTCTGACCTAATCTTGGGAGTTGATATGTTTCTTGGAATTTATCCTTTTCTCTCAGTTCTTGGATTTGCTGACATAATTGTGCAGACGGATCTTTTAGGTTAATTTTTTTTTCCCTTCTATCAGGGTCATGTGGTCTCAAACTTGCAACTGTGTGCTTGTCTCCATGTTTTATCCAGGTAATGGCTTCTTCAGTTTGTGAGTTTTCAAAACTGACATGTGAGTTCTCCTGACTTTTTCCTAATGGTTTGTTTGTATTTCTTTTATTTCAATGAACATTTGTATTATATCATTTTGTCTTTAGCTTAGGAGTTTGTTAGTGATTTTCCAGTTCCTTATGGCGTCAAGGTAGGTTGCTTTTTTCCTGTGTTTTTAATTGCTTGAAATACATGTGTTTAACCTTATATATTTTCTTCATAATATGTTTTGGCATCATCCTTTTTTTTTTTTTTTTTTTACTTTCCATTGTTCATGGCACTTTCTGATTTTCCTTTCAATTTCCTTTCTTTGATTCATTAGTTGTTCATGAGTGTGTTGTATTTTTCACCTATTAGTGCCTGGCTGTATCCATCTTTGGAGACTGATTTCTTTCCATTTTCATACCTTCATGGTCATAAGTATACAAGATAGGATTTGAATTTTCTTCCATTAATTAGGACTTGTTTTGGACTCCAGCACAGGATCTGTGATAGACAATGTTAAGTCTTCCCTTGGGATGAACTTCTGTTATGGTCATCAGAGACACAACTTATGCATGCTTCCCCAAAACTCAAGGTGTCTAGAGAGCCCATGATGATGTCTGTTAATATTTACTACCTTTCCTTCTGCATGATCTATCCTATGCAAAAAGTGGACATCCTAGTCCCCAAATATATTGGATGGAGTTCCACAACTCCCTTCCTTTCTTTTCACATGCTTTCAACATTAAATACACCCACGTTGGTTGTGTATATATTGGCAGTTCTTCCAAGTTTCTTACGTTTTGATAATCCACAAAGACAATACACCTTACAGTAACCTTTTGTCTCTCGAAGGAATAAAATCTATCTGCTATAGGCACAATCACATTGGCTCTCTTCTCCTTGACAATTGCATAACCTATGTCTTCCCCATTCCCTCACTTTCAAGCTATTCGTATCTTTATATTATAAGGAAATCTCCTATGGGCAACAAAAGGTTGAGCTTGTGGTGGTTTTTTATCTTTTCTTTTTGGAATTTTTTGCCCTTTTTATTTTTATTTATCCAGCCCAACAATCTGTTTCTAGTGGTACGAGAACTTATTCCTGAATACTTGAACTAACTGTTCATAGGTAAGGACTTATCTTTCTCGTTTCGGTTGGCTTCTGATGTGGATTCTCTGTGACTTCTACTTTGTAGTATTTTATTTGGGGTTTCCATCCTTTAGTGCGATTCCTCACTTCCTACCTATCTTTTGTGTGTCTTATCTGTGTGTGTGAGTATTGTCTCTGTGTTTCACATAACACATAATTTGAAATTTCAAGAGATAGAAGTCAGTCTTCTTTGGAAAGCAATTTAATTTGATATGCCTTAAAAACTCACATTCCATCACTTTCAGCCACATTTCCTACAAAGAATGTCCAATTTAGTCCTCTTTTATAAACACGTGATATCACTAACCTGTCTTCAAACAAACTCCCAACTTTGGGGTGCCTGGTTAAAGTCGTATTCTTTGTCCCCTTTTCCCTTGTTTTTTTTTTTTTTTTTTTTTTTTTTTTTTTTTTCTTGACTACCAGGAGAGAGTGAAATCGTATGTTATTTGTCATTCTGGCACTGATAGATGTGACATAGGCTAATGTTCTCCACAATTCTGCCACATGAGGCAAGTGGCAAGAATTCATTCTTGCTTATGGCTGGTAAGATTCTGTGGGGCTTTGCAGGACAGTGAGATGGTAGAATTGTCCGGGAACTCCAGAATTGTCTTTAGCCAGGAAAACAACAGGAAGATTACCACATCAACTTCAACATGGCAGTAATGGACCTGGTGCCTACAAAGCAAACTCCATAGCAAAAGAGAGTATAAGTTGCAAGAATGGAAACATGGTTTAGGGGGAAAGTGGGCGGTTGGTGCTTCAGAGGGCTGTGAGACAATGCAAAAGACAAAGGTATAGGAGAGTGGAGAACACTGGGAACCCACAAGGAGTATGTTTCCCAATGCTATTGGCGGTGAACAGCAGAGGTTCCAAATGGCATGAGTTCTTGCCAACAGAGGGTTTTGAGACCGGAGATTTCAGATTTGCCAGCTTTGCAGACATCGACTCAGGATAACACTGTGTTTCTCTTTGAGAGGACACCAACAAGCAAGAAGCAACCAGGTGCAGACAGCCTGGAAACCATGAAAAAAGACAATACCAAGAGACACAATAGGAAGATGGTGTGTTCTGACAGTGCATGTGTGAGAGGCAGTGTTCGTGGAGATCACTCAATGGGAGCATAAGAAATTTTGGGCTCTCACACAGGCAGCATAAATACAGAGCTACTGGCCAAAGATAGGACTGTGAGCACATTACTGCCTAACCTTCAAACACGAGGTCCCAACAGTCAAACACAGGGGGGACTGCCTTCCTCACCCAAGTTGCTTAGTTCGAGGAGAACAGACTCTCTTGTAGGGGAATAGAAGAAAGCGCTGCCCACATGCTCTCTCATGAGCAAAGCATTCTGCAACCTTCGTTCTGTTGAGTTGTTTAAAGGTCTCCTTTCACATGCACACCAGTGCCCACCAAGATAAACCTCACTGTATTCAACCCAGACACTAGGTAATCAAAACTGCAGGCAAAGAGAGCCTCTGCAGATGACTGGCCTCAATGACAGGGGAGAGCCACAACACAACAGCAAAGGACATTCATGCCACAAAAAATCGAGACTCCCTCTTAGGCCATCCCTTGCCCACTCCATGATCTCTTTTTCCATAAAAATTACCTTCAGGTTAGAAAAAAGTATCGGCTTTTCGAATACAGAGAAGAAGAGAGAGACATAATTCCAATTCAAATATGGAAGAATCAATTGCTACCGAAGAAATAGAACAAGAAATTATCAAGGCCAAGCAATGAAGTGAAACCTGTACATGTAACAGGACTGAGGGAGGATGGAAAGCAGCAGCCAGGATACTCACTGTACATCAGAAAAACATAGAAGTCATTGGGGAGTCTCAAACCACAGAAATAAAAGAGATTAAAAAAATAAAATATTGAGGCCCTGATGAAAGATGGGTAGCAGACTGGATGCAAAGGCGATATACCTGGCAGAAGCAGAGGATCAAATTATAATGATGGAACATGACAATGAGCTTAGAGAAGTCATCGACTCCAAGGAATGCAACGGTACCTATTGTAGGAGAACTAGGAGTGAGATAAATAAAGATGGCTGACCATTTCTTTGAGAAATCAGTGCTGAAAGTGTCCCTCATGGGAGCAGAAACAGAGATCCTGATTCAGAGGCACAGAGGTGTCCCATCACCATCAACAGAAGCAGAGTCCCAGAAAACATAGTGTCGTTACCCCTGGAAAACCTAGCAAAGGAGGAATTCTCTTACCCAAATATGCTTGGGAGAGTAGTTTGTCCATAGCCAAGTCACTGACTTCAAGACTAAAAGCTATACCAGGTTTAGAAGCAGGTCATATAGAGCAAGCAACACCTGCCAACTCTAAATACCATATCCCTTCCATTTCTGAGCAATGACAGTGAAGCTGTACTTGTCTAGAACTAGGAGGTATTCACAAGATAAAAATTGGGTTCTGTGGTGAGTCTATAAGTTCAGAGGCGGGCTTCAGCTCAACTAATGATCCCAGGGTCATTGCATCGATCTTGGTCTAAAGTTCCTGCTCAGAGGCAAGTCTGCTTCTATCTCTCCAGCTCCACCCCCAATTGTGATATCTCTGTTTCTCTACCAAATACGTGCATGCCCATATTTTGACAAAAATAAAAACAAAAACTGTAAAAAATTTTACTGGGTCCAGAGGATGGTTTATTTAATTTGGATTTAGGTCCCAGTGGAATGCAGCCAGGTACAAAGAACATCCCACATCCTAAAATGCCAGACTGTCACTCTTAGCTTCCTTGTTCTTTCCCCTGTTCTCTGTCTTTCTGGATCACCTCACCAACCTGTAGCATCTGATGTCTGTCCCGCTGTAATGCCCCCTTGTTGACACTTTGTCATCCTTTCCTGGCTCCATTAGAACATGCCCATTACCACAAGAGTCACTGTTTGCTTATCGCATGATATGTTGCCACTTGGGGCATGATCATGAGAGCATTAAGGCAGGATTGTGCTGCCACATCTCCATTCATTTCCCACAAAGGTAGCTGCGCAAACTGTGGAACTTCTCAAGGTTCTTCAACATTTGAATCCTCTTCAATGCATCCCTTTGGAGATACACCTTGTTATCTTCAAATGGGGATGAATGTCTTTCAGATGAATTCACATGGTCTATGGGTCTCTTCCAACTTGCTCCACACTTGCTCCTGTGAAATCCAAGTACATGAGTCTGTCCTGGACCTCAGGATTTCGGGTGATGAGTCTGCCTTTGGTGCTTGTTCACTTCTAAAGAACAGGAGGCCATTATGGCCCAATATCTTGAGATGCTAGGGATACTCATGTCCTTTCTATTGAAGACTCCAGACATGTTTTTGTCATGGTTGTGGGTGTTACCTGGGAGCTTTCCTTGGGTGACCATTTTCCTGGTCAGAAGTGCTCTGATAGCGAGGGAGGACCATAGCCATGTGTTCAGTGTGGAGTTCCTCCCCTCAGTCATTGTTTGATGCCTGACTCTTCCTTGGCCTATCGTTGGTAAGATGGAATGGTGGATACCTGCCTTTCTCCGGAGTCCAGAGGGCTGGTGCTGACAGTCATGACCAGAGACTGCAAATTCGCCATGGGGAAGGTAACACCGACTCGGTTCACAAACTGCCTTGGTGAGAGACCCAGACAGCTCCAGCTGTTGGGGAGGGCTTGGGATACTCTTGGTCCACCCATGACTACTCCAGCCAAGTGCCATGATCAGGTATGGTTTGGAGAGGAGTGGTTGCTAACCTCAAACTTTGCGACATCAAAGAAGTTGGTTTCACTGAAACAGCAGTCCCTCTCTCATGACCTTTGAGTCCTATGGCTTTAGGTATGAAGCTCCGGAAGGATGGAAAAGGAGCCCTCTGAGATTGATAAAAAACTCGGTCATCTTGTGTGTTAATTTCCCACTTTGCCTTTCTAGACAAGGAAAAAAGAAAATGACATTCAGTATACCATCCGTTTGGCCAACATTTCTCCAGAGATGGCAGGGTTTTCCTATTTCAACTGTAATTTCTGAAGATCTCAAGAAACAGTGGGGCCTCTTGGGTATCAACAGCTCTCTTTGAGGTTTGTCATCCTGTGGTTTAGAGAGTCCTTTCTCAGAGACTTCTCTATATGGGTTAGTGATGATTAAGGGATGGAAAGTCCCTTTTCAAGAAAAAATGTTAGGGAATAAATGTATTGTGCTGTCTGTGTCCTTAGCACCCAGTGTTCTGAAACAGGAGTCATAAGGGATTAGGGCTCTGTCTACCTGTTTTTACTTTAAACACCTTTGCAAATTCTTCAAGGAGAGTGGAATTCTACATGATATCTAACCCTTAAGGAAAATCCCTGGAGAGCACTCCTTGTTATCATTAGTTAACTCTACCTACTGTGGTAATGGGTATAGCCATGTTAACGAAGTCTCTTAATCAGAGGAAAAGGAATGTACTATATCAATGCCCACTCGAGCAGAAGTGTGGATGGAGCTGCAATGCCCTTGCAAAGACTAGTGGATAAAGAAATTGTGATCCGTATTGGCAACAGAGTATTCCTCAGGCATCAGAGAAAATAAACCCCTGCTCCTTTCACTTACATGAATGCCACACGACTGGGTGATGTGAAATGAAAAAGGCAAGCAGACAAAACGAAATATGATATGGCTTCTCTCATATGTACCCCAGGAGGAATACCTTGGGCCTTAGTAGAAAGAAGGGAAAACTGAAGGGTAAGAAGTCAGAGAAGGAGACAAACCAGGAGTGACTCAGGACTCTGAGGAACCAAACTGAATGTTAGAGAAAAGAGATACATGCAAGAAATGAGGGAACTGGCTAATGGGTGTTGAGGAGTTGTGCCATATATTAGGAGGAGCTCTAGGTTGTATATGGAACTAAAGCATCTGTGAATACTCTGTCAAAACAGATGATGGATGAGAGGCTGGCTTCCTCAACATAACAAAAATAAAATAAAAACAAACTCGCCCTTTGAAAAGGAGGTGAACACAGAGAAAAGGAAATAATTATATTTTTATTATCCTTTCTTATTAAAACAGCATGGAATTTGTTTCTGGTAACGTCCTTATCTGAATTGGGTCTTTATCCTTGTAAATTAGAGTCTACTCACCTCCTCTATTTCTGGTATCACTGAGAAGAAATGACATTGCTTTCATTAAATGTCTAGGTGAGCTGACCAGGAAAATGATTTGTATTTGACCTTCTGTTTTGGAGAGGTGTTTGATTATTCCTCAAACACTTTAGTCACTTGTAGAGAGCTCAGATTTTCTAGGTTTCTTGACCCAATCTTGGGAGTTGATGTGTCTTGCATTTTATCCTTATCTCACAGTTCTTGGATTTGCTGTCATAATTGTGTAATGGGTCTTTTAGGTAATTTTTTGCCCTTTTGATAAATTGTCATGTAGTCTCATACTTTCAACTATATCCTTGTTTCCCTGTTGAATCCAGGTAATGGCTCCTCCAGTTTGTTAAAGTTTTCAAAGCTGACGTGAGAGTTCTCCTGATTTTTTCCTATTGCTTTGTTTGTATTTCTTTTATTTCAATATATATTATGTCTTTTATCTGTTCACTTTGGGGTTTGTTTCATCTTTTTCTAGATTCTTATGCTGTCAGTTAGAAGGCTTTTTTCCGGTGTTTTTAATTTTTTGAAATAAACGCATTTAACCATATATTCTTTCCCCATAAAATATTTCGGTCTCATCCCATATGTTTCTTGACTTTTCTTTGTTCAAGTTATTTTCTGATTTTCCTTTTGATTGCCCCTCTTTGACTCACTGCTAGTCCGGGAGTGTGTTGTGTTTTCCACATATTAGTGTCTGGCTGTGTTTCCCATTCCTATGTGATTTCTTTCCATTGTCATATTTTCATGGTCATATTTTCCAAGATAGGATTTGAATTTTCTTCTATTAATTACAACTGGATATGGACACCAGCACAGGTTATATTATAGACAATGTTAGGTCTACCCTTGGGAAGACATTCTCTTATGGTCCTCAGGAACACAACCTTAAGCATATTTTTCCAAACTCAAATATGGTGACGGCTGTTATTCCTTACCACCTTTGCATCTGGATGATCTGTCCTGTGCTGAAAGTGGATATCGTAGTTTCCAACGATATTAAATTGTGGTCCCCATCTCCCTTCCTTCCTGTTCATATGCTTCCAAAATTTAGATACACCCACGTTAGTGGTGTATATGTTGGCAATTCTTCCAAGTTTCTGATGATTTGATGCTCTATCAAGGCAAAACTCTTTCCGATAATCTTTTCTCTCTCGAAGGCATAAAATCTATCTGCCATAGGCACAATCACTTCGGCTCTCCTCTCTTTGCCAATTGCATAACCTATGTCTTCCCAATTCTTTCACTTTCAAACTATGTGTATCTTTATCGTCGAAGGAGATCTCATATGGCCTACATAAGGTTGAGCTTGTTTTGTTTCTGTTGTTTTATTGTTGACCTTTTTGCTTTATTTTTTTGCTTTTTTTTTTTTTTTTTAAATTTTCATCCAGTCCAATAATTTGTTTGCAGTGACAGGAGAATTTAGTCCTAAATACTTGCACCAATTATTGGTAGGTAAGGAGTTAACATTCTCATTTTTTGTAGTTTCTGACTCAGATTCTCCGTGCCTTTCCCCTTTATGATATTTTTTTGGAGTTTGCTTCGTTTAGTCCGATTCCTCACTTCTTCCCCATTTTTTGTGTGTCTTATCTGTGTGTGTGAGAGTGTATGTGTGTGTGTTTTGTCTGTGTGTATTGTCTGTATGTGTTACACATAACACTTATAATGAAATTTCAAGAGATAGGAAGTTGGTCATTTATGAATAGCAATTCAATTTGATATGCCATGAAGACCCACATTCCATCACTTTCAGCCAAATTTCCTTCAAAGAACGTCCCATTTAGTCCTCTTTTATAAACACATGATCTCACTATCCTGCGTTCAATCAAACACCAAATTTTGGGTGTCTGATTAGAGTCATAGTGTTTGTCCCTTTTTCCCTTGATTTTCACAGGTACCTTGACTACCATGAGAGAGTGAAATCCTGTTATTTGTGTTTCTGAGACTGATAGATATGACATACGCCAATGCTCTCCACAATTCTGCCATATGAGGCAAGTTGCGAGAATTCATTTTTGCTTATGTATTGGTAAGATTCGGTGGTGCGTTTGGAGTACAGCGAGATGGTAGTAGTGTCTGGGAACTCTAGGCTTGTCTTTAGCCAGGACCACAACTGGATGATTTCGACATCAGGTACAACATGGTGGAAATGGACCTGAAGCCTACAAAGCAAACTCCACAGCAAAAGAGAACAGAAGTCACAGAAACTTTGGGGGAAGCCTGGAGACATGGTTTAGAGGAGACGTGTGCATTTGGTGCTACAGAGAGCAGTGAGCCAATGCAAAGGACAAAGTTACAGGAGAGAGGAGCACACTGGAAACCTACAAGGAGCATGTTTCTCAGTGCCAGTGGCTGCGACCAGCAGAGGTTTCAAATGGCATGAGTTCTTGCCAACAAAGGATTTTGAGACCCGGAGATTTCAGATCCGCAGACTTTGCAGCCATCGACTGGAGAGAACACTGTTTCTCCTAGAGAGTACACCAACAAGCAACAAGGTGCAGAAAGCCTGGAAACCATGATCAGAGACAATACCAGGAGACACAGTGGGAAGATGGTGGTTTCTGACCATGCATCCATGATAGGTAGTGTTCGTGGAGATGACTCAAAGTGGGCACATTAAATTTTGGGCTTTTTCACCAGCAGCATAAAGATGAAGCTACTGGCCAAAGATAGGATGGTGAGGACATTAGCTGCTGAACATGCAAACACTAAGTCCCAACCGTGGAACACCTTTGGGACGGCTATTCTAAGTCCTAGTAGCTTTGTCCCAGAAGAACAGACTCTCCTGAGGGGACTATAAGAAATCCCTGCCCACATTCTTTCTACCGACCAGAGCCTTCTACAGGCCTTCATTCTGTTGAGTTGGTTGAATGTCTCCTTTCACAGGCACACCAGAGCCCACCAAGGTCTAGGGTGTACAGTCGACTTTTGGTGCTTGGACACTTTTAAAGATTTGGAGGCCATTTGGCATGATGTCTGGAGACAATAGGGTTACTCCTGTCTTCACTGTTGAAGACTCAAGACATGTTTCTAGGTATTCCCTTGGAGCTTTCCTTGGGTGGCCCTTTTCCTGGTCAGAAACACCCTAATTGGGGGGGGGGGATCAGAGCCATGTGCAGGACATGGATTTCCTTTCCTTAGTCATTGTTAGATGCATGATTCTTTCTTGCCCTATTGTGGGTAAGTTGGAATGTTGGTTCCTTGCTTTTCTCTGGAGTTTAGAGGGCTGGTGGTGACAGTAACGAGCAAAGTCTGTGGATTCAGCATACAGAAGGTGACACTGATTCGCTTCACAAACTACCTTGCTAAGAGACAAAAGCAGGTCCCATGGTTGGGGTGGACTTGGGATTCTCTTGGCCCACCCATGACTGCTCCAGCCAAGTATAGTGACCAAAAGTGCTTTGGGGAGGAGAGGTTGCTATGAGCTCAAAGCTTGGTGACATCACAGAAGTGGGATTCACTGAAACAGCAATTCCTCTCTCAAACCTTTGAATCCTATGGTTTTAGATAGAAATCCATGGGAAGGTCAGAAAAAGAACCCCCTGAGCCTGATAAATAACTCGGGTTATCTTGTGTGTTCACTTTCCACTTCCCCTTTCTAGACAAAGAGAAAAGAAAATGACATTCAGTATATGATATTTTAGGCCAACCTTTCATCAGAGATGGTAAAGTTTTCCTATTTCTTCTGAAATTTCTAGATATATCAGAAACAACAAGGCCTCTTGTATATCATCCCGTCTCTCTGAGGTTTGTCATCCTGTGGATGGGAGAGTGGCATTATACATAATAGCTAATCCTTAAGGAGGAACAATGGACAGCACGCCTTGTTACCATTATTTATCTCTACCTACTCTGTTAATGGGTATAACCCTGTTGACCAATTCTCTTTAATCAAAGGAAAACTAATGGCCTATATGGATGGCCTGCAAGGCTCACTTGAACAGAACTGAGGATTGAGCTGCAATGTCCTTCAAAGACTAGTGGATAAAGAAGGTGTGGTCCATATTGGCAATAGAGTATTCCTCAACCATTAGGGAGGATGAACTTTTGGTTCTTGCACTGACATGAATGCCACAGGACTGGGTATGTGAAATGAAAAGGGCAAGGAGACAAAGGTAAATATCATATGGCTTCTCTCATATGTGCCCTAGGAAGAATACCATGGCCCTTACTAGAAAATAGGAAAAACTGAAGGGGGATAAGTCAGAGAAGGAGACAAACCAGGAGTAACTCAGAAATCTGAGGAATCAAGCTGAGAGTCAAGGAAAAAAAGAGACATGCAGGGAATGAGGGAACTGGCTAATGGGTGTTGAAGAGTTCTGGCATATCTTAGGGGGAGTACTAGGTAATAAATGGAACTAAAGCATCAGTGAATACTCTGTCAAAAATGGATGATGGATGACAGGCTGGCGCCCTCAACAGTACAAAATAATAAAACAAAAACAATCTGGTCCTTTCAAATGCAGGTGAAGACAGACAGAGAAAATGAAAGAATTATATTTTTATTATGTTTAATTATTGAAATGGAATATAATTTATTTCCTAAAATGTCATTATTTGAATTGGGTCTTTATGCTAGTAAATTAGAGTTCATCCACCTCCTCCATTTGTGGAATCGATGAGAAGAAAATGGCATTGCCTTCCCTAAATGCCTAGAAGAGTCGAACAGGAAATGATTGCGCACCTCACCATCTGTGTGTTGACAGGGGTTTGAATACTACTTCAAACGCTTTAGTCACTACTTCAGAGCTGAGATTTTGTAGGTTTCCTGACCTAAACTTTGAAGTGAATATGTGTCTTGGAATTTATCCTTTTCTCAAAGTTCTTTTCTTTTGGGTTTGTTTCATTAGTGCTATTCTTCACTTCTTCCCCATCTTTTGTGTGTCTTATCTCTGTGTGTGTGTGTGTGTGTGTGTGTGCTTTCTGAGTGTGTTTCAAATAACAATTATAATTAAATTGATGGAGATAGGATGTCGGTATTTAATGGATAGCAATTCAACTTGAAATGCCTTGAAAACTCAGATTCCCTCTCTTTCAGCCACATTTCCTACAAAGAATGTCATCTTTTGTCTTCTTTGATAAGCACATATTCTCTCAAACCTGACTTCAACAAACACCACATTTTGTGTGCCTGGTTAGTGTCGTATTGTTTGTCCATTTTTCCCTTGCTTTTTCATATGTCTCTTGACAGTCATGAGAGAATGAAATTGTATGTTATTTGTCTTTCTTGACTGATAGATGTGACATAGGCTAATGCTCTCCACAATTCTGCCACATGAGGCAAGTGGCAAGAATTCATTCTTGCTTATGGCTGGGTCAGATTCTGTGGGGCTTTTTCAGGACAGTGAGATGGTAGTAGTGTCTGGGAACTCCAGAATTTTCTTTAGCCAGGAACACAACAGGAAGTTTACCACATCAACTTCAACATGGCAGAAATGAACTGGAGCCTACAAAGCAAACTCCATAGCAAAAGAGAGAAAAAGTTGCAAACACTATGGGAGAAGATTGGAGACATGGTTGAGGGAGAAAGTGGGAAGTTGGTAATTCATAAGGCAGTGAGACAATGCAATGGACAAAGCCACAAGAGATCAGAGCACACTTGGAACCCACAAGGAGTACGTTCTCCAATTCCATTGATTCTGACCATCAGGGGGCCTGAATCGTACTAGTTCATGCCAACAAAGGGCCTTGAGGCGTGGAGATTTTAGATCAGCAGCCTTGACATATCAACTCAAAATAACACTGTATTTCTCTGGCAGAGAACACCAACAAATAGCCAGGTGAAGACAGCCTGGAAACCACGATTAGAGACAAAACCATGTGACACAGTGGGAAGATGGTGGGTTCTAGCTGTAAATTAGTGAGAGGCAGTGTTCTTGGAGATGATTTGATGGGGGCAAAAGAAATTTGGGGCTCTCGCACAGGCAGCATCAATACCGAGCTACTGGCCAAAGACAAGATGGTGAGGGCTTTAATTGCCTCTCCTGCAAACACGAAATTATAACCATGGAACACATAGGGTACTGTGTTCCTGAGTCCAACTTGCTTCATTTTAAGAGAACAGATTCTCCCATAGGGGACTAGAAGAAAGCCCTGTCCACAGGCTGTCCCATGACCACAGAATGCTACAGGCCTTCATTCTGTTGTGTAGGTTGAATTTCTCATTTCACAGGCACACCAGATCCCACTTAGCTAAACCTCAGCCTATTCAGCCCAGACCACAAACACACCAAAAGGCTGGCAAAGAGAGCCTCTGCAGATGCCCTGTCTCAAGGACAGGGGACAGCTATGATACAACAGCAGAGGGCATGCATGCCACACACACATACCCGAGACTCCCTCAAGGGCCAGCCCTTGGGCACTCCATGATCTCTTACTTCTAAAACATTACCATCAGGATAAAAAACAGAATTGATTTTTCAAATACTGAGAAAAAGTCAGAGACATATATCCAAGACAAAGATGGAAGAATCAATTGTTGCCAAGGAAGAAGACAAGAAATGATCATGGCCAGGTAATCGGAGTGAAACCTCACATATAACACGCCCAATGGAGGATTGAAAGCAGAAAGATATCAGGGAGTCTCAAACCACATAGATTAAACTGATAGAAATAAAATAAAATAAAATATATGAAGAGTTCCTGAATAAAAGATTGGTAGCAGACTGAAGGAAAAGTCCAAGAAGCTGGCAGAAACAAAGGACCAAAGTTTTGACCTGGAAGAAAAGGATTGGTAAATATAGAAACAAATCCAAAGAAAGAGGGAAGAATGTTGAAACATGACAATGAGCTTAGGAAAGTTATTGATTCCAAGGAATAGAAAGAGGTGTTTATTGTAGGAGAAGTAGGAGTGAGAGAAAAAAAAAAAGAGGGCTGAACATGGATTTGAGAATTCAGAGCTAAAACTGTCACTCATCTGTGAGAAGAAACAGAGATCCAGATTCAGAGGCAAGGAGGACTCACATCACCATCCATAGAAGCATAGAACCAGAAGACATAGTTTCATTCCTCCTGCAAAAGCTATCAATGGAGGAATTCTCTTTACCTAAATATGCGTGGGAGTGTAGTTTGTACATAGCCAAGTCACTTACCTCAAGAGGACAAACTATACCAGCTCTCAAAGCAGGCCAGATAGCTCAAGCAACACCAGCCCAAGCCAAAATCCATTTCCCCTGCATTTGTGAACAATGACAGAGCAGTGGTTCACGTCTAGAACTAGGACGTATTCAGAAGTCAAAGATTGTGTCATGGATTGTGTCTATCAGTTCAGAGGCGGCCTTCAGCTCAACTCATGAACCCAGGGTCTTGGCAACGACTCTGTTCTCAGGTTCCCTGCTCAGGGGTAAGTCAGCTTTTCCCTCTCCAGCTCTACACCCTGATTGTGATCTCTCTGTCTCTCGGTCAAATATGTGCATGTGCATTGTTTGACAAAAAGACAAAAACAGGGGGAGGAGTCAAGATGGCAGAGAAGTAGCAAGCTGAGACTGCTTCAGCTAGCCGGAGATCAGCTAGATAGCTAATCTAAAGATTGCAAACACCTGAAAATCCATAGGCAGATCGAAGAGAAGAAGAACAGCAATTCTGGAAACAGAAAAACAACCACTTTCTGAAAGGTAGGACCGGCGGAGAAGTGAATCCAAAGCGACGGGAAGATAGACCCCGGGGGGAGGGGCCGGCTCCCGGCAAGCAGCGGAGCAACCACGCACAAAATCAGGACTTTTAAAAGTCTGTTCCACTGAGGGACATCGCTCCAGAGGCTAAACCGGGGCGAATCCCACGCGGGGTCTGCGTGCCCTCAGGTCCCACAGGGTCACAGAAGGATCGGGGGTGTCTGAGTGTCGCAGAGCTTGTGGGTATTGGAACGGGAAAGCCGGCTACAGAGACAGAGCCGACAGTAAGCTCACAGCTCCGTGTTACCTTGAACCGGTCACAGGCTCGGTGAGCTCGGACCACAGCCGGAGGTCAGGCAGAAGGGAGTAACTGGGCGCTGTTCTCTGAGGGCGCACTGAGGAGTGGGGCCCTGGGCTCTCGGCTCCTCCGGGCCGGAGACCAGGAGGCTGTCATTTGTATTCCCGTCCTCTGGAACTCTACGGAAAGCGCTCAGGGAACAAAAGCTCCTGAAAGCAAACCCGAGCGGATTACTCACCCCGGCCCCAGGTAAGGGCGGTGTAATCCCGCCTGGGGCAAAGACACTTCAGAATCACTACAACAGGCCCCTCCCCCAGAAGATCAAAAAGAAATCCAGCCGAGACCAAGTTCACCTACCAAGGAGTGCGTTTCAATACCAAGGAGAGCAGCAGAATTCGAGAGGAGGAGAAAGCCAAGCACGGAACTCATGGCTTTTTTCCTGTGATTTTTTTTAGTCTTGCATTTAATTTAATTTTTTCTTTTTCATTTTTTTTTTCTCGCCTTCGGGTAAAATTTTTTTTTAACTGTTACCTTTTTCTTTTTTAACGATTTTTTACTAGTTTATCTAATATATATATTTTTTCTTTTTTACATTTTTCTTAGGTGTTTTCTTTTTTAAAAAATTCTTTTCTTTTCTTTTCTTTTTTTTTCCTTTTTTTTTTTTTTCTTTCTTTTTTTTTGAACCTCTTTTTATCCCCTTTCTCCCCACTCACGATTTTGGACCTCTTCTAATTTGGTTAAAGCATATTTTCCTGGGGTTGTTGCCACCCTTTTAGTATTTTACTTGCCCCTTCATTTACTCTTATCTGGACAAAATGACAAGACGTAAAAATTCAACACAAAAAAAAGAACAAGAGGCAGTACTGAAGGCTAGGGACCTAATCAATACAGACATCGGTAATATGTCAGATCTAGAGTTCAGAATGACAATTCTCAAGGTTCTAGCCGGGCTCGAAAAAGGCATGGAAGATATTAGAGAAACCCTCTCGAGAGATATAAAAGCCCTTTCTGGAGAAATAAAAGAACTTAAATCTAAACAAGTTGAAATAAAAAAAGCTATTAATGAGGTGCAATCAAAAATGGAGGCTCTAACTGCTAGGATAATTGAGGCAGAAGAAAGAATTAGTGATATAGAAGACCAAATGACAGAGAATAAAGAAGCTGAGCAAAGGAAGGACAAACAGCTACTGGACCACAAGGGGAGATTTCGAGAGATAAGTGACACCATAAGATGAAACAACATTAGAATAATTGGGATTCCAGAAGAAGAAGAAAGTGAGAGGGGAGCAGAAGGTATACTGGAGAGAATTATTGGGGAGAATTTCCCCAATATGGCAAAGGGAACGAGCATCAAAATTCAGGAGGTTCAGAGAACGCCCCTCAAAATCAATAAGAATAGGCCCACACCCCGTCACCTAATAGTAAAATTTACAAGTCTCAGTGACAAAGAGAAAATCCTGAAAGCAGCCCAGGAAAAGAAGTCTGTAACATATAATGGTAAATATATTAGATTGGCAGCTGACTTATCCACAGAGACCTGGCAGGCCAGAAAGAGCTGGCATGATATTTTCAGAGCACTAAACGAGAAAAACATGCAGCCAAGAATACTATATCCAGCTAGGCTATCATTGAAAATAGAAGGAGAGATTAAAAGCTTCCAGGACAAACAACAACTGAAAGAATTTGCAAATACCAAACCAGCTCTACAGGAAATATTGAAAGGGGTCCTCTAAGCAAAGAGAGAGCCTACAAGTGGTAGATCAGAAAGGAACAGAGACCATATACAGTAACAGTCACCTTACAGGCAATACAATGGCACTAAATTCATATCTCTCAATAGTTACCCTGTATGTGAATGGGCTAAATGCCCCTGTCAAAAGACGCAGGGTATCAGAAGGGATAAAAAAACAAAACCCATCTATATGTTGCCTCCAAGAAACACATTTTAAGCCCGAAGACACCTCTAGATTTAAAGTGAGGGGGTGGAAAAGAATTTACCATGCTAATGGACATCAGAAGAAAGCAGGAGTGGCAATCCTTATATCAGATCAATTAGATTTTAAGCCAAAGACTACAATAAGAGATGAAGAAGGACACTATATCATACTCAAAGTGTCTGTCCAACAAGAAGATTTAACAATTTTAAATATCTATGCCCCCAATATGGGAGCAGCCAACTATATAAACCAATTAATAACAAAATCAAAGAAACACATTAACAATAATACAATAATAGTAGGGGACTTTAACACTCCCCTCACTGAAATGGACAGGTCATCCAAGCAAAAGATCAGCAAGGAAATAAAGGCCTTAAACGACACACTGGACCAGATGGACAACACAGATATATTCAGAACATTTCATCCCAAAGCAACAGAATACACATTCTTCTCTAGTGCACATGGAACATTCTCCAGAATAGATCACATCCTCGGTCCTAAATCAGGACTCAACCGGTATCAAAAGATTGGGATCATTCCCTGCATATTTTCAGACCACAATGCTCTAAAGCTAGAACTCAACCACAAAAGGAAGTTTGGAAAGAACCCAAATACATGGAGACTAAACAGTATCCTTCTAAAGAATGAATGGGTCAACCGGGAAATTAAAGAAGAATTGAAAAAAATCATGGAAACAAATGATAATGAAAATACAACGGTTCAAAATCTGTGGGACACAACAAAGGCAGTCCTGAGAGGAAAATATATAGCGGTACAAGCCTTTCTCAAGAAACAAGAAAGGTCTCAGGTACACAACCTAACCCTTAACCTAAAGGAGCTGGAGAAAGAACAAGAAAGAAATCCTAAGCCCAGCAGGAGAAGAGAAATCATAAAGATCAGAGCAGAAATCAATGAAATAGAAACCAAAAAAACAATAGAACAAATCAACGAAACTAGGAGCTGGTTCTTTGAAAGAATTAATAAAATTGATAAACCCCTGGCCAGGCTTATCAAAAAGAAAAGAGAAAGGACCCAAATTAATAAAATCATGAATGAAAGAGGAGAGATCACAACTAACACCAAAGAAATACAAACTATTATAAGAACATACTATGAGCAACTCTACGCCAATAAATTTGACAATCTGGAAGAAATGGATGCATTCCTAGAAACATATAAACTACCACAACTGAACCAGGAAGAAATAGAAAGCCTGAACAGACCCATAACCAGTAAGGAGATTGAAACAGTCATTAAAAATCTCCAAACAAACAAAAGCCCAGGGCCAGACGGCTTCCCGGGGGAATTCTACCAAACATTAAAAGAAAAACTAATTCCTATTCTCCTGAAACTGTTCCAAAAAATAGAAATGGAAGGAAAACTTCCAAACACATTTTATGAGGCCAGCATCACCTTGATCCCAAAACCAGACAAGGATCCCACCAAAAAAGAGAGCTATAGACCAATATCCTTGATGAACACAGATGTGAAAATACTCAAGAAAATACTAGCCAATAGGATTCAACAGTACATTAAAAAGATTATTCACCACGACCAAGTGGGATTTATTCCAGGGCTGCAAGGTTGGTTCAACATCCGCAAATCAGTCAATGTGATACAACACATCAACAAAAGAAAGAACAAGAACCATATGATACTCTCAATAGATGCTGAAAAAGCATTTGACAAAGTACAACATCCCTTCCTGATCAAAACTCTTCAAAGTGTAGGGATAGAGGGCACATACCTCAAATTCATCAAAGCCATCTATGAAAAACCCACCGCAAATATCATTCTCAATGGAGAAAAACTGAAAGTTTTCCGCTAAGGACAGGAACACGGCAGGGATGTCCATTATCACCACTGCTATTCAACATCGTACTAGAGGTCTTAGCCTCAGCAATCAGACAACAAAAGTAAATTAAAGACATCCAAATCGGCAAAGAAGAAGTCAAATTATCACTCTTCGCAGATGATATGATACTATATGTGGAAAACCCAAAAGACTCCACTCCAAAACTGCTAGAACTTATACAGGAATTCAGTAAAGTGTCAGGATATAAAATCAATGCACAGAAATTAGTTGCATTTCTCTACACCAACAGCAAGACAGAAGAAAGAGAAATTAAGGAGTCAATCCCATTTACAATTGCATCCAAAACCATAAGATACCTAGGAATAAACCTAACCAAAGAGACACAGAATCTATACTCAGAAAACTATAAAGTACTCATTAAAGAAATTGAGGAAGACACAAAGAAATGGAAAAATGTTCCATGCTCCTGGATTGGAAGAATAAATATTGTGAAAATGTCTATGCTACCTAAAGCAATCTACACATTTAATGCAATTCCTATCAAAGTACCATCCATCTTCTTCAAAGAAATGGAACAAATAATGCTAAAATTTATATGGAACCAGAAAAGACCTCGAATAGCCAAAGGGATATTGAAAAAGAAAGCCAACGTTGGTGGCATCACAATTCCGGACTTCAAGCTCTATTACAAAGCTGTCATCATCAAGACAGCATGGTACTGGCACAAAAACAGACCCATATATCAATGGAGCAGAATAGAGAGCCCAGAAATAGACCCTCAACTCTATGGTCAACTAATCTTCGACAAAGCAGGAAAGAATGTCCAATGGAAAAAAGACAGCCTCTTCAATAAATGGTGCTGGGAAAATTGGACAGCCACATGCAGAAAAATGAAATTGGACCATTTCCTTACACCACACACAAAAATAGACTCAAAATGGATGAAGGACCTCAATGTACGAAAGGAATCCATCAAAATCCTTGAGGAGAACACGGGCAGCAACCTCTTCAACCTCTGCTGCAGCAACGTCTTCCTAGGAACAACGCAAAAAGCAAGGGAAGCAAGGGAAAAAATGAACTACTGGGATTTCATCAAGATCAAAAGCTTTTGCACAGCAAAGGAAACAGTTAACAAAATCAAAAGACAACTGACAGAATGGGAGAAGATATTTGCAAACGACATATCAGATAAAGGACTAGTGTCCAGAATCTATAAAGAACTTAGCAAACTCAACACCCAATGAACAAATAATCCAATCAAGAAATGGGCAGAGGACATGAACAGACATTTCTTCAAAGAAGACATCCAGATGGCGAACAGACGCATGAAAAAGTGCTCCATATCACTCGGCATCAGGGAAATACAAATCAAAACCACAATGAGATATCACTTCACACCAGTCAGAATGGCTAAAATCAACAAGTCAGGAAATGACAGATGCTGACGAGGATGCGGAGAAAGGGGAACCCTCCTACACTGTTGGTGGGAATGCAAGCTGGTGCAACCACTCTGGAAAACAGCATGGACGTTCCTCAAAATGTTGAAAATAGAACTGCCCTATGACCCAGCAATTGCATTATTGGGTATTTACCCTAAAGATACAAATGTAGTGATCCAAAGGGGCACATGCACCCGAATGTTTATAGCAGCAATGTCCACAATAGCCAAACTATGGAAAGAACCTAGATGTCCATCAACAGATGAATGGATCAAGAAGATGTGGTATATATACACAATGGAATACTATTCAGCCATCAAAAGAAATGAAATCTTGCCATTTGCAACAACATGGATGGAACTAGAGCGTATCATGCTTAGCGAAATAAGTCAAGCAGAGAAAGACAACTATCGTATGATCTCCCTGATATGAGGAAGTGGTGATGCAACATGGAGGCTTAAGTGGGTAGAAGAAGAATAAATGAAACAAGAGGGGATAGGGAGGGAGACAAACCATAAGTGACTCTTAATCTCACAAAACAAACTGAGGGTTGCCGGGGGGAGTGGGTTTGGGAGAAGGGGGTGGGATTATGGACATTGGGGAGGGTATGTGATTTGGTGAGTGCTGTGAAGTGTGTAAACCTGGTGATTCACAGACCTGTACTTCTGGGGATAAAAATATATGTTTATAAAAAATAAAAAATTAAAAAAAAAAAGACAAAAACATACCCAGGGTACAAGGATTGACTGTTGCCAGGGGATGTTTTCTTTAATTTGGACCTAGATATCTATGGAAGGCAGCCAGGTTTAGAGAACCTCCCACCATCCTCAAATGCCAGACCTTCTCTCAGAACTCCAATGTTCATTCTCCAGTTCCTTGTCTTCCTGAATATCCTCACCTACCTGTCGCATACGCTGTCTGTGGCTCTGTAATGGCCCTTTGTTGACCCACTTTTCATCTTCTACTCAAAAGGAAATGGACGGCTTGCAAAGCCCACTTGAGCAGAACTGTGGACTGAGCCTCAAGGTCTTTGCAGACTAGCGAAGAAGAAGGTGTGGTCCATCTTGGTAACAGAGTATTTCTCAGCGATCGGGGAGGATTAACTCCTGGACCTTACATTGACATGAACGTCCCATATCTGGGCTATGGGAAATGAAAAGACAGGCAGAACAATGGAAATATCATATATCTTTCCACAATATTTTCCTCAGGAGGAATACTTTGGCCCTTAGTAAAGGAAAGGAAAACTGAATGGGAATAATGCATAGAAAGAGACCCACCAAGAGTGACTCAGGCTTCTGAGAACCAAGCTGAGAGTTACAGAGAAGAGGCACATGCAGGGAATAATAGAAATGCTTACTGAGTGTTCAGGAGCTGTGGCATATATCAGGAAAAGCACTAGGTCGCATATGAAACTAAAAGATCCGTGCATTCTTTTAAAAAAAAATGACAAAAAAAATTCCAAGAAGAATTCTAAATTTTCAACAAAAAAAAAATCAGAGAAAAACAATGTGACCCTTTAAAAAACCTAAAGCAGGCACAGGGAGAAAAGGAAAGAATTATATTTTTTATTATCTTTCCTTATTGAAATGGCATTGGATTTCTTTCCTATAATGTCCTTATCTGAATTGGGTCTTTATCCTTGTAAATTAGAGTCTACTCGCCTCTTCCATCTCTGAAATTGATGAGAAGACATGACATTGCCTTCGCTAAATACCTAGAAGAGTGGCCCAGGAAAATGACTTGGACCTGGCCCTCTGTGTGCTGGCAGGTGTTTGATTACTGCTTCAAACGCTTCAGTCACTACTAAAGTGCTGAGATTTTGTTGGTTTCCTGGCCTAATCGTGGGAGTTTCTATGTGTCTGGGAATTTAACCTTTTCTCTCCGGTCTTGGATTTGCTAGCATAAATGTGTGTATGTGCCTTTTAGGTTATTCTTTTTTCCTTTCTACCAGTTGTCATGTGGTTTCTTACTTTCAGCTGTGTGCTTGTCTCCCTGCTATATCCCAGTAATGGCTTCTGCAGTTTGTTCATGATTTCAGAACTGAACTGTGAGATCTCTGGATATTTTTATTCTATTGGTTTGTTTGTATTTCTTTATTTTGATAATCATATGTATGATTTCATTTTTTCTGTTAACTTTGGAGTTCGGCTCTTCTACTACTTGTTCCTTCAGGCGTCCAGTTAGGTTCCTTTTTTTTTTCCGGTGTAAATAGAACACCTTTCCGTATCTTGGGAAATGTTGGCTTAAAGGAAGGTATACTGAACGTCATTTTCTTTCCTCTTAGTCTAGAAAGGGGAAGTGGGACATTAACCCCTAAGACAACCTGAGTATTTCATCAGACTGAGAGGGCTCTTGTTCTGTCCTTCCGGTGGCTTTCTACCTAAAGCCATAGGGCGGCATGGTCATTTGAGAGGTACAGATGCTTCAGTGAAGCCAGGATCTGTGGTGTCACAAAGCTTTGAGGTCATAGCAACCACTGCTCATCAACCCTCGCCTGATCACTACACTTGGCTGGAGTAGTCATGGGTGGGACAAGAGGACACCAAACCGTCCCAAACTGCTGGAGCTGTTTGGGTCTCAACACAAGGCAGTTTGCGAAGCGAGTCGGTGTCACCTTCTCCATGGCCCAGATCTTAGTGTCTGGTCGTGACTGTCAGCTCCAGTCCTCTGGACTCCAGAGAAAGGCAAGCAGCCACCATTCCATCTTAACCACGACAGGCCAAGAAACAATGAGGCCTCAAGCAAATCCTCAGGGGAGGAAATCTGAGCCCGGCACAAGGGTCAGGCCCTCCCACCCAATCACGGTGCTTCTGAACAGGAAAATGGCCACCCAAGGAGAGCTCAAATGAACCACTGCAACCATGCCAAAGACATGTCTGGAGTCTTTCAAAGTGAGGATACGAGTACCTCGTGCGTCTCCAGAAACGGTGCCAACAAGGCCTCCCAATCTTCAAAAATGACCATAGATCAAGGCAAACTCTACACCCTTAACCTTAGGTCCAGGATGGACTCATGTACTTGGAGTCCACAGGAGCAAACAGAGAGCATGTTGGAAGAGACCCAAAGTGCAAGTGAAGTCATCTGAAAGAGTTCCTAACCGTTTCAGAAAGAAACACACACAGACCACATACACATTAAGACATGGACATGCACACACACACGAACACACACACAGAGAAAACACGCGAAAGAGGGGGAGGAAGTTAGAAATCGCACTAATGAAGCATTCCCAAAGAAAATACCATAAAAGGGAAAGGCACAGAGAATTCAAGTCATAAATCAACCGAAAAGAGAAAGTGAACTTCTTACCTAATAGTAATTCATTCAGCATTCAGGACGAAAGTGTCCCGTCAATATAAACATTTGTAGGTATGGTTGAAATTACAAATAAAAAATAAATAAATAAATAAATAAATAAATAAAATTAAAATAGAACAAACTACAACAACAACAACAACAACAAAAAAAAAAAAAAAAACGAGAAAAGATCCATCAGTAAAAAACAAATATTAAACAAGCTTGAACTCTGTTGCCATAGGAGATTTGCTTTGACAATAAAGATACACATAGCTTGAAAGTGAAGAAATTTGGAAACGTAGGTTATGCTCTTGCCAGTTTTATCTCTGTGGTTCGAGACTCTGATATCTTCTATGTTTTCGGATGTACAGGGAGTATCCAGGCCACTGCTTTCTATAAACCACCGGGTGTGTTCTATGTAGAGGTTTCACTCTTATTGCCTAGCCTTGATCATTTCTTGTTCTTTTTTTCTTGTCATCAATTGATTCTTCCATCTTTTGTTTGGATCTAGGTCTCTGTCTCCAATCTGTATTCGAAAAACGCATTCTGTTTTCTAAACTGAGGATCATTTCTTTAGGAAGAAGAGATCCTGGAGTGACCATGGACTAGACTTTAAGGTTTGTCGAGTGTGTGTTGTGTGTATGTGCGTGTGTGTGTTTGTGTGTGCATGTGTGTGGCACACATGCCATCCAATGTGTGTTGTGGCTGACTCTGTCCTTGAGGCCAGTCATCTGTAGTGTCTCTCCTGGCCTGCCATTTGATGTGTTTGGTGTCCAGGCTGAATATGCTGTGGTTTACCTTGGTGGGCTCTGGTGTCCTTGTGAAAGGAGACATTCCACCAACTCAGCTGAATGCAGGCCTGCAGAATGCTGTGTTCAGAAGAGAGCATGTGGTCAATGCTTTCTTCTTGTCCCCTATGGGAGAATCTGTTCTCCTTTGACTAAGCAACTTGGACTGAGGAAGGCAGTTCTCCAAGTGATCCATGGATTGGATTTCATGTTGGCAAGCTAGGCAGCAAATGTGCTCACCATCCTTCTTGGCCAGTCACTTGGTCTTGATTTTGCTGATGCTATAGCCCAAAATTTATTATGTCCCCATTGAGACATCGCCACAAACACTGCATTTCACGGATGCACTGACAGGACCCACCATATTCACACTGCATCTCCTGGTATTGTCTCTGATCATGGTCTCCAGGCTGTCTGCACCTGGATGCTTGTTGGTGTCCTATGCAGGAAAAAGACGGTTTTCTTCTGAGTTGATGTCTGCCAAGCCTGTTGATCTGAAAACTCCTACCTTCAAGCCTTGTGTTGTCCAGAACTCGTACCCTTCAGACCATGTGCACTTCACAGCCAATGGCACTAGGAAACAAGTTCCTTCTGGGTTCCCAGTGTGCCCTGCTCTCCTATGCCTTTGTCCTGTGCATGGGATCACTGCCCTGTGATTCATGAACCACCCAAATCTACCATGAGCAATGTCTCCCACCTTCTCTAATAGACTCTGTGACTATCTTTCTCTTTCTCTGTGGACTTTACTTTGCAGGCTTCAAGTCCATTTCCACTCCGTTGCAGTTGTTGTGGTCGTCTTCCTGTTGCCTTCATGGTTGAAGACAAGCTCAAGGTTATTAGACACTACTACCATCTCACTGTCCTTCAAGTTACCGCAAATTTTTACTGACATAAGCAGAATGAATTCCTCCACTTCCCTCATGTGGCAGTGTTGTGGAGAGCATTGGGCTTCCTCACATCTATCATTCTCATAAAGACAACAGACCATTTCACTCCCTCATGACAGTCACGAAATATATGAAAAAGCAAGGGGTATAGGTATAAAAATAAGACTCTAATGAGTCACCCAAAATGTGGTGTTTATTTGAAGGCAGTTTTGTGAGAATACGTGTTTATTGGAGAGGACAAAAGATGATATTCCTTGCAGGGGTTGTTCCTGAAACAGATGGAATGTGAGTTTTCAGGGCATGTCAAGTAGTAGAATTGTTATCCATAAGAGACTGAATTACTATCTTGAAATTTAATAGTAAGTGTATGTGAAACACACATGGACCACACACACATTAACACATGCACATGCACACACACACACACGAACACACACATACAGATAACATACACAAAAGATGGGGAGGAAGTGAGATCGCACTAATGAAGTAAGCACAAAGAAAATACCAAGAAGGAGAAAGGCAAAGAGAATCCTAGTCAGAAGCTAATCGAAATGACAAAGTGAACTACTTACCTATCAAAAATTCATTCAGCATTCAGGATTAAAGTCTCCCAACAATACAAACAGTTTGTAGAAGTGGTTGAAATTACAAAAAAAAAAAAAAAAAAAAGACAGAAAAGATCCATAAGAAAACAACAAATATTAAACAACTCGACCTATATTGCCCATAGGAGATATCGTTCAGCTATAAAGATACACTTAGCCTGAAAGTGAAGAAATTAGGAAGACTTAGTTTATGCTATTGCCAAGGAGAAGAGAGCCAAAATTATTGTGCCTAAGTCAGCTAGAGGTATTTTATACGTTCGAGAAACAAAAGATTAGCAGAAGGTGTTCTGTCTTGATGGAGCATCCAAGCATCAGAAACCTGGAAAAATTGCCAACATATACACCACGAACATGGGTGTATTTAAACGTTGGAAGCCTATGAACAGACAGGAAGAGAGATGTGGTCTTTAATCCTATAATGTTCGTGACTATGATATGCACGTTAAGCACAGGACAGATCATCTGGATGGAAAGGAGGTAAGGAATAACAGACGTCGCCATAGGCTCTCTAGAACACCTGAACATTGTGGATCCATGAGTAAGATTGTGTCTCAGAGAACAATAAGATATGTTCTTCCCCGGGGCATACCTAACTTTGTCTATCCCAGGTCATGAGCTCAAGTCCAAATCCAGTCATAATTCAGGGAAGAGAAGTAAAAAGCTATCCTGTGCACTTATGATCACAAAGGTATGAAAACAGAAAAATATCACTTTCAAATTGGAAATACAGCCAGACACTAAAAGTTGGAAAACACAACACACTCACGAATGAGCAATGAATGCAAGAAAGTAAATCCAAAGGAAAAGCAGAAAGAGCCATGAAATGGAACGTCAAGAAACTCATGGGATGATGCCAAAACATTTTATGGGGAAACCATATAGGGTTAAATGCGTGCATTTCCAAAACTTAAATACACCGGAAAAAAAAAAAAAAAAGGCAACCTAACTGGATGCCTGAAGGAACAACAAGAAGAAGAACCGAATTCCAGCGTTAAGAGAAAAAATGAAATCACACATATGATTATCGAATTAAAGAAAACACAAACCAACCAATAGGAAAAAAAAATCAGTAGATCTCACACTTCAGTTTTGAAAACATGAACAAACTGCAGAAGACATTGGGACTGGGATAAAACAGGGAGACAAGCACACAGCTGAAAGTATGAAACCACATGACAACTGGTAGAAAAAAAAAAAAAAAAGAATAACCAAAGAGGCACATCCACCACATTTATGCTAACAAATCCAAGAACAGAGAGAATAGGTTAAGTTCCCAGACACATAGAAACTCCCATGATTAGGTAAGGAAACCTACAAAATCTCAGCTTTCTAGTATTGACTGAAGCATTTGAAGCAGTAATCCAACACCTCTCAACACACAGAAGGCCAGGTTCAAGTCATTTTCCTGAACCACTCTTCTAGTTAATAGCGAAGGCATTGTCCTGTCTTCTCATCGATTCCAGAGATGGAAGAGGTGGGTAGACTCCAATTTACAAGGATAAAGACCCAATTCAGTTAAGGACATTATAAGAAAACAAATCCTATGCCATTTCAATAAGGAAAGATAAATAAAAAATAATTCTTTCCGTTTCTCCTTGTGCCTTCTTTGGTTTTGAAAGGGCCAGATTATTTTGCTCTGAATTGTTGTTGTTGTTGTTGCTCTTCTGTAGAGAAATCCTGCCTATCATCCATCATCCGTTTTTGACAGAGTATTCACGGATATTTTAGTTGCATTACGACCTAGTGCTCCTCCTAATATATGCCAAAACTCCTGAACACCCATTAGCAGTTCCCTCATTCCCTGCACGCGTCTCTTTTCTGTAAACCTCAGCTTGGTTCTCATGGTCCTGAGTCACTACGGGTGGGTCTCCTTTTCTGACATCTTCCCTTCAGTTTTCCCTTCCTTTACTAAGGGCAAAGGTATTCCTCTGGAGGCATATATTGTGGGGAGCTATATATTTCCCTTTGTCTGTTTGCCTTTTCGATTTCACATCAGCCAAGCATGGGACATCATGTCAAGGCAAGGTCCAGGGGTTCATTTTCGTCCACGGCTGAGTAATACTGTGCTGCCAAAATGGGCCAAACCTTCCTTATCCACTAGTCCTGCAAGAGCATTGTGGCTCACTCCAAAGGTCTGCTCAAGTAGCCTTTACAAGCCATCAATATAGGCAGTCCCTTTCCTTCTGACTAAGGAGACTTGGTAAACATATCTATACCCATTACCACAACAAGTACAGTTAACTAATGATAACCATGGGTGCAGTCCAGGCCTCTTCCTTAGGATAGCTCTAATGCAGATTGTCACTCACCTCAAAGACTTTGCAAAGGGGTTTAAGCGAAAGCCAGGTAGACAGGCCCTAAAAAGATAGGTCTGCTTCTGGGAAGAACATATCTTATTGTCCTCAGATGTGCAATTTTACTCATGGATCCCCAAAGTTCCAGTGGTCTCAAGAGACCTGTGGACATCTTTACTTTCTTAGCTCCTTCCCATTCAGATGATCTGTCCTATGCTTAACGTGTATATCATAGTTCCCACCAATATTGGATAAAATTCATCATCTCCCTTCCTGTCTGTTCATAGGCTTCCAACGTTTAGATACACCATTGTTCTTGGTGTATATGTTGGCAATTCTTCCAGGTTTTGTTGTTTTGATGCTTCATCAAGACAAAACACCTTCCGCTAATCTTTTGTCTCTGGAAGTCATAAAATCATTCTCGCTGATTTAGGCACAAACACTTTGGCCATGTTCTCCTTGGCAAGACCATATCTTGGGTCTTCCCAATTTCTTTTCCTGAAAGCTTTGCATATCTTTATAGTTGAAGGAGATCTCCAATGGGCAACAGAAGGTCGAGCTTGTTTAATATTTGTTATTTTCTTATGGATCTTTCCTACCATTTTTTTTTTTTTTTTTTGAATTTCAAACACTGCTACAAACTGTTTTATTGACGGTAGACTTTAGTCCGGAATACTGAAGGAAATATTGATAGGTAATAGTTCACTTTCTTATTTCGGGTGGCTTATCATTGGATTCTATTTGCCTTTCCCCTTAATTGTATTTTCTTTGGGGTTGCTTCATTGGTATGATTCCTCTCTTCCTCCCCATCTATGGCATGTCGTATCCTTCTGTGTATTCATGTTTGTGTGCATGTGAATGTGTTAATGTGGTCTTTGTGTGTTTCACATAACACTTATGATTAAATTCAAAGGATAGGAACTCAGTCTCTTATGGGTAGCAATTAAAACTGACATACCTTGAAAACTCACTTTCCATAAGTTCCAGGAAATTCTTCTGCAAGGAATGTCATCTCTTGTCCTCTTCGAGAAACAGGTGTTCTCACAAAACTGCCTTCAAACAAACACCACCATTTGAGTTCCTCATTAGAGTCATACTGTTTGTCCCAATACCATTGCTTTTTCATATGTTTCTTGACTGTCATGAGGGAGTGAAATCGTCTGTTTGTTCTCTTTCTGAGAATGATAGATGTGACGAAGCCCAATGCTCTCTGCAACACTGCCATATGAGACAAGTGGAAGAATTCATTCTTGCTTATGTCTCAGTACGAATTTGCAGTGACATGGAGTAGAGTGAGATGGTAGTAGTGTCTAATAACCTCGTGCTTGTCTTCTGCCATGAAGGCAACAGGAAGATGACCACAACAACTGCAATGGGGTTGAATTTTGCCTGAAGCCTACAAGGTAAACACCACAGCGAAAGAGAACGGAAGTTGCAGAGATGATGGGAGAAGTTGGGAGACATAGGTCAGGGGTGATTTGGTTGCTTTGTGGATCAGAGAGCCGTGAGCTCATGCAGTGGGTAAAGGCACTGGAGAGCAGGGCACCTTGAGAATCCACAAGGAACCTGTCTACCAGTGCTTTTCACTGTGACACGCAGAGGGTCTGAAGGGCACGAGTTCCTGACAACACAAGTCTTGAGGGCTGGAGTTTTCAGCTCAGCAGGCTTGGCAGACATTGACTCGAAAGAACACTGTCCTTTTCCCTCATAGGACACCAACAAGCAAGCAGGTGCAGGAGCCTGGAGACAATGATCAGAGACAATATGAGGAGACTCAGTGGGAAGATGGTGAGTCCTGGGAGTGCATCCATGAAAGGCAGTGTTTGTGGAGATGTCTCAATGGGGACATAAAAATTTATGGCTCTCGCACTAGCAGCATCAAGACAGAGCTACTGGCCAAGAGAGGTAGTTGATTACATTGGATGCCTACTCTGCCACCCCGAAATCCTAACCCTGGAACACTTGGAGGACTGCTTTCCTCAGTCCAAGATGCTTTGTTAGGAGAACAGACTCTCCCATAGGGGACGAGAAGAAAGCATTGACCACATGTTCTCTCTGAACACAGCCTTCTGCAGCCCTGCGTTCTGTTGAGTTGATGAATCCAGTGTCTTGGCATTGACTTCTGTCTCAGTTTCTCTGCTCAGGGGCAGGTAAGATTCTCCTTCTCCAGCCCCACCCCCGGATTGGGATCTCTCTGCCTCTCTGTCCAATACGTGCATGTGCATCGTTGGAAAAGATAACAAAAACAAAAACAGTGCACAATAATTGACTGAGGCCTGAGGATGTTTTATTGAATTTGGACCTAGCTTCCTATGGAGGGCAGCCAGGTAGAGAGAACCTCCCACCATCCTAAAATGCCCGACCTTTGCTCAGAGCTCCTTGTTCATTCTCCTGTCATCCTGGATCTCCTCACCAACCTGCAGCATCCGATGTCTGTCATGCTGTACTCACCCCGTGTTGACACATTGTGCATCCTCTCGGGGCGCCATTGGAACATGCCCATCTTCCACAAGAGGCACTGTTTGCTTTTCGCATGAAGCCAATGGGGTATGGTCATGAGAGGTGAAGGCAGGCTGGTGTGCCACATCTCCATGAAGTTCCACAAAGGTTAGCTGCTCCACCCTGATGGGGTGATCCAGGTTCTTCCACATTCGAATCCTCTTCCATGTGTCCTTTTTGCCATACAAGTTGTCTTCCTGAAAGGGGATAGAAGTCTTTCAGATGGCTTCACTTGGCTAAGGCTCTCTTCCAACACTCTCTCTGTTGGCTCCTGTGGACTCCAAGTACATGAGTCCATCCAGGACCTAAGGTTCTAGGGTGTAGATTCTGCCTTGGATGCATGGTTTTTGGAAGATTGGGATGTCTTTTTAGCACCGTTTCTGGAGAAGCTCGAGGTATTCGTGTCCTCGCTGTGGAAGAATCCAGACATGCCCTTGGCACGGTTCCATGGGTTCACTTTGAGCTTTCCTTGGGTGGCCCTTTTCCTGTTCAGGAGCTCCGAATTTGAGTGTAAATCCCCCACCCTTGCACAGGGCTCGGATTTCCTTCCCTGAGGTTTTGCTGGCGGTCTGATTGTTTCTTGACCTGTCATGGCTAAGATGGGATGAAGGATGCTTGCCTTTCTCCGGATTTCAGAGGGTTGGTGCTGACAGTCACAACCACACACTACGAATTGGGCCATGGAGAAGGTGACACCGACTCACTTCGCAAACTCTGGGATTTCTCCACATCCGGGATTACTGGGAGCCTGGTCCCATAGCCCCCTACCCATCTCTCCCTACCCAGGTCTGCCTGTCCTTTACGCACTAGGTGTGCTTGACCATTGGTTTTTACTTTTGGTAAAGCAGCCGCAAAAAAACCCAATGAATATTCTCAGGACAATTCCATCTCAAAACCACATCTGGACATGGAAGTGGATAGAAATTGTGTTGATTACACTCTGCCCACCTTAATGTCCTTGGCCTCAGAGTCCAAGCCGACTACCGCTGGGTGTCCATGGTGGCTGCTGCTGGTCTTTGACAGGTTCTGAGGGTGATGTTGGGGTGCTCCGTGCACAGGCCTGCAGAGTGAACCACTTTAGAAGGAGATGCAGGCATGGGCAGGCCACTGGCCAAGGTAGGAGAGCCATCTGAAGGCTGGCATGGCCTTGAGGTTCAACTCTGACCCGCCTGGGGGGCGGCAGTAACTGTGGGGCTGCCTGGGGGCACACTGCTCGCCCAGGGTCCCCAGGAGAAGGGCTCCTTTTTAGAGCACATTATGCCACATGCTCAAAATAGGCAAGGAGGTGACCGCATTCAGGGCCGACTCCCGTGCCCAAGAATTGGGAGCTGAGTGAGGAGCGGTGAGCTGGGGTTCTCACTGGTCGCTCTCAACACAGACAGGAACGGTGACCCGCTGCCAAATACCGTCGTGGTCCCTTTGCATGTCTGCAGGCTGCTGTCTGCTCTCACCACGGTCTCTGTTCAGGGCTCTTTGAAGGACACTCTAACAAGCAGAGCTGCAGACTTTCCTCCTGATATTGTGGGCTATTTTTCTTCTGGAATGAAGCCTTGTTTTTACAACAACTCCTTTAAGGATTATTTTGTTTCTCCCATTTGTGAATCTGATGATATTTGGGGTGGTATAAATTATTCATTTTATTTATAAATGTTCTATTGCTCTTTATAGATGGCCTTCATAAATGGCACTTACTCTAAAAATTATTCTAAATTGGTATTTTTTTTCCACTTGCCTCAGTGTCATTAAAAATACCTTAAATAGGGGTGCCAGGGTGGCTCAGTCTTTAAGCCTCTGCCTTCGGCTCAGGTCATGATCCTGGGGTCCTGGGGTGGAGTCCCACGTCGGGCTTCCTGCTCAGTGGGAAGCCTGCTTCTCCCTCTCCCACTCCCCCTGCTTGTGTTCTCTCTCACTGTCTCTCTGTCAAATAAATAAATAAATAACAATCATTTAAAAGAGTACTTTAAATGTTCCGTGTTTTAGTGTTGCATTCCTGTGAAGCCATAAGCAAAGGTCATTGCAAACTTGTTTCAAGTATAGCCATGAGACATTATCACGGTGGGAGATGTTATCATGGTGGGATTGATTGAATTCTGTTTTCGTTCTAGATGAACAAAATTGTTCCTTGATGTGGAGTAAGAATTTTTTTTTAAATCTCGTAATATGGGTGGCTTACATGTAAATATTATCTAAATTGCTTGAAAAAGTTTAAGAAATTCTTTTGAGATTAATAGACAAAATTATTAGTTTGATCTGGAAAGTGTATCATCTCTATTTTTATGTGACACAATATAGCAAGTGTGTTAAATGGGTGTGCCCTATACAGCACACTCACACTGCACACATACCGCACACAGAGACACACATGTGTGCATACACACACATGCACACAAACATACACACACACACTCCACAGGTAGACAACTTGTGATAACTTTAGACAGGGATGATTTTCTTTCTTGTTAGAAAATACTAAATGTCATATTTCCAGAAATACCTGATTATCTCATTCATTTTTTTCATATTCGTGTTAAGAGAAAATTATTCTGGGCAAGATAAGCTACTGATCATACTTCAATCCTGAAAAGTATAAGCTTATCTTTGATTGTGTCTTACTGGTGAGGAATGCACAATACGTGTTTTTTGTTGTTGTTGTTGTTGTTGTTGTTGTTGTTATTAATTTATTTATTTGATAGACAGAGATCACAAGCAGGCAGAGAGGCAGGCAGAGGAAGGGGGGGAAGCAGGCTCCCCACTGAGCAGAGAGCCCCATGTGGGGCTTGATCCCAGGACCCCGAGATCATGACCTGAGCCGAAGGCAGAGGCTTTAACTCACTGAGCCACCAGGCGCCCCTCAATACGTGTTTTTTAAACAAAATCCTGGAAGCGGAGAATGTAGTCAGTGAACTTGCAAACCCAGGGGAGAGGTGGGCTTTCCAGCCAATAGGCTCGCCCTGAAGCATGTGCAAAGCCCATAGCCCCTCACGTGGATGCAGTGCCTCAGCCCCACAGGGTGGCATGGCTCTGGAGGTGGCGGGTGTCACGGCAGGTATCATGGCAGGTGTCACAGCGGGTGTCATGGAAGGGGGCAGCCAGGTGTCAGGGCGGGTGTCACAGCAGGACAGCTCCTGCTTCCCGAGCTCCCTGGGCTGGCAGAGAGGGGCCTGCTCTGTGGTGGTCAGACCGTGCTGTGGGGGGCGGGGGCAGAGTGCACAGCGTTGCTACCCGGGCTATTTCGTGGGTTCAGAGGACGTGTGGTGAGAACCCAGCATGTAAAGGGAAATCATCAAGGACCCATGAAATCACATAGAATTACTTAATTCAGAAGTGAGAGGGTTTCAGATGACGTGGAAAGCCATGGCCAGGTGGGCATGTTTCCAGAGCAAAGAACAACGAGAAATTTGACTTTTAGCATAGAAGATATACAGTATGGGGTGGATATGGCGTGTCTTCACGGCCGGGCACTGAGCGCAGAGGCGGTCTCTGGGTGGGTGGGCCTCACACAGGGACCAATCTTTAGTTGAGGTCAAAACCCCACAAACTGTGCTGTGGCTGTGTGGCTTCACCTGCCACCAATGTCCCCAGGCTGCACCTCCCAGCACCATGATGGGTGGAACTCACATTAAGAAATATTTTCTGTAACCTAGTTTTCTGTAATCCTAGTTTTCAAAACTGAAATAGTTGTTGAATTTTACCAAGGTTTTTTTCGGCATTTAGTGAAATAAATAGGTATTTTTCACCTTTTGCTGTTAATGTGGCGAATCACTTATCTCTGTAACATACGTGTCTCAACCTCTCTGCTGCTGGGCTGTGCAGACAGAAGTCCGTCCTGATGCTTGGCAAGAGACACAGACGTTCATGGTCTGGCCCTCTCTCTTGTCCCCTGAGCCCCAACACTGGGGCCACAGGAAACAGCTGGACCCCCCAGAGCAGATGCACCTCTGGCCTTCTGGGCCTTCATTCGAATCCAGCTCTGTGAGCTGGGGATCTCCCCGTGGGGGTCCCGGGCTCTGTGTGTTGGCCTCCATGTTGTTTATTTCTGTCCCTGGCAGGTGCCGACACTGGGACCCTTGAGAAGCCGACAGGAATCAAACGGTCCCTGCCCTCCAGGGAAGACGTCACTCCTTAAGTGGGTTCCATGTTCCATGAGGCCAGGAGCTATGGGGAAGGTGGTCCGTCAGCTCTTCCCAAGACGCACCTGTGGACAGAGCCTCAGGTAGGCAGACAGTGGCAGAGACAGAGGGAGAGAGGCAGCCGAGGGCCAGAGGGGAACTGGACAGAGCCGAGGGGACTGGTCAGGGGCTGACCTTGGGCCTGTTTACATGCACTTGGCTATTAAGAATGTAACTCCAAAGAGGCACATTTTGAACTCTTTTCTATTTAAAAAAATGGCTCGATAATTACTCTTTCTGTGAACAGGCATGTCTGCGTGGCCCAGCCAGGGTCCTTCCAGGCTGTCCCATAGATGGCAAGCACAATTAGCAGGCTCACGAGTTCTCTTTGAAGCTAATTATGGGAAGCTTTCGTTGAGAGGATCAGCCTTAATGAGAGCCGTGAGTGGTCATTATGAAGTCAAATATTGTAGAGCCAGATTTCACCAGGATGTTTCCACACAGAAAGCTAACCTCCTGAACCCTTCCTGGTGCCCCTTTCTCCAAAGAAAGCACCAGATTTATGAAAAAGACTGGTGCGGGGGCGGGGGGCAGTGGATGCAGGAACTGTTTGGAGGATGCCGTTAATGCCCTGTGAAGGCATTGCGGGATGTCAAGGAGGTTCAGGACTATTTTCCCAAAGGAGTGCATGATCCCACTGAACGGGAGACGATGCTCCACTGGAAACAGAGACGGGTTCATGCCAGCAAGCTGCTGTCGCCTGGGGAGGGCGGAGCAAGCCTGGAGCGGGCAGGAAGGCTTCCTGCAGGGGTGGGGGCCTGTCCTGGGAGACTGGCGGGGCTGGGCGGTTAGGGGCTGATGGATGCTCCAGGAGGGGGAGGCAGAACAGGAAACCCACTGGAGGTGGGAGCAGGCTTGGCGTTTGCCCAGGAACGGGGTCCGCTGGGGTGGCCCAGGTCAGAAGGGAGACATCAGCGCCATGTGTTGGGGCTCGGGCTGCGGTGCCTTGGAGCCGGGAAGCTCCCCATCTACTGGAGAGGCCCTTGCGCTGCTGGCCCTTGGCCGGTTGCTGGCGTTTGCTGGGGGATCTCCATCCACATCGGGCAGGGACCCCGAGGGTATGTGCCCCTTCCTCCATTTCTCTAACATTTCTTCCTCCGCGGACCTCAGTTTCTTGGCTTCCCAGCTGTAGATTTCATGTCAGACTCCGCCCATAGAAGGAACCTGCTGGGACCGCTGTTCAAGGTATTTTTAGAGCTTTGCCCTGTCCTGAGGATAATCTGGGCCTTGGGTCATACGGTGACACAATGGAGAGTGAGTTCGTCTTCGCCTGAGATCCAAAAAAGGGGGGTAGGGTTTTCCTTACGACTGGTTCCTTGTGATCTCCAAGCAGCATTATTATTCGTGATTTTCAGAGTCACTCGTCCTTTTATTGAAAGGCTCAGGGCTCCTTCCCTCTGCCTCCCACCCTCCCTGTGCACTGCCCGCCGCAGGCCCCTGGTGGGACTCCGCTGGGCCTCAAGCCATAGCCTCTGCCATCAGGGCTCAGAACTGCAACGGAGAAGGCCAGTGCGGTGGTCCCTGGGGATGAGTCCACCTGTCCCGCAAAGTGAATGTCCAGTCACAGATAGGGTGGGGGTGGGGTGGGCAGTGAGCTCTGATGCGTCCGTACCCTATGGCCACATGCAGCCGTTGAAGACAGACGGGAGCGTCCTGCCGTGGTTTACTAGAAGGGGTCTTCATGAGGGGTAGTCCGGCGAGCGGATAGCACGGGCCATGATGTGTGTCACCCCCGCCATTTTCGAGACAGGGACTAGCACAGTGCCGGTGGGAGCCTCCAACAGCCCGTCCGGAGCCACTGCCGGGCTCTGCGCCGAGAGTCAGCAGGACCGAGAGACACTCAAACGCGGGAGCGAGAGGCCATGCAGAGAGTGCTTGGTGAAGCCCGCCAGAGGAAGCGTGTTATCGGGTATCCATGCTGCCGCCGCTGAGACAGACCATAGCTGGAGCCGGAGAACGACCCGGAGCAAAATGACCGAGATCCGGCATGGATTCAAATTAGAAATTCATGAAGGAAGACAACGGGAAAATCTCCAAACACTTGGAAATTAGGCATCATGCCTATAAATAACAGAGGACAAAGGAGATATTTCAGAGGAAATTTAAAAATACCCAGAACTGAATGAACAGGAAGGCTCCGCAGATCGGAGGGCGCGGGGTGTGCGGAAACCGAGCGGGCAGCAACGCACACGCTACCAGATGCTCGCACGGGAGAGGAGAACATTTCTCCCGTCAACAACCCAAGCGTGTTTCTTAAGACGCCAAAAAAGAAGAAAGTACACGGCAAGAACGCAGCAGGAAGGGAATCACGAAGGTAAAGGCAGAAATCAATGAAATGAAGAACAGAAAATCAATCGGAAGAAATGGATGAGATGGATGAACCCGGCGAGGCGGACAGCGATGAGGAGACGGAGATCGGCGTGGCGGGAACGGGCTGGGGGCTGCCTCGCAGGTCCCGCCGCGGCTCCCGGCCAGCCCCAGGGCTCTCCAGCGCAGGCACAGCCCGTGGCTGCTTCCTCGGGGTGAGGAGCGTCCAGCTGGCTCCGTGCAAAGGGCCTGTGGTGCAACATGTGTTCCCGTCCAATGGAGGCCCAGGACTGGGGCCCAGGCCAGCTTGTTTTGGGGAGAAGGAGGAGTGAGGAAAAGGGATGCTCAAAGGGACAGATGGCACTTTCTCAGACCGAGCAGCTAGTTCGGTGTCCCGATGGGGACGACAGTGGTACATGGGGGTGAATGGGGAAACACCTGGATGGAGAGGGCCAGTCTGCCCTGCGTCCTTTGCACACCCGCTGTGAGGCAGCTCCCGCGACAGCCCGGGTGTGTGCTTCGGGAGTACTGCTCCCCTCGCATCCTTGGACTTTGAAGACCAGATGCGGCCTCTCGCACTGCGGTGATTTTCAGATGAAGCGGAGCACAGAGTGGTCTCCTTTTCACCAAGCCCTGGTCGCCCTTCCTCCCCTGACTCAGCGTCCTTGCCATGCGTGAGACGGATGACACACGCCACCAGCCAGCACTCACAAAGGCTTCCTGGCTCCTTTGATGAGAGCCTGGATGGCACTTGTGTTCGTATAATTTTCTCCGTGAGATGAGAGATGGGAAGAGAAGGAAGCTTGAAGGCAAAGTTGGCTGAACTCAAGTGGCCAGCTTCCTCCCTCTCTGGGCAGAACCCTCACGAAGAAGACTGGCAAGCTGAAGGCCGGTCGTCCCCTGGTTCCGTGGCCAGCCCACGTGTCCACTCTGGCTGTCCTGCGGCACCGGCCCACAGGGCCCTGTGCCCGCCACGCGAGCATGTGGCTCGTCCTGGGTGCCCCTGGCCGTTGGGTGGGAGGATGGCTTCGCCTGACTCTTTGCCTACTCCTTCCCCAGGGCGCCTCTGAGCCTCTGGTCCCTCATGTGACATGGGGCAGGGCACAGCCCCGATGGCGGAGGGACAGCTGGCAGCATGTCTGGCCAGTGGCACAGGAATGCTGGCTGTCTGGCCCCCGTAGCCCTCATCCTCGAGTCCAGGCCTCAGCTCACCAGTGCTCCGGGGGTCAGGGCCGACCTCTGCCTTCTTGCATGAGCGAGGTCGGTGACTCCTTCATTGGAGAGAGAGTTCTGTCCTGTCATGCGACCAGTCAGCCTGCCTCCTGACACCGGGGAACCTGCTCCACGGGCAGGTGTGGAGATACAGCTGGGGGTACGGCAGAGGGCACTGGTGGTCTTCCTGGCCCTTGCCTCAGGCTCTCAGCTTCACAGCCTTTGCAGATGGTCCTTGGGCCACAGCAGCAGCCGGCATGGGCTTCTCTTGGAGGGGAGTGAATGACTGGTAGTAACCCACAGCTGCCACGCAGCCTTTGGGAGGAAGCAGCCTGCATGGTGGCTTCAGACACAGTTGGGGTGGGCGGGTCTGTGCGGCCACAGCCAGAGCCTTGGGATCCAAGCTGACCGGCATTGGTAGAGAGCTTGTCAGCCACCCTAGAAGCCAGCGAGCAGAGCTGAGCTGTCACAGAGCTCTGAGCAGCATCTATCATCATGCCAAGTTGTTCTGCAGAGTAGATGAGAAACGATTTTTATTTTTTGATGCTGTTAATATTTTCCAAAGTTTTGTAGAATGAACGCACATTATTTATCAGAAAATGATGAGCATTATTTTTGTAAAATAACTTCAACGGCTCTCTTAAAAGCAATGATTTTTTTTTCTTTCAATTTTTTTTGGTCCGTATGTAGTAAACCATGCAACCTTAAATGTTCAGCTCGGTGAGCACATAAACACGTATGTGACACCCACGCAGACACCTGACTATTCCCAGGCCCCACTGGGCTCCCTCATTTCCCTGCCAGTCAACGGTGGGGGCCGGTATCCTGCCTTCTGCTACCATTGATTAGTTTATGTCCCTGACCTGTTAAATGAAAAAAAAAACTTAACAATAATGGTCAAATTGGGGCTGTTAGGTAGGGTCATTCCTTTAGTGTGAATAGTAACTTTTTAGCAAATTGACGGTTACTTTTGAGGAAATTTTCTAAGTATATATCTTTAATGAGCTATAACCCTATGTAAAGTAGATTGGGAAAATTAGTAAAATCTAGAGTTAGCCTCTTCTCAAATATATATAAATAGTCAAACAAATAAATGTCCCAATATTGAGTCACTCTGGAGCCTCGATTATTCAATAGCGAGGGTGGACAGAATTTCCCTTGAATCTGAAGTTGCCACGCTCTCCATCAGTTGATGACATTTGAACTCTGATTGGGTGGACGGTAGTGCCTTCACGTGCCCAGACACACTGGCCCCACTGGGGATTTGGAAGAGGTGAAGTTTACAGTTCGCCCTGGCCTTGGGTCCTCACAGGTTGCTGAGAGAGGTGTCACCATGTCATGGATGGGACCCAGGCAGAGGTCAACACTGATTTGATACCCCATGGCCTCGACCCTGATTCCACGATGGACTCTGAAACTATTCAAGGCACTAGGGATCGGCCTCATGAGTAGCAAAATCCCAGCAGGGGAATCGTTCTGACTGCCAATCCAGACATCCGTGCACAGCTGGATGCCCATGGATGCTTCTGGTTACCCGTACTTAGCTTTCTTTTATGGGAGCGACACATGCTAATTGTTGAAAATAGAGAAAAGCAAAAGAAGAAATTAAAACCGACTGTAATCGCAGTCTTCCATGATGACTTCTACTAAAATTCCCATGACTTTTCCCTGTCCTTTATTTTCATTTATGCAAAATTGTTCTGGTGAAGAAGTCAGAGACAAAACAAATTAATCAAATAGAGACTTAACGAAGCCACAAGAAATTAAAACTGACTGTAATCGCAGTCTTCCATGATGACTTCTACTAAAATTCCCATGACTTTTCCCTGTCCTTTATTTTCATTTATGCAAAATTGAGGTCAGGCTCAGTGATTTTCCAAAATGTTAAATCTTATTGGAAGGCATGGCTCTTAATAGTTGCATGACATTCTGTCCCATTGATTTTTACAACTTACTTAGACATTGTCCTAGTTTTGAGTATTTACGTTGTTCCTACTTATCGTTATAAAAATGGAGTATTTAATCATTCATTCATTTAGTCAACAGACTGCACTGAGTTTATATTATATGTCAGGCCCTGCAGAGGTCCTGAGGCACATTTGGGAATAAAAAAAGAGATGTCGTCTCTGTTGTCCTACAGCTTATGTTCTGGTGAAGAAGTCAGAGACGAAACAAATTAATCAAATAGAGACTTAATGAAGCCACAAATCAGGTAATTTATAAAATGCATCAATGCCCCAAATGTACAAAACCTACTTGATGAAGAAGAACAAAGTTAGAGAACTCATATTTTCTGATTTAAAGAAATATGTTACTGGCCTAAGTATAGACACCTAGATCAATGAGACAGAACTGAGAGACCAGAAGTATGCTCATACATTTTTGTTCAGTTGATGTTTGACAAGCATACCAAGGCCATGCAACAGAGAACCGTCTTTTTAGTTGATGTGGTGTGTGGGACAACTAGATGTGTACATGGAAAAGAATGAAGTTGGAAACTTTCTCACATCATATAAAAAAGTGATTTCCAGGGGCACCTGGGTGGCTCAGTGGGTTAAGCCGCTTCCTTCGGCTCAGGTCATGATCTCAGAGTCCTGGGATCGAGTCCCGCATCTGGCTCTCTGCTCAGCAGGGAGCCTGCTTCCCTCTCTCTCTCTCTGCCTGCCTCTCTGCCTACTTGTGATCTCTCTCTCTGTCAAATAAATAAATAAAATCTTTAAAAAAAAAAACGATTTCCAAATGGATCAAAGGCCTAATTGTAAGAGCTAAAACCTTAAAACTCATAGAAAACACACAAAGGTAAATATTTGTGACTTTCAATCAGGCACTGGTTTCTTAAATATGACCCCAAAAGCACAGACAACAACAACAAAAATAGATACTTGAACTTCATCAAGATGAAAAACTTTTGTGCCTCCAAGGACACCACCAAGAAGGTAAAAAGGCAGCCTTAGAATGGGAGAAAATATTTGCAAGTCATGTGTCTGATGAGGAACGGGCACCCAGATTACATAAAGAACTATTTCAACTCAACAATAAAAACAAAAATAACCCAATTGAAAAATAAGCAAAGGACTGGAATAGACATCTCTCTGCAAAAGACGTACAGATGGCCCACGAACATGTGAAAGATGCTCAGCGTCATCGGGGAATTGCAAATTGAAACCACTGCGAGGTCCCACCTCACACCCACTGGGTCAGCTAAAATAAAAATGACAGGCAATGATAGGGGTGTCGGTAATTGGCACTCCTCCACCGGTGACAGGGATATAGAACACTGCAGCTGCTCCTGAAAAGGGTAAATAGAGCTACCACGTGACCCACAATTCCATTCACGGGGGCGTGCCCGAGACAACTGAGAACATATGTTCACACTAAGACCCCTCTGTGGATGTCCCCGGCAGCCTCGCTTGTACTGCCCAACCTGGAAAGAACTCCGGTGTCCACCAGCTGGGACAGAGACACGGAATGTGGTCTCTCCATATAATGGATTAGTATTCAGCTATAAAAAGAAGTTAAATGCTGACACCTGCTACAGCACGTCGGACCTTGCAACATTGTGACGAGTGAGGAGGCCAGACCCAAAAAGGCAAGCACATACCACGTGATTCTGCTTACCATGTCCAGAACCACCAACTCTGCAGAGACAGGAAGTGGGTTGGGGGTTGCCAGGAGCTGGGGGTGGGGATGACTGCCAATGGGCCCTATCCAGCCTTCTTTTTAGGGTGATGATGGTGTTCCAGAATGAAATAGTCATTGTGGTTGGATCGTATTGTGAATCTCCTGAAAATGATAAGATTGAACAGTTCAAAAGGATGAATTCTGATGGCACGTGAATTATATATCAATAAAACATCATCACAAAAAAATGTAGTCATGCTAAATAAAACAAGCCAGGGGTAAGCGACTTGGTGAGGATGTGAGGTCCGAAGGCAAGTGGCAGTTGTCTGGATGCAGAGGGAGGAAGGTGGCCCACGTGACAGGGGCCCAGGGGGAAGGGTCCCTGTTCTGACTGTGCCCCTCATCGTTGCCCTGGATCAGACGAAAGAGATGCGGCATTGAACTGTCAGTAAAATCTCATTTCTGAAGCGGTAAAGTTCATTGTAAAAATAATGATATTCAGATAAATAACAAAATGAGAATCAGTCACCCGCCACAGCATCCTGCTGAGTTGGCAAGGACAGAGGGGAAAAATGCCCTCACGCCCTGAGAGTGGACGTTCCCGTTGGTGCAAGTTTTAGGAAAAGCTGACTGGAGATGCTTATCACAGAACCGTGCTGTGGATGAAGAGTCAGTGTTTGGACGACGGAGTCTAGGGCTTGTGTTGGTGACCCGAGGTGTAATCCTGCTGGTTTAAAACCCATTCCGTCGTGTGTATTTCTCACGGTCATCCCATCCACAGAGGGAGAAACGGGGACTCAGAAACGTCCAGGGATTTGCTGAGGCACACGCAGGTGGTCAGCCCTGAAGTGAGTCTGTAACCCAGGGCTGTGTGTGTCCGAAGTCCACTCTCGCCTGACCTTCCAGCAACAGGCACAGATACGTTCTTTGGGGCTTTGCTGTTTGCCAGACCAGCAACTGTCGTCTCATGCTTGGCATGTAAAACACCAAATCCATGTTGAATTGTGTGATTACTTTATACTTGGCTTCCGAGGCCACATGCCAGTCAACGTTCAGATTTAGGATCACATAGTAGAGTGTATATTCATCTTAAAATGATAAGGAATTGTTGGGAAACTTGAAGCATGTGATTCAAGTGGGAAAATGTTGACTTACTGCTTTTTTAGGGAATGTGCTGGTAGCCCCAGCTGAAGGTTCCCTGCAGTGTTTGCAGGATTCTGCTCTAGAGGGGAAAGTGGGCACCAGGGTAACCTGAGAGCCGATGTTGAAGGTTATAGAAGTAGGATTAGAGTCTACATTTCTTTTCCCTGAAAAAACATTTTTTAAACTTTTTATTGGGAGAAAATGACAGACTTCCTGGTTGCAAACATAATGTACTTTTACTTCCCTCTTGCTGGCAGGCTGGGATGCTGGAGGCTGCTCTGTCCCCCGTTTCTCCGTCACTGCTCCTCACCATCCCATACACACCCTCGAGCAGTAACTCAGATGGATTCAGCTCGGGGGAAGGCCGCAGCACGGTCCGACGTCCTAAGTCCAGAAACAGAAGGTTCAAATACATTATGTACCACAAACCAGCCCAGACTGGTGCTAATAGGTGAAATAAAAAAAAAATTAATAGGAAATTACGGTTCACAAGATTCTTGCATGAGCGCATGAAGTGTTGTAAGCCATCTGCTTCTGAATACTGGGGGGATGTGGAAAGTCACTCTAACTTGGTTAGCCCTTGATGAATGCAGTCACCAAACATTTATTTTGTACCCATTACACGCGAGGCATTAGGAAAGTGGACAGGGATAAAGATGCAGCCCACAGAGTCCTCTGGGGCACACTGTGTAAGTGGGTGTTTGAGCCCTCAGTAGATCTGTGGACCATAGCACAGGGCACAGGGCGTTCTGGAGGTCTTAGGGACCTGACAAGAAAGGTGGGGTGAAAGGTTTTACTTTTCTCGGTTTTGAGTCCTGACAACAAGGCTTTCTTACATTGTCTGCACCGAGCGCTGTGACGTGGTCAAATGGTGAGGAGGCACTGTGGTCACAGCCGTGTTCCATGGGCCGTGTGCTCACGGGATCAGGAACGCAATTCTCAGTGTCTGATCTTCGGGGGGGTCATTAGGGATTGGCAGGGTTCGAGGATGGGTGGGGGGGTGGGAGGGAGAAGAGTTTGCAGGCAGGGGAAATCGCATATGTGGACACAGACCGTGGGAGGCATGAAAAGCTTGGTGTGGCCGGAGCGTGGGTGGGGATATGACATGTGAAGCCCAAATGGCAAGGGAACAACAGACCGGCGGTTTCCTAACGATGATTCACCTGCTCTCCTGACTAGAATGGATCCTTGGTCATGGGCCCTGTCGGCTGGTGTCCTACTGGATCCTGGACTAAGGTCAGGCACAAGTTGGGGCTCAGTCTGAGGTTGCCACGGGAGTGACACGGCTGGAGAGAGCTGTGGCCTGTGGTGGTGGCTCTTCTGTCCTCATTGCTGTGTCACCACTGCCTCGTGGGACTCTCTTGCTGTTCATTGATTCATCACACCATGGATGGATCCCTGGTTGTCCCTCCAGGGCTGGGTCCCACGAACAGAGCTACCATGAGTATGTTCGCACACTTGTTTGGCGGGCACATGGCTCATCTCCCTCGTGGTGGAGGTGCTGGGTCACGGGGAGGCACAGGTTCATCATGGAGAGAACGCCACGCAGTTCCCCAAGAGTTTGCCCCCATCCTCACTTGGACTAGCATGTGCATTTATCCTGCTCCTGAAGACAGGAGTCACCTTTCCTCAGTGCATCTGTCCCTCAAAATTACCTTGAAACAAAATGCACAACTTGACCTGCCAGTGTTTCTCTAATGCTAGCTCTGCTGTGGGCAATCAGTGTCCTCGCCCAAAGGAGACAAGAGGCTCCATCCTCCTGTTCCCCACCATCACCGCCCTCTCTCCTCCAGGCTCCATCCACCAGCTGGACCAACATGGGGCTTTGGATTCAGATCACTGTCCTGTTCAGACACAACCCAAGACTTAATGTAGTCTCCAAAGGTCTGGTGGCTCAGGAGCGGTTCCCGTTAATTGTTGGTTCTCAGAAGCTGCGTTGGACCTTGTCACTCCTGGATGGTAGAAGGTGCAGGCAGTTCCTGCCAGACCCCTGGGACTGTGACTTGTTGGCCTGGGTGGGATCCCACACCCATCCTTGACTGTGGCTGAGGCCAGGGATGGAATTCAGGAGGCCCATCTGAGGGGCGTGGCTGGTTTCACTGAGTGCCTCCCTTCCTCCAGCACACCTGAGCGAGGTGACACCCCAGAGGGCTGTGGACGGAGGTCCCAGCTCCCTGGAGTTAGAGTGTCCAGATGTCCAGGGGGGCCTTGTGACCAAGTCTGCATCCTAGCATGGAGGTCCATGTTTATAAGCGTGGTCTTTTCTTCCGGGAAGAAAGTATTTAAAGTTTTTCATCATTCTGTAATTGTACAAGGAATAGATGGTTATGTTCTTGTTATAAAAAGTTCAAACAAGGCAGAAGCAGCAGAGGCAGGGCCTCCTACCCATGGCCCCTCGTGGAGCAATTGCTCACTCTTCGTCTCTGCTCTCCTGTCTCCAGAGAACTGAGAACTGAGCCCCTCCCCTCGAATCTAGGGTGACCCTGTGCCTTACTTCAACCAGTACAATGTGAAGGAAGGGACTGCCTCCTGGAGACTCTCAGCTTCAATCATTTAAAAATGGCCGAATTCGGAATTATGGTTTGGATGTGTCCAAAATGTTCAGCCAAGAGTTTATGGATGAACATTCGAGAAGGGGGTTCACATCGTCACAATGCAGGCAGTGAAGCAATGAATGTTTTGTACGTACAATTTCACGCACTTACACAGGAATAAAGTTCTACAAAGGATGTCGCTGGGTCAAAGGGAACCACGTGTCACATCTCCACAGACACTTCCAGACAGTCTTCCAAAAAGTTTTCACCAAATTAGGAGAGCATGAGGGAGAGCCCTTTTTCCTGCTTCCTCACCCAGGCTGACCACTCAGCTGGGTGAAAAATGATCTCTCTGTTGGGGTTTATTTTAACTGCTCTGATACTGGTCTTTACGGGGGCCTGCTGGCCAGCTGTCTGTCTTCCTCTGGATTTCCCATTGTTTTCTCTTGAGCTGATGGGCTCATGTAATGACTCACAGAACCTCGTGGAGTAGCCTGATCATTCATTTTTTTCCCTGTTCAATTGATTGCATTTTTTTCAATCTTTCACTTGTCTTTCCATGGTATTTCATCATGTCTTTTCTAGCAAAAATGATCAATTTTCATGAGTCCAGAAATCACAATATGTCTTTCCACAGATGCAAGTTTTATTTTACTTATTTGTCCTTCATTCAAGGTTTTCTTCAATTTGATCTTGCACTGTTTTTTTTTTTTAATTTTATTTATTTATTTGACAGAGAGACCATAAGTAGGCAGAGGCAGAGAGAGAGGGGGAAGCAGGCTCGCTGCTGAGCAGAGATGATCTTGCACAGTTCTCAAACTTAATTCATGTTGTGTTTCCTACACTTATAAACAAGACAATGACCCCCTTAGATCTCTGGTCCTTGTGCTGGCCTTTGCCTGGTCGAGAATCTGCTCCTTCTTGTCAACCTTGTCATCATCACTCACTCCCTGTAACATATCTTGTTCTTAACCCAGGTGAAAGCTCTGACTTTAAACCACTGGGTTTGATCGACTCAGGATGATTATGATTACTGAGATGTTTGGACCCGCTCCTGTCTTGACTTCTGTTTCCCCGGGTCTTTTGTGTATTTCTGGCTCTCCCCTTCTTCCTGCTGGCTTCACTGCTTTTATTGCTTCCTCCTTCTATTCTATTCTCTAGCAGTCTGGAGCTCAGTCATCCTATTCTTGTTTTTTCCTGGTTTACAGCCATTTTACATGCATGTAATTGTATGTTGCTTTCGCTGTGGCCGTGAATCCCTTCCAAGCTGCCTGTTTCCCCTGCTCATGCTTCCCCAGCTCCAGCATCTGTGTTCTGTCTGCCCTGGCCAGACGATTTGGGGGTCTTCTGATATGGAGCTCCCTGTCACTGTAAAAAAAAAAAATATTTAAACTTACGTGTCAGTAACGATGAAGCACCAGGCGTACCTGTGACTTCTGTTGATTCATTCCTTATTATTTTTCTCCTAGCCCACGTCCTCCTGTTTTTTGTATTCATTGTTCTTCTGGAATAATTCCTTCAGGGAAGCATCTGTGGGTGGCTAACGTTCTGAGTCCTCGCTTTGTCCTCCTACCTGAATGCCAGTTTGGGTGGATCTAAGATTCTTGGCTGCATACCGCTGTTCTTCAGACTTCAATGGTGGTGTTCATCTTCTTGTACTGGGTGTGCAAGAGAACTTGCTCCATGAGGAACCTGTTTCCCTTCCCCTCCCAGAACGTTTGCACGATGTTTCTCTCTGGGTCCTTTTGTCCTGAAACCGAGCTGCCATACGTCCACAAGTGGGTCTTTTCATATTTCCGAGTGCCTTGAAAATATAGATACTCCTGTTTCGTCCAACACTCAACATTCTATTCTCTTTGTTCTTGAATATTTCTCCTCTCTTTCTTTCCTTTTCTTGGACTTCGTATGAGGCAGGACTTCTTTGGATCCAAGCTTCAACACTTTACAGTTTCTTTTGTATATCTGTCTTCTAGCCCCACTGGGATGTTTTCTGGGTCCCATTGTCCAGTTTCCATAGTTCTTTGTACATTTCTTGGGCCTACTGATTGAATTTTCTACGTACACCCTCAATCAATAACTTTCTCTCTCTGGTGAAAGCCAGATAGACGTGCAATGGCAAAAATCCAAAATGTTATCCCTAATTGTAACTAAAATTAAAAAAAAAAAGTGCCTTGGAATACATTGGAGAAGAAAAGCACGGGACATATGTCATAAAGACCACAAAGTCTTTGGCTCAAGTTATGATCTAAGGGTCATGAGACTGAGCCCTGTATCGGGCTCTCCACTCAGTGGGGAGTCTGCTTGAGGATTCTCTCTCCCTCTGCCCCTTCCCCCTTGCATGTGTGCATGTCCCCCTCAAATAAATGAATTTTAAAAAAACATGTAAAGAAGTGAATGCATAGGTAAGTGATAAATAAATATTGTTAAATACAATTTAGGAGAATATCAAGACCTTCTTGAGCAACACAGCTCCCTCCCGAGCCATACAGAACATGACAGGCATATGATGACAGGAATTACTACAGTGTTCTGTAGTAACAACTTATGTCAGGTAAAATGTAGAAACCATCAAAAGAAAAATGATTGAATGAGAGATTATCATCCCATTAATCTACAAGAAAAAGATAAGAAAAAGATAAACCCATAAAGAATAGGCCAAAGATAACAACAGCTTACAGAAAAAGGAGTAAAAATGGCCAACACACGTGAGAAAAATCACATATCCTCAAGATATCAGGGAAATCCAAATTAAAAAAGAAAGGAAGTACTTTCACCCGTGAGAGTCAAAGATACAGAGAGCAGTGCTATACAGCGTTATGAAGGATAGAAATAAGCTTGCTGACACATTGATGGTAAGGGGGAAATTAAGGCAGACATTGGGGGCACGACCCAGGTCCATGATGCTAGTGGAGGCACTCACCTAACTCTCCAGAATGGTGGTGGTGGTCATCATGTGACTCCCTGGAGTTTGTCGTGGACTTCATGTCACTCTGGGATGGCGGTGGTGGCTATATTCACACAACTCTGACAGCGGTGAGGGTAACAACATGGCTGGTGGGGATGGAGGTACCTACGGAGCTCTGAGAAGTCAGTTTACACACTACTGCAGAGGTGGTTGTGGTAGTCATGTAAGTGTGCCGGTCATGGTGCTCACAGAATTCCGTATTGTTGGTGGTGATACCTATGTAGCTATGATGGTTTCGCTGGTGTTCACATAATTCTCTGACATTGTGGCCTCCACACGACTGTGCTGGTGGTGGAGGTGGGCACATTTGTCGTGGTGTGGACATCATCGTTTCATGCCATGGTGGTATCCACATAACTCTGCAGCACTGGTGGTGTAATTCTCCTTCTGGGTGGTGGTGCCCACACGACTGTGAAGCTCGTCATGGTAGTCACATAAGCGTGCTATGGGGGTCCTGACATTCCATTCCTGCAGTGGTGTGGTGGTGATGACATTCAGATGTCATTGTGGTATTGGTCATGTCGGTCACATAGTTGGTCGTGTTGGTCATGGTGTCTCCATAACCGTATTTTGTTGGTCCTGGTAGTTGCACAACTCTATGGCTGTGTTGATGGTAGTACTCCCATAATTGCATCGTTGATTCTCTATTCATGTAGCTCTGGCTCTATGAGTCGGTCATGGATCCACATAGCCTTGGCATGGTACTGGTGTTTCCGTGCACATCATCTTCAACTGTGGTAGTCGCATTTCTGTGACTCTATGATGTTGTTGCTGGTGTGGTTCTACTGACTCTGTGTGGTTGGTCATGGTGTTCTCATGCCAGCAGGATGGTGGCAGAGGTGGTAGTCAAATAACTATGTGACGGAGATTTTGTCTCCCCATGACCTTGCAATGCTGCTGGAGGTTGTGTTCACATGGTCTGTGAAGCTCATTATGTGTTCCTACCACCCTGCAGCATTTGTCATAGCATTGGCATGATTGAGCAAAACTGATGGTGCCAGTCATGTATCTTGTGACAATGCTGATGGTATAATTCAGACAACCCCGTGACTTGGTATGGTGACTACACAAATCTGTGATGATGCTGTGTTGACATTAGTGCATCCCTGCAAGGTGGTGGTATTCGTGTAGATCTGTGACTTTGGTCAGGACAGTCACATAGGTCTCCTGGTTGGTGGTCATGGTATTCACAAGGTGGTGGTTGTGACAATAGTTGTGGTGTCCACAGGTCTGTGGGAAGGCCATGTGGTGGTATTTGCCTAGCTCTGCCATGGTGCTCATGGTATTCTGGAAATTCCACATGGCCATGTGGTGATCTTCACATAGCTCCAAGATGGTATTGGCTGTGCCAATCCTAGACCTCTGCAGAGTCACTCGTGGTCTTCACAGAACTCGGAAAGGGTGGTCACAGTGTTCCCATAATTTTTCAGGGCTGCTGTGACCTTCCCATAACCCTCTGTTGGTGGTCATGGTATCCCCATAATTGCGAGGCTGTTGGTTATAGTCACATAACTCTGAAGTCAGTGACAGTATTCACAGACCTCTTCAATTCTTTTGATCACCTTCCCACGAAACCAAGATGCTCTTGGTGGTATGTTTAATTAACTATAGTGGTGCTTGTGGGGTATTTGTGGTGTTGGTGGTATTCGCATAAGTCTACAGTGGTGGCGGTGCCATGTTTCCATAACTGCAGTGGTGACATGGGGATACGTCCACGGACGCACAGCCAGGAGTGTTATCCATCAGACTCGGTAATTCTCATCATGGCGTTCGTGTAACGCTGCAGTGCTGGAGGATTTGGTCTTCACACAGCTCTGCAGCTTCAGTCATGGTAGCATGCAACTGTGAGACTGGATGTCGTATTCAGACAATTCTGCATGATGGCTGTGATCCCTTCAGCAGCGCTTCAGTCTTGCCGGTGGACTCACATACCTATGATGTTCACGGTATTCCCATTTCTCTGCAACGTGGCAGTTGTGTTCACATAATGACAACACTGGCTGTGGTATTCAACAAGTCTCTGATGGGCAGCATACTCATCAGGTATCTGCAGTGGTTCTTATCATAGTCACATCTGTGATGGTGGTCGTGGGGTAGTCCTGTAGTCTATAGTTGTGGATGAGTAATTGTGTGACTCTGTGTGGTGGGGGTGATGTGTTCACGGACCTTTGAGCAGCAGCGGTGGTGATGTTGACACCATTCTGCCACTTCAGTCATTCTAATTACTTCAATTCGTAATGTTGGTGGTGGTGGTATTCACGTAGCTCTGGGACATTGCTGTGATGTCACCATGCTGTGACGGTGATGGATGTGGCAATCCTATAACTCTGCAAAGAGGGTTGAGGTCTTCACATATCCAAGTGACAGTGGCAGTGGTAGTCGCATACCCCTGTTGTGGTGGTGATGGCATCTGCACAGCCGTACTAGCAGTGGCACCTGCCCCCCCAACCCTGCAGCGTTGTTCCCACTTCTCACGGGACTCGCAGCATCATGGAGGATGATCAGTGGAACTCTTTGGCGGTGGATGTGGGATTTGTATAACTGTGTGACAGTGGTGCTAGGAGCCGTATGGTCCTGAGACGTTCGTCTTGGCAGGCACAGAAATCTGTGCTGTTGGTCACTGTAGTCACAAGACTCTGCCGTGCCAGTGGTCATCTGCTTTGTGTGTCTCCATGATGTTGTTCATTGTATCCACATGGCTGTGGTGGTGGTGGTGGTGGTGGTGGTGTTCCAGCAACTGTGTGATGTGGTCGTTGTGGTGTCACGTGGCTGCACGAGGGCTAGAGGCATAGTCACATTGTATGGGTACAGAGGCTTCCATTCAGAGAATTTTGAAGCTTTGCTCAAAGTTACATAACTGGATATGACAGAGTCAGGCTCCAATTCCAGTTTTCTGAATAATTCAAATGCAGTCTCTTCTGTACTACACCATGAGGCCTCTTCCTGCGAAGTCTAAATTTAAAGGCATTGGTATAAAACATCTGTCCTTCAAATTCTCAAGGGCTCTGGCACACAAATATTGTATCTCCACCATCTAGTTGTTTATGTACAGCTCTTGTTATGTCTGCACATTTACATATGCACACACGCTTACATGTGTGAAACGGATTAAAGATTTAGCTACAAATTTAGATGTGTAAATTGAAACTTCTGAAAGTTTGTGTTACATAATGCAGAAGAGGGCTTTCTGGTAAACCAAAATAAAGCAACTAGGAGGGTCATAGATATATAGTTTGTTGACAGAACCCAAAATATATTGGTTAAATAATGAAGTCTAATATTGGTCAACATGTTGGTATTAGAGTGTTTTCATTCTTTCCTCAGAAATCATAACCCTCTAGACCCTTGTAAAGGACTAGAAATACGAGGTCTGGATGTTGCGGTGGTCACACTCTGGGACGTGTTTAGGCAATAATGGATTTCTGCACTTAATGGTACACGTTATACTTCAACAGAAGTTTTTTTTGAAAAATATGTTCTGGAATAAAATGCAAATACTTAAGGATCTTGGAAGAGTCAAGTCTGGCGGCCTATAGGCTTCAAGGATACTTTCTCATGGATGTGAGTTATTGCTTTTCCAGAAAGAGAACAAAGCCTTGAGAGGCACATAAAGTTAAAATGTGATTTAAGAAGCATGCACAGCTTCCAGGAATGCCCTTGATGTGGCTAGGAGCTATCTGTTCATCTCGCCCCCCCAGGCTCATGATTATGTTTTTTTTTTTTTTTTCCCTTGCAGTACTTGGGCTGCATTGAAGTTCTCCACTCAATGAGGTCTCTTGACTTCAGCACAAGAACACAGATTACCAGGTAAGCCCTCTTGAGCATGCACTCCTGTGATCTTACTTCAGGAGGGAATGATTTCAGCATTAGCAGCCTAGGAATTTCCAGAAGGAGAGTCTGCCCCTTGAGTGCTGGTGACCCTGACAGGGGGTCAAAGCCTGGTGGATTCAGGATTTCCATGTGTTTGCCCACATCTGTGAGGTGCACCTCAGGCTTAAGAACCTTGGGGATGTTCCCACTTCCAAAGCTGTCCTTATAATGGAGCTGCAGACACATGTAGAGCTTGTGAACGTTTCTTTATACTTGAAACTCTTAAACCAGATTGATATTTCAAAATGTACTGAACTGTGCTATTTCTTTCTAAAGAGAAAAATGAAGCCACACAGAGAATAAAATGCATGGATTCCAGGCAGAGATGTTCATAGCGGTAGTAATTTCAGAAGCAGCCGGTTGTTTACGGGGTCAGTGACATTGAGCAGGTGTACAGAGGTCCTCCGCTGTCAACTAGATTCTAAACTCCTTGAGGGCCAGTTCCATAGTTAAGCACTGTTTTTAATAAAATCATGGACTTATTTAGCTTAAACCTTTAGAAAAACACCCATTTCAGGTCACCTGGAAGAGGAGAACTGGAAAGCCAGGAGGGGTTTGTGAAAGAGCCCATTGCTTTGGGCCACAAGCTTCGCTCACTTTGGTGCTTGTGGAATTACTTGGTCTAAATAATGACCTCAGAAATCGCCTCCTACTTACGGCATTTACATCAGTCTAGTGCATATCTTTGGGTTAACAAGCCAAAAACTAATGACCGAACTTTAGGAAGCCATTATTTGTAGTCATTAGCGGCTAAATATTGTACATACTTTGACTGTGGTAAACACCGCCGTGGCATGTCCTCCTCACCGAAGAATTCCACGTTCAGAAGAAGTGATGTTTCTGTCCCCTCCGAAGCAACTCCAGGCATGCACGGTGGGAACGCACCAACCTTTGAACCCGCACTGAGGGAAGAATCTGCCTCCACGGGTCGGTACAAGATGGTTTATGGAAGTCGCCAAGGCAAAGGAACGGTGTTCTGAACAGAGTGTTTGGAAGAGAAGCAGGAGGTTACGGAGCCAGTGCTTGATCCTCCAGACGTGGTGGCAGGACCAGAGTGGCGCCGGTGGGCAGAGCGCTGGGCCCGTGTCTGGGTGCGGGGACCACGGGACTGTTGGCCATCTCGTGTGTGCTGGTGGTTTCATGAAAGAGAATCATCAGATTTTTCTGCTGAATTCCCTTAATAGCTCCTTTCACTTCTGAGGCGGCTTCCTTCCAATTCAGTTCTCCTGGTGTATCCATCAAGGGTTTGTGCCAGCTGGGCACGTGCTGGCCCACGTGGGCCATCCCGCCTTGCCGGGCCCCTGCTCCACGGAGAAAGATGCATGGGCAGCGACAGAGGGGCGTGTGACGGGCACAGGCTGGGGAGCAGGGGTGGGGGGATGGGAACTACCCTGGTGCTCCCTCCCATCAGGGTCCTGGAGCAACGGTAACACCGTAGCAGCAAGCTGCGGGGCAGACCCCGGTGGATGTGGAGGTCTAGGTGTGCGTCCCCCCCGCCCCGTTCCATTCAGGCTTCCGCAAAGGCAGGCGGTGTAATGGGCTGGGGGGAGGGGGGCGCTGTTCTGGGGCTCAAGAGACTTGGTGTTGAGTTCTGGCTTGGTTAGGCTTTTTGAAAACTCTCTGTGGTTGTCTCCACGATGCTTTTTGCTTCTTGCCTTGTTTCGATCACGTGGCACGGTCCTTATTTTAGGGGACAGCTGCAGTCCACGCCTAGGAAACATCAAGGTTGTGACTCGTCAAGGTCAGAGAGAAGCCTTGGCAAAGCTCCAGGAGAAGACTGCGCAGCCCTGGGGGGCGTCGGGCAGAGGGCTGAGGCCGAGGCCACCTCCCAGTGCTGGCCGCGCCCCCCTGGCTCTTGCTGTCTATGCTGAAGGCTGCCGGGAAATGGGAGGTGGGGACAGACGTGATTAGCGTGTCGTCAACAGCCTCTGGGAAGACGTGTTTCTAAGGGTTCCCCGGCCACACCGTTCATAAAAATATGTATTTCTGTGAGAAAGTGACCTGCCCCTACTCCTCTGGTGGAGGGTACAAGCTGTAGATGTAAGTGTCTCTTAGAGTCCAACCACGTGTCCTTCTGTGGGAGTCAACTGAGTGTTGGGTCTGAGTTTAGGCTGACTGTCACTCTCTCCACAGAGCCGCCTGTGGACTGCCGGCCGCTTCGGAGCGGCTAACTCCATAAGCAGGCCGCAAGCTGCCGGCCACTATATACTTAGCTGTGGTGATCGCGGTGAATCACCTCGCTCCGGGACACCCCTGGCGGAGCAGCCCGGAGGCCGCCCACACGTGGAGGGACGTCCCACGGGTGGGGCACCGCTCTGCCATTTTCCACCTGTGCAAGCTTGGGCTCAGCTTGCACCCCCGTGAACAGGACGCAAGCACGATGCCCACCTCGGTGGTGGTCGTGGGAGATCTGACGCCCACAGAGTGGGCGGCTCGGCCTGGGGGAGGGGCGTGAGGCAGGGTTTCCGGCTGGCGTCACCCAGGGAGACGGGCAGGAGGTCGGGGGGAGAGTCGCAAGCAGGGAGGACCGAGCTGGATTTCCAAACCAGGTGACGGTGGCCAAGAGTGCTCCCGAGAGTAGCTGCCCGGCCTGAACCCGGGGGTCAGATGACCTCCTGAGTGGACCACACCATTCACCTCCCTGAGACGTCCTCTCTCCAGATGGTTCTCCTCTGTTGCAGGGGCAGGGTGTGGAGGGCTGAGCTGGGTTATGGCGGGAAGAGCCACGTCAGGTGGGGAGGACCTGGGGGAGAGCGTGGTCTCTGCCCTTCGGGCGCCCAGTGCACAGTGATGCGAGGCTCTCCACGTGCCTCTGGCTGATGGACCAGCGTGTCTTTCCGCCTTTCCTTGGATTTCCTCCTCTGCTCATTTTTATGCTATTTATCGTGTTAAGTTTTATCTATTATTGGGAGTCATCTTAAGCAAGAAGTCAGATAATGAGCCCCACCAGGAGTGACTCAGGGTTCTGAGAACCAAGCTGAGGGTTACAGAAAAGAGAACTGCTTAATGGGTGTTCAGGAGTTGCGGCCTATATTAGAAGGAGCACTAAGACATACATGCAACTAAGGCATCAGTGAATACTCTGTCAAAAACGGATGATGGATGATAGGCAGGCTTTCTCAACAGAACAGCAACAACAACAACATAAATTCAGAGGAAAACAATGTGGCCCTCTCAAAACCAAAGGAAGTCACAGGGAGAAAAGGAAAGCATTATATTTTTTATTATCTTTCCTTATTGAAATGACATGGGATTGGTTTCCGAAAATGTCCTTCTCTGAATTAGGTCTTTATCCTTGTGTTAGAGTCTACCTGCCACTTTCATATCTGGAATCAATGAGAGGACATGACAAGACCTTCGCTAAATACTTAGAATAGTGGCCCAGGAAAATGACTTGGACCTGGCCTTCTGTGTGTTGGCAGGTGTTGGATTACTGATTCAAACGCTTCAGTCACTACTAGAGAGCTGAGATTTTGTAAGTTTCCTGACCTAATCTTGGAAGTTTCTATGTGTCTCGGAATTTAACTTTTCTCTCAGTTCTTGGATTTGCTAGCATAAATGTGTGGATGTGCCTCTTTGGTTTTTCTTTTTTCATTTCTACCACTTGTCATTTGGTTTCATACTGTCACCTGTGTGCTTGTCTCCCTGTGTTTTCCCAGTAATGGCATCGACGGTTTCATCTTGTTTTCAAACCGAAGTGTGGGATCTCCTGATTTTTTTTTCCTATTGGTTTGTTTGTATTTCCTTAATTTTGATAATCACATGTATGATTTCAATTTTTCTGTTAACTTTGGAGTTCAGTTTTTCTTCATTCTGTTCCTTCAGTCGTCCAGGTAGGTGGCTTTCTTTTTTGGTGTTTTTAAATTTTGGAAATGCATGTATTTAACCCTATATGGTTTCCCCATAAAATGTTTTGGCATCATCACACAAGTTTCTTGACATTCCTTTGTTCAGGGCTCTTTCTGCTTTTCCTCTGGATTTTCTTTCTTGCATATTTTGCTAGTTTGTGAGTGTGTTGGGTTTTCCAACTTTTAGCGTCTGGCTATATTTCCAATTTGAAAGTGATATCTTCCTGTTTTCATACCTTCATGATCATAAGTGCACAGGATAGGTTTTGACTTCTCTTCCATGAATTACTACTGGAGTTGGACTCGAGCTCATGACCTGGGATAGACAAAGTTAGGTCTGCCACTGGGAAAAACATGTCTTATTGTCCTCAGAGACAAAATCTTACTCATGGATCCCCAAAGTTCCGGTGGTCTCAAGAGCCCTTGTGGACGTCTTTTCTTCCTTAGCTCCTTCCCATTCAGATATCCGTCCTGGCTTAACGTGGATATTATAGTTGCCAACAGTATTGGATTAAAGTCGCCATCTCCCTTCCTGTCTGTTCATAGGCTTCCAACGTTTAGATACACCCTTGTTCGTGGTGTATATGTTGGCAATTCTTCCAGGTTTCTGTTGTTTTGATGCTCCATCAAGACAAAACACCTTCCACTAATGTTTTGTCTCTCTAAGGCATAAAATCAAACTCGCTGACTTAGGCACATACACATTGTCTCTCTTCTTGGCAATAGCATAACGTACGTCTTCCCAATTTCTTCACTTGCAAGATATTACTATCTTTATAGTCGAGGAAAATCTCCTATGGGCAACAGAAGGTCAAGCTTGTTTCATATTTGTTGTTTTCTTGTGGATGTTTTCTACCTTTTTTTGTTTGTTTGTTTTGGAATTTCAACCACTCCTACAAACTGTTTGTATTGACGGGGGACTTTTATTCTGTATACTGAACGAATAATTGATAGGTAATAGTTCCCTTTCTCATTTTGGTTGGCTTCTCACTTGGATTCTATTTGCCATTCCCCTTTATGGTATTTTTTTAGGGTTTGCTTCATTGGTAAGATTCCTCGCTTCCTCCCCATCTCTTGTATGTCTTATCCTTGTGTGTGTTCATGTGTGTGTGCATGAGCATGTGTTAATGTTTGTGTTGTCTGTGTGTGTTTCACATAACACTTATTATTAAAATACGAGAGATAATAATTCGGTCTCGTATGGGTAGCAATTAAATTAGATATGCCTTGAAAACTCACAATCCATCACTTTCAGGAAAATCTCCTACAAAGAAGGTCATCCCTTGTCCTCTTTGAGAAACACGTGTTCTCACAAAACTGCCTTCAAACAAACACAACCATTCCAGAGCCTCATTAGAGTCGTACTGTTAGTCCTGATACTAACAGTTAGTCCTGATCAGTATTTTTCATTTGTTTCTTGACTCTCATGAGTTAGTGAAATCGTCTGTTTGTTGTCTTTCTGAGAATGATAGATGTAACAAAGCCCAATGCTCTCTGCAACACTGCCATATGAGACAAGTGGAAGAATTCATTCTTGCTTAAGTCTCAGTACGAATTTGAGGTAACTTGGAGGACGGTGAGATGGTAGTAGTGTCTAATTACCTCATGCTTGTCTTCAGCCATGAAGGCAACAGGAAGATGACCATGACAACTGCAGTGGGGTGGAAATTGACCTGAAGCCTACAAGGTAAACTCCAAGTGAAAGAGAATGGAAGTTGTACAGATGATGTGAGAAGGTTGGAGACATGGTTCAGGGAAGATTTGGTTGGTTCGTGGATCAGAGGCTGAGAGCCCATTCAGAGGAACAAGGCACAGAGGAGCAGGTACACTGGGAACCCAAAAGGAACCTGTTTCCAGTGCTATTGGGTGTGACACACATAGGGTCTGAAGGGCACGAGTATTTAACAACACAAGTCTTGAGGGCTGGAGTTTTCAGATCACCAGGCTTGGCAGACATCGCCTTGAAAGAACACCGTATTTTCCTGCATATGACAACAATAAGCAACCTTGTGCAGACAGCCTGGAGACAATGATCAGAGACAATACCAGGAGACGCAGTGGGAAGATGGTGAGTCGTGGGAGTGCATCCATGAAAGGCAGTTTTCCTGGAGATGTCTCAATATGGACATAATAAATTTTGGGCTCTCACACCAGCAGCATCAAGACAGAGCTACTGACCAAGACAGGTAGGTGAGGACATTGGCTGCCTACCATGCAAACATGAAATCCCAAACGTGGAACACTTGGAGGACTGCCTTCCTCAGTCCAAGATGCTTAGACCAAGGAGAACAGACTCTCCCATAGGGGTTGAGAGGAACGCTTTGACCACATGTTCTCCTCTGTTCACAGCATTCTGCATGTCTACATTCTGTTGAGTTGGCGGAATGTCTCCTGACACAGGCACACAAGAGCCCTCCAAGGTAAACCTCAGCATATTCATCTCGGACCCCAAACACAAAAAAGGGTAGGAAAGGAGAGCCACTGCTATTGACTGGCCTCAAGGACAGGTTCAGCCACAGCACAAACAGCATATGGCATGCATGCGACATACACACACACAAACACAGACAGACACACACGCACTCAAGAAACCTTAACAGCCTGCATGGGTAACTTCCGGATATCTTTTCATATATAAAATACCCTCAGGTTAGAAAACAGAATGAGTTTTTCGAATACAGAGAGGAGACAGAGACCTAGATCCATTGAAAAGATGGAAGAATCAATTGATGCCCCAGTAAAAGAACAAGAAATGATCATGCCTAGGCAATCCGAGTGAAACCACTACATAGAATATACCCGATGCGGGATTGAAAGCAGCGTCCTGCATACTGCTGTACATCAGAGAGCATAGAATATATCAGAGAGTCCCGAACCACAGAGATAAAACTGATAAAGATAAAAGAACCTAAAGAACACATGAAGAGAAGATTGGTAGGAGACTGGATGCAAAGTCCGGGAACATGGCAGAAGTGGAGGATACAATTAGCGACCGGGAATAACAAGCCTAGGAAATAAGGACGCAAATTCTAAGAGAGAAGGCAGAATGATGGAACATGATAATGAGCTTAGGGAATCTCCAAGGGAATTGAAGAGGTGCCTCTTGTAGGAGAAGTAGGAGTTAGAGAAAGAAAAGAGGGCTGAATATAGATTGGAGAATTCAGGGATGAAAAGGACCCTCATCTGGGAGCTGAGACAGAGTTCAAGAATCAGAGTCACAGAGGACTCCCATTACCTTCCACCGAAGCGGAGCACCAAAAGACATAGTGTCATTCCCCCTGGAAAATCTAGGCATGGAAGTATTCTCTTTAGGCAAATAGGCATTGTGGAATAGTATGTCCATAGCCCAGTCACTGACTTAAAGAGGATAAGCTATACCAGCTGTCGAAGTAGACCGGATAGATCAAGCAATACCTGACGAAGCCAATATCCTTATCCCTGCATTTCCGTACAAGGACAGAGGAGCGTTTCTAGTCTAGAACCAGGAGGTATTCAGAAGTCAAAGGTTGGGTCCGGGTTGTGTCCATCAGTTCAGAGGCGGCCTTCAGATCAACTCATGTTTCCAGGGTCTTGGCATTGACTCTGATCTCAGGTTATCAGCTCTGGGGCAAGTAAGCTCCTCCATCTCCAGCTCCACCCCCTGATTGGGATCTCTCTGCCTCTCTGTCCAGTACGTGCATGTGCACGTTGGACAAGATAACAAAGACAAAAACAGTGCAAAATAATTTACTGGGGCCAGAGGATGTTTTATTGAATTTGGACCTAGGTTCCTATGGAAGGCTGGCAGGTACAGAAAACCTCCCACCATCCTAAAATGCCAGACATTCGCTCAGAGCTCCCTTGTTCATTCTCCGGTTCTTTGTCTTCCTGGATCTTCTCACGAACTTCCAGCATCCGCTGTCTGTCACGCTGTACTGACCCCTTGTTTACACATTGTGCATCCTCTCGGGGCTCCATTGGAACATGCCCATCTTCCGCAAGAGGCACTGTTTGCTTATCGCATGTAACCATTTGGGGATGGTCATGAGAGGGTGAAGGCAGGCTTGTGCTGCCACATCTCCATGCAGTTCCACAGAGGGTAGCTGTTCCACCCTGAGGGAGTGCTCAATGTTCTTCCACATACGAACCCAATTCAATGCGTCCTTTTGGACATACAAGTTGTCTTCCTGAAACGGGCACGGAAGTCATTCAGATGGCTTCACTTGGGATATGGGTCTCTTCCAACGTGCTCTCCGTTGGCTCCTGTGGATTCCAAGAACATGAGTCTGTCCTGGACCTAAGGTTCTAGGGTGTAGAGTCTGCCTTGGATGCATGGACTTTTAGAAAGATTGGGAGGCCTTGTTGGCACCGTTTCTGGAGACGTTCGAGGTAGGAGACTAGAGACATGTCTTTGGCAGGGTTGCGGGGTTCACTTTGAGCTTCCTTTGGGTGGCCCTTTTCCTGTTCAGATGCCCCGTGATTTAGTGTTATGGCCTCACCCTTGCGCAGAGCTCAGATTTCCTACCCTGAGATTTGCTTGCACTCTGTTATGTTCTTAGCCTGTCATGGCTAGATGGAATGAGGAACCTTGCCTTTTTCCAAGGTCCAGAGGGCAGGTGCTGACACTCACGACCAAACACTACGAATTGGGCCATGGAGGTGACACCGACTCACTTCGCAAACTGCCTTGGTGAGAGACCCAGGCGGCTCCTACGGTTTGGGACGGATTGGGGTCCTCTTGGCCCACCCATGACTACTCCAGTCAAATGTAGTGATCAGGCCTGGGTTGATGAGGAGTGGTTGCTATGACCTCAAAGCATTGTGACATCACAGATCCTAGCTTCACTGAAGCAGCAGTCCATCTCCCATGACATTGGTGTCCTATGGCTTTAAGTAGAGAGCCCTGGGATGGACAGTACAAGAGCCCTCTGAACCTGATTAGGAACTCAGGATGTCTTGTGGGTTAATGTCCAACTTCACCTTTCTGGAGATATAGAGTAAGGAAAATGACATTCAGTATAAATTTCTTTAGCCAACATATCCACGGAGATGGCTAGGTGTCCTTTTCCATTACAATTTCTAGATATCTCAAGTAAAGGTGAGGCCTCGTGGCTATGAGCAGCTCTCGATGAGATTTGTCGTCCTGTGGGTGAGAGCGTACTTTGTCAGCGTCTTTTGCCTATGGGTCAGTAATGACTAAGGTATGGAATTTCCATATCCGAGGTAAAAGTTGAGGGCATCGATATATGGGGCCATCTGTGGCCGCATCTCCTAGTGTTCTGAAACACGCGGCTAAGGGATAAGGCCTCTGTCTACCTGGCTTTCCCTTAAACACCTTTGCAAGGTCTTCAGGGAGAGTGACATTGCATGAGAGCTAACTCTCAATGAAGAGGCCTAGACCGAACCCGTTGTCATTATTAGTTAACTGTACTTGTTGTGGTAACGGGTACAGACATGTTGACCAAGTCTCTTTAGTCAGAAGGAAAGGGACGGAATATACCGACGGGTTGCAGGCCCATTCGAGCAGACCTTTGGAGTGAGCCGCAATGCCTTTGCAAGGACTAGTGTATCAGGAAGTTTGGTTCCATTTCGGCATCACAGTATTCCTCGGCCGTCGAAGTGAATGAACCCCTGGACCTTGCCTTGACATGAATGTCCCATGCCCTGCTGAAGTGAAATGGAAAAGGCAAGCAGACAAAGGGAAATATCATATGGCTTCCCACAATATGTGCCTCGGGAGGAATACCTTGGCCCTTAGGAAGGCAATACTAGTGCAAGAAGTCAGAGAAGGAGACCCACCGGGAGTGACTCAGATATCTGAGAATCCAGCTGAGGGTTACCGAAAAGAGAACTGCTTAATGGGTGGTCAGGAGTTGTGGCATATATTAGGAGGAGCACTAGGACGTGCATGCAACTAGAGCATCTGTGAATACTCTGTCAAAAACGGATGATGGATGATAGGCAGGCTTTCTCAACAGAACAGCAACAACAACAACAACATAAATTCAGAGGAAAACAATGTGGCCCTCTCAAAACCAAAGGAAGTCACAGGAAGAAAAGGAAAGAATTATATTGTTTATTATCTTTCCTTATTGAAATGACATGGGATTGGTTTCCTAAAATGTCCTTCTTTGAATTGGGTCTTTATCCTTGTGAATTAGAGTTTACCCGCCTCTTCCATCTCTGGATTGGATAGAGGACATTACAATGCCTTCACTGAATACTGAGAAGAGTGGCCCAGGAAAATGACTTGACCTGGCCTTCTGTGTGTTGGCAGGGGTAGGATTACTGCTTCAAATGCTTCTGTCAACTAGAGAGCTGAGATTTTGTAGGTGTCCTGACCTAATCTTGGATGATTCTATGTGTCTGTGAATTTATCCTTTTCTCTCAGTTCTTGGATTTGCTAGCATAAATGTGTGGATGTGTCTCTTTGGTTTTTTTTTTTTTTTTTTTTGCTACCAGTTGTCATGTGGTTTCATACTTGCAGCTGTGTGCTTGTCTCCCTGTTTTATCCCAGTAATGGCTTCTGTGGTTTGTTTGTGTTGGGAAAACTGAAGTGCGAGATCTCCTGATTTTTTTCCTATTGGTTTGTTTGTATTTCTTTAATTTTGATAATCACACGTATGATTTCAATTTTTCTGTTAACTTTGCAGTTCATTTTTTCTTCATCTTGTTCCTTCAGTCGTCCTTTTAGGTGGCTTTCTTTTTCAGTGTTTCTAAATTTTGGAAATGCTTGCATTTAACCCTATAAGGTTTCCCCATAAAATGTTTTGGCATCATCCTCTAAGTTTCTTAGAATCCCTTCGTTCATGGCTCTTTCTGCTTTTCCTTTGGATTTACTTTCTTGCATTCATTGCTAGTTTGTGAGTGTGTTGTGTTTTCCAACTTTTAGTGTCTGTCTGTATTTCCAATTTGAAAGCGATATCTTCCTTTTTTCATACCTTTGTGATCATAAGTGCACAGGATAGGTTTTGATTTCTCTTCCATGAATTACGACTGGATTTGGAATCGAGCTCATAACCTGTGATAGACAAAGTTATTTCTGCCGCTGGGGAGAACATATCTTATTGTCCTCAGAGACGCAATCTTACTCATGGATCCCCAAGTTCATGTGTTCTCGAGAGCCCATGTTTTCCTTAGGACCTTCTGATCCAGATGATCTGTCCTGTGCTTAACGTGGATATCATAGTTGCCAACAGTATTGGATAAAAGTCGGCATCTCCCTTCCTCTGTGTTCTTGGGCTTCAAGGTTTAGATACACCCTTGTTCGTGGTGTATATGTTGGCAATTCTCCAAGGTTTCTGTTGTTTTGATGTGCAATCAAGACAAAACAACTAAGGCTTATCTTTTGTTTCTCGAATGCAAAACTTACTCTCGCTGACTTAGGCACAAACCCTTTGGCTCTCTTCTCCTTGGGAATAGCATAACCTATGTCTTCCTGATTTCTTCACTTGCAAGCTCAGAGTATCTATAGTCGAAGGTAATATCCTGTGGGCATCAGAAGGACGAGCTTGTTTATAATTTGTTGTTTTCTTATGGATCTTTTCTTACTTTTTTTTTTTTTTTTTTTGATATGTCAATTTCAAGCACTCTTACAAACTGTTTGTATTGACGGGAGACTTGAGTCCTGAATGTATTATTGACAGGTAATAGTTCACATTCTCATTTCAGTTGGCTTCTTACTTGGATTCTATTTGCCTTTTACCTATATGGTATTATCTTAGGGTAGCGTCATTGGTACGATACCTCTCTTCCTCCGGATCTTTTGCATGTCTTATCTTTGTGTGTGTTCATGTGTGTGTTCATGTGCATGTGTTAATGTGTGTGTGGGTCTGTGTGTGTTTCACATCACACTTATTATTAAAATACAGGAGATTGAAATTCGGTCTCTTATGGGTAGCAATTCAATTTGACATGCCGTGAAAACTCACATTCCATCAGTTTCAGGAATTCTCCTGCAAGGAATGTCATCTCTTGTCCTCTTCAAGAAACACTTGTTCTCACAAAACTGCCTTCCATCAAACACCACCATTTGAATTCCTCATTAGAGTTATACTGTTTCTCCCAATACTCTTTCTTTTTCGGATGATTCTGGACTGCCATGAGTTAGTGAAATCGTCTGTTTGTTGTCTTCCTGAGAATGACAGATGTGACAAAGCCCAATGCTCTCCGCAAGACTGCCATAAGAGACAAGTGGAAGAATTCCTTCTTGCTTATGTCTCAGTATGAATTGTGGTGACATGGAGGAGAGTGAGATGGTAGTAGTGACTAATAACCTCATGCTTGTCTTCAGCCGTGAAGGCAACAGGAAGATGACCACAACAACTGCAGTGGGGGGGAAATTGACCTGAAGCCTACAAGTTAAACTCCACAGCGAAAGAGAACGAAGTTGCAGAGATGATGGGAGAAGGTTGGAGACATGGGAAAGGGGAGGTTTGGTTGTTTCGTGGATCAGAGGGCCAGATCCCATACAGAGGGCCAAGGCACAGGAGAGCAAGGCACACTGGCCACCCACAAGGAACCTGTTTCCCAGTGCCATTGTCTGTGACATACAGATAGTCTGAAGGGCAGGAGTACTTGACAACACAAGTGTTGAGGGCTGAAATTTTCATATCACCAGGCTTTGCAGACATCGACCTGAAAGAACACCATCGTTTTCAGGCTTATGACACCAACAAGCAACCAGGAGCAGACAGTCTGGAGACAATGATCAGAGACAATACCAAGAGACGCAGTGGGAACATTGTGAGTCGTGGGAGTGCATCCATGAATGGAGTGCCTCAGTGTTAATGGAGATGTCTCAATGTCGACATAATAAATATTGGGCTCTCACAACATCAGCACCAAGACAGACCTACTGGCCAAGACAGGTAGGTGAGGACAAAGGTTGCCTAGCCAGCCAACACGAAATCCCAACCATGGAACACCTGGTGGACTGCCTTCCTCAGTCCAAGATGCTTAGTCTAAGGAGAACAGATTCTCCCATAGGGACGAGAAGAAAACTTTGACCACATGTTCTCTTCTGAACACAGCATTCTGCATGCCTGCGTAATGCTGAGATGGTGGAATTTCTCCTTTCAGAGGCAGACCAGAGCGCACCATGGTAAACATCAGCATATTCATCCCGGGCCCTAAAAACACCAAATGGCAGAGAAGGAGAGGCACTGCAAATGACTGACATCAAGGACAGAGTCAGCCACTACACCAATAGTAGATGGCTTGCATGCCAAATACACACACACAAACACACACACACAAACAGGCACACATGCACTCAACAATCATTAATGGCCAGCCCTGGGTCACTCCTGGATCTCTCATCCTCAAGAAATTACCCTCAGGTTAGAAAACAGAATGAGTTTAATGAATACAGAGAAGTGTCAAAGACCTAGATCCAATGCAAAGTTGGAAGGATCAATTGATGCCCAGGTGAAGGAAGAAGGAATGATTATGGCTAGGCAATCAGAGTGAAACCTCTACATAGAACAAGCCCTATGTGGGGTTGAAAGCAGCGGCCTGGATACTCGCTGTACATCAGAAAACATAGAAGATATCAGAGAGCCTCGAACCACAGAGATAAAATTGATAAAGATAAAAGCACCTAAATAAATCCTAAAGAGAAGATTGGTAGGAGACTGGATGCAAAGTCCGGGAACATGGCAGAAGTGGAGGATCCAATTAGGGACCAGGAAGAATAAGCCTAGAATATAAGGACGCAAATACTAAGAGAGAAGACAGAATGATGGAACATGATAGTGAGCTTAGGGAATCTCCAAGAAATGAAAGACGTGCCTCTTGTAGGCGAAGTAAGAGTGAGTGAAGGAAAGGGGGGCTGATCTTAGATTGGAAAACTCGGGGCTGAAAAGGACCCTCATCTGGGAGCATAGAAAGTGGACCAGAATCAGAGGCACTGAGGACTCCCAACACCTTTCATAAAAGTGGAGCACCTAAAGACATAGTGTCATTCCCCCTGGAAAATATAGGTATGGAGGTATTCTCTTTAGGGAAATGGGCATCGGAGAATAGTTTGTCCATAGCCCAGTCACTGACTTCATGAGGAAAAGCTATATCAGCTCTCAAAGCAGGCCAGATAGCTCAAGCAACACCAGCCCAAGCCCAAATCCTTATCCCCTGCATTTCTGAACAATGACAGAGCAGCGTTTCTGTCTAGAACCAGGAGGTATTCAGAAGTCAAAGTTTGGGTCCCGGGTTGTGTCCATCAGTTCAGAGGCGGCCTTCAGATCAACTCATGATTCCAGGGTCTTGGCATTGACTCTGTTCTCAGTTTCTCTGCTCAGGGGCAAGTAAGCTTCTCCCTCTCCAGCTCCACCCCTTGATTGGGATCTCTCTGCCTCTCTGTCCAATACATGCATGTGCACGTTGGACAAGATAACAAAGACAAAAACAGTGCAAAATAATTGACTGGGTCCAAAGGATGAGTTATTGAATTTGGACCAAGGTTCCTATGGAGGGCAGCCAGGTACAGAGAACCTCCCACCCTCCTAAAATGCCCAACCTTCACTCGGAGCTCCCTTGTTCATTCTCCTGTTCTCTGCCTTCCTGGATCTCCTCACCAACCTGCAGCTTCCGCTGTCTGTCACGCTGTACTGACCCCTTGTTAACACATTGTGCATCCTCTCGGGGCTCCATTGGAACATGCCCATCTTCCGCAAGAGGCACTGTTTGCTTATCGCATGTAACCATTTGGGGGATGGTCATGAGAGGGTGAAGGCAGGCTTGTGCTGCCACATCTCCATGCAGTTCCACAGAGGGTAGCTCCTCCACCCTGAGGGAGTGCTCAAGGTTCTTCCTCATTCGAATCCTCTTCAATGTGTCCTTTTGGACATACAAGTTTTCTTCCTGAAACGGGGATGGAAGTCTTTCAGATGGCTTCATTTGGGCTATGGGTCTCTTCCAACATGCCCTCCGTTGGCTCCTGTGGACTCCAAGAACATGAGTCTGTCCTGGACCTAAGGTTCTAGGGTGTAGAGTCTGCCATGGATGCATGGTCTTTTTGGAAGTTTGGGAGGCCTTGTTGGCACCCTTTCTGGAGGCGCTCAAGGTATTCGTGTGCTCGCTGTGGAAGACTCCAGACATGTCTTTGGCATGGTTGTTGAGGTTCACTTTGAGCTTCCCTTGGGTGGCCCTTTTCCTCTTCAGATGCTCTGTGATTTGGTGGGAGGGCCTAACCCTTGCACAGGGCTCGGATTTCCTCCCCTGAGGCTTTGCTTGCGGTCTGTTAGTTTCTTGGCCAGTCGTGGCTAAGATGGAATGAGGAATCCTTGCCTTTTTCCGAGGTCCAGAGTGCTGGTGCTGACACTCACGACCAAACACAACGAATTGGCCATGGAGAAGGTGACACCAACTCACTTCGCAAACTGCCTTCTTGAGAGACCCAGGCGGCTCCAGTGGTTTGTGACGGCTTTGGGTCCTCTTGGCCCACCCATGACTACTCCAGTCAAGTGTAGTGATCAGGCCTGGATTGATGAGGAGTGGTTGCTATGACCTCAAAGCATTGTGACATCACAGATCCTGGCTTCACTGAAGCAGCAGTTCCTCTCCCATGACCTTGGTGTCCTATGGCTATAAATAGGAAGCCCCTGGAAGGACAGAACAAGAGCCCTCTGAATCTGATCAAGAACTCAGGATGTCTTGTGGGTTAATGTCCAAATTCCCCTTTCTGAAGACATAGAGGAAGGAAAATGGCAATCAGTATAAATTCCTTTAGGCCAACAAATCCCCGGAGACAGCAAGTTGTCCTTTTCCATTACAATTTCTAGACACCTCAATAAAAGGTGAGGCCTCGTGGCTATGAGCAGCTCTTCATGAGGTTTGTCATTTTGTGGGTGAGTTCGTACTTTGTCAGCGTCTTTTGCCTATGGGTCAGTAATGACTAAGCTATGGAATTACCCTATCCGAGGTAAAAGGTGAGGGCATCGATATATGGGGCCATCTGTGGCCTCGTCTCCTAGTGTTCTGAAACACGCGGCTAAGGGATAAGGCCTCTGTCTACCTGGCTTTCCCTTAAACACCTTTGCAAGGTCTTCAGGGAGAGTGAAGGAAAATGACATTCAGTATACCTTCCTTTAGGCCAACATATCCCCGGAGACAGCAAGGTGTCCTTTTCCACTACAAGTTCTAGATATCTCAAGAAAAGGTGTGGCCTTGCGGGTAAGAGCATCTCTCCATGGGGTTTGTCGTCCTGTGGGTGAGAGCATACATTGTCAGTGTCTTTTGCCTACCGGTCAGTGATGACTAAGTTATGGAAAGTCCCTTTCTGAGGTAAAAGGTGAGGGCATCGATATATGGTGCCGTCTGTGGCCTCGTCTCCTAGTGTTTTGAAACACGCACCTAAGGGATGAGGCCTCTGTCTACGTGGCTTTCCCTTTTACCTGTGCAAAGTCTTCGAGAAGAATGATCTTCTGCATCAGAGCTAACTCTAAATGAAGAGGCCTGGACCAATCCCATTGTCATTATTAGTTAATTGTACTTTTTGTGGTAACGGCTATAGACAGGTGGACCAAGTCTCTTTAGTCAGAAGGAAAGGGACGGCCTATAAGGACGGCTTGCAAGGCCCACTCGAGCAGACCTTTTGAGTGAGCTGCAATGCCTTTGCAAGGACTAGTGGATCAGGAAGTTTGGGTCCATTTTGGCACCACAGTATTTATCTGCCATGAAGTGAATGAATCCCTGAACCTTGCCTTGACATGAATGTCCCATGCCCTGCTGATGGGAAATGAAAAAGGCAAGCAGTCAAAGGGAAATATCATATGGCTTCCCACAATATGTGCCTTGGGAGGAATACCTTGGCCCTAGTAAAGGAAGGGAAACCTGAAGGGCAAGAAGTCAGAGAAGGAGCCCCCCCAGGACTGACTCAGGACTCTGAGAATCCAGCTGAGGGTTACCAAAAAGAGAACTGCTTAATGGGTTGTCAGGAGTTGTGGCATATATAGGAGGAGCACTAGCTCGTCCATGCAACTAAAGCATCCGCGAATACTTTGTCAAAAACGGATGATGAATGATAGGCAGGCTTTCTCAACAGAAGAGCAAAAACAACAAAATAAAATCAGAGGAAAACAATGTAGCCCTCTCAAAACCAAAGGAAGTCACAGGGAGAAAAAAAAGAGAAAGAATATATTGTTTATTATCTTTCCTTATTGAAATGACATGGGTTGGTTTCCTAAAATGTCCTTCTTTGAATTGGGTCCTTATCCTTGTGAATTAGAGTTTACCCGCCTCTTCCATCTCTGGATTTGTTGAGAGGTCATGACAATGCCTTCACTAAATACCTAGAAGAGTGGCCCAGAATAATGACTTGACCTGGCCTTCTGTGTGTTGGCAAAGGTTGGATTAATGCTTCAAATGCTTCCGTCACTACTAGAGCTGAGATTCTGTACATTTCCGGACCTAATCATGGATGTTCCTATGTTTCTGCGAATTTATCCTTTTCTCTCAGTTCTTGGATTTGCTAGCATAAATGTGTGGATATGGCATTTTGGTTATTCTTTTTTCCTTGCTACCAGTTGTCATGTGGTTTCATACTGTCACCTGTGTGCTTGTCTCCCTGTTTTATCCCAGTAATGGCTTCTGTGGTTTGTTCGTTTTTCAGAACTGTAGTGTGAGATCCTGATTTTTTTCCTATTTGTTTGTTTGTATTTCCTTAAATTTGATAATCACATGTACGATTTCAATTTTTCTGTAAACTTTGGAGTTCGGTTTTTCTTCATCTGGTTCCTTCAGTCGTCCTTTTAGGTGGCTTTCTTTTTCGGTTTTTTTAAATGTTGGAAATGCATGAATTTAACCCTATATGGTTTCCCCATAAAATGTTTTGGCATCATCCTCTAAGTTTTTAGAATTCCTTCATTCAAGACTCTTTCTTCTTTTCCTTTGGATTTTCTTTCTTGCATTCATTGTAGTTCGTGAGTGTGTTGTGTTTTCCACTTTTAGATTATGGATGTATTTCCATTTTGAAAGTGATATCTTCCTCTTTTCATACCTTCATGATCATAAGTGCACAGGATAGGTTTTGACTTCTCTTCCATGAATAACGACTGGATTTGTACTCGAGCTCATGACCTGCGATACACAAAATTAGGTCTGCCGCTGGGAAGAACATATCTTATGGTCCTCAGAGACGCAATCTTTCTCATGGATCCCCAAAGTTCAGGTGGTCTCGAGAGCCCATGTGGACGTCTGTTATTCCTTATCTCCTTTCAATCCAGATGATCTGTCCTGTGCTTAACGTGGATATCATAGTTCCTAACAGTATTGGATAAAAGTCGCCATATCCCTTCCTCTGTGTTCATAGTCTTCCAACGTTTAGATACACCCTTGTTCGTGGTGTATATTTTGGCAATTCTTCCAGGTTTCTGTTGTTTTGATGCTCCATAACGACAAAACACCTTCTGCTTATCTTTTGTCTCTCGAAGGCATAAAATCACTCTCGCTGATTTAGGCACTAAGACTTTGGCTCTCTTCTCCTTGGGAAGAGCATACCATACGTCTTCCCGATTTCTTCACATGCATGCTATGAGTATCTTTATAGTCGAAGGAAATTTCCTATGGGCATCAGAAGGACGAGCTTGTTTATAATTTGTTGTTTTCTTATGGATCTTTCCTACCTTTTTTTTTTTTTTTTGATTTGGAATTTCCACCACTCTTTCAAACTGTTTGTATTGACGTGAGACTTTAGTCCTGTGTACTGAATGTCTAATTGATAGGTAATAGTACACTTTCTCATTTCGATTGGCTTCTCACTTGGATCATATTTGCCTTCACCTATATGGTATTTTCTTGCGGTTGCTTCATTGGTACGATTACTCACTTCCTCCCCATCTTTTGCATGTCTTATATTTGTGTGTGTTCATGTGCATTTGTTAATGTGTGTGTCCTCTGTGTGTGTTTCACATCACACTTATTATTAAAATGCGAGAGAATGGAATTCGGTCTCTTATGGTTCGATATTCATTTGACATGCCTTGAAAACACACATTCCATCAGTTTCAGTAAATCTCCTGCAAGGAATGTCATCTCTTGTCCTCTTCAAGAAACACTTGTTCTCACAAAACTGCCTTCCAACAAACACCACCATTTGAATTCCTCATTAGAGTCAGACTGTTTGTCCCAATACCCTTGCTTTTTCATATGGTTCTTGACTGTCATGAGTTAGTGAAATCGTCCTTTTGTTGTCTTTCTGAGCATGATAGATGTGACAAAGCCCAATGCTCTCTGCAAGACTGCCATAAGAGACAAGTGGAAGAATTCCTTCTTTCTTATGTCTCAGTATGAATTGCGATGACATGGAGGAGAGTGAGATGGTAGTAGTGTCTAATAACCTCATGCTTGTCTTCAGCCGTGAAGGCAACAGGAAGATGACCACAAGAACTATAGGGGGTGGAAACTGATCTGAAGCCTACAAGGTAATTGCCACGGCGAAAGAGAAGGGAAGTTGCAGATATGATTGGAGAAGTTTGGAGACATGGCTCAGGGGAGATTTGATTGGTTTGTGGATCAGAGGGCCATGGCCCATGCAGAGTACCAAGGCACAGGAGAGCAAGGCACACTGGGAACTCACAAGGAACCTGTTTCAGAGTGCCACTGACTGTGACATACAGCGGGTCTGAAGGGCAGGAGTACTTGACAACACAAGTGTTGAGGGCTAAAATTTTTATATCAGCAGGCTTAGCAGACATCAACCTGAAAGAACACCATCTTTTTCCTGCATAGGACACCAACAAGCAACCAGGAGCAGTCAGCCTGGAGACAATAATCAGAGACAATAATAAGAGACACAGTGGGAAGATGGTGAGTCGTGGGAGTGCATCCGTGAATGGAGTGCATCAGTGTTAATGGAGATGTCTCCATGTGGACATAATAATTTTTGGGCTCTCACAACAGCAGCATCAAGACAGACCTACAGGCAAAGACAGGCAGGTGAGCACATAGGCGGCCTAGCCAGCCAACACAAAATCCCAACCATTGAACACCTGGAGGACTGCCATCCTCAGTCAAAGATGCTTAGTCCAAGGAGAACAGATTCTCCCATAGGGGACGAGAAGAAAGCTTTGACTACATATTCTCTTCTGAACACAGCATTCCGCAGGCCAGCGTTCTGCTGAGTTGGTGGAATTTCTCATTTCACAGGCACACCCAGGCCAGAAGGCAAACCTCAGCATATTAAGGCCGGACCCTAAAAACACGAAACGGCAGGAAAGGAGAGGCACTGCAAATGACTGCCTCAAGGACCCGGTCAGCCACTATACAAACAGCAGATGGCATGCATGCCACATACACTCACACACACACACACACACACACACAAACACACGCATGCATGCACTCAACAAACATTAAGGGCCAGCCCTGGGTCACTCCCAGATCTCTTCTTCCTAAAGAAATTACCCTCAGGTTAGAAAACAGAATGAGTTTAACGAAGAGAGAGAGGTGTCAGAGACCTAGATCCAATGCAAACATGGAAGATTCAATTATGCCCAGGCAAAGGAAGAAGGAATGATTACGGCTAGGCAATCTGAGTGAAACCTCTACATAGAACACGCCCGATGCAGGGTTGAAAGCAGCGGCCTGGATACTCGCTGTACATCAGAAAACATAGAAGATATCAGAGAGTCTGGAACCAGAGAAATAAACTGATAAACCGATAAAGATAAAAGCACCTGAAGAACTCCTGAAGAGAAGATTGGTAAGAGACTGGATACAAAGTCCGGGAAGATAGTAGATGTGGAGGATCGAATTAGGGACCGGGAAGAACAAGCCTAGAAAATAAGGACGCAAATTCTAGGAGAGAAGGCAGATGATGGACATGATAGTGAGCTTAAGGAATCTCCAAGGAAATGAAAGAGGTGCCTCTTTTAGGCGAAGTAAGAGTGAGAGAAAGTAAAGAGGGCTGATCTTGGCTTGGATAACTCGGGTCTGAAAAGGACCCTCATCTGTAAGCAGAGAAAGTGGTCCAGAATCTGAGGCACAGAGGACTCCCAACACCTTCCAAAGAAGCGGAGCACCTAAAGTCATAATGTCATTCCCCCTGGAAAATCTAGGCATGGAGGTATTCTTTTTATGCAAATAGGCATCGGAGAATAGGTTGTCCATAGCCCAGTCACTGACTTCAAGAGGAAAAGCTAGACCAGCTCTTGAAGCAGGCCAGATAGCTCAATCAACACCACCCGAATCCTAAATCCTTATCACTTGCATTTCTGAACAATGACAGAGCAGCAGTTCTGTCCTGAACCAGGAGGAATTCAGAAGTCAATGGTTGGGTCCCGGGTTGTGTCCATCAGTTCAGTGGCGGCCTTCATATCAACTCATGATTCCAGGGTCTTGGCATTGACTCTGTTCTCACGTTCTCTGCTCAGGGGCAAGTAAGCTTCTCCCTCTCCAGCTCCACCCCTTGATTGGGATCTCTCTGCCTCTCTGTCCAATACGTGCATGTGCACATTGGACAAGATAACAAAGACAAAAACAGTGCACAATCATTGACTGGGGCCAAAGGATGTTTTATTGAATTTGGACCTAGGTTCCTATGGAGGGCAGCCAGGTACAGAGAACCTCTCACCATCCTAAAATGCCCGACCTTCGCTCGGAGCTCCCTTGTTCATTCTCCTGTTCTTTGCCTTCCTGGATCTCCTCACCATCCTGCAGCATCTGCTGTCTGTCACACTGTACTGACCCCTGGTTAACACATTGTGCATCCTCTTGGGGCTCCATTGGATCATGCCCATCTTCCGCAAGAGGCACTGTTTGCTTATTGCATGTAACCATTTGGGGGATGGTCATGAGAGGGTGAAGGCTCGCTTGTGCTGCCATATCTTCATGCATTTCCACAGAAGGTAGCTGCTCCACCCTGAGGGAGTGCTCAATTCTTCTACATGCTAATCCTAGAGTGGAGAACTCAGGGCTGAAATGGACCCTCATCTGTGAGCAGAGAAAGTGGTCCAGAATCAGAGGCACAGAGGATTCCCATCACCTTCCACAGAAGCGGAGCACCTAAAGACATAGTGTCTTTCCCCCTGGAATATCTAGGCATGGAGGGATTCTCTTTAGGCAAATAGGCATTGGAGAATAGTTTGACCATAGCCCAGTCACTGACTTCAAGAGGAAAAGCTATACCAGCTCTCAAAGCAGGCCGGATAGCTCAAGCCAAAATCCCTATCCCCTGCATTTCTACAATGACAGACGAGCTGTTCTGTCTGGAACCAGGAGGTTCAGAAGTCAAAGGTTGGGTCCCTTTTTGTGTCCATCAGTTCAGAGGCAGCCTTCAGGTCAACTCATGATTCCAGGGTCTTGGCTATGACTCTGGTCTCAGGTTCTATGCTCAGGGGCCAGTAATCATCTCCCTCTCCAGCTCCAACCCCTGATTGCAATCTCTCTGTCTATCTGTCCAATACATGCATGTGCATCATTTGACAAGATAACAAAAACAAAACCAGGGTACATTAATTGATTGGTGCCAGAGGATGTTTTCTTGAATTTGGACCTAGTTTCCTGTGGAGTGTAGCCAGGTACAGTGAACCTCTCACCATCCTAAAATGCCCGAACTTCGCTTTGAGCTCCCTCATTTATTCTATTGCTCTTTGTCTCCCTGGACCTCCTCACCAACCTGAAGCATCTGCTATCTGTCGTGCTGTACTTACCCCTTGATGACAATTGTGCATCTTCTCAGGGCTCCATTAGAACATGCCCAACTTCTGCAAAGGCAATGTTTGCTTATCTCTTAAAAAAATTTGGGGGATGATCATCAGAGGGTGAAGGCAGGCTTGAGCTGCCACATTTCCATGCAGTTTCTCAGAGGGTAGCTGCTCCAACCTGAGGGAGTGCACAAGGTTCTTCCACATTAGAATCCTCTTCAATGCGTCCTTTTGAACATAAAAGTTGTCTTCCTGAAATGGTTAGGAAGTCTTTCAGATGGTGTCACTTGGGCTTTGGGTCTCTTCCAACATGCTCTCCATTGGCTCCTATGGACTCCAAGTACATGAGACCATCCTGGACCTAAGGTTAAGGATGTAGAGTCTGCTTGATGCATGGTCATTTTTGATGATTGGAAGGCCTTGTTGGCACCATTTCTGGTGAAGCTCGAGGTACTCATGTCCTTGCTGTGGAAGACGCCAGACATGTCTTTGGCATGGTTGCGGGGGTTCATTTGAGCTCTCCTTGGGTGGCCATTTTCCTGTTCAGAAGCACCGTGATAGGGTGGGAGGGCCTGACCCTTGTACCTGGCTCAGATTTCCTCCCCTGAGGCTTTGCTTGAGGCCTCATTGTTTCTTGGCCTGTCGTGGTTAGGATGGAATGGTGGATGCTTGCCTTTCTCTGAAGTCCAGAGGACTGGAGCTGACAGTCACGACCAAACACTACGAACTGGGCCATGTAGAAGGTGACACCGACTTGCTTCGCAAACTGGCTTGATTTGAGACCCAAGCAGCTCCAGCAGTTTGTTATGGCTTGGTGACCTCTTGTCCCACCCATGACTACTCCAGCCAAGTGTAGATATTAGGCGTGGGTTGATGAGGATTGGTTGCTATGACCTCAAAGCTTTGTGACATCACAGATGCTGGCTTCACTGAAGCAGCTGTCTCTCTCCAATGACCTTGCCGTCCTATGGCTTTTGGTAGGAAGCCCCGGGAAGGACAGAACAAGAGCCCTCTGAGTCTGATGAAATACTCAGGTTGTCTTGGGGGTTAATGTCCCACTTCCACCTTCTAGACTAAGAGGAAAGAAAATGACGTTCAGTATACCTTCCATTAAGCCAACATTCCCCCAGATATGGAAAGGTGTCCTATTTCCACTAAAATTTTAGAGAGCTGAAGACACCGGAGACCTCGTGTGTATCAACAGCTCTCCGTGGGTTTTCTCATCCTGTGGGTGAGAGCGTCGTTTGTCAGCGTCTTTTGCCTATGGGTCAGTGATGAGTAAGGTTGGAAAGTCCCTTTTTGAGGAAAAAGGTGAGGGCTTCGATATACGGTGCTGTCTGTGGCCTCATCTCCTACTGTTCTGAAATTTGCGGCCAGGGATTAGGGCTCTTTCTCCCTGGTTTTCCCTTAATCACCTTTGCAAAGTCTTCGAGGAGACTGACCTTTGGCATCACAGCTAACTCTTAAGGGAGAGGCCTGGACTGCACCCGTTGTCATCATTTGTTAACTATACTTGTTGTGGTAACGGGTATAGACACGCAGACCAAGTCTCTTTATTCAGAATGAAAGGGACGGCCTATACCAATGGCTTGCAAGGCACATTCGAGCAGACCTTTGGAGTGAGCTGCAATGCCCTAACAAGGACTAGTGGATAAGGATTGTTCGGTCCATTTTGGCAACACAGTATTCCTCAGCCGTTGAAGAAAATGAACCCCTGGACCTTGACTTGACATGAATGTCCCATGCCCTGCTGATGGGAAATGGAAAAGGCAAGCAGACAAAGGGAAATGTCATATGGCTTCCCACAATATGTGCCTCAGGAGGAATACCTTGGGCTTTAGGAAAGGAAGGGAAAACTGAAGGGCAAGAAGTCAGAGAATGAGTCCCACCAGGAGTGACTCAGGACTCTGAGAACCAAGCTGAGTTTTACAGAAATGAGAACTGTTAGGGGTGTTAAGGAGATTTGTCATATATTAGGAGGAGCCCTGGGGTATACATGCAACTAAAGCATCCGTGAATACTATGTCAAAAACGGATGATGGACAATGGGCGGGCTTTCTCAACAGGACAGCAACAACAACAACAAAAATTCAGAGGAAAACAATCTGGCCCTTTCAAAACCAAGGGAAGTCACAGGGAGAAAAGGAAAGCATTATGTTGTTTATTATCTTTCCTTATTGAAATGACATGGGATTGCTTTACTAAAATGTCCTTCTCTGAATTGTGTCTTTATTCTTGTGACTTAGAGTTTACCCGCCTCTTCCATCTCGGGAATCAATGAGAGGACATGGCAATGCCTTCGCTCAATACCTAGAATAGTGGTCCAGAAAATGACTTGGACCTGGCCTTCTGTGTGTTGGCAGGTGTTGGATTACTGATTTAAACCCTTCAGTCACTACTAGAGAGCTGAGATTTTGTAGGTTTCCTGACCTAATCTTGGGAGTTGCTATATGTCTGATAATTTATCCACTTCTTTCCGGTCTTGGATTTGAAAGGATAAATGTGTGGATGTGTCTCTTAGGTTATTCTTTTTTTCCTTTCTAACAGTTCTCAAGTTGTTTTATACTTTCAGCGGTGTTCTTGTCTCCCTGTTTTATCCCAGTGATGGCTTCTGCAGTTTGTTCATGATTAAGACACTGAATTGTGAGATCTCCTGATTTTTTTTCCTATTGGTTTGTTTGTATTTCCTTCATTTCGATAACTATATGTATGATTTCATTTTTTCTGTTAACTTGGAATTTGGTTTTTCTTCTTCTTGTTCCTTCAGCATCGTGGTAGGTTGCTTTACATTTTTTTTTTTTTGGTGTTTTTGAATTTTGGAAATGCATGCATTAACCCTATATGTTTTCCCCATCAAATGTTTTGCATTACCCCATAAGTTTCTTGACATTCCTTTGTTCATGGCTCTTTCTGCTTTTCCTTTGGATTTTCTTTCTTGCATTCATTGCTAGTTCGTGACGTGTTGTGTTTTCCAACTTTTAGAGTATGGCTGTATGTCCATTTTGAAAGTGACATCTTTCCGTTATCAAACCTTCATTATCATAAGTGCACAGGATAGGTTTTGACTTCTCTTCCATTAACCCCTGGATTTGGTCTCCAGCTCATGACCTGTGATATACAAAGTTCGGTCTGCCTTTGGGAAGAACATATCTTATGCTCCTCAGATAGGCAATCTTACTCATGGATCCCCAAAGCTCAGGAGGTCTAGAGAGCCAATGTGGACATCTGTTATTCCTTACCACCTTTCCGTCCATATGATCTGTGCTGTGCTTAACGTGGATATCATAGTCCCCAACAATATTGGATTAAAGACCCATCTCCCTTCCTCTCTGTTCATATGCTTCCAACGTTTAGATACAGCCATGTTCTGGTTTATATGTTGGCATTTCTTCCAGGTTTCTGATGTTTTGATGCTCCATCATGACCAAACACCTTCCGCTCTCGTTTGTACTCAAAGGCATAAAATCACTCTAGATTACTTAGGCACAATCACTTTGGCTCTCTTCTCCTTGGCAAGAAATAACCTATGTTTCCAAATTTCATCACTTTCAAGCTATGTGTTTATTCATAGTCAACGGAAATCCTCTTGGGCAAAAGAGGTCGAGCTTGTTTAATATTTGTGGTTTTCTGATGGATCTTTTCTCTTTTTTTATTTTATTTTATTTTATTTTATTTTATTTTATTTTATTTTATTTTATTTATTTATTTATTTTTTTGTAATATCAACGCGACCTACAAAATGGTTGCATTGACGGGAGACTTTCGTCCTGAATGCTGAATGAATTATTGTTAGGTAAGAAGTTCACTTTCTCATTTCGGTTGACTTCTGACTTGAATTCTCTGTGCCTTTCCCATTTATGGTATTTTCTTTGGGGATGCTTCATTAGTGCAATTTCTCACTTCCTCCCCCTCTTTCGCATGTCTTCTCTGTGGGTGTGTTCGTATGTGTGTGCATGTGCATGTCTTAATGTGTTCGTGGTTTGTGTGTGTTTCAAACAAAACTTATAATTAAATTTCAAGAGGGAGGAATTGGGTCTCTTCAGGTTAGTAATTCAATTTGACATGCCTTGAAAACTCACATTCCATCCGTTTCAAGAACATCTTCTGCAAGGAATGTCACAATTTGTTCTCTTCCATAAACACATATTCTCACAAAACTGCCTTCAAACAAACACCACATTTTGTGTGCCTCGTTAGAATCATATTGTTTGTCCCTATACCTATTGATTTTTTATATGTTTCTTGACTGTCTTGAGGGAGTGAAATCGTCTGTTTGTTTTCTTTCTGAGAATGATAGATATGACAGAGCCCAAAGCTCTCTGCAAGCCTGTCACATGAGACATGTGGAAGAATTCATTCTTGCTTAAGTCTCAGTAAGAATTTGCGGTGACATGGAGGAAAGTGAGATGGTAGTAGTGTCTAATAACATTGTGCTTGTCTTAGGCATGAAGGCAAAAGGAAGATGACAACAATAACGGAAGCGGGGTGGAAATTGACCTGAAGCCTACACAGTAAACTCCACAATGTAAGAGATCAGAGGTCACAGAAACTATGGGAAAAGTTTGGAGACATGGCTCATGGGAGATTTGGATGGTTCACGCATCAGAGGGCCGTGATCCCATGCAAAGGACAAAGGCACAAGAGAACAGGCACATTGGGAACCCACAAGAAACCTGTTTCCCAGTGCAATTGGCTGTGACGTACAGAGGGTCTGAATACTTGACAACACAATTCTTGAGGGCTGGAGATTTCAGATCAGCAGGCTTGGCAGAAATCGACTCGAAAGAACACCGTGTATTTCTTACAGGGGACACCAACAAACAACCTGGTGCAGACAGCCTGTAGACCATGATCAGAAACAATACCAGGAGATGTAGTTGGAGGATAGTGTGTCCTAGCAGTGCATCCGTGAGAGACAGTGTTTGTGGAAATGATTCAATGGGTGCATAAGATACGTTTGGCTCTCAAACTAGTAGCAACAGGACCGAGCTACTGGCCAAGACAGGATGGTGAGACATTTGCTGCCTACCCTGCCAACACGAAAACCCAACCATGGAACACTTGGAGGACTGCCTTCCTCAGTCCAAGATGCTTAGTCCAAAGAGAACACATTCTCCCATAGGGGACAAGAAGAATGCCTTGACCACATGCTCTCTTCTGAACACAGCATTCTGCAGGCCTGCATTCTATTGGGTTATGTGTGGAATGTCTCCTTTCACACACACACCAGATCCTACTAAGTGAAACCTCAGCATATTCAGCCGGGGCCCCAAACACACCAAACACCAGGCAAGGAGGGCCCTTGCAGTTGACTGGTCTCAAGGACAGGGTCAGCCACAACACAACACCAGATAGCATGCACCACACACACACACACACACACACACACACACACACACACATACACAAACACCCATCAACCCTTAAGGGCCAGCACTTGGTCACTCCTGGATCTCCTCTTCTTAAAGACATTACCTCAGGACGGAAAAAGAATGAGCATTCATAATACGGAGAGGAAGACAGAGACTTATATCCAAGGCAAAGATGGACGAATCAACTGATGCCAAGGTAAAAGAACAAGAACTGATCACGGCTAGGCAATCAGAGAAAAACTTCTACATAGAACACGCCCGATGGGGTATAGAAATCAGCGGCCTGGATACTTCCTGTACATAAGAAAACATAGAAGATATCAGAGAGTCTAGAACCACAGAAATAAACTGATAAAGATAAACGAACATAAATATCTCCAGAAGAGAAGATTGGTAGGAGACTGGATGCAAAGTCCGGGAACATGGCAGTAGTAGAGGATCCAATAAGTGACCTGGAAGAACTAGTCTAGAAAATAAGGAAGCAAATTCTAAAAGAGAAGGAGGAATGACGGGACATGACAATGAGCTTAGGCAATCATCATCTCCAGGACTTGAAAGAGGTGCCTCTTGTAGGAGAAGTAAGAGTGAGTGAAAGAAAGAGGGATGAACATGGATTTGAGAAATCGGGGCTGAAAATGACCCTCATCTGGTAGCACAGAGGTCCACAATCAGAGGCACAGAGGACTCCCATCACCTTCCACAGATGCAAAGCACCAAAAGACATAGTGTCATTTCCCCTGTAAAATCTAGGCATGGAGGAATTCACTTTAGCAAATAGGTATGGGAGAATAGTTTGTCCATAGCCCAGTCACTGACTTCAAGAGGAATTGCTATACCAGCTCTCGAAGAAACCCGGATAGCTCTAGCAACACCAGCCCAGGCCAAAACCCTTATCCCCTGCATTTCTGAACAATGACTGAGCAGAGGTTCTTGTCTAGAACCACGAGGTACTCAGAAGTCAACGGTTGGGTCCCAGGATGTGTCAATCAGTTCAGAGGCAGCCTTCAGATCAACTCATGATTCCAGGGTCTTGGCAATGACTGTGGTCTCAGGTTCTCTGCTCAGGGGAAAGTAAGCTACTCCCTCGCCAGCTCTACCCCCTGGTTGTGAACTCTCGGTCTCTCTGTCTAATAAGTGCAAGCGCATCGTTTGACAAGATAAAAACAAAACCAGGCACAATAATTGACTGGGGGCTGAGGATGATTTATTGAATTTGGACCAAGGTTCCTAAGGTGGGCAGCCTGGTACAGAGAACCTCCCACCATCTTAAAATACCAGACCTTTGCTCGGAGTTCCAATGTTCTTTCTTCTGCTCTTTGTCTTCCTGGATCTCCTCACCAACCTGAAGCATCTGCTGTGTGTCACGCTGTACTGACGCCTTGTTGACACATGTTCATTCTCTTCTGGCTCCATTATAACATGCCCATCTTCTACAACAGGCACTGTTTGCTTCTCACATGACATCATTTGGCTGAGGGTCATGAGATGTAGAAGGCAGGCTTGTGCTGCCACATCTCCATTTAGTTCCACAGGGGTAGCTGCTCCACCCTGATGGAGTACTCAAGGTTCTTCCACATTAGAATCCTCTTCAATGCGTCCTTTTGGACATACAAGTTGTCTTCCTGAATCGGGCACGGAAGTCTTTCAGATGGCTTCACCTGGGCTATGTGTTTCTTCCAAAATGCTATCCGTTTACTCCTGCGGACTCCAAGTACATGAGTCCATCCTGGACCTAAGGTTCTACACCTAAGGTGTAGAGTCTGCTTTTGATTCATGGTCATTTTTGAAGTTTGGGAGGCCTTGTTGGCAGCATTTCTGGAGAGGCTCGAAGTACTCGTGTCCTCCCTGTTGAAGACCAAAGACATGTCTTTGGCACAGTTGTGGGTGTTCAGTTTTCTTTCCTTGGGTGGGCCTTCTCCTGTTCAGAAGCTCCGTGATTGTGTGGGAGAGCCTTATCCTTATGCCAGGCTCTGATTTCCTCCCCTGAGGCTTTGCTTGTGGTTTGTTAGTTTCTTGGCTGTCATTGTTAAGATGGAATGGTGGATGCTTGTCTTTCTCTGGAATCCAGAGGGCTGGTGCTGATAATCACGACCAAACACTATGAATTGGGCCATGTAGAAGGTGACTCCAACTTGCTTCGCAAAGTGCCTTGGTGAGAGACCCAGACAGCTCCAGCAGTTCGGGATCGCCTGGGGTGCTCTTGGCCCACCCACGACTACTCTAGCCCATTGTAATGATCAGGCGTGGTGTAATGAGGAGTGGTTGCTATGAACTCAAAGCCTTGTGACATCACAAATGCGGGATTCACTGAAGCAGCTGTCCCTCTCCCATGACTTTGGTGTCCTAAGGCTTTAGGTAGGAAGCCCCCGAATGACAGAACAAGAGCCCTCTGAGTCTGATCAAGAGCTCAGGTTGTCTTGTGGCTTAGTGTCCCACTTCCCCTTTCTGGAAAAAAGGGGAAAGAAAATGATGTTCAGTATACCTTCCTTTAGGCCAACATTTTCCCAGAGACGGCAAGGTGTTCTATTTCCACTACAATTTCTAGAGATCTCAAGAAACGGTGAGGCCTCTTGGGTATCAACAACTCTCCATGGGGTTGGTAATCCTGTGTGTGAGAGCGTCATTTCTCAGTGTCTTTTGCCTATGGCTCAGTGATGACTAAGGGACGGAAAGTCCCCTTCGGAGGAAAACAGTGAGGGCATAGATATATGTTGCTGTCTGTGGTCTCATCTCTTAGTTTTCTGAAACACACGGCTAATGGTTTAAGGCTCTGACTACCTGGATTTACCTTACACACCTTTGCAAAGTCTTAGAGGAGAGTGACATTCTTCATCAGGTCTAAACCTAAGGAAGAGGCCCGGACCGCACCCGTTGTCATCATTAGTTGTCCTTGTTGTGGTAATGGGTATAATCATGTTGACCATGTGTCTTTAGTCAGAAGGATAGGTACGGCTAATATCGATGGCTTGCAAGGCCCATTCTAGCAGACCTTTGCAGTGAGCCGCAATTCCCTTGCAAGGACTAGTGGATAAGGAAGGCTTGGTCCATTTTGGCAGACAAAGGGAAATGTCATATGGCTTCCCACAATATGTGCCTTGGGAGGAATACCTTGGCCCTTAGTAATGGAAGGGAAAACTGAAGGGCAGGAAGTCAGAGAATGAGACCCACCAGGAGTGACTCATGATTCTGAGAACCAAGCTGTGTGTTACAGAAAAGAGAACTGTTAAAGGGGTGTTCAGGAGTTGTGGCATATATTACGAGGAGCACTGGGACGTACATGCAACTAAAGCATCCCTGAATATGCTGTCAAAGACGGATGATGAATGATAGGCGGGCTTTCTCAACAGAACAGCAACAAGAACAACAAAAATTCAGTGCAACCTACGTCTTCCCAATATCTTCGCTTTCAAGCCATATGTATCTTTATATTCGAAGGAAATTTCCTATTGTCAACAGAAGGTCGAGCTTTTTAATATTTGTTGTTTTCTTATGGATAATTTTTGCCTTTTTTTTTTTTTTTGGTGATTTCAAACACTCTTTTGAAGTGTTTGCATTGTCGGGAGACTTTAATCCTGAATACTGAATGAATTATTGATAGGTAAGTAGTTCACATTCTCATTTCGGTTGGGATCTGACTTATATTCTCTTTGCATTTCCCCTGTTTGGTATTTTCTTTGGGGTTGCTTCCTTAGAGTGATTCTGACTTCCTCTCCCTCTTTTGGGCGTCTTATCTGTGAGTGTGTTCAGGTGTGTGTGCATGTGCCGGTGTTAATGTGTGTGTGGTCTGTGTGTGTTTCACATAACGTGTATAATTATATTTCAAGAGAAAAGAATTCGGTGTCTTAAGGATAGCAACAGAATTTGAGATGCCTTGAAAAATCACAATCCATTCATTTCGGAACATCTTCTGCAAGGGACGTCATCTATTTTCCTCTTCGAAAAACACGTATTCTCACAAAACTGCCGTCAAACAAACACCAAATTTTTGTGCCTCATAAGAGTAGATTTTTTGTCCCTATACCCCTTGCTTTTTCATATGGTTCTTGACTGCGTTTAGGCAGTGAAATCTTCTGGTTTTTGTCCTTTTGATACAAATAGTCTGTTTATTTTCTTTCTGAGAATGATAGATGTGATGAAGCCCAGTGGTCTCCGCAACCCTGCCACATGCCAAAAATGACTCCAGAGGCATGAGACATGTGGAAGAATTCATTCTGTCTTATGTCTTAGTAAGAATTTGCGGTGACATGAGGAACAGTGAGATGGTAGTAGTGTCTAATAACCTCATGTTTGTCTTCAGCCATGAAAGCAACAGAAAGAAGACAACATAAACTGCAACGGGGTGGATATTGACCTGAAGCCTACAAAGTAATCTCCACAGCGAAGAGAATTGAAGTCACAGAGACTAAGGGAGAAGGTTGGAGACATGGCTCAGTGGAGATTTATGTGGTTCATGCATCAGAGGGCAGAGATATCATTCAAAGGACAAAGGCACAGGAAAGCAGGGTTCACTGGGAACCCACAAGGAACCTGTATCCCAGTGCCATTGGCTGTTATGAGCATAGGCTCTGAAGGGCACAAGTTCTTGAAACACAAGTCGTGAGGGCTAGATTTTTCAAATCAGCAGGCTTGGCAGTCATCGGCTCGAAAGAACACCACGTTTTTCCTGCATAGGACACCAACAAGCAACCAGGTGCAGACAGCCTGGAGACAATGATTAGAGACAATACCAGGAGAAGCAGTTGGAAGATGGTGGGACCTGGCAGTGCATCCATGAGAGGCAGTGTTTTTGGAAATGACTTAATGGGGGCATAAGAAATTTTGTGCTCTCTAAACAGCAGCATCAAGACAGAGCTATTGGCCAAGAAGGAAAGTGAGGACATTTGCTGCCAAGCCTGCCAACATGAAATCCCAACCATGGAACACTTGGAGGACTGCCTTCCTCAGTCCAAGATGCTTAGTCCACGGAGAACAGACTCTCCCATTGGGCACGAGAGGAAAGCCTTGACCACATGCTCTCTTCTGGACACAGCATTCTGCAGGCCTGAATTCTTTTCAGTTGGTGGAATGTCTCCTTTCACAGGCACACCAGAGCCCACCTAGGTAAACCTCAGCATATTCAGCCTGGACCAAAAACACATCAAACGTCAGGAAGGGAGTGCCCTAGCAGTTGACTGGTCTCAAGGAAGGGTCAGACGTACACAACAGCAGATGGCATGCATGCCATACACATACACAAACACACACACACAAACACACCAAAATCTCTTCAGGGTCAGCCCTTGGTCACTCTTGGATCTCATCTTTATAAAGAAATTAACCTCAGGAGAGAAGAAAGAATGAGATATTCAAATACGGAGAGGAATACAGAGACCTAGATCCAAGGAAAAGATGGAAAAATCAATTGATGCCAAGGTAGAAAAACAAGAAATTATCCAGGCTAGGCAATAGGAGTGAAATCCCTACATATAAAAAGCCTAAGGGGTTTGAAAGCAGCGGCCTGGATACAACCTGTAGAACAGAAAACAAAGAAGATATCAGAGAGTCCCAAACCACAGATATAGAACTGAAAATATATATGAACATAGAGAAGATTGGTAGGAGAATGGATGCAACGTCAGGGAACATGGTAGAAGTAGAGGATCCGATTAGTGACTGGGGAGAACAAGCCTAGAAAATAAGGAAGCAAATTCTTGAGAATAGGCAAAATGATGGAACATGACAATGAGTTTAGGGAAGCATCCACTCCAAGGAATTGAAAAAGGTGCCTCTTGTAGGAGAAGTAAGAGTGAGAGAAAGAAGAGGGCTAAACATGATTTGAGAAATCAGGGCTGAAAATGACCCTCATCTGGGAGCAGGAAGAAAAGTCCAGATCAGAGGCACAGGTGGTTCTCATCAACTTATACAGAATCAGAGCGCCAAAAGACATTGTCTAATTCCCCCTGGAAAATCTAGGCATGGAGGAATTCTCTTTAGGCAAATAGGCTGGGAGAATAGTTTTTCCAGAGCCCAGTCACTGACTTCAAGAGGAAAAGCTATACCAGCTCTCAAAGAAGGCCGGATAGCTCAAGCAACAGCAGCCCAAGACAAAATCCTTATCCCATGCATTTCTGAACAATGACAGAGCAGCAGTTCTTGTCTAGAAACAGGAGGTATTCGGAAGTCAAAGGTTGGGTCCCGGATTGTGTACATCAGTTCAGAGGCGGCCTTCAGATCAACTCATGATTCCAGGGTCTTGGCATTGACGCTGCTCTCAGGTTCTCTGCTCAGGGTAAAGTAAGCTTCTCTCTCTCCAGCTCCACCCTCTTACTGTGATCTCCCTGCTTCTCTGTCCAATACATGCATGCGCATATTTTGACAAGAAAACAAAAGCAAAACCAGGCACAATAATTGACTGGGGCCAGAGGATGTTTTACTGAATTTAGACCTAGGTTCCTATGGAGGGCAGCCAGGTACAGAGAACCTCCCACCATCCTAAAATGGCCGACCTTCTCTCGTAGCTCCCTTCTTCAATCTCCTGTTCTTTGTCTTCCTGGATCTCCTCACCATTCTGCAGCATCCACTGTCTGTCGCGCTGTACTGACCCCTTGTTGACACATTGTGCATCCTCTCCTGGCTATATTAGAACATGCCCATCTTCTGCAAGAGGCACTGTTTGCTTATCGCATGTAACCATTTGGGGGATGGTCATGAGAGGGTGAAGGCAGGCTTGTGCTGCCACATCTCCATGCAGTTCCACAGAGGGTAGCTGCTCCACCCTGAGGGAGTGCTCAAGGTTCTTCAACATTCAAACCCTCTTCAATGAGTCCTTTTGGTCATATAAGGTGTCTTCCTGAAACAGGTACGGATGTCTTTCAGATGGCTTCATTTGGGATATGGATCTCTTCCAACATGCTCTCCTTTTGCTCCTGTGGACTCCACATACATGAGTCCATTCTGGATCTTAGAGTGTAGAGTCTGCCTTGGATGCATGGTCATTTTGGAAGTTTGGGAGGTCTGTTGGCACCGTTTCTGGAGATGCTCGAGGTACTCCAGTACTCCCTGTTAAACTCCAGACATTTCTCTGACAAGGTTGCGGGAGTTCACTTTGAGCTTTCCTTGGGTGGCTCTCTTCCTGTTCAGAAGCTCCATGATTTGGTGGAAGGGCCTACCCCTTACAGAGGCCAGGATTTCCTCCCCTGAGGCTTTGCTTGGAGTCTGATTGATTCTTGGCCTATCCTGGTAAAGATGGAATGAGGGATTCTTGCCTTTCTCCAGAGTCCAAAGGGCTGGTGCTGAGAGTCATGACCAAACACTGCGAATTCGTCCATGGAGAAGGTGAAACCGACTCGCTTCATAAACTGCCTGGGTGAGAGACCCAGGCGGCTCCAGCAGTTTGGGACAGCTTGGGGTCATCTTGGACCACCCAAGACGACTCTAGTCAAGGGTTGTGATGCAGTGTGGGTTAATGAGGAGTGGTTGAAATGACATCAAGGCTTTATGACATCACAGATGCTGGCATCACTGAAGCAGCTGTCCCTCTCCCATGACCTTGGTGTCCTATGGCTTTAGGCAGGAAGCCCCGGGAAGGACAAAACAAGAGCCTTCTGAGCTTGAACAAGAACCCAGGTTGTCTTGTTTGTTAATGTCCCTCTTCCACTTTCTAGACAAAGAGGAAAGGATATGACGTTCAGTATACCTTCCTTAAGCCAACATTTCCTCAGAGAAGGCAAGGTGTCCTATTTATACTACAATTTCTAGAGATCAAGACACAGTGAGGCCTCATGGATATCACCAGCTCTCCGTGGGGTTTGTCATCCTGTGGGTGAGAGCGACCTTTTTCAGCATCTTTTGCTTATGGGTCAGTGATAACTAAGGGACAGAAGCCCCTTTTCAAAGAAAAAGGTGAGGGCATTGATATATGGTGCTGTCTGTGGCCTCATCTTCTAGTATATTGAAACACGCAGCTAATGGATTAGGGCTTGTCTACCTGGCTTTCTCTTAAACCCATTTGCAAAGTCTTTAGGTGAGTGACAATCTGCATTAGAGGTATCTCTAAGGAAGAGGCCTGGACCGCACCCATGGTTATCTTTAGTTAACTTTACTTGTTGTGGTAAGGGGTATAGATATGTTTACCAAGTCTCTTAGTCAGAAGGAAAGGGACTGCCTATATTGATGGCTTGCAAAGGCCACTTGAGCAGACCATTGGAGTGAGCCGCAATGCTCTTGCAGGACTAGTGGATAAGGAAGATTTACCCCATTTTGGCAGCAAGTATTACTCAGCCATGGATGAAAATGAACCCCTGGACCTTACCTTGACATGAATATCCCATGCTTGGCTGATGTGAAATCAAAAAGACAAACAGACAAAGGGAAATATCATATAGCTTCCCACAATATATGCCTCCAGAGGAATGGAAGGGAAAACTGAAGGGGAAGATGTCAGAAAAGGAGACCCACCTGTAGTGACTCAGGACCATGAGAACCAAGCTGAGGGTTACAGAAAAGAGACATATGCAGGGAATGAGGGAACTGCTAATGGGTGTTCAGGAATTGTGGCATATATTAGGAGGAGCACTAGGTCGTAATGCAACAAAAGTATCCGTGAATACTCTGTCAAAAACGGATGATGGATGATAGGCAGGATTTCTCTACAGAAGAGCAACAACAACAACAATTCAGAGAAAAATAATCTGGCCCATTCAAAACCAAAAGAAGGCACAAGGAGAAAAGGAAATAATTATTTTTTATTTATCTTTCCTTATTGATATGGCATAGGATGTTTTCTTAAAATGTCCTTAACTGAATTGGGTCTTTATCGTTGTAAATTAGAGTCTACCCGCCTCTTCCATCTCTGGAATCGAGAAGACAGGACAATGCCTTCGCTATATACCTAGAAGGGTGGCCCGGGAAAATGAGCCTTTTTTTTTTTTTTTCCCGGTGTATTTAAGTTTTGGAAATGCACGCATTTAACCCTATATGGTTTCCCCATAAAATGTTTGACATCATCCCATGAGTTTCTTGACGTTCCATTTCATGGCTCTTTCTGCTTTTCCTTTGGATTTACTTTCTTGCATTCATTGCTCGTTCGTGAGTGTGTTGTGTTTTCCAACTTTTAGTGTCTGGCTGTATTTCCAATTTGAAAGTAATATCTTTCAGTTTTCATACCTTTGTGATCATAAGTGCATAGGATAGCTTTTTACTTCCCTTCCCCGAATTATGACTGGGTTTGGACTTGAGCTCATGACCTGGGATAGACAAGGTATGCCCCTGGGAAGAACATATCTTATTGTTCTCTGAGACGCAATCTTACTCATGGATCCCCAAACTTCAGGTATTCTAGAGAGCCCATGGGGACGTCTGTTATTCCTTACCACCTTTCCATCCAGATGATCTGTCCTGTGCTTAACGTGCATATCATAGTAACGAACATTATTGCATTAAAGACCGCATCTCTCTTTCTGTCTGTTCATAGGCTTCCAACGTTTAAATACACCAATGTTTGTGGTGTATATGTTGGCAATTTTTCCAGGTTTCTGATGTTTCCATGCTCCATCAAGACAGAACACCTTCTGCTAATCTTTTGTTTCTCAAACGTATAAAATACCTCTAGCTGACTTAGGCACAATCATTTTGGCTCTCTTCTCCTTGGCAAGAGCATAACCTATATCTTCCTAATTTCTTCAGTTTCAGGCTATGTGTATCTTTATAGCCGAAGGACACCTCCTATGGGCAACAGAGGTCAAGTTGTTTAATATTTGTTGTTTTCTTATTGAACTGCTCTGTCTTTTATTTTTTTTTCAACCACTTCTACAAACTGTTTGTATTGTTGGCAAACTTTAATCCTGAATGCTGAATGAATTTTTGATAGGTAAGTAGTTCACTTTGTCATTTCGATTGGCTTCTGACTAGGATTCTCTTTGCCTTTCTCCTTTATGGTATTTTCTTTGTGCTTACTTCATTAGTGCGATCTCACTTCCTTCCCATCTTTTGCTTATCTTATCTGTATGCGTGTGCTCTTGTGTGTGTGTGCATGTGTTATTGTGTGTGTGGTCTGTGTGTGTTTCACATACACTTACTATTAAATTTCATGATAGGAATTCGGTCTCTTATGGATAACAATTCAATTTGACATGCCCTGAATACTCACATTTCATCTGTTTCAGGAACAACCCCTGCAAGGAATATCATCTTTTGTCCTCTCAAATAAACACGTATTCTCACAAAACTGTCTTCAAATAAACACCATATTTGGGTGACTCATTAGAGTCTTATTGTTTGTCCCTATAGCCCTTGCTTTTTCATATGTTTCGTGACTGTCATGAGGGAGTGAAATGGTCTGTTGTCTTTATGAGAATGATAGATGTGAGGAAGCCCAATGCTCTACACAACACTGCCACATGAGGGAAGTGGAGGAATTCATTCTTGCTTATGTGTCAGTAAGAATTTGCAGTAACTTGAAGAACAGTGAGATGGTAGTAGTGTCTAATATCCTCGAGCTTGTCTTCAACCATGAAGGCAAGAGGAAGATGACCACAAGAACTGCAACGGAGTGGAAATTGACCTGAAGCCTACAAAGTAAAGTCCACAGAGAATGAGAAAGGTAGTCACAGAGTCTATGAGAGAAGGTGGGAGACATTGCTCATGGCAGATTTGGGTGTTTCGGGAATCAGAGGGCAGTGATCCCATGCAGAGGACAAAGTCACAGGAGAGCAGGGCACACTGGGATCACAGAAGGAACTAGTTTCCTAGTGCCATTGGCTCTGAAGTGCACATGGTCTGAAGGATATGAGCTCTGGACAACACAAGGCTTGATGATGGGAGTTTTCAGAACAACAGGCTTGGCTGACAACAACTCAGAAGAACACCATCTTTTTCCTGCATAGGACACCAACAAGCATCCAGGTGCAGAGGCCTGGAGACCATGATCAGAGCCAATACCAGGAGATGCAGTGTGAAGATGGTGGGTCCTATCAGTGCATCCGTGAAACGGAGTGTTCGTGGCGATGTCTCAATAAATTTTGGGCTATCGCACGAGCAAAATCAAGACCAAGCTACTGGCCGAACAGTATGGTGAGGACATTTTCTGCCTAGCTTGCCAACACGAAATCCAATCCGTGGATCACTTGGAGGAAAGCCTTCCTCAGTCCTAGTTGCTTAGTCCAAGGAGAACAGATTCTCCCATAGGGGAAAAGAAGAAAACCTTGACCACATGCTCTCTTCTGAACACAGCATTCTGCAGGCCTGCATTCAGCTGAGTTGGTGGAATGTCTCCTTTCACAAGCACACCAGAGCCCACCAAGGTAAACCTCAGCATATTCAGCCTGGACACCAAACACATCAAATGGCAGGACAGGAGAGACACTACAGATGACTGGCCTCAAGGACAAATTCAGCCACAACACACATTGGATGGCATGCGTGCCACACACATGCACACACAAACACACACACGCACATACATACAACACACACACTCGACAAACCTTAAGGTCTAGTCTGTGGTCACTCCAGGATCTCTTCTTCAAAAAGAAATTATCCTCAGTTTAGAAAACAGAATGCGTTTTTCAAATACAGATCGGAAACAGAGACCTACATCCAAACAAAGGATGGAAGAATCAATTGATGCCAAGAAAAAAAGAACAAGAAATGATCACGGCTAGGCAATCAGAGTAAAACTTCTACATAGAACATGCCCGGTGGTGTATTGAAAGCAGCGGCCTGGATACTCCCTGTCCATAAAAAACATAGAAGATATCAGAGAGTCTGGAACCACAGAGATAAGACTGATAAAGATAAAAGAATATACAGAGCTCCTGAAGAGAAGATTGGTTGGAGACTGGATGCAAAGTCCGGGAACATGGCATAATTGGAAGATCCAAATAGTGACTGGGAAGAATAAGCCTTAAATAAGGAAGCAAATTCTAAGAGAAAAGGCAGAATGATGGAACATGATACTGAGCTTAGGGAATCATCATCTCCAATGAATTGAAAGAGGTGCTCTTGTAGGAGAAGTAAAAGTGAGAAAAAGAAAAGAGGTCTGAACATGGATTTGAGAAATCGGGGTCGTAAATGACCCTCATCTGGGAGCAGAAACAGAGGTCCAGAATCAGAGGTACAGAGGACTCTCAGCTCCTTTCACAGCAACAGAGCACAAAAAGACACAGTGTCATTCCCCTTGGAAAATCTAGGCATGGAGGAATATCTTTCGGCAATAGTCATGGGTGAATAGTGTGTCCATAGCCCAGTTACTGACTTCAAGAGGAAAAGCTATACCACCTCTCGAAACAGGCCAGGATAGCTCAAGAAACACCAGCCCAAGCCAAAATCCTTATCCCCTGCATGACAGAGCAGCTCTCTTGTCTAGAACCAGGAGGTACTCAGACGTCAATGGTTGAGTCCCGGGTTGTGTCCATCAGACCAGAGGCGGACTTCAGATCAACTCATGATTCCAGGGTCTTGGTATCAAATCTGGTCTCAGGTTCTCTGCTCAGGAGCAAGTAACCTTCTCCCTCTCCAGTACCACCCCCTGATAGGGATATCTCTGCCTCTCTGTCCAATACGAGCAAGTGCATAGTTGTACAGGATAACAAAGACAAAACCAGTGAAGAATAATTGACTGGGTCCTGACGATGTTTTATTGAATTTGGACCTAGTTTCCTATGGAGGGCAGCCAGGTACAGAGAACCTCCCACCATCCTAAAATGCCGACCTTCGCTCGGAGCTCCCTTGTTCATTCTCCTGTTCTTTGTCTTCCTGGATCTCCTCACCAACTCGCAGCATCCGCTGTCTGTCATGCTATGCTAACCCCTTGTTGACACATTATGCATCCTATCTAGGCTCCAAGGAACATGCCCATCTTCCACAAGAGGCACTGTGTGCTTATCGCATGAATCCTTTTGGGGGATGGTCATGAGAGGGTGAAGGCAGGCTTGTGCTGCCACATCTCCATGCAGTACCACAGAGGGTAGCTGCTCCACCCTGAGGGAGTGATCAAGGTTCCTCCACATTCGAATCCTCTTCAATACGTCCTTTTCTACATACATTTTGTCCTCCCTTAACGGGCACTGAAGTCTTACAGATGGCTTCACTTGGGCTACGGGTCTCTTCCAACATGCTCTCCATTGTCTCCTATGGACTCCAAGTATATGAGTCCGTCCTGGACCTAAGGTTCTAGGGTGTAGAGTCTATCTTTGATGCATGGTCATTTTGGAAGTTTGGGATGCCTTGTTGGCACCATATCTGGAGACGCTCAAGGTCTCGTTCCTCACTGTGGAAGACACCAGACCTGTCTTTCGCATGGTTGCGGGGGTTCACTTTGAGCTATCGTTGAGTGGCCCTGATGGAATGTGGGATGCTTGCCTTTCTCCAGAGTCCAGAGGGCTGGTGCTGACAATCACGAGGAAACTCTACGAAATGGGCCATGGAGAAGGTGACACCGACTCGTGTCACAAACTGCCTTGATGAGAGACCCAGGCACTGCAGCGGTTTGGGACGGTTTCTGGTTTTTTTGCCCACCCATGATTACTATAGCCAAGTGTACTGATCAGGCAAGGGTTGATGAGGAGTGGTTGCTACGACCTCAAACTTTGTAATATCACAGATACTGGATTCACTGAAGCAGCTGTCCCTCTCCCATGAACGTGGTGTCCTATGGCTTTATGTAGGAAGCCACGGGAAGGACAGAACAACAGCCCTCTGACCCTGAACAAGAACTCAGGTTGTCTTGTGGGATAATGTACCACCTCCCCTTTATAGAGACAAAGAGGAAAGAAAATAACATTCAGTATACCTTCATTTAGGCCACCATTTCCGTGGATGTTAAACTGTCCTAGTTCCACTACAATTTCTAGAGATTTCAAGAAACAGTGAGGACTCGCGGGTATGAGCATCTCTCCATGGGGTTTGTCATCCTGTGGGTGAGAGCATCCTTTTTCAGCGTCTTTTGCCTATGGTTCAGTGATGACTAAGGGACGGAAAGCCCTTTTCGAGGGAAAAGGTGAGGGCATCGATATATGGTGCCGTCTGTGGCCTCGTCTCCTAGTGCTCTGAAACAAGCTACTAAGGGATTAGGCCTCTGTCTACCTGGCTTTCGCTTAAAGTGCTTTGCAAAGTCTGCGACAAGGGTGACACTCTTCTCAGAGCTAACATTTAAGGAAGAGGCCTGGACCGCACCCGTTGTCATCATTAGTTAACTGTACTTGTTCTTGTAACGCGAATAGACATGTTGACCAAGTCTCTTTAGTCAGAAGGAAAGGGATGGCCTATACTGATGGCTTGCAAGGCCCATTAGAACAGAACTTTGGAGTGAGCCACAATGTTGAGTCCATTTCAGTATCACAGTATTCCTCAGCCTTCAAAGTGAATGAACCCCTCGACCTTGCCTTGACCTGAATGTCCCATGCCTGGCTGATGGGAAATGGAAAAGGCAAGCAGACAAAGAGAAATATCATATGGCTTCCCATAATATGTGCCTCGGGAGGAATACCTTGGCCCTTAGTAAAGGAAGGGAAAACTGAAGGACAAGAATTTAGAGAAGGACACCTACCAGGAGTGACTCAGGACTCTGAGAACCAAGTTGAGGGTTACAGAAGAGAGAACTGTTTAATGGTGGTCTAGGGTTGTGGCATATATTAGGAGGAGCACTAGGACGTGCATGCAACTAAAGCATCTGTGAATACTCTGTCAAAAACGGATGATGGATGATAGGCAGGCTTTCTCAACAGAACAGCAACAACAACAACATAAATTCAGAAGAAAGCAATGTGGCCCTCTCAAAACCAAAGTAAGTCACAGGGAGAAAAGGAAAGCATTATATTTTTTATTATCTTTCCTTATTGAAATGACCTGGGATTGCTCTACTAAAACGTCAATATCTGAATTGGGTCCTTATCCTTGTGATTTAGAGTCTACACGCCTTTTCCATCTCTCAAATCTATGAGAGGAAATGACAATGCCTTCAATAAAAACCTAGAAGAGTAGCCCAGGAAAATGACTTGGACCTGTCCTTCTGTGTGTTGGCAGGTGTGGGATTAATGCTTCAAACGATTCAGTCAATACTAGAGAGGTGAGTATTTGTAGTTTTCCTGACATAATCTTGGGAGTTTCTATGTGTGTGGGAATTTATCCTTTACTCTCAGTTCTGGGTTTGCTAGCATAAATGTGTGCATGTGCCTCTTAGGTTATTCTTTTTTCCTTGCTACCAGTTGTCATGTGGTTTCATATTTGCATCTGTCTGCTTGTCTCCCTGTTTTATCCCAGTAATGGCTTCTGCGAGTTGTTCGAGTTGTCAAAACTGAAGTGTGAGATCTCCTGATTTTTTTCCTATTGCTTTGTTTGTATTTCCTTAATTTTGATAATCACATGTATGATTTCAATTTTTCTGTTAATTTTGGAGTTCGATTTTCTTCATCTTGTTCCTTTAGTCATCCAGTTATGTGGGTTTCTTTATCGGTGTTTTTAAATTTTGGAAATGCATGCATTTAACCCTACATGGTTTCCCCATAAAATGTTTTGGCATCATCCCTTAAGTTTCTTGACATTCCTTTGTTCATGGCTCTTTCTGCTTTTCCTTTGGATTCTCTTTCTTGCATTCATTGCTAGTTCGTGTGTGTGTTGTGTTTTCCAACTTTTAGTGTCTGGCTGTATTTCCAATTTGAAAGTGATATCTTCCTGTTTTCATACCATCGTGATCATAAGTGCACAGGATAGGTTTGAATTCTCTTCCGAATTACGACTGGATTTTCACTGCAGCTCATGACCTGCGATAGACAAAGTAAGGTCTGCCAATGGGAAGAACATTTCTTATTGTTGTCAGAGATGCAATCTTACTCATGGATCCCCAAAGTTCCAGTGGTCTCAAGAGCCCTTGTGGATGTCTTTTTTTTCTTAGCTCCTTCCCATTCAGATGATCTGTCCTATGCTTAACGTGGATATCATAGTTCCCAACAGTATTGGATAAAATTCGCCATCTCCCTTCCTGTGTTTCATAGGCTACCAACGTTTTGATACACCATTGTTTGTGGTGTATATGTTGGCAATTCGTCCAGGTTTTGTTGTTTGGATGCTCCATCAAGACAAAACACCTTCCGATAATCTTTGTCTCTCGAAGGCATAAAATCATTCTCGCTGATTTAGGCACAAACACTTTGGTCGTGTTCTCCTTGGTAAGACCATATCCTGGGTCTTCCCAATTTCTTTTCCTGAAAGCTTTGCTTATCTTTATAGTCGAAGGAAATCTCCTATGGGCAACAGAAGGTCGAGCTTGTTTAATATTTGTTGTTTTCTTATGGATCTTTTCTACCATTTTTTTTTTGAATTTCAAACACTGCTACAAACTGTTGTATTGATGGGACACTTCAGTCCTGAATACTGCAGGAATTATTGATAGGTAATAGTTCACTTTCTCATTTCAGTTGGCTTATCATTGGATTTTATTTGCCTTTCCCCATAATTATATTTTCTTTGGGGTTCCTTCATTGGTACGATTCCTCTCTTCCTCCCCATCTATGGCATGTCTTATCCTTCTATGTGTTCATATGTGTGTGCATGTGATTGTGTTAATGTGTGTGTGTTCTTTGTGTGTTTCACATAACACTTATGATTAAATTTCGAAGGATAGGAATTCAGTCTCTTATGGGTACAATTAAAATTGACATACCTTGAAAATTCACTTTCCATCAGTTCCAGGAAAATCTTCTGTGAGGAATGTCATCTCTTGTCCCCTTCAGAAACACATGTTCTCACAAAACTGCCTTCAAACAAACACCACCATTTGAGTTCCTCATTAGAGTAATACTGTTTGTCCCAATACCCTTGCTTTTTCGTATGTCATGAGGGAGTGAAATTGTCTGTTTTTTGTCTTTCTGAGAATGATAGATGTGACGAAGCCCAATGCTCACCGCAACACTGCCATATGACACAAGTGGAAGAATTCATTCTTGCTTATGTCTCAGTACGAATTTGCAGTGACATGGAGGACAGTGAGATGGTAGTAGTGTCTAATAACCTCGTGCTTGTCTTCTGCCATGAAGGCAACAGGAAGATGACCGCCACAACTGCAATGGGATCGAATTTTACCTGAAGCCTACAGGTAAACTCCACAGCGAAAGAGAATGGAAGTTGCAGAGATGATGGGAGAAATTTGGAGACATAGCTCAGGGGTGATTTGGTTGTTTTGTGTATCAGAGAGCCGTGAGCCCATGCAGAGGGTAAAGGCACAGGAGAGCAGGGCCCATTGAGAACCCACAATGAACCTGTCTCCCAGTACCCTTGGCTGTGACACGCAGAGGGTCTGAAGGGCACGAGTTCCTGACAACATATGTCATGAGGGCTGGAGTTTTCAGCTCAGCAGGCTTGGCAGACATCGACTCAAAAGAACACCATCCTTTTCCCTAAAAGGACACTAACAAGCAAGCAGGTGCAGGAGCCTGGAGACAATGATCAGAGACAATATCAGGAGAAGCAGTGGGAAGATGGTGAGTCCTGGGAGTGCATCCTTGAAAGGCATTGTTTGTGTAGATGTCTCAATGGGGAAATAAAAATTTTGGGCTCTCGCACTAGCAGCATCAAGACAAGGCTACTGGCCAAGAGAGGTAGTTGAAGACATTGGATTCCTACCCTGCCAACACTAAATCCCAACCGTGGAACACTTGGAGGACTGCTTTCCTCAGTCCAAGATGCTTTGTCTAGGAGAAAAGACTCTCCCATAGGGGACGAGAAGAAAGCATTGACCACATGTTCTCTCTGAACACAGAATTCTGCAGCGCTGTGTTCTGTTGAGTTGATGATTCCAGGGTCTGGCATTGTCTGCTCTCTCAGGTTCTCTGCTCAGGGGCAAGTAAGATTCTCCTTCTCCAGCTAAACCCCCTGATTGGGAGCTCTCTGCCTCTCTGTCCAACACGTGCATGCGCATCGTTGGACAAGATAACAAAGACAAAACCAGTGCACAATAATTGACTGGGGCCAGAGGATATTTTATTGAATTTGGATCTAGGTTCCTATGGAGGGCAGCCAGGTACAGAGAACCTCCCACCATCCTAAAATGCCCGACCATCGCTCGGATTTCCCTTGTTCATTCTCCTGCTCGAAGTTACTGGATCTCCTAAATACCCTGCAGCATCCACTGTCGCGCTCTACTGACCCCTTGTTGACACAGTGTGCATTCTCTCTGGCTCCATTGGAACGTGCCATCTTCCACCAGAGGCACTGTTTGCTTATCACATGAAACCATGTGAGAATGTTCATGAGAGGGTGAAGGCAGGCTTGTGCTGCCACATCTCCATGCAGTTCCACAGAAGGTAGCTGTTCCACCCTGAGGGAGTGCTCCAGGTTCTTCCACATTCGAATCCTCTTCAATTGTCCCTTTGGACATACAGGTTGTCTTCCTGAAACTGGCACGGAAGTCTTTCAGAGGGCTTCACTTGAGCTATGGGTCTCTTCCAACAGGCTCTGCGTTGGCTCCTGTGGACTCCAAGAACATGAGTCCATCCTGGACCTAAGGTACTAGGGTGATGAGTCTGCCTTGGATGCATGGTCATTTTGAAAGATTGGGAGTCCTTGTTGGCACCATTTCTGGAGACGCTTGAGGTACTTGTGTTCTCGCAGTTGAATACTCCAGACATGTCTTTGGCACAGTTGCGGGAGTTCACTTTGAGCTTTCCTTGGGTGTCCGTTTTCCTCTTCAGAGCTCTGTGATAGAGTGGGAGGGCCTCACCCTTGCGCAGGACTCGGATTTCCTCCCCTGAGCCTCTGCTTTCGGTCTGATTGTTCCTTGGCCTGTCGTGGCTAAGATGGAATGAGGGATTTGTGCCTTTCTTTGAATTCCAGAGGGCTGGTGCTGACAGTCACGACCAAACACTACGAATTAGGCCTTGGAGAAGATGACACTGACTCGCTTCGCAAAATGCCTTGGTGAGAGACCCAGGCAGCTCCAGCTGTTTGGGAAAGCTTGGTCTTCTTGGACCACCCATGATTACTCCAGCCAAGTGTAGTGAACAGGCGTGGGTTGATGGGTAGTGGTTGCTATGACCTCAAAGCTTTGTGACATCACAGATGCTGGCTTCACTGATGCAGCTGCCCCTTTATGATGATATTAGTGTCCTATGGCTTTAGTTAGGAAGCCCCGGGAAGGACAGAACAAGACCCCTCTGAGCCTGGTCAATAACTCAGCTTGTCTTATGGGTTTATGTCCCACTTCCCTTTTCTAGACACAAGGAAGAAAGAAAATGACATTCAGTATACCTGCCTTTAGGCCAACATATCCCGGAGACAGCAAGGTCACTTATTTCCACTACAATTTCTAGGGATCTCAATAAACAGTGAGGCCTCGTGGGAATGAGCAGCTCTCCATGGAATTTGTCATCCTGTGGGTGAAAGCCTTCTTTGTCAGCGACCTTTGCCATGGTTTAGTGTTGACTAAGGGACGGAGAGTCCCTTTTTGAGGAGAAAGTTGAGGGCATCGATATATGGTGCTGTCTGTGACCTCGTCTCCTAGTATGTGAAACACGCAGCTAAGGGATTAGGCCTCTGTCTACCTGGCTTTCCCTGAAATACATTTTCAAAGTCTTCGAGGAGAGTGACATTCTGCATCAGAGCTAACTCTTAAGGAAGAGGCCTGGACCTAAATTTTTGTCATTATTAATTAACTGTACTTGTTGTGGTAACGGGTATAGACATGTTGACCAAGTCTCTTCAGTCAGAAGGAAAGGGATGGCCTATTTCTAAGGCTTTAAGGCCCATTAGAGCAGTCCTTTCAGTGAGCCGCAATGCCCTTGCAACGACTAGTGGATCAGGAAGTTTGGATCCATTTCAGCACCACATTGTAACTCAACCGTTTAAGTGAATGAACCCCTGAACCTTGCATTGACATGAAGGCCCCATGCAGGCTGATGGGAAATGGAAAGGCAAGCAGAGAAAGGGAAATATAATATGGCTTCCCAATATGTGCTTTTCCAATTTGAAAGTGCCATCTTCCTGTTTTCATACCTTCGTGATCATAAGTGCACAGGATAGGTTTTGACTTCTCTTCCATGAATTACGACTGGGTTTGGATTCGAGCTCATGACCTGCGATAGACAAAGTTAGGTCTACCGCTGGGAAGAACATAACTTATTGTCCTCAGAGACGCAATTTTACTCATTGATCCTCAAAGTTCAGGTTGTCTTGAGAGCACATGTGGACGTCTTTTATTCCTTATCTCCTTTCCATCCAGATGTTCTGTCCTGTGCTTAACGTGGTTATCATATTTCCCAACAGTATTGGATGAAAGTCACCATCTCTCTTCCTGTCTGTTCATAGGTTTCCAACGTTTAGATACACCCTTGTTCGTGGTGTATATGATGGCAATTCTTCCAGGTTTCTGTTGTTTTGATGCTCCATCAAGACAAAAGCCCTTCCGCTAATCTTTTGTCTCTTGAAGGCAAAAAATCACTCTCGCTGACTTAGGTACAAACACTTTGGCTCTCTTCTCCTTGGCAAGAGCATAACCTACGTCTTCCCAATTTCTTCACTTGCAAGCTATGAGTATCTTTATAGTCGAAGAAAATCTCCTATGGGCAACAGAAGGTCGAGTTTTTTTAATATATGTGTTTTCTTGTGGATCTTTTCTACCTTTTTGTTTTGTTTTGTTTTGGAATTTGAACCATTCCTACCAACTGTTTGTATTGACGGGAGACTTTAGTCCTGAATACCGAATGAATTATTTATAGGTAATAGTTCACTTTCTCATTTCAGTTGGCTTCTCACTTGGATTCTATTAGCCTTTCCCCTTTATGGTATTTTCTTTGTGGTTGCTTCTTTAGTACGATTCCTCGCTTATTCCCCATCTTTTGCATGTCTTATGTTCTTGTGTGTTCTTGTGTGTGCATGTGCATGTTTTAATATGTGTTGGTCTGTGTATGTTTCACATAACAGTTATTATTAAAATATTAGAGGTAGGAATTCGGTCTCTTAGGGGTAGCAATTCAATTTGACATGCTTTGAAAACTCACATTCCATCCGTGTCAGGAAAATCTTCTGCAAGGAATGTCATCTCTTGTCCTCTTCGAGAAACACATGTTCTCACAAAACTGCCTTCAAACAAACACCAGCATTTGAGTTCCTCATTAGAGTCGTACTGTTTGTCCCAATACCCTAGCTTTTTCATATGTTTCTTGACTGTCGTGAGGGAGTGAAATCTTCTGTTTGTTGTCTTTCTGAGAATGATAGATGTGACGAAGCCCAATGCTCTTAACAACACTGCCATATGAGACAAGTAGAAGAATTCATTCTTGCTTATGTCTCACTACAAATTTCCTGTGACATGGAGGATAGTGAAATGGTAGTAGTGTCTAATAACTTTATGCTTGTATTCTGCCATGAAGGCAACAGGAAGATGACAACAACAACTGGAATGGGGTGGAAATTGACCTGAAGCCTACAAGGTAAACTCCACAGCGAAAGAGAACGGAAGTCGCAGAGATGATGGGAGAAGGTTGGAGACATGGCTCAGGTCAGGGGAGATTTGGTCGGTTCGTGGATCAGAGGTCTGTGAGCCCATGCAGAGGACAAAACACAGGAGAGCAGGACACACTGGGAACCCACAAGGAACCTGTTTACAATTGCCGTTGGCTGTGACATGCAGTGGGTCTGGAGGGCACGAGTTCTTGACAAAACAAGTCTTGAGGGCTGAATTTCTCAGATCAGTAAGCTTGTGAGACATCGAATCGAAAGAACACCGTCTTTTCCTGCATCGAGAAGGCAGAATGATGTAACATGAAATTGAGCTTAGTGAATCTCCACGGAATTGAAAGAGGTGCCTCTTGTAAGAGAAGTAAGAGTGAGAGCGAGAAAAGAGCCCTGAACGTAGATTGGAGAAATTGGGGCTGAAAACGACCCTCATCTGGGAGCAGAGACAGAGGTCCAGAATCAGGGGCTCCGAGGACTTCCATCACCTTCCAAAGAAGCAGAGCACCAAACGACATAGTGCTATTCCCCTTGGAAAATCTAGGCATTGAGGTATTCTCTGTAGGCAAATAGTCATTGGAGAATAGTTTGTTCATAGCCCAGTCACTGACTTCAACAGGAAAATCTATACCAGCTCTCGAAGCAGGCCAGATAGCTCAAGCAAAACCAGCCTAAGCCAAAATCTTTATCCCCTGCATTTCTGAACAACGACAGAGCAGCGGTTCTTGTCTAGAAACAGGAGGTATTCGGAAGTCAGTGGTTGGGTCCCGGGTTGTGTCCATCAGTTCAGAGGCGGCCTTCATATCAACTCATGATTTCTGGGTCTAGGCATTGAATCTGGTCTCAAATAAGCTTCTCCCTCTCCTGCTCCACCCCCTGACTGGGAGGACTTGACTTTCTGTCCAATACGAGCATGCACATCGTTGGACAATATAACAAAACAATACCAGTGCACAATAATTGACTGAGGCCTGAGGGTGTTTTATTGAATTTTGACATAGCTTCCTATGGAGGACAGCCAGGTACAGAGAGCCTCCCACCATCCTAAAATGGCCGACCTTCGCTCAGAGCTTCTTGTTCATTCTCCTTTTCTTTGTCATCCTGGATCTCCCCACCAACCTTCAGCATCCGATGTCTGTGGTGCTATACTGACCCCATGTTGACACAATGTGCATCCTCTCGGGGCTCCATTGGAACATGCCCATCTTCAACAAGAGGCACTGTTTGCTTATCACATGAAACCAATGGGGGATGGTCATGAGAGGTGAAGGCAGGCTGGTGTGCCACATCTCCATGCAGTTCCACAAAGGGTAGCTGCTCCACCCTGAGGGGGTGCTCCAGGTTCTTCCACATTCGAATCCTCTTCAATGTGTCTTCTTGGACATACAAGTTGTCTTCCTGAATCAGGCAGGGAAGTCTTTCGGATGGCTTCAGTTGGGCTAAGGGTATCTTCCACACACTCTCTCCATTTGCTCCTGTGGACTCCAAGAACATGAGTCCATCCAGGACCTAAGGTTCTAGGGTGTAGATTCTGCCTTGGATGCATGGTTTTTGGAAGATTTGGATGCCTTTTTGGCACCGTTTCTGGAAAAGCTAGAGGTACTCATGTCCTTGCTGTGGCAGAATCTAGACATGCCTTTGGCACGGTTCCGTGGGTTCACTTTTAGGTTTCCTTGGGTGGCTCTTTTCCTGTTCAGGAGCTCCGAATTTGGGTGTAAAGGCCTCATCCTTGCACATAGCTCGGATTTCCTTCCCTGAGGTTTTGCTGGGGGTCTGATTGTTTCTTGGCCTGTCATGGCTAAGATGGAATAAAGGACTCTTGCCTTTCTCTGGAGTCTAGAGTGTTGGTGCTGACAGTCTCAACCACACACTATGAATTGGGCCATGGAAATGTGACACAAACTCACTTCGCAAACTATCTTGGTGAGGGACCCAGGCCGCTCCAGCGGTTAGGGACGGCTTGAGGTCCTCTTGGTGCACCCATGAAATTACAGCCATGTGTCGTAATCAGGCGTGGGTTGATGAGTAGTGGTGGCTATGACCTCAAAGCTTTGTGACATCACAGATGCTGGCTTTACTGATGCAGCTGTCCCTTTCCCATGAAGTTGGTGTCCTATGGCTTATGTAGGAAGCCCCCCAACAAGGACAGAACAAGAGACCTCTGAGGCTGAATAAGAACTCAGGTTGTCTTGTGGGATAATGTCCCACTTCCCCTTTCTAGAGACAAAGAGGAAAGAAAATGACATTCAGTATACCTTCCTTTAGGCCAACATATCTATGGAGACGGAAAGTTGTCCAATTTCCACTACAATATCTAGAGATCTCAAGAAACGGTGAGGCCTCCCGGGTTGAGTGCTCTCTATGTGGTTTGTAATCCTATAGGTGCGATCCTCCTTTGTCAGCGTCTTTTACATTTGGGTCAGTGATGACTAAGGGAGGGTAAGACCCTTTTTGAGGAAAAAGGTGAGGGCATCGATATATGGTGCTGTCTGTGGCCTCCTCTCCTAGTGATCTGAAACACGTGGCTAAGGGATTAGGCCTCTGTGTATCTGGCTTTCACTTAAAAACCTTTTCAAAGTCTTCGAGGAGTGTGATATTCTGCATCAGAGCTAACTCTTAAGGAAGAGGCCTGGACCGCACACGTCATCATCATAGTTAACTGTACTTGTTGTGGTAACGGGTATAGATATGTTGACCAAGTCTCTTTAGTCAGAAGGAAAGGGACGGCCTATACTGACGGCTTTCAAGGCCCATTCGAGCAGACCTTTGGATTGAGCCACAATGCCCTTGCAAGGACTAGTGTATCAGGAAGTTTGGATCAATTTCGGCACCACAGTATGCCTCAGCCGTCGAAGTGAATGAAACCCTGGACCTTGCCTTGACATGATTGTACCTTGCCTGGCTGAGGGGTAATGGAAAGGGCAAGCAGACAAAGGGAAATATCATATGGCTTCCCACAATATGTGCCTTGGAAGGAATACCTTGGCCCTTATTAAAGGAATGGAAAACTGAAGGGGAAGAGGTCAGAGAAGAAGACCCACCAGGAATGACTCAGGAATCTGAGAACCAAGCTGAGGGTTACAGAAAAGAGAACTGTTTAATAGGTGTTCAGGAGTTGTGGCATATATTAGGAGGAGCCCTAGGACGTACATGCAACTAAAGCATCCGTGAATACTCTGTCAATAATGGATGATGGATGATAGGCAGGCATTCTCAACAGAACAGCAACAACAACAACAAAAATTCAGACAAAAACATTCTGCCCCTCTCAAAACCAAATGAAGTCACAGGGAGAAAAGGATAGCTTTATATTTTTTATTATCTTTCCTTATTGAAATGACATGGGATTGGTTTCCTAAAATGTCCTTCTCTGAATTAGGTCTTTATCCTTGTGAATTAGAGTCTACCCGCCTCTTCCATCACTGGAATATATGAGAGGACATGACAAGGCCTTCGCTAAATACTTAGAAGAGTGGCCCAGTAAAATGACTTGGAACTGGCCTTCTGTGTGTTGGCAGGTGTTGGATTACTGCTTCAAATGCTTCAGTCACTTCTAGAGAGCTCAGATTTTGTAGGTTTCCTGACCTAATCGTGGGAGTTTCTATGTGTCCGCGAATTTATCCTTTTCTCTCAGTTCTTGGATTTGCTAGCCTAAATGTGTGGATGTTCCTCTTAGGTTATTCTTTTTTCATTTCTACCACTTGTCATTTGGTTTCATACTGTCAGCTGTGTGCTCGTCTCCCTGTTTTCCAAAAATGGCTTTGGCGGTTTGTTCTTGTTTACAAACCAAAGTGTGTGATCTCCTGATTATTTTTCCTATTGTTTTGTTTGTATTTCCTTAATTTTGATAATCGCATGTATATTTCTATTTTTCTGTTAACCCTGGAGTTCGGTTTTTCTTCATTCTGTTCCTTCAATCGTCCAGTTAGGTGGCTTTCTTTTTCGGTGTTTTTAAATTTTGGAAATGCATACATTTAACCCTATATGGTTTCCCCATAAAATGTTTTGGCATCATCCCATAAGTTTCTTGACATTCCTTTGTTCATGGTTCTTTCTGTTTTTCCTTTGGATTTCTTTCTTGCATATTTGCTACTTCGTGAGTGTGTTGTGTTTTCCAACTTTTAGTGTCTGGCTGTATTTGCATTTGAATGTGTTATCTTCCTGTTTTCATACCTTCGTGATCATAAGTGCACAGGATAGGTTTTGACTTCTCTTCCAGGAATTGAGACTGGATTTGGACTCGAGTTCATGACCTGCGATAGACAAAGTTAGATCTACCGCTGGGAAGAACATATGTTATTGTCCTTATAGACGCAATCTTACTCATGGATCCCCAAAGTTGAGGTGGTCTCGAGAGACCATGTGGACATCTCTTATTCCTTAGCGCCTTCCCATTCAGATTATCTGTCCTGTACTTAACGTGGATATCATAGTTCCCAAAAGTATTGGATTAAAGTCGCCAACTCCCTTCCTGTCTGTTCATAGGCTTCCAATGTTTCGATACACCCTTTTTCGTGGTGTATATGTTGGCAATTCTTCCCGGTTTCTGTTGTGTTGATGCTCCAAGACAAAACACCTTCCACTAATCTTTTGTCTCTTGAAGGCATAAAATCACTCTCGCTGACTTAGGCACAAACACATTGGCTCTCTTCTCCTAAGTGATAGCATAACCTAAGTCTTCCCGTTTCCTTCACTTGCAAGCTATGACTATCTTTATAGTCGAGGAAAATCTCCTATGGGCAATAGAAGGTGGAGCTTGTTTAATATTTGTTGTTTTCTAATGGATGTTTTCTACCTTTTTTTTCTTTGTTTGTTTTGGAATTTCAACCACTCCTACAAACGTTGTATTGACGGGAGACTTTAGTTCTGAATACTGAATGAAATATTGATAGGTAATATTTCCTTTTCTCATTTCGGTTGGCTTCTCACTTGGATTCTATTTCCCTTCCCTTTTATGGTATTTTCTATGGGTTTGCTTCATTTGTATGATTCCTCGCTTCCTCCCCATCACTTGCTTGTCTTTTCCTTGTGTGTTTTCATGTGTGTGTGCATAAGCATGTGTTAATGTTTGTGTTGCCTGTATTTTATTACTAAAATACGAGAGATAATAATTCCGTCTCTTATGGGTAGCAATGCAATGTGATATGCCTTGAAAACTCAGAATCCATCAGTTTCAGGACAATCTCCTACAAGGAATGTCATCTCTTGTCCTCTTTGAGAAACACGTGTTCTCACAAAACTGCCTTCAAACAAACACCACCATTTCAGTTCCTCATTAGAGTCTTACTGTTTGTCCTGATACCCTTGCTTTTTTGTATGTTTCTTGACTGTCATGAGTTAGTGAAATCATCTGTTTGTTGTCTTTCTTAATGATAGATGAGACGAAGCCCAATGCTCTCCGTAACACTGCCATATGAGACACGTGGAAGATTTCATTCTTGCTTATGTCTCAGTACGAATTTGCGGTGACATGGAGGACAGTGAGATGGTAGTATGTCTAATTACCTCATGCTTTTCTTTAGCCATGAAGGCAACTGGAAGATGACCATGACAACTGCAGTGTTGTGGAAATTGACCTGAAGCCTACATGGTAAACTCCAAGCGAAAGAGAACGGAAGTCATAGAGATGATGGGAGAAGATTGTAGAAATGGCTCAGGGAAGATTTGGTTGGTTCGTGGATCAGCAGAAGTGAGCCCATGCAGAGGAACAAGGCACAGGAGAGCTGGGCACACTGGGAAACCACAAGGAACCTATTTCCCAGGGCTGTTGGCTGTGACACGAATAGTGTCTGAAGGGCACGAGTATTTGACAACACAAGTCTTGAAGGCTGGAGTTTTCAGATCAGCATCTTGGCAGACATCGCCTTGAAAGAACACCGTATTTTCCTTCATAGGACAACAACAAGCAACCAGGTGCAGACAGCCTGGAGACTATGATCAGAGACAATACGATGAGACACAGGGGAAGATGGCGAGTCGTGGCAGTGCATCTGTGAAAGGCACTTTTCCTGGAAATGTCTCAATGTGAACATAATAAATTTTGGGCTCGCACGCCAGCAGCATCAAGACAGAGCTACTGGCCAAGACAGGTAGGTAAGGACATTGGCTGCCTACCCTGCCAACACGATATCCCAAACGTGGAAAACCTGGAGGACTGCCTTCCTCAGTCCAAGATACTTAGTCCAAGGAGAACAGACTCTCCCATATGGGTTGAGAGGATAGCATTGACCACATGTTCTTCTCTGTTCACAGCATTCTGCATGCCTACGTTCTGTTGAGTTGGTGGAATTTCTCCTGACACAGGCACACCAGAGCCCACCAAGGTTAACCTCAGCATATTCAGCCCTGACCCCAAAGACAAAAAAGGGTAGGAAAGGAGAGCCACTTCAAATGACTGGCCTCAAGGACAGGGTCAGCCACAGCAAAAACAATAGATGGCATGCATGCCACATACACACACACAAATACAGACAGACACACAGACACACACACTCTCAAGAAACCTTAAGGGCCAGCCCTGGGTAACTCACTGATCTCTTTTCCTGAATAAAACACCCTCAGGTTAGAAAACAGAATGAGTTTTTCGAAACAGAGAGGATACAGAGACCTAGATCCAGTGCAAAGATAAAAAAAAATGAATTGATGCCCAGGTAAAAGAAAAAGAAATCATCATGGCTATCAATCGGAGTAAAACCTCAACATAAAACACGCCCGATGCAGGATTGAAAGCAGCGGCCTGGATACTCGCTGTACATCTGAAAGCATATAAGATATCAGAGAGTCTCGAACCACAGAGATAAAACTGATAAAGATGAAAGAACCTAAAGAGCTCCTGAAGAGAAGATTGGTAGGAGACTGGATGCAAAGTCCGGGAACATGGCAGAAGTGGAGTATCCAATTAGGGACCGGGAAGAACAAGCCTAGAAAATAAGGACGCAAATTCTAAGAGAGAAGGCAGAATAATGGAACATGATAATGAGCTTAGGGAATCTCCAAGAAATTGAAGAGATGCCTCTTGTAGTAGAAGTAAGAGTGAGAGAAAGAAAAGAGGGCTGATCCTAGATTGGAGTACTCGGGGCTAAAAAGGACCCTCATCTGGGAGCAGAGACAGTGGTGCAGAATCAGAGGCACTGAGGATTACCATCACATTCCACAGAAGCAGAGCACCAAAAGACATAGTGTCTTTCCCCCTGTAAAATCTAGGCATGAAGGTATTCTCTTTAGGTAACTAGGCCTTGGAGAATAGTGTGTCCATAGCACAGTTATAACTTCCAGAGGAAAAGCTATACCAGCTCTCAAAGTAGACCGGATAGCTCAAGCAACACCCGACCAAGCCAATATCCTTATCCATTCCTTTCTGAACAATGACAAAGCAGCGGTTCTTGTCTAGAACCAGGAGGTATTCAGAAGTCAAAGTTGGGTCCGGGTTGTGTCCATCAGTTCAGAGGCGGCCTTCAGATCAACTCATGATTCCAGGGTCTGGGCATTGACTCTGGTCTCAGGTTCTCTGCTCAGGGGCAAGTAAGCTCCTCCCTCTCCAGCTACACCCACTGATTCGTATCAATATTCTTCTCTGTCCAATATGTGCATGCGCATCGTGGGACCAGATAACAAAGTCAAAACCAGTGCACAATAATTGATTGGGGCCTAAGGATGTTTTATTGAATTTGGACCTAGGTTCCTATGGAGGGCAGCCAGGTACAGAGAACCTCCCACCCTCCTAAAATGCCCAACCTTCGCTCAGAGCTTCTTGTTCATTCTCCTTTTCTTTGTCATCCTGGATCTCCTCACCAACCTGCAGCATCCGATGTCTGTCGTGCAGTAATGACCCCATGTTCACACATTGTGCATCCTCTCAGGGCTCCATTGGAACATGCCCATCTTCCACAAGAGGCACTGTTTGCTTATCGCATGAAACCATTTGGGGGATGTTCATGAGAGGTGAAGGCAGGCTGGTTCTACCACAACTACATGTAGTTCCACAAAGGGTAGCTGCTCCACCCTGAGGGGGTGCTCCAGGTTTTTCCACATTCGAATCCTTTTCAATGTACCTTTTGGACATAAATGTTGTCTTCCTGAAAAGGGAATGGAAGTCTTTCAGATGGCTTTTCTTGGGCTAAGGGTCTCTTCCAACACACTCTCCGTTGGCTCCTGTGGACTCCAAGTACATGAGTCCATCCAGGACCTAAGGTTCTAGGGTGTAGATTCTGCCTTGGATGCATGGTTTTTGGAAGATTGGGATGCCTTTTTGGCACCATTTCTGGAGAAGCTCCAGGTATCGTGTCCTCGCTGTGGAAGAATCCAGACATGTCTTTGGCACGGTTGCGGGGGTTCACTTTGAGCTTTCCTTGGATGGCCCTATCCTGTTCAGGAGCTAAGAATTTGGGTGTAAAGTCCTCACACTTGCACAGGGCTCTGATTTTCTCCCTGGAGGTTTTGCTGGCGGTCTGATTGTTTCTTAGCCTCTCATGGCTAAGATGGAATGAAGGATGCTTTCCATTCTCCGGAAAAGAGGGTTGGTGCTGACAGTCACGATCACACACTACAAATTGGGCCATGGAGAATGTGACACCAACTCACTTCGCAAAATACCTTGGAGAGGGACCCAGGCAGCTCCAGCGGTTAGAAACGGATTGAGGTCCTCTTTGCGCACCCATGAATACTCCACCCTAGTGCCGTGATCAGGCGTGGGTTGATGAGGAGTGGTTGCTATGACCTCAAGGCTTTGTTACATCACGGATTCTGGCTTCAATGAAGCAGCTGTTCCTCTCCCATGACCTTGGTGTCCTATGGCTTATGTAGGAAGCCCCGGAAGGACAGAGCAGGAGCCCTCTGAGCCTGAACAAGAACTCAGGTTGACTTGTGGGATAATGTCCCACTTCCCCTTTCTAGAGACAAAGTGGAAAGAAAATGACATTCAGTATACCTTCCTTTAGACCAACATATCCCCGGAGATGGCAAGTTGTCCTCTTTCCACTACAATTTCTAGATATCTCAAGAAACGGTGAGGCCTCCTAGGTATGAGAGCTCCACGTGGGGTTTGTCATTCTGTGGGTGAGAGCTTCCTATGTCAGCGTCGTTAGCCTATGGGTCAGTGATGACTAAGGGACGGAAAGTCCCTTTCCGAGGTAAAAGGTGAGGGCATCGATAGATGGTGGCGACTGTGGCCTCTTCTCCTAGTGTTCTGAAACACGCGGCTAAGGGATTTGTCCTCTGTCTACCAGGCTTTCACTTAAAAAAACTTTGCAAAGTGTTTGAGGAGAATGACATTCTGCATCAGAGCTACATCTTAAGGAAGAGGCCTGGACCACAACCGTCGTCATCATTAGTTAACTGTACTTGTTGTGGAAACAGGTATAGACATGTTGACCAAGTCTCTTTAGTCAGAAAGAAAAGGACGTCCTATGCTGACGGCTTGCAAGGCCCATTCGAGCAGACCTTTGGAGTGAGCTACAATGCCCTTGCAAGGAATAATGGATGTTTGGGTCCATTTCGGCCCAACAGTATAGCTCAGCCGTCGAAGTGAATGAAACCCTGGACCTTGCCTTGACATGAATGTCCCTTGCCTGGCTGAGGGGTAATGGAAAGGGCAAGCAGACAAAGGGAAATATCATATGGCTTCCCACAATATGTGCCTCGGAAGGAATACCTTGGCCCTTAGTAAAGGCAGGGAATACTGAAGGGCAAGATGTCAGAGAAGGAGACCCACCAGGAATGACTCAGGACTCTGAGAACCAAGCTGAGGGTTACAGAAAAGAGAACTGTTTAATAGGTGTTCAGGAGTTGTGGCATATATTAGGAGGAGCCCTAGGACGTACATGCAACTAAAGCATCCATGAATACGCTGTCAAAAACGGATCATGGATGATAGGCAGACTTTCTCAACAGAACAGCAACAACAACAACAAAAAATCAGTTGAAAACACTATGGCCCTCTCTAAACCAAATGAAGTCACAGGGAGAAAAGGAAAGCATTATATTTTTTATTATCTTTCCTTATTGAAATGACATGGGATTGGTTTCCTAAAATGTACTTCTCTGAATTTGGTCTTTATCCTTGTGAATTAGAGTCTACCTGCCTTTTCCATCTCTGGAATATATGAGAGGACATGACAAGGCCTTCGGTAAATACTTAGAAGAGTGGCCCAGGAAAATGACTTGGACCTGGCCTTCTGTGTGTTGGCAGGTGTAGGATTACTGCTTCAAACGATTCAGTCACTACTAGAGAGCTGAGAATTTGTAGGTTTCCTGCCCTAATCTTGGAAGTTTCTATATGTCTAGGAATTTATCCTTTTCTCTCAGTTCTTGGATTTGCTAGCATAAATGTGGGGATGAGCTTCTTAGGTTATTCTTTTTTTTATTTCTACCACTTGTCATTTGGTTTCATACTGTGAGCTTTGTGCATTTCTCCCTGTTTTTTCCCAATAATGGCTTCAGCAGTATGTTCGTGTTTTTAAAACTGAAGTGTGAGATTTCTGATTTTTTTCCCTATTGGTTTGTTTGTATTTTCTTAATATTGATAATCACATGTATGTGTTATATTTTTCTGTAACTCTGGAGTTCAGGTTTTCTTCATTCTGTTCCTTCAGTCGTCCAGTTAGGTGGCTTTCTTTTTGCTGATTTTAAATTTTGGAAATGCATGCATTTAAACCCTATATGGTTGCCCCATATAATGTTTTGGTATCATCCCATAAGTTCCTTGACATCCCTTTGTTCATGGCGCTTTCTGCTTTTCCTTTGGATTTTCTTTCTTGCATATTTTGCTAGTTCCTGAGTGTGTTGTGTTTTCCATCTTTTAGTGTCTGGCTGTATTTCCATTTGAAACTGATATCTTTCTGTTTTCATACCTTTGTGATCATAAGTGCACAGGATAGGTTTTGACTTCTCTTCGATGAATTACGACTGGATTTTGACTCGAGTTATTGACCTGCGATAGACAAAGATAGGTCTGCCGCTGGAAGAATATATCTTATTGACCTCAGAGATGCAATCGTACTCATGGATCCCCAAAGTTCTGGTGGTCTCAAGAGCCCTTGTGGACGTTTTTCTTCTTGGATGAAAGTTGCCATCTCCCTTCCTGTCTGTTCATAGGCTTCCAACGTTTAGATACACCCATGTTCGTGGTGTATATGTTGGCCGTTTTTCCAGGTTTCTGTTGTTTTGAAGCTCCATCAAGACAAAACACTTCCACTAATCGTTTTTCTCTTGAAGGCCAAAAATTACTCTCACTGACTTAGTCACAAACTCTTTGGCTCTCTTCTCCTTGGCAAGAGCATAACCTACCTACTCCCAATTTCTTCACTTGCAAACTATGAGTATCATTCTTAGTCTAAGGAAATTTCCTATGGGCAACAGAAGGTCGAGCTTGTTAATATATGCTGTTTTCTTGTGGATCTTTTCTAAATTTTTTTTTTTTTTTTTTTGGTTTTGGAATTTCAACCAAACCTACAAACTGTTTGTATTGATGGGAGACTTTAGTCTCATTTCAGTTGGCTTCTCACTTGGATTCTATTTGTATTTCCAATTTATGGTATTTTCTTTGGGTTTGCTTCATTGGTACGATACCTTGCTTCCTCCCCATCTTTTGCATGTCTTATTTTTGTGTGTGTTCTTGTGCGTCGATGTGCATGTGTTAATGTGTGCGTGGTCTGTTTGAGTTTCACATAACAATCATTATTAAAATATGAGAGATATGAATTCGGTATGTAATGCATAGCAATTATTTGACATGCCTTGAAAACTCACATTCCATCCGATTCTGAAAATCTCCTGCAAGGAAGTCATCTCTTGTCCTCTTCGAGAAACACGAGTTCTCACAAAACTGCCTTCCAACAAACACCACCATTTAAGTTCCTCATTAGAGTCATACTGTTTGTCCCAATACCCTTGGTTTTTCATAAGTTTCTTGACTGTCATGAGGGAGTGAAATCGTCTATTTGTTGTCTTTCTGAGAATGATAGAAGTGACAAAGCCCAATGCTCTCTGTAGCACTGCCATATGAGACAAGTGAAAGAATTCATTCTTGCTTATGTCTCAGTAGGATTTTGCGGTGATTTAGAGGACAGTAAGATGGTAGTAGTGTCTAATAACCTCATGTTTGTCTTCAGCCATGAAGGCCACAGGAAGATGACCACAACAACCGTATTGCGGTGGAAATTGAACTGAAGCCTACAAGGTAAACTCCACAGTGAAAGAGAACGGAAGTTGCAGAGATGAAGGGAGAAGGTTGGGTACATGGCTCAGGGGAGATTTGGTTGGTTCGTGGATCAGAGGCCCGTAGCCCATGCAGAGGACAAAGGCACTGGAGAGCAGGGCACACTGGGAACCCACAAGGAACCTGTTTCCCAGTGCCACTGGCTGTGACATGAAGAGGGTCTGAAGGGCACGAGTTTTTGACAACACAAGTCTTGAGGGCTGGAGTTTTCAGATAAGCAGGTTTGGCAGACATCGACTCGAAAGAACACCATCTTTTTCCTGTATAGAGAAGGCAGAATGATGTAACATGATAATGACCTTAGGGAATCTCCAAGGAATTGAAAGAGGTGCCTCTTGTAAAGAAGTAAGAGTGAGAGAAAGAAAAGAGCCCTGAACGTAGATTGGCGAAATCGGGGTGAAAGTCACCCTCATCTGGGAGCAGAGACAGGTCCAGAACCAGAGGCACCGAGGACTGCCATCACCTTCCACAGAAGCGGAGCACAAAAGACATAGTGTCAATCCCCCTGGAAAATCTAGGCATGGAGGTATTCTCTTAAGGCAAATAGGTATAGGAGAATAGTTTGTTCATAGCCCAGTCACTGACTTCAAGAGGAAAAGCTATACCAGCTCTCAAAGCAGGCCGGATAGCTCAAGCAACACCAGCCCACACCAAAATCCTTACCCCTGCATTTCTGAACAATGAGAGAGCAGCGGTTCTTGTCTAGAACCAGGAGGTATTCAGAATTCAAAGTCTGGATCCAGGGTTGTGTCCATCAGTTCAGAGGCAGCCTTCAGATCAACTTATGATTCCAGGGTCTTGGCATTTACTCTGGTCTCATGTTTTCTGCACAGGGGCAAGTAAGAATCTCCCTCTCCAGCACCAAACCCTGATTGGGATCTCTATGCCTCTCTGTCCAATACGTGCATGTGCATTGTTGGACAAGATAACAAAAACTAAAGCAGTGCACAATAAATGACTAGGGCCTGAGGATATTTTATTGAATTTGGACCTAGGTTCCTATGGAGGGCAGCAAGGGACAGAGAGCCTCCCACCATATTAAAATGCCCGACCTTCACTCGGAGCTCCCTTGTTCATTCTCCTGTTCTTTGTCTTCCTGGATCTCCTCACCAACCTGCAGCATCTGCTGTCGGTCACGCTATACTGACCCCGTGTTGAACACTGTTTATCCTCTCAGGGCTCCATTGAACATGCCCATCTCCTGTAAGAGGCACTGTTTGCTTATCACATGAAACCATTTGGGTCATGAGAGGGTGAATTCAGGCTTGTGCTGCCACATCTCCAGGCAGTTCCACAGAGGGTAGCTGCTCCACCCTGAGGGAGTGCTCAAAGTTCTACCCTCATTCGAATCCTCTTCAATGCGTCCTTTTGGGTATGCATGTTGTCTTCCTGAAATGGGCACGGAAGTCTTTCAGATGGTTTCACTTTCGCTTGGATCTCTTCCAACATGCTCTCCGTTGGCTCCTGTGAACACCAAGTACATGAGTCCATCCTGGACCTAAGTTTCTATGGTGCAGAGTCTGTCTTGGATGCATGGTCATTTTGGAAGTTTTGGAGGCCTTGTTGGCACCATTTCTTCAGACGCTCGAGGTTCTCGTGTCCTCACTGTGGATGACTCCAGACATGTTTTTGGCACGGTTGCGGGGGTTCACATTGAGCTTTCCTTAGGTGGACTTTTTCCTGTTCTGTAGCTCCGAGTTTGTGTGGTATGGGCGGCCTCAGCCTTCCACATGGCTCAATTTCCTCCTCTGTGTTTTGCTGGTGGTCTGATTGTTTGCCTTTCCCCTTTTTGGTATGTTCTTTGGGTTTGCTTCATTGGTACGATTCCTCACTTCCTTCCCATCTCTTGCATGTCTTATCCTTGTGTTTGTTCATGTGTGTGCATGGGCATGTGTTAATGTTTGTGTTGTTTGTGTGTGTTTCACATAACACTTATTATTAAAATATGAGAGATAAGAATTCGATTTCTTATGGGCAGCAATTAAATTTAATATGCCTTGAAAACTCACAATCCATCAGTTTCAGGAAAATCTCCTACAAGGAATGTCATCTCTTTTCCTCTTTGAGAAACACGTGTTCTCACAAAACTGCCTTCAAAAAACACCACCATTCCAGATCCTCATTAGAGTCGTCCTGTTAGTCCTGATACTAACAGTTAGTCCTGATCAGTATTTTTCGTTTGTTTCTTGCCTGTCATGAGTTAGTGAAATCGTCTGTTTGTTGTCTTTCTGAGCATGATAGATGTGACAAAGCCCAATGCTCTTCAAGAGTGCCATAAGAGACAAGTGGAAGAATTCCTTCTTGCTTATGTCTCAATACGAAATACAGTGACATGGAGGAGAGTGAGATGGTAGTAGTGTCTAATACCTCATGTTTGTATTCAGCCATGAAGGCAACAGGAAGATGACCACAACAACTGCAGTGGGGTGGAAATTGACGTGAAGACTACAAGGTAAATTCCACAGCGAAAGAGAATGGAAGTTGCAGAAATAATGGGTGAAGGTTGGAGACATGGCTCAGGGGAGATTTGGTTGGTTCGTGGATCAGAGGGACGGAGCCCATGCAGAGGACCAAGTACAGGAGAGCAGGACACACTGGGAACCCACAAGGAACCTGTTTCCCAGTGCCGGTGACTGTGACATGCAGAGGGTCTGAACAGCATGAGTACTTGACAGCACAAGTGTTGAGGACTAAAATTTTCATATCAGCATGCTTGGCAGACATTGACTTGAAAGAACACCTTCTTTTTCCTGCATATGACACCAACAAGCAAACAGGAGCAGAGAGCCTGGAGACAATGATCAGAGAAAATAAAAATGGACGCAGTGGGAAGATGGTGAGTCGTGGTAGTGCATCCGTGAAAGGCAGTGTTAATGGAGATGTTTCAATGTGGACATAATAAACTTTGGGCTCTCGCAACAGCAGCATCAAGACAGACCTACTGGCTATGCAAGGTAGGTGAGGACATAGGCTGCCTAGCAGGCCAATGTGAAATCCCAACTGTGGAACACTTGGAGGAACTCCTTCCTCAGTCCAAGATGCTAGTCCAAGGAGAACAGATTCTCCCATAGGGGATGAGAAGAAAGCTTTGACCACATGTTCTCTTCTGAACACAGCATTCTGCAGGCCTGTGTTCTGCTGACTTGGTGGAATTTGTCCTTTCACAGGCAGAGCAGAGCCCACCAAAGTAAACCTCAGCATATTCAGCCCAGGCCCTAAAAACACCAAACAGCAGGAAAGGAGAGGCACTGCAATGACTGTACTCAAGGACAGGGTCAGATACAACACAAAAAGCAGATGGCATGCATGCCACATAAACACACACAACACAAACATGCACGCATGTACTCAACAAACATAAAGGGCCAGCCCTTGGTCACTCCCGGATATCTTCCTGCTAAAGAAATCACACTCAGGTTAGAAACCAGAATGAGTTTAATAAATACAGAGAGGTTACAGAGACCTAGATCGAAAGCAAAGATCGAAGAATCAATTGATTCCCAGGTAAAGGAAGAAGGAATGATTACGGCGAGCTAATCAGCGTGAAACCTCTATATAGAACACGCCCGATGCGGGTTTGAAAGCAGCGGCTTAGATACTCACTATACATCATAAAACATAGAAGAAACCAGAGACTCTTGAACCACAGAAATAAAACTGATAAAGATAAAAGCACCTAAAGAACTCATGAAGAGAATATTGGTAGGAGACTGGATGCAAAGTCTGGGAACATGTCAGAAGTGGAGGATCCAATTAGGGACCGGGAAGACCAAGCCTTGAAAATAAGGACGCAAATTCTAAGAGAGAAAGCAGAATGCTGGACATGAAAATGAGCTTAGGGAATCTGCAAGTAAATGAAAGAGGTGCCTCTTGTAGTAGAAGTATGAGTGAGAGAAAGAAAAGAGCCCTGAACGTAGATTGGAGAACTCGGTGCTGAAAAGGACCGTCATCTAGGAGCAGAGAAAGAGGTCCAGAATCAGAGGCACAGAGGACCCCCATAACCTTCAAATGAAGTGGAGCACCTAAAGACATAGTGTCATTCCCCCTGGAACATCTAGGCATGGAGGTGTTCTCTTTAGGCAAATGGGCATCGGAGAATAGTTTGTCCATAGCCCAGTCACTGTCTTCAAGATGAAAAGATATACCAGCTCTCAAAGCAGGCCGGATAGCTCAAGCAACACCAGCCCAAGCCAAAATCCTTATCCCCTGCATTTCTGAACAATGACAGAGCAGCGGTTCTGTCTAGAACAAGGAGGTATTCAGAAGTCAATGTATGGGTCCCAGGTTGTGTCCATCAGTTCAGAGGCGGCCTTCAGATCAACTCATGATTCCAGGGTCTTGGCATTGACTCTGTTCTCAGGTTCTCTGCTCAGGGGCAAGTGAGCTTCTCCCTCTCCAGCTCCACCCCCTAATTGGGATATCTCTCCCTCTCTGTCCAATACGTGCATGTGCACGGTGGACAAGATAACAAAGTCAAAAACAGTGCAAAATAATTGACTGGGGCCAGAGGATGTATTATTGAATTTGGACCTAGGTTCATGAGAGGGTGAAGGCAGGCTTGTGCTGCCACATCTCCTTGCAGTTCCACAGCGGGTAGCTGATCCACCCTGAGGGAGTCCTCAAGGTTCTTCCACATTCGAATCCTCTTCAATTGTATGTCCTTGACATACAAGTTGTCTTCCTGAAACGGGCATGGAAGTGTTTCAGATGGCTTCACTTGGACTATGGGTCTCTTCCAACATGCTCTCCCTTGACTCCTATGGACTCTAAGAACATGAGTCCGTCCTGGACCTAAGGTTCTAGGGTGTAGAGTCTGCCTTGGATGCATGGTCTTTATGGAATATTGGGAGGCCCTGTTGGCACCGTTTCTGGAAACTCTCGAAATAATCATGTGCTCGCTGTGGAAGACTTCAGACATGTCTTTGGCATGGTTGTGGGGGTTCACTTTGAGCTTCCCTTGGGTGGGCCTTTTTCTGTTCAGATTCTCTGTGATTTGGTCGAAGGCCCTGACCCTTGCACAGTGCTCAGATTTCCTCCACTGAGGCTTTGTTTGTGGTCTGTTAGTTTCTTGGCCAGTCGTGGCTAAGATGGAATGAGGGATCCTTGCCTTTCTCCGAGGTCCACAGGGCTGGGGCTGACAATCACGACCAAACACTACGAATTGTGCCATGGAGAAGGTGACACCGACTCACTTTGCAAACGGCCTTGGTGAGAGACCCAGGCGGCTCCAGCGGTTTGGGACGGCTTGGATTCCTCTTGGCCCACCCATGACTACTCCAGTCAAGTGTAGTGATCCGGCCTGGGTTGATGAGGAGTGGTTGTGATGAACTCAAAGCTTTTTGACATCACAGACACTGGCCTCACTGAAGCAGCTGTCCCTCTCCCATGACCTTGGTGTCCTATGGATTTAAGTAGGAAGCCCCAGGAAGGACAGAACAAGAGCCCTCTGAACCTGATTAAGACCTCAGGATGTCTTGTGGGTTAATGTCCAACTTCCCCTCTCTGGAGACATAGAGGAAGGAAAATGACATTCAGAATACCCTCCTTTATCCCAACATATCCCTGGAGACGGCAAGGTGTCCTTTTCCACTATAATTTCTAGATATCTCAAGAAAAGGTGAGGCCTCTCAGCTATGAGTAGCTCTCCGATGGGTTTCTCGTCCTGTGGGTGAGAATGCACTTTGTCAGCGTCTTTTGCCTATGGGTCAGTAAAAGGTATGGTGCCATCTGTGGCGTCGTCTCCTAGTGTTCTGAAACACGTGGCTATGAGATTAGGCCTCTGTCTTCCTGGCTTTCCCTTAAACACCTTCGCAAAGTCTTCGAGGAGAGTGACATTCTGCATCAGAGCTAGCTCTCAATGAATAGGCCTGGAATGTACCCGTTATCATCATTAGTTACCTGTACTTGTGTGGTAACGGGTATACACATGTTGAACAAGTCTCTTAGGTCAGAAGGAAAGGGAGGGCCTATACTGAAGACTTGCAAGGCCCATTCGAGCAGACCTTTGGATTGAGCCGCAATGCGCTTGCAAGGACTAGTAGATCAGGAATTTTGGTCCATTTCAGCACCACAGTATTCCTCTGCCGTCGAAGTGAATGAACCCCTGGACCTTGCCTTGACATGAATGTCCCATGCCCTGCTGATGGCAAATGGAAAAGGCAAGCAGACAAAGGGAAATGTCATATGGCTTCCCACAATATGTTCCTCGGGAAGAATACCTTGGCCCTTAGTAAAGGAAGGCAATACTGAAGGGCAAGAAGACAGAGAAGGAGACACACCAGGAGTAACTTAGGACTCTGAGAATCCAGCTGAACTGTACAGAAAAGAGAACTGCTTAATGTGTGGTCAGGTGTTGTGGCACATATAGGAGGAGCACTAGGACGTACATGCAATTAAAGCATCCGTGAATACTCTGTCAAAAACGGATGATGGATGATAGGCAGGCTTTCTTAAAAGAATAGCAACAACAACAACATAAATTCAGTGGAAAACAATGTGGCCCTCTCAAAACCAAAGGAAGTCACAGGGAGGCAAGGAATTAATTATATTGTTTATTATCTTTCCTTATTGAAATGACATGGGATTGGTTTCCTAAAATGTCCATCTTTGAATTGGGTCTTTATCCTTGTGAATTAGAGTTTACCCGCCTCTTCCATCTCTGGATTGGATGAGAGGACATGACAATGCCTTCACTAAATACCTAGAAGAGTGGCCCAAGAAAATGACTTGACCTGGCATTCTGTGTGTTGGCAGGGGTTGGATTACTGCTTCAAATACTTCTGTCACTACTAGGGAGATGAGATTTTGTAGGTGTCCTGACCTAATCTTGGAAGTTTCTATGTGTTGCGAATTTATCCTTTTCTCTCAGTTCTTGGATTTGCTAGCATAAATGTGTGGATGTGCCTCTCTGTTATTCTTGACCTTTCTCCCAGTTGTCATGTGGTTTCATACTTGCAGCTTTGTGCTTGTCCCGATGTTTTATCCCAGTACTGTCTTCTGCGGTTTGTTCGTGTTGTCCTAACTGAATTGTGAGATCTCCTGATTTTTTCCTATTGTTTTGTTTGTATTTCCTTAATTTTGATAATCACATGTATGATTTCAATTTTGCTGTTAACTTTGGAGTTTGGTTTTTCTTCATCTTGTTCCTTCAAATGTCCTTTTAGGTGGCTTTCATTTGGTGTTTTTAAATTTTGGAAATGCATGCATTTAACCCTCTATGCTTTCCCCATAAAATGTTTTGGCATTATCCTCTAAGTTTCTTAGAATTCCTTTGTTTATGGCTCCTTCTGCTTTTCCTTTGGATTTTCTTTCTTGCATTCATTGTAGTTCGTGAGTATGTTGTGTTTTCCAACTTTTAGCGTCTCGCTGTATTTCTAATTTGAAAGTGATATCATCCTGTTTTCATACCTTCGTGATCATAAGTGCACAGGATAGGTTTTGACTTCTCTTCCATGAATTACAACTGGATTTGGACTGGAGCTCATGACGTGCATTAGACAAAGTTAGGTCTGCCGCTGAGAAAAAATATATATTATTGTCCCCAGAGATGCAATCTTTCTCATGGATCACCAAAGTTCAGGTGCTCTTGAGAGACCATGTGGACGTCCTTAGCACCTTCGCATCCAGATGATCTGTCCTGTGCTTGACATGGATATCATAGTTCCCAACAGTATTGGATAAAAGTCGCCATCTCCATTCCTGTGTGTTCATAGGCTTCCAACGTTTAGATACACCCATGTTCGTGGTGTATATGTTAGCAATTCTTCCATGTTTCTTTTGTTTTGATGCTCCATCAGGACAAATCAGCTTCCGCTTATCTTTTGTCTATTGAAGGCAAAAAATCACTCTCGCTGACTTAGGCACAAAAACTTTGGCTCTCTTCTCCTTGGGAATAGCATAACCTACGTCTTCCCGATTTCTTCACTTGCAAGCCAAGAGTATCTTTATAGTCGAAGGAAATCTCCTATGGGCATAAGAAGGTCGAGATTGTTAAATATTTGTTGTTTTCTTATGGATCTTTTCTAAATTTTTTTTTTATTTAGTATTTCAACCACTCTTACAAACTGTTTGTATTGAATGGAGACTTTAGTCCTTACTACCGAATGTATTATTGATAGGTAATAGTTCACTTTCTCATTTCGATTGGCTTCTCACTTGGATTCTATTTGCCATTCACCTATATGGGGTTACTTCATTGGTAATATTCCTTGCTTCCTCCCCATCTTTTGCATGTCTTATCTTTGTGTGTGTTCATGTGTGTGTGCATGTGTGAATGTGTGTGTGGCCTGTGTGTTTCAAATCACAGTTATTTTATAAATACGAGTGAATGGAATTCGGTCTCGTATGGGTAGCAATTCAATTTGAGATGCCTTGAAATCTCACATTCCATCAGTTTCAGGAAATCTCCTGCACGTAATGTCATCTCTTGTCCTCTTAAAGAAACACGTGCTCTCACAAAATTGCCCTCAAACAAACACTACCTTTTGAATTCCTCATTAGAATCATACTGTTCGTCCCAGTACCCTTGCCTTTTCGTATGTTCCTTGACTGTCATGAGTTAGTGAAATCGTCCGTTTGTTGTATTTCTGATATAGATAGATGTGACAAAACCCAATGCTCTCTGCAAGACTGCCATAAGAGACAAGAGGAAGAATTCCTTCTTGCTTATGTCTCAGTACGAATTGCGGTGACATGGAGGACAGTGTGATGGTAATAGTGTCTAATAACCTCATGCTTGTCTTCAGCCATGAAGGCAACAGGAAGATGACCACAACAACTGCAGTGGTGTGGAAACTGACCTGAAGCCTACAAGGTAAACTCCACAGCGAAAGAGAACGGAAGTTGCAGAGATGATGGGAGTAGATTGGAGAATTGCCTAGGGGAGATATGGTTGGTTCGTGGATCAAGGGCCTGAGCCCATGCAGAGGACCAAGGCACAGGAGAGTAAGGCACACTGGGAACCCACAAGGAAACTGTCTCCCAGTGCCGTTGACTGTGACATACAGAGGGTCTGAAGGACAGGAGTACTTGAAAACACAAGTGTTGAGGGCTGAAATATTCATATCAGCAGGCTTGACAGACATCGACCTGAAAGCACACCATCTTTTTCCTGCATAATACACCAACAAGCAATCAGGAGCAGACAGCCTGGAGACAATGATCAGAGACAAATCCAAGAGATGCAGTGGAAGAATGTGAGTCATGGGAGTGAATCCGTGAAGGAGTGCATTAGTGTTAATGGTGATGTCTCAATGTGGACATAATAAATTTTGGGCTCTTGCAACAGAAGCATCAAGACAGACCTACTGGCCAAGACAGTTAGGTGAGGACTTAGGCTGCCTAGCAGCCCAACATGAAATCCCAACCATGGAACACTTGGAGGACTGCATTCCTCCGTCCAAGATGCTTAGTCCAAGGAGAACAGATTCTCCTATAGGGGACGAGAAGAAAGCTTTGACCACATGTTCTCTTCTGAACTCAGCATTCTTCAGGCCTGTGTTCTGCTGAGTTGGTGGAATTTCTCCTTTCACTTGCACCATAGTGCGCACCAAGGTAAACCTCAGCATATTCAGCCTGGACACTAAAAACACTAAATGGCAGGAAAGGAGATGCACTGCAAAGGCCTGGCATCAAGGACAGGGCCAGCCACAACACAAACAGCAGATGGCATGCATGCAATACACACACACATACACACACACACACACACAAACACATGCACTCAACAAACATTAAGGGCCGGCCCTGGGTCACTCCCCTATCTCTTCTTCTTAAATAATGTCCCTCAGGTTAGAAAACAGAATGAGTTTAATGAATACAGAGAGGTAACAGAGAACTAGATCCAATGCAAAGATGGAAGAATCGATTGATGCTCAGGTAAAGGAAGCAGGAATGATTACGGCTAGTCAATCAGAGTGAAACCTCTACATAGAACACAACCGATGCGGGGTTGAAAGCAGCGGCCTGGATACTCGCTGTACATCATAAAACATAGAAGATATCAGAGAGTCTAGAGCCACAGATAAAACTGATAAAGATAAAAGCACCTAAAGAACTCCTGAAGAGAAGATTGGTAGGAGACTGGATGCAAGGTCCGGGAACATGGCAGAAGTGGAGGATTCAATTAGGGACCGGGAAGAACAAGCCTAGAAAATAAGGACGCAAATTCTAAGAGAGAAGGCAGAATGATGGAACATGATAATGAGCTTAGGGAATCTCCAAGGAAATGAAAGAGGTGCCTCTTGTAGGCGAAGTAAGAGTAAGTGAAAGAAAAGAGGGCTGAACCTAGATTGGAGAACTCGGGGCTGAAAAGGACCGTCATCTGGGAGCAGAGAAAGTGGTCCAGAATCAGAGGCACAGAGGACTCCCATCACCTTCCACAGAAGCGGAGCACATAAAGACATAATGTCATTCCCCCTGGAACATCTAGGCATGGAGGTGTTCTCTTTAGGCAAATAGGCATCGGAGAATAGTTTGTCCATAGCCCAGTCACTGACTTCAAGAGGAAAAGCTATACCAGCTCTCGAAGAAGGCTGGATAGCTCAAGCAACACCAGACCAAGCCAAAATCCTTATCCCCTGCATTTCTGAACAATGACAGAGCAGCTGTTCTGTCCAGAACTAGTAGGTACTCAGAAGTCAATGTTTGGGTCCCAGGTTTTGTCCATCAGTTTAGAGGGGGCCTTCAGATAAACTCATGATTCCAGGGTCTTGGCATTGACTCTGCTATCAGGTTCTCTGCTCAGGGGCAAGTAAGCTTCCCCTGCTCCAGCTCCACCCCCTAATTGGGATCTCTCTCCCTCTCTGTCCAATACGTGCATGTAAAAGTTGGACAAGATGACAAAGACAAAAACAGTGCACAATAATTGACTGGGGCCAGAGGACATTTTATTGAATTTGGACCTAAGTTCGTTTGGAATGCAGCCAGGTACAGAGCACACACACCATCCTAAAATGCCAGACCTTCGCTCCGAGCTCCCTTATTCATTCTCCTGTTCTTTGCCTTCCTGGATCTCCTCACCATCCTGCAGCAGCCACTCTCTGTCGCACTGTACTGACCCCTTGTTAACACATTGTGCATCCTCTGGGGGCTCCATTGGAACATGCCCATCTTCCGCAGGAGGCACTGATTGCTTTTCGCATATAACCATAATGGGGATGGTCATGAGAGGGTGAAGGGGTGAAGGCAGGCTTGTGCTGCCACATCTCCATGCAGTTCCACAGAAGGTAGCTGCTCAACCCTGAGGGAGTGCTCAAGGATCATCCACATTCCAATCATCTTCAATGCGTCCCTTTGGACATACAATTTGTCTTCCAAAAACGGGCATGGAAGTCTTCCAGAAGGCTTCAGTTGGGCTATGGGTCTCTTCCAACATGCTCTCCGTTGGCTCCTGTGGACTCCAAGAACATGAGTCCGTCCTGGACCTAACGTTCTAGGATGTAGAGTCTGCATTGGTTGCATGTTCTTTTTCGAAGATTGGGAGGCCTTGTTGGCACCGTTTCTGGAGACGCTCGAGGTACTCGTGTGCTCACTGTGGTAGACTCCAGACATGTCTTTGGCACGGTTGCGGGGGTTCACTTTGATCTTCCCTTGGGTGTAAAAGTTGGACAAGTTGACAAACACATCTTGGGTGGCCCTTTTCCTGTTCAGATGCTCCGTGATTTGGTGGGAGGGCGACACCCTTGCACAGGATTCAGATTTCCTCCCCTGAGTCTTTGCTTGAGATCTGTTAGTTTCTTGGCCTGTCGTGGCTAAGATGGAATGAGGGATCCTTGCCTTTGCCGAGGTCTGGGGGCTGGTGCTGACAATCACGACAAAACAGTACTAATTGGGCCATGGAGAAGGTGAAACCGACTCACTTAGTAAACTGCCTTGGTGAGAGACCAAGGCGGCTCCAGTGGTTTGGGATGGCTTGGGGTGCTCTTGGCCCACCCATGACTACTCCAGTTGAGTGTAGTGATCAGGCCTGGGTTGATGAAGAGTGGTTGTGATGACCTCAAAGCTTTGTGACATCACAGATGCTGGCTTCACTGAAGCAGCTGTCCCTCTCCCATGACCTTGGTGTCCTATGGATTTAAGTAGGAATCCCCATGAAGGACAGAACAAGAGCCCTCTGAAACTGATCAGGAACTCAGGATGTCTAGTGGGTTAATGTCCAATTTCCCCTTTCTGAAGACATAGAGGAAGGAAAATGACATTCAGTATACCTTCCTTTAGGCCAACATGTGCCCGGAGACAACAAGGTGTCCTTTTCCACTACAATTTCTAGATATCTCAAGAAAAGGTGAGGCCTCGCGGGTAAGAGCGGGTTTGTCGTCCTGTGGGTGAGTTCTTACTTTGTCAGCGTCTTTTGCCTATGGGTCAGTGATGACTAAGGGAAGGAAAGTCCCTTTCTGAGGTAAAAGGTGAGGGCATTGATATATGGTGCCGTCTGTTGCCTCATCTCCTAGTGTTCTGAAACACGCAGCTAAGGGTTGAGGCCACTATCCACCTGGCTTTCCCTTAAACACATTTGCAAGGTTTTCGAAGAGAGTGACATTTTGCATCAGAGCTAACTCTCAATGAAGAGGCCTGGACCGAACCAGTTGTCATTATTAGTTAACTGTACTTGTTGTGGTAACGTGTATAGACATCATGTTGACCAAGTCTCTTTAGTCAGACGGAAAGGGACGGCCTATACTGACGGCTTGCAAGGCCCATTCGAGCAGACCTTTGAAGTGAGCCACAATGCGCTTGCAAGGACTAGTGGATCAGGAAGTTTGGGTCCATTTCGGCACCACAGTATTACTCTGCCGTTGAAGTGAATGAACCCCTGGACCTTGCCTTGATATGAATGTCCCATGCCTTGCTGATGGGAAATGGAAAAGGCAAGCAGACAAAGGGAAATATCATATGGCTTCCCACAATATGTGCCTGGGGAGGAATACCTTGGGTGTTAGTAAAGGAAGGCAATACTGAAGGGCAAGAAGTCAGAGAAGTAGATATACCAGGTGTTACTCAGGACTCTGAGAATCCAGCTGAGCGGTACAGAAAAGAGAAGTGCTTAATGGGTGGTCAGGGGTTGTGGCATATATTAGGAGAAGCACTACGACGTACATGCAACTAAAGCATCCGTGAATACTCTGTCAAAAACGATGATGGATGATAGGCAGGCTTTCTCAACAGGACAGCAGCAACAACAACATTAATTCAGAGGAAAACAATGTAGCCCTCTCAAAACCAAAGGAAGTCACAGGGAAATAGGAAAGAATTATATTGTTTATTATCTTTCCTTATTGAAATGACATGGGATTGGTTTCCTAAAATGTCCTTCTTTGAATTGGGTCTTTATCCTTGTGAATTAGAGTGTACCCGCCTTTTCCATCTCTGGATTGGATGAGAGGACATGACAATGCCTTCACTAAATACCTAGAAGAGTGGCCCAGGAAAATGACTTGACCTGGCCTTCTGTGTGTTGGCAGGGGTTGGATTACTGCTTCAAATGCTTCCGTCACTACTAGAGAGCTGAAATTTTGTAGGTTTCCTGACCTCATCTTGGATGTTGCTATGTGTCTGCGAATTTATCCTTTTCTCTCATTTCTTGGATTTTCTAGCATAAATGTGTGGATGTGCCTCTTCGGTTAATCTTTTTCTTTTCTCCCAGTTGTCATGTGGTTTCATACTTGCAGCTGTGTGCTTGTCTCCCTGTTTTATCCCAGTAATGGCTTCTGCGGTTTTTTCGTGTGGTCAAAACTGAAGTGTGAGATCTCCTGGTTTCTTTCCTATTGGTTTGTTTGTATTTCCATAATGTTGATAATCACATGTATGATTTCAATTTTGCTGTTAACTTTGGAGTTCGGTTTTTCTTCATCTTGTTCCTTCAAATGTCCTTTTAGGTGGCTTTCATTTGTTGTATTTCAATTTTGGAAATGCATGCATTTAACCCTCTATGGTTTCCCCATAAAGTGTTTTGTCATCATCCTCTAAGTTTCTTAGAATTCCTTCGTTCGTGGCTCTTTCTGCTTTTCCTTTGGATTTTCTTTCTTGCATTCATTGCTACTTCGTGAGTGTGTTGTGTTTTCCATATTTTTAGTGTGTGGCTGTATTTCCAATTTGAAAGTGATATCTTCCTGTTTTCATACCTTCGTGATCATAAGTGCACAGGATAGGTTTTGACTTCTCTTCCATGAATTACGACTGGATTTTCACTCGAGCTCATGACCTGCGATACACAAAGATAGGTCTGCCGCTGGGAAGAACCTATCTTATTGTCCTCAGAGATGCAATCTTTCTCATGGATCCCCAGAATTCAGGTGGTCTCGAGAGCCCAGGTGGACGTATGTTATTCCTTAGCACCTTCCCATCCAGATGATCTGTCCTGTGCTTAACGTGGATTACATAGTTCCCAACAGTATTGGATAAACGTCGCCATCTCCCTTCCTGTGTGTTCATACGCTTCCAAATGTTTAGATACACCCTTGTTCATGGTGTATATGTTGGCAATACTTCCAGGTTTCTGTTATTTTGATGCTCCATCAAGACAAAACACATTCCGCTTATCTTTTGTGTCTCGAAGGCATAAAATTACTCTTGCTGACTTAGGCACAAACACTTTGGCTCTCTTCTCCTTGGGAATAGGATAACCTACGTCTTCCCGATTTCTTCACTTGCAAGCCAAGTGTATCTTTATAATCGAAGGAAATCTCCTATGGGCATCAGAATGTCGAGCTTGTTTTATTTTGTTGTTTTCTTATGGTTCTTTTCTAACTTTTTTTTTTTTTTTATTTGGAATTTCAACCACTCTTACAAACTGTTTGTATTGACTGGAGACTTTAGTCCTGAGTACTGAATGTATTATTGATAGGTAATAGTTCACTTTCTCATTTCGATTGGCTTCTCACTTGGATTCTTTTTGCCTTTCACCTATATGGTATTTTCTTGGGGTTGTTTCATTGGTACGATTCCTCACTTCCTCCCCATCTTTTGCATGTCTTATCTTTGTGTGTGTTCATGTGTGTGTGCATGTGCATTTGTTAATGTGTGTGTGGTCTGTGTGTGTTTCACATCACACTTATTATTAAAATACGAGAGTATGGAATTCGGTCTCTCATGGGTAGTAATTCAATTTGAGATGCCTTGAAAACTCACATTCCATAAGTTTCAGGAAATCTCCTGCAAGGAATGTCATCTCTTGTCCTCTTCAAGAAACACGTGTTCTCACAAAACTGCTTTCCAACAAACACCACCCTTTGAATTCCTCATTACAGTCATACTGTTTGTCCCAATACCCTTGCTTTTTCGTATGTTCCTTGACTGATATGAGTTAGTGAAATCGTCCGTTTGTTTTCTTTCTGAGAATGATAGATGTTTAAATCCCATGCTCCCAGCATGAATGTCATAAGAGACCAGTGGAAGAATTCCTTCTACCTTATGTCTCAGTACGAATTGCGGTGACATGGAGGACAGTGAGATGGTAGTAGTGTCTAATAACCTCATGCTTGTCTTCAGCCATGAAGGCAACAGGAAGATGACCACAACAACTGCAGTGGGGTGGAAACTGACCTGAAGCCTACAAAGTAAACTCCACAGAGAAAGAGAGCGGAAGTTGCAGAGATGATGGGAGAAGGTTGGAGACATGGCTCAGGGGAGATTTGGTGGGTTCGTGGATCAGAGGGCTGGAGCTCATGCACAGGACCAAGGCAGGAGAGCAAAGCACACTGGGAACCCACAAGGTACAAGTTTCCCTGTGCAATTGACTGTGACATAGAGAGGGTCTGAAGGGCACGAATACTTGACAACACAAGTGTTGAGGGCTGAAATTTTTATATCAGCAGCCTTGGCAGACATTGACCTGAAAAAACACCATCTTTTTCCTGCATATGACACTAACAAGCATCCAGGATCAAACAGCCTGGGGATAATGATCAGAGACAATACCAAGAGATGCAGTGGGAAGATGGTGATTCGTGCGAGAGCAACCTAAAATGGAGTGCATCAGTGTTAATGGAGATGTCCCAATGTGGACATAATAAATTTGGGGCTTTTGCAACAGCAGCATCAAGACAGACATACTGGCCAAGACAGGTAGGTGAGGACATATGCTGCCAAGCCACCAACACGAATCCCAATCTTGCAACACCTGGAGGACTGCCTTCCTCAGTCCAAGATGCTTAGTCCAAGGAGAACAGATTCTCCCATAGGGGACGAGAAGAAAGCTTTGACCACATGTTCTCTTCTGAACACAGCATTCTGTAGGCCTTCATTCTGCTAAGTTGGTTGAATTTCTCCTTTCAGAGGCACACGAGAGTCCACCAAGGTAAATGTCAGCATATTTAGCCCGGATTCTTAAAAAACACTGAACGACAGGAACGGAGAGGCACTGCAAATGACTGGCCTCAAGAATAGGGCCAGCCACAACACAAACAGCAGACGGCATGCATGCCACAAACACACACACTTACACACACACACACACACACACACACACACATGCATTCACTCAACAAACATAAGGGCCAGCCCTTGGTCTCCCCGGGATCCCTGCTTTCGAAAGAAATTACCCTCAGTTTAGAAAACAGAATGAGTTTAACGAATACAGATAGGTGACACAGACCTAGATCCAATGCAAAGACTAAGAATCAATTGATGCCCAGGTAAAGGAAGCAGGAATGATTACAGCTAGGCAATCAGAGTGAAACCTCTACATGGAACACACCCGATGCGGGTTTGAAAGCAGCGGCCTGGATATTCCCTGTACATAAGAAAACATAGAAGATATCTGAGAATCACGAACCTCTGAGATTCTCGAACCACAGAGATAAAACTGATAAAGATAAAAGCACCTAAAGAACACCTGAAGAGAAGATTGGTAGGAGACTGGATGCAAAGTCCGGGAACATGGCAGAAGTGGAGGATCCAATTAGGGACCAGGAAGAACAATTCTAGAAATTAGGACGCAAATTCTAAGAGAGAAGGTAGAATGATGGAACATGATTGAGAGCTTAGGGAATCTCCAAGGAAATGAAATAGGTGCCTATGTAGGCGAAGTAAGAGTGAGAGAAAGAAAAGAGGGCAGATCCTACATTGGAGACTCGGGGCTGAAAAGAACCCTCATCTGGGAGCAGAGACAGAGGTCCAGAATCAGAGGCACAGAGGACTCCCAACACATTACACAGAAGCGGAGCACCTAAAGACATAATATCATTCCCTCTAGAAAATCTAGGCATGGAGGTATTCTCTTTAGGGAAATGGGCATCGGAGAATAGTTTGTCCATAGCCCAGTCACTGTCTTCAAGAGGAAAATCTATAGCAGCTCTCGAAGCAGGTTGGATAGCTCAATCAACACCAGCACAAGCCAAAATCCTTACCCCTGCATTTCTGAACAATGACAGAGCAGCGGTTCTGTCTAGAACCAGGAGGTATTCAGAAGTCAATGTTTGCGTCCAGGGTAGTGTCCATCATTCAGAGCCCGGCTTCAGATCAACTCATGATTCCAGGGTCTTGGCATTGACTCTGCTCTCAGGTTCTCTGCTCTGGGGCAAGTAAGCTTCTCCCTCTCCAGCTCCAACCGCTGATTGGGATCTCTCTGCCTCTCTGTTCTATATGTGCATGTGCAAGTTGGACAAGATAACAAACACAAAAACAGTGCACAATAATTGTCTGGGGCCTGAGGATGTTTTATTGAATTTGGACCTAGGTTCCTATGGAGGGCAGCAGGGTACAGAGAACCTCACACCATCCTAAAATGCCTGAACTTGCTCAGCGCTCCCTTGTTCATTCTCCTGTTCTTTGCCTTCCTGGATCTCCTCACCAACCTGCAGCATGTGCTATCTATCACGCTGTACTGACCCCTTCTTAACACATTGTGCATCCTCTCGGGTCTCTATTGGAACATGCCCATCTTCCACAAGAGGCACTGTTTGCTTATCGCATGTAACCATATGGGGGATGGTCATGAGAGGGTGAAGGCAGGCTTGTGCTGCCACATCTCCATGCAGTTCCACAGAGGGTAGCTGCTGAACCCTGAGGGAGTGCTCAAGGTCCTTCCACATTCGAATCCTCTTCAATGAGTCCTTTTGGACATACAAGTTGTCTTCCAGAAACGGGCACGGAATTGTTTCAGATGGCTTCACTTGGGCTATGGGTCTCTTCCAACATGCTCTTCGTTGGCTCCTGTGGACTCCAAGAACATGAGTCTGTCCTGGACCTAAGGTTCTAGGGTGTAGAGTCTGCCTTGGTTGCATGGTCTTTTGGGGAGTTTGGGAGGCCTTGTTGGCACCGTTTATGGAGACGCTCAAGGTACTCGTGTGCTCGCTGTGGAAGACTCCAGACATGTCTTTGGCACGGTTGCGGGGGTTCACTTTGAGCTTTTCTTTTGTGGTCCTTTTCCTGTTCAGATGCTTCGTGATTTGGTCGGAGGGCCTCACCCTTGTTCAGGGCTCTGTTTTCCTCCCCTGAGACTTTGCTTGTGGTCTGTTAGTTTCTTGGCCTGTCATGGCTAGGCTGGAAAGAGCGATCCTTGCCTTACTCCGAAGTCCAGAGGGCTGGTTCTGACACTCAAGACCAAACACTACGAATTGGGCCATGTGCATGGTGACACCGACTCGCTTCACAAACGGCCTTGGTTAGAGACCCAGGCGGCTCTAGCTGTTTGGGATGGGTTGAGGTCCTCTTGGCCCACCCATGACTACCTTAGTCACGTGTAATGATCAGGCCTGGGTTGATGAGGAGTGGTTGCGATAACCTCAAAGCTTTGTGACATCACAGATGCTTGCTTCACAAAGGCATCTGTCCATCTCCCATGACCTTGGTGTCCTATGGCTTAAGTAGGATGCCCTGAGAAAGACAGAACAAGAGCCCTCTGAAACTGATCAGGAACTCAGGATGTCTTTTGGGTTAATGTCCAACTTCTTCTTTCTGGAGACATAGAGGAAGGAAAATGATATTCAGTATACCTTCCTTTAGGCCAACATGTCCCGGGAGACGGCAAGGTGTCATTTTCCACTACAATTTCTAGATATCTCTAGAAAAGGCGAGGCCTCGGCGGGTATGAGCGGGTTGTCGTCCTGTGGGTGAGTTCGTATTTCGTCAGTGTCTTTTGCCTATGGGTCAATAATGACGGAGGGATGGAAAGTCCTTTTCTGAGGTAAAAGTGAGGGCATCGATATAGGGGGTGTCTGTGGCCTCATCTCCTAATGTTCTGAAACACGCAGCTAAGGGTTGAGGCCTCTGTCTACCTGACTTTTCCTTAAACACCTTTGCAAAGTCTTCAGGGAGAGTGACATTCTGCATCAGAGCTAACTCTCAATAAAGAGTCCTGGAGCGAACCCGTTGTCATTATTAGTTAACTGTACTTTTTGTGGTAACGTGTATAGACATCATGTTGACCAAGTCTCTTTAGTAAGACGGAAAGGGACTGCCTATACGACGGCTTGCAAGGCCCATTCGAGCAGACCTTTGGATTGAATACCAATGCCCTTGCAAGGACTAGTGGATCAGGAAGTTTGGGTCCATTTCGGCACCACAGTATTCCTCTGCCGTTGAAGTGAATGAACCACTGGACCTTGCCTTTACATGAATGTCCCATGCCCTTCTGATGGGAAATGGAAATGGCAAGCAGACAAAGGGAAATATCATATGGCTTCCCACAATATGTGCCTACAGAGGAATACATTGGAACTTAGTAAAGGAAGGCAATACTGAAGTTCAAGATGTCAGGGAAAGATACCCACCAGGACTGACTCAGGACTCTGAGAATCCAGCTGAGGGTTATAGAAAAGAGAAATGCTAAATTGGTTGTCAGGGGTTGTGTCATATATTAGGAGGAGCACTAGGACGTACATGCAACTAAAGCATCCGTAAATACTCTGTCAAAAACGGATGATGGATGATAGGCAGGCTTTCTCAACAGAACAGCAACAACAACATTAATTCAGAGGAAAACAATGTGGCCCTCTCAAAACCAAAGGATGTCACAGGGAAATAGGAAAGAATTATATTGTTTATTATCTTTCCTTATTGAAATGACATGGGATTGGTTTCCTAAAATGTCCTTCTTTGAATTGGGTCTTCATAGTTGTGAATTAGAGTGTAACCGCCTCTTCCATCTCTGGATTGGATGAGAGGACATGACAATGCCTTCACTAAATACCTAGAAGAGTGGCCCAGGAAAATGACTTGACCTGGCCTTCTGTGTGTTGGCAGGCTGTGGATTACTGCTTCAAATGCTTCCGTCACTACTAGTGCTGAGATTTTGTAGGTTTCCTGACCTAATCTTGGAACTTTCTTTGTATCTGCGAATTTATCCTTTTTCTCAGTTCTTGGTTTGCTAGCATAAATGTGTGGATATGCCTTTTCGATTATTCTTTTTTCCTTGCTACCAGTTGTCCTTTGGTTTCATACTTGCAGCTGTGTGCTTGTCTCCCTGTTTTATCCCAGTAATGGCTTTTGTGGTTTGTTCGTGTTGTTAAAACTCAAGTGTGAGATCTCCTGACTTTTTTCCTATTGAATTGTTTGTATTTCCTTAATTTTGATAATCAAATGTCTTATTTCAATTTTTCTATTAAATTTGGAATTCAGTTTTTCTTCTTTGTTCCTTCAATTGTCCTTTTAGGTGGCTTTCTTTTTCGGTGTTTTTAAATGTTGGAAATGCATGCATTTAACCCTACACGGTTTCCACATAAAATGTTTTGGCATCATCCTCTAAGTTTCTTAGTATTCCTTCGTTCATGGCGCTTTCGTCTTTTCCTTTGGATTTTCTTTCTTGCATTCATTGTACTTCGTGAGTGTGTTGTGTTTTCCAACTTTTAGCGTCTGGCTGTATTTCCAATGTGAAAGTGATATCTTCCTGTTTTCATACCTTCGTGATCATAAGTGCACAGAATAGGATTTGTCTTCTCTTCCATGAATTACGACTGGATTTGGACTTGAGCTCATGACCTGCGATAGACAAAGTTAGGTCTGCCGCTGGGAAGCACATATCTTATTGTCCTCAGAGACGCAATCATTCTCATGGATCCTCAGAGTTCAGGTGCTCTCGAGAGCCCATGTGGATGTCTGTTATTCCTTAGCACCTTCCCATCCAGATGATCTGTCCTGTGCTTAACGTGAATATCATAGTTGCCAACAGTTTTGGGTAAAAGTCGCCATGCCCCTTCCTGTGTGTTCATAGGCTACCAACGTTTAGATAAACCCTTGGTCGTGGTGTATATGTTGGCAATCTTCCAGGTTTCTGTTCTTTTGATGCTCCATCAAGACAAAACATCTTCCGCTTATCTTTTGTCTCTCTTGAAGGCATAAAATCACTCTCACTGACTTAGGCACAAACACTTTGGCTCTTTTCTCCTTGGGTATAGCATAACCTACACCTCCCCATTTATCACTTGCAAACTATGAGTATCTTTATAGTCGAAGGAAATCTCCTATGGGCATCAAAAGGACGAGCTTGTTTAATATTTGCTGTTTTCTTATGGATGTTTTCTAACTTTTTTTTTTATATATTTGGAATTTCAACCACTCTTACAAAGTGTTTGTATTGACGGGAGACTTTAATCCTGAGTACTGAATGTATTATTGATAGGTAATAGTTCACTTTCTCATTTCGGTTGGCTTCTCACTTGGATTCTATTTGCCTTACACCTGTATGATATTGTTTTGGTGTTGCTTCATTGTTACAATTCCTCGCTTCCTCCCCATCTTTTGCACGTCTTATCTTTGTGTGTGTTCATGTGTGTGTGCATTTGCATGTGTTAATGTGTGTGTGTTCTGTGTGTGTTTCACATCACACTTATTATTAAAATACGAGAGAATGGAATTCGGTCTCTCATGGGTAGCAATTCAATTTGAGATGCCTTGAAAACTCACATTCCATCAGTTTCAGGAAATCTCCTGCAAGGATTGTCATCTCTTTTCCTCTTCAAGAAACACGTGTTCTCACAGCACTGCCTTTCTACAAACACCACCATTTGAACTCCTCATTAGAGACTTACTGTTTGTCCCAATACCCTTGCTTTTTCGTATTTTTCTTGACTGTCATGAGTTAGTGAAATTGTCCGTTTGTTGTCTTTCTGAGCATGATAGATGTGACAAAGCCAATGCTCTCTGCATGACTGCCATAAGAGACCATTGGAAGAATTCCTTCTTGCTTATGTCTCAGTACAAATGCAGTGACATGGAGGACAGTGAGATGGTAGTAGTGTCTAATAACCTCATGCTTGTCTTCAGCCATGAAGGCAATAGGAAGATGAACACAACAACTGCAGTGGGTGGACACTGACCTGAAGCCTGCAAGGTAAACTCCACAGCAAAAGAGAACGGAAGTTGCAGACATGATGTGAAGAGGTTGGAGATATGGCTCAGGAGAGAATTGGGTGGTTCTTGGATCATAGGGCTGGAGACCATGCAGAAGACCAGGGCATAGAAGAGAAAAGAACACTGGGAAACCACTAGCAACCTGTTTCCCACTACCGTTGATTGTGACATAGAGATGATCTAAAGGACACGAGTATTTTACAACACAAGAGTTTGAGGGCTGAAATTTTCATATCAGCAGGATTGGGAGACATCGACCTGAAAGAACACCATCTTTTTTTCTGCATAGTACACCAACAAGCAACCGGGAGGAGACAGCCTGGAGACAATGATCAGAGAGAGACAATACCAAGAGAAGCAGTGGGAAGATGGTGAGTCGTGGGAGTGCATCCGTGAATGTAGTGCATCAGTGTTAATGGAGATGTCTCAATGTGGACATAATAAATTTTGGGCTCTCGCAACAGCAGCATCAAGACAGACCTACAGGCCAAGACTGGTAGGTGAGGACATAGGCTGCCTAGCCAGCCAACACGAAATCCAAACTGTGGAACATAAGGTGGACTGCCTTCCTCAGTCAGAGATCTAATTCCAAGGAGACCAGACTCTTACTCAGGGGACGAGAAGAAAGCTTTTACCACATGTTCTCTTCTGAACACAGCATTCTGCAGGCATGCATTCTGTTGAGTTGGTGGAATTTCTCCTTTCACAGGCTCACCAGAGCCCACCAAGGTAAACCTCAGCATATTCAGTCCGGACTCTAAAAACAAAAAATGGCAGGAAAGGAGAGCTAATGCAAATGAACGGCCTCAAGGACAGGGTCAGCCACAACACAAACAGCAGATGGCATGCATGTGACATACACTCACAAACACACACACAAGTACACACTCAACAAACCTTAAGGGCCAGCCCTGGGTCACTCACAGATCTCTTCCTCAAAAGAAATTACCCTGAGGTTAGAAAACTGAATGATTTTAACAAATACACAGAGGTTAGAGAGACTTAGATCCAATGCAAATATGGAAGAATCAATTGATGCCCATGTAAAGGAAGAAGGAATGATCACGGCTAGGCAATCAGAGTGAAAGCTCTACATAGAACACACCCGATGCGGGATTGAAAGCAGCGGCCTGGATACTCGCTGTACATCAGAAAACATAGAATATATCAGAGAGTCTCGAACCACAGAGATAAAACCGATAAAGATAAAAGCACCTAAAGAACTCCTGAAGAGAAGATTGGTAGGAGACTGGATGCAAGGTCCGGGAACATGGCAGAAGTGGAGGATCCAATTAAGGACCGGGAATAACAAGCCTAGAAAATAAGGACGCAAATTCTAAGAGAGAAGGCAGAATGATGAAACATGATTGTGAGCTTAGGGAATCTCCAAGGAAATGAAAGAAGTGCCTCTTGTACGCGAATTAAGAGTGAGAGAAAGAAAAGAGGGCTGATCCTAGATTGGAGAACTCGGGGATAAAAGGACCCTCATCTGGGAGCAGAGAAAGTGGTCAAGAATCAGAGGCACAGAGGACTCCCAACACCTTCCAAAGAAGCAGAGCACCTAAAGACATAGTGTCATTACCCCTGGAAAATCTAGGCATGGAAGTATTCTCTTTAGGGAAATGGGCCTCGGAGAATATTTTGTCCATAGCCCAGTCACTGACTTCAAGAGAAAAAGCGATACCAGCTCTTGAAGCAGGCCGGATAGCTCAAGCAACACCGGCCCAAGCCAAAATCCTTATCCCCTGCATGTCTGAACAATGACAGAGCAGCCATTCTGTCTAAAACCAGGAGGTATTCAGAAGTTAATGTTTGGGTCCCGGGTTGGGTCCATCAGTTCAGAGGAGGCCTTCAGATAAACTCATGATTCCAGGGTCTTGGCATTGACTCTGCTCTCAGGTTCTCGGCTCAGGGTCAAGTAAGCTTCTCCCTCTCCAGCTCCACCCCCTATTTGGGATCTCTCTGCCTCTCTGTCCATACGTGCATGTGCACATTGGAAAAGATAACAAACAAAAAAACATTGCACAATAATTGACTGAGTCCAAAGGATGAGTTATTGAATTGGACGTACGTTCCTATGGAGGGCAGCCAGGTACAGAGAACCTCCCACCCTCCTAAAATGGCCGACCTTCGCTCGGAGCTCCCTTGTTCATTCTCCTGTTCTTTGCCTTCCTGGATCTCCTCACCAACCTGCAGCATCCTCTATCTGTCGTGATATACTGACCCCTTCTTAACAAATTGTGCATCCTTTCGGGGCTCCACTGGAACATGCCCATCTTCTGCAAATGGCACTGTTTGCTTATCGCATGTAACCATTTGGGGGATGGTCATGAGAGGGTGAAGGCAGGCTTGTGCTGCCACATCTCCAGGCAGTTCCACAGAGGGTAGCTGCTCCACCCTGAGGGAGTGCTCAAGGTTCTTCCACATTTGAATCCTCTTCAATGCGTCCTTTTGGACATACAAGTTGTCTTCCTGAAATGGACATGGAAGTGTTTCAGATTGCTTTACTTGGGCTATGGGTCTCCTCCCACATGCTCTCCGTTGGCTCCTCTGGACTTCAAGAACATGAGTCCGTCCTGGACCTATGGTTCTAGGGTGTAGAGTCTGCCTTGGTTGCATGGTCTTTTTGGAAGATTGCGAGGCCTTGTTGGAACTGTTTCTGGAGTCGCTCGAGGTATTCTTTTGCTATGGAAGACTCCAGACATTCTTTGGCACGGTTCCGGGGGGTACTTTGAGCCTCCCTTGGGTGGCCCTTCTCCTGTTCAGATGCTTCGTGATTTGGTGGGAGGGCCTCATCCTTGTGCAGGATTCGGATTTCCTCCCCTGAGGCTTTGCTTGTGGTCTTTTAGTTTCTTGGCCTGTCGTGGCTACGATGGAATGAGGGATTCTTTTCTTTATCTGAGGTCCAGAGGACTGGTGCTGACACTCACGACCAAACACTACGAATTGGACCATGGGGAAGGTGACACCGACTCGCTTCGCAAATGGCCCTGGTGAGAGACCCACGCGGTTCAAGCGGTTTGGGACGGCTTGGGGTGCTCTTGGCCCACCCAATACTACTCCAGTCAAGTGTAGTGATCAGGCCTGGGTTGATAAGGAGTGGTTTCAAAGACCTCAAAGCTTTGTGACATCACAAATGCTGGCTTCACTGAAGCATCTGTCCCTCTCCCATGACCTTGGTGTCCTATGGCTTTAAGTAGGAAGCTACGAGAAGAACAGAACAATAGCCCTCTGAACCTGATCAAGAACTCAGGATTTCTTGTGGGTTAATATCCAACGTCCCCTTTCTAGAGACATTGAGGAAGGAAAATGTCATTCAGTATATCTTCCTTTAAGCCAACATATCCCCGGAGACGGCAAGGTGTCTTTTTCCACTACAATTTCTAGATATCTCATGAAAATGTGAGGCCTTGCAGGTATGAGCAGCTCTCCATGGGGTTTTTCGTCCTGTGGGTGAGAGCGTATTTCATCAGCGTCCTTTGCCTATGGGTCAGTGATGACTAAGATACGGAAAGTCCCTTTCTGAGGTAAAAGGTGAGGGCCTTGATATATGGTGCCATCTGTGGCCTCGTCTCCTAGTGTTCTGAAAAATGCGGCTAAGGAATGAGGCCTCTGTCTACCTGGCTTTCCCTCAAATACCTTTGCAAAGCCTTAAGGAGAGTGACATTCTGCATCAGAGCTAATTCTTAGTGAAGAGTCCTCGACTGAACCCATTGTCATTATTAGTTAACTGTACTTGTTGTGGTAACGGGTATACACATGTTGACCACGTCTCGTTAGTCAGAAGGAAAGGGATGGCCTATACCGACGGCTTGCAAGGCCCATTTGAGGAGACCTTTGGAGTGAGCTGCAATGCCCTTGCAAGGACTAGTGGATCAGGAAGTTTGGGTCCATTTCGGCACCACAGTATTCCTCTGCTTCGAAGTGAATGAATCCCTGGACCTTGCCTTGACATGAATGTCTCATGCCCTGCTGATGGGAAATGGAAAAGGCAAGCAGACAAAGGTAAATATCATATGGCTTCCCACAATATGTGCCAAGGAGGAATACCTTGGCCCTAGTAAAAGAAGGCAATACTGAAGGGCAAGATGTCAGAGAAGGAGCCCCACCAGGAGTGACTCAGGACTCTGAGAATCCAGCTGAGGGTTACTGAAAAGAAAACTGCTTAAAGGGTGTTCAGGAGTTGTGGCATATATTAGGAGGAGCACTAGGACGTTCATGCAACTGAAGCATCCATGAATACTCTGTCAAAAACGGATGATGGATGATAGGCAGGCTTTCCCAACGGAACAGCAACAACAACAACATAAATTAAGAGGTAAACAATGTGGCCCTATCAAAACCAAAGGAAGTCACAGGGAGACAAGGAGAGAATTATTTTGTTTATTAACTTTCCATATTGAAATGGAAATGGGTGGGTTTCCTAAAATGTCCTTCTTTGAATTGGGTATTTATCCTTGTGAATTAGAGTTTAACCATCTCTTCCATCTCTGGATTTGATGAGAGTACATAACAATGCCTTCACTAAATACCTAGAAGAGTGGCACAGGAAAATGATCTCTTAGGCCTACCTTCTCCAGAGATGGCAAAGTTTTCCTATTCTGAAATTTCTAGAGATATCATAAACAATAAGGCCTCTTGTATATCATCCCGTCTCTCTGAGGTTTGTCATCCTGTGTTTGAGAGAGTGACATTATACATAATAGCTAATCCTAAAGGAGAAGCAATGGACAGCACTCCTTGTTAACATTATTTATCTCTACGTACTGTGTTAATGGGTATAACCCTGTTGACCAAGTCTCTTTAATCAAAGGAAAATTAATGGCCTATATCGATGGCCTGCATGGCTCACTTGAACAGAACTGAGGATTGAGCTGCAATGTCCTTGCAAAGACTAGTGGATAAAGAAGGTGTTGTCCATATTGGCAACAGAGTATTCCTCAGCCATTAGGGAGGATGAAGTCTTGGTTATTGCACTGACATGAATGCCACAGGACCGGGTTTGTGAAATGAAAAGGGCAAGGAGACAAAGAGAAATATCATATGGCTTCTCTCATATGTGCCCTAGGAGGAATACCAAGGCCGTTAGTAGAAAGAAGGAAAAACTGAAGGGGGATAAGTCAGGGAAGGAGACAAACCAGGAGTAATGCAGAACTCTGAGGAATCAAGCTGAGTGTCAAGGAAAAAAAGAGACATGCAGGGAATGAGGGAACTGGCTAATGGGTGTTGAAGAGTTCTGGCATATCTTAGGAGGAGTACTAGGTCTTATATGGAACTAAAGCATCAGTGAATACTCTGTCAAAAATGAATGATGGATGACAGGCTGGCTTCCTCAACAGTACAAAATAATAAAACAAAAACAAGCTGGCCCTTTCAAATGCAGGTGAAGACAGACAGAGAAAAGGAAAGAATTATATATTTTTATGTTTAATTATTAAAATGGAATATAATTTATTTCCTAAATTGTCATTATTTGAATTGGGTCTTTATACTAGTAAATTAGAGTTCATCCACCTCCTCCATTTGTGGAATCGATGAGAAGAAAATGGGATTGCCTTCCCTAAATGTCTAGAAGAGTTGAACAGGAAATGATTTGCACCTCACCATCTGTGTGTTGACCGGGGTTTGATTACTGCTTCAAACGCTTTAGTCACTACTTCAGAGCTGAGATTTTGTAGGTTTCCTGACCTAATCTTTGGAGTGAATATGTGCCTTGGAATTTATTCTTTTCTCTCAGTTCTTTTCTTTTGGGTTTGCTTTATTAGTGCTATTCTTCACTTCCTCTCCATTTTTTGTGTGTCTTATCTCTGTGTGTGTGTGTGTGTGTGTGTGTTTTCTGAGTGTATTTCAAATAAAATTAAAATTAAATTGATGGAGATAGGAAGTCGGTATTTAATGGATAGCAATTCAATTTGACATGCCTTGAAATTCACATTCCCTCTCTTTCAGTCACATTTCCTACAAAGAATGTCATCTTTTGTCCTCTTTGATAAACACATATTCTCTCAAACCTGACGTCAAGAAACACCACATTTTGTGTGCCTGGTTAGTGTTGTATTGTTTGTCCCCTTTTCCCTTGCTTTTTCATATGTCTCTTGACAGTCATGAGAGTGAAATTGTATGTTATTTGTCTTTCTGGGACTGATAGATGTGACGTAGGCTAATGCTCTCCACAATTCTGCCACATGAGGCAAGTGGCAAGAATTCATTCTTGCTTATGGCTGGGTAAGATTCTGTGGGGCTTTTTCAGGACAGTGAGATGGTAGTAGTGCCTGGGAACTCCAGACTTGTCTTTAGCCAGGAACACAACAGCAAAAGAGAGAATAAGTTGCAAACACTATGGGAGAAGATTGGAGACATGGTTTAGGGGGAAAGTGGGAAGTTGGTAATTCAGAAGGCAGTGAGACAATGCAATGGACAAAGCCACAAGAGATCGGAGCACACTTGGAACCCACGAGGAGTACGTTCTCCGATTCCATTGATTCTGAACATCAGGGGGTCTGGATCGTACTAGTTCATGCCAACAAAGGGCCTTGAGGCCGGGAGATTTTAGATCAGCAGCCTTGGCATATCAACTCAAAAGAACACTGTATTTCTCTGGCAGAGAACACCAAAAAATAACCAGGTGAAAACAGCCTGGAAACCACGATTAGAGACAATACCAGGTGACACAGTGGGAAGATGATGAGTTCTGGCTGTACATTAGTGAGAGGCAGTGTTCTGGGAGATGATTTGATGGGGGCAAAAGAAATTTGGGGCTCTCGCACAGGCAGCATCAAGAACGAGCTACTGGCCAAAGACAGGATGGTGAGGGCTTTAATTGCCTCTCCTGCAAACACGAAATTCTAACCATGGAACACATAGGGTACTCTGTTCCTCGGTCCAACTTGCTTCATTTTAAGAGAACAGATTCTCCCATAGGGGACTAGAAGAAAGCCCTGTCCACAGGCTGTCCCATGACCACATAATGCTACAGGCCTTCATTCTGTTGTGTAGGTTGAATTTCTCCTTTCACAGGCACACCAGATCCCACCAAGCTAAACCTCAGCCTATTCAGCCCAGACCCCAAACACACCAAAATGCTGGAAAAGAGAGCCTCTGCAGATGACTGGTCTCAAGGATAGGGGACAGCTATGATACAGCTATGATAGGGCATGCATGCCACACACACATACCCGAGACTCCCTCAAGGGCCAGCCCTTGGGCACTCCATGATCTCTTATTTCTAAAGAAATTACCATCAGGATAAAAAACAGAATTGATTTTTCAAATACTGAGAAAAAGTCAGAGACCTATATCCAAGACAAAGATGGAAGAATCAATTGTTGCCAAGGAAGAAGACAAGAAATGATCATGGCCAGGTAATCGGAGTGAAACCTCACATATAACACGCCCAATGGAGGATTGAAAGCAGAAAGATATCAGGGAGTCTCAAACCACATAGATTAAACTGATAGAAATAAATAAATAAAAAATAAAATAAAATAAATAAAGAGTTCCTGAATAAAAGATTGGTAGCAGACTGAAGGAAAGTCCAAGAAGCTGTCAGAAGCAAAGGACGAAAGTTTTGACCTGGCAGAAAAGGATTGGTAAATACGGAAGCAAATCCAAAGAAAGAAGGAAGAATGATGAAACATGACACTGAGCTTAGGAAAGTCATCGGCTCCAAGGAATAGAAAGAGGTGCTTTGGGAGAAGTAGGAGTGAGAGAAAAAAAAGAGGGTTAAACATGGATTTGAGAATTCAGAGCTAAAACTGTCCCTCATCTGGGAGCAGAAACAAAGATGCAGATTCAGAGGCAAGGAGGACTCACATCACCATCTACAGAAGCATAGAACCACAAGACATAGTTTCATTCCCCCTGCAAAAGCTATCAATGGAGGAATTCTCTTTACCTAAATATGCGTGGGAGTGTAGTTTGTACATAGCCAAGTCACTTAACTCAAGAGGACAAACTATACCAGCTCTCAAAGCAGGCCAGATAGCTCAAGCAACACCAGCCCAAGCCAAAATCCATTTCCCCTGCATTTGTGAACAATGACAGAGCAGTGGTTCACGTCTAGAACTTGGACGTATTCAGAAGTCGAAGATTGTGTCATGGATTGTGTCTATCAGTTCAGAGGCGGCCTTCAGCTCAACTCATGAACCCAGGGTCTTGGCATCGACTCTGTTCTCAGGTTCCCTGCTCAGGGGTAAGTCAGCTTTTCCCTCTCCAGCTCTACACCCTGATTGTGTTCTCTCTGTCTCTCTGTCAAATATGTGCATGTGCATTGTTTGAAAAAAGTCAAAAACATACCCAGGGTACAAGGATTGACTGTGGCCAGGGGATGTTTTCTTTAATTTGGACCTAGATCTCTATGGAAGGCAGCCAGGTTCAGAGAACCTCCCACCATCCTCAAATGCCAGACCTTCGCTCAGAGCTCCAATGTTCATTCTCCAGTTCCTTGTCTTCCTGAATATCCTCACCAACCTGTAGCATACGCTGTCAGTGGCTCTGTAATGGCCCTTTGTTGACCCACTGTTCATCTTCTGCTGGCTCCATTAGAACACACCCATCTTCCACAAGAGGCACTGTTTGCTTATTCCATGAAACCATTTGGGGGATGTTCATGAGAGGGTGAAGGCAGGCTTGTGCTGTCACATCTACATGGACTTCTCCAGAGGGTATCTTCAGGACCCTGTGGGAATGCTCCAGGTTCTTTGACATTTGAATCCTCTTCAATGCGTCCTTTTGAAGATACAAGTTGTCTTCCTGAAACGGGCATGGAAGTCTTTCAGATGGCTTTACTTGGGCTATGGGTCTTTTCCAACATGCTCCATGCTTGCTCCTGTGGACTCGAAGTACATGAGTCCATTCTGGACCTAAGGTTCTAGGATGTAGAATCTGCCTTTGGTACATCGTCAGTTTTGAAGATTCGGAAGTCATTTTGGCTCAATTTCTAGAGACGCTCGTTTTAAGCGCCACTAGGCCAGAGGGAGTCATTTTGTGTTTCTGCAGTAAACTTATATTGAAGCCATGCAGTAAACTAAATTGACCCTACTCCTCCCAGAGGAGCTTACTCTCAAAGCCTAGATACAAGGGTGAATCAGGCCAGGTGAAAACATCCCATTAGAGGGGCACACATATATCTACTAGGGTAAATTGAGATCCAATTGTCCACCCATGTGTTACCTAGCATTTTTAATTTTGTTGTGTAGCTGACTTAGCACGACTGTGCAATTTTTTCTGTATTGTTATCTCATTGGCCACCTCTGTATAGCCTGGCTAAACTACCGCTAAAAATGTAGTCTGTGAGTCTGGGAGGGGTCGCCTCTTTGCAAGAGAAGGCACTGACCGTTCAATATGATTCTCAATGCTTTGTGCAAAATTAACGTTTGCTTGACCTTCACTTTGTATCAGTCTCGCTCCTTTGAATAAGGACCCTATCTTTGGAGGGCCACCCGAATTCAAATGATGAGAACTGAGCCAGCTTTGGAATTTTTGTAAAAGCCTCTGGAGGTAAGATCATGGAGTCCTGCATGGAGCTGCAGGGTATGGCCCACTGGTAGAAGCTGGCAGCAGACATGCTCCCCAGAGCTGGTGCAGATGCGGAGATGCCCCATCCTCTGCTGGTAGATCATATGGGGGTTCAAGTCCCCCTGGGTGGTCAGGGGGTTCAATTCCCCCTAGATGGTCAGGGGGCTCGAGTTCCGCTTGGCAGTTAGAGGTGGTTCAAATACCCCTAGGGGAACTCCAGGGGGTTCAAGTCGCCCTGGACAGTAGGGTGGTTCGAGTCCCCCTAGACATTCAGGGTGTTCAAGTCCCCCTAGGCGGTTTGGGTGTTCGAGTCCTTCTAGGTGTTCAGGGTATAAATAAAGCCCTCACCAGTGGCAGGTTATTGGTAAGAATCGTTGGTCCTATGGTTGTCTTGCCTGATCCTTTTGTTGTCTGTTGTATTGTTTGTTATTATTGAAGGAATGGGGCAAGCAGAGAGTAAAGGGACTCTGAATTTCATCTCTCTGTTCTTCATAATAGATGTGAGGCTTCTCACTCACTCATTTCGTGTGTTAAGGGCTATGACTGTAGCCAACTGTGGTTAGTCTAAGAATGAGTTTAGGTGCCCAATGGTGATGCTCATTGGAGCTGAGCATGGAATATGAGTGCCTAATGGACCACTTTTTGTAAGCAGATCTGGCACTGTGGGATGAACTGACCTTGAGTCAAAGTCTTTAAAAAATATTCCCAAGCAGCTGCCAAAACACCCTGTGTTTTGTCTTTGTCTTCTCTGGCCTGATGTGGACTGCCTAGCCCCTCCCCCTTGTAGGCGGGAGAGCATGGCATCTGAAGTAGAGATTGCTATTTGTCTTTCTCAAGGTTTTAATGGGTAATTGTTAAAGTGGATTCCAAAGTCTTTGGTAACCTGAAACTGTGAAGGGTTCCTTAAATGACAAATGGAATTAAATTCGTTGGACATGTAGGTCTTAACCAAATGAGATATAGTGCTCTACCATTAGGTCAAAATCTCAACTTGTCCACCACACATGCTATCATGGACCTTCGTAGACTCCAACCGACTGATGAATGGTGAACACCTTAGTGACATGGTATCAGGCCCTCTACCTCAACAAACCAAGAGTAATCTCACAGCCACCAGTGGTGCTAAATCCAGCCACACTGCTACCAGAGAGCTGGCCTACCATCCACACAAATGTGGGGAGGTCCTAAACCAAGTCACAGGAATAAGATTGGGTCTCAGAGACATGCCCGTCCCAGATGCAGAGATGACTCTGTTCATGGAAAGAGGTATGTGAGGTATGTGAGTGCTGTGGTAGTTTATCCTGAGCAGGAATTCTGGGCAGCACCCTGCCACATGGAACTTCGGCACAACAAGCAGAACTGATTGAAATCACTAAGGCACTGCTGATGACTAAAGGTAAAACCACCAACATCAATACGGACCACAGGTATGTCTTTGCTACTCTCCATATATATGGAGCTACTTACAAAGGAAGTAGCCTATTAACAGCAGAAGGAAAAGGAATTAAAACAGAAGAGAAATATTGGGACCCAAAAGAGGTGGCTGTTATGCATTTCTTGCGACACCAAAAGGTGACTGATCTGATTTCAAAAGGACACCAATTATCAGATCGAGATTTAAAGCAAGCAGCCTGAGAAACAATTCAAGAGCTGGTTACACACCTGAATCTCTCCCTACCAGGTAAACTGGAGTATTCAGAGGAAGATTTAAAGTATTTACAAAAATGGCTAAATTATATTATAAAGAGGACTGGGCTAAGATTAAAGAGGAAATGTAATTCTTCCTCGAAGACTAGGAAAGAAGTTAGTAGACCAGATACATTAGGGTACTCACCTGGGGTCACTCAAACTCAGGGAACTTAAAGGCAAGCAGTTCCAGGCTTCTAAATTATGGCATATGGTTCAGGATATAGTTGATAGATGTGCTCAGTGCCAGGCAGTTAATGTGGGAGGAACTAGAATAGGAGGAGGGAAAAAAGAAAGAGGTAGGGTACCAGGAATTTATTGGAAAATAGATATTACAGAAATAAAACCCGGAAAATATGGGGACAAGTATATGTTAGTTTTTGTAGATACCATTTCAGGCCAGATTGAGGCCTTTTCCGAGAAACATGAGACGGCAGGGTGGTAGCCAGAAAGCTACAAGAAAAATAATTCTTAGGTCTGGACTGCCTCTCACGATTGGGTCAGACAATGGCCTTGCATTTTGAGTTCAGTCTCGCAGGAATTGGCAAAGGCCATGGGCACAAATTGGAAACTACATTGTGCCTATCAGACCCAGAGTTCTGGGCATGTAGAGAGAATGAACCGGACTTTTAAGGTGACCTTTACAAAACTAACCCTGGAGACGGGCACTGGATGGGTGGATCTCCTTCCTTTCACCCTGCTCAGGGCAAGATGTACACACTATTTAAACAGGGTGATCCCATTTGAAATGTTTGGGAGAACCCCTGCTCCCGCTCTGTCATTGGCTACAAAAGGTTGCCCTAGCAGAAATGACTGATCAGTCTGTACTCCAGTAACTGCAGGCATTACAGTCTGCTTTAAAACAAAAACGAAAACAAAATGCAGGTATCCAGACTGCGCAAACTTGATGGAGACGGAGGTGGAACCACATCCTTTCCAACACAATCACTTGGTTTGGATATGACATTATCAAGTGGGGAGGTTGGAGCCTCGCTGGATGGGACCTTTTACTGTTACACTGATCACACCACAGCAGTAAAAGTAGAACACATCAGGGCCTGGATTCACGCATGTCACATCAAACGAGCCAAGGATGGAGATGACCCCCAAAGGTGGAAGCCACATCCAAAGATCCCACTCACCATGGACTAAATCTAAGAATGAAAAGACTATGAGATTGTTGTTGCTCCTATTTTTACCTGTTCATGTAAAGTATAGGTAGTTAATTAGATAAAGGAAATTAGAAAAAAAATGGAAAGGATTCTATGAAGCGGTAAATGGGTAACTCATCAACCGACTGTGCACTAGTGTCATTTACACTAGTGTAAATATACAGCCGACTGTAGACTAGTGTCATATACAAAAGAAAATGAGGGTGATAAAAATGTTAGAATTACATGCTCAATAAACCCTTTATAACCAGAGAATGTAGAACTGGATGAAAAATCAAGGATTGGACTAATCTCCAAAGAATAGGGAGAAATGTAAGAGCCTGGGTGGCCAGAGGGAATCATTTTGTGTTTATGCAGTATACATAGATTGACCTCATGCAGTAAATTTAGATTGATACTGCCTTTCCCAAAGGTATTTACTCTCAAAGCCTAGATATAAGGGCAGGACAGCCCACATCTCCGTGGGGAGCTTATATCTACTATGTAAATTGAGATTCAATTGTCCATCCGTGTGTTACTAGCAGTTTTTTTCTATGTCTGGCAGACCTATCACCACTGTGCAGTTTTCTCTGTGTATTGCAATCTCAAGGCCACCTGTGTATAGCCCAGCTAAACTACATCTATACATGTTAGTCTGTGATGCTGGAGGGGGTCGAATTTGGAAGAGAAGGCCCTGACAAGTCAGTATGATTCTCGATGTTTGGAATGAAATTAAGCTTTGCTTGACCTTTGCTTTCTATCAGTCTTGCTCCTTTGATTAAAAACCCTAACACTTGTGTCTGCATTGTTGAAGACTCCAGACATGTCTATGTCATGATTGGCGGTGTTCCCTTTGAGCTTTTCTTGGGTGGCCCTTCTCCTGTTCAGAAGATCGGTGATTGGGTGGCAGGGCCTAACTTTTGTGCAGAGCTCAGATCCCCTCTCCTGAGGTTTGCTTGAGGCCTGATTGTTACTTGACTTTTCCTGGCTAAGATGGAATGATGGATTCTTGCCTTTCTCCGAAATCCAGAGGGCTGGTGCTGACAGTCAGGACCAAACACTACAAATCGGGCCATGGAGAAGGTGATACCAACTCGCTTCAAAATTTGCCTTGGTGAGAGACCCAGGCGGCTCCAGCGGTTTGGGATGGCTAGGGGTTTTATTAGCACAACCATGAATACTCCAACCAAGTGTAGTGATCAGGCATGTGTTTATGACGATTGGTTGCTATGACCTCAAAGCTTTGTGACATCACAGATGCTGGCTTCACTGAAGCAGCTGTCCCTCTCCCATGACCTTGGTATCCTATGGCTTTAGGTAGGAAGCCCTGGGAAGGACAGAACAAGAGCGCTCTGAGCCTGATCAGGAACTCAGGTTGTCTTGTGGGTTAATGTCCCACTTCCCCTTTCTAGATAAATAGGGAAAATATGATGTTCATTATACCTTCCTTCAGGCCAACATTTATCCAGAGACAGCAAGGTGTCCTATTTCCACTACAATTTCTAGATCTCAAGAAACAGTCATCTTGGATACCAACAGCTCTCCTTGGGGTTTGTCATACTGTGGGTTAGCAAGTCCATTGTCAGGGTCTTTTCCCAATGGGTCAGTGATGACTAACGGACAGAAAGTCCCTTTTTGAGGAAAAAGGTGAGGGCATGAATATATGGTGCTGCCTTTGTCCTCATCTCCTAGAGTTCTGAAACACAAGGTTAAGGGATTAGGGCTCTGTCTACCTGGTTTTCCCTTAACTTTGCAAAGTCTTCGAGGAAAGTGACGTTCTGAATCAGAACTAACTCTTCAGGAAGAGGCCTGGACCGCACCTGTTGTCATCATTAGTTAACTGTACTTGTAGTGGAACTGGTATAGACATGTCGACAAAGTCTATTTAGTCAAAAGTAAAGGGACGGCCTATATAGACGGCTTGCAAAGCCCACTTGAGGAGAGCTGTGGACTGAGCCTCAAGGTCCTTGCAGACTAGTGATGAAGAATATGTGGTCGTTCTTGGTAAAAGAGTATTCCTCAGCCATCAGGGAGGATGAACCCCTGGAACTTACATTGACATGAACGTCCCATATCTGCTTGATGGGAAATGAAAAGACAGGCAGACCGTGGAAATATCATATAGCTTTCCACAATATGTTTCTCAGGAGGAATACCTTGGCCCTTAGTAAAGGAAAGGAAAACTGAATGGGAAGAATGCAGAGAAGGAGACCCACTAAGAGTGACTCAGGACTGTGAGAACCAAGCTGAGGGTTACAGAGAAGAGACACATGCAGGGAATAAGGGAGTTGCTTAATGGGTGTTCAGGAGCTGTGGCATATATCAGGAAAAGCACTAGGTCGCATATGAAACTAAAAGATCCGTGAATTCGGTGTCCAAAAAAATGACAAAAAAATTCCAAGAAGAATTCTAAGATTTTCAAGAAAAAAATTCAGAGAAAAACAATGTGACCCTTTCAAAACCTAAAGAAGGCACAGGGAGAAAAGGAACGAATTATATTTTTTACTATCTTTCCTTATTGAAATGGCATGGGATTTGTTTCCTAAAATGTTCTTATCTGAATTGGGTCTTTATCCTTGTAAACTAGAGTCTACACTCCTCTCCCATCTCTGAAATTGATGAGAAGACATGACATTGCCTTCGCTAAATACCTAGAAGAGTGGCCCAGGAAATGGCTTGGACCTGGCCCTCTGTGTGCTGGCAGGTGTTTGATTACTGCTTCAAATGCTTCAGTCACTACTAGAGAGCTGAGATTTTGTATGTTTCCTGACCTAATCGTGGGAGTTTCTATGGTTCTGGGAATTTAACCTTTTCTCTCTGGTCTTGGATTTGCTAGCATAAATGTGTGTATGTGCCTCCTAGGTTATAGTTTTTTCCTTTCTACCAGTTGTCATGTGGTTTCATACTTTCAGTTGTGTGCGTGTCTCATTGCTACATTCCATTAATGGCTTCTGCAGTTTGTTCATGTTTTCAGAACTGAAGTGTGAGATCTCCGGATTTTTTTTTTTCTAATGGTTTGTTTGTATTTCCTTTATTTCTATAATCATATGTATGATTTCATTTATTCTGTTAACTTTGGATTTCGGCTCTTCTTCTATTTGTTCCTTCAGGCGTCCAGTTAGGTTACTTTTTTTTTTTTTTTCGGTGTATTTAAATTTTGGAAATGCATGCGTTTAACCCTTTATGGTTTCCCAATAAAATATTTTGGCATCATCCCTTAAGTTTCTTGACATTCCTTTGTTCATGGCTCTTTCTGCATTTCCTTTCGATTTTCTTTCTTGCATTCACTGCTAGTTCGTGAGTGTGTTGTGTTTTCCAACTATTAGGGTATGGCTGTATTTCCAATTTGAAAGAGATATCTTCCCATTTTCATAACTTCATGATCATAAGTGCCCAGGATAGGTTTTGACTTCTCTTCCATTAATTACCCCTGGATTTGGACTCGAGCTCATGACCTGCGATAGACAAAGTTAGGTCTGCCGCTGGGAAGAACATATCTTATTGTCCTCAGAGACACAATCTTACTCATAGATCCGCAAATTTCAGGTGGTCACGAGAGCCCATATGGACGTCTGTTATTCCTTACCACCATTACATCCGAATGATCTGTGTTGTGCTTAACGTGGATATCATAGTCCCTAACAATATTGATTAAAGTCCCCATCTCCCTTCCTCTCTGTTCATATGCTCCAACGTTTAGATACTGCCATGTTCTTGTATATATGTTGGCAGTTCTTCCAGGTTTCTGATGTTTTGATGCTCCATCATGACAAAACACCTTCCTCTCTCTTTTGTCTCTCAAAGGCATAAAGTCACTCTAGATGACTTAGGCACAATCACTTTGGCTCTCTTCTCATTGGCAAGAGCATAACCCTCGTTTCCAAATTTCTTCACTTTCAAGCTATGTGTATCTTTATAGTCAAAGGAAATCTCCTATGGGCAACAGAGTTCAATATTGTTTAATATTTGTTGTTTTCTGACACACACACAAACACGCATCATCCCTTAAGGGCCAGCACTTGGTCACTCCCGGATTTCCTCTTCTTAAAGACATTAACCTCAGGATGGAAAATGAATGAGCTTTCAGAATACGGAGAGGAAGACAGAGACTTAATCAAAGGCAAAGATGGAAGAATCAACTGATGCCAAGGTAAAAGAACAAGATGATCACAGCTAGGAAATCAGAGAGAAACTTCTACATAGAACACGCCCGATGGGGTATAGAAAGCAGTGGCCTGGATACATCCTGTACATCAGAAAACATAGAAGATATCAGAGAGTCTCAAACCACAGAGATAAACTGATAAAGATAAAAGAACATAAATATCTCCTGAAGAGAAGATTGGTAGGAGACTGGATACAAAGTCCGGGAACATGGCAGAAGTAGAGGATCCAATGAGTGACCTGGAAGAACTACTCTAGAAAATAAGGAAGCACATTCTAAAAGAGAAGGAAGAATGACGGGACATGACAATGAGCTTAGGGAATCATCATCTCCAGGAATTGAAAGAGGTGCCTCTTGTAGGAGAAGTAAGAGTGAGTGAAAGAAAGAGGGCTGAACATGGATTTGAGAAATCGGGGCTGAAAATAACCCTCATCTGGTAGCACAAACAGAGGAACACAATCAAGGGAAAAAGGACCCCCATCACCTTCCACAGAAGCAGAGCACCAAAAGACATAGTGTCATTACCCCCTGGAAAACTAGGGATGGAGCAATTCACTTTAGCAAATAGGTATGGGAGAATAGTGTGTCCATAGCCCAGTCACTGACTTCAAGAGGAAATGCTATACCAGCTCTCGAATAAAGCTGGATAGCTCAAGCAACACCAGCCCAGGCCAAAACCCTTATCGCCTGCATTTATGAACAATGACTGAGCAGCGGTTCTTGTCTAGAACAACGAGGTTCTCAGAAGTCAATTGTTGGGTACCAGGATGTGTCAATCAGTTCAGAGGCAGCCTTCAGATCATCTCATGATTCCAGGGTCTTGGCATTGACTGTGGTCTCAGGTTCTCTGCTCAGTGAAAGTAAGCTTCTCCCTCGCCAGCTCTACCTCCCTCAGGCTCTTTGTCTAATAAATGCAAGCACATCGTTTGACAAGATAACAAAAACAAAACCAGGGACAATAATTGACTGGGGGCAGAGGATGATTTATTGAATTTGGACCAAGGTTCCTATGGAGGGCAGCTAGGTACAGAGAACCTCCCACCATCCTAAAATACCAGACCTTCGCTCGGAGCTCCAATGTTCATTCTCCTGTTCTTTGTCTTCCTGGATCTCCTCACCAACCTGAAGCATCCACTGTGTGTCACGCTGTACTGACGCCTTGTTGACACATGTTCATTCTCTTCTGGCTCCATTATAACATGCCCATCTTCTACAACAGGCACTGTTTGCTTATCACATGACATCATTTGGCTGAGGGTCATGAGAGGTAGAAGGCAGGCTTGTGCTGCCACATCTCCATGCAGTTCGACAGGGGTAGCTGCTCCAACCTGAGGGAGTGCCCAGGGTTCTTCCACCTTCGAATCCTCTTCAATGCGTCCTTTTGGGTATACACGTTGTCTTCCTGAAACGGTCATGGAATTCTTTCAGATGGCTTCACTTGGGCTATGGGTCTCTTCCAAAATGCTCTCCGTTTGCTCCTGTGGACTCCAAGTACATGAGTCCGTCCTGGACCTAAGGTTCTACACTAAGGTGTAGAGTCTGCCTTTGATGCATGGTCATTTTTGAAGATTGGGAGGCCTTATTGGCAGCATTTCTGTAGAGCCTCGAGGTACCTGTGTCCTCCCTGTTGAAGACTCCAGACATGTCTTTGGCACGGTTGTGGGTGTTCAGTTTTCTTTCCTTGGGTGGGCCTTCTCCTGTTCAGAAGCTCAGTGATTGTGTGTGGGGGCCTTATCCTTGTGCTGGGCTCAGATTTCCTCCCCTGAGGCTTTGCTTGAGGTCTGATTGTTTCTTGGCCTGTCGTGATTAAGATGGAATGGTGGATGCTTGTCTTTCTCTGGAATCCAGAGGGTTGGTGCTAATAATCACGAACAAATACTATGAATTGCACCATGTAGAAGGTGACTCCGACTCGATTCGCAAACTGCCTTTGTGAGAGACCCAGTCAGCTCCAGCGGTTCAGGATGGCCTGGGGTGCTCTTGGCCCACCCACGACTACTCTAGCCAATTGTAGTGATCAGGCGTGATGTAATGAGGAGTGGTTACTATGAACTCAAAGCATTGTGACATCACAATGCGGGCTTCACTGAAGCAGCTGTCCCTCTCCCATGACCTTGGTGTCCTAAGGCTTTAGGTAGGAAGACCCCGAAGGACAGAACAAGAGCCCTCTGAGTCTGATCAAGAACTCAGGTTGTCATGTGGGTTAGTTTCCCTGATCCCCTTTCTGGAAAAGGGGGAAAGAAAATGATGTTCATTATACGTTCCTTTAGGCCAACATTTTTCCAGATACGGCAAGGTGTCCTATTTCCACTACAATTTCTAGACATCTCAAGAAACGGTGAGGCCTCATGGGTATCAACATGGGTTTGGTAATCCTGTGTGTGAGAGCATCTTTTCTCAGCGTCTTTTGCCTATGGCTCAGTGATGACCAAGGGACGGAAAGTCCCCATTCGAGGAAAAAGGTGAGGGCTTGGATATATGGTGCTGTCTGTGGTCTCATCTCTTAGTTTTCTGAAACACACGGCTAATCGTTTATGGCTCTGTCTACCTGGCTTTCCCTTACACACCTTTGCAAAGTCTTAGAGGTGAGTGTCATTCTGCATCAGGGCTAAACCTAAGGAAGAGGCCCGGACCACACCCGTTGTCATCATTAGTTGTCCTTGTTGCGGTAATGGGTATAATCACGTTGACCATTCTCTTTAGTCAGCAGGATAGGTACGACTAATATCAATGGCTTGCAAGGCCCATTCGAGCAGACCTTTGCAGTGAGCCGCAATGCCCTTGTAAGGACTAGTGGATAAGGAAGTCTTGGTCCATTTTCGCAAGACAGTTTTCCCTGGCCGTCGAAGAGAATGAACGCCCTGGACCTTGCCTTGACATGAATGTCCCATGCCTGGCTGATGTGAAATGAAAAGGCAAGCAGAAAAAGGGAAATATCATATGGCTTCCCACAATATGTGCCTCATAAGAAATACCTTGGCGATTTGTCCTCTTCAATAAACACGTATTCTCATAAAACTGCCTTCACACAATCACCACAATTGGGTGCCTCATTAGTGTTGTATTGTTTTTCCCTATACCCCTTGCTTTTTCATATGTTTCTTTACTGTCATGAGGGAGTGAGATCATCTGTTTGTTGTCTTTCTGAGAATGATAGGTGTGACGAAGGCCAATGCTCTCCGCAACACTGCCACATGAGGCAAGTGGAAGAATTCATTCTTTCTTATGTCTCAGTAAGAATTTGTGGTGACATGGAGGACAGTGAGATGGTAGTAGTGTCTAATAACCTCGTGCTTGTCTTCAGCCAAGAACACAACAGGAAGATGACCACAACAACTGCATTGGAGTGGAAATTGATCGGAAGCCTACTAGGTAAACTCCACAAAGAAGAAAGGTAGTCCCAGAGACTAAGGGAAAAGGTTGGAGACATGGCTTATAGGAGATTTCGTTGGTTCATGCATCAGATGGCAGTGATCCCTTGAAAAGGACAAAGGCACAGGAGAGCAGGGCATGCTGGAAAACCACAAGGCACCTGTTTCCCAGTGCCATTGGCTGTGACAAGAAGAGGGTCTGAAGGGCACGAGTTCTTGACAACACAAGTCTTGAGTGCTGGAGTTTTCAGATCAGCAGGCTTGGCAGATATAAACTCGAAAGAACTCCGTGTTTTTCCTGCATAGGTCACCAACAAGCAAACATGTGCAGACAACCTGGAGACCATTATCAACGACAATATCAGCACACGCAGTGGGAAGATGGTGGGTCCTTGCAGTGCATCCATGAGAGGCAATGTTCGTGGTGTTGTCTCAATGGGGGCATAAGAAATATTGGCCTTCCCTAGAGGTGCATCAAGACCGAGATACTGGGCAATACAGGATGGTGAGGAGCATCCTCACCTCATACAGAGCACCAAAAGACTGCCTACTCTACCCACAAGAAATCCCAACCTTGGAACACTTGAGGGACAGCTTTCCTCACGCCAAGTTGTTTAGTCTAAGGAAAAAAGACTCTCCCATAGGGGACGAGAAGAATGCCTTGACCACATGATCTCTTCTGAACACAGCATTCTGTAGGCCTGTGTTCTGATGAGTTGTGGAATGTCTCTCTTTCACACCACACAAGAGCCCACCAAGGTAAACCTCAGCATATTCAGCCCAGGCCCCAAACACACCAAATGGCAGGCAAGGAGAGCCACTGCAGATGGCTTTTCTCAAGGACAGCGTCAGCCACATCACAATCATCAGATGGCATGCATGACACACACACACACACACACACACACACACACACACACAAGCACATGACAAACCTTAAGGGCCCATCCTTGGTCACTCAATAATATCTTCTACCTAAATAAATTACCCACAGGATAGAGAACAGAATAAGTATTTCGAATACAGAGAGGAGATAGAGATCTAGATCTACTACAAATGGAAGAATCAATAGATGCCAAGGAAAAGGAACAAGAAAGGATCACGCCTAAGAAATCAGAGTGAAGCTTCTACATATAACACGCGCGATGTGGGTTTGAAAGCAGCGGCCTGGATCCTCCCTATACATCAGAAAACATAGAAGATATCAGAGAGTCTCGAACCACAAAGATAAAACTGATAAAGATAAAAGAACATAAAGAGCTCCTGTAAAGAATATTGGTAGGAGACTGGATGCAAAGACTGGGAACATGGCAGAAATAGAGGATCCAATCAGTGACCTGGAAGAAGAAGCCAAGAAAATAAGAAAGCAAATTCTAAGAGAGAAGGAAGAATGACGGAACATGACAATGAGCTTAGGGAATCATCACCCAAAAAGAAAGGAAATAGGTGCCTATTGTAGGATAAGTAAGAGTGAGAGAAATTCCATGGGCTGAACATGGATTTGAGAATCAGGGCTGTCAATAACCCTCATCTGGGAGCTGAAAGTGAGGTCCAGAATCAGAGGCACAGAGGACTCCCATCACCTTCCACAGAAGCAGAGCACCAAAAGACATAGTGTCCTTCCCCCTGGAAAATCTAGGCATGGAGGAATTCTCTTTAGGCAAGTAGGCATTGGAGAATAGTTTGTCCATAGCCCAGTCACTGACTTCAAGAGGAAAAGCTATACCAGCTCTCGAAGCAGGCCGGATAGCTCAAGCAACACGAACCAAGCCAAAATCCTTATCCTATGCATTTCTGAACAATGACAGAGCAGCGGTTCTTGTCTAGAACCAGGAGGTATTCAGAAGTCAAAGGTTGGATCCCTTGTTGTGTCCATCAGTTCAGAGGCGACCTTCAGATCAACTCCTGATTACAGGGTCTTGGCTATGTCTCTGGTCTCAGGTTCTCTGCTCAAGGGCAAGTAAGCTTCTCCCACTCCAGCTCCAAACCCTGATTGTGATCTCTCTATCTGTCCAATATGTGCATGTGCATTATTTGACAAGATAACAAAAACAAAATCAGGGTTAATTAATTAATTGGTGCCAGAGGATGTTTTCTTGAATTTGGACCTAGGTTCCTGTGGAGGGCAGCCAGGTACAGAAAACCTATCACCATCCTAAAATGCCTGACCTTCGCTTCGAGCTCCCTCATTTATTCTACTGTTTTTGTCTCCCTGGATCTCCTCACCAACCTGCAGCTTCTGCTGTATGTTGCGCTGTACTGACCCCTTGATGACAATTGTGCATCTTCTCAGGGCTCCATTAGAACATGCCCATCTTCCGCAAGAGGCACTGTTTGCTTATCTCATGAAACAATTTGGGGGATGATAATGAGAGGGTGAAGTAAGGTTTGTGCTGCCACATTTCCATGCAGTTCCTCAGAGGGTAGCCGCTCCAACCTGAGGGAGTGCTCAAGGTTCTTCCACATTAGAATCCTCTTCAATGCGTATTTTTGAACATAAAAGTTGTCTTTCTGAAACGGTTAGTAAGTCTTTCAGATCGCTTCACTTGGGGTTTGGGTCTCTTCCAATATTCTCTCCGTTTGCTCCTGTGGACTCCAAGTACATGAGTCCATCCTGGACCTAAGGTTAAGGGTGTAGAGTCTTTCTTGATGCATGGTCATTTTTGAAGATTGGGAGGCCTTGATGGCACCGTTTCTGGAGACACTCGAGGTACTCGTGTCCTCGCTGTGGAAGACTCCAGACATGTCTTTGGCACGGTTGCGGGGGTTCATTTGGAGCTCTCCTTGGGTGGCCATTTTCCTGTTCAGAAGCACCGTGATAGGGTGGGAGTTCCTGACTCTTGTGCCGGGCACAGATTTCCTCCCCTGAGGCCTCACTGTTTCTTGGCCTGTCATGGTTAAGATGGAATGTTGGTTGCTTGCCTTTCTCTGAAGTCCAGAAGACTGGAGCTGAAAGTCACGACCAAACACTACCAACTGGGCCATGGAGAATGTGACACCAAATCGCTTTGCAAACTGCCTTGATTTGAGACCCAAGCAGCTCCAGCAGTTTGGGACGGCTTGGTGTCCTCTTGTCCCACCCATGCCTACTCCAGCCAAGTGTAGTCATCAGGCTTGGGTTGATGAGGAGTCTTTGCTATGACATCAAAGTTTTGTGACATCACAGATGCTGGCTTCACTGAAGCAGCTGTCCCTCTCCAATGACCTTGGCATCCTATGGCTTTAGGTAGAAAGCCCGGGAAGGACAGAACAAGAGCCCTCTGAGTCTGATGAAATACTCAGGTTGTCTTGAGGGTTAATGTCCCACTTCCCCTTTCTAGACTAAGAGAAAAGAAAATGGCGTTCAGTATACCTTCCTTTAAGCCAACATTTCCCCAACTACAGAAAGCAGTCCTATTTCCACTAAAATTTCCTGAGAGCTCAAGTCTCAGGAGACCTCGTGTGTATCAACAGCTCTCCCTGGGTTTTGTCATCCTGTGGGTGAGAGCTTCCTTTGTCAGCGTCTTTTGCCTATGGGTCAGTGATGAGTAAGGTTGGAAAGTCCCCTCTCGAGGAAAAAGGTGAGGGCTTCGATATACGGTGCTGTCTGTGGACTCATCTCCTAGTGTTCTGAAATGCACGGCTAGGGATTAGGGCTCTGTCTCCCTGGTTTTCCCTTAATAACCTTTGCAAAGTCTTCGAGGAGACTGACCTTCGACTTCACAGCTAACTCTTAAGGGAAAGGCATGGACTGCACCCGTTGTCATCATTAATTAAGTATACTTGTTGTGGTAACGGGTATAGACACGCAGACCAAGTCACTTTAGTCAGAAGGAAAGGGACGGCCTATACCGACGACTTGCAAGGCACATTCGAGCAGACATTTGGAGTGAGTTTAAATGTCCTTACAAGGTCTAGTGGATCAGGAAGTTTGGGTCCATTTCGGCAACACAGTATTCCTCAGCCATCGAAGAAAATGAACCCCTGGATGTTGCGTTGACATGAATGTCCCATGCCTGGCTGATGGGAAATGGAAAAGGCAAGCAGACAAAGGGAAATGTCATATGGCTTCCCACAATATGTGCCACGGTAGGAATACCTTGGGCCTTAGTATAGGAAGGGAAAACTGAAGGGCAAGAAGTCAGAGAATGAGACCTAACAGGAGTGACTCAGGAGTCTGAGAACCAAGCTGAGGGTTACAGAAAAGAGAACTGTTAAAGGGGTGTTCTGGAGTTGTGGCATATATTAGGAGGAGCACTGGGACGTACATGCAACTAGAGCATCCGTGAATACTCTGTCAAAAATGGATGATGGATGATAGGCAGGCTTTCTCAACAGAACAGCAACAACAACAACAACAATTGAGAGGAAAACAATCTGGCCCTTTCAAAACCAAAGGAAGTCACAGGGTGAAAAGGAAAGCATTATATTGTTTATTATCATTCCTTATTGAAATGACATGGGATTGCTTTACTAAAATGTCCTTCTCTGAATTGTGTCTTTATCCTTGTGACTTATAGTCTACCCGCCTCTTCCATCTCTGGAATTGATCAGAGGACAAGGCAATGCCTTCGCTCAATACCTAGAAGAGTGGCCCACGAAAATGACTTGGACCTGGCCTTCTGTGTGTTGGCAGGTGTTGGATTACTGATTCAAAGGCTTCAGTCACTACTAGAGAGCTGAGATTTTGTAGGTTTCCTGACCTAATCTTGGGAGTTGCTATGTGTCTGATAATTTATCCTCTTCTCTCTGGTCTTGGATTAGCTAGCATAAATGTGTGGATGTGTCTCCTTAGGTTATTCTTTTTTCCTTTCTACCAGTTCTCAAGTTGTTTTATACTTTCAGCTGTGCTCTTCTCTCCCTGTTTTATCCCAGTAATGGTTTCTGGAGTTTATTCATGATTAAGACACTGAATTGTGAGATCTCCTGATTTTTTTTTCCTATTGGTTTGTTTGTCTTTCCTTTATTTCGATAACTATATGTATGATTTTATTTTTTCTGTTAACTTTGGAATTAGGTTCTTCTTCTTTTTGTTCCTTCAGCATCGAGGTAGGTTGCTTTACATTTTTCTTTTTTTGGTGTTTTTAAATTTTGGAAATGCATGCATTAACCCTATATGGTTTCCCCATAAAATGTTTTGGCATCACCCCATAAGTTTCTTGACATTCCTTTGTTCATAGCTCTTGCTGTTTTTCCTTTCGATTTTCTTTCTTGCATTCATTGCTAGTTCATGACGTGTTTTGTTTTCCAACTTTTAGTGTCTGGCTGTATGTCCAATTTGAAAACGATATCTTCCCCTTTTCATACCTTCATGATCATAAGTGCACAGGATAGGTTTTGACTTCTCTTCCATTAATTGCCCCTGGATTTGGACTCCAGCTCATGACCTGTGATATACAAAGTTCGGTCTGCCTTTGGGAAGAACATATCATATGCTCCTCAGATACACAATCTTACTCATGGATCCCCAAGCTCAGGAGGTCTAGAGAGCCAATGTGGAAGTCTGTTATTTTACCACCTTTCCATCCATATGATCTCTGCTGTGCTTAACATGGATATCATAGTCCCCAACAATATTGGATTAAAGTCCCCATCTCCCTTCCTCTCTGTTCATATGCTTCCAATGTTTAGATAAAATCATGTTTTTGGTGTATACATTGGCAATTCTTCCAGGTTCCTGGTGTTTGGATGCTCCATCAAGATAAAACACCTTCTGCTCATCTTTTATATCTCGGAGGCATAAAATCGCTCCATTTGACGTAGGCACAATCACTTTGGCTCTCTTCCCCTTGGCAATATTAACCTACGTCTTCCCAATATCTTCGCTTTCAAGCCATATGTATCTTAATATTCGAAGGAAATTTCCTATTGTCAACAGAAGGTCTAGCTTTTTAATATTTTGTTTTCTTATGGATCTTTTTTGCCTTTTTTTTTTTTTTGTGATTTCAAGCACACTTATGAAGTGTTTGTATTGTCGGGAGACTTTAATCCTGAATACTGATTGAATTATTGATAGGTAAGTAGTTCACATTCTCTTTTCGGTTGGCTTCTTACTTGGATTCACTTTGCATTTCCCCTTTACGGTATTTTCTTTGGGGTTGCTTCCTTAGTGTTATTCTGACTTCCTCTCCCTCTTTTGTGTGTCTTATATGTGAGTGTGTTCAGGTGTGTGTGCATGTGCCGGTGTTAATGTGTGTGTGGTCTGTGTGTGTTTCACATAACACTTATAATTAAATTTCAAGAGATAAGAATTCGGTGTCTTAAGGATAGCAACTGAATTTGAGATGCCTTGAAAAATCACATTCCATTCATTTCGGAACATCTTCTGCAAGGGACGTCATCTATTTTCCTCTTCGAAAAACACGTATTCTCACAAAACTGCCGTCAAACAAACACCAAGTTTTTGTGCCTCATAAGAGTAGATTTTTTGTCCCTATACCCCTTGCTTTTTCATATGTTTCTTGACTGTCTTGAGGCAGTGAAATCTTCTGGTTTTTGTCCTTCTGAGAAAAACAGTCTGTTTTCTTTCTGAGAATGATAGATGTGATGAAGCCCAATGGTCTCCGCAACCCTGCCACATGAGACATGTGGAAGAATTCATTCTGGCTTATGTCTTAGTAAGAATTTGTGGTGACATGGAGGACAGTGAGATGGTAGTAGTGTCTAATAACTTCGTGTTTGTCTTCAGCCATGAAAGCAACAGAAAGAAGACAACATAAACTGCAACGGGGTGGATATTGAGCTGAAGCCTATAAAGTAATCTCCACAGCAAAGAGCATGGAAGTCGCAGAGACTAAGGGAGAAGGTTGGAGACATGGCTCAGTGGAGATTTGTGTGGTTCATGCATCAGAGGGCAGAGATACCATTCAAAGGACAAAGGCACAGCAAAGCAGGGCTCACTGGGAACCCACAAGGAACCTATATCCCAGTGTCATTGGCTGTTATGAGCATAGGATCTGAAGGGCACAAGTTCTTGAAACACAAGACGTGAGATCTAGATTTTTCAAATCAGCAGGCTTGGCAGACATCGGCTCGAAAGAACACCACGTTTTTCCTGCATAGGAAACCAACAAGCAACCAGGTGCAGACAGCCTGGAGACAATGATCAGAGACAATACCAGGAGAAGCAGTGGAAATATGGTGGGACATGGCAGTGCATCCATGAGAGGCAGTGTTCGTGGGAATGACTCAATGGGGGCATAAGAAATTTTGGGCTCTCTCACCAGCAGCATCAAGGCAGAGCTATTGGCCAAGAAGGAAAGTGAGGACATTTGCTACCAAGCCTGCCAACACGAAATCCCAACCTTGGAACACTTGGAGGACTGCCTTCCTCAGTCCAAGATGCTTAGTCCATGGAGAACAGACTCTCCCATTGGGCACGAGAAGAAATCCTTAAACACATGCTCTCTTCTGAACACAGCATTCTGCAGGCCTGCATTATTTTGAGTTGGTGGAATGTCTCCTTTCATAGGCACACCAGAGCCCACCTAGGTAAACCTCAGCATATTCAGCCCGGATCAAAAACACATCAAACGTTAGGAAAGGAGGGCCATAGCAGTTGACTGGTCTCATGGAAGGGTCCGACGTACAAACAGCAAATGGCATGCATGCCATACACATACACAAAACACACACACACACACACACACACACACACACCGCAAAATCCCTTAAGGGTCAGCCATTGGTCACTCCGGGTTCTCAACTTTATAAAGATATTAACCCTAGGATAGAAGACAGAATGAGGTATTCAAATACGGAGAGGAATACAGAGACCTAGATCCAAGGCAAAGATGGAAGAATCAACTGATGCCAAGGTAAAAGAACAAGAAATAATCCAGGCTAGGCAATCGGAGTGTAATCTCTACATATAAAAAGCCTAAGGGGTTTGAAAGCAGCGGCATGGATACTCCCTGTACATCAGAAAACATAGAAGATATCAGAGAGTCTCGAACCACTGAGATAATATTGAAAATATAAAAAAAACATAAAGAGCTACTGAAGAGAAGATTGGTAGGAGTCTGGATGCAACATCCGGGAACATTGCAGAAGTAGAGGATCCAATTAGTGACCGGGAAGAAGAAGCCTTGAAAATAAGGAGGCAAATTCTTGAGAGTAGGCAAAATGATGGAATATGACAATGAGTTTAGGGAATCATCCACTCCAAGGAATTGAAAGAGGCGCCTCTTGTAGGAGAAGTAAGAGTGAGAGAAGGAAAAGAGGGCTGAACATGGATTTGAGAAATCGGGGCTGAAAATGACCCTCATCTGGGAGCAGGAAGAGAAGTCCAGAATCAGAGGCACAGGTGATTCTCATCAACATATACAGAAGCAGAGCGCCAAAAGACATTATATAATTCCCCCTGGAAAATCTAGGCATGGAGGAATTCTCTTACGGCAAATAGGCATGGGAGAATAGTTTGTCCATAGCCCAGTCACTGACTTCAAGAGGAAAAGCTATACCAGCTCTCAAAGCAGGCCAGATAGCTCAAGCAACACCAGCCCAAGACAAAACCTTATCCCCTGTATTTCTGAACAATGACAGAGCAGCGGTTCTTGTCTAGAAACAGGAGGTATTCGGAAGTCAACTCTTGGGTCCCGGGTTGTGTCCATTAGTTCAGAGGCGGCCTTCAGATCAACTCATGAATCCAGGGTCTTGGCATTTACTCTGTTCTCAGGTTCTCTGCTCAGGTGCAAGTAAGCTTCTCCCTCTCCAGCTCCACCCCCTCACTGTGATCTCCCTGCCTCTCTGTCCAATACGTGCATGTGCATATATTGCCAAGAAAACAAAAACAAAACCAGGCACAATAGTTGACTGGGGCCAGAGGATGTTTTATTGAATTTGGAACTAGGTTCCTATGTAGGGTGCCAGGTACACAGAACCTCCCACCATCCTAAAATGGCCGACCTTCTCTTGGAGCTCCCTTGTTCAATCTCCTGTTCTTTGTCTTCCTGGATCTTCTCACCAACCTGCAGCATCCGGCCTCTGTTGTGCTGTACTGACCCCTTGTTGACACATTGTACATCCTCTCCTGGCTATATTAGAACATGCCCATCTTCTGCAAGAAGCACTGTTTGCTTATATCATGAAACCATTTGTAGGATGGTCATGAGAGGGTGACGGCAGGCTTGTGCTGCCACATCTCCATGCAGTTCCACAGAGGGTAGCTGCTCCACCCTGAGGCAGTGCTCAAGGTTCTTCAACATCCAAACCCTCTTCAATGAGTCCTTTTGATAATATAAGTTGTCTTCCTGAAACGGGTATGGATATTCTTCAGATGGCTTCATTTGGGATATGGATCTCTTTCAACATGCTCTCCTTTTGCTCCTGTGGACTCCACATACATGAGTCCATTCTGGATCTTAGGGTGTAGACTCTCCCTTGGATGCATGGTCATTTTGGAAGTTTGGAAGGACTGTTGGCACCGTTTCTGGAGACGCTCGAGGTACTCGACTACTCCCTGTTGAACTCCAGACACGTCTCTGAAAAGATTGCGTGAGTTCACATTGAGCTTTCCTTGGGTGGCCCTCTTCCTGTTCAGAAGCTCCATAATTCGGTGGAAGGGCCTACCCTTACAAAGGCCAGGATTTCCTACACTGAGGCTTTGCTTACAGTCTGATTGATTCTTGGCCTATCCTGGTTAAGATGGAATGAGGGATTCTTGCCTTTCTCCAGAATCCTGAGGGCTGGTGCTGAGAGGAAGAATGGATAAGAAAGATGTGGTCCATTTACACTAAGGAGTATTATGCTTTCCTCAGAAAGGATAAATACCTAAGTTTTGTAGTAACATGGACGGGACTGGAAGAGATTATGCTGAATGAAGCAAGTCAAGCAGAGAGAGTCAATTATCCTATGGTTTCACTTATTTGTGGAGCATCACGAATAACATGGAGGACAAGGGGAGATGGAGAGGAGAAGGGATTTGAGGGAAATTGGAAGAGGAGGTGAACAATGAGAAACTATAGACTCTGTAAAACAATCTGAGGCTTCTGAAGGGTCGTGGGGTGGGAGGATGAGGGAACCAGGTTGTGGGTATTAGATAGGGCACGGATTGCATGGAGCAAGATAGGGTTTGAATTCTCTTCTATTAATTGCAACTGGATTTGGAATACAGCACACGATATGTAATAGACAATGCTAGGTCTGCCCTATGGAACAACTTCTCCTATGGTCCTCAGAGATACATCTTATGCATGTTTCCCCAAAGCTCAGGTGGTCTAGAGATCCCGTGATGATGTCAGTTATTCCTTCCCACCTTTCAGTCCCTATGATCTGTCCTGTGCTTAAAGTGAATATCGTAGTCCCCAAGAATATTGGATTTTGGTCCCCATCTCCCTTACTTTCTGTTAATATGCCTCCAACATCTACATACACCCACGTTGGTGGTATATGTGATGGAAATTCTACCAAGTGTCTTATGTTTGGATGCTCTGTCAAGACTAAACAGCTTCTGATAATTTTTGTCTCTGGAAGGCATAAGATCTATCTGCCATAGGCACATTCACTTTGGCTCTCTTCTCCTTGAGAATTGCATGTCCTATGTCTCCCCCATTTCTTCCCTTTCAAGCTATTTGCATCTTTATAGCCAAAGGAAATCTCCTATGGCCAACACAAGGTCAAGTTTGATTTATATTGTTTTCATGTTGACCTTTTTTTGCATATTTTAAAAATTTTCATCCTTCCAACAATCTTTTTATAGGGATAGGAAAATTTAGTCCTGAATACTTGATCTAATTATTGATAGGTAAGGAGTTAACTTTCTAATTTTCGTTCATTTCTGACTTGTATTCTCTGTGCCTTTAACCTTTATGGTATTTTCTTTGGGATTTGCTTCCTTTACTGTGATTACTCACTTGCTCCCCATCTTTTGTGTGTCTTATCTGTGGGGGGTTGTGTTTCGTCTGTGTTTGTTTCATATCACACTTAAAATTAAATTTCAAGAGATAATAACTCAGTCTTTAATGCATAACAATTCAGTTTGATATGCCTTGAAAACTCACATTCCATCACTTTCAGCCAAATTTCGTACAAGTTATGTCCCATTTAGGCCTCTTTTATAAACACATATTCTCACTAACCGGCCTTCAAGCAAACACACAATTTTGTGTGCCTGGTTAGAGTCATATTGTTTGTACTTTCCCCCCCTGCTTTTTCACATGTTCCTTGACTATGATAAGAGAGTAAAATTGTTATTTGTATTTCTGAGACTGAGATATGTGATGTAACCCAATGCTCAACATAACTCTACCACATGAAGCTAGTGGCAAGAATTCGTTCTTGATTATAACTGTAAGAATATGTGGTGCCTATGGAGGACAGATTTGGTAGTATTTTCTGAGAACTCCAGGCTTGTCTTCAGCCATGAACACAAACTGAAGATTACCACATTTAATGAAATGTGGTGGAAAATGACCTGAAGCATACCAAACTCCACAGTAAAAGAAAAAAGTAATCCCAGAGAATATGTGAGAAGATTTGAGACATGGCTTAGGGGATATGTTGTCGTTGGTACTTCAGAGTGCAGTGAGCCAATGGAAAAGGTAAAGTCACAGGAGAGAGGAGTACACATTGGGAACCCACATGATGCATATATCCCAAAGCCATTGCCTTTGACCAGCCGAGGGTCTGAATGGCACAAGTTCTTGCCAACAAAGAATCTTATTGCCCAGAGATTTCAGATCACCCTGCTTGGCAGACATCGACTCAATAGCACATTGTGTTTCTATTGGACAGGACACAACCAAACTACCAGGTGAAGACAGCCAGGAAACAATGATCAGAGACAATGCCAGAAAACATAGTGGGAAAATGGTGGGTTCTGACAGTGCATCCATGAGAGGCAGTGTTTGTGGAGATGACTCGATGGGGGCATAATAAATTTTGGGTTCTCGCACCAGAAGCATAAAGACTGAGTTACTGGCCAAAGACAGGACGGGGAGGACATTTCCTGCCTAAACTGCAAGCAAGAAGTTCCAACTGTGGAACACTGGGGGAACAGCCTTCCTCAGTCCAAGTTGCTTAGTCCCAGGGGAACAGACTCTCCCATAGAAAACTAGAAGAAAGCCCTGCCCACATGCTCTCTCATGACCACAACATTCTGCAGGCTTCATTCTGTTGTGTTGGTTGAAAGTTTCCTTTCACAGGCACACCAGAGCCCACCAAGCTAATCCTCACCCTATTCAGCCTAGACTCCAAACACTCTGAACATCAGGCAGGAGAGCCTCTGCATATGACTGGCTTCAAGGACAGGGGACAGCAACAACACAACAGCAGAGGGTATGCATGGGACACCCACCTGAGACTCCCAAAAGGGCCAACCCTTGGGCTCTCCATGATCTCTTCTTTTAAAGATATTACACTCAGGCTAAAAAAGAGAATGGGCTTTTCAAATACTGAGAAGACAGAGACCTGTATCTAATGCAAAGATGGAAAAATAAATTGATGACGAGGTAAAAGAACAAGAAATGACCATGTCCAGGCAGTCAAGGGAAACCTTTGCATGTAACATGCCTGATGGAGGATTGATAGCAGCAGCCAGAATACTCACTGTACATCAGAAAAAGCAGAAGAAATCAGGGAGTCTTGAACCATACAAATATAAAGTGATAAAAATAATATAAATAAAATAAAATAAAATAAAAAAGAGTCCTGGATGAAAAGATTGATAGCGGATTGAATTGAGTGCAAATATGTTAAGATATGTAAAGATAATTAAAATACAATTCTTTCCTTTTCTCTTTCTGTCTTCATCTGGTTTTGAAAGGTACAGATTGTTTTTCTTTTATTTTATTTGTTATTTGAGGAAGCAAGCCTATCATCCATCATCCATTTTTGACAGAATATTCATGAATGCTTTCATTCCATATACAACCTAGTGATCATGCTAATATATGCCACAACTCCTCAACATCAGTTTCCTCATTCCTTGCATGTCATTCTTTTCTGCAACCCTCAGCTTGGTTCTCAGAGTCCTGAGTCACTGCTGGTTTGTCTCCTTCTCTGACTTATTCCCCTTCTGGTTTCCCTTCCTTTCTAAGGGCCATGGCATTCCTCCTAGGGCACATGCAAGAGAAGACATATGATATATCCATTTGTCTGCTTGCTTTTATCATTTTGCATCACCCAGTCATGTGGCATTCATGTAAATGCAAGTACCAGGGTTGCATCATCCCTGAGGGCAAAAGAATACTGTGTTGTCAACATGGTCCACACCTTCTTTATCCACTAGTCATTGCAAGAGCATTGTGGCTCATTCCACAGTTCTGCTCGAGTGAGCATTGCATGCCATTGCTATAGACCATTCCACTTTGTCAGATTAAGATATTTCATCAACATGGTTATACCCAATGCCACAGCAGATAGAGTTCACTAATGATGTCGAGGTGTGCTGTCCAAGGCTCTTCCTTAAGAGTTAGCTCTCATGCAGAATATCACTCTACTTGAAGCCTTTGTAAAAGTGTTTAAATTAAAGCCGAGTAGACAGAACCCTTATCCTTTATGACTAGTGTTTGAGAACACTAGGAGATTAGGAAAGGCATCACAATACATCCATGCCCTAACATATTTTCTTGAAAACAGACTTTCCGTCTCTTAGTCTTCACTGACTCATAGGGGAAAGAAACTGACAAAGGACCCTCTCACACACAGGATCACAAACCCCACGGAAGGCTATCGATAGCCAAGATGTCTCACTGTTTCTTGAGATCTCTAGAAATTGAAGTGGAAATTGTAACACCTGGCCATTTCTGGAGAAATATTGGCCTTAAGGATGGTATACCGAAGGCCATTCTCTTTACTCTTTGTCTAGAAAGGGAAAGTGGGACATTAACACAAAGACAACCTGAGTTTTTGATTAGGCTCAGAGGAATGTTTTTTAGTTCTCTCCGTGCTTCCTACCTAAAGCCATAGGACTCAAAGGTCATGAAACAGGGACTGCTGCTTCAGTGAAGCCAGCTTCTGTGATGTCACAAAGCTTTGAAGACATAGAAAACACTCCTGATAGCTACACTTGCCTGGAGTAGTCATGTGTGGGCCAAAAGTATCCTAAGCACTCCCAAACCACTGGAGCCGCCTGGATCTCTCACCAAGGCAGTTTTCAAAGCGAGTTGTTGTCACCTTCTCCATGGCCGAATTTGTAGTTTGGTCATGACTATCAACACCGGCCCTCTGGACTCCAAAGAAATGCAAGGGTCCAGCATTCAATCTTACCCATGAAAGACCAAAAAACAATCAGGCTGCAATCAAAGACTAAGGGTTAGAACTCCGCACCCTGCACATAGGTATGGTCCTCCCACCCAATCAGGGCACTTCTGTCCAGGAAAATGGCCACCCAAGGAAAGTTTAAAAGGAACGCATGCAACCATGCCAAAGACAGATCTGAAGTCTTCAACAGTGAGAACTTGAGTACTTCTAGCATTTTAAGAAATCGTGCTAAAACTACCTCCCAAACTTCAAAACTGACCAAGCAACAAAGACAGACACTACACCCTCGGACCTTAGGTCCAAGAAGGACTCATGCACTTGGTGTTACAGGAGCAAACATGGAGGATGTTGGAAGAGAGACATAGCCCTATTAGAGCCATCTGAATGACTTTCATGCCTGTTTCAGGATGACAACTTGTATCTCCAAAAGGACACATTGAAGAGATTTCAAATGTCAAATGTCGAAGAACCTTGAGCATTCCCACAGGGTGGTGCAGTTCCCTCTGGGGAGCTGCATGGAGATGTGGCAGGACAAGCCTGCCTTAACCCTCCAATTACCATCCAACAAATGGTATGAAGTTATTAGCAAACAGTGCCTCTTGCAGAATATAGGGATAATCTAATGGATCCAGGAGAGGAGGAACAATGTATAAACAAGGGGCCATTACACCAGGTCAGACTATGATGCTACAGGTTTGGTCATGACAAAACAAGACAAGACAAAAACAAAACAAAACAAAACACACACACACACACACACACACACACACACACACACACACACACACACACAATAAGAACAAAAAAGCTCAGAGCCAAGGTCTGGCATTTTAGGATGGTGCTCTGTACCAGGCTGCATTCCATAGGGACTGAGGTCAAAATTAAATAAAACCTCCTCTGGCCCCATTGAATCCTTGTACCCTGTTTTTTTTTTTTTTCAAATGATGCACATGCACATATTTGACAGAGAAACAGAGAGATCACAATGAGGTGGTGGAGCTTGAGAGAGAGAAACTGACTTGCCCCTGAGAAGGGAACCTGAGACCAGAGTCGATGCCATGGCCCTGGGATCATGAGATGAGAGAAGGCCATCTCTGAACTGATGGACACACTCTGGACCCAGTCTTTCTCTTCTGAATACCTCCTAGTTCTAGGCAAGAACCACTGCTCTGTCTTTTTCAGCAATTCAGGGGATACAGATTTTGGCTTGGGCTGGTGTTGCTTGAGTTTTCTGACCTGATTTGAAGCTGATGTAGCTTCTTCCATTGAAGTCAGTGATTGACTATGGACAAACTACTCTCCCACGCATATTTGGGTACATAAAATTCATCCATTGTAGATTATGCTAGGGGAATGATACTATGTCTTGTGTTGCTCTGCTTCAGTGGTTGGGAGACTTCTTTGCCCCTGAATCTGGATCACTGCTTCTGCTCCCAGAAGAGGGACATTTTCTGAGTGATTTATCAAAAAAAAAAAATGTTCAGCCATCTTCTTTTCTCTTGCTCCTAGTTCTCATAAAATAGGCACATCTTTCCATTCATTGGAATCGATGATTTCCTTAAGCTCATTGTCACATTCAATCATTTTTCCTTCTCTCTTTGGATTTGCTTTCTTATTTTCCAGTATTATTCTTTCAAGTCAATAATTTTTTTAATATAATTTTTTATTTTTTATAAACATATATATTTTATCCCCAGTGGTACAGGTCTGTAAATCACCAGGTTTACACACTTCACATCACTCACCAAAGCACATACCCTCCCCAATGTCCATAATACCACCCCCTTCTCACAAACCTCTCCCCCCAGCAACCCTCAGGTTGTTTTGTGAGATTAAGAGTCACTTATGGTTTGTCAGCCTCCCAATCCCATCTTGTTTCATTGATTCTTCTCCTACCCACTTAAGCCCCCATGTTGCAACACCACTTACTCATATCAGGGAAATCATATGATAGTTGTCTTTCTCCGCCTGACTTATTTCGCTAAGCATGATATGCTCTAGTTCCATCCATATTGTCGCAAATGGCAAGATTTCATTTCTTTTGATGGCTGCATAGTATTCCATTGTGTATATATACCACATCTTCTTGATCCATTCATCCATTGATGGACATCTAGGTTCTTTCCATAGTTTGGCTATTGTGGACATTGCTGCTATAAACATTCGAGTACACGTGCCCCTTTGGATCACTACATTTGTATCTTTAGGGTAAATACCCAATAGTGCAATTGCTGGGTCATAGGACAGTTCTATTTTCAACATTTTGAGGAACCTCCATGTTGTTTTCCAGAGAGGTTGCACCAGCTTGCATTCCCACCAACAGTGTAGGAGGGTGCCCCTTTCTCCGCATCCTTGCCAGCATCTGTCATTTACTGACTTGTTGATTTTAGCCATTCTGACTGGTGTGAGGTGATATCGCATTGTGGTTTTGATTTGTATTTCCCTGATGCCTAGTGATATGGAGCACTTTTTCATGTGTCTGTTGGCCATCTGGATGTCTTCTTTGCAGAAATGTCTGTTCATGTCCTCTGCCCATTTCTTGATTGGATTATTTGTTCTTTGGGTGTTGAGTTTGCTAAGTTCTTTATAGATTCTGGACACTAGTCCTTTATCTGATATGTCCTTTGCAATTATCTTCTCCCATTCTGTCAGTTGTCTTTTGATTTTGTTAACTGTTTCCTTTGCTGTGCAAAAGCTTTTGATATTGATGAAATCCCAATAGTTCATTGTTGCCCTTGCTTCCCTTGCCTTTGGCGTTGTTCCTAGGAAGATGTTGCTGTGGCTGAGGTCGAAGAGGTTGCTGCCTGTGATCTCCTCAAGGATTTTGATGGATTCCTTTCGCACATTGAGGTCCTTCATCCATTTTGAGTCTATTTTCGTGTGTGGTGTAAGGAAATGGTCCAATTTTCATTTTTCTGCATGTGGCTGTCCAATTTTCCCAGCACCATTTATTAAAGAGGCTGTCTTTTTTCCATTGGACATTCTTTCCTGCTTTGTCGAAGATTAGTTGACCATAGAGTTGAGAGTCTATTTCTGGGCTCTCTATTCTGCTCCATTGATCTATGGGTCTGTTTTTGTGCCAGTACCATGCTGTCTTGATGATGACAGCTTTGTAATAGAGCTTGAAGTCTGGGATTGTGATGCCACCAACGTTGGCTTTCTTTTTCAATATCCCTTTGGCTATTCGAGGTCTTTTCTGGTTCCATATAAATTTTAGAATTATTTGTTCCATTTCTTTGAAAAAGATGGATGGTACTTTGATAGGAATTGCATTAAATGTGTAGATTGCTTTAGGTAGCATAGACATTTTCACAATATTTATTCTTCCAATCCAGGAGCATGGAACATTTTTCCATTTCTTTGTGTCTTCCTCAATTTCTTTCATGAGTACTTTATAGTTTTCTGAGTATTGATTCTGTGTCTCTTTGGTTAGGCTTATTCCTAGGTATCTTGGGGTTTTCGGTGCAATTGTAAATGGGATTGACTCCTTAATTTCCTTTTCTTCTGTCTTGCTGTTGGTGTAGAGAAATGCAACTGATTTCTGTGCATTCATTTTATATCCTGACACTTTACTGAATTCCTGTATAAGTTCTAGCAGTTTTGGAGTGGAGTCTTTTGGGTTTTCCACATATAGTATCATATCATCTGCGAAGAGTGATAATTTGACTTCTTCTTTGCCGATTTGGATGCCTTTAATTTCCTTTTGTTGTCTGATTGCTGAGGCTAGGACCTCTAGTACTATGTTGAATAGCAGTGGTGATAATGGACATCCCTGCCGTGTTCCTGACCTTAGCAGAAAAGCTTTCAGTTTTTCTCCATTGAGAATGATATTTGCGGTGGGTTTTTCATAGATGGCTTTGATGAATTTGAGGTATGTGCCCTCTATCCCTACACTTTGAAAAGTTTTGATCAGGAAGGGGTATTGTACTTTGTCAAATGCATTTTCAGCATCTATTGAGAGTATCATATGGTTCTTGTTCTTACTTTTATTGATGTGTTGTATCACATTGACTGATTTGCGGATGTTGAACCAACCTTGCAGCCCCGGAATAAATCCCATTTGGTCGTGGTGAATAATCTTTTTAATGTACTGTTGAATCCTATTGGCTAGTATTTTGTTGAGTATTTTCACATCTGTGTTCATCAAGGATATTGGTCTATAGCTCTCTTTTTTGGTGGGATCCTTGTCTGGTTTTGGGATCAAGGTGATGCTGGCCTCATAAAATGAGTTTGGAAGTTTTCCTTCCATTTCTATTTTTTGGAACAGTTTTAGGAGAATAGGAAATAGTTCTTCTTTAAATATTTGGTAGAATTACCCCGGGAAGCCGTCTGGCCCTGGGCTTTTGTTTGTTTGGAGATTTTTAATGACTGTCTCAATCTCCTTACTGGTTATGGGTCTGTTTAGGCTTTCTATTTCTTCCTGGTTCAGTTGTGGTAGTTTATATGATTCTAGGAATGCATCCATTTCTTCCAGATTGTCAAATTTATTGCCGTAGAGTTGCTCATAGTATGTTCTTATAATACTTTGTATTTCTTTGGTGTTAGTTGTGATCTCTCCTCTTTCATTCATGATTTTATTTATTTGGGCCCTTTCTCTTTTCTTTTTGATAAGTCGGGCCAGCGATTTATCAATTTTATTAATTCTTTCAAAGAACCAGCTCCTACTTTCGTTGATTTGTTCTATTTTTTTTTTTTTTTTTGGTTTCTATTTCATTGATTTCTGCTCTGATATTTATGATTTCTCTTCTCCTGCTAGGCTTAGGGTTTCTTTCCTGTTCTTTCTCCAGCTCCTTTAGGTGTAGGGTTAGATTGTGTACCTGAGACCTTTCTTGTTTCTTGAGTCAATAATTTTATCCTCAGATTCTTCCAGCTTTTTTGACTTTACATCCAATCCGCTACCCATCTTTTCATCATGAACTCTTTATTTTATCTTTTTTTAATCAATTTTATCTCTGTGGTTAAAGACTTCCTAATGTCTTCTGTCTCTCTCTCTCTCTCTCTCTCTCTTTTTTTTTTTTTTTTTTTTTTTGTACAGGGACTATCCTGGCTATAGAGTTCGATTCTCCATTGGGCGTGACACTTGTAGAGGTTTCACTCGTATTGCATGGCCATGATCATTTTTTTGTTCCTTTTCCTTGGCATCAATTGATACTTCTATCTTTGAGTAGAATCTAAATCTGTCTTCTTCTTTACTCAAAATCCAATTCTGTTTTCTAGCCTGAGAGTAATTTATTTAGGAAGAAGAGGTGGTGGAGTGCCCAAGGGCTGGCCATTGAGAGAGTCTAAGATGTGTGTGTGTGTGGCATGCATGCCCTTTGGTGTTGTGTTGTTGCTTTCCCCCTGGATTAGAGGCCAGTTATCTGCAGGGGCACTAGTTTCCTGCCATTTGATGTGTTTGGGGTCTGGGATGAATATGCTGAGGTTTAGCTTGCTGGGCTCTGGTGTGCCTGTGAAAGGAGACATTCAACCAACTCAACAGAATGAAGGCTTGCAGAGTGTAATGGCCAAAAGACAGCATGAGGGCAGGGCTTTCTTCCAGTCCACTACAGGAGAGTCTGCTTTCCTGGGACTAAGCAACTTGGACTGAGGAAAGCATCCCAAAGTGTTCCAGTGCTTGGGATTTCATGTTTACAGGTTAGGCAGCTAATATCCTCACCATTCATTTTCCTACTGTTTCTCCTGGTGTTGTCTCTGATTATGGTTTCCAGTCTGCCTGCATATGGTTCCTTGTTGGTGTCCTCTCCAGGAGAAAACCAGTGTTCTCTTGAGTCGATGTCTGCCAAGCCTGCTGATATGAAATATCCAGGATTCAAGACCCTTTTTTAGCAAGATGCATACAATGCAGACCCTCTGCTGGTCACAACCAATGACATTCGGAAATATGCTCCTTGTGAGTTCCCAGTATGCTCCACTCTCCTGTGCCTTTGTCCTTTGCATTGGCTCACTGCCCTCTGAAGCACCAACTGCCCATGTCTTCTTAAGCCATATCTCCAATTGTCTCCCCTAGTTTCTGCAACTTATTTTCTCTTTTGCCATGGAGTTTAGTTTGTAGGCTTCAGTTCAGTTTCCAAGTTGTAGTTGATGTGGTAATCCTCCAGTTGTGTTCATGACTGAAGAAAGCGTGGAGCTCTCAGACACGACTTCCATCTCACTGTCCTTCAAAGGTACCTCGGATTCTTACTGAGGCATTATAAAGAATGAATTCTTGCCACTTGCCCCATGTGGTAATGTTATGGAGAGCATTGGGCTATGTCACACTTATCAGTCTCAGAATGACAAATAACATATGATTTTACTCTCTCATATTAGTCAAGAAATATCTGAAAAAGCATAGGAAAATGTACAAACAAGACAACTCTAAACAGGCACACAAAATATGGTGTTTGTTTGAAGGTAGGTTTCTTAGAATATGTGTTTATAAAAGAGGACTACCTAGAACATACTTTGTAGGAAATGTGGCTGAAAGTGATGGATTCTGAATTTTCAAGGCATGTCAAATTGGATTGTTATCCAAAGAAGACCAACTTACTACCTCTTGAAATTTAATTATAAATGTTATGTGAAACACACACAGACAAATACACACACACACTCACACACAGATAAGATACACAAAAGATGGGGACAAAGAGAGGAATCACAATAAAGGAAGCAAACACCAAATAAAATGATATACAGGTGAAAGGCACAGAGAATCCAAGTCAGAAATCAACCAAAATGAGAATGTTTACTCTTTACCTATCAATAATTAGTTCAACTATTCAAAACTAAATTCTCCCATCACTACAAACAGATTGTTGAACTGGATGAAAATTAAAAAAAAAAAAAAAGAAAGAAAAGAAAAGAAAAGAAAAAAAGGCCAAACTGTCCACAAGAAAACAACAAAAAGTAAACGAGCTTGACCTTCTGTTACCCTTAGGAGATTTCCAAAGAATATGAAGATACACATATCTTGAAAGTGAAGGAATTGGGAAGATATAGGTTATGCAAATGACAAAGAGAAGAAGCCAAAGAGATTGTGCCTATGGCAGATAGAGAGATTTTATGACATTGAGAGACAAAAGATTACCGGAAGGTGTTTTGTCTTGGTGGAGCATCAAGACATCAGAAACTTGAAAGAATTGCTAACATATACACCACCAACATGGATGTATCTAAATGTTGGAACCATATTAACAGAAAGGAAGGGAGATGGGGTCCTCAATCCAATATTGTTGGGAACTACGGTATCCTCTTTCAACACAGTACAGATCATCCAGACGCAAAGGTGGTAAGGAGTAACAGACATCATCATGGAGTCTCTAGACCACCTGACCACATGCATAAAATTTTGTCTCTGAGGACCATAAGAGAAGTTCTTCCAAAGGACAGATCTAAATTTGTGTATCACAGATAGTGTGCTGGAGTCCAAATCAAGTCGTAATTAATGGAAGTATATTAAGTGAAAGAATGGAAGAATAAGTATCTTGTATACTTATGACCATGAAGGTATGAAAACGGAAAGAAATCACTTACGAATATGAAACAAACCCAGACACTAGTAGGTGGAAAACACAACACACTACTAAACTAGCAATGAATCAAAGAAAGAACATCCAAAGGAAGATCAGACAGTGCCATGAAATAAGGAAAGCCAAGAAACTTAACCTATATTGTTTCCCCATAAAATGTTTTCGGGATGATGTGAAAACATTTTATGTGGAAACAATATAGGTTAAATGCGTGTATTTCCAAAAATTAAAACCACAGAAAAATAGCGGCCTAACTGGATGCCATAAGGAATAATAATAAGAAGAATAACCAAACTCCAAAGTTAACAGAAAAAATGAAATGCTACATTTGATTATAGAAATAAAGGAAACACAAACAAACCAAAAGGAAAAAATCAAAAGAACTCAAACGTCACTTTTGAAAACTTTAATAAACTCGGGAAGCCATTACCTGAATAAAACAGGGAGATAAGCACACAGCTGAAAGTATAAATCCACATGACAGCTGATAGAAAAAAAAAAAAAAAACTGAAATACCCCTCTACACACTTATGCCAGCAAATCCAAGAACTGAGAGAAAAGAATTTATTCCAAGACACATATCAACTCCCAAGTTTAGGTCAGTAAATCTACAAAATCTGAGCTCTCTACTAGTAACTAAAGCATTTGAAGCAGTAATCAAACCTCTGCCACACACAGAAGGCCAGGTCCAAATCATTTTCCTGAGCAACTCTTCTAGACATTTAATGAAGGGAAGGTTGTTTCTTCTATTGATCCCAGAAATGGAGGCAGGGAGACTCTAGTTTACAAGTATAAAGACCCAATTCAGTTAAAGACACTATAGGAAATAAATTATATGCCATTTCAATAAGTAAAGATAATAAAATTATAATTCTTTCCTTTTCTCTGTCTCTCCTCATCTGGTTTTGCAAAGGCCAGATTATTTTTCTTTTAATATTTTTTGTTCTTTGAAACCAGCCTATCTACTGTCATTTGTCTTTGACTATTAACCGATGTTTCAGTTCCATATATGACCTAGTGTTCCTTCTAATATATGCCATTCTCCTGAACAACCATTAACCAGTTCCCTAATTACCTAAATGACTATCTTTTCTGTAATGCATAGCTTGGTTCTCAGAACCTGAGTCACTCCTGGTTTGTCTACTTCTCTGACTTCTTCCCCATCAGTTTTCCTTTCTTTACTAAGGGCCATGGTATTCCTCCTGAGGACATACGAGGGAAGCCATATGATATGATATTTTCCTTTTTTTTTTTTTTTTTGCTTCCCTTTTTAATTTCACATGACCCAGTTCTGTGTCATTCATGTAAAGGCAAGTACCAGGTTTTCATCATCCCTGATGGCTGAAAAATAATCTTTTGACAATATGGACCACACTTTCTTTATCCAAGAATCTTTGCAAGGACATTGTGGTTAAATCCACAGCTCTGCTGGAGTGGGGATTGCAGGCCATCAATATAGGCCGTTCCTTTTCCGATGAATAAAGGGACTTTGTCAACATGGCTATTCCCTTTACCACAGCAAGTAGAGGTAACTAACGATGACAAAATGTGCTCTCCAGGGCTCTAAAATAAGAGTTAGGTCTGATGCAGAATATCACTCTTCTTGAAGCCTTTGCAAATGTGTTTAAGGTAAATACATGTAGATATATCCCTAATCCCTTATGAATAGTGTTTGAGAACACAAGGAGATGAAGAAACAGAAAGCAAAATACATCTATGCCCTAACACTTTTCCTTGGAAATGAACTTTCCATCCATTAGTTATCACGGACACATAGGGAAAAGATGCTGAGAAAGGACTCTCACCCACAGGATGACAAAACCCACGGAGAGCTGTTGATACACAAAATGCCTCACTGTTTATTGAGATCTCAAGAAATTGCAGTGGAAATAATTAAATCTAACCATCTCTTGAGAAATTCTGGCCCTAAAGAATAGTATACTGAATGTTATTTCCGTTTCTCTTTGTCTAGAAAGGGGAAGTGGGACATTAAAACCCAAGACTACCTGAGTTCTTGATCAGGCTCAGAGGGCTCTCTTTCTCTTTCCCAGGACTTCCTACCTAAAGCCATAGGACTCAAAGGTCATCAGAGAGGGACTGCGCTCCAGTGAAGCCACTTTCTGTGATGCCACAAAGGTCATAGCAAGCACTTATCATCAATAGACTCCTGAGCAGTATACTTGGCTGGATTAGTCATGGGAAGGCCAAGAGGATCCCAAGCCTTCCAAACCGCTGAAGGCACCTGGGTCTCTCACCAAGGCTGTTTGTGAAACGAGTTGGTGTCACCTTCCCCATGTCTGAATTGGTAGTATTTGGGGGGTGACTATCAGCGCCAGCCCTATGGACACTGGATAAAGACAAGAATCCACCATTCTACCTTAGCCACCAAAGGTCAAGAAGCAATCAGGTTTCAAACAAATCCTTAGTGAAGTAATTCCATGCCCTGTATATGGGTATGGTTCTCCCACCCAATCAGGGCGCTTCTGACCAGGAAAAGGGCCACCCATGGAAAGCTTAAAGGGAACACCCACAACCATGCTAAAGACATGTCTGGAGTCTTCAACAGCGAGGACACGAGTACCGCCAGTTTCTATGGAAAATTGTGCCAAAACAGCCTCCCAATCTTCAAAACTGACCAAGCACCAAAGGCATACTCTATACCCTAGACCCTTAGGTCCAGGAAGGACTCATGTACTTTATGTCCACAGGAGCAATCACGGGGCATGTTGGGAGAGACCCATAGCCCAAGTGAAGCTATCTGAAAGACATTCATGCCCGTATCATTAGGACTACTTTTATATCCAAAAGGCCGCATTTGAGAGGATTTGAATGTTGAAGAACCTTGAGCATTCCCACAGGCTGGTGCAGCTACCCTCTGGGGAACTGAATGGAGATGTGGCATCACAAGCCTGCCCTAAAACTCTCATGACCATCCCCCAAGTGGTTTCATGCGATAAGCAAATAGTGCTTCTTGCCTATAATGGGCATGTTCTCATGGAGCCAGGAGAGGATGAATAATGTGTCAACAAGGGGCAACTACCGGAGGACAGACAATGGATGCTACAGGGTGGTGAGGAGATCCAGGAAGACAAAGATCAGGAGAATGAACAAGGGAGCTCCGAACAAAGGTCTGGCATTTTAGTATGGGAGGAGTTGCTCTGTACCTGGCTGCATTCCATATGAACTGGGTCCAAATTAAATAAAACGTCCTCTGGCCCAAGTCAATCCTTGAACACTTGATTTTGTTTTGTTTTTGTTTTCGTTTTTTGTCAAATGATGCACATGCACGTATTTGACAGAGAGAAAGAGAGATCACAATGAGGGGGTGGAGCTGGAGAGGGAGAAGCTGACTTGCCCCTGATATGGGAACCTGAGACCAGAGTCGATGCCATGGCCCTTGATCATGACTTGAGCTGAAGCCTGCCTCTGGACTGATGGAAACACCCTGGCACCCAATCTTTCCTTCTTTATACCTCCTAGTTCTATACAAGTACCGCTGCTTTGTCATTGTTCAGAAATTCAGGCGATTCGGATTTTGGCTTGGCCAGGTGTTGCTTGAGCTAACTGACCTGCTTCAAGAGATGATCTAGCTTGTCCTCTTGAAGTCAGTGCCTTGGCTATGGACAAACTATTCTCCCACGCATATTTGGGTAAAGAGAATTCCTCCATTGCTATCTTTTGCAGGGGGAATGACACTATGTTTTGTGGTGCTCTTCTTCTGTGGATGGTGATGGGAATCCTCTGTGCATCTGAATTTGGATCTCTGTTTCTGCTACCAGATGAGGGACATTTTCAGCACATATTTCTCAAAGACAAGTGGAGCCCTCTTTTTATCTCTCACTACTATTCTCTTTCAATAGGCACCTCTTTCTTGGAGTAAGATGACCTCCTTAAGCTAATTGTCATGTTCCACCATCCTTTCTTGTCTCGTCAGATTTGCTTCCATATTTTCCAGTTTTTTCTTCCAGGTCACTATTTGGATGCTCTGCTTCTGCCAGCTTCCTGGACTTTGCACCCAGTCTGCTAAAAATCATTTCATCAGTGACTCTTTAATTTTTTTAATCACGTTTAGCTCTGTGTTTCGAGACTCCTTGATGTCTTCTGTGTTTTTCTGATGTACAATGAGTCTCCTGGCTGCTGATTTCAATCTTCCAATGGGCGTGTTACATGTCGAAGTTTAACTTCAATTGCCTGCACATGATCATTTCTTGTTCTTTTTCCTCGACATCAAATCATTCTTCTATCTTTGCATTGGATCTAGGTCTCTGTCTTCTTTTCATTAGTTGAAAAGCCTATTTTGTTTTCTATCCTGGGTGTAATTTTTTTAGGATAATGAGATCATGGCATACCATGGGGCTGCCCCTTGTGGGAGTCTCCCATATGTGTGGCATGCATGCTCCATGCTGTGTATTGTGGCTGTCCCTGGTCCTTGGAGCCAGTCATCTGCAGAGGCTCTCCTGGCCTGCAATTTGGAGTGTTTGGGGTCTGGGCTGAATATGATGAGGCTTAGCTTGGTGTGCTCTGGTGTGCTTGTGAATGGAGATGTTCAGCCAACTCAATGGAATAAACGCCTGTTGAATGCTGTGGTCAGGGGAGAGCATATAGTTAGCGCTTTTTTCTAGTCCCCCACGGTAGAGTCTGTTCTCCTGGGTCTAAGCAACTGGGACTGCAAAATGGAGTTCCCTAAGTGTTCCATGGTTGGGATTTTGTGTTTGCAGATTAGGCCGCTAATGACCTCACTGACCTGTCTTTGGCCAGTAGCTCAGTCTTTATGTTACTGGGGCAAGAGCTCAAAATTTCTTCTGTCCCCATTGAGTCATCTCCACGAACACTGGCTCTCACGAATGCATTGCCAGAACCAACCATCTTCTTACGTGTCTCCTGGGATTGTCTCTGATCATGGTTTCCATGCTGTCTGAATCTGTTTGCTTGTTGGTGTCATCTCCAGGAGAAACACAGTGTTCTCTCGAGTCGATGTCTGCTAAGAGTGCTGATCTGAAAATTCTGGACTCAAGACACTTTGTTGGCAAGAACTCGTGACATTCAGACCCTCTGCTGGTCGCAGCCACTGGCATTGGGAAACATGATTATCTGAGTTCCCAGTGTGTTCCTCACTCCTGTGGCTTTGCCCTTTGCATTGTCTCACTGCCCTCTGAAGCACTCCCCATGTCTCCCAAAACCATATTTCCAGGCTTCTGCCAAAGTTTCTTTGAATTCTTTTATCTTTTGCTGTGGAGTTTGCTTTGTACGCTTCAGGTTCATTTCTGCCATATTACAATTAATGTGGTAATATTCCAGTTGTGTTCCTGGATAAAGACAAGCCTGGAGTTCTCAGATACTATTACCATCTCACTGTCCTCCAAAAGCACCACAGACTCTTCCCCAGCCATAAGCAAGAATGAATTCTTGCCACTTGCCCATGTGGCAGTGTTGTGGAGAGCATTGGACTACATCACATCTATCAATCTCAGAAAGATAAATAATATACAATTTTATTCTCTAATGGTAGTCAAGGAACATGGTAAAAATCAAGTGAAAAGGGGACAAAAAACATGACTCTAACCAGGCACCCACAATTTGGTGTTTGTTTGAAGGCAGATTAGTGAGAATATGTGTTTATAGGAGAAGACTACCTGGGAAATTCTTTGCAGGAACTGTGGCTGATAGTGATTGAATGTGAGCTTTCAAGGCATATCAAATTGAATTTAAAGACCTTTAAAGACCGACTTCCTATCTCCTGAAATTTTGTTATCAGTGTTATGTGAAACACACACACACACACACACACACACACACACACACAAACACACACCAATAAGACACACAAAATATTGGGTGGAAGTGAGGAATGATCTAAAGGAATCAAACTCCAAAGAAAATACCATAAAGGGGAAAAGGACAGTAAATCCAAGTTGGACAAAAACAAAAATGAGAACATTAACTAATTACCTATCAATAATTAGTTAAAGTATTCAGGACTAAATTCTCATTTCCCTATAAACAGATTTTTGGAAAGCTGAATATTTAAAAGTAAAAAAAAAAAAGGCAAAAAAGGTCCACAAGAAAGCAGCAAAAACTAAACAAGCTTGTCCTTCTGTTGCCCATAGGAGATTTCTTTCCACTAAAGATACACATAGCTTGGAAGAGACCTATAGCACAAGTGAAGCCATCAGAAAGACAATATTTTGCATTTCAAGATGAAAACGTGTATCTCCAAAAGGACGTATTGAAGAGGATTCAAGTGTTGAAGAATCTTGAGCATTCCCACCAGGTTTTGCAGCTACCTCTGGGAAACTGAATGGAGAAATGGCAGCAGAAGACTGCATTAAACCTCTCATTACTATCCCCAAATGGCTTCAGATGATAAGCAAACAGTGCCTCTTAAGGAAGATGGGCATGTTCTCATGGAGCCCCGAGAGGATGAACAATGTGACAACAAAAGGCCATTACATTGGGACAGACAGTCCCACTGTATGCTACAGTCCCACCGTATGCTACAGGTTGGAGGGGAGATCCAGGAAGACAAATAATTGGAGAATGAACAAGGGAGCTCAGACCTAAGGTCTAGCATTTTAGCATGGTGGGAAGTACTCTATACCTGACTGCATTCCATGGGGACCTAGTTCTAAATTAAATAAACCATCCTCTGGCCTCAGTCAATCCTTGTAAAATGTTTTTGTTTTTGTATTTGTTTTTTATCAAATGATGCACATGCACGTATTTGACAGAGAAACAGAGAGATTACCGTCAGGTAGTGGCACTGGAGAAAGGGGATCAGACTTGCCTCTTAGCATACTCTGAGACCAGAATCGAGGCCATGACCCTTGGATCATGAGATGAGTAATGCCCGCCTCTGAATTGATGGACACACAGTGGCCAAAACTTTTGTCTTTTTAATACCTCACCGTTCTAGACAAGAACCACTTCTCTGTATTGTTCAGAAAATGCTTGGTCAGGCGTTGCTTGCTCTATATGACCTGCCTCTAGACCTGCAATGACTTGTTTTGAAGTAAGTGACTTGGCTATGTACACACTACTTCCCCAAACATAGTTGGGTAAAGAGTATCCCACCATTGCTAGCTTGGCAGGGGGAATGACACTATGTCTTCTGTTGCTCTACTTCTGTTGATGGTTATAGGACACCTCTCTGACTCTTAATATGGATCTCGGTTTCTGCTCCCAGATGAGGGACAATTTCAGTTCTGATTTCTCAAAGAAATATTTGGCCCTCTTTCTTCTCTCGCTCCTAGGTCTCCTACAATAAACACCTTTTTTCATTCCTTGGAGCTGATGATTTCCCTAATCTCATTGTCATGTTCCATCATTCTTCACTTTTTCATTGGCTTTGCTTCCTTTTTTTCCAGTTTTTGTCATCCAGGACACTAGTTTGATCCTCTGCTTCTTCCAGGTTCTTGAGATTTGCCTGCAGTCTGTTACCAATCCTTTCATCAGAGACTCTTTATTTTATTTTATTAATTTATATTATTTTATTTTTATCACTTTTATCTCTGTGGTTCAAGACTCCCTAATGCCTTCTGTGTTTTTCTGATGTACAGTGAGTATCCTGGCTGCTGCTTTCCATCTTTTTGCGGTCGTGTTACATGTACAGTTTCCACTTTGATTGCCTGGTCATGATCATTTCTTCTTTGCCTTCGGCATCAGTTGATTCTTCCATTTTGCATTGGATCTAGATATCTCTCTTCTTCTCTGTACTCAAAAAGCCCATTCTTTTTTCTATTTTTTAAAAATTTTCAGCATAACAGTATTCATTATTTTGCACCACACCCAGTGCTGCATATAATACATGGCCTCTATAATATCCACCACCTGGTTCCCCCAACCTCACACCCCCTACCACTTCAAACCCCAAAGATTGTTTTTCGGAGTCCATAGTCTCTCATGGTTCACTTCCTTTTATTTCCCTCAACTCCCTTCTACTCTCTAACTCCTCAAGTCCTCCATGTTATTTGTTATGCTCCAGAAGTAAGTGAAACCATATGATACTTGACTCTCTCTGCTTGAGTTACTTCACTAGAATAATCTCTTCCAGTACCGTCCATGTTGCTATAAAAGTTGGGTATTAATCCTTTCTGATGGAGGCAAAATACTCCATACACTATATGAACCATATCTTCCTTATCTATTCATCCCTTGAAGGTATCTTGGATCTTTCCACAGTTTGGCGACCGTGGGAATTGCTGCTATAAACTTTGGGTTACAGATGACCCTTCTTTTCACTGCAGAGTCATAGAGAAGCTCCATTTTTTATTTCTTGAGAAATCTCAATACCGTTCTCCAAAGAGGCTGCACCAATTTGCATTCCCATCAACAGTGTAGGAGGGTTCCCCTTTCTCCACATCCCCTCCAACACACGTTTCCTATCTTGCTAATTTTGGTCATTCAACTGGTGTAAGGTGATATTTCGATGTGCTTTTCATTTGAATCTCCCTGATGACTGGTGATGATGAACATTTTTTCATGTGTCTGACAGCTCTCTGTATGTCTCCATTGGAGAAATGTCTGTTCATATCATTCGCCCATTTTTTGATATGATTGTCTGTTTTTTGAGAGTTGAAGTTGAGGAGTTCTTCATAGATCGTGGATATCAAACTTTTGTCTGTACTGTCAATTCCAAATATCTTCTCCCACTCCGTGAGTTGCCTCTTTGTTTTCTTATCTGTGCAGAAGCTTTTGATTTTGACCCCTTTCCCTCTAACTACCCATGTCCTCCATGCTTTTAGTTATGCTCCACAAATAAGTGAAACCATATGATAATTGACTCTTTCTGCTTGACTTATTTCACTCAGCATAATCTCTTCCAGTCAAATCCATGTTGATACAAAAGTTGGGTATTCGTCCCTCTGATGGAGTCATAATACTCCATAGTGTATATGGACCATATCTTCCTTATCCATTTGTCTGTTGAAGGGCATCTTGGTTCTTTCCACAATTTGGTGACCCGCCATTGCTGCTATAAACATTGGGGTACAGATGGCCCTTCTTTTCACTACATCTGTATCATTGGGGTAAATACCCAGGAGTGCAATGGCAGAGTCATAGGGAAGTTCCATTTTTAATTTCTTGAGGAAACTCCACACTGTTCTCCAAAGAGGCTGCACCAACTTGCATTCCCACCAACAGTGGAAGAGGGTTCCCCTTTCTCCACATACCCTCCAACACATGTTGTTTCCTGTCTTGCTAATTTTGGCCATTCTAACTGGTGTAAGTTGATATCTCAATGTATCTCTTGAAAGAAGTTTCTGTGGCTCATATCAGAGATTACTGCCTATATTCTCCTCTAGGATGCTGATGGATTCCTGTCTCACGTTGAGGACTTTTATCCATTTTGAGTTTATCTTTGTGTATGGTGTAATAGAATGGTGGAGTTTCATTCTCCTACATATAGCTTTCCAGTGTTCCTTCACCATTTATTGAAGAGACTGTATTTTTACAACTGTATATTTTTTCCTGTTTTGTCGAAGGTTATTTGCCTATAGAGTTGAGGGTCCATATTTGGGCTATCTATTATATTCCACTAGTCTATGTGTCTATTTTTTATGTCAGGACCATTCTGTCTTGCTGATCACAGCTTTGTAGTAACGCTTGAAATCAAGTAATGTGATGCCCCCAGTTTTATTTTTGTTTTTCAACATTTCCTTAGCTATTCAGGGTCTCTTCTGATTCCATTCAAAATTTAGGATTATTTGTTGCACCTCTTTGAAGAATACCAGAGCAATTTTGATTGGAATGGCATTAAAAGGATAAATTGCTCTAGGTAGTATAGACAATTTCACACTGTTTATTCTTTTGATGCAAGAGCATGGAATGGCCTTCCATCTTTTTGTGTCTTCTTCAATTATTTTCATGAGTGTTCTGTAGTTCCTCGAGTACAATTCCTTTACCTCTTTGGTTAGGTTTATTCCCAGGTACCTTATGGTTCTTAGTGCTATAGTAAATTGAATTGATACTCTAATTTCTTTTTCTGTATTTTCATTGTTAGTGTACAAGAAAACCACTGATTTCTTCACATTGACTTTGTATCCTGCCATGTTGATGAATTGCTGTATGAGTTTTAGTGGTTTGGGGGTGGAGTCTGTTGGGTTTTCCATATAAAGAATCATGTTATCTGCAAAGAGAAAGAGTTTGAATTCTTCATTTCCAATTTGAATACCTTTTATTTCTCTTTGTCGTCTGACTGCTGTTGCTAGGACTTTTAATACTATGGTGAACAAACAGCTTAGAAACCATGAAAAAGAATGAGGGAAATAAATGATGCCAGGAAACGTTCCAACGTCAGAATTATCAAAATCCCTGAAGGTAAGGATAAAGAAAGAAGTCTCAAAGATCTAGTGAAACAAGTTCTTCATGAAAAAATTCCCAATCTCACATATTAAACCAACAATCATGTACTAGAAGTCTAACAGTCTCCTCCCAAGATTATAGATAACAAAAACAAACCATCAAGAAAACTGATAGTCAAATTGAGGAATCATAATCGAAGGTATAGTCTTTTGAAAGCCACTAGTACATAGAGGTTCCTTACTTACAGAGGAAAGCCCATCAGAATCACGTCAGACCTCTCCACAGAGACGTCTCAAGCAAGAATGGCCTGGAAAGATATATTCAGGGCACTAAATAAGAAGAACATGCAGCAGGAATACTTTATCCAGCAAGACTGAGATTAAAAATGGATGGAGAGATAAAGAGTTTCCAAGACCGGCAAGGCTTAAAAGACAATGCAACTACCAAGCCGACACTGAATGAATATTAATGGGGGTTCTATAAAAGAGGAAAAAATCCTAAGAATAGCATTGAACAGAAATATAGAGACAATTTTCAGAATGATAGAATTCAAAGGTCACACAATGTCAATAAAAAACATATCTATCAATAATCACTCTCAATGTGAAAGGCCTAAATGTCCCCCCCAAAAATGGCACAGGGTTGCACGTTGGATAAAATGACAGGATCCGTCCATACGTTGTCTACGAGAGACTTTTGAACCTAAAGATACACCCAGACTGAAAGTGAAAAGACGGAGAAACATCTTTCATGCCAATGTACTCAATAGAAGGCTGGTGTAGCAATTCTCATATCCGATAAATTAGATTTTAAACTAACGACTATAGTCAGAGATACAGAAGGACATTACATAATTCTTAAAGCGACTATCAACCAAGATGATCTAACAACTGTAAATAGCTCTGCCCCCAATATGGGGGCAGCCAATTACATAAGAAAACTGTTAATCAAGATAAAAAGTCATATTAATATGAATGCATTAATAGTAGGAGATCTAGGGACGCCTGGGTGGCTCAGTTGGTTAAGCAACTGCCTTCGGCTCAGATCATGATCCCAACGTCCTGGGATCGAGTCCCACATCAAGCTCCTTGCTCGGCAGGGAGCCTGCATCTTCCTCTGCCTCTGCCTGCCATTCCGTCTGCCTGTGCTCACTCTCTCTTCCTCTCTCTCTCATGAATAAATAAAATCTTTTTAAAAAAAGTAGGAGATCTTAACACACCTCTTTTATAAATAGACAGATCATCCAAGAAGAAAATCCATTAAAAAACAATATGCCCCCTATATAGGAGCAGCCAATTACATAAGAAACTGTTAGACAAGATAAAGAGTCATATTGATATGAATACATTATAGTAGGAGATCGTAACCTGCCTAATATCATCCAAGCAGAAAATCCATAAAGAAAGCATTAAATGACACATTGGACCACATGGACCTCATTGATATATACAGAATATTCCACCCTAAAACCACAGAATAATCATTTTTTCAAGTGCACATAGAACATTCACAAGAATAGACCACATACTGGCTCACAAATCAGGACTCAACCTATACCAAAAGAATGAGAATATTCCCTGCATATTCTCAGATCACAATGCTTAGAAACTGGAGATCAATCACATGAAAAAGTTCCTAAGGAACTCAAACACCTGGCAGCTAAAGAGCTCCTTGGTTAAGAATACTTGGATCACCACACACAAAAATAGACTCCCAATGGATGAAAGACATCAATGTGAGAAAGGATTTCATCAAAATCCTTGAGGAGACCAGAGGCAGCATCCTCTTTGACCTCAACCGCAGCAACATCTTTCTAAGAACATCACCAAAGTCAACAGAAGCAAGGAAACAAATGAACTATTGTGATTTCATCAAGATCAAAAGGAAACAGTGAGCAAGACCAAAAGATAACTGACAAACTGGGAGAAGATATTGCAAATGACATATCCAATAAAGGGCTAGTATCCAATATGTATAAAGAGCTTGGAAAACTCAACACACAAAGAACAATGTAATGCTCTGCAACCATCAAAAGAAAAGAAATCTTGCCATTTGCAATGACGTGAATGGAACTAGAGGGTATTATGCTTAACGAAATAAGCCAATCGGAAAAAGATAACTATCATATGATTTCCTTGATATGAGGAAGTGGAGATGCAATGTGGGGAGTTTGGGGAGTACAAAAAGAACAAATGAAAGAACATGGGATTGGGAGGGAGACAAACAATAAAGGACTCAATCTCAAAAACTAGACTGAGGGTTGCTGGGGTGAGGGGGGACAAGAGGGGGTGGTGGGGATATGGACTTCGGAGAGGGTATATGCTATGATTAGTCCTGTGAATTGTGTAAACTTGGCGATTCACACACCTGCATCACTGGGGATAAAAATAAGTTATATATTGATAAAAATAATGAATTAAGGACTTTAAATTTTTTTTAAAAGATAGAAATCTTGAATCAACCAGGAGATCAAAGAACTCAAACAATTCAGGGAAAACAATGAGAATGAAGACATTTTGGTCCAAAACCTATGGGATACAGCAAAGATGGTCATAATGGAGAAATACATATCCATCCAAGCTTCCCTCAAAAAATATGTAAAAACCCAGAATACACCAGCTGTCTCTACACCTTAATGAACTGGAGAACCAACAACAAATCAAACCCACTCCATACATAAGAAGGAAAATAATCAAGATTAGAGCAGAGATCAATGAGGTAGAAACCAGAGATACAGTAGAATTTATCGATGAAACTAAAGTTGGTTTTTTGAAAGAATCAATAAGATCGACAAACAATTGCCACACTAATCTTAAGGAAAGAAATAAAGCCAAAATTAATAAAACTATGAATAAAAAGGGAGAGATAGAAACTAACACGAAGGAAACAATTATCAGAAGTTATTATCAATAGTTATATGCCAATAAGCTAAGCAATCTAAATGAAATAGATGCATTCCTGGAAAATTTTAAGTGCCCAAATTGAACCAGGAAGAAATTAACAACCTGAATAGAACGATATCAAGTAACTAGATTTAAGCAATGATTAAACACCTCCCATGGGGCACCTGGGTGGCTCAGTGGGCTAAGCCCCTGCCTTCAGCTCATGTCATGATCTCAGGGTCCTGGGATCGAGTCCCATATCGGGCTCTCTGCTCATCAGGGAGCCTGCTTCCCTCTCTCTCTGCCTGCCTCTCCATCTACTTGTGATTTCTCTCTGTCAAATAAATAAATAAATAAATCTTCAAAAAAAAAAAAAAACCTCCAAAAAACTAGAGACTAGTACCTGAGGGATTCCCTGGGGAATTCTACCAAACTTTCAAAGAAGAAATAACACCTATTCTCCTGAAGCTGTTTCAAAAATTGAACCAGAAGAAAACTTCCAGAATCTTTATATGAATCCAGCATTACCCTGATCCTTTAACCAGGCAAGGACACTATCAGAACAGAGATTTTTAGACCAATATCACTGATGAATAAGTATGCTAAGATTCTCAGCAAGATCCTAGAACAGAATCCAACAGCACATTTAAAAAAAAAAAAAATCCACCATTACCAGGTGGGATTCATCCGTGGGCTACAAGGATGATTCAACATTTGCAAATCAATCAATGTGATAGAACAAATCAATATGAGAAGAGAGAAGAACCACATGGTCCTCTCAATTGATGCAGAAAAAGCATTGGACAAAATCTAGCATCCGTTCCTGATCAAAACTCTTCAAAGTATAAGGATAGAAGGACCATTCATGAACTTCATCAAATCTTTGAAAGACTCACAGAAAATATCATTGTCAAAGGGAAAAAGCTTGCAGCCTTCCTTTTGAGATCAGAAACTTAAGGAAACCCACTCTCACCAATCTAGTGCAACAAAATATTAGAAGTCCTAGCAATAGCAATCAGACAACAAAGAGAAATAAAAGGTATCCAAATTGGCAATGAAGAAATTAAGCTCCTCTCTTTGCACATGCCATGATTCTTTATATGGGAAATCCAAAAGACTCCACCCCGCAAACTACTAGAACTCATATAGCAATTCAGTAATGTGTCAGGATACAAAGTCAATGTATAGAAACAAGGGCTTTCTTTTACACTAACAATGAAAATTCCGAAAGGGAATTTACAGAATCAATTTCATTTACTATAGCACCAAGAAGCATAAGATACCTGGGAATAAACCTAAACAAAGAGGTAAAAGAACTGTATTTGAGGAACTACAGAACACTCGTGTAAGAAATGGAGGAAGACACTAAAATAAGGAAAACCATTCCATGCTCTTGGATCCGAATAATAAACATTGTGAAAATGTCTAAACTGCCTCTAGCAATCTATCCTTTTAATGCCATTCCCATCAAAATTCTACAGGTATTTTTCAAAGACCTGGAGCAAATAATCCTAAAATTTATATGGAATCAGAAGAGAAGCTGAATTGCTAATGAAATCTTGAAAAACAAACATATAACTGAGAGCATCACATTACCTGATTGCAAGTTTTACTACAAAGCTGTGATCACCAAGACAGCATGGAACTGGCTTAAAAAGTGACACGTAGACCAGTGGAACAGAGTAGAGAGCCCAGATATGGACCCTCAACTCTATGGACAAATAATCTTCGACAAATCAGGAAAAAAATATACAGTGGAAGAAAGACAGTCTCTTCAATAAGTAGTGATGGGTACACTGGACAGCTATATGTAGAAGAATGAAACTCGACCATTCTCTTACACACTACACAAACATATCTTAAAATTGATAAAGACTTCAGCATGAGACAGGTATCCATCAGAATCTTAGAAGAGAAGATAGGCAGAGATTTCTTTGATATCAGTCACAGCAACATATTTCTATATACGGTTTCAAGGAAAAAACAAAAGAAAAAATGAACTTTAGGCTTTATCAAAATCAAAAGCTACTGCACAGCAAAGGAAACAGTCAACAAAACAAAGAGGCAACCCACGAAATGGGAGAAGATATTTGCAAATGACAGTACAGTCAAAAGGTTGATATCCAGGATCTATAATGAACTCCTCAAACTGAACACACACAAAACAGACAATCATATCAAAAAATGGGCAGAAGATATGAACAGACTCTTCTCTAAGACATACAAATGGCTATCAGACACATGAAAAAATGTTCATCATCACTAGCCATCAGGGAGATTCAAATGAAAACCACATTGAGATACCACCACACCATTTAGAATGGCCAAAATTAGCAAGACAGGAAACAACATGTGTGGGAGAGGATGTGGAGAAAAGGGAGTCCTCTTACACTGTTGGTAAGAATGCAAGTTGGTGAAGCCGCTTTGGAAAACAGTTGGAGGTTTCTCAAGAAATTAAAAATAGAGCTTCCCTATGACCTTGCAATTGCACTAGTGGGTATTTACACCAATGCTACAGATATAGTAAAAAGAAGGGGCATCTGTATGCACTGTTTATAGCAGCAATGTTCATGGTTGTCAAACTGTGGAATGAACCAAGATGCTTTTCAATGGACGAATGGATAAGGAAGATGTGGTCCATATAGACTATGGAGTATTATGCCTCCATCAGAAAGGACGAATACCCAACTTTTGTAGCAAAATGGAAGGGACTGGAAGAGATTATGCTGAGTGAAATAAATCAAGCAGAGAGAGTCAATTATCATACGGTTTCATTTACTTGTGGAGCATAACAAATACCATGGAGGACAAGGGGTAATCAAAAGGAGAAGGAAGTTGAGGAAAATTAAAAGGGGTATAGAGAATCATGAGAGACTATAGAATCTGAAAAACAATCTGAGGGTTTTAAGAGGCGGTGGTTTGGAGGTTGGGAGAACCAGCTGGTGGGAATGGGAGAGGGCATGGATTGCATAGATCACTGGGTGTGGTGCAAAAACAATGAATAATATAAAGGAAAAAAAAGAAATTAACAAAATATAAGTGTTATGTGAAATGCACAGTGATAACACACACTCACACACACAGAGAGATAAGACACAAAAAGATGGGGAGGAAGTGATGAATCACACTAAAGGAAGCAAGCCTCAAAGAAAATACCATAAAGGGGAAAGGAACAGAGAATCTAAGTCACAAACCAAACAAAATGGGAAATGTAACTCCTTCATTATCAATATGTAGTTCAGGTATACAGGACTAAAGTCTCCTATCACAACAAAAACATTGTTGGATGAAGGATTTGGGAAGACAAAGATTATGCTATTGGCAACGAGAAGAGAGCCAAAGTAATTGTGCGTATGGCAGATAGATTTTATAGCTTTAAGAGACAAAAGATTATGGGAAGGTGTTTTGTCTTGATGGAGCATCAAAACATCAGAAATGTGGATGAATTGCAATGTATACACCACATTCCTGGCTGTATCTAAATGTTGGAAGCATATTATCAGAATGGAATGGAGATTAGGACCACAATCCAATATTGTTGGGGACTATGATATCCACTTACAGCACAGGACAGATCATCCAGATGGAAGATGCTAAGGAATAAAAGACGTCATCATGGGCTCTCTAGACCAACTGAACTTTGGGGAAACATGCATAAGATTGAGTCCCTGAGGACCGTAAGAGAAGTTCTTTCCAAGGTCATACCTTACATTGTCTATTACAGATCCTGTGCTGGAGTCCAACTCTAGTCGTCATTAATAGAAGGCATTTCAATTACTATTTTATAAACTTATGAACACGAAGGTAAGAAAAAAGAAAAAAATCACTTATGAATGGTTAAAACAGACAGACACTAATAGGTGGAAAACAGTACACACTCGAGAACTAGCAATGAATCAAAGAAAGAAAATCAAAAGGAAAATCAGAAAGTACCTTGAACAAAGAAAATTCAAGAAACTTATAAGATGATGCCAAAATATTTGATGGGGAAAGAATATAGGATTAAATGAGTGTACTTCCAAAAATTCAAAACACTGAAAAAAAGGAACCTAACATGAGGCCATAAGAAACTAAAAAAGAAGAATCAATCTCTAAGTTAACAGGAAAAAGAAAATAATGCATATGATCATCGAAATAAAAGAAATACAAACAAACCAATACAAAAAAATCAGGAGAACTCACAGGTCAGTTTAGAAAACTTTAACAAACTGGAGGAGCCATTACCTGGAAAAAACTGGGAGACAAGCATACAGCTGAAAAAATGAGACCACATGACAACTGATAGAAAGGAAAAAAAATTCTAAAAGACTTCTATACAGAATTATGCTGGCAAACAAGAACTGAGAGAAAAGGATTTATTCCAAGACACATATCAAATTCCAATATTAGATCAGGAAACCCACAAAATCTGAGCTCTCTACTAATGACAAAGCGTTTGCAGCAGCAATCAAACACCTCCTAATACACAGAAGGCCAGGTCAAAATCATTTTCCTAGTCAACATTTCTAGATATTTAATAAATTCAGTGTCATTTCTTCTCATTGATTCCAGAAATGGAGGAGGCGGGCAAATTCTGATGTACATGTATAAGGAACTAATTCAGATAAGGACATTATAGGAAACAAATTCCATGCCATTTTAATAAGTAAAGATAATATATAAATAATTCTGTCCTCTTCTCTGTCTGTCTTCATCTGGTTTTGCAAGGGCCAGTTTGTATTTATTTTAATTTTTTGATATGTAGAGGAAGCCAGCCTATTATCCATCGTTTGTTTTTGACAGAGCATTCACTGATACTTTAGCTCCATATACGACCTAGTGCTCATCTTAATATATGCCACAACTTCTCAAAACCCATTAACCAGTTCCCTCATCCCCTTCATGTCTCCCTTTTTTGTAACCCTAAGCTTGTTTCAAAGAGTGCTGAGTCACTCAGGAGTGATATCCATTTGCCTCCTTCTGTAATTTCTTCCCCTTCAGTGTTCCCTTTCTTTACTAAGAGCCAAGGTATTCTACTTCCTTTACTCAGGGCCAAGGTATTCCTCATGAGGCACACACAGGGGAAGCCATATGATATTGCCCTTTGTCTGCTTGCTTTTTTCATTTTTTTAAAAAGATTTTATTTATTTATTTGACAGAAAGAGAGAGATTACAAGTAGGCAGAGAGAGAGAGGAGGAAGCAGGCTCCCTGCTGAGCAGAGAGCCCGATGCGGGACTCGATCCCAGGATCCTGAGATCATGACCTGAGCTGAAGACAGTGGCTTAACCCACTGAGCCACCCAGGCGCCCCACCTTTTTCATTTTGAATCACCCTTTTCTGTGTCATTCCTGTCAATGCAAGTAGCAGGGATTCATCCTCCCTGATGACTGAGGAATACTCTGTTGCCAATATTAACCACACTTTCTTTATCCTCTAGTCTTTGCAAGGGTATTGCCACTCAATCCACAGTTCTGTCCAGTGGGCATGGCAGGCCATCGATATAGGCCATTCCTTTTCCTCTTATTGAAAGGACTTGATCAAAATATCTATACTTATTACCACAGCAGGTCAAGTTACCTAATGAGGACAAGGGGTGCTGTGCAGGGCTCTTCCTTCAGCATTAGCTCTCATGTAGAATGTCACTCTCCTTGAAGCCTTTGCAAAGGTGTTTAAGGTAAAATCAAGTAGACAGAGCCCTAATCCCTAATGACAGGTGTTTCAGAACAGTAGGAAATGAGGACACATAAAGCACAATACATCCATGCCCTAACATTTTTCCTTGAAAACGGACTTTCCATACCTTAATACTCACTGACCCATAGTGAAAAGACAATGAGAAAGGACTCTCTCACCACAGGATGACAAACACCACAGAGATCTGATGATATCCAAGAGGCCTCATTGTTTACTGAGATCTGTAGAAATTGCAGTGGAAATAGGGAAACCTTGCCATCTTTGTATAAATGTTGGCCCAAATGATGGTATACCGATTGTCATTTTCTTTTATCTTTGTCTCGAAAGGGGAAGTGGGAAATTAACACAAGACAACCTGAGTTCTTGATCAGTCATAGAGAGCTCTTTTTCTGTCCTTCCAGGGGCTTCTCCAGAAAGGCATAGGATTAATAGGTCATGAGAAAGGGAATGGTGCTTCAGAGGATCCAGCTTTTATGATGTCACAAAGCTTTGAGGTCATAGCCATGCCTGAACACTACACTTGGCAGGAGTAGTCATGGGTGGGCCAAGAGGTTCTCATGCCCTCCCAAACTGCTGGAGCCGCCTGGGTCTCTCACCAAGGCAGTTTGCAAAGCAAGTTGGTGTCACATTCTCTTTTGCCAAATATGTAATCTTTGGTCATGACTGTCAGCACCATCCATCTAGATGGATGGATAAAGGCAAGAACCCACCATTTCATCCTACCCACAAAAGGCCAAGAAAGAACCAGGCCTCAAACAAAGTGTCAGGGGCGGAACACCATGCGCCACACATACATATGGTCCTCCTAGCCAATAAGGGTGCTTCTGACCAAGAAAAGGGACACCCAAGGAAAACTCAAAGGGAACACCCAAAACCATTCCAAAGACATATCTGGAGTCTTCAACAGCAAGGACTCCAGTACTTTAACGTCTCAAGAAATCATGCCAAAAGAGTTTCTCAATCTTCAAAACTGACCAAGCACCAAAGGCAGACTTTACAACCTAGAACGTGAGGCACAGGACAGACGCATGTACTTGGAGTCCACATGAGTAAGCATGGATCATGTTGCAAAAAGCCCATAGCCCAAGTGAAGCCATCTGAAAGACTTTCATGCCCTTTTTGGATGTCAACATGTATCTCCAAAAGTCATCATTGAACATGATTCGAATGTCGAGGAACCTTGAGCATTCCAACAGGGTGGTGCAACTACCCTCTGGGGAACTGAATGGAGATGTGGTAGCACAAACCTGCCTTAACCCTCTCATGACCATCTCCGAAATGGTTTCATTTGATAACCAAACAATGCTTTTTGCGAAGACAGGCATGTTATAAAGAAACCAAGACAGGTTGAACAATGTGACAACAAAGGGCCATTACAGCGGGGCAGAAAGCTGATGGCACAGGTTGGTGAGGAGATACAGGAAGAAAAAGAACAAGAGAATTAATAAGGGATCACATAGCGAAGGTCTGGCATTTTAGGATGGTTGGAGGTACTCTGTACCTGGCTGCATTCTATAGGGACCTAGGTCCAAAAAATAAATAAATAAATAAATAAATAAATAAATAAATAAAATAAACCATCATCTGGCCCCAGTAAATCCTTGTAAACTCTTTTTGTGTTTGTTTTTTGGCAAATTATCCACATGCACTTTTGACAGAGAGACAGAGATAACAGTCAGGGGGTGGAGCTGGAGAGGGAGAAGCAGACTTTTCCCAGAGCAGGGAATCTGAGACCATTGTTGATGCCATGATCCTGGGGTCATGAGTTGAGCTAAAGGCTGCCTTTGAACTGATGGACACACCCTGGGACCCAAACTTTGTCTTCCTAATACCTCCTAGTTCTAGAAAAGAACCACGGCTCTCTCACTCTTCAGAAATGCATGGGATACAGATTTTTGCTTGGGTTGGTGTTGCTTGCTCTATCTGAACTGCTTCAAGAGCTGGTATTGCTTGTCAACTTGAAGTCAGTGACTTGACTATGAAGACATTTCTCTCCCATGGATATTTTCTTAAAGAGAATACATTCATTGCGAACTTTTGAGGGGTTTGGCACTATATCTTGTGTTGCCCTTTTTCTGTTGATGGTGATTGGAATCCTCCCTATCTCCAAATATGGTTCTCCATTTTTGCTCCAAGATGAGGGACATTTTCAGCTCTGATTTCACGAAGAAAAGTTTGGCCCTCTTTTTTCTTTCTCTCCTAGGTCTCCTCATATAAGCACCTCTTTCTATTACTTGGAGTCAATGATTTCCCTAAGCTCATTGTCATGGTCCATCATTCTTTCTTCTCTCTTTGGATTTGCTTCCTTACTTTCTAGTCTTTTTCTTCCAGGTCACTCATTGGATCCTCTGATTCTACCAGACTGCTGGACTTTGCATCCAGTCTGTTACCAATCTTTGCATCAGGAACTCTTTATTTTCTTTTATTTTTATCAGTTTTATCTCTGTGATTCGAGACTCCCTGATATCTTCTGTGTTTTCTGATGTACAGGGAGTATCCTGGCTGCTGCTTTCAATCCTCCATCAGGCGTGTTATATATAGAGGTTTCACTCTGATTGTCTGGCCAAGATCATTTCTTGTCCTTTTTCCTCGGCATCAATTGATTCTTTCATCTTTGCACTGGATATAGGTCTCTGACTTCTTCTCTGAATTCGAAAAGCCCATTCTGTTTTCTACACTGAGGGTAATTTCTTTTGGAAGAATGGATCATAGATTGCTCAAGACTGGCCCTTGAGTCAGTCTTGCGGGTGTGTGGTATGCATGCCCTCTGCTGTTGTGTTGTGGCTGTCCCCTGTCCTTAATGCAGTCTTCTTCAGAGGCTCTCATGCCTGAGCAAAATAGGGTGAGGTTTAGCATGGTGGGCTCCGGTGTACCTGTGAAAGAAGATGTTGAACCAACTCATCAGAACGTATGGCTTCAGAATGCTGTGGTCAGGAAAGAGCATGTGGGCAGGGCTTTTTTCTAGTTCCCTACAGGAGACTCTGTTCTCCTGGGACTAAGCAACATGGACTGAGGAAGGCAGTCCCCCCAGAGTTCCACAATTATGACTTCGTGTTTGCAGGTTAGGCAGCTAATGTCCTCATCACCCTATCTTTGAACAGTAGGTCAGTCTTGATATTGCTCGTGAGAAAGCCCAAAATTTATTTTGCCACCATAAAGTCATCTCCTTGCACATTGCCTATCACGGATGCACTGCCAGAAGACACTATCTTCCCACTGTGTCTCCTGGTACTGTCTTTGATCATGGTTTCTAGGCTGTCTTCACCTGTTTGCTTGTTGGTGTTTTCTCCAGGAGAAACTCAGTGTTCTCTCGAGTCTATGTCTGCAAGTCTGCTGATCTTAAATCTCCAGGACTCAAGACTCATTTTTGGCAAGAACTCATGCCATTCAGACCCTTTGATGGTCACAGCCAATGGTTTCAGGAAACATGCTCCTTGTAACTTCTCAGTGTGCTCCTGTCTCCTGTGCCATTTTCTTTCACATTGGCTCACTTTTTTATGAAGCACCAACTGCCGATGTCTTCCCAAAGCCATGTCTCCAACTTCACCAATAGTCTCTGCTACTTCTTTTCTCTTTTGCTGTGGAGTTTTGTTTGTTGCCTTCAGGTCATTTACTGCCATGTTGCTCTTGATGTGGTAATCAAGCATGAAGAAAAGCTTGAGTTCCCAGCCACTACTACCATCTCACTGTCCTCCGAAGACACTGCAAACTCCTACCCAGCCATACAAGAATAAATTCTTGCCCCTTGCCTCATATGGCAGAATTGTGGAGAGCACTGGGCTACGTCACATCTATCCTTGTCAGAAAGAGAAATAACACACAATTTCACTCTCTCATGGTAGTCAAGAAAAATGTGAAAAAGAATAGGAAAAAGGGACAAACAATACGCCTCTAACCAGTCAAACATTTTTTTTTTGGTATGTTTGAAAACCAGTTAGTGAGAATATGTGTTTATAAAAGAGAACTAAATTCTTTATAGGAAATGTGGCTGAGTAATGGAATGTGAGTTTTCAAGTCATATCAAATTGAATTGCTATCCATAAAAGACCAATTTCTTATCTCTTGAAATTTCATTATAAGTGTTATATGAAACACACACACACACACACACACACACACACACGAGACACACTAAAGATGGGTAGGAAGTGAGGAATCACACAAAAGGAAGCAAACCCCAAAGAAAATATCATAATGTGGAAAGTTACATTAGGACTCCAAGTTAGAAATCAACCAAAATGAGAAAGATAACTCCTAACCTATCAATAATTACTTCAAGTATTCAGGATAAAATTCTCCTATCACTATAAACAGACTGTTGGACTGGATAAAAAAAATTTAAAAAAGAAAAAAAAAATGTCAATAGGAAAAGACCAGAAACTAAACAAACTCGACCTTATGTTGCCCGTAAGAGATTTCCTTCAACTATAAAGATACACACAAAGATACCTTCTAATATAAAGTGAAGGAATTAGGAAGTCCTAGGTTATGCAACTGGCAAGGAGTGGAGAGCCAAAGTGTGCTTTTGGCAGAAAGAGATATTTTATGGCTTAAGACACAAATAAGTTAAAAGAAATTAACAGAAAATTAACAGTTAACAGAAGTTAAAGTTAACAGAAAACTTAAGAGTTATAAGAATAAAAGATAGCAGGAGAATTGAAATAATGCATATGATCATCAAAATAAAAGAAATATAAACAAACTAATAGGAAAATTTCAGGAGAACTCACACGTTAGTTTAGAAAACTTTAACAAACTGGAGGAGGCAATACCTGGATAAAACTGGGAGACAAGCATACAGCTGAAAGTATGAGAACACATGACAATTTATAGATGGGAAAAAAATTTCCTAAAAAACACCTTTACACAATTATGCCAGCAAATCCAAAAATAGGATAAATTCTAAGAAACATATCAATTCCCTCGTTTAGGTATAAAACCTAAAAAATCGAGCTCTCTAGGCAAGACCAAGGTGTTTGAAACAGTAATTAAACACCTCTCAAAAGACAGAAGACCAGGTCCAAATCATTTTCCTGGTCAACTCTTTTAGACATTTAATGAAGGCAATGTATTTTCTTCTCATCGATTCCAGAAATGGAGGAGGCGGGTAGACTCTACTTTACAAGTATAAAGACCTAAATCAGATTAGGACATTTTAGGAAACAAATTCCATGACATTTCAATAAGGAAAGATAATAAAAATACAATTCTTTCCTTTTCTCTGTCTTCACCTGCTTTAGAAAAGACCAGTTTGTTTTTATTTTAATTTTTTGTTATGTTGAAATGGAAGGCCTATCAACCATCATACGTTTTTGACAGAGTATTCATGGATGTTTTAGCTCCATATACGACCTAGTGCTCATCGTGATATATGCCACAACTCCTCAACACCCATTAGCCAGTTCCCTCATTCCCTGCATGTCCCTCTTTTATGTAACCCTCAGCTTGGTTCTCAGAGTCAGGAGTCACTCCTGGTTTCTCTCTTTCTGTGACTTCTTCTCCTTCAGTTTTCACTTCTTTCTTTCCATGGTATTCTTCCTGGGGTACATAGGAAGTAAAATATATGATATTTCCCTTTGTCGGCTTGCCTTTTTTGTTTTGCATAATCCAGTCCTCTGGCATTCATGTCAATGCAAGTAGCAGGGGTTCATTCATTCATGAGGAATACTCTGTTGCCAAGATGGACCACACCTTCTTTATCCACTACCATTTGCAAGGGCATTGCAGCTCAATCCACAGTTCTGCTCAAGTGGGCATTGCAGGGCATCGATATAGGCCGTCCTTTCCTTTGATTGAAGATACTTGGTTAACATGGCTATGCCCATTACCACAGCAGGTAGCATTAACTCATGATGACAAGGAAAGCTGTCCAGGGATCTTCCATAAGGCTAAGCTATTATGCAGATTGTCACTTGCTTGAAGACTTTGCAAATGTGTTTAAGTTAAAACAAGGTAGACAGAGCCTTAATCCCTTATTACTAGTGAATTGAACACTAGGAGATGAGGACACAGACAGCACAATACATCCATGTCCTAACATTTCTTCTAGATAATGAAATTTCCATCCCTTAGTCATGACTGACCCATAAGGAAAAGATGCTGAGAAAGGACTTTCTCACCCACAGGAAGACAAACCTCAAAGAGAGCTAATGGATACCCTCTATATTTTCAGTGGAAATAGGAACAACTTGCTTTCTCTGGAGAAATGTTGCCCTAAAGGATTGCATACTGAACGTCATTTCCTTTTCTCATTGTCTAGAAAGGGTTAGTGGGAAATTAACACACAAGACGACCTGGAGTCTTGATCAGACTCAGAGGGCTCTTTTTCTCTCCTTCCAGGGGCATTCTACTTAAAGCCATAGGATTCAAAGGTCAAGAGATAGTGACTTCAGTGAAGCCAGCTTCTGTGATATCACAAAGCTTTGAGGTTATAGCAACCACTTTTTCCAAAACCATGCCTGATCACTACACTTGGCTGGAGTAGTCATAAGTGGGCCAAGAGGTTCCCAAGCCTCGCAAACCACTGGAGCCACCTGGGTCTCTCACTAAAGCAGCTTGGTAAATGAGTATGTGTCACCTTATCTATGGCCAGATTCATAGTCTTTGGTCGTGAATGTAAGCACCAGCCCTCTTGGACTCCAAAAAAAATGGCACGAATCCACCATTTTATCAGACCTACAAAAGGCCAAGAAAGGTGAGGCCTCAAGCAAAGCATGAGGGGAAGAACTCCATAGCCTGCACATGGCTATGGTACTCCCAGTCAATCAGGGCGCTTCTGACCAGGAAAAGGGCCACCCAAGGAAAGCTCAAAGGGAACACCCACAAGCACACCAAAGACATGTCTGGAGCATTCAACAGCAAGGGCACGAGTACCTTGAGCGTCTCCAGAAATCATGACAAAATGGCATCCGAAGCTTCATAATTGACCAAGCACCAAAGACAGACTCTACACCCTATACTTTTAGGTCCAGGATGTACCCATTTACTTGGAGTCAACAGGAGCAAGCGTGGAGCTTTTGGAAGAGACCCATAGCCCAAGTGAAGCCAGATGAAAGTCATTTATGCCTGTATCAGGATGACAATGTGTATCTCCAAAAGGACACATTGAAGAGGATTGAATGTCAAAGAAGCTTGAGCACTCCCACATGGTGGTGCAGCTACCCTCTGGGGAACTGAATGGAGATGCGGCAGCACAGGCCTGCCTTAACCCTCTCATGACCATCCCCCAAATGGTTTCATGTGATAAGAAAACAGTGCCTCTTGTGGAAAATGGGCATGTTCTAAAGGAGCCAGGAGAAGGGAATAATGTGTCAACTAGGGCCATTATAGGGGGACAGACACCGGATGCTACAGGTTGGAAAGGAGCTACAGGAAGACAACAGGAGAATGAGCAAGGGAGCTCAGAGCAAAGGTCTGGCATTTTAGGATGGTAGGAGGTACTCTGTACCTGGCTGCATTCCTTAGGGACCTAGGTCCAAATTAAATACACCATCTTCTGGCCCCAGTCAGTCCTTTCACACTGGATTTTTTTTTTTTTTTTTTTTTGTCAAATGATGCACGTGCAAATATTTGACAGAGAGACAGAGAGTTCACAATCAGGGGGTAGAGCTGGAGAGGGAGCTGACTTGCTCCTAAGTAGATAAACTACTCATTGCCTTTTAATCTTATCTTTGTTTCTGTTCACAGATAAGGGTAATTTTCAGCTCTGATTTCTTAAAGAAATGTTCAACCCTCATTTTTTTCTTGTCCCTAGGTCTCCTAAAATAAGCACCAGTTTCTATTCCCTGGAGTCAATGATTTCCATAAGCTAAATTCCATTTTCCACCATTCTTCCTTCTATCTTTGGTTATTTACTTATTGTCCAGTATTTGTCTTCCAGGTCACTAATTGGATTCTCTGCTTCTGCCAGCTTCCTGGACTTTGCATCCAGTCTGCTACCACTCTTTTCACCAGGGACTCTTTGTTTTACTTTATTTTATTTTTTAACACTTTTATCTCTGTGGTTTGACTCTACCTGATGTCTTCTGTGTTGTCTGATGTATAGTGAGTATCCTGTCCGCTGCTTTCAATCCTCCATCAGGCGTGTTACATGTACAGGTTTCTCATTATTTGTTTTTTTTTTTTCCCCCTTGGCATCAGTTGATTTTTCCAGTTTTGCATTTGTTCTATATCTCTTATTCTCTGTATTCTCAAGGCCTAATCTTTTTTTTTTTTAGCCTGAGGGTAATTCCTTTAAGAGAAAAGATCATGGAGTGCCCAAGGGATGTCCCTTGAAGAAGTCTCTGGTGTTTGTGTCATGCATACCATCTGCAGTTGTGTTGTAACTGTCCCCTGTCCTTGAGGCCAGTCATCTGCAGAGGTTCTCATTGCCTGCTGTTTGGAGTGTTTGATGTCTGGGCTAAAGAGGGTGAAGTTTAGTTTGGTGGGCTCTTGTGTGCCTGTGAAAAGATGTTAAACCAATGCAAAAGTATGAAGGCCTGCGAAATGCTGCAGTCAGGGAAGAATATATGGGCAGGGCTTTCTTCTAGTTCCCTATGGGAGAGTCTGTTCTCCTAGGACTAAGTAACGTGGACTGAGGAGGAAGTCCCCCAAGAGTTCCATGGATGGGATTTCATGTTTGTAGGTAAGGCAGCTAATATCCTCACTGTCCTGCCTTTGGCCAGCATCAGTCTGTTTGCTGCTGATGTGAGAGCCCAATTTTTTTTGCCCCCTTTGAGTAATCTCTGAGAATACTGCCTCTCACGTATGCACTGATACAACCCACCATCTTCCCACTGTGTCTCTTGATATTGTCTCTGATCATAGCTTCCAGGCTGTCTTCACCTGGTTGCTTGTTGGTGTCCTCTCCAAGAGGAACACAGTTTTCTCGAGTCAATGTCTGCCAAGTCTGCTGATCGGAAATCTCCTGGCCTCAAGACCCTTTGTTGGCAAGAACTCGTGCCATTCAGACGCTCTGCTGGTCACAGGTGATGGTGTTGGATTACATGTCCCATGTGGATCCCCAGTGTGTCCTCCTCTCTCCTGTGGCTTTGTCTTTTCCATTGGCTCACTGATCTCTGAAGCACCAACCCGCAACATATCTCTTAAATCTTGTCTCCAATCTTCTTACATAGTCTCTGTGACTACTTTTCTCCTTTACTGTGGAGTTTGATTGGTATGCTTCAGTTCATTTTCCTCCATATTGCACTTTATGTGGTAATCATCAGGTTTTGTTCATGACTGAAGACATGCCTGGAGTTCCCAGACACTACTATCATCTCTCTGTCCTCCAAAAGCCCCTCAGACTCTTACACTGCCATAATGAAGAATAAATTTTTGCCATTTCCTTCATATGGTAAATTTGTGGTGAATATTTGCCTATGTCACATCTATCAGTCTCATAAAGACAAATAACATACGATTTTACTCTCTCATGGTAGTCAAGAAACCTGTGAAAAAGCAAGGGAAAAAGGGGCAAACAATATGACTCTAACCACACACGTAAAAATTTGTGTTTGTTTGAAGGCCGGGTAGTGTGAATACGTATTTACAAAAGAGTGATAAATGGGACATAACTTGTACGAAATGTGGCTGAAAGAGATGGAATGTGAGTTTTGAAGGCATATCAAATTGAATTGCTATCCAAAAGAGACCGACTTTCTATCTCTTGAAATTTCATTTTAAGTGTTAACTAAAACACACACACACACACACAAAATCAGAAAGTACCAAGAACAAAGGAAAGTCAAGAAACTTATGAGATGATGCCAAAACATTGTATGGGGAGACAATATAGGGTTAAATGCTTGTATTTCCAAAAATTAAAAACGCCAGAATAAAGCAACCTAACTTGATGCTATAAAGAAGTAGAAAAAGAAGAGACAAATTCCAAAGTTAATAGAAAGAATGAAATAATACATATGATCAAAGAAATAAAAGAAATATAAATAAACCAGTGCAAAAAATCAGGTGAACTCAAACATAAGTTTTGAAAATGTTAACAAACTGGATGAGGCATTACCTGGATATAACACGGAGATAAACATACAGTTGAAAGTATGAGACCACAGGACAACTGACAGAAAGGAAAAAATAATAACCTAAAAGATGCCTCTATGCAATTATGCCAGCAAATCCAATAACTGAGAGAAAAAAATATATTGCAAGACACATATCAACTGCCAATATTAGCTCAGGTAACCTACAATTTGAGCTTTCTAGTAGTGACTAAAGCATTTGAAGCAGTAATCAAACACCTCCGAACACATGAAGTCTAGGTCAAAATCAAGAAAAAATATTAGATTATGGATGTATTGTGGTGTCCTCATCTCCTCGTGTTCTAAAACACGAGGTTTTGTTTTTTATCCTTTTTTAAAATTATTTTTTATTTATTATCTGCATAACAGTATTCATTATTTTTGGACCACATCCAGTGCTCCATGCAATCTGCGCCCTTTATAATACCCACCAGCTGGTACCCTAAGGTCCCACCTTCACCCCTTCAAAACCCTCAGATTGTTTTTCAGAGTCCAGAGTCTCTCATGGTTCACCTCCCCTTCCAATTTCACCCAACTCCCTTCTCCTCATCTCCCAATGTCCTCCATGCTTTTTGTTATGCTCCACAAATAAGTGAAACCATATAATAATTGACTATCTCTGCTTGACTTATTTCACTCAGCATAATCTCTTCCAGTCCCATCCATGTTGCTACAAAAGTTGGGTATTCGTCCTTTCTGTTGGAGACATAAGACTCCATAGTGTATAGGACCACATCTTCCTTATCCATTCATCCGTTGAAGGGCATATTGGTTCTTTACACAGTTTGGCAATTGTGGCTATTGCTGCTATAAACATTGGGGTAGAGATGGCCCTTCTTTTCACATCTGTATCTTTGTGGTAAATACCCAGTAGTGCAATTGCAGAGTCATAGGGAAGATTTATTTTTAATTTCTTGAGGAATCTCCACACTGTTCTCCAGAAAGGCTGCACCAACTTGCATTCCCATCAACAATGGAAAAGGGTTCCCGTTTCTCCACATACCCTCCAACACATGTGGTTTCCTGTCTTGCTAATTTTGGCCATTCAACTGGTGTAAGGTGATATCTCAATGTGGTTTTCATTTAAATCTCCCTGAGGGCTAGTTATGATGAACATTTATTCATGTGTCTGATAGCAATTTGTATGTCTTCATTAGAGAAGTGTCTGTTCATATCTTCTGCCCATTTTTTAATATGATTTTCTGTTTTCAGTGTGTTGTTTGAGGAGTTCTTTATGAATCCTGGATATCAATCTTTTGTCTGTACTGTCACATGCAAATATATTTTCCCATTCCTTGGGTTGCCTCTTTGTTTTTTGACTGTTTGCTTTGCTGTGCAGAATCTTTTGATCTTGATGAATTCCCAAAAGTTTATTTTTGCTTTTGTTTCCTTTGCCTTGGAGACATACTTTGAAAGAAGTTGCTGTGGCTGATATCGAAGAGATTATTGCCTATGTTCTACGCTACGATTCTGATGGATTCCTGTCTTACATTGAGGTGTTTTATCCATTTTGAGTTTATCATTATATAGGGTGTAAGATAATGGTCGAGTTTCATTCTTTTACATATAGCTGCCCAATTTTCCCAGCACCATTTATTGAAGAGACTCTCTTGTATTCACTGTATTTTTTTCCTGTTTTTTCGAATATTATTTGCCAATAGAGTTGAGGGTCCGTATCTGGACTCCCTACTCTGTTCCACTGGTCTATGTGTCTGTTTTTATGCCAGTACCATTCTGTCTTGGTGATCACAAGTTTGTAGTAAAGCTTGAAAACAGGTAGCATGATGCCCCAAGTTTTATTTTTGTTTTTCCACATATTTTTAGCGATTCGGGTCTCTTCTGTTTCCATAAGAATTTTTGGATAATTTTCTCCAGCTCTTTGAAAAATCAATAATTCTTGGAATTTTGATCTGTATCGCATTAAAAGTCTAGATTGCTCTAGGTTGTATAGACATTTTAACAATGTTTATTCTTTTGATACAAGAGCATGGAATGGTATTCCATCTTTTTGTGTCTTCTTTTATTTATTTCATGAGTGTTCTGTAGTTCATTGAAGTTAAATCTTTGGTTAGGTTTCTTTCTAGGTACCTTATGGTTCTTCATGCTATAGAAAATGGAATCGTTTCTCTAATTTTTATTTTCTATATTTTCTTTGTTAGTGTATAAGAAAGCCACTGATTTCTATACATTGACTTTGTATGATGCCATGTTGCTGAATTGCTGTATGAGTTCTAGTAGTTTGAGGGTGGAGTCTTTTGGGTTTCCCATATAAAGAATCATGTCATCTGCAAAGAGAGAGTTTGAATTTTTCTTGCCAATTTGGATATCTTCTATTTCTCTTTGTTGTCTGATTGCTGTTACTAAGACTTTTACTACTATGTTGAACAAGAGTGGTGAGAGTGGGAATCATTGATGTCTTCCTGATCTCAATGGGAAGGCTGCAAGCTTTTTCCCATTGAGGATGATATTTGATGTGGGTCTTTCATAGATAGATTTGACGAAGTTCAGAAATGTTCCCTCTATCCCTATACTTTGAAGCATATTAATCAGGAACAGATGCTGGATTTTGTCAAATAATTTTTCTGGATCAATTGAGAGGACCATGGGTTTCTTCTCTCTTCTCATATTAATTTGTTGTATCACACTAATTGATTTGCAAATGTTGAACCATTCTTGTTGCCCAGAGATGAATCCCACCTGGTCTTGGTGGATAATCTTTTTAATGTGCTGTTGGATACTGTTTGCTAGGATCCTGTTGAGAATCTTAGCATCCATATTAATCAGTGATATTGGTCTGAAATTATCCTTTCTGATAGGGTCTTTGCCTGGTTTGGTGATCAAGGTAATGTTGGCTTCATAGAGTGAGTCTGGGAGTGTCCCTTCTGCTTCAATATTTTGAAACAGCTTCAGGAGAATATGTGTTATTTCTTCTTTGAAAGTTTGGTAGAATTCCCCCAGGAATCCGTCAGGTCCCTGGCTCCTGTGTTTTTGGGAGGTTTTTGATCACTTCTTCAATATCATTACTAGATATTGGTCTATTCAGGCTGTCAATTTCTTCCTGGTTCAATTATAGGAGTGTATAGTTTTCCAGGAAGGCATCCATTTCATCTAGGTTGCTTAGCTTATTGGCATATAACTCTTGATAAAAACTTCTGATGATTGGTTCTACTTCCTTGGTGTTAGTTGTAATCTCTCCCTTTTTATTCATAATTTTATTAAATTGGGCTTTCTCTCTTTTCTTTTGGATTAGTGTGGACAATGGTTTATCGATCTTATTGATTCTTTCAAAAAACCAGCTTCTAGTTTTATTGATACATTCTACTGAATCTCTGGTTTCTAACTCATTGATCTCAGCTCTAATCTTGATTATTTCCCTTCTTGTGGGTGGAGTTGGTTTGATTTGTTGTTGGTTCTCCAGTACTATATGGTGTAGGGAAAGCTGCTGTGTTCTGTATTTTTCAATTTTTTTGAAGGAGGCTATGTATTTTCCCCTTAGGGCCACCTTTGCTGTATCCCATATATTTTTGACCGAAGTGTCTTCATTCTCATTGATTTCCATGAATTTTTCAATTCTTCATTGATCTCCTGTTTGATCCAAGCATTATTAAGCAAGGTGGTCTTTAACTTCCAGGTGTTTGAGTTCCTTAGGAACTTTTCCTTGTGATGGAGCTCCAGTTTCAAAGCATTGTGATCTGAGAATATGCAGGGAATAATCTCAGTCTTTTGGTATCAGTTGAGTCCTGATTTGTGACCCAGTATGTGATCTATTCTTGAGAAGGTTCTATGTTCCCTGAAAAGAATGAGTATTCTGTTGTTTTAGCGTGAAATGCTCTGTGTATATCTCCAAGGTCCATCTGGTCCAAAGTGTCATTCAATGCTCTTGTGTCTTTTTTAATTTTTGCTTCAATGATCTGTCTATTTCTGAGAGAGGTGTGTTAAGATCTCCTACTATTAATGTATTCAAATCAATATGATTCTTTATTTTGATTAACAGTTTTTTTTTTTATGTAATTCTCTACTCCCTTATTAGGGCATCTATATTTACAATTGGTAGATCATCTTGGTGGATAGTCTCTTTAAGAATGATGTAGTGTTCTCCTGTATCTCTGACTACAGTCTTTAGTTTAAATTCTAATTTATCTGATAGGAGAATCGCTAGCCCAGCTTCTTTGAGGCCCATTGTCATGAAAGATGCTTCTCCATCCCTTCACTTTCAGTCTTGGTGTATCTTTAGGTTCAAAATGAGTGTCTTGTAGACACCATATCGATGGGTCCTGTCGTTTTATCCAATCTTCAACCCTGTGCTGTTTTATAGGCGCATGTAAGCCATTCACATTGAGAGTGATTATTCATAGATCATTTTTATTGACATCGTGTTACCTTTAAAGTCTTTCTGTCTGTAGACTGTTTATATTTCTGTTCAATGCTATTCTTACGATTTTTCCTCTTTTATAAAACCCTGCTTAATATTTCATGCAGTGTCGGCTTGGTGGTTGCATTGTTTTTTAAGCCTTGCCAGTCTTGGAAACTCTTTATCTCTCTATCCATTTTGAATGTCATTTTTCTGGATAAAGTATTCTTGGCTGCATGTTCTTCTCATTTAGTGTTCTGAATATATCTTGCCAGCCCTTTCTGCCTTGCCAGATGTCTGGGGCAGGTCTGACATTATTCTGATGGGCTTTCCCCTGCAAGAAAGGAGCCTCTTTGTCCTAGAGGCTTTCAAGTGATTATACCTCCAATTATGATTTCTTAATTTGACTATCAGGTGCCTTGATGTTTTGTTATCTATAATATTGGGTGGAGACCGTTTGGACTTTTGTACATGAACACTGGTTCCAATCGTAAGATTGGGCAAATTCTCATGAAGAACTTGTTCCACTCTATCTTCTAGACTTCTTTCTTTTCCCTCCTCTTCAGGGATTCCAATAAATCTGATTTTGAAATATTTCATGGCATGATTTATTTCCCTGATTCCGTTTTCATTGTTTCTAAACTGTTTGTTCCAGGCTTCCTCCTGATCCTTTCTCTCTGTCTGTTTGTCCTCCAGATCACTAGTTCTACCTTCTTTCCCAGTTACTTTAGCTGTGAGAGAATTTAGATGAGATTGGAACTCATTGAGAGCATTGAGAACCTCAGCCCTGTTAGCTTTTAGCTCCTCCCTAACATTGTGAACATCCTTTATGGGCACTTTCATCCTGGCTCTAATCAATTCCATATGATCATCCATGGCTTTGTTCAACCTAGCTATTGCCTGGATAATTGTTAGCCTGGATTCTCTTTCCAACATATTGTCTATGTTGACAGCCATTAGCTCTGTTGCAGAAGGTCCATCCTCTGTATTTTTATTCTGTTGGGCATTCCTCCTCCTAGACATTTTAGAGAGAGATGACTGAACAGATGTAGCTGGATGTGTTGACCGTGGTGCAGTCAAGGTGCACCCTGGAACACTTCTGAGCAATCAGGATTCCCCACCCAAATGAGAGACAAAAGAAAAGAAAAAGCAAAAGAATAAGGGAGAGAGAGAGAGAGAGGAAAGATGAAAGATGAAAGAGATTGTTTAGCCCAATTGGGTCCCAAGGTAAGAATTATGAAGTAGACAAACAAAAACAGACTAACAAAAAGACAGATAAAAGTATATGACAAGAGAAAAAAATATATATATATGCATTTAAAGGAAAAACCTCGTCAAAATGAACCCCAAATGTAAGATATATGTGCTATTTGGACAATCATAAAAACACAGAACCAGTGATGGAAGAAAAGGATGGAAGTGTGGTTATAAATTCGTAGTGTGGGTGGGGAAGGTTGTTTTGATTCTTCCTGGATGTATCTTGATATCTATTTTAATGGACTCAACTTTGCTAAGATGAATGGGATTAAAAATTGGTTTACCCAGTGGAACAGATATGGACCCTCAAATCCATGGTCAATTAATCTTCAACAAAACAGGAGAAAATACACAGTGGAAAAAAGACAGTCTCTTCAATAAATGGTGCTGGGAAAACTGGACAGCTATATGTAGAAGAATGAACTCGACCATTTTATTAAAGCGTACACAAAGATAAACTGAAAATGGATAAAAGACCTCAACGTGAGACAGGAATCCATCAGAATCCTCGAGAAGAACATAGGCAGTGATCTTTTCAATATCATCCACAGCAACTTATTTCAAGATATGTCTCCAAAGGCAAAGGAAACAAAAACGAAAATAAACTTTTGGGACTTCATCAAAATCAAAAGCTTCTGCACAGCAAAGGAAACAGCCAAAAAAACCCCAAAAACCAAAAAACAAAAAACAAAGAGGCAAACCATGGAATGGGAGAATATATTTGCAAATGACATACAGACAAAAGGTTGATATCCAGGATCTATAATGAACTTCTCAAAGTCAACACACATGAAACAGACAAACATATCAAAAAATGGGCAGAAGATATGAACAGACACTTCTCCAATCAAGACATACAAATGGCTATCAGACATATGAAAAAATGTTCATCATCATTAGACCTCAGGGAGATTCAAATTAAAAGCACATTGAGATATCACTTTTACACCAGTTAGAATGGCCAAAATTAACAAAACAGGAAACATCATGTGTTGGAGAGGATGTGTAGAAAGGGGGACGCTCTTCCACTGTTGGTGGGAATGCAAGTTGTTGCAGCCTCTTTGGAGAATGGTGTGTAGATTCCTCAAGAAATTAAAAACAGAGCTTCCCTATGACCCTGCTATTGCACTCCTGGGTATTTATCCCAAGGATACAGATGTGAAAAGAAGGGCCATCTGTACCCCAATGATTATAGCAGCAATGACCACAGTAGCCTAACTATGGAAAGAAACAAGATGCCCTTCAACGGATGAATGGATAAGGAAGATGTGGTCCATTTACACTATGGAATATTATGCCTTCATCAGAAAGGGAGAATACCCAACTTTTGTAGCAACATGTACGGGATTGGAAGAGATTATGCTGAGTGAAATAAGTCAAGCAGAGAGAGTCAATTATCATATGGTTTCACTTATTTGTGGAGCATAACTAATATCATGGAGGACAAGGGGTGTTAGAGAGGAGAAGGGAGTTGGGGTAAATTGGAAGGGGAGGTGAATCACGGGAGACTATGGACTCTGAAAATCAATCTGAGGGGTTTGAAGTGGCGGGAGTGGGTGGGAGGTTGGGGTACCAGGTGGTGGGTATTATAGAGGGCACGAATTGCATGGAGCACTGGGTGTGGTGAAAAAATAATGAATATTTTTTTATGAAAATAAATAAATTGGAATAAAATAAACAACATATATTGACCTAAAAAAAATTGTTTACCTATGAGGGTAATATTCATTGGGAAAAGGGGATTAATTTGAAGTTTAACTCTATATGAATATTAGAAAATAAAATAAAATGGAATAAACTAGACTAAACCAAACTAAAATTAAAAAAAAAGAAATTCAAAAAATAGAAATGCATAAAGAAAAACACAGGTGTATGTATCAAAAAGTTCATGTTAGAAGGTTATTATGGAATTTGATGTACGTGACAGCTCACTGTGATGGTAAATTGGTTAAAAAATTATCTATGTAAAAAAAAATGAACCAGAATAATGAGGAAGAGTTAAAAATAAATGTAGTCCTATGAAGTAGTGGTGGTTGTTCTCTTGCAGTCATTTATTTTTTTCTTTCTTGGTTTATTTTCTGGGGTAGTGGCCTGCCACATGGATTTTCAGTCAATGATGTTCCCTGAGTTAACTCTTCCAGTTCCCCTCAAGGGGTTGGGCTCTGAGGAAACAGGTTTTTATATAAATATTCTCACTAACCTGCCTTCAAACAAACAAAATATTGCGTGTCTGTTAGAGTTGTATTGTTTGTGACTTTTCCTTGCTTTTTCACATGATACTTGAGTACCATGAGAAAGTGAAGTGATATGTTATTTGTCTTACTGAGACTGATAGATGTGACGTAGCCCAATGCTCTCCACAATTCTGCCACATGAGGCAAGGGGCAATAATTAATTCTTGCTTATGGCTTGGAAAGTGTCTGTGGTGCTTTTGGAGGACAGTGAGATGGTAGTAGTGTCTGGGAACTCCAGGCTTGTCGTCAGCCAGAAACACAACTGGAAAATTACCCCATCAAGTGCAACATGGTGGAAATGGGCCGGTAGCCAACAAAGTAACTCCACAGCCAAAAAATGGAAGAAGTTGCGGAGACTTTGGGAGAAGAATTGAGGCATGGCTTAGGGGAGATGTGGGCGGTTGGTGCTTCAGAGGGCCGTAAGTCAACGCAAAGGACAAAGGCACAGAAGAGAGGAGCACACTGAGAATCCACAAGGAGCATGTTTCCCAAGGCCACTGGCTGCGACCAGCAGTGGCTCTGAATGGCATGAGTTCTTGTCAAAGGGTCTTGAGTCCGGAGATTTCAGATAACCAGGCTTGGCAGACATCGCCTCCAGAGAACACTGTGTTTCTCCTGGATAGGACACCAACAAGAAACCAGATGCAGGAAGCATGGAAACCATGATCATAATCAATCCTAGTAGGCAGAGTGGGAAGGTGGTGGTTTCTGGCAGTGCATCCGTGAAAGGCAGTGTTTGTGGAGATGACTCGATGACTCGATGTGGAGATGACACGAAATTTTGGGCTCTCGCACCAGTAGCATAAACACGGAGCTATTCACCACTAAAGGACGGTGAGGACATTAGCTGCCAAACCTGCTAACATGAAATCCTTAGTGTGGAACATTGGGAGGACTGCTTTCCTCAGTCCAAGTTGCTTTGTCCCAGGAGAACAGACTCTCCTGTAGGGGACTTGAGGAAAACCCTGCCCACATGATTTCTCCTGATCACAGCATTCTACAGGCCTTCATTCTGTTGAGTTGGTTTAAAGATTCCTTTCACAGGCACGCCAGAGCCCACTATGCTGGACATCACCATATTCAGCCCAGATACCAAACACTCCAAATGGCAGGCAGGAGAGCCTCTTTATGACTGGCCTCAAGGACAGGGGAAAGCCACAACACACCAGCAGAAAGCATACATGCCAAACACATCCGAGACTCCCTCAAGGGCCAGCCCTTGGTCAATCCATGATGTTGTCATCCTAAAGAATTTATTTTCAGGGTAGAAAACAGAATGGGCTTTATTTTTTTTAAAGTAGATGAAATATTTTTATGGAAAAGACTAGGATTTTGATGCATAAATATCATTTTTTAAAAAATGTTCAGCATAACAGTATTCATTGTTTTTGTTCCACACCCAGTGCTCCATGCAATCCCTGCCCTCTATAATACCCACCACCTGGTACCCTGGCCTCCCTTACCCCACCCCTTCAAAACCCTCAGATTGATTTTCAGAGTCCATTGTCTCTCATAGTTCACCTCTCCTTCCAATTTCCCCCATCTCCCTTTTCCTCTCTATCTCACCATGTCCTCCATGCAATTTGTAATGCTTCACAAATAAGTGAAACTATATGATAATTGACTCTCTCTGCTTGACTTATTGCACTCAGCATAATCTCTTCCATTCCAGTCCATGTTACTACAAAAGTTGGCTATTCCTATTTTCTGATAGAGGCATAATACTCCATAGTGTATATGGACCACATCTACCCTATCCATTCTTCCCTTGAAGGGCATTTTGTTCTTTCCACAATTTGGTGACTGTGGCCATTGCTGCTATAAATATTGGGGTACAGATGGGCCTCCTTTTTAATACATCTAAATCTTTGTGGTAAATACCCTTAGTGCAATTGCAAGGTCATAGGAAGTTCTATTTTTAATTTCCTGAGGAATCTCCACACTGTTCTTCAAAAAGGCTGCACTAACTTGCATTCCAACCAACAGTGGAAGAGGTTTCCCTTATGTCCACATCCCCTCCAACACGTGTTGTTTCCTGTCTTGCTAATTTTGGCCCAGAAAGGCCTTTTTCAATATAGAGAAGACAGAGACTGGGATCCAATGCAAAGGTGGTAGAATCATTGGACGCTGAGGAAAAAAAACAAGAAATGATCCTGTCCAGGCCAATCAAAATGAAACGTCTACATATAACACGCTCGATGGAAGCTTGAAGCAACATCAGGATATTAACTGGGCGCAGGGGAGGGTTTATTTAATTTGGATTTAGGTCCCTATGGAATACAGCCAGGTTCAGAGCATGCCCCACCATTCTGAAATGACAGACTGTCGCTCTGATCTCCATAGTTCATTCGGCTTTTCTCTGTCTTCCTGTATCTCTTCACCAACCTGTAGCATCCACTGTCTGTCTCCTTGTAGGAGCTCCTATTTGTCATGTCCTTCATCCTCTCCTGGTTCCCTTAGAACATGCCCATCTTCACAAGGGGCACTGCTTGCTTATCACCTGAAGCTATTTGGGGGATCGTCATGAGAGGTTTAAGGCATGCTTGTGCATCCACATCTCCATTCAGTTCCACAGAGGGTAGCTGCACCAACCTGTAGGAATGATCAAGACTCTGCAACATTCGAGTCCTCTTCCTTCCATCTATTTGGAGATACATGTTGACATACTAAAACGGGCACCATAGTATTTTTCAGATGGTATCACTTGGACTATGGTTCTCTTCCAACAAGCTCCATGCTTGCTTCTGTGGACTCCAAGTACATGAGTCTGTCCTGGGCCTCAGTTTATCATGTGTAGGTTCTGCCTTTGGTGCTTGGTCATTTTTGAATATTGGGAGACCATTGTGGAATGGTGTCTACACACCCTAGGTTTACTCGTGTCCTCGCTGTTGATGACTCCAGACATGTCTTTGGCATAGTTGCAGGTGTTCCCTGGGAGCATTCCGTGGTGGCACTATTCCTGTTCAGAAGTGACGTGATTGTGTGGAGGAACCGAAGACATGTGCGGGGCATGGAGTTCCACCCCTGAGTATTGTTGGACGCCTGATTCTTTCTAGGCCAGTCATGGGTAAGATGAAATGGTGGATTCCTGCCTTTTTCCAGAGCCCCGAGGGCTGGTGGTGACAGTCACGACCAAAGACTATAAATTTAGCCATGGAGAAGGTGCCACCGACTCACTTTGTAACTTCCTTGGTGAGAGACCCAGGCTGCTCCCGTGATTTGAGAGGGCTAGGGGTCCTCTTGGCCCACCCATGAATACTCAGGCCAAGAGTAGTGATCAGGTTTGTGTCGAGGAGGAGTTGGTGCTATGACCTCAAGCCTTGGTGACATCACAGAAGTTGTTGGCTTCACTGAAACAGCAGTCCCTCTCTCATGACCTTTGAGTCCTATGGCTTTAGGTACTAAGCCACGGGATGGAGGAAAAAAAAAAAAAAAGCCTTCTTAGCCTGACTAAGAACTTAGGTTGTCTTGTGTGTTAATTTCCCACTTTCCCTTTCCAGACAAAGAGAAATGAAAATGACATTCGGTATCCCATCCTTTAGACCAACAATTCTCCAGAGACAGCAAGGATTTCCTATTTCCACTGCAATTTCTAGAGATCTCAAGAAACAGTGAGGCTTCTTGGGTATCATCAGCTCTCTGTGAGGTTTGTCATCTGGTGGGTGAGGGAGTTCTTTCTCAGTGTCTTTTCCTTATGGTTCAGGGAAGACTAAGGGATAGAAAGTCCCTTCTCAGGGAAAAATATTAGGGCATGGATGTATTGTGCTGTCTGTGTCCTCATTTCCTAGTGTTCTGAAACATGAGTCATAAGGCATTAGGGCTCTGTCTACCTGGTTTTACCTTAAACACCTTTGCAAATGTTAAAGTAGAGTGACATTCTTCATGATAGCTAACTGTTAAGGAATAGCCTTGGACAGCACACCTTGTCATCTTTAGTTAACTCTACCTGCTGTGGTAATGGGTATAGAAATGTTGACAAAGTCTTTTTAATCAGAGGAAAAGGAATAACCTATGTCGGTGGCCTTCAATACCCACTGGAGCAAGACAGTAGATTGAGATGCAGTGCCTTTGCAAAGACTAGTGGATAAAGAAAATGTGATTTGTATTGGCAACAGAGTATTCCTCAGGCACCAAGGAGGATGAATTCCTGGTACTTGGCATTGACATGAATGCCACAGGACTGGGTGTTGCAAAATGAAAAAGGCAAGCAGACAAAGGGAAATGTCATATGGATTCTCATCTATGGGTCCCAGAAGGAATACCATGGGCCTAGTAGAAAGAAGGGAAAACTGAAGGGAATAATGTCAGAGGAGGAGACAACCCAAGAGTTACTCAGAACCCTGAGGAACCAAGCTGAGGGTTACAGAAAAGAGAGACATGCAGGGAATGAGGGAACTGGCTAATAGGTGTTGAGGAGTTGTGGCATAAATTAGAAGAAGCACTAGGTCGTATATAGAACTAAATAATCCGTGAATACTCTGTCAAAAATGAATGAAGGGTGATAGGCCTACTTCCTCAACACAACAAAATATTAAGATAAAAACAAACTGGCCCTTTCCAAAGCAGTTGAAGACTGACATAGAAAAGGAAATAATTATATTTTTATTAACTTTACTTATTAAAGTGACATGTACAATTTCATATAATGTCCGTATCTGAATTGGTCTTGATATTTGTAAATTAGAGTCTCCCTGCCTCCTCCATTTCTGGAATCGATTAGTTGAAATGGCATTGCATTCACTAAATGTCTAGACGAGTTGCCCAGGAAAGTAATTTGGACCTGGACTTCTCTGTGTTGGTAGGGGTTTGATTACTGCTTCAAATGCTTTAGTCACTAGGAGAGAGTTCAGATGCTGTAGAGTTCCTGACCTAATCTTGGGAGTTGATATGTGTCTTGGAATTTATCCTTTATTACAATTCTTGGATTGGCTAGCATAATTGTGTAGAGGGACTTTTAGGTTATTTTTTTGTTTCTTTATATAAGTTGTCCTGTGGTCTGCTACTTTCAACTATATGCTTGTCTCCCCTTGAATCCAGGTAATGGCTCCACCAGTTAAAGTTTTCAAAACTGATGTGTGAATTCTTTTGAATTTTTCCTATTGCTTTGTCTGTATTTCTTTATTGCAATGACCGTATGTATTATCTCCTTTTTTCTGTTTACTTTGGAGTTTGTTTCACCTTCTTCTATTGCCTTATGCCATCATTTAGGTTGCTTTTCTTCAGTGTTTTTAATTTTTGGAAATAAGCGCATTTAGCCCTATATTATCTCCTCATACAATATTTTTGTATCATCCCGTAAGTTTCTTGACTTTCCTTTGCTCAAGGTACTTTCTGATTTTCCTTTTGCTTGTCCTTCCTTGACTCTGCTAGTTCGGGAGTGTGTTGTGTTTTCCACCTTTTAGTGTCTGGCTGTGTTTCCCATTCGTAAGTGATTTCTTTCTGTTTTCATATATTCGTGGTCCTAAGTTACAAGATAAGATTTGAATTCTCTATTAATTACGACTGGATTTGGACTCCAACAGAGGATCTCTGATAGAAAATGTTAGGTCTGCCCTTGGGAAGAACTTCTCTTATGGTTCTCAGATACACAATCTTATGCATGTTTCCCCAAAGCTCAGGTGGACTCGAGAGCCCATGATGACGTCTGTTATTCCTTACCACCTTTCCCTTTGGATGATCTGTCTTGTGCTGTAAGTGGATATCGTAGTCCCCAACAATATTGGAATGTGGTCCCAATCTCCTTTCCTTTCTGTTAATATGCTTCCAACATTTAGAAACACCCACATTGGTGGTGTATCTGTTGGCAATTCTTCCAAGTTTCTGATGTTTTGATGCTGCATGAAGACAAAACACCTTCCGGGAATCTTTTGTCTCTTGAAGGGCTAAAATCTCTCTACAGCACTCTCCGGCACAATCACTTTGATTCCCTTCTCCTTGGCACTTGCATGAACTATATCTTCCCAATTCCTCCATTTTCAAGCTATGTGTATCTTGATAGTCGAAGGAAATCTCCTTATAATTGAAGAAAATCTCCTTCGACTGTATGGCCAATGTAAGTTCAAGCTTGTTTAGTTTTTGTTGTTTTCTTGTTGACCTTTATTGCCTTTATTTTCTTTTTATTTTCATGTTTCTAATAATCTGTTTATAGGGATTGGAGAATTTAGTCCTGAATAAATTAACTAATGATTGACAAAGAAGGAGTTAACTATCTCATTTTCATTGTTTTCTTACTTGGATTCTCTGTACCTTTAACCTTAATGGTATTTTTTGGGGGTTGGCTTCCCTTGATCCACAATTCCTCTGCATCACTCATGTGTATTTTCTGTGTGTGTGTGTGTGTGTGTGTGTGTGTGTATGCTGTCTGTGTGTGTTTCACATAACACATAATGAAGTTTCAAGAGATGGGAAGTTGGTCTTTTATGGACTGCAATTCAATTGGATATGCCTTGAAAACTCCCATTCCATCACTTGGAAATTTTATGTTATTTGTCTTTTTTAGACTGATAGATGTGACGTAGCCCAATGCTCTCCACAATTCTGCCACATGAGACAAGGGGCAAGAATTTATTCTTGCTTATGGCTGGGCAAGAGTCTGCAGTGCTTTTGGAGGACAGTGAGATGGTAGTAGTGTCTGGGAACTCCAGGCTTGTCTTCAGCCAGGAAAACAACTGGGATATTACACCATCAAGTGCAACATGGTGGAAATTTGTCTGAAGCTTACAAAGCAAACTCTACAGCAAAAGAGAATTGAAGTAACAGAAACTTTGGGAGAAGAATGGAGTCATGGCTTAGGGTAAATGTAAGTGGTTGGTGCTTCAGAGGGCAGTGAGACAATGCAAAGGACAAAGGCACAGAAGAGAGGAGCACACTGAGAACCCACAAGGAGCATGTTTCCCAATGCCACTGGCTGCGACCATCAGTGGCTCTGAATGGCACGAGTTCTTGTCAAATAATTGTTTTGAGTCCTGAGTATTCAGATCATCAGGCTTGGCAAACATTGATTCGAGAGAACACTGTGTTTCTCCTGGAGATATCACCAACAAGCAACCAGGTGCAGGCAGCCTGGAAATCTTGATCAGAGACAGTCCCGGGAGACTCAGTGGGAAATGGTGGGTTCTGGCAGTGCATCCGTGAGAGGCAGTGATCGTGGAGATGACTCGATGGGGGCACACGAAATTTTGGGCTCTCACACCAGTAGTATAAACACAGAGCTACTGGCCAAAGATAGTATGGTGAGGACATTAGCTGTTGTACCTGCAAACACGAAGTCCTGGGCGTAGAACACTGGGGGGACTGCTTTCCTCAGTCCAAGTTGCTTTGTCCCAGGAGAACCGACTCTTCTGTAGGGACTAGAAAAAATCCCTGCCCACATGCTTTCTCCTGATCACAGCATTCTACTGGCCTTCATTCTGTTGAGTTAGTTGAATGTCTCCTTTCACAGGCACTCCAGAGCCCAACAAGATGAACATCACCATATTCATCCCAGACCTCAAACACTTCAAATGGCAGGCAAGGAGAGCATCTAGATGACTGGCCTCAAAGACAGGGGACAGCCACAATACACTAGCAGAGGGCATGCATGCCACACACCTCGCGAATCCTTCAAGGGCCAGCTATTGGCCACTCCATGATGTCATCATCCTAAAGAATTTACTCTCAGGATGGAAAATAAAATGGGTTTTTTGAATAAAGAGAAGATAGAGACCTGGATCCAGTGCAAAGGTGGAAGAATCATTGGACCCTGAGGGAAAAGATTGTCCTGGCCAATCAAAATGAAACATCTACATGTAACATGCTCGATGGAAGATTGAAAGCAACAGCCAGGATACATCTGTTCTGCACATCAGAAACACACAGAAGATATCAGGGAGTCTCGAACCACAGAGATAAACGTGTTTAAAATAATAAAATAAGGAGTCCTTGATGAAAAGATTATGAGCAAACTGGATGCAAAGACAAGGAAGCTGACAGAAGCAGAGGATCAAATTTGTCATCTGGAAGACCAGTACTGAAGAGTAAGGAAGCAAATCCAGATAGAGAAGGAAGAATGATGGAACATGACAATGAGCTTAGGGAAGTCATCAACTCCAAGGAATGAAAAGTGGTGCCTATTTTAAGAGGACTAGGAGTAAGAGAATAAGAGTGCTAAACATTTCTTAGAGAAATCAAAGCTTCAAATGTCCCTCACCAGGAGCAGAAACAGAGATCTTGATTCAGAGGCACAGAGGTTTCCCATCTATGTCTACAAGAAGCAGTGCAACAAAGACATAGTGTCACTCCCCCTGCAAAAGCTAGCAATGGAAGAATTCTCTTTACCCAAATATGCTAGGGAGAGTTGTGTGTCCATAGCCACGTCACTGACTTCAAGACGACAAGCTCTACCAGCTCCTGAAGCAGGTCAGATAGAACAAGCAACACCATCCCAAGCCAAAATCTGGATCCTCTGCATTTCTGAGCAATGACAGAGCAGTGGTACTTGTCTAGAACTAGGAAGGATTAAGAATACAAAGATTGGTTCCTGTGATGTGTCCTTCGGTACAGAGGCGGCTCTCAGCTCAACTCATGATCCCAGGGTCATGGCATCGACTCTGGTCTCAGGTTTCCTGCTCAGGGACAAGTCTGCCTCTCCTTCTCCAGCTCCATCTTCTGATTGTGATCTCTCTGTCTCTCTGTCAAGTACAAGCTTGTCCTTATTTAGACAAAAACGAAAACACACAAACAAAAACAGTGTATAAGGATTGACTTGGCCCAGAGGATGGTTTATTTAATTCGTATTTAGGTCCCTATAGAATGCAGCCAGGTTCAGAGCACATCCCACCACCCTCAAATGCCAGACTGTCGCTCTGAGCTTCCTTGTTCATTCGGATTTTCTTTGTCTTCCTGTATCTCCTCACCAACCTCTAGCATCCACTGTCTATACAACTGTAGTGGCTCCTTTTTGTCATGTTCTTCATCCTCTCCTGGTTCCATTAGACACACCCATCTTCACAAGGGACACTGCTTGCTGATCACATGAAGCCATTTGGGGGATTGTCATGAGAGGGTTAAGGAAGACTTGTGCTGCCACATCTCCATATAGTTCCCCAGAGGCAAGGTGCACCAACCTGTGAGAATGCTCATGGTTCTGTGACATTTGAATCCTCTTCCTTGAGTTCTTTTGGAGATACATTTTTGTATCTCCATATATACATGTTGTTTGGACAACCTGAAACAGGCACAAAAATCTTTCAAATGGCTTCATTTGGGCTATGGTTCTATTCCAACAACTCAACGCTTGCTCCTGTGGACTCCAAGTACATGAGTCCGTCCTGGGCCTCAGGTTCTCGGGTGAAGGGTCTGCCTTTGGTGCTTTGTCACTTTTGAACATTGGGAGATTATTTTGACACGGTGTTTGGAGAAGCTAGGCTTACTCGTGTCCTCGCTGTTGAAGACTCCAGACATGTCTTTGGCATGGTTGCCGGTTTTCCCTGGGAGCTTTCCTTGGTGGTTCTTTTCCTGTTCAAAAGCGCCAGGATTGAGTGGGAGGATCATAGACATGTGCAGGGCAGGGAGTTCCAGCCCTGAGTCATTATTTGATGCCTGCTTCTTCCTTGGCCAATCGTGGGTAAGATAGAATGGTAGATTCCTGCCTTTCTCCAGAGCCCAGAGGGCTGGTGGTGACAGTCATAACCAAAGACTGTGAATTCAGCCATGGAGAAGCTGCCACTGACTCACTTTGCCACTGCCTTGGTGAGAGACCCAGGTGGCTCCAGTGGTTTGGGAGGGCTTGAAATCTTTGGACCATCCATGACTACTCCAGCCAATGTTGTGATCAGGCGTGGTTTGGCGAAGAGTAGTTGATATGACCTCAAGCCTTGGTGACATCACAGAAGTTGGCTTCCCTGAATCATCAGTCCCTCTCTCATGATCTTTGAGTACTATGGCTTTAGGTAGGAATCCCCGGGAATGACAGAAAAAGAGTCTTCTGAAATTTATCAAGAACTCAAGTTGTTTTGTGTGTTAATTTCCCACTTCCCTTTTCTAGACAAATAGAAAAGAAAATTATATTCGGTATACTATCCTTTAGGCCAACAATTTTCCAGAGACAGCAAGGTTTTCTTATTTCCACTGAAATTTCTAGAGATCTCAAGAAGCAGAGAGGTCTCTTGGGTATCATCAACTCTCTGTGAGGTATGTCATCCTGTGGATGCAAGAGTACTTTTCAGTGTCTTTTCCTTATGTTAAGGGATTACTAAGGGTCGGAAATTATGGGTATAGCCATGTTGACCATGTCTCTTTAGTCAGAGTAAAAGGAACTGCTTATATCCATGGCCTGCAATGGCTCCTTCATTAGAACTGTGAATTGAGCTGCAACTCCCTTGAAAAGACTAATGGATAAAGAAGGTGTGGTCAATATTGCACATTGGACAAGTGTCTTTTCCTATCTTCTGCCCAATTTTTTATATGATTGTCTGTTTGTGAGTGTTGAGTTTGAGAATTTCTTTAGAGATCCTGGATATCAACCTTTTGTGTGAACTGAGATTTGCAAATATTTTCTCCCATTCCATGGGTTGCGGCTTTGTCTGTTTGTTTGTTTTTTTTTTCCATAATTTTAAATTTATACTTTTATTTATTTTCAGATAACAGTATTCATTGTTTTTGAACTACACACAGTGCTCCATGCAATCCATGCCCTCTATAATACCCACCACCTGGTTCCCACAACCTCACACCCTCCTCACCACTTCAAACACCTCAGAATATTTTCAGAGTCCATAGTCTCTCATGGTTCACCTCCCGTTCCAATTTCCCCCAACTCCCTTCTCTTCTATAACCCCCATGTCCTCAATGATATTTGATATGCTCCACAAATAAAGGAAACCATATGATAATTGAGTCTCTCTGCTTGACTTACTTCACTCAGCATAATCACTTTCAGTCCCGTCCATGTTGCTACAAAAGTTGGGTATTTATCCTTTTTGATGGAGGCATAATACTCCATACTGTATATAGACCACATCTTCCTTATCCATTCATCTGTTGAAGGGCATCTTGCTTCTTTCCATGGTTTGTAACTTTGGCCATTGCTTCTATAAACATTGGGGTACAGATGGCTCTTCTTTTCACTACATCTGTATCATTGGTGTAAATACCCAGTAGTGCAATGGCAGGGTCATAGGGAAGTACTATTTTTCATTTCTTGAAGAATCTCCACACTGTTCTCCAAAGAGGCTGCACCAACTTGCATTCCCAGCAACAGTGTAAGAGGGTTCCCCTTTCTCCACATCCCCTCCAACACATGTTGTTTCCTGTCTTGCTAATTTTGGCCATTCAACTGGTGTAAGTTGGTATCTCAATGTGGTGGTCATTTGAATCTTCCTAGTGGCTAGTAATGATGAACATTTTTTTCATGTGTCTGATAGTCATTTGTATTTCTTCAATGGAGAAGTGTCTGTTTATGTATTCTGGCCATTTTTTGATATGGTTGTCTGTTTTGTCTGTGTTGAGCTTGAGGAGTTCTTTATAGTCCTTGGATGTAACCTTTTGTCTATACTGTCATTTGCAAATATCTTCTCACATTCCATGGGTTACCTCTTTGTTTGTTGACTGTTCCCTTTGCTGTGCAAAGGCTTTTGATTTTGCTGAAGCCCCAAAAATTCATTTTCACTTTTGTTTCCTTTGCCTTTGGAGACATATCTTGAAATAAGTTGCTGTGGATGATAACGAAAAGATTATTGCCTATGTTCTCCCCTAGGATTCTGATGGATTCCTGTCTCACATTGAGGTCTTTTATCCATTTTGGGTTATCTTTATGGACAGTGTAAGAAAATGGTTGAGTTTCATTCTTCTACATATAGCTGCCCAGTTTTCCCAGCACCATTTATTGAAGAGACTGTCTTCTTTCCACTGTATATTTTTTCCTGTTTTGTCAAATATTATTTGACCCTAGAGTTGAGGGTCCATATCTGGGCTCTATACTCTGTTCCACTGGTATATCTCTCTGTTTTTATGTCAGGTCCATGCTGTCTTGGTAATCACAGCTTTGTGGTAAAGCTTGAGATCACATAACGTGATGCCCCCAGTTAAATGTTTGTTTTATAAGATTTACTTAGTGACTCTGGGTCTCTTCTGATTCCATACAAATTTTCGGCTTATTTGACCAGCTCTTTGCAAAGAGCTGGAGCATATAATATATATGTATATTATATTTATTTATTTGTTTATTTTCTGTTTAAAGAGGCGTGTTAAGATCTACTTCTATTAGGGCACCTTGGTTGCTCAGTGGGTTAAAGTGTCTGCCTTTGGCTCCGGTCATGATCTCAGGGTCCGGGATCGAGTCCCTCATTGGTCTCTCTGCTCACTTGTGAACTCTGTCTGTCAAATAAATAAATCTTTTAAAAGTTAAAAAAAAAAAGATCTCCTACTATTAATGTATTCATATCAATAAAACTCTTTATGTAGACTAATAGTTTCTTATGTAATTGGCTGCTCCCATATTGGGTCATAGATATTTACCATTGTTAGATCATCTAGGTGTAGAGTTTCTTTAAGAATTATGTAGTGTCCTTCTGTATATCTGACGACAGTCTTTAGTTTAAAATCTAATTTATCTCATATGAGAATTGTTACCCCGACCTTCTTTGGGGGCCATTTTTCTTGAAAAATGCTTCTCCATCCCTTCACTTTCTGTCTGGGTGTATCCTTAATTTCAAAATGGGTCTCTTGTAGGCAACATATGGATGGGTCTTGTCATTTTATCCATTCTTCATCCCTGTGTCATTTTATGGGTGCATTGAGGCCATTCATATGCAGAGTGATTATTGATAGATAGGTTTTTTATTGACATAGTGTGACCTTTGAAGTCTTTCTTTCTGTAGATTGTCTCTATTTTTCTCTTCAATGCTATTCTTAGGATTTTTCTTTTTTTCTTGAACGTTCCTTAATATTTCCTGCAGTATCAACTTGGTGATTGCATAGTCTGTTTAGCCTTGCCGGTCTTGGGAACTTTTTATCTCTCCATCCATTTTGAATGTTTGTCTTGCTGGGTAAAGTATTTTTGCTGGATAAAGTGTTCTTTTCATTAAGCGCCATTTCTGGCTTGCCATGTCTCTGTGGACAAGTCTGATGAGATCCCGATGGGCTTTTCTCTGTACTTAAGGAGCGTCTAGGTCCTAGCTGCTTCAAGAGATTATGTCTATATTCATTATTTCTCAGTTTTACTCTCAGGTTTCTTGACTTTTTTTTTTTTTTTCTTTTTCTTTCTTTTTTTTTTTTTTTTTTTTTTTTTTTTTTGTGGATTCTATATTCTTGGGGCGAGACTGTTCTGTCTTTAGTACATGAATGCTGGTTCCAATAGTGAGATTGGGAAAATTGTCATGAAATATTTGTTCTACTATATCTTCTAGACTTCTTTATTTCTCCTCCCCTTGATAGATTCCTATAATTATGGAGTTGCAATTTTTCATGGTATCATTTACTTACCTGATTCTGTTTTCATGTCTTCTAAGCTGTTTGTGTCAGGCTTCCTCCTGATCCTTTCTCTCTATCTCTTTGTCCTCAAGATCACTAACTCTATTTCTGTCTCAGTTACCTAGCTTTTAGAGAATTTAGATTAGATTGGAACTCATTGAGAGCATTGTGAACCTTATCCCTGGTATCTTTCAGGTCTTTCCTATTCAATTACATTTGGTCATCCATGGCTTTCTGCAACCAAGCTATTGCCTGGATAATTGTGAGCCTGAATTCTCTTTCCAACATATTACCTATGTTGGTAGCCATTAGCTCTGTTGCAGAAGGCCTGTCCTCTGTATTTTTCTTTTGTTGGGCAATTATACTCCTATTCATTTTGATGAGAGATGACTGAACAGATGTAGCTGGATGTATTGAACATGGTGCAGTCAAGGTGCACCCTGGAATGCTTCTGAGAAATCAGGATTCCCCACTCAAATGAGAGAAAAACGAAAAGAAAAAGAAAAAAGAGAGAGAAAGAAACAGGGAAAAAATGGAAGATAAAAGTGAAGGTTCGGATCAAATGGGCCCTAAGGATAGATTTATAGTATACAAACAAAAACAAACAAAAAGACTGATAAAATTATATGATGAGATAAAATATATAATATATATATATATACAATTCTTATACATAAGTATAAAAGTATATATGTATATAAGTATAAGTCTTCTATATAAGTATATTATTGTTATACTTGGGTTTTTTACAGGTTCTTCCTTTATTTGCTTAAATATATATATGTATAAAAGTGTATGACAAGAGAAAAAAATACATATAATATATATTTACATATATTTCTATTTTATATATATTTATATATATTTTATATATATTTATATATATAGCATTTATTAGTAAAGGTTCTTGCTTTCTTTGCTTTAATACACACAAACACACATAAATAGTTCTATGAAAAGAGAAAAAAATATATATATTTTCTTGTCATATTATCATGACAGCAGAAAAAAATATATATATTAATATATATTTTTATATGACATATAATATATATATTAATATATATTTTTTCTCTTGTCATATACTTTTCTCTTGTCATATAAAATTTATTTAAAAAATTTATATTTTATATTTATATAAATTAAAATAATTATATTTTTTTCTGGTTATATACTTATATATATAAATACATTCATATACATTATATATATATATATTTGGGTTTTGGTTTTAGGAGGTTTAGAGGAAATCAAACTGCATCCCGATCTCCCTCTCAAAGGGAAGTCTCAGTCATCTCCCCTGTGGGTGCTGCAGAGCCCTTATAATTCCCCCTTGGCTGCTGGCATAGCATATTTTAGTCGTGGTCCCAAGGGATGCAGAATCTTCTGCATGTACCCCAAACTATAGCAGCAGAAGCTTTCTGGGAAGTTCCAGACTGCCAGAGAGGTTCAAAACAGTGATTCCACACTAAGGTTTTCCCCCTGGGCCGGGCTGAGAATGCCTAGTCTTTCTGGGTCTAAGAGTGCCTGGCTTGCAAGCAACTCTCTCAGGGGAGTGTGTGGGGCTCCATGCCAGGGGAGGCTGTCCTGCCTCCATGGACTTAAGATCCTATTTTTGGTTTCCCCATTTCCCACAATTTATCCCCGTGATCAATTGCACCCTTTGAGTGCTTTCAACCATAGTCCGAGTTAATGCTGGTCCCCAGATGCAGGGCACTCTCGTATTGGGGTATAACTTTCCAACCAGTCGCCTCTGGTAGCTTCCTTCCACTTTTCTTTATCTTTTATAGTAAGTCTGATGTTCCAACTCTGCTTTTCCTGCCCACTCATGTTTTCTGCCCTTGTAGAGATCCAGGTGTTTATAATTCTGATCTCAGGCTTATTTCATGGGTTATCAGAGGTATTTGGTAGGAAATCACATCAATTTAGGGTACAGGTTGAAATGGCACCTCCTCTTACTTCCCCGTCATCTTGTGTCACTTCACATAACACTTACAATAAAATTTCAAGAGATAGGAAGTCAACCTTTTATGGATAGCAATTCAATTTGATAGGCCTTCAAAATTCACATTCTATCACTTTCAGCCGTATTTCCTGCAAAGAATGTCCCATTTAGTCCTCTTTTATAAACACATATTCCCACTAACCTGCCTTCAAAGAAACACAAAATGTTGTGGTTCTGGTTAGAGTCATATTGTTTGTCCTTTTTCCCCTGCTTTTTCACATGTTCCTTTACTACCATAAGAGAGTGAAATTATAGGTTATTTGTCTTTCTGAAACTGAGAGATATGACGTAGCCCAATGCTCTTCCCAACACAGCCACATGAGACAAATGGTAAGAATTCATTCTCTTTTATGGCTGTGTAAGAGTCTGTGGTGCCTTTGGAGGACAGTGAGATGGTAGTAATGTCTGGGAACTCCAGGCTTGTCAGCAGCCATAAACACAACTGGAATATTACCACAACAACTGCAAGTGGGTGGAAATTGACCTGAAACCTACAATTCAATCTCCACATCAAAAGAGAAAGGAAGTCATAGATACTATAGCAGAAGATTGGAGACATGGCTTAGGGAGTCGTGGGTGATTGGTGTTTCAGAGGGATGTGAGTCAATGCAAAATAAAGGCACAGGATAGAGGAGCAAACACACCAAAAGGCAGTCAAGGACAGCCTCTGCAGATGATGGCGTTAAGGTCAGGGGACAGCCACAACTCAACAGCAGAGGACATGCATGCCACACACACTAGAGACTCCCTCAGGAGCCAGCCCTTGGGCACTCCCAGATCTCTTCTTCCTAAAGACATTACCCTCAGGGAAGAAAACAGAATGTGCTTTGAGAATAAAGAGAAAAAGAAAGAGACTTAGATCCAATGCTAAGATGGAATAATCAATTGAAATCAAGGAAAATGAATAAGAAATGATTAAGGCAAAGCAATTGAATGTTACACACCCGATGGTGGATTTAAAGCAGCAGCAAGGATACTCACTGTCCATCAGAAAAACACAGAAGATATCAGAAAGTCTCTAACCACATAAACAAATGTGATAAAAAAAGAAAATAAAATATAGGGTCCCTGATGAAAAGATTGGTAGCAGACTCAATGCAATGTCGAGGAAGCCTGCAGAAGAAGATGATCAAATTAGTGACTTAAAAGTAAAAGACTAGAAAATAAGGAAGCAAAGCCAAACAGAAAAGGAAGAATGATGGGCCATAATAATGAGCTTAGGAAAGTCATCAAATCCAAGGAATGGAAAGAGGTGCCTACTCTAGGATATCTAGGAGTGAGAGTATAAAGGCCAAACATGTCTTTGAGAAATCAGAGCTGAAAATGTCTCTCATATGGGATCAGAAACAGAGATCCAGATTCAGAGGCAGAGAGGGCACCCATCACCATCAACAGAAGGAGCACCACAAGACATAGTGCCATTTCCCCTGCAAAAGCTGGTAGTGGAGGAATTATCTTTACCCAAATATATGAGAGTGGTGTGTTCATAACCAAGTCAGTGACTTCAAGACGACAAGCTCTACCAGCTCTTGGAGCAGGTCAGATAGAGCAAGCAACACCAGCCCAAGCCAAAATCTGTATCCCCTGCATTTCTGAACAATGACAGAGCAGTAGTTCTTGTCTAGAACTCTGAGGTATTAAGAGGACAATGGTATGATCCTCGATATGATCCTCCATTAGTTCAGAGGCGGAATTCAGCTCAACTCATGATCCCAGGGCCATGGCGTCAACTTTGGTCTCAGCTTCCCTGCTCAGGTGCAAGTCTATTTCCCCTCCCCAGCTCCACCCACTCATTGTGAACTTCTATCTCTCAAGTACATGCATGTGTATCCTTTGACTAAAAAAAAAACAAACAAAAAAAAAAAAAAAACAAAACAAAACCAGTTTACAAGGATTTACTGGTGCCAGAGGACGGTTTATTTAATTTGCACCTATATCTCTGTGGAATGCTGCACCTCTTACCATGATAAAATGCTAGAATGATGCTCTGAGCTCCATTGTTTATTCTCCTATTCTTTGTCTTCCTATATTTTCTCACCAAGCTGTAGCATCTGCTGTCTGTCCAGCTGTAATGGCACTTGGTTTTCACTCTCCTAGCTCCATTAGAACATGCCCATCTTCTCCAAGAGGCACTGTTTGGTTATTGTATGAAACCATGTAGGGTATGGTCATGAGATGGTTAAGGCAGGCTTCTGCTGCTGTATCTCAATTCAGTTCCCCAGAGGGTAGCTGAACCACCCTGTGGGAATGCTCAAAATTCCTTGACATTCGAATCTCCTTCAACATGTCCTTTTGGAGATACACATTTTCATCTTGAACTGGCAAGAGTGTCATTCAGATCACTTCACTTGTGCTATTAGTTCTCTTGCAACATGTTCCACGCTTGTTCCTGTGGACTCCAAGTAGATGAGTCAGTCTTGGGCCTCAGGTTCTAGGGTGTAGTGTATGCCTTTGGGACTTGTTTACTTTTGAAATTTGGGTGGCCTTTTTTTCATGATTTCTTGAGACACTAGAGTTACTCGTGTCCTCTCTGTTGAAGACTACAGACAGGTCTTTGTCATGGTTGTGGGTATTCCCTTTAAGCTTTACTTGGGTGGCCTTACCCTAGTCAGAAGCACCCTGATTGGGTGGGAGTATCAAACACATGTGAGGGACATGGATTTCCTCCCCTGAGTCTTTGTTTGAGACCTGCTTCTTTCTTGGACTTTCGTGATGGGTAAGGTGGAATTGTGGATTCATGCCTTTCTCCGGAATCCAGATGGTTGGTTCTGACAGTCACAATAAAAGACTACAAATTTGGCCATGGAGAAATTAACACCAACTCACTTCACAGGCAGCTCCAGAAGTTTGGGAGGGCTTGGGATCCTCTTGGCCCACCCATGACTACTACTGACAAGTGTACATAAGGCGTGGTTTGGGAAGGAGTAGTTGCTAGGAACTCAAATCTTTGTGACATCACAAAAGCTGGCTTCACTACAGCAGCAGTCCCACACTCATGTCCTTTTTGTCCTATGGCTTTAGGTAGGAAGCACCAGAAAACACAGAAAAGGACCCCGTAGCCTGATCAAGAACTCGGGTTGTCTTTTGTGTTAATGTCCCACTTCCCTTTCTAGACAAAGAGAAAAGAAAATGACGTTTGGCATACCATCCTTTAGACCAGTATTTCTCCATAGAAGGCAAGGTTTTACTATTTATACTGAAATTTCTAGAGATCTCAAGAAACAGTGAAGCCTCTTGGGTATCATCAGCTCTCTGTGAGGTTGTCATGCTGTGTGTGAGAGAGTCCTTTCTCAGTGTCTTTTCCCTATGGTTCAGTTATGACAAAGAAACGGAAAGTACCTCTTCAAGGAACAATGTTAGGACATGGATGTATTGTGCTATCTTTGTTTTCATCTCGTAGTGTTCGAAAACACTAGTCATAAGGGATTATGGCTCTGTCTACCTACTCTCCCCTTAAACAAATTTGGAAATGCTTCAAGGAGCGTGACATTCTGCATGAGAGCTAACGCTGAAGGAAGAGCCCTAAACAGTACTCCTTGTTATCATTAGTTAACACTACCTGCTGTGGTAATAGGTATAGCCATGTTGACCAATTCTCTTAAATCAGAGGTAAATGAATGGCCTATATCTGTGAACTGTAATGCCAACTCGAGCAGAACTGTGGATTGAGCTGTAATGTACTTGCAAAAACTATTGAATAAAGAAGGTGTGGTTTGTATTGACAACAGAGTATCCCTCAGCCATCAGGGAGGATGAACCCCTGGTACTTGCATGGACTTGAGTTTCACAGGACTGGGTGTTTAGAAATAAAAAAAAAAAGGCAAGCAGACAAAGGGGAATTTCTCTGGCTCCCAGGAGGAATATCATGACCCTTAGTAGAAGGAAGGGAAAACTGAAGGGAATAAAGACAGAGAAGGAGACAAACCAGGAGTGTCTCTGGACTCTGAAGAACTTAGGGTTACAGAAAAGAGAGAAATTCATGGAATGAGGGCACTGGCTAATGGGTATCCAGGAGTTGTGGCATATGTTAGGATGAACACTAAACCATATATGGAACTAAAGCTTTAGTGAATTATTTGTCATTAACAGATGATGGATCATAGGCTGGTTTCCTCAAAAGAACAAAAATATTAAAGGAAATACAGTCTGACCCTTTCAAAAGCAGATGAAGACACGTAAAGAAAAGGAAAGAATTATATTTTTATTATCTTTACTTATTAAAAAAGGCATGGAATTTTTTCCCTTTAATGACCTTATCTTAATTGGGTCTTTATATTTGAAAAGTAGATTTTACCTGACACCTCCATTTCTGGAATCAATGCGAAGAAATCCCATTGCCTTTGTTAAATTTATGCAAGTGTTGACTAGGAAAATGATTTGGATGTGGCCTTCTGTGTGTTGGCAGGAGTTTGATTACTCCTTCAAAGGATTTAGTCAGTAATAAAAAGCTCAGATATTGTAGGGTTTCTGACCTAAACTTGGGAGTTGATATGTGTCTTGAAATTTATCCTTTTCACTTGTTCTTAGATTTGCTGGCATAATTTTGTAGAGGCATCTTTTAGTTTATTTTAGTTTAGTTTTGTTTTGTTTTGTTTTTTTTCCCTTTCCATCAGGTGTCAAACTTTCTTCTGGATGCTGGTCTCCTTCAGTAATGGCTTCTTCAGTTTGTTAAAGTTTGTTAAACTTCTTTCTTCTTTTTCTATTTCCTTATGCCGTCAAGTTAGGTTGCTTTTTGTGTGTGCATTTGTGTGTGTGTGTGTGTGTGTGTGTGTGTGTGTGTGTGTGTGTGTGTTTAATTTTGGTAAATACACACATTTACCCCTATATTCTTTCTTCATAAGATGTTTTGACAACATCCCATAAGTTTCTTGAATTTCCTTTGTTCAAAGTACTTTCTGATTTTTTTTCTATGATTCTTTGATACTTCAGGAGAGTGTTGTTTTTTCCACCTATTCATGCCTGGCTGTGTTTCCCTTTCTTAAGTGATTTCTTTCTGTTTTCATATCTTTGTGGTTATCAGTGACAATACAGGATTTGAATTATCTTCTAATAATTACGACTGTATTTGGTTCCAGCAGAGGATTTCTGACAGACAATTTTAGGGCTGCCTTTGGGAAAAACTTCCCTTATGATCCTCAGAGATACAATCTTATGCATGTTTTCGCAAAGCTCAGGTGGTCTAGAGAGTCCATGATGACATCTGCTATTCCTTACCACCTTTCTCTCTGGATGATCTTTCCTGTGCTATAAGTGGATACTGTAGTCTGCAACAATACTGGAATGTGGTCCCCATCTCCTTTTCTTTCTGTTAATATGCTTCCAACATTTATATACACCCACATGGAGGTGTATCTGTTGGCAAATATTCCAAGTTTCTGGTGTTTTGATACTCTATAAAGACAAGGGAGCTTCTCGTAACTTTTGTCTCTCAAAGGCATAAAGTCTCTCTATGTGCCATAGGCACAGTCACTTTTACTCCCTTCGCTTTGTCAATTGCATAACCTATGTCACCAATCCCTTCACTTTCGAGTCAACATGATGTTGAGCTTGTTAAGTTTTTGTTGTTTCCTTGTGGAAATTTTAGCCCTTTTTCTTTCTTTCTTTCTTTTTAATTCTCATTCATTCCAAAAATGTGTTTGTACAGAACAAAGAATTTATCCTGAATACTTGAACTAATTATAATAGGTAGGATGTTAACTTTTTATTTTGGTTAGTTTCTGACTTGGAATCTCCATGCCTTTCCCGTTTATGTTATTTCTTGGGGGTTTGCTTTCTTTAGAGTGATTCCTCACTTCCTCCCCATCTTTGGTGTTTCTCCTTTGTGTGAGCATGTGTGTCTGAGTGTGTGTGTGTGTGTGTGTGTATGTGTTGTTTGTGTGTGTTCACATAACACTTATAATTAAATTTCAAGAGTAGGAAGTTGTTATTTTATGGTTAGCAATTCAATTTCACATGCCTTGAAAACTCACATCCCATCACTTTCAGCCACATTTCCTACGAAGAATGTCACCTTTTTTCCACTTTTATAAACACATATTCTCACAAACCTGCCTTCAAACAAACAGCAAATTCTGTGTGCCTGGTTAGAATCATGTAGTTTGTCCCTTTTCCCCTTACTTTTTCCCATGTCTCTTGACTACCATGAGAGAGTGAAATCCTATATTATTTGTCTTTCTGAGAATGATAGATGTGACATAGCCCAATGATCTCCACAAGTCTGCCACATGAGTCAAGTGGCAAGAATTCATTCTTGCTTATCCTCTGTAAGATTCTGCGGTGCCTTTGAAGACAGTGAGTTGGTAGTAGTGACTGGGAACTCCAGGCTTGTCTTCAGCCATGAACACAACTGGAAGATTACCACATCAACTGCAACTTGGCAGAAATCGACCTGAAGGCTAAAAGCAAACTCCACAGCAAAAGAGAAAAGAATTCGCCGAGACTGTGGGAGAAGATGGAGACATGGATTATGGGATTTATGGGTGTTTGGTGTGTCAGAGGACAGTGAGTCAATGAAGAATACAAAGGCACAGGAGAGAGGATCACACTGGGAACCCACAAAAAGCATGTTTCCCAATGCATTTACTGTGACCAGCAAGGGTCTGAATGGCATGAGTACTTCCCAAAAAAGGGTATTGATGCCTGGAGATTTCAATAAGCAGGCTTGGCAGACATTGACTCGAGAGAACACTGTGTTTCTCCTGCAGAGGACACCGACAAGAAACCAGGTGCAGACAGCATGGAACAATGCTCAGAGACATTATCAGGAGACACAGTGGGAGGATGGTGGGTTCTGGCAGTCCATACATGAGAGTGTGTTCATGAAGATGATTTGATGGGGACACAAAAATTTGGGGTTCTCGCACCTCAGCATCATGACTGAATTTCTGCCAAAGACAGGATGGTGAGGGCATTAGCTGCCTAACCTGCCAACATGAAATCCCAACCATGGAACACTTGTGGGGCTGCCTTCCTCAGTCCAAGTTACTTAGTCCCAGGAGAACAGACTCTCCCATAGGGAACTAGAAGGAAGCCCTGCCCACATGCTCTATCCTGAGCACAGCATTATGTAGGCCTTCATTCTGTTGATTTTGTTGAACGTCTTCTTTCACAGGCACACCAGAGCCCAGCAAGCTAAACCTCAGAATATTTAGCCCAGACCCCAAACACACAAAACGACAGGAAAGGAGAGCCTTTGCAGATAACAGGTCTCAAGGACAGGGACAGCCACAACACAGCATCAGAGGGCATGCATGCGACACACAGATGCAAGACTCCATCAAGCACCAGCCATTGGGCAATCCATCATCTCTCCTTCCTAAAGAAGTTAGCCTCAAGTTAGAAAACAAAATGGGCTTTTTCAATACAGGGAAGAAGACAGAGACCTAGATCCAATGCAAAGATAGAAGAGTCATTTCATGCCAAAGGGAAAAAAAAAAAAAAAAAGAAATTATCATGGCCAGGCAATCACAGTGAAACCTGTACTCTTGACTCGCCCAAAAGAGGATTGAAAGCTGGCCAGGATACTCACTGCACGTCAGAAAGACACAGAATATATTAGGTACCCTCGAACCACAGAGATAAAACTGATAAAAATAAAAAATAATATAAAATAATGAGTTCCTGATGAAATGATTGGTAGCAGACTGGATGCAAAGTCCAGGAAGCTGGCAGAAACAGAGATTCCAATTAGTGATCTGAAGGAAAAAGACTGGAAAATAAAGAAGCAAATCCAAAGAGAGAAGGAACAATGATGGAACATGACAATGAGTATAGGGTGGTCATCGGCTCCAAGGAATGGAAAAAGTTGCCTATTGTAGGAGAACTAAGAGTGAGAGAAAGAAAGAGGGCTGAAAATTTCTTTGAGAAATCAGAGCTCAAAATGCCCTTAATCTTTGATCAGAAACAGGTATCCAAATTTGGAGACACAGAGGACTCCCATCACCATCAAGAGAAGCAGAGCAACACAAGACACAGGTCGGATAGAGCAAGCGACACCAGCCCAAGCCAAAATCCGTATTCCCTTCATTTCTGAAAAATGGTACAGCAGTGGTTCTTGTCTAGAACTAGGAGGTATTAAGAAGAGAATGAATGAGTCCTGTGGTGTGTACATCATTCAGAGGCGGCCTTCAGCTCAACTCATGATCCCAAGGTCATGGCATCAACTCTGGTCTCAGGTTTCCTGCTCAGCGACAAGTCTGATTCTCCGTCTCCAGATCCACCCCCTCATTGTGATCTCTCTCTCTCAAATACATCGAATGCACGTATTTTGACAGAAAACAAAAGCGAAAACAAAAACAGTGTACAAGGTTTGACTGGGGCCAGAAGATGGTTTATTTAATTTGGACCTAGGTCCCTGTGGAATACAGCCAGGTTCAGAGCACCTCCCACCATCCTAAAATGCCAGTCTATCGCTCTGAGCTCCCTTGTTAATTCTGCTCTTGTCTTCCTGAATCTCCTCACCAACCTGTAGCATCCGATGTCTGTCCCGCTGCAATGGCCCTTTGTTGCCACATTGTTCATCCTCTCCTGGCTCCATGAGAACGTACCCATCTTCTGCAAGAGGCACTGTTTGGTTATCACATGAAGTCATTTGTGGGATGGTCATGAGAGGATTAAGGCAGGCTTGTGCTGCCACATCTCCATTCAGTTCCCCAGAGGGTAGCTGCACCACCTTATGGAAATGCTCAAGGTTTTTCGACATTAGAATCTTCTTCAATGCGTCCTTTTGGAGATAGACATTTTCATCTTTAAAGAGGCAAAAGTGTCTTTCAATGGCTTCACTTGTGCTACAGTTCTCTTCCAATATGCTTGCTCCTTCGGACTCCTACTCCTTCGGACTCCAAATACATAAGTCCGTCCTGGGCCTGAGGTTCTTGGGTGTAGAGTCTGACTATGGTGCTTGGTCACTTTTGAAGTTTGGGAGGCTGTTTTGGCACGATTTCTTGAGACGCTAGAGGAACTCATGACATCGCTGTTGAAGATTCAAGACATATCTTTTGCAAGGTTGTGGGTGTTCCCTGTGAGGTCTCCTTTGCTGGCCTTTACCTAGTCAGAAGAGCCCTGTTTGGGTAGAAATACCAAACACATGTGCAGAAGATGGAGTTCCTCCCCTGAGTCTTTGTTTGAGACATTATACTTTCTTGGTCTTTTGTTGCTAAGATGGAATGCTGGATTCTTGTCTTTTTCCAGGGTCCAGATGGCTGGTGCTGACTGTCACATCAATAGACTACAAAATTGTCCATGAAGAATGTGACACTGACTCACTTCATAGCTGACATGGTTAGAGACCCAGGTGGCTCCACCAGTTTGGGAGGGCTTGGGATCCTCTTGGTCCACCCATGAATACTCCAACCAAGTGTAGATCAGGCATGGTTTGGGGAGGAGAGGTTGCTATGTCCTCCAACCTTTGTGACACCACAGAAACTGACATCACTGAAACAGCAGTCACTCTCTCATGATATTTGAGTCCTATGGCTTTAGGGAGGAGGCCCCACGAAGTACTAAAAAGATCCCTCTGATTCTGGTCAAGAACTCAGGTCGTCTTATGTGTTAATTTCCCACTTACACTTTCTAGACAAAGAGAAAAGAAAATGACGTTCGGTATACCATCCTTTAGGCTAACATTTCTCAACAGACGGCAAGATTTTCCTATTTCCACTACAATTTCTAGAGATCTCAATAAACAGTGAGCCCCCGTGCCTATCATCAGCACTCTATAAAGTGTGTCATCCTGTGGGTAACAGAGTCCTTGCTCAGTGACTTACCTGTGAGTCAGTAATGACTAAGGGTCAGAGTTCATTTTCAAGGCAAAATATTAGGGAATGATGTATTGTGCTCTCTGTGTCCTCATCTCCTAGTGTTACGAAATACTAGTCATAAGAGATTAGGGCTCTCTCTACCTGGATTTACTTTAAACACCTTTTCAAAGGCTTCAAGGAGGGTGCATTCTGCATAATGGCTAACCATTAAGGAAGAGACCTGGAGAGCACTCCTTGCCATCATTAGTTAACTCTAACTGCTGTGGTAATGGGTATAATGATGTTGATCGAGTCTCTTTAATCAGAGGAAAATTAAAGTCCGATATTGATATCCTGCCAAGGTCCAATCGAGCAGAACTGTGGATTGAGCTGCAATGCCCTTGCAAAGTGTAGTGGATAAAGGTGTGGTCCATATTGGCAACAGAGTAATCCTCAGCCATCAGGAAGGACGAACACCTGGTACTTGCATTGACATAAATGCCCAAAACTGGGCGATGCAAAAAAAAAAAAAAAAAGTCAATTAGACAAAGAGGAATATCATATGTCTTCCCTCCTATACAACACAGGAAGAATACCATGGCCCTTAGTGGAAGTAAGGAAAAACTGAAGGGGAAGAAGTCAGAGAAACAGACAAACCAGGAGATATCAAGTCTCTGAGATCCACGCTGCGGGTTACAGTAAAGAAAGAATTCTGGTTAATTGGGAACTGGTTAATGAGTGTTGAGGAGTTGTGGCATATCCTAGGATGAACACTAGGTCATATATGGAACTATACCATCAGCAAATACTCTATCAAAAATGTATGGTGGATGATAGGCTGGCTTTTTCCACAGAACAAAAAAATTAAAATAAAAACAAACTGTCCTTTTCAAAAGTAGATGAAGATAGAGAAAGAGAAGGAATTATATTTTTATTATCTTTAATTATTGAAATGTCATGGAAATTGTTTCCTATAATGTCCTAATGTAAATTGGTTCTTTATACTTGTAAATTAGAGTCTACCCACCTCCTACATTTCTGGAATCAATGAGAAGAAACAAAATTGCCTTCATTAAGTGTCTAGAAGAGTTGCCCATTAAAAGGATTTGGACCTTGCCTTCTGTTGGTTGACAGGTGTTTTATTAGTGCTTCATATGCTTTAGTCACTAGTAGAGAGCTGAGATTTTGTAGGTTTCCTAACCTAATACTGGGAGTTGATGTGTGTCTTGGAATTTATCCTTTTCTCTCAGTTCTTGGATTTGCTAGTATAATGTGTAGACTTTTTTTTAGGCTATTTTTTAGGTTATTTTTTAGCATAAATGTATAAACTTTTTATTTGGTTATTTTTATTTTTTTATAAGTTGTCATGTGGTTTCATACTTTCAGCTGTGTGCGTGTCCCTGTTTTATCTAAGTAATGGCTCCTCCATTGTGTAAAAGTCTTCAAAACTGACATGTAAGTTCTCCTGATTTTTTCCTATTGGTTTCTTATTATTACCTTTATTCCGACAATCATCTATCTTATTTCATTTTTTTCTGTTAACTTTGGAGTTTGGTTCTTCTTCTTCTTGTTCCTTATGGCTACCAGTTAGGTTGGTTTTTTCCGGTGCTTTTAATTTTTGGAAATACACGCATTTAATCCTATATTGTTTCCTCATATATGTATTGGCATCATCCCATAAGTTCCTTTACTATCCTTTGTTCATGGCACTTCCTGATTTTCCTTTTCCTTTTCTTTCTTAGATTCATTGTTAGTTCGCAAGTGAATTGTATTTTCCACCTATTAGTGTCTGCCTGAATTTCCCATTCATAAGCGATTTCTTCCAGTTTTCATATTCGTGGTCAAAAGTATACAAATAGGATTACAACTGGATTTGGACTCCAGCACACGATCTGTGATAAACAAAGTTAGATCTTCCCTTGGGAAGAACTTCTCTTATGCATGTAACCTCAGAGACACAATCTTATGCATGTAACCCCAAAGCTCAGGTGGTCTAGAGAGCCCAATATGATGTATGTTATTCCATACCACCTTTCCATCTGGATGATCTGTCCTGTGTTGAAAGTGAATTTCATAGTCCCCAACAATATTGGATTGAGATCCCCATCTCCCTTACTTTCTGTTCATATGCTTCCAACATTTAGATACACCCATGTTGGTCATGTAGATGTTGGCAATTCTTCCAGGTTTCTGATGTTTTGATGCTCCATCAAGACAAAACACCTACTGGTAATCGTTTGTCTCTCAAAGGCATAAACTCTCTATCTGCCATAGGTGCAATCACATTGGCTCTTTTTTCATTGCCAATTGCATAACCTATGTCTTCCCAATTCCTTCACTTTCAAGTTATGTTTATTTTTATAGTCAAAGGAAATCGCCCATGGCCAACATAAAGTCAAGCTTGTTTATTTTTTATTGTTTTCTTGTTGACCATTTTTGCCTTCGTGTTTTTTTTTTAATTTTCATCCTTCCAACTACCTGTTTATAGGAATAGGATAATTATTCCCGAATATGTGAACTAATTATTGATATATAAGGACTTAACCTTCTCATTTTGGTTGGCTTCTTACTTGGATTCTCTATGGTATTTTCTTGGAATTTTGCTTCCTTTAGTATGATTCCTCATCCTCCCCATCTTTTGTGTGTCTTATCTGTGTGTCTGTGTGTGTGTGTGTATGTTGTATGTGTGTGTTTCACATAACACTTCTAATGAAATTCCAAGACATAGCCAGTCGGTTTTTATGGATACCAATTCAATGTGATATGCCTTGAAAACTCACATTCCATCAGTTTCAGCCACTTTTCCTGCAAGGAATGTCCCATTTAGTCCTCTTTTATAAGCACCTATTCTCACTAACTTGACTTCAAGCAAACAACAAATTGTGGGTGCCTTCTTAGAGTCGTATTGTTGTCACCTTTTCCCTTTCTTTTTCCAGGGTCCTTGACTACTATGAGAGAGTGAAATAATATTTATTTGTGTTGCTGAGACTGATAGATGTGATGTAGGCCAATGCTCTCCACCACATTGCCACTGGAGGCAAGTGTCAAGAATTCATTCTTGCTTATGGCTGGGTAAGAGTCTGTGGTGCTTTTTGAGGACAGTGAGATGGTAGTGATGTCTGGGAACTCCAGGCTTGTCTTCAGTTATAAACACAACTGGAAAATTACCACATCAGTGCAACATGGCGGAAATAGATGTGAAGCCTACAAAGCAATCTGCACAGAAAAAGAGAAAAGAAGTCACAGAGAACTTGGGAGATGACTGGAGACATGGATTTGAGAGACATGGGCAATTGTTTCTTAAGAGAACAGAGAGACAATGCAAAGGACAAAGGTACAGGAGAGAGAAGCACACTCGGAATGCAGAAGGAGCACGTTTCCCAAAGTCATTGGCTGTGACCAGCAGAGTGTATGAATGGCATGAGTTATTGCCAACAAAGTGTGTTGAGTCTGGAGTTTTCAGATCATCAGGCTTGGCAGACTTGAGAGAACACTGTGTTTTTTTCTTGGAGAGGACAGCAGCAAGCACCTAGGTGCAGACAGCCTGGAAACCATGATCAGAGACTATAACAGGGGACAGAGTGGGAAGAAGGTGGATTCTAGCAGTGCATCCATGGGAGGCTGTTTTTATGGAGATAAGTTAATGGGGACACACGAAATTTTGGGCTCTTGCACCAGCAGCATCAAGACCGAGCTACTGGCCAAAGATAGGACGGTGAGGACATTAGATGCGAAACCAGCAAACATGAAATCCCAACCGTAGAATACTGGGCGACTTCCTTGCTCAGTCCAAGTTGCTTTGTCCCAGGAGAAAAGACTCTCCCGTAGTGGACTAGAAGAAAGCCCTGTCCACATGCTTTCTCCTGACCACAGCATTCTACAGGCCTTTGTTCTGTTGAGATGGTTGAAAGTCTCCTTTCAAAGGCACGCCAGAGCCCAACAAGATGAACATCACCATGTTGAACAAGTCACTTTAATCAGAGGAAAAGGAATGGCCTATATTGATGGCCTGCAATGCCCACTCGAGCAGAACTGTGAATTGAGCTGCAATGCCCTTGCAAAGACTAGTGGATCAAGAAGGTGTGGTCGATATTGGCAACAGCATATTCCTCAGCCATCCCTCCATTCATTCCTCCCTTCATAAGGGAGGATGAACTCTGGTACTTGCATTGACATGAATGCCACAGGACTGGGTGAAGCAAAATGAAATAGGTAAGCGGACAAAGGGAAATATCATATGTCTATCCTTGTAAATGGCTCAGGAGGAATACCATGGCCCCTAGTAAAGGAAAGGAAAGCTGAAGGGGAAGAAGTCAGAGAATGAGACTAAACAGGAGTGACTCAGGATTCTGAGAACCAAGCTGAGGGTAACAGAAAAGAGACACATGCAGGGAATGAGAGAACTGGATAATGGGTGTTGAGGAGTTATGGCATATATTAGGGTGAGCACTAGGTTGTATTAGGAACTAAAGCATCCGTGAATACTCTGACAAAAAACAAAGAGGCAACCTACAGAATGGGAGAAGGTATTTGCAAATGACAGTACAGACAAAAGGTTGATATTCAGGATCTATCAAGGACTCCTCAAACTCAACACACACACACAAAACAGACAATCATATCAAAAACTGGGCAGAAGATATAAACAAACACTTGTCCAATGAAGATATACAAATGACTATCAGACACATGAAAAAATGTTCATCATCACTAGCCGTCAGGGAGATTCAAATAAAAACCAAAATGATATATCATCTTACACCAGGTAGAATGGGCAAAATTAGCAAGACAGGAAACGACATGTGTTGGATGGGATGTGAAGAAAGGGAATCCCTCTTCCACAGTTGGTGGGAATGCAAGTTGTTGCAGCTTCTTTGGAGAACAGTATGGAGATTCCTCAAGAAATTAAAAATAGAGCTTCCCTATGACCCTGCAATTGCACTACTGGGTACTTACCCCAAAGATACAGATGTAGTGAAAAGAAGGGCCATCTGTACCCACAACGTTTATAGCAGCATTGCCACGGTCGCCACACTGTGGAAATAAGAACCAAGATGCTCTTCAACGGACGAATGGATAAGAAAGATGTGGTCCATATACACTATGGAGTATTATGCCTCCATCAGAAAGGACGAATACCCAATTTTTTAGGAACATGGACAGGACTGGAAGAGATTATGCAGAGTGAAATAAGTCAAGAAGAAAGAGTCAATAATCATATGGTTTCACTTATTTGTGGAGCATAACAAATAGCATGGATGACATGGGGAGATAGAGAGGAGAAGGGAGTTGGGGGAAATTGGAAGGGGAGGTGAACCATGAGAGACTATGGACTCTAAAAAACAATCTGTGGGTTTTGAAGGGGCAGGGGGTGGGAGGTTGGGGGATCCAAGTGGTGGTTATTGGAGAGGGCAAGGATTGCATGGAGCACTGCATGTGGTGAAAAAATAATGAATACTGTTACACTGAAAATAAATAAAAAATAAATTAAAGAAAAACGGATGATAGATGACAGGCTGGCTTTCTCACCAGAACAAAAAATTAAAAGAAAAACAATCTGCCCCTTTCAAAACCAGATGAAGACAATGAGAAAAAAGAAAAGAATTATATTTTTACTATCTTCAATTACAAAAATGGCATGGAATTTGTTTCCTAAAATGTCGTTATCTTAATTTGGTCTTTATCCTTGTAAATTAGAGTATATCTGCCTCCTCCATTTCTGGAATCGATGAGAAGAAATGACATTGCCTTTAATAAGTGTCTAGAATAGTGGCCCAAGAAAATGATTTGGACCTGCCTTATGTGTGTTGGCAGGTGTTTGATTACTGCTTCAAACCCTTCGTCACTACTAGAGAGCTGAGATTTTGTAGGTTTCCTGACCTTATCTTGGGAGTTGATAGGTGTCTTGGAATTTATTCTTTTCTCTCAGTACTTGGATGTGGCATAATTGTGCAACAGGTCTTTTAGGCTTTTTTTTTTCTTTCTATATGTTGTCATGTGGTCTAATACATTCAGCTGTGTAGTTGTCTTCCTGATTTATCCAGGTAAAGGCTCCAGTTTCTTAATGTTTTCAAAAATGACGAGTGAGATCTCCTTATTTTTTTCCTATTTGCTTGTATTTCTTTTATTTTGATAATCATAAATATTATTTAATTTTTCCTGTTAACTTTGAAGTTTGTTTCTTCATTTTATAGTTCCTTATGGCGTCCAGATAGGTTGCATTTTTTCAGTGCTTTTGATTGTTGGAAACACACGCATTTAAACCTATATTGTTTCCCCATAAAATGTTTGGTATCATCCCGTAAGTTTCTTTATTTTCCATTTTTCTTGGCACTTTTGAATTTTCCTTTTTGATTTTCATTCTTTGAATCATTGCTAGCTCACTAGTGTGTTCTATTTTCCACATATTAGTGTCTGGCTGTGTTTCCCCTTTGTAAGTGATTTCTTTCCGTATTCCTATCTTTGTGGTCATAAGTATACAAGATAGGATTTGAATTCACTACCATTAAATATGACTTGTTATGGGCTCCAACAACAATCTGTGATAGACAATGTTAGGTCTCCCCTTGGGTAGAACTTATCTTATGGTCCTCAGAGACACAATATTACACATGTATCCCCAAAGCTCAGATGGTCTAGAGAGCCCAAGGTGATGTATGTTATTCCTTACCACATTTTCATCTGGATGATCTCTCCTGTGCTGAATGTGAATATCGTCATCCCCAAAAATATTGGATTGAGGTCTCCATCTCTCTTCCTTTCTGTTCATATACTTCCAACATTTAGATACACCCATGTAGGTGGTGTATGTATTGGCAATTCTTCCAAGTATCTGATGTCTTGATGCTCCATTAAGACAAAACACTTTCCAGTAATCCTTTGACTCTCAAAGGCATAAAGGCTCTCTATCTGCCATAGGAACAATCAATTTTGCTATTTCTCCTTGCCAATTGCATAAACTATGTATCCCAAATTCCTTCACATTCAAACTATCTGTATCTTTATAGTAGAAGGAAATCTCCTATGGACAACAAAAGGTCGAGCTTGTTTAGTTTTTGTTGTTTTCTTGTGGACCGTTTGTGCCATTTTTAAAATGTTTTTATTTATTTATTTATTTATTTAACAGACAGAAATCACAAGTAGGCCGAGTAGCAGGCAGAGAGAGAAGAAGGAAAGCTGACCCCCTGCTGAGCAGCGAGCCCGATATGGTACTCTATCATAGTACCTGAAATCATATCCTGAAATGAAGGCAGCAGCTTAACCCACTGAGCCACACAGGCGTATTCTGCCAATTTTCTTTTTTCTTTTTTTTTATTTCATCCGATCAAAAATCAAAAATTGAATTTGGTCCTGAATACTTCAACTAATTATTGATAGGTAAGAAGGTAACTTTCTCATTTTGGTTGGTTTCTGACTTAGATTCTCTGTGCCTTTCCACTATATGGTATTTTCTTTGAGGTTTGGTTTTTTAGTGCATTTCTTCAATTCCTCCACAAATTTTGTGTGTTCTGTGTGTGTGTGTGTGTGTGTGTGTGTGTGTGTGTGTGCTGTCGTTGATTGTTTCACATAATACTTATAATTAAATTTCAAGAGATAGGGATTCAGTATTTTAAAAATAGCAATTCATTTTGAAAACTCACTTTTCAATACTTTCAGCCACATTTCCTACGAGGAATATCACCTTTAGTCCTCTTTGATAAACACATATTCTCAAAAATGTGTCTTCAAACAAACACCAAATATTTTGTGCCTGGTTAGACTCATATTGTTTGTCCCTTTTTTCCTTGCTTTTTCATATGTCTTTTGACTGTTATGAGAGATTGAAATGGTCTCTTATTTATCTTTCTGAGATTGATAGATGTGACGTAGCCCATACTCTCCACAGCACTGCCATATGAGGTAAGTGGAAGAATTCATTCTTGCTTATGCCTCAGTAAGGATTTGCAGTGACTTGGAGGAAAGTTAGATGGTAGTACTGTCTGAGAACCCCTGGCTTGAGTTCAGCCAAGAACACAACTGGAAGATTACCACATTAACTGCAACTTGATGGAAATTGACCTGAGGCCTACAAAGTAAATTCTAAGCAAAAGAGAAAAAATGTCACAGAGACTATAGGAGAAGATTGGAGACATGGTTCAGGGGAGAAGTGGGCATTGGTTCATTAGAGGGCAGTTAGCTAATGCAAAAGACAAAGTCACAGGAGAGTTCAGCACACTGGGAATTCAGAAGGAACATGTTTCCAAATGCCATGTTTCCAAATGACGAGCAAAGGGTCTGAATGGCACGACTTCTTGCCAACAAATGGTCTTGAGGCCTGGAGATTTCTGATCTGCAGGCTTGGTAGACATCAAATCGAGAGAACACAGGGTTTCTCCTGTAGAGGACACCATTAAGCATCCAGGTACAGACATCCTGGAACCATGATCAGAGACAATGCCAGGAGACACAGTGGGAAGATAGTGGGTTGTGGCACTTCATCCGTGAGAGGCAGTGTTCGTGGAGATTACTCAATGGGGGCACAAGAAATTTTGTGATCTCGCACCAGCAGCATAAAGACTGAGCTACTGGCCAAAGACAAGATGGTGAGGACATTAGCTGCCTAACCTGCCAACATGAAATCACAATCGTGGGACATTTGGGGGATTTCCTTCCTCAGTCCAAGTTGCTTAGTCCCAGGAGAACAGACTCTCCCATACAGGAGTAGAAGAAAGCCTTGACCACATGCTCTTTTCTGAACACAGCATTCTGAAAGCCGGCATTCTGTTGTGATGGTTGAATGTCTCCTTTAACAGGCACACCAGAGCCTACCAAGATAAACCTCAGCATATTCACCCCAGACCCCAAAAACACCAAATGGCAGGCAAGGAGAACCTCTGCAGATGACTAGCCTCAAGGACAGGGGACACCACAACACAAAAGCAGAGGACATGTGTGCCACAAACACACACACACACACACACACACACACACACACCTGATACTCCCACAAGTGCTAGCCCTTGGGCATTCCATGATTCCTTCTTCCTAAAGAAATTATCCTTAGGCTAGACAACAGATTGGGCTTTTCAAATACAGAGGAAGACAAGACCTAGATCCAATGCAAAGAGGAAGAATCAAATAATGCCAAGGAAAAACAACAAGAGATTATCAAGGCCAGGCATTCGGAGTGAAACCTACATAGAACACGCCTTATGGAGGATTGAAAGCAGCGTCCAGGATACTCGCTGTACATCAGAAAACACAGAAGATATCAGGGAGACTCGAACCAAACATTTAAAACTGATAAGAATAAAAGAAAATAAAGAGTTCCTGATGAGAATATTGGTAGCAAACTGGATGCAAAGTCCGAGAAGCTGGCAGAAGTAGAGGGTCCATTTAGTGACCTGGAAAAACAAGATTATAAAATAAGGAAGGAAATCCAAAGAGAGAAGAAAGAATGATGGAACATGACAATGATCTTAGACAAGTTATCATCTCCAAGGAATGGAAGGAAGTGCCTATTTTAGGAGAGTAGGAGTGAGAGAAAAAAAGCAGGCTGAACATGGATTTGAGAAATCGGGCCTGAAAATGTCCCTTGTCTGGGAGCAGAAACGGAGAGCCAGATTCAGAGATACAGAGGACTTCCATCACCTTCCACAGAAGCAGAGCACCAAAAGACCTAGTGTCATTCCCCCTGCAAAAGCTAGAAATGGAGGATATCTCTTCACACAAATATGCTTGGGAGAGTAGTTTGTCCATAGCCCAGTCACTGACTTCAAGAGGACAAGCTTGACCAGTTCTCAAAATAGGGCAGATAGTTCAACCAACACCAGCCCAAGCCAAAATCCTTATCCCTTGTATTTCAGAACAATGACAGAGCAGTGGTTCTTGTATAGAACTAGGAGGTATTCAGAAGTCAAAGCTGTGTCCCAGGGTGGGTCCATCATTCAAAGGCGGACTACAACTCAACTCATGATCCCAGGGTCATGTCATCAACTCTGGTCTCAGGTTCCCAGCTCAGGGACAAGTCAGTTTCTCCCTTTCCAGCTCCACCCACTGATTGTGATCTCTTTGTTTCTCTGTCCAATACGTGCATGTGCATCATTTGACAAAAAAACAAAACAAAACAAAAGCAGTGCATAATAAAGGATGGGGGTCAGAGGATATTTTATTTAATTTGGACCTAGGTTCTTATAGAAGGCAGCCAGGTACAGAGAACCTACCACCATCCTAAAATGCCAGACCTTTGCTCTGAGATCCCTTGTTCTTTGTCTTCCTGAATCTCTTCACCAACCTGAAACATCCACTGTCTGTCATGCTGTACTGTCCCCTTCTGACACATTGTTCATCCTCTCCTGGTTCCATTAGAACATGTCCATCTTCTGCAAGAGGCACTGTTTGCTTATCGCATGAAACCATTTGGGGGATGGTCATGAGAGGGTGAAGGCAGGATTGTGCTGCCACATCTCCATTCAGTTCTATATTGGGTAGCTGCACAACCCTATGGGAACGCTCAAGGTTCTTAAACATTTGAATCCTCTTCAATGCATCTTTTTGGAGATTCAGTAGTCATCCTGATATGTGCATTAAAGTATTTCAGATGGCTTCATGTGGGCTATGGGTCTCTTCCAACATGCTCCGCGCTTGCTCCTGTGGACTCCAAGTACATGAATCCATCCTGGACCTAAGGTACTAAGGTGTAGAGTCTGCCTTTGTTGCTCTGTCTCTTTTGAAGATTGGGAGGCCGTTTTTGCACAATTTCCGGAGACCCTAGAGGTACTCATGCCATCGCTGTTGAGGACCCCAGACATGTCTTTCATGGTTGTGGGTGTTACCTTTGAGCTTTCCTTGGGTGGCACTTTTCCTGGTCAGAAGCGCCCTAATTGGGTGAGAAGACCAACCCATGTGCAGGGCAGGAATTCTTACCCTGAGGCTATTTGAGGCATGTTTATTTCTTGGTCTTTCGTGGGTAGGATGGAATGGTGGATTCTTGATTTTCTCTGGAGTCTAGAGGGCTAGTGCTAACAGTCACCACCAAAGACTATGAATTTGGCCATAGCGAAGGTGACACTAACTCATCTCACATACTCTTGGTGAGAGACCCAGGCCTCTCCAGCGGTTTGAGAGGGCTTGGGAACCCCTTGGTCCACCCATGACTGATCCAGCCAAGTGTAGTTATCAGTCGTGGGTTGATGAGGAGCGGTTGCTATGACCTCAAAGCTTTGTGCATCACAGAAGCTGGCTTCACATAAGCAGAAGTCCCTCTCTCATGAAACTTTGAATCCTATGGCTTTAGGTAGGAAGCCCTGGGAAGGACAGAAAAAAAGCCCTCTAGCCTGATTAAGAACTCAGGTTTTCTTGTGTTTTAATGTCCCTCTTTTCCTTTCTAGACAAAGAGAAAAGAAAATGACACATGGTATACCATCCTCTAGGCCAGCATTTATCTAAAGACGGCAAGGTTTTCCTATTTCCACTGCAACGTCCAGAGATCTCAAGAAACAGTGAGGACTTTTGGGTATCAAGAGTTCTCTATGGGGGTTGACATCCTTTGGGAGAGTCCTTTCTCAGCATCTTGTCCCTATGGGACAGTGATGATTAAGGGATGGTAAGTCCCTTTACAAAGAAAAATGTTAGGGCATGAATGTACTGTGCTGTCTGTGTCCTCAACACCTAGTGTTCTGAAACATGAGTCATAAGGGATTAGGGCTCTGTCTTCCTGGTTTTCCCTTAAACCCCATTGCAAAGTCTTCAGGAGAGTAACTTTGTGCCTCAGAGCTAACTCTTAAGGAAGAGCCATAGACTGCACCCCTTGTCATTTTAGTTTACTCTACCTGCTGTGGTAATGGGTATAGCTGTGTTGACCAAGTCCTTAAATCAGAAAAAAAAAGAATGAAGAATGGCCTGTATCGATAGTCTGCAATGCCCACTCTAGTAGAACTGTGGATTGAGCCACAATACCCTTGCAAAGACTAGTGGATAAAGAAGGTGTGGTCCATCTTGTCAACAGAGTATTCCTCAGGCATCAGGGAGGATGAACCCCTGCTACTTGCACTGACATAAATGCCACAGGACTGGGTGATGCAAAGTGAAAAAGGGAAGCAGGCAAAGGGAAATATCATATGTCTTACTTCGTATGTGCCCCAGGAGGAATACCATGGCCCTTAGTAAAGAAAGCAAAAACTGAAGGAGAAGAAGTCAGAGAAGGAGACAAACCATGACTGACTCAGGATTCTTAGAACCAAGCTGAGGGTATCAGAAAAGAGACACATGCAGTGAATGAGGGAACTGGTTCATGGGTGTTCAGGAGTTGTTGTAGCACTAGGTCGTATATGGAAATAACGCATCCATGAATACTCTGTCAAAAACGGATGATGGAAGAGACACTGGCTTCCACAGCATAACAAAAAAATTAAGAGAAAAACAATCTGGCCTTTTCAAAACAAGATCAAGACACAGAGAGAAAAATAAAGAACTATATTTTTTATTATCTTTACTTATTAAAGTGCCTTAGAGTTTGTGTCCTATAATGTCATTATCTGAATTGGGTCCTTAAATTTCTAAATTATATTATCCCTACCTCCTCCATTTCTGGAATTGATGAGAAGAAACAACATTGCCTTCATTGAATGTGTAGAAGAGGTGACCAGGACACTGATGTGGTTCTGGCATTTTGTGTTTTGGCATGAATTTGATCACTGCTTCAACCGCTTTATTCATTACTAGAGAGCACAAATTTTGTAGGTTTCCTGACCTAATCTTTGGGAATTGATATGTGTCTTGTAATTTATCCTTATATCTCAGCTTTTGGATTTGCTGGTATAATAGTGTAGAGGCTTCTTTGGGTTATTTTTATTTCTCCATTCTATCAGTTGTCATGAGGTCTCATATTTTCAACTGTGTGCTTGTCTCCATGTTTTATGCAAGTAATGGCTCCTCCAGTTTGTTAATGTTTTCAGTACTGACGTGTGAGTTCACCTGATTATTTTCTATGTGTTTGTTTGTATTTCTTTTATTTTGATGACAATATGTATTATTTCTTTTTTTTTTTAATTGGATAACTGTGGACTTTGTTTCTTCTTTTCCTAGTTCTTTATGGCATCCAGATTGTTTGCTTTTTTTCGGGGTTTTTAATTTTTGAAAATACATGCATTTAAGCATATATTCCTCCTCATACTATTATTTGGCATCACCCCATAAGTTTCTTGACTTTCCTTTTTTTGTTCATGGCACTTTCTGATTTTCCGTTTAATTTTCTTTCTTTGATTCATTACTATTTTCTGAGTGTGTTTGCTTTCCAGCTATTAGTGTCTGGCTGTGTTTCGATTTGAAAATGATTTCTTTCCATTATCATACTTTCGTGGTCATAAATATACAAGATAAGATTTGTATTCTCTTCCATTAATTACGGCTTGATTTGGACACCAGCACACGATTTGTGATAGACAAAAATAAGTCTGCCCTTGGGAAGAAATTGTCTTATGATTTTCAGCGACATAATCTTATGCATGTTTCCCCAAAGCTCAGGTATTCTAGAGAGCCCATGAGGACGCCTGTTATTTCTTACCAACTTTCCGTCCGGATGATCTGTCCTGTGCTGAATGTGGGTATCGTAGTCCCCAACAATATTAGATTGGGGTCCCCGTCTCCCTACCTTTCTGTTAATACGCTTCCAATATTTAGATGCACCCATATTGGTGGTGTATATATTGGCAATTTTTCCAAGTTACTGATGTTTTGGTGTTCCATCAAGACTAAACAACTTCCGGTAATCTTTTGTCTCTCGAAGGCAGAAAATCTCTCTATCTGCCATAGGCACAATCACATTGGCTCTCTTCTCCTTGCCAATTGCATAACCAATGTCTTCCAGATGTGTTCACTTTCAAGCGAAGTATATCTTTAGAGTTGAAGGAAATCTCCTATGGGCAACAGAATGTTGAGCTTGTAAAGTTTTTGTTGTTTTCTTGTGGAACTTTTTTGCCTTTTTTTTCCTTTTCTTAAAAATTTTCATCCAGTACAACAATCTGTTTGTAGTGACAGAAGAATTTAGTCCTGAATACCTGAACGAATCATTGATAGTTAAGAACTTAACTTTCTCATTTTGGTATGTTTCTGACTTGAATTCTCTGTGCCTTTCCCCTTTATGATATTTTCTTCATGCTTTTGTCCCTTAGTGTGATTGCTCACATCATGCCCATCTTTTGTGTGTTTCATCTGTGTGTGTGTGTGTGTGTGTGTGTGTGTGTGTGTGTGTGTCTGACTGTGTTTCACAAAGCACTAATAATTAAATTTCGAGAGATAGGAAGTCAAGCTTTTATGGAGAGCAGTTCAATTTGACATGCCTTAAGAACTCACATTCCTTCAGTTTCAGCCAAATTTCCTACAAAGAATGTCATCTCTTGTCCTCTCTGATAAACTCGTATTCTCACAAATCTGCCTTCAAACAAACACCAAATTTTGGTTGCCTGGTTGGAATCGTATGATTTGTCCCTTTTTACCCTTATTTTTCACATGTTTCTTGTTAAATGAAAGAGTGAAATCATAAGCTATTTGTCTTTCTGAGACTGATAGATGTGACGTAGCCCATTTCTCTTCACAACACTGTCATATGAGGCAAGTGGCAAGAATTCATTCTTGCTTATGCCTCACTAAGAATCTGTGGTGCTTTTGGAAGACAGTGAGATGGTAGTAGTATCTGAGTACTCCAGGTTTGTCCTCAGCCATGAACACAACTGGAAGATTACCACATTGACTGCAACTTTGCAGAAATTGACCTGAAGCCTACGAAGTAAACTCCACAGTGAAAGAGAAAAGAAGTCACAGAGACTATAGGAGAAGATTGGAGACATTCCTTCGGGAAAAGTTGGTGGTTTGTGCTGCAGAGGGCAGGGAGCCAATGCAAAAGACCAAGGCACTGGAAAGCAGAGCATACTGGGAACCAACAAGGAACCAACCCATAGGCTGTGACCAGCAGAGTGTCTGAATGGCATGAGTTCTTGTGAACAAATAGTCTTGAGGCCTGGAGATTTAAGATCAGTAGACTTGGCAGGCATCAAATCAAGAGAACACTGTGTTTCTCTTGCAGAGGACACCAGCAAGCAACCAGGTTCAGACAGCTTGAATATCATGATCAGAAACAATAGAGGGAGACACAGTGGGAATTTGGTGGTTTCTGGCAGTGCATCCTTGAGAGGCTGTGTTTGTGATGTTTCTATGGGAGCACAATAAATTTTGTGCTCTCACACCAGCAGCATAAAGACTGAGCTACGGGCCAAAGACGGGATGGTGAGGGCATTACTGCCTAACGTGCCAACATGAAATCCCAACCATTGAACACAGGGTCGACTGCATTTCTCTGTGAAGTAGCTTAGTCCCAGGAGAACAGACTCTCCGATAGGGGACTAGAAGAAGGCCCTGCCCAAATGCTCTCTCCTGACCACAACCATTCTTCATTCTCTAGTTCTTTTGAGTTGGTTAAACATCTCCTTTCACAGGCACACCAGATGCCACAAGGCTAAACCAGAGCATATTCAGCCCAGAACCCAAATACACCAACAGAAGGAAGGAGAGCCTGTGCAGATGACTTGCCTCAAGATGACTCCCACAAGGGCCAGCCCTTGGACTCTCCATGATCTCTTCCTCCTAACAATATTACCCTCAGTGTAGAAAACAGAATGTGCTTTCTAAATAGAGAGGAATACAGAGACCTAGATACAATGCAAAGATGGAATAACCAATTGATGCTGAGGAAAAAGAACAAGAAATGATCATGGATAGGCAATCGTAGTGAAACTCTATATATTACACACCCAATGGAGGATTGAAAGCAGTGGCCAGGATACTCCCTGTATAAATGAAAACATAAAAGTTATCAGAGAATCTTGAACCACAGAGATAAAACTGATAAAAATAAATAAAATAAAATAAGATTATAAATAAAATAAAAGAGTTTCTGATGAAAAGTGGTTAGCATACTAGATACAAAATCCAGGAAGCTGGCAGAAGCAGATGATCAAATTAGTGACCCAGGGCAAAAAGACTCGAAAATAAGGAAGCAAATCCAAAGAGAGTAGGAAGAATGTTGGAACATGACAATGAGCTTAGGGAACTCATCGACTCCAAGGAATGGGTATTCTTGGAGAATTAGAAGTAAAGAAAAAATAGGGATAAGCATTTATTTGCAAAATCAGAGCTGAAAAATTCCCTCATCTGGGAGCAGAAACAGATATTTAGATTCAGAAGCACAGATGACTCCCATCACCATCCACAGAAGCACAGCACCACAAGACATAGTGTCATTTACCCTGAAAAAAATCTATCAAAGGAGGAATTCTCTTTACCCAAATATGTGTGGGAGAGTGGTATGTCTATAGCCAAATCACTGACTTCAAGAGGACAAGCTATAGCAGCTCTTGAAGCAGGTGGGATAGAGCAAGCAACACCAGCCCATGCCAGAATCCATATACCCTGCATTTCTGAACAGTGACAGAGCAGTGGTTCTTGTCAAGGACTAGGAGGTATTAAGAAGACAAAGATTGGGTTATGGGGTATGTCCATCAGTTCAGAAGTGGCCTTCAGCTCAACTCAGGATCCCAGGGTCATGACATTGACTCTGGTCACAGGTTTCCTGCTCAGTGGCAAGTCTGCTTCTCCTGCCCCCAATCCATCCCCTGATTGTAATCTCTCTGTATCTCTGTCAAATATGTGCATGTGCATTGTTTGACAAAAAAAAAAAAAAAAAAAAGAAAGAAACAAAACCAGTGTACATGATTCCCTGGTGCCAGAGGGATCTAGGTCCCTGTGGTATACAGCCAAGTACCGAGCACCTCCCACCATCCCGCTATGCCAGACCTTTGAATGGAGGTCAATTCTTCATTATCCTCTTCTTTGTCTTCCTGTATCTCCTCACCAACCTGTAGCATCCGCTCTGTGTTGCGCTGTAATGGCCCCTGGTTGAGATATTGTTATCCTCTCCTAGCTCCCTAAGAACATGCCCATCTTATGCAAGAGGGGCTGTTTGGTTATTGCATGAAATCATTTTGGGGATGGTAATGTGATGTTTAAAGCAGACTTGTGCTGTAACATCTCCTTTCAGTTTCTGCAGAACCCTGAGGGAATGCTCACGGTTCTTCAACATTCGAATCCTCTTTCTTTCGTCATGTTGGAGATACAAGTTGTCATCCTTAAGAGGGCATGTATTCTTTCAGATGGTTTCACTTGCTCTATGGGTCTCTTCCAAAATGCTCCATGCTTGCTTCTGTGGACTCCAAGTTCATGAGTCTGTCCTGGACCTAATGTGTAGAGTGTAGAGTCTGCCTATGCTGTTTGGTCAGTTTTGAAGTTTGGGAGGCCGTTTTGGCATGATTTCCAAAGCTGCAAGAGGTACTAGTGTCTCGCTGTAGAAGACTCTAGACATGTCTTTGGCATGGTTGTGGGTGTTCCTTTAAGCTTTCCTTGGGTGGCCCTTTTACTGGTCAGAAGAGACCTGATTGGGTTGGAGGACCCTAGCCACGTGCAGAATCGTGGATTTCCTCTCCTGAGGCTTTGTTTGAGGCCTTATTGTTTTTTGGTCTTTCATGGCTAAGATGGAATGGTGGATTCTTGCCTTTCTCCGGAGTCAAGAGGGATGGTGCTGACAGTCACAATGAAAGACTACAATTTGGCCATGGCGAAGGTGACACTTACTCACTTTACACACTGCCATGGTGAGAGACCCAGGCGCCTCCACTTTTGGAGGTCTTGGGATCCTCTTGGCCCACCATGACTATCCCAGCCAAGTGTAGTGTGTAGTGATGAGGCGTGGGTTGATAAGGAGTGGTTGCTTTGACCTCAAATCTTCGTGACATCACAGAAGCTGGATTCACTGAAGCAGCAGTCCCCCTCTCAGGAACTTTCAGTCATATGGCTTAAGGTAGGAAGCTCCAGGATGGACAGAAAAAGGGCCCTCTGAGCCTGGTCAAGAACTCAGGTTGTCTTGTGTGTTAATGTCCCACTTCGCCTTTCTAGACAAAGGGAAAAGAAAATAACATTTGGTATACCATCCTTTAGGCCAACTTTTCTCCAGAGACAGCAAGGTTTTCATATTTCCACTGGAATTTCTAGAGATATCAAGAAACAGTGAGGCTTCATGAGTATCAACTGCTATCTGTGGGATTTGTCATCCTGTGGGTGAAAGAGTCCATCTCAACGTATTTTCCTTATGGGTCAGAGATGACTAAGGAATGGGAAGGAAAAATGTTTTGTGCTTTTTGTGTCCTTATGTCCTAGGGTTTGAAACATGTGTCATAAGGGGTTAGGGCTCTGTCTATCTGGCTTTACCTTAAACACCTTTGCAAAGGCTTCAAGGAGAGTAACGTTCTGCATGAGAACCAACACTTAAGGAGGAGCCCTGGACAGGACCCCTTGTCAACTAGTTAACTCTACTTTCTGTGGTAATGGGTATAGCCATGTTAACCACATCTCTTTAATCAGAGGAAAAGAAACAGCCTATATCGATGGCCTGTGTGTTTCAATCTAGCAGAACTGTGGATTGAGCTTCAATGTCCTTACAAAGACTAGTAGATAAAAAAAAGCAGTGGGCTTATTGGCCACACAGTATTCCACAGCCATCAGGGACGATGAACCCCTGGTACTTGCATTGACATGAATGCCACCGGACTGAGTGATGCAAAGTGAAAAAGGCAAGAGACAAATAAAAATATCATATGGCTTCTTTCATATGTGCCTCATGAGGAATACCATGACCCTTAGTAAAGGTAAGGAAAACTGAAAGGGAAGAAGTCAGAGAAGGAGTCAAACTGGGTGTGACTCAGGACTCTGAGAAAAAAGCTGAGGGTTACAGAAAATATAGAAGTGCAGGGAATGAGGGAAGAGGATAATTGGTATTGAATATTCGTGGCAGGTATTAGAATGAGCACTAGATCTTATATGGAGCCAAAGCATCCTTGAATACTCTGTCAAAAACGGATGATGGAGGGGGCAAGATGTCGGGGAAGTAGGAGGAGGCGCCTTTTCAACCTGTACCCTAAAGCAATTGATTACCTACCAAAGAACTTTGATCACCCATGAAATCAGCCCAAGATTAGAATTATACACATCTAGATCTCTACAGGTGCAGACGTCACCAGTGGGCAGGTAAAGTGGTATGAGAAGTGCTGACTGATATTGGAAGATGGTGGGGAGGCTCCAGAGGTGACCTGTTGGAAAGTAATACCCCAATCCGTGAGTGCCCTGAGTCTGGGGACCAGCATTAACTTGGAGACTGGTTGAAAGCACTCCAAAAGAGCAAAGGATTGTGGGGAGGGGGGTTGTGGGAATCGGGGCAGCTAGGAACAGGGGCTTAAGACCCCAGTCCCAGGGCACTGAGCCAGTGTGGGTGGAGAAACCAGGCCTTATTCCCTGAGCCGCCAGCATGCCCGAGACTGAGTGGTGTCTGGATCCTGTGAAGGAATGGGAGCCATGCCAGATGGCAGAATGCACGAGCCCTGCTACAGAGCTTGAGATGCAAACCCCTCAACCTCCCCTGAGAGATGTATTAAGGCCCAGCTAGCGCTCTTTGAACTGTGCCATTGTTTCAGAGCCTAAGACATACGCCACAAACTCTTCCCTAAGAGAGGTGCACCAAGGCCCAGCCTGTGCCCTCTTTGCAGAGCCTGAGACGCGTGCAAGACCCACATGCTCCTCTGAAAGAGGAGGCTTCTATCTAAGAGTGCGCACCTGGTGCTCTTAGACCCAGAAAGAACAGGCATTCCAAGCCCAGGCCATCTGGAAAATCTCAGTGTGAGATCGCTGCTTGGAACATCTCTGGTGGTCTGAACCTGCCCAGACAGCTGTCGCTGCCATGGTTTTGGGTACAAGTAGAAGATCCTTCACACCCGGGACCACAACTTGGAACCTGCTTTGCCAGCGGCCAAGGGGGAATTTATATGGGCTTTGCAGCCACACTGAGGCTTCTCTCTGAGAGGGAGGTCAGAGTGCAATTTGCTTTCCTCTAAACTTACAAAAAACATCAAATGTTGTGAATACAAAAGGCAAAATAAAGGTGAACAAACAACCACCAGAGAACAAAATCCAGAAAAAAACTATTTCCTCAGAGCCCACTCCATTGAGGGGGACTGGAGGAATTAACTCAGGGAGCATCATTGACTGAAAACTCACGTTGCAGGCCCCTCCCTCAGAAACCAAACCAGTAAAGAAAAAAAAAAAGTCGACAAAGGAATAACCACCACTATTTCATAGGACAACTTTTATTTTTAATTTATTGCCACTATTCTGGCTCATTTTTTTAAATATAGATAATTTTTTTAACCTAGTTACCATCACAGTGAGCTGTTCGGTACATCAAATTCATTAATAATCTTCTAACCTGAACTACATACACCTCTGTTTTCCTTTTGCATTTCTATTTTTTGAATTTCTTGTTTTTATTTTAGTTTAGTTTAGTCTTGTTTATTCCTTTCTTATTTTTATTTTCTAATATTCATATAGAGTTAAATTTCAAAGTAATACCCTTTCCCCAATCAATATTATCCCTATAGCTAAACCAATTTTTAATCCCCTTTATCTTAGGAAAGATGAATCCTTTAACAAAGATATCAAGATACATCCAGGAAGAATCAGAACAACCTTCCTCACCCATACTGAGAATTTATAACCACTCTCCCATCTTTTTCTTCTGCCATTGTTTCTGTGTTTTTGTTTTTGTCTTCATAGTATATAAATCTTACACTTTGGGTTCTTTTCAAAGAGATTCTTCCTTTATTTGCATATTTTTTTCTCTTATTATATACTTTTATCAGTCTTTTTGTTTGTCTGTTTTTGTTTGTATACCTCATAAATCTTACCATGGGGGCCATTTAGGCTGAACCTTCTCTTTCATCTTCCCTTTCTTTCCTCTCTCTCTCTTCTTTTTTTCTTTTTCTTTTCTTTTTTCTCTCACTTGGGTGGGGAATCCTAATTGCTCATAAATGTTCCAGGGTGCACCTTGACTGTACCACGATCGATACATCCAGCTATATCTGTTCAGTCATCTCTCACCAAAATGACAAAGAAAAGTAAGGCCCAACAGAAGAAAAATACAGAGGATGGACTTTCCGCAACAGAGCTAAGAGCTATTAACATAGATAATATGTCAGAAAGAGAATTCAGGAGAACAATTATCCAGGCAATAGCTAGGTTGGAAAAATCCATGGATGACAAAATAGAATTTATAAGGACCGAGCTGAAAGCAACCAGACAGGATGTTCACAATGTTAGGGAGGTGCTAAAACCTACCAGGGATGAGGTTCACAATGCTACCACTGAGTTCCAATTTAATATAAATACTCTCAAAGCTAGGGTAACTGAGACAGAAGATAGAATTAGTGATCCAGAGGACAAACAGATAGAGAGGAAGGATCAAGAGGATGCTTGGAACAAACAGCTTAGAAACCACGAAAAAAGAATCATGAAATAAATGATGCTATGAAACCTTCCAACATCAGAGTTATTGGAATCCCTGAAAGCGAGGAGAAAAAAAGAAGTCTAGAAGATATAGTGGAACAAGTTCATTACAATTTTCCCAGTCTCGTGAATGGAACCAGTATTCAGGTACTAGAGGTCGATCGGTCTCCAACCAAGATTATTGATTCAAAAAAAAAAAAAAAAAAAAAAAAAAAAAAAAAAAAAAAATCAAGGCACCTGATAGTCAAACTGAGGAATCATAATTGTAGGTATAATCTCTTGAAAGCCACTAGTACATAGAGGCTTCTTACTTACAGAGCAAGCCCATCAGAATAAAATGAGACCTGTTCACAGAGACCTCTCAAGCCAGAAAGGGCTGGTAAGATATATTCAGGGCACTTAATGAGAAGAACATGCAGCCAACAATGATTTATCCAGCAAGAATGACATTCAAAATGGGTGGAGAGATAAAGAGTTTCCATGACTGGCAAGGCATAAAAGACTGTTCCACCACCAAGGCAGCACTGCATGAAATATTAACTATTAATTTTATGTTAGAAGGTTATTATGGAATTTGATGTACTGGACATCTTACTATGATGGTAAATAGGTGAAAAATGATCTATATTAAAAAATAAAACAGAATAGTGGATACATGTTAAAAATGAAAGTTGTATCTATGAAGTAGTGGTGGTTTTTCTTTTGTAGTCTTTTTTTTTTCCCCTTCCTGGTTGGTTTTCTGGCGGAGGGACCTGCCAGGTGGGTTTTCAGTCAATGGAGTTCCCTAATTTAAGACCTCCTGCCCCCCTCAAGGGGGCGGGCTATGAGGAAACTGGTGTTTTCAGGCTTTTGTTCTCTGGAGATTTAATGTTGATAACTATATTTTTTCTCTTGCCTTGACCACTTTTGATGTTTTTTGGAGGTTTAGAGGAAAGCAAACTGAACCCTGACCTCCCTCTCAGAGAGAAGCCTCAGTCTGGTCCCCTGTGGGTGCTGCAGAGTTCTGTCTGTGCCCAAATCCACCACAGCAGTGGCTGTATGGGCATCTCCAGACTGCCAGAGAGGTTCCAAGCAGTGATTACACAATGAGATTTTCCTGCTGGCCTGAGCTGGGATTGCCTGGTCTTTCTGGGTCTAAGAGCACTGGGCTTGCGTGCACCTCTCTCAGGGGATGGTGTGGGTCGCCTGCACAAGTCTCAGGCTCTGATAGCAGGGTGCAGGTACAAGATTACCAGTCTGTGCCTTCACACATCTCTCTCAGGGGAGGGTTTGGAGCGTGCACTGGTCTCTGTCTCTGATACAATGGCGTGGGTCTAGGAGTGCCAGCTGGACCTTCACACACCTCTCTCAGGGGAGGGTGAGGGGCATGCGTGTCTCAGGCTCTGTAGCACATCTTGGCATTCTGCTGTCTGGCGAAGCTCCCAGCATTTCACAGGAGCCAGACCCCATACATTCTCGGGTGTGAGGGCGGCTCAGAGACCAAGAGCTTGTTTCTCTGCCACACTCACTCTGGCTCAGTGCCAGGGGTATGTCCTGGGTCTGGGGACTTAAGCCCCTGTTCCTAGCTCCTCCTAATCCCACAATTATCCCCCGCAATCATTTGCTTTTTTTGATTGCTTTCAACCAGTCTCCAAGTTTATGATGGTCCCCAGATTCAGGGCATTCTCATATTAGGGGTATGCTTTCCAATCAGTCACCCCTGGTTGCTCACTCCCCCTTTTGTTTATCTTCCAATATCAGTATCAGTCTGATGTTCCACTCTGCTTTACCTGACCTCTGATGTCTTCTGTCCCTGTAGAGATCTAGATGGGTATAATTCTGATCTCAGGCTGATTTCATGGATGATCAGAGTTCATGGGTAGGTAAATAGCTCATTTAAAGGTACAGGTTGAAATGTCTCCTACTGCTACATTCATGCCAACTTCTCTCCCTAAATATTTGTCCTCTTAATACTTCATAGTTGTAGACAAAAACCAGTGCTCTACCATTGTTCAGAAAAATGGATTTTGGCTTGGGCGGGTGTACCTTCCTCTATCCGACCTGCTTCAAAAGGTGGTTTAGCTTATTCTTTGAAGTCAGTGACTTGGCTATGGACAAACTATTCTCCCACACATATTTGGGTAAAGAGAATTACTGCATTGCTAACAGGGGAATGACACTATGTCTTGAATTGCTCTGCTTCTGTGAATCGTTATGGGAGTCCTCTGTGCCTCCCGATCTGGATCTCTGTTTCTGCTCCCAAATGAGAGACATTTTCAGCTCTGATTTCTCAATGACATGTTCAACCCTATTTTTTCTCTCCCTCCTAGTTATCCTACAATAGGCATCTCTTTCCATTACTTAAAGTCGATGATTTTCCAAAGGTCATTTTCATATTCCATCATTCTTCCTTCTCTCTCAGACTTTGCTTACTTTTTTCCCAGTGTTTTTTTTTTTTTCCCCCCTCCAGGTCACTAATTTTATCCTGTGCCTTTGCCAGCTTCCTGCACTTTTCATCCAGTCAGCTATCAATCTTTTCATCAGTAACTCTTTATTTTATTTTATTTTATTTTTATCAGTTTTATTCCTGTGGTTCACACTCCCTGATATCTTCTGTTTTTTTTGATATACACGAAGTATCAAAGCCACTGCTTTCAATCCTCCATTGGGCGTTTTATATGTAGAGTTTTCACTCCAACTGCCTGGCCATGATCATGTCTTCTTCTTCTTCTTCTTCTTTTTTTTTTTTTTTTTTTTAACTTGGCATCAATTGACTCTTCCATCATTTAACTGGATCTAGGTCTCTGTCTTCTTCTCTGTATTAGAAAAGCCCATTCTGTTTTCTAGCTGGACGGTAATTTATTTAGGAAGAAGAGATCTTGCAGTGCCCGCGGGCAGGCCCTTGAGAGAGTCACAGGTGTCTGTATGTGGCATGCATGCCCTCTATTATTTTGTTGATGATGTCCCCTGTTCTTGAGGCCAGTCTTCTGCAGAGGCACTCCTTGTTTGCCGTTTGCTGTGTTTGGGGTCTGGGCTGAATATGCTGAGGTTTAGCTTGGTGGGCTCTGGTGTCCCTGTGAAAGGAGATGTTCAACCCACTCAACAGAATGAAGTCCTGCAGCATGCTGTGGTCAGGAGAGAGCATGTGGGCAGGGTTTTCTTCTAGTCCTCTACAGGAGAGTCTGTTCTCCTGGGACAGAGCAACTCGGACTGAGGAAGGCAGTCCCCCATGTGGTACATGGTTGGGATTTCGTGTTTGCCCGGTTAGGCAGCTAATTTCCTCACTGTCCTGTCTTTGGCCAGTAGCTCAGTCTTCATGCTTCATGCTTACTGGACCCCATCGAGTCATCTCCACGAACACTGCCTCTCACGGATGCACTGCCAGAACCCACCATCTTCCCACAGTGTCTCCTGGTATTGTCTCTGATCATGGTTTTCAGACTCTCTGCACAAGGGTGCTTTTTGGTGTCCTCTGCAGGAAAGACACAGAGTTCTCTCGAGTCAATGTCTGCCAAGCCTGTTGATCTGAAATCTCCAGGCCTCAAGACCTTTTGTTGGCACGAATCTGGGCCCTTGAGACTCTCTCCTGGTCACAGTCAAAGTCATTGGGAAATAGGCTCCTTGTGGGTTCCCAGTGTGCTCTGGTCTCCTGTGCCTTTGTCTTTTGCATTGTCTCACTGCCCTCTGATGAACTAACTGCCCACATCTCCCCTGCACCATGTCTCCAATCTTCTCCCATAATCTCTGATACTACTTTTCTCTTTTGCTGTGGAGTTTACTTTGTAAGCTGCAGGTTAATTTATGCCATGTTGCTGTTGATGTAGTAATCATCCTCTTGTGTTCAAGGCTGAAGCCTGGAGTTCTCAAACACTACTACCATCTCACTGTCCTTCAAAGGCACCACAGATTCCTACCGATGCATATACAAGAATAAATTCTTGCCACTTGCCTCCTGTGGCAGTGCTGTTTAGAGCATTAGGCTACATCACATCTGCCAGTCTCAGAAAGGCGAATAACGGATGATTTCATTCTCTCATGGTAGTCAAAAGACATATGAAAAAGAAGGGGAAAAAGGGACAAACAATATGACTCTAAGCAGGCACAAAAAAAATGTGGTGTTTGAAGGCAGGTTTGTGAGAATATGTGTTTATCAAAGAGGATAAAAGTTGACATTCTTTGTAGGAAATGTTCCTTAAAGTGATCGAATGTGAGTTTTCAAGGTATGTCAAATTGAATTCCTATCCATAAAAGATAGACTTCCTATATCTTAAAGTTCAATTATAGGTGTTATGTGAAAAAACACAGACAACACACACACACACACACACACACACACACACACACACACACAAGATTTGCAAAAGTTACAGAAGAAGTGAGGAATCACACTAATGGAAGCAACCCCCAAAGAAAATACTGTAAAGGTGAAAGGCACAGAGTATCCAATCAGAAAGCAAAAAAAAATGGGAAAGTTAACTACTTATCTATCAATAATTCATTCAAGTATTCAGGAATAAATTTTCCCATCACTGCAAACCTATTGTTGGTCTGAATGAAAGTTTTAAAAAAAGGCAATAAATATCCACAAGAATAAAACAAAAATGAAACAAGCCCGACCTTTTGTTGCCCAGAGGTTATTTCTTTTTACTATAAAGATACACAAAACTTGGATGTGAGGTAATTTGGAAGACATAGGTTATGCAATTGGCAAGGGGAAGGGAGCCAAAGTGAGTGTGTCTATGGCAGATAAAGAAATCTTATGCCTTCTAGAGACAAAAGATTACCAGAGGGTGTTTTGTCTTAAAGGAGCATTAAAACATCAGAAACTTGGAAGAATTACCAACATATAAACCACCAACATGCCTATATCTAACGATTGGAAACATATGAACACAAAGGAAGGAAGGTGGGGACCTCAATCCAATATTTTCTGAACTACGATATCCACTTTCAGTACAGGACCAATCATCTGGATGGAAAGGCTGTAAGGAATAGCAGACGTCATCATAGACCACCTGAGCTTTGGGGATCCATGTGAAAGTTTGTGTCTCTGAGGAGCATAAGAGAAGTTCTTCCCAAGGGCAGACTGAACTTTGACTATCAGAGATTGTGTGCTAGAGTCCAAATCATGTCATAATGAATGGAAGAGAATTTAAATCCTATCTTGTATACTTATGACCACAAAGGTATGAAATCTTATAGAAAATATTTGTGAATGGGAAACACAGCTACACAGTGATAGGTGGAATAAACAACATACTTGTGAACTAGTTTTGAATCAAAGATGGAAAATCCAAAGGAAAAAGAAAGTGCCATGAACAAAGGAAAGTCAAGAAAATTATGGGATGAAGCCAAACATTTTATGGAGAAACAATATTGGGTTAAGTGAGTGTATTTCCAAAAATCCAAAACACCTAAAAAAAGCATCCTAACTGGATGTCAGAGGGAACAAGAAGAAGAATCGAAATTCAAAGTTAACAGAAAAAATTAAATAATAAATATGATAATCCAAATAAAGTAAATACAAACAAACCAAAAAATCAGGAGAACTTACACGTCTGTTTTGAAAATGTTAACAAACAGGACAAGTCATTACCTGGAAAAAACTGGGAGATAAGCACAGAGGTGAAAGTAGGAAACCTCATGACAAGTGATAGAAAGGAAAAATAAGTCACCTAAAAGATCAGTCTACAAAATTATGCTAGCACATCCAAGAACTAATAAAAAAGGATAAATTCACTGACACATATCAGCTCCCAAGATTAGATCAGGAAACCTACAAACTCTGAGATCTCTTCTAGTGACTAAAGTGTTTGACGCAGTAATTGAACACCTGCAAAAACACAAAAAGCCAGGTCCAAATCATTTTCCTGGGCAACTCCTCTAGACATTTAGTGAAGGCAATGCCATTTCTTCTCATTAATTCCAGAAAGGGAAAAGGCGGGAAGACTAATTGACAAATATAAAGACCCAATTCAGATAAGGACAATTTAGGAAAGAAATTCCATGCCATTTCAATAATTAACTACCCTCTGGGGAACTGCATGAAGATGTGGCAGCACAACCGTGCTTTCACCCTCTCATGAACACCCCCCAAATCGCTTCATGCAATAAGCAGACAGTGCATCATATAGAATATGGGCATGTTCTAATGGGGCCAGGAGAGGATGAACAATGTGTCAACGAGGGCCATTACAGCAGGACCAACAGTGGGTGCTACAGTTTGGTGAGGAAATCTAGGAAGACAAAGAACAGGACAATGAACAAGGTGGCTCAGAGTAAAGGTCTAGGTTTGTGGGATGGTGGGAGGTGCTTTGAACCTGGCTGCCTTTTATAGGGACCTAGGTCCAAATTAAATAAAACATCCTCTGGCCCCAGTCAATCCTTGTACACTGGTTTTGGTTTTGGTTTTGTTTTTTTGTTAAACGATGCACATTCATGTATTTGACAAAGAGACAGAGAGATCACAATAAGGGAGTGGAGCTGGAGGGGGAGAAGCTGACTTGCCCTTGAGCAGGGAACCTGAGACCAGAGTCGATGCTATGACCCTGGGATCATAAGTTGAGCTGAAGGCCCTCTCTGAAATGATGGACACACCCTGGGACCCAATCCTTGTCTTCTAAATACCTGCTAGTTCTAGACAATAACCGCTGCTCTATCATTGTTCAAAAATGCAGGGGATATGGATTTCAGCTTGGGCTGGTGTTTCTTGAGCTATCTGACATGCTTTAAGAGCTAGTCTAGCTTATCCTCCTGAAGTCAGAGATTTGGCTATGGACAAACTATTCTCCCACGCATATTTGTGTAAAGAGAATCCCTCCATTGCTTGCTTTTGCAGAGGCAATGATATTAAGTCTTTTGGTGCTCTGCTTCTATGGATAATGATGGGATTCCTCTTTGCCTTTGAATCTGGATCTCTGTTTCTGCTCCCATATGAGGGACATTTTCAGCCCCTATTTCTCAAATCCATGTTCAGCCCTCTTTTTTCTTTCCCTCCTTGTTCTCCTACAATAGGCATCTCATTCCATTCCATGACTTCCTTAAGCTTTTTTTTTTTAATTTTTTAATTTTTTATAAACATATATTTTTATCCCCAGGGGTACAGGTCTGTGAATCACCAGGTTTACACACTTCACAGCACTCACCAAAGCACACACCCTCCCCAATGTCCATAAACCCACCCCCTTCTCCCAAACCCCCTCCCCCAGCAACCCTCAGTTTGTTTTTGTGAGATTAAGAGTCACTTATGGTTTGTCTCCCTCCCAATCCCATCTTGTTTCATTTATTCTTCTCCTACCCACTTAATCCCCCATGTTGCATCACCACTTCCTCATATCAGGGAGATCATAGGATAGTTGTCTTTCTCTGCTTGACTTATTTCGCTAAGCATGATACAATCTAGTTCCATCTATGTTGTCGCAAATGGCAAGATTTCATTTCTTTTGATGGCTGCATAGTATTCCATTGTGTATATATACCACATCTTCTTGATCCATTCATCCATTGATGGACATCTAGGTTCTTTCCATAGTTTGGATAATATGGACACTGCTGCTATAAACATTCGGGTGCACGTGCCTCTTTGGATCACTATGTTTGTATCTTTAGGGTAAATACCCAATAGTGCAATTGCTGGGTCATAGGGAAGTTCTATTTTCAACATTTTGAGGAACCTCCATGCTGTTTTCCAGAGTGGCTGTACCAGCTTGCATTCCAACCAACAGATTAGGAGGGTTCCCCTTTCTCCGCATCCTCGCCAGCATCTATCATTTCCTGTCTTGTTGATTTAGGACCTCAATGTAGGAAAGGAATCCATCCAAATCCTTGAGGAGAACACAGGCAGCAACCTCTTCGACCTCAGCCACAGCACCATCTTCCTAGGCACAACGCCAAAGGCAAGGGAAGCAAGGGCAAAAATGAACTATTGGGATTTCATCAAGATCAAAAGCATTTGCACAGCAAAGGAAACAGTTAACAAAATCAAAAGACAACTGACAGAATGGGAGAAGATAATTGCAAACGACATATCAGATAAAGGACTAGTGTCCAGAATCTATAAAGAACTTAGCAAACTCAACACCCAAAGAACACATAATCCAATCAAGAAATGGGCAGAGGACATGAACAGACATTTCTGCAAAGAAGACATCCAGATGGCCAACAGACACATGAAAAAGTGCTCCATATCACTCGGCATCAGGGAAATAAAAATCAAAACCACAATGAGATATCACCTCACACCAGTCAGAATGGCTAACTTCCTTAAGCTTTTTGTAATGTTCCATCATTCTTCCTTCTCTCTTTTGAATTTTTTCCTTATTTTCAAGTCTTTTTACTACAGGTCACTAACTTGATCCTCTGCTTCTGCCAGCTTCTTGGATGTTGCTTCAAGTCGGCTACCAATCTTTTCATCGGGAATTTTATTTTATTTATTTTATCCTATTTTATTTTATTTTAATCAGTTTTATCTTTGTGGTTCTTGACTCTCCCTGATACCTTCTGTGTTTTCCATGTACACAGAGTATCCTGGCCGCTGCTTTCAATCCTCCATCAGGCGTGTTATATGTAGAAGTTTCACTCCAATTATTGGCCATGATCATTTCTTGTTCTTTTTTCTCAGCTCAATTTATTCTTTCTCTTTGCCTTGGATATAGGACTCTTCTTCTTCTCTATATTCGAAAAGCCCATTCTGTTTTCTAGCCAGAGGGTAATTTATTTAGGAAAAAGAGATCATGGAGTGCCCAAGGGCTGGCCCTTGAGGGAGTCTCTGGTGTGTGTGTGTGTGTGTGTGTGTGTGCACATGAGTGACACATGCCCTCTGTTGTGTTGTGGCTGTCCCCTGTCTTTGAGGCCAGTCATCTGACAAGGCTCTCCTTGTCTGCCATTTATGTGTTTGGGGTCTGGGCTGAATACACTGAGGTTTAGCTTGGCGGGCTCTGGTGTGCCTGTGAAAGGAGATGTTCAACCCACGCAACAGAACAAAGGCCTGCAGAATGGTGTAATCAGGAAAGAACATGTAGGAGGGCTTTCTTCTAGTTCCATAGGGAAAGTCTGTTCTCCTGGGACAGAGCAACTTGGACTGAGAAAGGTAGTCCCCCAAGACTTCCACCGCAGGGATATCGTGTTTCCAGATTAGGCAGCTAATGTGCTCACTGTCCTGTCTTTGGTCAGTAGTTCGGTTTTGATGCTGCTGGTGCCCCAAAATTTTTGGGGTCCACATCGAGTCATCTCCCTGAACACTGCCTCTTATGGATGCACTGCCAGAACCCATGATCATCCCACTGTCTCTCATGGTATTATCTCTGATCGTAGTTTCCAGATTTCTGCTCCTGGTTGCTTGTTGGTGTCTTCTCAAGGAGAAGCACAGTGTTCTCTCAAGTCGATGTCTGCCAAACCTGGTGATCTGAAATCTCCAGGCCTCAAGACCTTTGTTGGCAAGAACTCTTGCCCTTCAGACCCTTTGCTGGTCACAGCCAATGCCATTTGGAAACAGGCTCTATGTGGATTTCCAATGTGCTCTGCTCCCCTGTGCCTTTGTCTTTTGCATTGGCTCACTTCCCTCTGACACACCAACCGCTACATCTCCCCTGTGCTATGTCTCCAATCTTCTCCCATAGTCTCTGTGACTTCTACTCTCTTTTTCTGTGGACTTTACTTTGTATGCTTCAGGTCAATTTCCACCAAGGTGCAGTTATTGTGTTCATCCTCCAGTTGTATTCATGGATGAAGGCAAGCCTGCAGTTCTAAGATACTACTACTTTTTCACTGTCCTCCAAAGGTACCACAGATTCTTACCAAGGCATAAGAAAAAATGAATTTTTGCCACTTGCCTCATATTATAAAATGTTCCCAGGATAAACCCCCTGAGGGCTTTCAGAAATACTTTAGCAATATTAGAAGGATCTATGATGTCCAAGTGTGATTGTCCGATAGCATTGATCTGCGATTTTAGCTCAGGCAGGTCCAGGCTAAAATTGGTATGATGTCAGATGCCACACAAATGTCTCTGAACATTTTCCTACGAGTGGTTACCCGTGGTTAAGGGCGTAGCACATATGTCGATATCCTCCATGACATATCAATGACATTTGAGTCTAGAGCAAAGATAATTGATTTCCCAAATATTCTACTGCTTTTTAAAGGCTATCTGGTCTACTCAATATCTTTATATCAATGGTCTCCTGATTGGATAAAGCATGAGATATATTTTGAAACAAAGTATTAACATCTTTTTCAGTGTGAAGGCTCTGAGATAAAGCCAAAGAAGAGACAGTGGCTGTGGCTGTTATAAGTAATACCTGTTATAAGCAACCCAATAAATCGACGTGTTTACCTAACTGTTTTTCTAATTCCAAAGTGAACTGGTATCCATAGTTAGCATACCAAGGTCCTGTAACTTCTACAGGCAATAAAACACAAGGCAGCTGCATAAATAAAAATAACACTGTAGGCTGATCAGACCTATGTAAACTGAAAGCAAGCAAACAATTAGTCAATATACAGTGAGGACAGTGAAACTTATACATAATAGTTCCATTAACTGTATATCTTGATATTATTCCTGCCCCAACAACCAAGAGGATGGTCGAGGGACACAAGCTCTTAGTCAGCTTTCCAGTTCTGGGTAATAAGCAGACAGAGGTGCATCTGTGGTAACAGGTCCCATAGCAGCCACAAGCTTCCAAACCTTTAATACCCTGTGGTGTAGAAAACATGCTATCAGGGATAGCATTAAGATGAACATTAAGAGAATCAATAACATCAATCTGAGACATTTGGGAGTTAAGACTTTTGCTCTTAGACCAATCAGTAATAGAGGCATCAGTGTTAATGACATGGGGAGTAAGAACCTATGGAAGTCTCTACAAACATTCTACCCACGGAGATGAATTGGTGCACTAGGTACTAGAAGTAGCACAATAAGGATGATCTAAAGGAGTCATCCTGACCACCAGATGAATGGGAAAAGTTCCTTATTGTACTTCCAGCAGGGTCCAGTGTTCTTCCTTAGCTCCTGGTTTAGCTATGGAAGTCTCTTCCTCCTCATCATAATTCATGCTGAAACCATCTAAGTATTTTAAAGTGTGTGAGGACTTAGAAACAGTCAGGCACCCATATACTGGTTGTTGATTATCTCGGGGAAACTGAAAAAAAATGGGAGGGCCTGAGGTGAGGCCCATGAATTAAATTAATGAGCAGCAGTATCAAGTGAGACACTATCACTTATGCCTCTAAAAACCCAGGTAAAATTTGTCTGGATCCTTGGAGACGGACCACTCCAAGTAACCGCCTGAAAAGTAGGTGAATCGGGTATGTAGGCCCAATAAGGGCGAGTCTCTGAGGCAGCAGTTAACAAAGCAAGGAATGCTAAGAACAAATTGGTTGGGGTAACAGGCTTATCTGTGGATTTTACTAACTCCACAGCCCGAGAAGAAAGGGCTTTCATGGTACCCCAAGTAGATGTTGCTTGACATCGAGAACAACATCTCCTGGGCTCCCTCAGCCGAAGTTTGGCCATCTTCCACTTTATCAGGGAGAAATCGTACCCCTCTTGCCGGGAGCCAGCGTGGCGCTTCCTCATCCTGTGGAAAAATACAAATAAAACCCTGACCCCTCCTAAGGACAGGATCAGGCCCATGCCACATGTGAGTGAGGGGATCCTTCCACTTGGCATATGGAAGTGGTGATAAATCAGGAGTCCAGAAGTGCTCATCTGCAGTCTTCACCATAGTATCTACATTCAAAAAAATTTAAAACATATAAAGCTAGAGATAAATGAACATGAGGTTTATATTTAAGTTTACCCTGTAAGATTTCCCCCTCTTTTAATTTGTTCAGAGCATTTTTGAGACTAGCATGACTTTGGTTCACAATGGCTTTACCTGTAGAATTATACAGAATAGCTGTATAATGAGCAATGTGGAAAGTAGAACAGGATTGTTAAAAGGCCTTAGAAGTGTATGCAGAGCCATTGTCAGTCATAATGATCCAGGTGTGCAAATGCCTGAAAAAAAATGATTCTGCACATCTGTAATAGCTTCTCCTGAATGTGCAGTAGCAAAAGTATATTCTGAAAAGGTGTCCATAGAAACATACAAATATGATAACTGAACAAAGGGTTTATATAAAGTAATATCCATCTGCCAAAGAGAATTAAGAGTTAGCGTACAAAAAGTTGGACAGGTTTGACATGATTTAACAATTTGTCCAGCTTGTTCTATGACAATCTTAAATTTCCCTTGTAATGCTTGTGCATTTTGGTGAAACATTTTGTGACTTCTCTTTGCTTTTTCTAAGGGAGTAAAAATAGCAGCATGAGTTGAAGCATCTTGTAGAGCATTACCTTCAGAAAGTGGACCTGGAAGGGCTGTGTGAGCATGAATATGGAAAGTGAAAAGAGATTCAGTTCTGGTTGTCAGTAAATGTTGAATCTGTGAAAATAAATGAACTAATTTTTTATCATTGCTAAGAATAAACGCAGAGATTCATCGAGAAATTGTTTTAGCCACATATTTACTATTTGTGTATATATTGAAGAGCATATTGGAAGGCTTTTAATTCAGTGTGCTGCACTGAAGAGGTTTTATAATGTAGTTTAGTACTAGTACAACGTAAGGTGGAAATGAAAATGATTCCAATATCTCCAGTTTTACTTGCATCTATAAAAACAGTGGGCACATGAATAATTGGGGTTGTCTGGACAAGGCTAGGAAAAATGACAGCAGTCAGATTAAGAAACTGTAAAAGTTTATTATTAGGTAAGTGGAATATAATCTGTCCTGGGTATGTGGCCAAAGCAACTTTCCATTCACTATCTTTCATTTATAGACTGGAAAATTGTTCTTTGTAATTATTGGCACAATGATAAAGTCAGGTTCTTGTCCCAATAACTGAAACAACCATGTGTGTCCCTTGGTTATCAATTGTACTACCATTTGTAGTTGGATTGATAACTTTTTAAATTTATTTCTTTATTTTCCACATAACAGTAATCATTTTTTTTTACCACACCCAGTGCTCCATGCAATCCGTGCCCTCTATAAACCCACCACCTGGTACCCCAACCTCCCACCCCCGGTCACTTCAAGACTATCAGATTGTTTTTCAGAGTCTAGAGTCTCTCATGGTTCACCTCTCCTTCCAATTTTCCCCAACTCCTTTCACCTCTCTAACGCCCCATGTCCTCCATGCTTTGTGTTATGCTCCACAAATAAGTGAAACCATATGATAATTGACTCTCTCTGCTTGACTTATTTTACTCAGAATATCTCTTCCAGTCCCATACATGCTGCTACAAAAGTTGGGTATTCACCCTTTCTGATGGAGGCATAATACTCCATAGTGTATATGGACCATAACTTTTAAATAATGAATGGCAAGATGAATCCATTCCCAAATTCCTGAAGATTGCCACAAAATAGCAATAGCAATAGGTAAAATAGCAATAGGTAAAATTTGTGGACATAATATATTCAAATATATTGATTGGTTGTGTAAACGTAAGTTAATTGTGCTTGTGAGATAGCCTGTTCTACCAGAGATAGAGCAGTTTTAGGTGCCTCAGTTAGTTACCATGGTGAACATGCTCGATTATTAAATTGTTCTCCCTTAGATTTAATAAGGTGTTGCTGCATTTCTTGAGGGGAAATTACTTTTAATATTACAGCCATAGGAACTCCTTGAATATAGGAAGGCCTGATATCAGCACACAATCGGATGTAATCCTCTAAAGTGCCTGTTTTACTCCAAGGGCTTATAGCAGCCTGACATGCAGTGTTAGCATTCTCATAAGCCAATTGTTTGACTATAATAGTCCCAGCATCACCATCCAATACAATCTTACCTACAGCCTTTAAGAGAGGGGCTACAAAGTCCTGACACGGCTCATCAGGTCCCTGTTGAATTTTAGATAATTCCTCAGTTTGGGCCCTATTGTAGGTAATCTCTTCCAAGCCTTAAGAGCACATTCATTAATTTGAGTGAATGCAATCTCTGGATAATCTATTTGAATGCCAACATCATAATAAGGTCCAGCTCCTACTAATATATCATAAGTAATAGGAATCTGTGTTCTTCTATTATACAAGGCCATTTCATTAGCTCTTTCAATGAATTAAGCCTTCTATAATAAGAAATCTCCACCTGATAAACATGTATGAGCTATGACCTTCCAATCACCAGGACTAAACTTCCATTACCAAATTATCTAGTAGAGGTAAAGTAAAAGAAGCAGTAGGATCATACTGAGCAGTGGCGGTTTTAATTTCTTTTAAGACTTTGAAATTTAGAGCTGTGTAAATTCTTTGTCCTTGCTCGTTGGCAGTAACAGGGAATGCAGAAAACTATGCAACATCTCCCCTTTTTGCTGTGCTTGATACAAAGCACGCTGTAACGGTGTTACTCCTGATAAAGAAAGTAACTGTGCACTTTGTTGTGCAGCCATTACAGGAAAAGCAGCATGTTTAGGTCTTACTTTCTCTTTATGACTTGGCGCCTGCCATCCAGCATCCGGGATTTTATAGGCCGATTTTATCTTAGATTCACCCCCTAAGGAGGGTGTGTATTAACCCCAACATGAGTACACTGTGGCACTAAAGTATTATTCGGTACCTGCTGTTTACATGGTGTATCAAAAAAGAGTGCAATGGAGCTGGAGAAGAGGAACCATAGGACATTATCATCATCAAGATAAACATCATCCTTTTCAATTTCATCATCCCCTGAAGTTATCAATACCGGGGGCGGTAAACGAACCACACTGGGAGGACTCTCAGACATATGATTTTTATTGAATAATTCCTCCAAAGAGGGGAGAGACAGCGCTGATGCCATCACGGAATCTCCGCCATGAGAACGGCTTAAACTGCACATTAGAATATCCTCACCTTCTTCTCCCACTGAATGAGATTTTAAAGACAATAAATCTATAGAATGTTTAGGGTCCAAAAGGTCCCTAATCTGGGACCAGAGGTTCCTTGTACCCTCTGGAACTGTTGCAGCACCGTGAACAAAAATTTGATTCTTAATTTCTTGACCCACATGGTGCCAAAGTTCAAGATTTGCACTCCCTCCCTTAGTAAACCAGGGGCATAAATCACTAACAACCTCAAAAAATCCCTGAAGAGTCTCGTGAGAGACTCCTGACCCTCTCTCCTTTAGAAGAGCTTCCAGGGCCTGCAAAAAATGACCCTCTTAGGTTGACTGAACTGTCCCCATATTTTACACCTGTCGTTACAGATCACCTGGATTCTCCTTCCTGATATAAAGTCCTCAACTGAGATGCCACTTGTCTTCAGGTCCCTGTTGGGGTGCTACCTGTCATGGCCAGCATGACAAGAGGGAGAAGGGTTGAAGGGTAGGAGAATGAAGAAAGGGAATGTGGGGAATATGAAGGACACAGGTAAATGTGTCAAGCAGGTGCCAAAGTTTATTTTGCAGAGCTCTGATTTATACCACACAGTAAGGGAATCACTTCCTGTACATCTGGTGATAGTTTCTATTTTGGCCTGAGAGTAGCTGGCCATACAGAGATATCAGACAGCCTTGACCTTCATGGTTTGGACACTTAGGCCATAACTCAATATTCACAAAACACAGGAGCCTTATTATCTTAGTCTTGAGAGAGCAGCTTCAATGGCAACAAGCCTAACCTCACAATGTTCTCATAACAATCACCAGGGAACACGGTGTCACTCTATCTTGCCACCTGTGAAGGTCCTCAGATTAAGAGTTTCCCAAGAACTGTTGCTCTATTGGGTTAACCCCTTCTAGGCACGAGGCCCCCAAAACTTGATGGTGCATCAAAACAACAAAAACTTGGAGGATTTACCAACATATACACCACCAACATGGAAGCATATGAACAGAAAGGAAGGGATATGGGGACCTGAATCCAAAATTTCTAGGGACTATGATATCCATTTTCAGCACAGGACAGATCATCCAGATGGAAAAGTAGTAAGGAATAACAGATGTCATCAGGATATCTCTAGACCACCTGAGTTTTGGGGATACAACCATTAGATTGTGTCTCTGTGGATCATAAGAGGAGTTCTTCCTAAAGGTAGACCTAACTTTATCTATCACAGATAGTGTGCTTAAGTCAAAATCAATATGTAACTAATGGAAGAGAATTCAAATACTCTCTTGTATACTTATGACCATGAAGGTACGAAAACGGAAAGAAATCACTTACGAATGGGAAACACAACCAGACACTAATAGGTGGAAAACACAAAACACTCGTGAACTAGCAAGGAATCAAAAAAAGAACATCCAAAGGAAAATCATAAAGTGCCATGAGCAAAGGAAAGTCAAGAAAATTATGAGATGATGCCAAAATATTTTATGGGGAAACAATAAGGGGTTAAATGCGTGCATTTCCAAAAATTAAAAACACCGAAAAAAAGCAACCTAACTGGATGCCAGAAGGAAAAAATAGAAAATACGAACTCCAAAGTTAACACAAAAATTGAAATAATACATATGATTATCTAATTAAAGGAAATACAAGCAAACCAATAGGAAAAAAAAAACTCAGGGGAACTCACATGTCAGTTTTGAAAACATTAACAAACTGGAGGAGCCGTTTCCTGGATAAAACAGGGAGACAAGCACACAGCTGAAAGTATGAAACCACATGACAACTTATAGAAAGGAAAAAAAATAACCTAAAAGACCCTTCTACACAATTATGCTAGCTAATCCAAGAACTGAGAAAAAAGGATAAATTCCAAGACACATATCAGCTCCTAAGATTAGGTCAGGAAATCTACAAAATCTGAGCTCTCTACTATTGGCTAAAGAGTTTGAGCAGTAATCAAATACCTGGCAACAAACAGAAGGCCAGCTACAAATCCATTTCCTGGGCAACTCTTCTAGACATGTAGTGCATGCAATGTCATTTTTTTCTCATCAATTCTGGAAATGGAAGAGGTGGGTAGACTCTACTTTAGAAGGATAAAGACCTTGTGCAGCTAAGGACATTTTAGGAAACAAATTCCATGCCATTCCCATAATTAAAAATAATAAAAATATAATTCTTTCCTTTTCTTTCTGTGTCTTTATCTGGTTTGAAATTGTTTTTCTTTGAATTGTTTTGTTCTATTTAGGAAGCCAGCCTATCATCCATCATCCGTTTTAGACAAAGTATCCACAGATGCTTTAGTTCCATATACGACCTAGTACTTCTCCTAATATATGCCACCACTCCTGAACACCCATTAAGCAGTTTATTCCTTCCCTGCATGTCTCTCTTTTCTGTATCCCTCAGCTTGGTTTTCAAGTCCTGAGTCACTTCTGGATTTCCTCCTTCTCTGACTTCTTCAACTTCAGTTTCCCTTATTTTATTAAGGATTATGGTATTCGTCCTGGGGCACATATGAGGGACGACATATATATTTCCCTTGGTCTGCTTGCCTTTTTCATTTTTGCATTACCCAGTCATGGGACATTCATGTCAATGCAAGGACCAGAGGTTCATCCTCCCTGATGCTTGAGGAAAAATTCTGTTACCAAGATGGACCACAACTTCTTTATCCACTAGATTGTGCTAGGTACTGTGGCTCAATCCACAGTTATTCTCATGTGGACATTGCAGGCCATGGATATAGGCCATCCCCTTCCTCTGACTAAAGAGACTTGTTCAACATGTCTAAAACCATTACTACAAAACTAATAATGACTAACTAATAATGACAAGGAGTGCTGTCCAGGCCTCTTCCTTAAGAGTTAGCTCTGATGCAGAAAGTCACTTTCCTTGAAGACTTGAAAAGTTGTTTAAGGGAAAAAACCATGTAGAAAGACCCCTAATCCCTTAAAACTCCTGTTTCAAAACACTAGGAGATGAGGACACAGACAGCACAATATATCCATGCCCTAAGCTTTTTCCTTGAAAAGGGACTTTCCATTCCTTCATCATCACTGACCCATAGGGAAAAGACATTGAGAAAGGACTCTCTCACCCACAGGATGAACAAACCCATGGAGAGATGTTTATATCCAAGAGGCCTCATTGATTCTTGATATCTCTAGAAATTTTAGTGGAAATAGGAACACATTGCAGTCTCTGGGGAAATGTTGGCTTAAAGGATGGTATACAGAACATCATTTTCTTTTCTCTTTGTCTAGAAAGGGGAAGCAGGACATTGACACACAAGACAACCTGCGTTCTTGATCAGGCTCATAGGGCTCTTTTTCTGTCCTTCCCAGGATTCCTACCTAAAGCCATAGGATTCCAAGGTCATGGGAGATGGATGGCTGCTTCAGTCAATCCAGCAACTGTGATGTCACAAAGCTTTGATGTCATAGCAGCCACTCCTCATCAACCCACACCTGATATCTACACTTGGCTGGAGTAGTCATGGGTGTGCCAAGAGGATCCCAAGTCTCCCAAACCGCAGGAGCCACCTGGATCTCTCACCAAGGCATTTTGTGAAGTGATTTGGCTTCACCTTCTCCATGGCCGACTTCATAATCTTAAGAACCTTGAGCATTCCCACAGGGTGGAGCAACTACCCTCTGGGGATCTGCATGGAGATGTGGCAGCACAAGCTTGCCTTAATCCTCCCATGGCCATCCCCCAAATGGTTTCATGGGATAAGCAAACAGTGCCTCTTGTGGAAGATGGGCATGTTCTAATGGAGCCAGGAGACTATATACAATGTGTCAACAAGAGGCCATTACAGCGTGACAGACAGCAGATGCTACAGGTTGGTGATAAGATCCAGGAAGACAAAGAACAGGAGAATGAGCTAGGAAGCTCCGAGCGAAGGTCGTGCATCTTAGGATGGTGGGGGGTGCTCTGTACCTGACTGCATTTTAAAGGGACCTAAGTTCAAATTAAATAAAACATCCTATGGCCACAGTCAATCCTTGTACACTGGTTTTGGTTTATGTTTTTTGTCAAATGATGCACATGCACATATTTGACAGAGAGACAGAGTGATCACAATCAGGCGGTGGAGCCAGAGGGGAGAAGCTGACTTGCCCGTGAGCAGGTAACCTGAGACCAGAGAGAATGCCATGACCCTGGGATCATGAGTTGAACTGAAGGCCACCTCTGAACTGATGGACAAACACCGAGACCCAACCTTTGACTTCTGAATATCTTCTAGTTCTAGATAAGAGCTTCTGCTCTGCCATTGTTCAGAAATGCAGGGGATATGGATTTTGGCTTGGGCTGGTGTTGTTTTAGCTGTCCGACCTAATTCGAGAGCTGGTATAGCTTGTCCTCTTGAAGTCAGTGACTTGGCCATGGACAAAGTACACTCCAACGCATATTTGGGTAATGGCAATTTCTCCATTTCTAGCTTTTGCAGGGAAATGACACTATGTCTTTTGGTCCCCTGCTTCTGTGGATGGTGATGGGAGTCCTCTGTGCCTCTGAATCTGGATCTCTTTTTCTGCTCCAAGATGAAAGCCATTTCAGCTCTGATTTCTCAAAGACATGTTCAGCACTTTTTTTTTTCTCTCATTCCTATTTCTCCTATAATAGGCACCTATTTCCATTCCTTGGATTCGATGGATTCCCTAAGCTCTTTGTCATGTTCCATCATTCTTCCTTCTCTCTTTGGACTTGTTCCTTATTTTCAAGTCTTTTTCTTCCAGATCACTTGGATACTCTGCTTCTGCCAGCTTCCTGGACTTTTCATCCAGTCTGCTTCCAATCTTTTCATCAGGAACATTTAATTTTATATTATTTTACCTTTATCAGCTTTATCTCGTGGTTCAGAACTCTCTGATTATCTGTGTTTTCTGATGTTCACGAAATATCTTGGATGCTGCCTTTTAGCCTCCATTGGGGGTGTTTTATGTAAAAGTTTCACTCCGATTTCCGGGTCATGATCATTTGCTGTTCTTTTTCTCAGCATCAATTGATTCTTCAATATTTGCATTGGATCTAGGTCTCTATCTTCTTCTCAGTATTCTAAAATCCCATTCTGTTTAATAGCCTGGGTGGAAGTTCTATAGGAAGAAGAGGTAATGGAGTTCCCAAGGGCTGGCCCCTGAGAGATTCTCAGTTGTGTGTGTGTGTGTGTGTGTGTGTGTGTGTGTGTGTGTGTGTGTTATGCATGCCCTCGGCTTTTGTGTTGTGACTTTCCCCTGTCCTTGAGACCAGTCATCAGCAGAAGATCTCCTTGCTAGCCGTTTGGTGTGCTTGGGTTCTGGGCTGAATATGCTGAGGTTTAACATGCTGGATTCTCGTGTGCCTGTGAAAGAGATGTTCAAACAACTCAACAGTTTGAGGGCCTGTAGAATGTTGTGTTCAGGAGAGAGCATGTGGGCAGGGCTTTCTTCTCGTCCCCGATGGGTGAGTCTGCTCTCCTTGAACTAAGCAGCTTGGACAGAGGAAGACAGTCCACCAAGAGTTCAACGGTTGGGATTTTAGTATTTGCAGGTTAGAAAGCTAATGTCCTCACCATCCTGTCTTTGGCCAGTACCTTGATGCTGCTGGTGCGAGAGCCCAAAATTTATTATGCTCCCATCGAGTCATCTCCACGAACATTGCCTCTCATGGATGCACTGCCAGAACTCACCATTTTCCCACTCTGTCTCCTGGGATGGACTATAATCATGGTTTCTAGGCTGTCTGCACCTGGTTGCTTGTTGGTGTCCTCTGCAGGAGAAACACAGTATTCCCTCAAATTGACGTCTGCTCAACCTGCTGATTTGAAAAATCCAGGCCTCATGACCTTTTGTTGGCAAGAACTCGGGCCATTCAGACCCTCTGCTTTTCACAGCCAATGGCTTTGGGAAACAGGTTTCTTGTGTATTCCCATTGTGCTCTTTTCTCCTGTGCCTTTGTCTTTTGCATTGGCTTACTGGCCTCTAACACACCAGTTGCACACGTCTCTCCTGAGTCAAGTCTTTATTCTTCTCCCATAGTCTCTGCGACTTCTTTTCTCTTTTGCTGTGGAGTTTAATTTGTAGACTTCAGGTCAATTTCTGCCGAGTTCCAGTTGATGTGTTCATCTTCCTGTTGTGTTCATGGCTGAAGACAAGCCTGGAGTTCTCAGACACTACTGCCATCTCCCTGTCCTCCCAAGGCACCAAAAGTTCTTACTGAGGAATAAGCAAGAATGAATTCTTGCCACTTGCCTCATGTGGCAGTGTTGTGGAGAACATTGGGCTAGGTAATATTTATCATTGAGAAAGACAATAACATACAGTTTCACTTTCTCGTTGTTGTCAAGATATACGGGAAAAAGCAAGGGGAAAAGGGACAAACCACACGGTTCTAACCAGGCACACAAAATTTGGTGTTTGTTAGAAGACAGGTTTGTGAGAATATGTGTTTATCAAAGAGGACAAAAGGCGGCATTCTTTGTAGGAAATGTGGTTGGAAGTGATGGAATGTGAGGTTCAAGTCATGTCAAATTGAATTGCTATCCATAAAAGAACAACTTCCTATCTCTTGAAATTTAATTATAAGTCTATGTGAACACACACAGACAACATCCAGACACACACACACACACACACACACACACACACACACACACACACACAGGAAGGAGACACACTAAAGATGGAGACAAAGTGAGGAATAACACTAAAGGAAGAAAGACTCCCAAATAATACCATAAAAAGGAAAGGTACAGAGAATCCAAGTCCGAAACCAACCAAAATAGAAAGTTAACCTCCTACCTATCAATTTTCAGTTCAAGTATTCTGGATAAATTCTCCCATCAGTACAAACAGGTACTGGACTGAATAAAAATTTTGAAAAAATTCAAAAATGGTCCACAAGAAAACAATAAAAACTTAACAAGCTTGACCTTATGTCATGAATAGAGATTTCCTCCAACTATAAAGATACATATAGCTTGAAAGTGAAGGAATTGGGAAAACGTAGTTTATGCAATTGGCAAATAGAAGAGAGCAAAAGAGATGGTGTTTATCCAGATAGAGAGATTTTATGCCTTCCAGAGACAAAAGATTACCGGAAGGAGTTTTGTCTTGATGTGACATCGAAACATCAGAAACGTGGAAGGATTGCCAACATATACACCACCAACATGGGTGTATCTAAATGTTGGAAGCATTTACAGAAAGGAAAGGACGTGGGGACCTCAATCCAGTATTGTTGGGGACTATGATATCCACTTTCAGCACAGGAAAGATTATCCAGATGGAAAGGTGGTAAGGAATAACAGAAGTCATTATGTGCTGTCTAGATCACATTAACTTTGGGGATCCATGCATAAGATTGTGTCTCTGAGGACCATAAGATAAGTTCTTCCTAAGGGCAGATCAAACTTTGTCTATCACAGATCATGTGCTGGAGTCCAAATCAAGTCATAATTAATGGGAGAGAATTCACATTATATCTTGTATACTTATGACCACAAAGTATGAAAATGGAAAGAAGTCACTTATAAAAGTGTGAGGAGATGGGAGTTGGGGAATCAGATGGTGGGTATTATAGAGCGCATGGATTACATGGAGCACTGGGTGTGGTGAAAAAATAATGAATACTGTTGTGCTGAAAATAAATAAAAAAATAATGATTCAAAATTTAAAAAAAAAAAAACAAGAGAAGAAAAGAAAGAAAGAAAGTAAGTTTGGTAAAGCCCTCAGGGAATCCGTCAGTTCCTGGCTCTTGTTTTTGGGAGGCTTTTCATCACTGCTTCAATCTCGTTACTAGATATCAGTCTATTCAGATTGTTAATTTCTTCCTGGTTAAATTTTGGGAGTTTATAATTTTCCAGGAATGCATCCATTTCATCTAGGTTGCTTAGCTTATTGGCATATAAATGTTGATAATAACTTCTGACTATTGTTTCTCCTTCCTTGGTGTTTGTTGTGATCTCTCTCTTTTTCATTCATAATTTTCTAAATTTGGGCTTCCTCTCTTTTCTTTTCAATTAGTGTGGCCAATGGTTTATTGATCATATTGATCCTTTCAAAAGACTAGCTTCTAGTTTCATTGATGCATTCTACTGTATCTCACGTTTCTACCTCATTGATCTCAGCTCTAATCTTGATTATTTCCTTTCTTTTGTGTGAAGTTGGTTGTATTTGGTATTAATCCCCAGTCTCTTAAGGTGTAGACACAGCTGCTGGGTTCTGGATTTTTTCCTTTTTTTTTTTTTTTTTTTTTTTTTTTTTTTTTTGAGGGAGGCTTGGATGGCTATGTATTTCCCCCCTTAGGACCGCCTTTACTGTATCCCATAGATTTTGTACCCAAGTGTCTTCATTCTCATTGGTTTCTATGACATTGTTTCCGTTAATCTTTGATCTCCTGGTTGATCCAAGCATTCTTAAGCAAGGTGGCCTTTAGATTCCATGTGTTTGAGTTCCTTCTGAACTTTTCCTTGTGATTGAGCTCAAGTTTCAAAGCACTGTGATCTGAGAATGTGCTGGGATAGTCTCAGTCTTTTAGTATCGGTTGAGTCCTGATTTGCGACCCAGTATGTGCTCTGTTCTGGAGGAGGTTACATGTGCATTTGAGAAGAATGAGTATTCTGTTGTTCTAGGGTGGAATGTTCTGTATATCTATGAGGTCCATCGGGCCAATGTGTCATTCAATGCTCTTGCTTCTTTATTGATTTTCTGCTTCTATGTTCTATTTCTGAGAGAGGCATGTTAAGATCTCATATCATTTATGGATTCATATCGATATGACTCTTTATCTTGACTAACAGTTTTCTTATGTAAATGGCTTCTCCCATATTGGGGGCATAGATATATACAATTGTTAGATCATCTTGGTGGATAATCCCTTTAAGGATTATGTAGTGGCCTTCTGTATCACTGACTACAGTCTTTAGTTTAAAATATAATTTGTTTGATATGAGAATCGCTACCACGGCCTTCTTTTGAGACTCATTGGTATGAGATATGTTTCTCCATCCCTTCACTTTCAGTCTGGGTGTATGTTTAGGTTCAAAATGGGTCTCTTGTAGACAACATATGGATGGGTCCTGTTGTTTTATCCAATCTGCAACCCCGTGCTCTTTTATAGGCATATTTAGGCCATTCACATTGAGAGGGATTACTGATAGGTACGTTTTTATTGACATTGAGGTACCTTTGAAGTCTTTCTTTCTGTTTATTGTCTCTATATTTTTGTTCAATGCTATTCCTAGGATTTTTCCTCTTTTATAGAACCCCCCTGAATATTCGCTGCAATGTCGGCTTGGTGGTTGCATAGTCTCTTAAGCTTGCCGGTCTCGAAAACTAACTCTCCATCCAATTTGAATGTCAGTATTGCTGGATAAAGTATTCTTGGCTGCATGTTCTTCTCATTAAGTGCCCTGAATATATCTTGCCAACCTTTTCTGGATAGCCAGGTGATCCTGATGTGCTTTCCTCTGTATGTAAGGACCCTCTATGTCCTAGCGGCTTTCAAGAGATTGTATCTACACATGATTTTTCAGTTTTACTATCAGGTGCCTTCATTTTTTTTTTTTTTTTTGACTCTATAATCTTGGGGAGGAGACTGTTCTGCCTCTAATATATGAAGGCTGGTTCCAATTGCAAGAATGGGTGTATTTTCATGAAGACCTTTTTCCACTATATCTTCTCAACTTCCTTCTTTCTCCTCCCCTTCAGAGATTCCTATAATTCTGATATTCGAACTTTTCATGTCATCTTATATTTTCCTGATTCTGTTTTTGTGGCTTCTAAGCTGTGTGTTCCAGGTTTCTTCCTGATCCTCTTTCTCCGTTTGTACTCAAGATCACTAATTCTATCTTCTTTTGCAGCTACCCTAGCATTTAGAGAATTTAGATTCAATTGGAACTCGTTGAGAACATTGTGAACTTCATCCATGGTGGCTTTCAGTTCTGCCCCATTCAAACTTTTTTTTTTTTTTTTTCATCATCCATGGCTTTCTGAAACCTAGCTATTGCCTGGATAATTTTGAGCCTTTATTCTCTTTCATACATATTGACTTTGTTGAAAGCCATTAGCTCTGTTGCAGAAGGCCCATGCTCTGTATGTTTCTTCTCTGTTACATTCCTCTTCATAGTCATTTTTGTGAGAGATGATTGAACGGATATAGCTGGATGTATCGACCGAGGTGCAGTCAAGGTGCACCTTGGAATGCATCTGAGCAAACAGGATTCCGCACCGAAACAAGAGAAAAAAGAAAAGATAAATAAAATAAAGAGAGATGGAGAGTGAGGGAAACAAAGGGAAGATAAAAAATGTTCAGCCCATATGTGCCCTAAGGAAAAATTTTAAAACACAATCAAAAAGACTGATAAATGTATATGACATGATACATATCATGTCATATACTTTTATATGGGGCAAGATATATATATATATATATATATATATATCCAGGTGATCCTGATGTGCTTTCCTCTATGTATGTATGTATATATATATATATATATATATATATATATATATATATATATATTTGTGTATATACATATATATATATACAATTTTTATATATATATATATACAAATAAAGGAAGAACCTCATCAAAAAGAACACCGAGTATAAGAATTGTATACTATCAGGACAAACACAAAAATACGGAAACACTGGTGAAGATAAAGATAGGAGATTGATTATAAGTTCTGTGTGGGTAAGGAAGTTTATTTTCATTCTTTCTGGATGTATCTTGATATTTTTGATATCTTTGTTAAAAAACTCAACTTTCCTAGATAAAGGGGGATTAAAAATTGGTTTACCTATAGGGGTAGCATTGATTGGGGAAAGGGGATTACCTTGAAGTTTAACTCTATATTAACATTAAAAACTAAAAATTAAAAAAATAAACCAGACTAAACTATACTAAATTAAAAAACTTAAAAATAGAATGCAAAAGCAAAACCAAGGTGTATGATTCAAAAAGTTCAGGTTAGAAGGTTAATATGGAATTTGATGTACTGGATATCTCAGTGTGATGGGAAATTGGTTAAAAAATTATCTATATATAACACAGGAACCAGAATAGTGGGAAAGGGTTAAAAATCAAAGTTGTGTCTCTGAAGTAGTGGTGGTTGTTCTCTTGTAGTCTTTTTTTTTTTTTTGGTTGGTATATTTGGGGGAGGGGCCTGCCAGGTGGTTTTCAGTCAATGATGTTCCCTGATTTCAGTCCTCCCACCACTCTCAAGGGGGTGGGCTTTGAGGAAACCTATTTTTTAAGCCTTTCTTCTCTGAAGGTTTTGTTTGTTCAGTTTTTTTTTCTCTTGCCTTGACTGCTTTTGATAGTTTTTGGAGGTTTAGAGGAAAGCAAACTGCACCCCAACCTCCCTCTCAGAGAGAAGCCTCAGTCTGTTCACCTGCAGGTGCTGCAGTTTCCATATAAATTTCCCCTTGGCTGTTGGCAGAACAGATTTTGAGTCACGGTCCTGGGCTACAAAAGATCTTCTGCTTGTAGACAAACCATGGCAGCAGCCATTCTCTGGGCAGCTCCAGACTGCCAGAGAGGTTCAAAGGAGTGAAGGCACACTGAGATTTTCATGTTTGCTCATGCTGGGAGTGCCTGGCATTTCATGGTCTAATATTGCCAGGCTTGCAAGCACCTCTCTCAGGGAAGGGTATGGGTCACATCCATATCAGGTTCTGATAGCAGGGCACGGGTCCAAGAGCACGAGCCTGGGCCTTCGCACACCTCTCTCAGAGTGTGTGAGGCACACACGCATCTCAGGCTCTGATAGTATGGCGTTCATCTAAAAGCACCGGGCAGGGCCTTCACACACCTTTCTCAGGTGAGGTAAGGGGTGCATGTGTCTCAGACTCTGTTAGCAAGGCTCACTTTTATGCTGTCTTGTGAGGCTCCCAGCCTATCACAGGAGCCAGATCCCACACGATCTTGGACTCACTGGTGGCTCAGGGACCAAGACCTGCTTTCCCCACCACACTCCCTCTTGCTCAGTGTCAGGGGAGGCTGTCCTGGGTTCAGGGACTTAAGTCCCTTTCCTTAGCCACCGGATTCCCACAATTTACCACCATGATGCTTTGCTCTTTTCAAGTTCTGTCAAACAGAGTCCAAGTTAATGCTGGTCCCCAGATGCAGGACACTCTAGTAATGGGGTATTACTTTTCAACTGGCCACCTCGGGTGGCTCCCTTCCATTTTTGTTTATTTTTAATCTCAGTCTGGTGTTCTCACTCCGCTTTTTCTGCCCACTTCTGTCTTCTGCCCCGGTATAAATCCAGACATGTACAATTCGGATCGCAGGCTGATGTCTTGGGTTATTGGAGTTCTTTGGTAGGAAATCACCATCCTATGGGGTAAAGGCTGAGACGGTGCCTTTTCCTACTTTCCCGTTATCTTCTCTCATCTCACATAACACTTATTATGAAATTTCAAGAGATAAGAGGTCGGCCATTATGGATAGCAAATCAATTTTATATGCCTTGAAAACTCACATTTTATCACATTCAACATTTCCTTCAAATTATGTCTTATTTAGTCCTCTTTTATAAACACGTATTCCCACTAACCTGCCTTAAACACAAAATTTTGTGTGTCTGGGGAAAGTCGTATTTTTTGTCCCTTTACCCCTGCTTTTTCGCATGTTTCTTTACTACCATGAGAGAGTGAAATCATATATTATTTGTCTTTCTGAGACTGAGAGATGCGAAGTAGCCCAATACTCTCCATGACTATGCCACATGAGGCAAGTGGCAAGAATTCATTCTTCCTTAATGCTGGGTAAGAGTCTGTGGTGCGTTTGGAGGACAGTGAGATAGTAGTAGTGTCTGGGAACTCCAGGCTTGTCATTAGCCATGAAAACAAAAGGAAGATGACTACATCAACTGCACATGGCAGAAATTCACCCGAAGCCTACAAATTAAGTGCTACATCAAAAGAGAAAAAAGTTGCAGAGTCTATGGAAGAAGATTGGAGCATGGCTTAGGGACGTTTTGTGCTTCAGAGGGCAGTAAGTCAATGCAAAAGACAAAGGTACAGGAGAGAGGAGAACACTGGGGGAACGCCTAAGGAGCAAGTTTGTCAATGCCATTGGCTGTGGCCAGCAGAGGATCTGGAGGGCACAAGTTACTGCCCAAAAACGGTCTTGAGGTCAGATTGTTCAGATCAGCAGGCTTGGCAGATATCAATTTGAGACAACATGAGACAACACTGTGTTGCTCCTAGAAATGACACCAACAAGCAACCTGGAGATGACATGAACAAGACAGCCTGGAAACCATGATCAGAGACAGTACGATGGGTCACAGTGGGAAGTTGGTGTGTTCTAGCAGTGCATCTGAGGGAGGCAGTGTTCGTAGAGATGACTTGATGGGGGTACAAGAAATTTGGGGCTCTTGCACAATCAGCATAAAGACCGAACTACTGGCAAAGACTTGACGGTGAGGATATTAGCTGCCTCATGTACAAAAATCAAGTCCCAAACTTGGAACACTGGGGGACTGCCTTCCTAAGTCCAAGTTGCTTAGTTACAGGAGAAGAGATTTTCTATTAGAGGAGAAGAAGAAACCCTGCTCAAAAGCTCTCTATTGACCAAAGCATTCTGCAGGCCTTCTTTCTGTTGAGTTGTTTGAACAATTCATTTCACAGGCAAACCAGTGCATACCAAGCTAAATCTCACCATATTCAGCACAGAAACCAAACCCTCGAAATGGCAGGCAAGGAGAGCCTCTGCAGACGACTGTCTTTAAGGACAGGGGACAGCCACAACACAACAGCAAAGGGCATGCATGCCACACTCAACCGAGTCTCCCTCAAGGGCCAGCCCTTGGACACTCCATGATCTCTTCTTCCTAAAGTCATTAACCTAAGGGGGTAGAAAACAGAATGGGCTTTGTGAATAGATAGAAGAAGACAGAGACCTAGATACAATGCAAAGATGGAAGAGTCATCTGATCCTGAGGAAAAAGAATAAGAATTGATCATGGCCAGGCAACCAAAGTGAAACCTCTAAATGTAACACGCCCAATGGAGGATTAAAAGCAACAAACAGGATACTCACTGTACATCAGAAACACACAGAAGACATCAGGGAGTCTCGAATCACAGAGATAAAACTGATAAAAAAATATAATAAAGTATTGGGTCCCTGATGAAAAGATTTGTAGCAGACTGGATGCAAAGTCAAAAAAGCTGGCAGAGCATAGGATCAAATTAGTGACCTGTAAGACAAATACTGTAAGAAAAGGAATAAAAGAGAAAGAGAGAAGGAAGAATGATGGAAGATGACAATGAGCTTGGGAAATCATCAACTCCAAATAATGGAAAGAGGTGCCTATTGTAGGAGACCTAGGAGCAAGAGAATGTAGAAGGCCAAACATTTCTTTGAGAAATCAGAGCTGAAAATGTCCTTCATCTGGGAGAAGAAACATAGATCCAGATTCAGAGGCAAGGAGGACTCACATCACCATCAACAGAAGCAGAGCACCAAAAAACATAGTGTCATTCCCCTTGCAAAAGCTATCAAATTCGTGTGGGAAAGTAGTGTGTCCATAGCCAAGTCATTGACTTCAAGATGATAAGTTATACCAGCTCTTGAATCAGGTTGTATAGAGCAAGCCAAGCTAGTTCAAGACAAAATCCATATCCCCTGCATTTCTGAACAATGACAGAGCAATGGTTCTTGTCTAGAACTCTGAGCTATTAAGAAGACAAAAACTTGGGTCCTGTGATTTGTCCATCAGTTCAGAGACAGCCTTCAGTTCATATCTATGATCCCAGGGCCATGGCCTTGACTGTGATCTCAGCTTCCCTGCTCAAGGGCAAGTGTGATTCCCCTCCCAATCTCCACCCTCTGAATGTGATATTTCTGTCTCTCTCTCAAATACGTGCCTGTGCATTCTTTGACGAAAAACAAACGAACAAACAGATTACAATGATTCCAATTTAATTGGACCTAGGACCCTAAGAATTGCAGTCAGATACAGAGCACCTCCCACCATCTTAAAATGCCAGACCTTCGTTCGGTGCTCCCTTGTTCATTCTCCTGTTCTTTGTCTTTCTGTACTTCCTCACCAAACTGTAGCATCTGCTGTTTGTCCCACTGGTGTGGCCTTTGGTTGTCACACTGTTCTTCCTCTCCTGGCTCCATTAGAACATGCACATCTTCTCCAAGAGACACTGGTTATCGCATGAAGGCAATAGGCGGATTTTCATGAGAGGGTTAAGGCAGGCTTGTGCTGCCATATCTCCATATGTTCCTCCAGGGTAGCTGCATCACTCTCTGGGAATGCTCAAGGTTCTTCGACATTTGAATCCTCTTCCATGTTTCCTTTTGGAAATACACGTTTTCTTCTTGAAACGGGGATGAGTGTCTTTCAGATACTTTCCTTGTGCAATACGTCTCTTCCAACATACTTCACACTTGCTCCTGTGGACTCTAAGTACATGAGTTCGTCCTGGGACTCATGTTCTAGGGTGTAGAGTCTGACTTTCATGCTTGGTCACTTTGAAGATCGGGAAGCCCTCTTGGCATGATTTCTTGAGATGCTAGAAGAACTCATGTCTTCGCTGTTAAAAACTCCAGGCTTACCTTTGGCAAGGTTGTGGGTGCTTCCTGTGAAGTTTCCTTGGAAGGGCTTTCCCTAGTCAGAAGTGCCCTGATTGGGTGGGAGGACCATATACATGTGGGGGACATGGAGTTTCTCCCTTCAGTCTCTGTTCAATACCTGATTCTTTCTTCGCCTATTGTGGATAAGATGGAATGGTGGATTCTTGTCTTTTGCTGTAGTCCAGATGACTGGTGCTGACTGTCATGACAATAGACTGCAAATGTGGCCTTGGGGAGTGTGACACCAACTCGCTTTGCAAACTGTTTTAGTGAGAGTCCCAGGCAGCTCCAGTGGATTGGGAGGACTTAGAATTCTCTTGGCCCACCCATGACTAATCCAGCCAAGTGTAGATCAGGTGTGGTTTGGGGAGGAATGGTTTCTATGACTTCAAAGCTTGGTGACATCACAGAAGTTGGCTTCACTGAAGCAGCCATGACCTTTGAGTCCTATGGCTTTAGGTAGGAAGCCTGGGGAAGGACATAAAAAGTACCCTCTGAGCATGACAAAGAACTAAGGATGTCCTGGGTGTTAATGTCCCACTACCCCTTTCTAGACAAAGATAAAAGTAAATGATGTCTGATATAGTGACCTGGAAAAAAAGGAAGGAAATCCAAAGAGAGAAGGAAGAATGATGGAACATGGCAATGAGATTAAGGAAGTCATTGACTCCAAGGAATGGAAAAAGGTGCCTATTGTAGGAGAACTAGGAGTGAGAGAAAAAAAAAAAAAAAAAAAAGAGGGCCGAACCTGTCTTTGAGAAATTAGAGCTGAAAATGTCCTCATCTGGGAGCAGAAAAAGAGATCCAGATTCAGAGGCACAGAGGACTCCAATCACCATCCACAGAAGCAGAGCACCAAAGGACATAGTGCCAATCCCCCTGCAAAATCTAATAGTGGAGGAATTATCTTTACCTAAATATGCATGGGAGTGTATTGTCTCCATAGCCAAGTCACTGACTTCAAGAGGACAAGCTATACCAGCTCTCAAAGCAGGTGAATAGCTCAAGCAACACCAGCCCAAGCCAAAATCGGTATCCTTTGCATTTCTGAACAATGACAGGGCAGCGGCTCTTGTCTAGAACAAGGATGTATTCAGAAGTCAAAAGTTGGGTCCCGGGTGTGTCCATCAGTTCAGAGGCGGCCTTAAGCTCAACTCATGATCCCAGGGTCTTGGCATCGACTCTGGTCAAAGGTTCTCTTCTCAGGGAGAAGCCAGCTTCTCCCTCTCCAGCTCCACCCCCTTATTGTTATCTCTCTGTCCAATATGGGCATGTGCATTGTTTGACAAAAACAAAACAAACAAACAACAACAACAACAAAAAATTCAGTGTGCAAAGATTGACTGGGGCCAGAGAATATTTTATTTAATTTGGACCTAGGTCCCTATGGAATGCAGCCAGTTAGAGAGAACCTCCCACCATCCTAAAATGCCAGACCTTCGCTCAGAGATCCCTTGTTCATTCTCCTGTTCTTTGTCTCCCTGTATCCCCTTAACAACCTGTAGCATCCACTCTCTGTCACGCTGTAATGGCCTCTTGTTGACACACTGTACATTTCTACTGACTCTATTAGAACATGCCCATCTTCCACAAGAGGGACAGTTTCTTTTTGCATGAAACCATTTGGGGGATGGTGATGAGAGAGTTAAGGCAAGCTTGTGCTTTCACATCTCCATGCAGTTCCCCAGACAGGAGCTGCTACACCTTGTGGGAATGCAAAAGGTTCTTCAACATTTGAATCCTCTTCAAAGCGTCCTTTTGGAGATACAAGTTGTCATTCTGAAACAGGCACGGAAGTCTTTCAGATCACTTCACTTGGGCTATGGGTCTCTTACAACATGCTCCATGCTTGCTTCTGTGGACTCCAAGTACATGTACCCTTCCTGGATCTAACGGTATAGGATGTAGAGTCTGCCTTTGGTGCATTGTCACTTTGAATATAAGAAGGCCATTTTGGCACAATTTCTAAAGATGCTCGAAGTACACATGTCCTAGCTCTTGAAGACTCCAGACATGTCTTTGGCACTGTTGCGAGTGTTCCCATTGAGCTTTCCTTGGGTGGCCTTATTCCTAGTAAGAATTTCCCTGATTGGGTGGGAGAACCATAATCATGTCCATGGCTCGCATTTCCTCCCTTGAGGCTTTGTTTGAGGCATGATTTTTTCTCAGCCTTTTATGGCTAAAATGGAATGGTGGATCTTGCCTTTCTCTGAAGTCCAGAGGGCTGGTGATGACAGTCACGACCAAAGACTATGAATTCGGCCATGCAGAAGGTGACAACAACTTGCTTTGCAAACTGCCTTGATGAGAGACCCAGGCAGCTCCAGCAGTTTTGAAGGGCTTGGGTTCCTCTTGTCTCACTCATGACTATTCCAGCCAAGTGTAGTGATCAGGCATGGGTTAATGAGGACATGTTGTTATAACCTCAATGCTTTGATATTCACAGAGGCTGGCTTCACTGAAGCAGCCGTCCCTCTAACATGAACTTTGAGTCCTACAGTTTTAGGTAGGAAGCCCCGGGAAGGACAGAAAAAAAGCCCTCTGAGCCTGATCATGAACTCAGTTTGTCTTGTGTGTTAATGTCCCACTTCCCCCTCCTACACAAAAAGAAAAGAAAATGAGATTAGGTGTGGAGAGCCATTCAGCAGATGCAAGGAGTCACGTAGACGGCAGTGCCTGTAGATTGAGGAAATGAGAATGATTGGTTTAGGAGGATGTGGGTGCGCTCGTGGCTGACGCATGAGCAGCACCAGGAGCCAAGAGAGAAACGCATGATCACCGCTAGAGAACAATAGAGTCCTGTATGGTTACATAAGAGTGCCACGAGGACGCTGCGTACGCGGCATTGTGATTGGGCGAGAGGGGGGGTGAACGTGCGTGCATAAATATCGCTGTGTGCTTGGTTTTGCGCGGCCGCCATTATTAAAAAAGAAGCTTGCCACTCACCTCGTCTGCGGGTCGTTCTTGTGGGCCGAGAGCGACAACTGGTGCCGAAACCCGGGACCCCTACCTTTAGACGCAGAACAAGGATCGAAGTAAGAGCAATGATAAGGTAAAGAGTGCACCAATAACTGTCTGTTGACAGGGAAGTTCCCCGTAGACGATCGGACGTTAGGTTGCTTGTGACGTTCTACGGGGACGATAAGGTAAGTTTCCTCGGAATGGGGAACGATCTTGCTTTCTTGGAGGACTCCTTAAAAGATGTCCTCAAGACGAACGGTACCCCCTTAAAGGCAAAAACAGCGAGAGCCTTTTTCAAAGAAGTAGAAGAGATTGCCCCCTGGTTTATAGAAGAAGGGCTCCTAAATGTGCCACAATGGGAAAATCTGGGTGAGGACTTAAAACGCTGCCCCTCTACATTCCCGGGGACTCTAGCTGTGTGGTCCTTGGTGAAGGTATGTTTGCAATCCCCCCGAGGGCCCTTGCAGCGAGCTGTACGACAGGGGGGCAAAGTCCTTGAGCAAATGAAGGAAGAGTCCCGTAAGGGCTCCTCCCGAGATTCTGAATCCGAAAGTGAAAGCTCAGAAGGGATGTCCGAACGCGAGTTACAGGAGCTTGGAAAGATAGAGGCAAGTAACAAGAAAAGGGAATCTCCCGGTCTCCAGACAGACTTGGAGACCGTGAGGCAGCAACTTGAGGAAAAGAAGGCAGAATTGCAAAAGGCATTAGGAGAATTAAGAGTGCAGGGAGAAGTAATGGCGCAGCTGAAAGCAGGGGCAGAAGCCGCAGTTGTGGCGCAGTCGAAATTAAAAACGGAAGTTACACCGCTTCCGCATTCTAGCCCCATGGCGCCACCCCATGAGTGGCCCCCGCCTTATAGGCCCAGCTGCGCCAAGACGTGCTATTGTTCGGCCTGTACCGCAGAAAATTGGAGAGAGGTCCTTGGCCCGGGAAAAGGCTTTTTTCCAGTGTTAGAAGATCAGAATCAGCAGAGGTACCACCAGCCACTAGATTTCAAGTTGGTAAAGCAGCTTAAGGAGGCAGTCAGCGCCTATGGACCCCAGGCAGCTTTCACTGTCTCCCTTGTGGAGTCACTGGGAACACTTTACCTCACTCCTGAGGATTGGGCTAACTTGACCTGAGCGGTATTAAGTGGAGGACAATATCTAGAATGGAAAATCCAAAATCAGGACAATTGTCAGGACACAGCTCGGAGAAATGCAGCCGCAGGTAACCCACAATGGAGTTTGGAAATGCTGACGGGCATGGGGCCATACCTTGGGGCCCATGTGCAGAGTACATACCCCCCTGCGGTGTATCAACAGGTAGCCACGGCAGCCCTCAAGGCTTGGAAGACTTTGAGAGGGGCAGGAGACTTGCAAGGCCAATTATCCAAAGTATTGCAAGGGCCTAACGAGCCCTATGCTGATTTTGTGGACAGGTTGATACAGACCGCAGGTAGAATGTTCGGGGATGTTGATACAGCAATGCCACTTATCAAGCAGTTAGCCTATGAGAATGCCAATAAATGGTATAGAGAGGCTATCAGACCCTGGAGATCAAAGGACTTATCAGCCTACATCAAAGTCTGTAGAGATATAACGGGACCTATAATTCAGGGACAGGTTATGGCAGCGGCTTTCACACAAGCCATGTACGGCCAGGAAGGAGTCCGCCCCAAAGGATGCTTTCAATGTGGCCAGGAAGGACACGTTAAGAGGAATTGCCCACAGCGTGGAACCCAGGCTGGAAAAGCGCACCCAAAAGTACCGCCAGGAGGCTTAAAGCCTCAGCGTTGCCCGCGATGTAGGAAGGGAAATCACTGGGCACATGAATGTCGCTCCATGGAGGACACTGAGGGGAACCCGTTGCCTCCTAACAACTGGGGGAATTCAAAAAACGGGAGGCAGGGCCCCCCCCCCGGGGCCCAAATCAAATGTACGGGGTGGCAATGTCCCTGCCTACCAAGCCGCGATGGGTTTTCCCACCCTCCGATCAGGGGAGTCAATCCACGCAGGGCCCAGGAGAGCCACAACAGGTTCCGCCGGACTTGACGTCTGTGCCACCACCTGAATGGTCCTAACGCCTGAAATGGGAGTGCAGGCCGTGCCATCTGACCTGCATGGAGGGCCTCCAAAAGGAACGGTGGGGCTCCTCCTTGGTAGGAGCTCCTCCACTATGCGGGGACTTCAGGTCCACCCGGGAGTCATTGATCCTGATTTCGAAGGGGAAGTTAAAATTCTGATTTCATCTCCGAGGGGTATTAACATTATAAATCCAGGGGATAGAGTCGCACAGCTCCTAATTTTGCCCAGCGATCACGAAAAATATCCATCCACAGGCCAGGCGAGGAAAGGTGGCCTAGGATCCACAGGATCTTCCCTCACGTGCCTTACCATGGGCATGAAAGAGAGGCCCATGCTTAAATTAAGGATCAGAGGAAGACCATTCTGGGGGCTCCTAGATACAGGAGTAGACAAAAGTATTATCAATCATCTAGATTGGCCAAAAGCCTGGGCCCTGATTAAGGCTAATCAAACCCTCCGAGGATTAGGGGTAGCTACCAGCCCAGATATTAGTGCCGCATCCTTAGATTGGGAAGATGAGGAGGGACATAAAGGCATTTTCCAACCGTATGTTTGTGCCACCCCCGTTTCTCTGTGGGGACGCGATGTGCTGGAGCAGATGGATATTAGACTTACTACTGAAAAACTGTATAGTGGGGCCTCCCAAACCATAATGAGGAACATGGGATATAAGCCTGGCCAGGGCCTTGGAGCCAAGGGCCAGGGAGATCCCGATCCCCCTTCCATGGGAGGTCAGGGTTTTTCCTAGCGGCCACTGCGGCAATTCGAATAACTTGGAAACAACAGGAGCCGCGCTGGGTGCCTCAGTGGCCTTTAACAAAAGACAAGCTACGAGCGGCAAGAGAATTAGTCCAAGAGCAACTCAAAGCAGGACACATTCAAGAATCCACGTCCCCGTGGAATACTCCCATATTTGTGATAAAAAAGAAATCAGGCAAATGGCGATTGTTACATGACCTGCGACAAATTAATGGGCAAATGCAGGTCATGGGACCCCTTCAGTTGGGGCTCCCAGTCATGACAGCGTTACCCAAGAATTGGCCCTCTATCATAATAGATATCAAAGACTGTTTCTTCTCCATTCCTTTAAACCCTGTGGATATGGAGCACTTTGCCTTTACTCTGCCATCCATTAATCATGCTGAGCCAGATCTAAGATATGAATGGAGAGTACTCCCTCAAGGGATGGCTAATAGCCCCACCTTATGTCAGTTGTATGTGAGTCGAGCATTGGAACCTTTTCGAAAAGCATTTCCAGACCTACTTTGTTATCACTATATGGATGACATCCTGATCTGTGGGCCAGATGAGAGGTCTCTGCCCTCAGCTCTAACCTTCCTACAGAAGCAATTGGCAGAGTGGGGACTAACTATATCCCCTGAAAAGATTCAAGCAGAAAACCTACAGAAATACCTTGGTATGCAGCTCTCTAACGCAACAGTAAAACCTCAATTGGTCCAGATCCGTAGGGATCACCTGCACACATTGAATGACTTCCAGAAACTTCTAGGAGACATTAATTGGATCCGACCATATATAAAAATCACTACAGCAGACTTGAAACCCTTATTTGATATCCTGCCTGGAGATCCTAAATTAGACTCCCCAAGAACTCTTACCCCAGCTGCCATTAGATCATTACAGTTGGTTGAAAGCAGACTAGCCTTAACAGCAGCAGATAGATGTGATCCGGAACAGCCTATAAATGCCGTAGTTATCCCGTCCCCTGGATCACCCACAGGAGCACTATGGCAGGGAGGACCCCTGTTATGGATTTACTTGCCCCATAATCTTAGCCGTGTCATCACCCCGTATGCTACAGCTGTAGCTATGATAGCAAGCAAAATATTCAAAGTTAGCATACAGGTCCTCGGGAGACTGCCTGATGCGTGTATAGTCCCTTCTGACAAAACCCAAGTGAACATTCTAACACATGAAAATGATGATTGGGCCATTTTGACGATCACTTATCCTGTCACATTTGATAATCATTATCCCTCACACCCCCTAATTGGATTTTACAAAAATACACCCCTCATATGGCCTAAATCCTGCCGATTAGAGCCATTGGTTGATGTCCTCACGGTGTTTACAGATGGTAGCAAATCTGGAACTGGTGCCTACGTGGTGGAAGGAGAGGTAATTCCGGTTGTTGTGCCATCAACCTCAGCTCAAAGAACAGAATTGTTGGTAATTATGTGTGTTTTACAAAGGTTTCAAAATCAGCCTATCAATATTATTTCAGACAGTAAATATGCAGTTGTAGCTACCAGATCTGTTGAGACTGCCATTATCTCAGCCAGTCAATCAGAAATTTCCTCCCTGCTGATTGAATTGCAAGACCTCATTCTCTCTCATGGTGCCCCTTTTTATATCGGACATCTCAGAGCACACTCAGACCTCCCAGGGCCTATGGCTAAGGGAAACCGAATGGCTGACACGGCCGCACGCTTTCATGTCTGTAGCGCCTTGTAAGACGCGAGAACCTATCATAAAAGGTGGCATGTCAATGCCCAAACTTTAAAGATGCGTTTTAACATCTCAAGAGCTGATGCACGAGACATTGTGAAGTCTTGTGGTAATTGTGTAACACATTTGCCTATGCCCTCCCTAGGGGTAAATCCCAAAGGGCTCTTACCTAACCATCTATGGCAAATGGATGTAATACATGTTCCTTCCTTCGGACAACAAAGATAACGTCCATTTAAGTGTAGACACTTGCTCGGAGATTGTTAGCGTGACCCCCTTGTGAGGGGAAAATATCAAAAATGTGATGTCCCATTGCCTGTGCAGCTTTGCCTGCTGGGGAGTGCCAAAGCACTTGAAAACAGACAATGCCCCTGCTTACACTTCTGCAAGCTTTCGCAGCTTCATGGCCTGCTACAATATTCAGCATGTTACAGGCATACCATATAATCCTCGAGGCCAGGGCATTGTGGAACGCGCGCACCTGACCTTTAAAACTACCTTGCAAAAAATACTAAAAGGGGGAATTGGAGAGGAGTATCATACACCCAATGACCTCACCAATCTGGTCACCTTTATTTTAAATTTTCTCAAGGTTGAGAAGGACGGCACTTCGGCCGCGGAACGTCATTGGGGCCAACAGAAAATGCAGCAGTCAATGGTGAAATGGAAAGATGTCCTTACTGGCTTATGGAAGGGACCTGACCCGGTGCTTCGGTGGCACCGAGGTTCCCTTTGTGTTTTCCCACAGGATGCTCCTGCTCCACTCTGGGTGCCGGAACGCCTCACCAGGCTGGTGGCCGTGGAACCTGTGGAGGATGCTGGTGATGATGATGATAGCGACGACGACTGTCCTGCAGCCTGTTCCCATGAAGGCGGAGCTAGTTCAACTGTGGCCGAGACAAGAGACTGCTCAGCATAGAGTGCATTCTTCTCACCCGAACTCATGTTTGCTACTGACGCTTATTTTTATGCAACAGGTGTTGGCAGTCCAGGGCTCATTATATTGGGCATACGTCCCCGATCCACCCCTGTTACAGCCCGTGGGTTGGGATGTGAGTTCTATTCCTGTATATGTTAATGATACTGTCTTGCTAGGCCCTCCCTCTTCTGTTCATCTCCGGCCACAGCAGGCTGCCATATCTTACAAGGGCTATTCTGATGTATATCCCATATGCTTTGTGATGAAGCGCACAATACCACGCTGTTTAAGTGTTTCCCCGCGATCTGGTTATAGTGATGTGAGTATAGCTGGCCTTGACACTACCTATAGCACCATAGTGACTTCTGGAATAGCCCCACGGGATATTCCACTTTGTGCAGCTAACTTAAGTATAGCTAAGGGGATTGGAGTACCCTGGAGGCTCTGCCTAGGACAAAAAGCTACTAAATACTCACTAGAGGATAGATTTGAGCTTTGCGATTGGGGGCCTATAATATTTTCCGGATGTCCTGAATGCCGTCCGAAAATACCCCCAATTCTCACTCCTCAAAGTGGCTATCCGGTGCAAACTGAGATTTGGAAACTTATTGCCGCCTTTGGAGGCGCCACCCTCTTTGTCCTGCAAACCAGGCGCTAAGACCATATTTGGATATGAGAATATTGGACAAATACTCAGATACCCCCAAGCCTGCATGCCCCATCCATTCATGCTAGTTGTAGGAAACCTTACAGTAAAAAAGGAAAATGCCACTTATCATTTCTCTTGTTATAACTGTACCCTAACCAATTGTATTCGAGGAGTGCTGCCAGGCAATGGATTATTAGTGGTAAAACAGCCCCCATTTATTATGATCCCAGTTAATATCTCCAAACCATGGTATTCTAACCCCGGCTTAGAGTTGTGGGAGCGTGTACAGGCTGCCCTAAGCCGACCCCGACGAGAGCTAGGATTGTTGTTACTCGGGATAGTCTCCTTAATCACCCTAATTGCAACAGCTACCACAGCGTCTGTGTCTCTTGCTCAGGCTGTGCATACTGCTGATACTGTGGATCAGCTCGCACATAACACTTCTGCCGTGCTGGGAGTTCAGGAAGATATAGATAAAAGGGTTGAAACCCGGTTAAATGCACTATATGATACTGTTAGATTTCTAGGGGAGGAAATTCAGAGCTTAAAATTGCGCACCAGGATCCGGTGTCATAGTGATTATCACTGGATTTGCGTAACCTCTAAAAAATATAATGCCTCTGAGACTTCGTGGGACCGAGTACAACGCCATCTTGAGGGGGTATGGTCTAACTCTAATCTATCCCTTGATCTGTTGCAATTACATCAAGAAATATTAGATTTTGAAGAAGCTCCTCATGCAAAGTTAACTGTTGCTCAGCTTGCTGAAAACTTTGTAAGCTCCTTGTTTTCTCACTTCCCTTCCCTGACGCACGCATGGTATGTTGTAGGAACAATTATAGGAGTGCTAGTGGTAATTGTTCTTTTCATGTGCCTCTTGCCTTGTGCGGTTAAAATTATACTCGCAGAAGTTTATAAGTTAAGAGCCATCATACGTAACCATCAACTAATCAACCGCGGTGGGCTCAGAATGTCATCTTGAATGCCACCCAGGTATCTCTTGGCTCCGTCAGCGATTTGGTTAGTATGTTATAACAATCAGTCTCATTCCTCAAAAACTGGGCAGGCATAGGAGCCCTGATTATGTTGATGATTCTGGCTTAAGTGCTCCTTCTACAATGCATCACGCGACAACAACGGCTACAGCAACAGGCTTTGGTATAAGCCATGATGGCTCTGAAGGCTGGCACCTCCCCCCCCCAAATATGGCTTAGCATGCTGGATCGGTAGCCAAAGACGGGTAAGACTGATCCCTCACCATAGCAACCTAAGACAGGGGCTCCTCGGCCAGGGGGAGTACCCGATGACGGGTAAGCATGTGTGCTGAGGATTGGCAACCTAAGACAGGCACGATCCCTGCCTTATAAACAATAAAAAAGGGGGAGCTGTGGAGAGCCATTCAGCAGATGCAAGGAGTCACGTAGACGGCAGTGCCTGTAGATTGAGGAAATGAGAATGATTGGTTTAGGAGGATGTGGGTGCGCTCGTGGCTGACGCATGAGCAGCACCAGGAGCCAAGAGAGAAATGCATGATCACCGCTAGAGAACAATAGAGTCCTGTATGGTTACATAAGAGTGCCACGAGGACGCTGCGTGCGCGGCATTGTGATTGGGCGAGAGGGGGGGGTGAACGCGCGTGCATAAATATCGCTGTGTGCTTGGTTTTGCGCGGCTGCTATTATTAAAAAAGAAGCTTGCCACTCACCTCGTCTGCGGGTCGTTCTTGTGGGCCGAGAGCGACAATTAGGTATACCAGGTTTTAGTCCAGCATTTCTCCAGAGACAGCAAGGCTTTGCTATTTCCAGTACAATTTCTAGAGATCTCAAGAAACAGTAAAGCCTCTTGGGTAACATCAACTCTCTGTGAGATTTTCATCCTGTGCGTGAGAGAGTTCTTTGTCATCATCTTTTACCTATGGATCAGTAATGACTAAGGGACGAAAAGTTCCTTTTCAAGGAAAGATGTTAGGGCATGGAAATATTGTGCTGTCTGGGCCCACATCTCCTAGTTTTAAGAAATACTAGTCATAAACGATTAGGGGGCTCTGTTTATCTGGCTTTACCTTAAATGTCTTTGCAAAGGCATCAAGGAGTTTGTTATTCTGCATCATAGATAACCCTTAAGGAAGAGCACTGGACAGCAGTCCTTGTCATCACTAGTTAACTCTACCTGGTGTGGTAATGGGTATAGCCATGTTTACTAAGGCTTTTTAATCAGAGGAAGATGAATGACCTATATTGATGCCCTACAAGGTCCTATTTGAGCAGAACTATAGATTGAGCCTCAATGCCCTTGCAAAGACTAGTGGTTAAGAAGGTGTAGTCCTTATTGCCAACAGAGTATTCCTCAGCCATCAGGGAGTTTGAACCCCTGGTACTTGCATTGACACGAATGCCACAGTACTGGGTGATGTGAAATGGAAAAGGAGAAAAAGGGCGATATCATATGACTTCCTTCCTAAATGCCCCCAGGAAGAATACCATGGCCTTAGTAGAAGGAATGGAAAACTGAAAAGAATATGTAGAGAAGGAGACAAACCAGGAGTGACTCAGGTCTCTGAAATCCATGCTGAGGGTTACAGTAAAGAGAGACATGCAGGGAATGTGGGAACTGTCTAATGGGTGTTTAGGAGCTGTGGTATATCTTATGAAATAGCCAAGATGGCGGGGAAGTAGGAGGGGGCACCCTTTCAACCTGCACCGCAAAGTGAGCTGGTTATCCTCCAAGGATCTCCAATCATCCACGAAATCAGCCTGAGATCAGAGTTATACATGTCTGGATCTCTACTGGAGCAGAAGACGCCAGTGGACAGGTAAAGAGGAGTGGGAAAGTCAGACTGATATTGGAAGATAAGCAAAAGGGTGAGGGAGCCACCAGAGGTGACCCTTTGGAAAGTAATATCCCAATACGAGAGTGCCCTGCACCTGGGGATCAGCATTAACTCGGGAGTCTGGTAGAAATCAGTCAAAAAGAGCAAAGGATTACTGGGGGGAAATTGCGGGAATCTGGGTTTTAGGGTTGGGGCTTAAATCCCCAGACCCAGGACAGCCACCCCTAGCCCATAACCAGGGAGAGTGCAGTAGAGAAACCAGGTCTTGATCCCTGAACCACCAGCACGCCTGAGAGTGCATGGCACCCAGCTCCCGTGAGGGGCCAGGAGCCTAACCAGCCAACAGAAGCACAGCCTTTTTGCAGTCCCCACACAAGTGCCCTGTTTTGCCTTCAGAGTTCTTTGGATTCATGCCACGGACCCTCCCCTGAGATCGGGGCACACAAATGCCAGCCAGGTGCTCTCGGACTGGAAAGACAAGGCACTCCCAGCCCCAGCCAGTGGGAAAATCTCAGTGTGCAATCATTGCTTGGATCTTCTCTGGCAGTCTGGAGCTGCCCAAACAGCTGCCGCTGCCATGCTTTTGGGTACAAGCAAAAAGTCCTGAGTCCCCAGGGACTACGACAGGGAACCTGCTGTGCCAGCGGCCAAGGGGGGATTTATTTGGGCTCTGCAGCCAGATTAAAGCATCTCTATGAGAGGGAGGTCAGGGTAGTTTGCTTTCTTCTAAACCTACAAAAACCATCAAAAGCAGTCTAGGCGAGAAAGAGAAGCAAAAGTGAACAAATATAAAATCTTCCTTAGAACAAAAGCCCGAAAAAACAGTTTCCTCAGAGCCCACCCCCTTGAGGGTGGCGGGAGGACTTAGCTGAGAGAACTTCAAGGACTGAAAACCCACATGGTAGGCCTCTCCCCCAAATAACGAACCAGAAAAGGAAAAAAAAAAAAAAGATGACAAAAGAACAACCACCACTACTGCATAGGACAATTTTTATTATTAATTAGATCCCACTATTCTGGCTTATATTTTTTATATAGTTAATTTTTTATTATTATATAGATAATTTTTAACCTATTTACCGTCACAGTGAGATGTCCAGTACATCAAATTCCATAATAACCTTCTAACCTGAACTTTTTGATTCAAACACCTGTGTTTTCCTTTTGCATTTCTATTTTTTAAACCTTTTTTTTTAAATTTTAGTTTAGTTTATTCTAGTTAATTCATTTTTTTAATTTTTATTTTCGAATATTCATATAGAGCTTAACTTCAAGGTAATACCCCTTCCCCAATCAATGCCACCACTATAGGTAAACCAATTCATAATCCCCCCTTATCTTAAGAAAGTTGAGTCCTTTAACAAAGATATCAAGATTCATCAAGAAAGAATCAAAACAAACTTCCTCACCCACACAGAGAATTTACAACCACTCTCCCAACTTTTTCTTCTATCATAATTTCTGTGTTTCTGTGTTTGTCCTAATAGCATATAAATCTTACAATCAGGGTTCTTTTTGGGGATATTCTTCCTTTATTTGCATATATATATTTTTTTCTCTTGTCATATACATTGATCAGTCTTTTTGTTTGTGTCTGTTTGTATACTTCATACATCTTACCTTGGAGCCCATTTTGGCTAATTCTTGTCTTTTATCTCACCTTTCTTTCCTGTCTCTCTCCCTCTCTCTTTTTTTCCTTTTTTTCCCCTGCATTTGGGTGGGGAACCCTGGTGCTCAGAAGCATTCCAGGGTGCACCTTGACTGCACCACAGTTGATACAGGCAGCTACACCCCTTCAGCAATCTCTCACCAAAATGACTAGGAGGAGGAATGCCCAACAGAAAAAAAAAAAAGCGAGAATGGACCGTTTGCAACAGAGATAACAGCTATCAACATAGACACTATGTTGGATAGAGAATTCAGGCTAACAATTATCCAAACAATAGCTAGGTTGGAGAAAGCCATGGGTGACCAAATGGAATTAATTAGGACTGAACTAAAAATGACCTGAGATCATGTTTTCAGTATAAGGGAAGAGCTGAAAGCTACCAGGGATGAACTTCAAATGCTCTCAATGAGTTCCAATCTAATCTAAATTCTCTCAACGCTAGAGTAACTGAGACATAATAGAATTAGTGATCTAGAGGACAAACAGAGAGATAAAGGACCAGGAGGAAGCCTGGAACAAACAGCTTAGGAGCCACGAAAACAGAATCAGGGAAATAAATGATGCCATGAAATGTTCCAACGTCAGAATTATTGTAATCCCTGAAGGGGAGGAGAAAGAAAGAAGTCTAGAAGATATAGTGGAACATGTTCTACATGAAAATTTTCCAAATCTTGGGAATGGAACCAGGTTCATGTACTAGAGGCTGAAAGGTTTCCCCCCAAGATTACAGATTCTCGAAAGTCCTTGATACACCTAATAGTTAGAATGAAGAATTATAATTGTAGGCAGAACCTCTTGAAAGCAGCTAGGAAAAAGAAGATCCTTATGTACAGAGGAAAGCCCATCAGAATAACGTCAGACCTGTCCACAGAGATCTGACAGGCCAGAAAGGGCTGTCAAGATATATTCAGGGCATTGAATGAGAAGAACATGTAGCCAAGAATATTTTATCCAGCAAGAATGACATTCAAAATTGATGGAGAGATAAAGAGTTTCCAGGACCGGCATGGCTTAAAAGACTATGCAACCACCAAACCGAAACTGCAGGAAATATTAAGAGGGCTTCTTTAAAGGAGGAAAAAGCCCAAGAATAGCATTGATCAGAAATATAGAGACAATCTAAAGAAAGAAAGTCTTCAAAGGTAACACGATGATAATAAAAACGTATCTATCAATAATCACCTTCAATGTGAATGGCCTAAATACGCCCATAAAATGGCACAGGGTTGCCGAGGGGGAAAACGACAGGACCCATCTATATGTTGTCTACAGAAGACCCATTTTAAACCTAAAGATACACCCATACTGAAAGTGAAGGAATGGAGCAGGATCTATAATGCCAATGGGCCTCAAAAAAAGGCTGGGGTAGCGATTCTCATATCAGACAAATTAGATTTTAAACTGAAGACTTTAGTCAGAGATACAGAAGGACAATACATCATTCTTAAAGGGACTATCCACCAAGATGATCTAACAATTGTAAATATATATGCTCCCAATATGGGAGAAGCCAATTACATAAGAAAATTGTTAATAAAGATATTATTCATATTGATATGAATACACAAATCGTTGGAGATCTTAACATGCCTCTCTCAGAAAAAGACAGATCATCGAAGCAGAAAATCAATAATGAAACAAGATCATTGAATGACACATTGGGCCAGATTGACCTCATAGATATGCAGAACATTCCACCCTAGGCAAAAGAATACTCATTCTTCTCAAGTGCACATGGAACCTTCTCCAGAATAGACCACATACTGGGGTCACAAATCAGGACTCAACCTATACCAAAAGACTGAGATTATTCCCTGCACATTTTCAGATCACAATGCTTTGCAACTTGAGTTCAATCACAAGGAAAAGTTCTGAAGGAACTCAAACACCTGGAAGCTAAAGAACACCTTGCTTAAGAATGCTTGGATCAACCAGGATATCAAGGAAGAACTGAAACAATTGAGGAAACCAATGATAATGAAGACATTTTGATCCAAAACCTATGGGATACAACAAAGGTGGTCCTAAGAGGGAAATACATAGCCATCCAAGCCTCCACAAAAAAAACTGAAAAATCCAGAACACAGCTGCTTTCTCTACACCTTAAAGAACTGGAGAATCAACAACAAATAAAACCAACTTGACAGATAAGAAGGGACATAATGGAGATGAGAGCTGGTATCAATGAGGCAGAAACCAGAAATACAGTAGAACGTGTCAATGAAACTAGAAGCTGGTTTTTTGAAAGAATCAATAAGATCGATAAGCCCTTGGTGACACTAATCCAAATGAAAAGAGAGAAAGCTCAAATATATAAAATTTTGAATGACAAGGGAGAGATCACAATGAACACCAAGGAAGTAGAAACAATCATCAGAGGTTATTATCAACAGTTATATGCCAATAAGCTAAGCAACCTAGATGAAATGGATGCATTCCTGGAAAACTATAAACTCCCAAAATTGAATCAGGAAGAAATTGACAACCTGAATAGACCAATATCTAGTAACGAGATTGAAGTGGTGATTAAAAACCTCCCAAAAACCAAGAGCCCAGGACCTGATGGATTCCTCGGAGAATTCTACCAAACTTTTAAAGAAGAAATAACACCTATTCTTCTGAAGATGTTTCAAAAATATTGAAGCAGAAGGGAAACTTCCTGACTCTTTCTATGAAGCCAGCATTACCCTGATCCCCCAAACTGGCAATGACCCAACCAAAAAGCATATTTTCTGACCAATATCACTAATGGATATGGATGCTAAGATTCTCAATAAGATCCTAACAAACAGGATCCAACAGCACATTAAAAAGATTATCCACCATGACCAGGTGGGATTCATCCCTGGGCTACAAGGATGGTTCAACAGTCGCAAGTCAATCAATGTGATAGAACAAATTAATAAGAGAAGAGAGAAGAACCACATGTTCCTCTCAATTGATGCAGAAAAAGTATTTGACAATATCCAGCATCCGTTCCTGATTTAAACGCTTCAAAGTATAGGGATAGAGGGAACATTCCTGACCTTCATCAAATCTATCTAAGAAAGACCCACAGCAAATATCATCCTGAATGGGAAAAAACTTGCGTCCTTCCCGTTGAGATCAGGAACAAGACAAGGATGCCCACTCTCACCACTCTTGTTCAACATAATATTAGAAGTTCTAGCAACATCAATCAGACAACAAAGGGAAATAAAATGTATCCAAATTGGTAATGAAGAAGTCAAACTCTCTTTCTTTGCAGATGACATGATCCTTTATATGGAAAACCTAAAAGACTCCACTCCCAAACTACTAGAACTCATACAGCAATTCAGCAACGTGGCAGGATACAAATCAATGTACAGAAATCAGTGGCTTTCTTATATAATAACAATGAAAATACAGAGAGGGAAATTAGAGAATTGATTCCATTTACAATAGCACCAAAATCAATAAGATGCCTGGGAATAAACCTAACCAAAGAGGTAAAGGATCTGTACTCAAGGAACTACAGAACACTCATGAAAGAAATTGAAGAAGACATAAAAAGATGGAAGACCATTCCACGCTCTTGGATCCGAAGAATAAACATTGTAAAATGTCTATACTGCCTAGAGCAATCTATAATTTTAATGCTATTCCGATCAAAATTCCACTGGTATTCTTCAAAGAGCTGGAGCAAATAATCCTAAAATTTGAATGGAATCAAAAGAGACTCTGAATCATGAAGGAGATGTTGAAAAACAAAATAAAACTGGGGGCATCACGTTACATGATTTCAAGCCTTACTACAAAGCTGTGATCATTAAGACAGCATGGTACTGGCATAAAAACAGACACATTGACCAGTGGAACAGGGTAGAGAGCCCAGATATGGACCTTCAACTCTATGGTCAAATAATCAACAAAACAGGAAAAAATATACAGTGGAAAAAAGACTGTCTCTTCAATAAATGGTGCTCGGAAAACTGGGCAGCTATATGTAGGACAATGAAACTCGACCATCCTCTTACACCATACACAAAGTTAAACTCAAAATGGATAAAAGACCTCAACGTGAGACAGGCGTCCATCAGAATCCTAGAGAATATAGGCAGTAATCTCTTCTATATCAGCCACAGCAACTTCTTTAAATATATGTCTCCAAAGGTAAAGGAAACAAAAGCAAACATGAACTTTTGCGACTTCATCAAAATCGGAAGCTTCTGCACAGCAAAGGGAACAGTCAAGAAAACAAAGAGGCAACCCACGGAATGGGAGAAAGGTATGTGCAAATGACAGTACAGACAAAAGGTTGATATCCAGGATCTATAATGAACTCCTCAATTCAACACACACAAAACAGACAAATATATCAAGAAATGGGCAGAAGATATGAACAGACACTTCTCCAATGAAGACATGCAAATGGCTATCAGACACATGAAAAAATGTTCATCATAACTAGCTATGAGAGAAATTCAAATTAAAACTACATTGTGATATCGCCTTTCACCAGTTAGAATGGCCAAAATTAGCAAGACAGAAAACAACATGTGTTGGAGGGGATGTGGAGCAAGGGAAACCATCTTACACTGTTGGTGGGAATGCAAGTTGGTGCAGCCTCTTTGAAGAAAGTATGGAGATTCCTCAAGAAATTAAAGTAGAACTTCCCTATGACTCTGCAATTGCACTACTGGGTATTTACCCCAAAGATGCAGATGTAGTGAAAAGAAGGGCCATCTGTACCCCAATGTCTATAGCAGCAATGGCCATGGTCGCCAAACTGTGGAAAGAACCAAGATGCCCTTCCATGGACGAATGGATAAGGAAGATATGGTCCATATACACTATGGAGTATTATGCCTCCATCAGGAAGGATGAATATCCAACTTTTGTACAAACATGGACGGGACTGAAAGAGCTTATGCTGAGTGATATAAGTCAAGCAGAGAGAGTCAATTATCCTATGGTTTCACTTATTTGTGGAGCATAACAAATAGCATGGAGGACATTGGAGTTAGAAGGGAGCTGGGGATTTGGAATGGGAGGTGAATCATGAGAGAATATAGACTCTGAAAAACAATATGAGGGTTTGAAGTGGCAGGGGGTGGGAGGTTGGTGTACCAGGTGGTGGGAATTATAGAAGGCATGGGTTGCATGGAGCACGGGGTGTGGTGAAAAATAATGATACTATTATTCTGAAAATAAATAAATTAAAAAGAAAAAAATAATGATACTATTATGCTGAAAATAAATGAATTTTTAAAACAGGAAAAAAAAAGTTTTTATATCTTAGGATGAACACTAGGTCGTATATGGAACTAAGGCATCAGCGACTAATCTGTCAAAAAGCTATGATGGAAGACAGGCTGGATTCCTCAACGTAACAAAAAAATTAACATAAAAACAAACTGGCCCTTTCAAAGCAGTTGAAGAAGAGAAAAGGAATGGAGTATATTTTTATTATCTTTACTTATTAAAATGGCATGGAATTTGTTTCCTATAATTTCCTTATCTGAATTGGGACTTTATACTTCTAAATTAGAATATACATGCCTCCTCCATTTCTGGATTTGATGAAATGAAACGACCTTGTCTTCATTAAATGTCTAGGTGAGTTGACCACGGAAATGATTTGGACCTGGCCTTCTGTGTGTTGGCAGGTGTTTGATTACTGCTTCAAATGCCTTAGTCACTAGTAGAAAGTTCAGATTATGTAGGTGTTCTGACCTAATCTTGGGAGTTGATATGTTTCTTGGAATTTATCATTTTCTCTCAGTTCTTGGATTTGCTGACATAATTGTACAGACGGGTCTTTTAGGTTATTTTTTTTTCCCCTTCTATCAGGGTCATGTGGTCTCAAACTTGCAACTGTGTGCTTGTCTCCATGTTTTATCCAGGTAATGGCTTCTTCAGTTTGTGAGTTTTCAAAACTGACTTGTGAGTTCTCCTGACTTTTTCCTAATGGTTTGTTTGTATTTTTTTTATGTCAATGAACATTTGTATTATATCATTTTGTCTGTTAGCTTTGGAGTTTGTTTGTCCTTTTCCAGTTCTTTATGGCGTCAAGGTAGGTTGCTTTTTTCCTGTGTTTTTAATTGCTTGAAATACATGCGTTTAACCTTATATATTTTCTTCATAATATGTTTTGGCATCATCCTTTTTTTTTTTTTTTTTTTTACTTTCAATTGTTCATGGAACTTTCTGATTTTCCTTTCAATTTCCTTTCTTTGATTCATTAGTTGTTCATGAGGTTGTTGTGTTTTTCACCTATTAGTGCCTGGCTGTATTTACCTTTGGAGAGTGATTTCTTTCCATTTTCATACCTTCGTGGTCATAAGTATACAAGATAGGATTTAAATTTTCTTCCATTAATTAGGACTTGTTTTGGACTCCAGCACAGGATCTGTGATAGACAATGTTAAGTCTGCCCTTGGGATGAACTTCTGTTATGGTAACCAGAGACACAACTTATGCATGCTTCCCCAAAACTCAAGGTGTCTAGAGAGCCCATGATGATGTCTATTAATACTTACTACCTTTCCTTCTTGATGATCTATCCTATGCAAAAAGTGGACATCCTAGTCATCAAATATATGGGATGGAGTTCCACAACTCCCTTCCTTTCTTTTCACATGCTTTCAACATTAAATATACCCACGTTGGTGGTGTATATGTTGGCAGTTCTTCCAAGTTTCTTACGTTTTGATAATCCACCAAGACAATACACCTTCCAGTAACCTTTTGTCTCTCGAAGGAATAAAATCTCTCTATCTGTTATAGGCACAATCACATTGGCTCTCTTCTTCTTGACAATTGCATAACCTATGTCTTCCCCATTCCCTCACTTTCAAGCTATGTGTATCTTTATATTAGAAGGAAATCTCCTATGGGCAACAAAAGGTTGAGCTTGTTGTGTTTTTTTATCTTTTCTTGTTGGAATTTTTTGCCCTTTTTATTTTTAATTATCCAGCCCAACAATCTGTTTCCAGTGGTACGAGAACTTAGTCCTGAATACTTGAACTAACTATTCATAGGTAAGGATTTATCTTTCTCATTCGGTTGGTTTCTGATGTGGATTTTCTGTGACTTCTACTTTGTAGTATTTTATTTGGGGTTTCCATCCTTTAGTGCGATTCCTCACTTTATACCCATCTTTTGGGTGTCTTATCTGTGTGTGTGAGTATTGTCTCTGTGTTTCACATAACACATAATTTGAAATTTCAAGAGATAGAAGTCAGTCTTATTTGGATAGCAATTTAATTTGATATGCCTTAAAAACTCACATTACATCACTTTCAGCCCCATTTCCTACAAAGAATGTCCAATTTAGTCCTCTTTTATAAACACGTGATATCACTAACCTGTCTTCAAACAAACTCCAAATTTGGGGTGCCTGGTTAGAGTCGTATTCTTTGTCCCCTTTTCCCTTGTTTTTTTTTTATTTCTCTTGACTAACAGGAGAGAGTGAAATCATATGTTATTTGTCTTTCTGGGACTGATAGATGTGACATAGGCTAATGTTCTCCACAATAATGCCACATAGGGCAAGTGGCAAGAATTCATTCTTGCTTATGGCTGGGTAAGATTCTGTGGGGCTTTTTCAGGACAGTGATATGGTAGTAGTGTCTGGGAACTCCAGAATTGTCTTTAGCCAGGAACACAACAGGAAGATTACCACATAAACTTCAACATGGCAGTAATGGACCTGGTGCCTACAAAGCAAAGTCCATAGCAAAAGAGAGAATAAGTTGCAAGATTGGAAACATGGTTTAGGGGGAAAGTGGGCGGTTGGTGCTTCAGAGGGCTGTGAGACAATGCAAAAGACAAAGTTATAGGAGAGTGGAGAACACTGGGAACCCACAAGGAGCGTGTTTCCCAATGCTATTGGCTGTGAACAGCAGAGGTTCCAAATGGCATGAGTTCTTGCCAACAGAGGGTTTTGAGACCCGGAGATTTCAGATTTGCCAGCTTTGCAGACATTTACTCGGGCTAACACTGTGTTTCTCTTTGAGAGGACAACAACAAGCAAGAAGCAACCAGGTGCAGACAGCCTGGAAACCATGAAAAAAGACAATACCAAGAGACACAATGGGAAGATGGTGTGTTCTGACAGTGCATGTGTGAGAGGCAGTGTTTGTGGAGATCACTCAATGGGAGCATAAGAAATTTTAGGCTCTCACAAAAGCAGCATAAAGACAGAGCTACTGGCCAAAGATAGGACTGTGAGCACATTACTGCCTAACCTTCAAACATGAGGTCCCAACAGTCAAACACAGGGGGGACTGCCTTCCTCACCCAAGTTTCTTAGTTCAAGGAGAACAGACTCTCTTGTAGGGGAATAGAAGAAAGCCCCTGCCCACATGCTCTCCCATGAGCAAAGCATTCTGCAACCTTCGTTCTGTTGAGTTGTTTAAAGGTCTCCTTTCGCATGCACACCGGTGCCCACCAAGATAAACCTCACTGTATTCAACCCAGACACTAGGTAATCAAAACTGCAGGCAAGGAGAGCCTCTGCAGATGACTGGCCTCAATGACAGGGGAGAGCCACAACACAACAGCAGAGGGCATTCATGCCACAAACAATTGAGACTCCCTCTTAGGCCATCCCTTGGCCACTCCATGATCTCTTCTTCCAAAAAAATTACATTCAGGTCAGAAAAATGAATCGGCTTTTCGAATACAGAGAAGAAGAGAGAGACATAATTCCAATTCAAATATGGAAGAATCAATTGATACCGAAGAAATAGAACAAGAAATGATCAAGGCCAAGCAATCTAAGTGAAACCTGTACATGTAACAGGACCGAGGGAGGATGGAAAGCAGAAGCCAGGATACTCACTGTACATCAGAAAAACATAGAAGTTTTTGGGGAGTCTCAAACCACAGAAATAAAAGAGATTAAAAAAATAAAATAATGAGGCCCTGATGAAAGATGGGTAGCAGACTGGATGCAAAGGCGATATACCTGGCAGAAGCAGAGGATCAAATTATAATGATGGAACATGACAATGAGCTTAGACAAGTCATCGACTCCAAGGAATGCAAAGGTTCCTATTGTAGGAGAACTAGGAGTGAGATAAATAAAGATGCCTGAACATTTCTTTGAGAAATCAGTGCTGAAAATGTCCCTCATCTGGGAGCAGAAACAGAGATCCTGATTCAGAGGCACAGAGGTGTCCCATCACCATCAACAGAAGCAGAGTCCCAGAAAACATCGTGTCGTTCCCCCTGGAAAACCTAGCAATGGAGGAATTCTCTTACCCAAATATGCTTGGGAGAGTAGTTTGTCCATAGCCAAGTCATTGATTTCAAGACTAAAAGCTATACCAGGTTTAGAAGCAGGTAAGATAGAGCAAGCAACACCTGCCAACTCTAAATACCGTATCCCCTCCATTTCTGAGCAATGGCAGTGCAGCTGTTCTTGTCTAGAACTAGGAGGTATTCACAAGACAAAAATTGGGTCCTGTGGTGTGTCCATCAGTTCAGAGGTGGCCTTCAGCTCAACTAATGATCCCAGGGTCATTGCATCGATCTTGGTCTCAAGTTCCTGCTCAGAGGCAAGTCTGCTTCTATCGCTCCAGCTCCACCCCCAATTGTGATATCTCTGTTTCTCAACCAAATACGTGCATGCCCATATTTTGACAAAAATAAAAACAAAAACTGTAAAAGAATTGACTGGGTCCAGAGGATGGTTTATTTAATTTGGATTTAGGTCCCAGTGGAATGCAGCAGCCAGGTACAAAGAACATCCCACATCCTAAAATGCCAGACTGTCACTCTTAGCTTCCTTGTTCTTTCTCCTGTTCTCTGTCTTTCTGGATCGCCTCACCAACCTGTAGCATCTGATGTCTGTCCCGCTGTAATGCCCCCTTGTTGACACATTGTCATCCTTTCCTGGCTCCATTAGAACATGCCCACTACCACAAGAGGCACTGTTTGCTTATCGCATGTTATGTTACCACTTGGGGAATGATCATGAGAGCATTAAGGCAGGATTGTGCTGCCACATCTCCATTCATTTTCCAAGAAAGTAGCTGCGCCAAACTGTGGAAATGCTCAAATGCTTCAACATTTGAATCCTCTTCAATGCATCCCTTTGGAGATACACGTTGTTATCTTCAAATGGGGATGAAGGTCTTTCAGATGAATTCACATGGCCTCTTCCAACATGCTCCACACTTGCTCCTGTGAAATCCAAGTACATGAGTCTGTCCTGGGCCTCAGGATTTCGGGTGATGAGTCTGCCTTTGGTGCTTGTTCACTTCTAAAGAACGGGAGGCCTTTATGGCCCAATATCTTGAGATGCTAAGGATACTCATGTCCTTTCTATTGAAGACTCCAGACATGTTTTTGGCATGGTTGTGGATGTTACCTGGGAGCTTTCCTTGGGTGGCCATTTTCCTAGTCAGAAGTGCCCTGATATGGAGGGAGGACCATAGCCATGTGTTCAGTGTGGAGTTCCTCCCCTCAGTCATTGTTTGACGCCTGACTCTTCCTTGGCCTATCGTGGATAAGATGGGATGGTGGATTCCTGCCTTTCTCTGGAGTCCAGAGGGCTGGTGCAGACAGTCATGACCAAAGACTGCAAATTCGGCCATGGGGAACGTGACACCGACTCGCTTCACAAACTGCCTTGGTGAGAGACCCAGACAGCTCCAGCTGTTGGGGAGGGCTTGGCATACTCTTGGTCCACCCATGACTACTCCAGCCAAGTGCCATGATCAGGCATGGTTCGGAGAAGAGTGGTTGCTAACCTCAAATTTGGCGACATCAAAGAAGTTGGTTTCACTGAAACAGCAGACCCTCTCTCATGACCTTTGAGTCCTATGGCGTTAGGTATGAAGCTCCAGGAAGGATAGAAAAGGAGCTCTCTGAGATTGATCAAAATCTCGGTCATCTTGTGTGCTAATTTCCCACTTTGCCATTCTAGACAAAGAGAAAAGAAAATGACATTCAGTATACCATCCGTTTGGCCAACATTTCTCCAGAGATGGCAGGGTTTTCCTATTTCAACTGTAATTTCTGAAGATCTCAAGAAACAGTGGGGCCTCTTGGGTATCATCAGCTCTTTTTGATGTTTGTCATCCTGTGGTTTAGAGAGTCCTTTCTCAGAGACTTCTCCATATGGGTTAGTGATGACTAAGGGATGGAAAGTCCCTTTTCAAGAAAAAAAATGTTAGGGAATAAATGTATTCTGCTGTGTCCTTAGCACCCAGTGTTCTGAAACAGGAGTCATAAGGGATTAGGGCTCTGTCTACCTGTTTTTACTTTAAACACCTTTGCAAATTCTTCAAGGAGAGTGGAATTCTACATGATATCTAACCCTTAAGGAAAAGCCCTGGAGAGCACTCCTTGTTATCATTAGTTAACTCTACCTACTGCGGTAATGGGTATAGCCATGTTAACAAAGTCTCTTAATCAGAGGAAAAGGAATGTACTATATCAATGCCCACTCGAGCTGAAGTGTGGATGGAGCTGCAATGCCCTTGCAAAGACTAGTGGATAAAGAAAGTGTGATCCGTATTAGCAACAGAGTATTCCTCAGGCATCAGAGAAAATAAACCCCTGCTCTTTTCACTTACATGAATGCCACACGACTGGGTGATGTGAAATGAAAAAGGCAAGCAGACAAAACGAAATATCATATGGCTTCTCTTATATGTACACCAGGAGGAATACCATGGGCCTTAGTAGAAAGAAGGGAAAACTGAAGGGTAAGAAGTCAGAGAAGGAAACAAACCAGGAGTGACTCAGGACTCTGAGGAACCAAACTGAAGGTTAGAGAAAAGAGAGACATGCAAGAAATGAGGGAACTGGCTAATGGGTGTTGAGGAGTTGTGTCATATATTAGGAGGAGCACTAGGTCGTATATGGAACTAAAGCATCCGTGAATACTCTGTCAAAACAGATGATGGATGAGAGGCTGGCTTCCTCAACATGACAAAAATAAAATAAAATAAAAACAAACTCGCCCTTTGAAAAGGAGGTGAATACGGAGAAAAGGAAAGAATTATATTTTTATTATCCTTTCTTATTAAAACAGCATGGAATTTGTTTCTGATAATGTCCTTATCTGAATTGGGTCTTTATCCTTGTAAATTAGAGTCTACCTACCTCCTCTATTTCTGGTATCACTGAGAAGAAACGACATTGCTTTCGTTAAATGTCTAGATGAGTTGACCAGGAAAATGATTTGGATTTGACCTTCTGTTTTGGAGAGGTGTTTGATTACTGCTTCAAACACTTTAGTCACTAGTAGAAAGCTCAGATTTTCTAGGTTTCCTGACCCAATCTTGGGAGTTGATGTGTCTTGCATTTTATCCTTATCTCACAGTTCTTGGATTTGCGGTCATAATTTTGTAATGGGTCTTTTAGGTTATTTTTATTCCTTTTGATAAATTGTTATGTAGTCTCATACTTTCAACTATATCCTTGTTTCCCTGTTGAATCCAGGTAATGTCTCCTCCAGTTTGTTAAAGTTTTCAAAACTGACGTGAGAGTTCTCCTGATTTTTTCCTATTGCTTTGTTTGTATTTCTTTTATTTCAATGATCATATATATTATGTCTTTTATCTGTTCACTTTGGGGTTTGTTTAATCTTTTTCTAGTTTCTTATGCTGTCGGTTAGAAGGCTTTTTTCTGGGTGTTTTTAATTTTTCGAAATAAACGCATTTAACCATATATTCTTTCCCCATAAAATATTTTGGAATCACCCCATATGTTTCTTGACTTTCCTTTTTTCAAGGTACTTTCTGATTTTCCTTTTGATTGCCTCTCTTTGACTCACTGCTGGTCCGGAAGTGTGATGTGTTTTCCACATATTAGTGTCTGGCTGTGTTTCCCATTCCTAAGTGATTTCTTTCCATTATCATATTTTTGTGGTCACAATTTCCAAGATAGGATTGGAATTTCCTTCTACTTATTACAACAACTGGATTTGAACTCCAGCACAGGATCTATGATAGACAATGTTGTGTCTACCCTTGGGAAGACTTCTCTTATGGTCCTCAGGAACACAATCTTAAGCATATTTTCCCCAAACTCAAACATGATGACGTCTGTTATTCCTTACCACCTTTCCATCTGGATGATCTGTCCTGTGCTGAGAGTGGATATCGTAGTTTCCAACGATATTAAATTGTGGTCCCCATCTCTCTTCCTTCCTGTTCATATGCTTCCAAAATTTAGACACACCCACGTTAGTGGTGTATATGTTGGCAATTCTTCCAAGTTTCTGATGATTTGATGCTCTATCAAGGCAAAACTCCTTCCGATAATCTTTTCTCTCTCGAAGGCATAAAATCTCTCTATCTGCCATAGGCACGATCACTTCGGCTCTCCTCTCTTTGCCAATTGCATAACCTATGTCTTCCCAATTATTTCACTTTCAAACTATGTGTATCTTTATCGTCGAAGGAGATCTCCTATGGCCAACATAAGGTCGAGCTTGTTTTGTTTCTGTTGTTTTATTGTTGACCTTTTTTGCTTTATTTTTTTGTTTTTTTTTTGTTTTTTTTTTCCTAAATTTTCATCCAGTCCAACAATTTGTTTGCAGTGACTGGAGAATTTAGTCCTATATACTTGAACCAATTATTGATAGATAAGGAGTTAACATTCTCATTTTTGGTGTTTTCTGACTCAGATTCTCTGTGCCTTTCCCCTTAATGATATGTTTTTGGAGTTTGCTTCCTTTAGTCCGAATCCTCACTTCTTCCCAGTCTTTTGTTTGTCTTATCTGTGTGTGTGAGAGTGTATGTGTGTGTGTTTTGTCTGTGTGTATTGTCTGTTTTTTTTTTCACATAACACTTATAATGAAATTTCAAGATAAGAAGTTGGTCTTTTTGAACAGCAATTCAATTTGATATGCCATGAAAACCCACATTCCATCACTTTCAGCCACATTTCCTGCAAAGAACGTCCCATTTAGTCCTCTTTTATAAACACATGATCTCACTATCCTGCATTCAATCAAACACCAAATTTTGGGTGTCTGGTTAGAGTCATAGTGTTTGTCCCCTTTTCCCTTGATTTTCGCAGGTACCTTGACTACCATGAGAGAGTGAAATCCTGTTATTTGTGTTTCTGAGACTGATAGATATGACATACGCCAATGCTCTCCACAATTCTGCCATATGAGGCAAGTTGCGAGAATTTATTTTTGCTTATGTATTGGTAAGATTCGGTGGTGCTTTTGTTGGACAGTGAGATGGTAGTAGTGTCTGGGAACTCCAGGCTTGTCTTTAGCCAGGACCACAACTGGATGATTTCCACATCAGGTACAACATGGTGGAAATGGACCTGAAGCCTACAAAGCAAACTCCACAGCAAAAGAGAACAGAAGTCACAGATACTTTGGGGGAAGCCTGGAGACATGGTTTAGAGGAGACATGTGCATTTGGTGCTACAGAGAGCAGTGAGCCAATGCAAAGGACAAAGTTACAGGAGAGAGGAGCACACTGGAAGCCCACAAGGAGCATGTTTCTCAGTGCCAGTGGCTGCGACCAGCAGAGGTTTCAAATGGCATGAGTTCTTGCCAACAAAGGATTTTGAGACCCGGAGATTTCAGATCCGCAGGCTTTGCAGCCATCAACTGGAGAGAACACTCTGTTTCTCCTAGAGAGTACACCAACAAGCAACAAGATGTAGACAGCCTGAAAACCATGATCAGAGACAATACCAGGAGACACAGTGGGAAGATGGTGTTTTCTGACAGTGCATCCATGAAAGGTAGTATTCGTGGAGATGACTCAAAGTGGGCACATTAAATTTTGGGCTTTTGCACCAGCAGCATAAAGATGAAGCTACTGGCCAAAGATAGGACGGTGAGGATATTAGCTGCTGAACATGCAAACAGGAAGTCCCAACCGTGGAACACCTTTGAGACTGCTATTCTTAGTCCAATTTGCTTTGTCCCAGAAGAACAGACTCTCCTGAGGGGACTAGAGGAAAGCCCTGCCCACATTCTTTCTACCGACCAGAGCCTTCTACAGGCCTTCGTTCTTTTGAGTTGGTTGAATGTCTCCTTTCACAGGCACACCAGAGCCCACCAAGGTCTAGGGTGTACAGTCGACCTTTGGTGCTTGGACACTTTTAAAGATTTGGATGCCATTTGGCATGATGTCTGGAGACAATAGGGTTACTCCTGTCCTCACTGTTGAAGACTCCAGACATGTTTCCAGGTATTCTCTTGGAGCTTTCCTTGGGTGGCCCTTTTCCTGGTCAGAAACACCGTAATTGGGGGGAGGATCATAGCTATGTGCAGGACGTGGAGTTCCTTTCCTTAGTCATTGTTTGATGCATGATTCTTTCTTGCCCTATTGTGGGTAAGTTGGAATGATGGTTCCTTGCTTTTCTCTGGAGTTTAGAAGCTGGTGGTGACAGTAATGAGCAAAGTCTGTGAATTCAGCATACAGAAGGTGACACTGATTCACTTCACAAACTGCCTTGCTGAGAGACAAAAGCAAGTCCCATGGTTGGGGTGGGCTTGGGATTCTATTGGCCCACCCATGACTGATCCAGCCAAGTGTAGTGATCAGGATTGCTTTGTGGAGGAGAGGTTGCTATGAGCTCAAAGCTTGGTGATCACAGAAGTGGGATTCACTGAAACAGCAATTCCTCTCTCATGACCTTTGAATCCTATGGTTTTAGATAGAAAGCCATGGGAAGGGCAGAAAAAGAACCCTTTGAGCCTGATCAAGAACTCAGGTTATCTTGTGTGTTCACTTTACACTTCCCCTTTCTAGACAAAGAGAAAAGAAAATGATATTCAGTATATGATCTTTTAGGCCAACCTTTCTCCAGAGATGGCAAAGTTTTCCTATTTCTTCTGAAATTTCTAGAGCTATCAAAAACAACAAGGCCTCTTGTATATCATTCCGTCTCTCTGAGGTTTGTCATCCTGTGGATGAGAGAGTGACATTATAGATAATAGCTAATCCCTAAGGAGGAGCAATGGACAGTACTCCTTGTTACCATTTTTTATCTCTACCTACTGTGTTAATGGGTATAACACTGTTGACCAAGTCTCTTTAATCAAAGGAAAATTAATGGCCTATATCGATGGCCTGAAAGGCTCACTTGAACAGAACTGAAGATTGAGCTGCAATGTCCTTGCAAAGACTAGTGGATAAAGAAGGTGTAGTCTATATTGGCAACAGAGTATTCCTCAAACATTAGGGAGGATTAACTCTTGGTCCTTGCACTGACATGAATGCCACAGGACTGGGTTTGTGAAATGAAAAGTGCAAGGAGACAAAGGGAAATATCATATGGCTTCTCTCATATGTGCCCTAGGAGGAATACCACGGCCCTTAGTAGAAAGAAGGAAAAAATGAAGGGGGATAAGTCAGAGAAGGAGACAAACCAGGAGAACTCAGAACTCTGAGGAATCAAGCTGAGAGTCAAGGAAAAAAAGAGACATGCAGGGAATGAGGGAACTGGCTAATGGTTGTTGAAGAGTTCTGGCATATCTTAGGGGGAGTACTAGGTCATATATGGAACTAAAGCATCAGTGAATACTCTGTCAAAAATGGATGATGGATGACAGGCTGGCGCCCTCAACAGTACAAAATAATAAAACAAAAACAAGCTGGCCCTTTCAAATGCAGGTGAAGACAGACAGAGAAAAGGAAAGAATTATATTTTTATTATGTTTAATTATTGAAATGGAATATAATTTATTTCCTAAAATGTCATTATTTGAATTGGGTCTTTATACTAGTAAATTAGAGTTCATCCACCTCCTCCATTTGTGGAATTGATGAGAAGAAAATGGCATTGCCTTCCCTAAATGTCTAGAAGAGTTGAACAGGAAATGATTTGCACCTCACCATCTTTGTGTTGACAGGGGTTTTATTACTGCTTCAAACGCTTTAGTCACTACTAAAGAGCTGAGATTTTGTACGTTTCCTGACCTAATCTTTGGAGTGAATATGTGTCTTGGAATTTATCCTTTTCTCTCAGTTCTTTTATTCTGGGTTTGCTTCATTAGTGCTATTCTTCACTTCCTCCCCATCTTTTGTGTGTCTTATCTGTGTGTGTGTGTGTGTTTCAAATAACAATTATAATTAAATTGATGGAGATAGGAAGTCGGTATTTGATGGATACCAATTCAATTTGACATGCCTTGAAAACTCACATTCCCTTTCTTTCAGCCACATTTCCTACAAAGAATGTCATCTTTTGTCCTCTTTGATAAACACATATTCGCTCAAACCTGACCTCAAAAAACACCACATTTTGTGTGCCTGGTTAGTGTCGTATTGTTTGTCCCTTTTTCCCTTGCTTTTTCATATGTCTCTTGACAGTCATTAGAGAGTGAAATTGTATGTTATTTGTCTTTCTGGGACTGATAGATGTGACGTAGGCTAATGCTCTCCACAATTCTGTCACATGAGGCAAGTGGCAAGAATTCATTCTTGCTTATGGCTGGGTCAGATTCTGTGGGGCTTTTTCAGAACAGTGAGATGGTAGTAGTGTCTGGGAACTCCAGACTTGTCTTTAGACAGGAACACAACAGGAAGATTACCACATCAACTTCAACATGGCAGAAATGATCTGGAGCCTACAAAGCAAACTCCATAGCAAAAGATAGAATAAGTTGCAAACACTATGGGAGAAGATTGGAGACATGGTTTAGGGGGAAAGTGGGAAGTTGGTAATTCAGAAGGCAGTGAGACAATGCAATGGACAAAGCCACAAGAGATCGGAGCACACTTGGAACCCACAAGGAGTATGTTCTCCAATTCCATTGATTCTGACCATCAGGGGGTCTTAATCGTACTAGTTCATGCCAACAAAGGGCCTTGAGGCCTGGAGATTTTAGATCAGCAGCCTTGGCATATCAACTCAAAAGAACACTGTATTTCTCTGGCAGAGAACACCAACAAATAGCCAGGTTAAGACAGCCTGGAAACCACGATTAGAGACAATACCAGGTGACACAGTGGGAAGATGATGAGTTCTAGCTGTACATTAGTGAGAGAGGCAGTGTTTTTGGAGATGATTTGATGGGGGATAAAGAAATTTGGGGCTCTCGCACAGGCAGCATCAAGACCGAGGTACTGGCCAAAGACAGGATTGTGAGGGCTTTAATGGCCTCTCCTGCAAACACGAATTTCTAAACATGGAACACATAGCGTACTGTGTTCCTCAGTCCAACTTGCTTGATTTTAAGAGAACAGATTCTCCCATAGTGGACTAGAAGAAAGCCCTGTCCACAGGCTGTCCCCTGACCGCAGAATGCTACAGCCCTTCATTCTGTTGTGTAGGTTGAATTTCTCCTTTCACAGGCACACCAGATCCCACCAAGCTAAACCTCAGCCTATTCAGCCCGGACTCCAAACACACCAAAAGGCCGGCAAAGAGAGCCTCTGCAGATGACTGGTCTCAAGGACAGGGGATAGCTATGATACAAAAGCAAAGGCATGCATGCCACACACACATACCCGAGACTCCCTCAAGGGCCAGCCCTTGGGCATTCCATGATCTCTTATTTCTAAAACATTACCATCAGGATAAAAAAAAGAATTGATTTTTCAAATACTCAGAAAAAGTCAGAGACCTATATCCAAGACAAGGAAGGAAGAATCAATTGTCGCCAAAGAAGAAGATAAGAAATGATCATGGCCAGGTAATCGGAGTGAAACCTCACATATAACACGCCCAATGGAGGATTGAAAGCAGAAAGATATCAGGGAGTCTCAAACCACATAGATTAAACTGATAGAAATAAAATAAATAAAATAAAATAAAATAAAATAAAATAAAATAAAATAAAATAAAATAAAATAAATAAAGAGTTCCTGAAGAAAAGATTGGTAGCAGACTGAAGGAAAAGTCCAAGAAGCTGGCAGAAGCAAAGGACCAAAGTTTTGACCTGGCAGAAAAGGATTGGAAAATAAGGAAGCAAATCCAAAGAAAGAAGGAAGAATGATGAAACATGACAATGAGCTTAGGAAAGTCATCGACTCCAAGGAATAGAAAGAGGTGCTTATTGTAGGAGAAGTAGGAGTGAGAGAAAAAAAAGAGGGCTGAACATGGATTTGAGAATTCAGAGCTAATACTGTCCCTCATCTGGGAGCAGAAACAGAGATCCAGATTCAGAGGCAAGGAGGACTCACATCACCATCCACAGAAGCATAGAACCACAAGACATAGTTTCATTCCCCCTGCAAAAGCTATCAATGGAGGAATTCTCTTTACATAAATATGCGTGGGAGTGTAGTTTGTACATAGCCAAGTCACTTACTTCAAGAGGTCAAACTATACCAACTCTCGAAGCAGGCCAGATAGCTCAAGCAACACCAGCCCAAGCCAAAATCCTTTTCCCCTGAATTTGTGAACAATGACAGAGCAGTTGGTCACGTCTAGAACTAGGACGTATTCAGAAGTCAAAGATTGTGTCATGGATTGTGTCTATCAGTTCAGAGGCGGCCTTCAGCTCAACTCATGAACCCAGGGTCTTGGCATCCACTCTGTTCTCAGGTTCCCTGCTCAGGGGTAAGTCAACTTTTCCCTCTGCAGCTCAACACCCTGATTGTGATCTCTCTGTCTCTCTGTCAAATATGTGCATGTGCATTGTTTGACAAAAAGAAAAAACATAACCAGGGTACAAGGATTGACTGTGGCCAAGGGATATTTTCTTTAATTTGGACGTAGATCTCTATGGAAGGCAGCCAGGTTCAGAGAACCTAAACCATCCTCAAATGCCAGACCTTCACTCAGAGCGCCAATGTTCATTCTCCAGTTCCTTGTCTTCCTGAAATATCCTTACCAACCTGTAGCATACGCTGTCTGTGACTCTGTAATGGCCCTTTGTTGACCCACTGTTCATCTTCTGCTGGCTCCATTAGAACACGCCCATCTTCCACAAGAGGCACTGTTTGCTTATCCCATGAAACCATTTGGGGGATGTTCATGAGAGGGTGAAGGCAGGCTTGTGCTGTCACATCTACATGTACTACTCCAGAGGGTATCTGCAGGACCCTGTGGGAATGCTCCAGGATCTTTGACATTTGAATCCTCTTCAATGCGTCCTTTTGAAGATACAAGTTGTCTTTCTGAAACGGGCACGGAAGTCTTTCAGATGGCTTCACTTGGGCTATGGGTCTTTTCCAACATTCTCCATGCTTGCTCCTGTAGACTCCAAGTACATGAGTCCATTCTGGACCTAAGGTTCTAGGCGGTAGAATCTGCCTTTGGTACATCGTCAGTTTTGAAGATTTGGAAGTCATTTTGGCTCGATTTCTAGAGACGCTACAGGTACGCGTTATAAGGGCCGCTAGGCCAGAGGGAGTAATTTTGTGTTTGCAGTAAACTTATATAGAACCCATGCAGTAAACTAAATTGACCCTACTCCTCCAAGAGGAGCTTACTCTCAAAGCCTAGCTACAAGGGTAAATCAGGCCAGGTGAAGACATCCCATTAGAGGGGCACACATATATATACTAGGGTAAATTGAGTTCCAATTGTCCACCCATGTGTTACCTAGCATTTTTGTTTGTGTGGTGTAGTAGAATTAGCACGACACTGCAGTTTTTTTCTGTATTGTTATCTCATTGGCCACCTGTGTATTGGCGGGAGAGCATGGCATCTGAAGTGGAGATAGATATTTGTCTGTCTCAAGGTTTTAATGGGTAATTGTTAAAGTGGCTTCCAAAGTCTTTGGTAACCTGAAACTGTGAAGGGTTGCTTGAATGAAAAATGGAATTAAATTCGTTGGACATGTAGGTCTTAACCAAATGAGATATAATGCTAGACCATTAGGTCAAAATCTCATCTTGACCACCACACACGCTATCGCGGACCTTCGTAGACTCCAACCGACTGATGATGGTGAACACCCGAGTGACAGGGTATCAGGCCCTCCTCCTCAGCAAACCAAGAGTGATCTCACAGCCACCAGTGGTGCTAAATCCAGCCACACTGTTCCCAGAGGAGCTGGCTGTCCATCCACACAACTGTGGGGAGGTCCTAAGCCAAGTCACAGGAATAAGCCTGGATCTCAGAGACATGCCCTTCCCAGATGTAGAGATAACTCTGTTCATGGAAAGAGGTATGCGATGTATGTGAGGGCTGTGGTAGTTTATCCTGAGCAGGAATTCTTGGCAGCACCCTGCCACATGGATCTTCAACACAACAAGCAGAACTGATGGAAATCACTAAGGCACTGAAGATGGCTAAAGGTAAAACCACGAACATCAATACGGACCACAGGTATGTCTTTGCTACTCTCCATATACATGGAGCTACTCACAAAAGAAGGAGCCTATTAACAGCAGAAGGAAAAGGAATTAAAACAGAAGAGAAATATTGGGACCCAAAAGAGGTGGCTGTTATGCATTTCTTGCGACACCAAAAGGTGACTGATCTGATTTCAAAAGGAAACCAATTATCAGATCGAGATTTAAAGCAAACAGCCTGAGAAACAATGCAAGAGCTGAATCGGCTCTGTCCTCGGCTACAAAAGGATGCCCTAGCAGAAATGACTGATCAGTCTATACTCCAGTAACTGCAGGCATTACAGTCTCTATTAAAAAAAAAAAAATGCAGGGATCCAGACTGCCCACACTTGTATGGAGACGGAGGTGGAACCACATCCTTTCCAACCCAATCACTTCGTTTAGATATGACATTATTAAGTGGGGATCTTGGAGCCTCGTTGGATGGGACCTTTTACTGTTACCCTGACCACACCACAGCAGTAAATGTAGAATGCATCAGGGCCTGGATTCACGCATGTCACATCAAACGAGCCATGGATGAAGATGACCCCCAAAGGTGGAAGCCACAGCCAAAGATCCCGCTCACCGTGGACTAAATCTAAGACTGAAAAGGCTATGAGATTGTTGTTGCTCCTATTTTTACCTGTTTATGTAAAGTATAGGTAGTTAATTAGATAAAGGAAATTAGAAAAAAAATGGAAAGGGTTCTATGAAGCGGTAAGTGTAACTCATCAGCCGACTGCCAGTGTCATTTACACTAGTGTAAATATAAAGCCGACTGTACACTAGTGTCATGTACAAAACAAAATGAGAGCAATAAAAATGTTAGAATTACATGCTCAATAAACCCTTTATAACCAGAGAATGTAGAGCTGGATGAAAAGTCAAGAATTGGACTAATATCCAAAGAATAGGGAGGAAGGTAAGTCCTGGGTGGCCAGAGGGAATTATATAGTGTTTATGCAGTATACATAGAATGACCTTGTGCAGTAAATTTAGATTGATACTGCCCCTCCCAAAGGTATTTACTCTCAAAGCCTAGATATAAGGGCAGGTCAGGCTAGATGAAGATATCCACTCAGTGGGGAGCTTATATCTACTAGGTAAATTGAGATTCAATTGTCCATCGTATGTTACTAGCAGTTTTTTTTTTTTTTATGTCTGGCAGACCTAGCACCACTGTGCAGATTTCTTTGTGTATTGCAATCTCAAGGCCACCTGTGTATATCCCAGCTAAACTACATCTATACATGTTAGTCTGTGATGCTGGAGGGGGTCGAATTTTGAAGAGAAGGCCCTGACCAGTCAGTATGATTCTCGATGTTTGGAATGAAATTAAGTTTTGCTTGACCTTCGCTTTGTATCAGTCTTGCTGCTTTGATTAAAAACCCTAACACTTGTGTCTGCACTGTTGAAGACTCCAGACATGTCTATGTCATGATTGGGGGTGTTCCCTTTGAGCTATCCTTGCGTGGCCTTCTCCTGTTCAGAAGATTGGTGATTGGGTGGGAGGGCCTAACCCTTGTGCAGGGCTCAGATTCTCACCACTGAGTTTTGCTTGAGGCCTGATTGTTACTTGACCTTTCCTGGCTAAGATGGAATGGTGGATTCTTGCCTTTCTCCGGAATCCAGAGGGCTGATTCTGACAGTCAGGAACAAACACTACGAATCGGGCCATGGAGAAGGTGATACCGACTTGCTTCACAAATTGCCTTGGTGAGAGACCCAGGCGACTCCAGCGGTTTGGGATGGCTAGGGGTCCTATTGGCACACCCATGAATACTCCAACCAAGTGTATTGATCAGGCATGAGTTTATGAGGATTGGTTGCTATGACCTCAAATCATTGTGACATCACAGATGCTGGCTTCACTGAAGCAGCTGTCCCTCTCCCATGACCTTGGTATCCTATGGCTTTAGGTAGGAAGCCCCGGGAAGGACAGAACAAGAGCCCTCTGAGCCTGATCAGGAACTCAGGTTAATGTCCCACTTCCCCTTTCTAGATAAATAGGGAAAAAATGATGTTCATTATACCTTCCTTTAGGCCAACATTTCTCCAGAGACAGCAAGGTGTCCTATTTCCACTACAATTTCTAGATCTCAAGAAACAGTGAGGCATCCTGGGTACCAACAGCTCTCCGTGGGGTTTGTCATCCTGTGGGTGAGCAGGTCCATTGTCATTGTCTTTTCCCAATGGGTCAGTGATGACTAATGGACAGAAAGTCCCTTTTTGAGGAAAAAGGTGAGGACATGGATATATGGTGCTGCCTTTTTCCTCATCTCCTAGAGTTATGAAACACAAAGTTAAGGGATTAGGGCTCTGTCTACCTGATTTTCCCTTAACTTTGCAAAGTCTTCGAGGAAAGTGACGGTCTGAATCAGAGCTAACTCTTCAGGAAGAGGCCTGGACCACACCTGTTGTCATCATTAGTTAACTGTACTTGTAGTGGAACGGGTATAGACATGTTGACCAAGTATCTTTAGTCAAAAGGAAAGGGATGGCCTATATCAACGGCTTGCAAAGCCCACTTGAGCAGAACTGTGGACTGAGCCTCAAGGTCCTTGTAGACTAGTGATGAAGAAGGTGTGGTCCATCTTGGTAACAGAGTATTCCTCTGCCATCAGGGAGGATGAATCCCTGGACCTTACATTGACATGAACGTCCCATGTCTGGGTGATGGGAAATGGAAAAGACAGGCAGAACAATGGAAATATCATATAGCTTTCCACAATATGTTCCTCAGGAGGAATGCCTTGTCCCTTAGTAAAGGAAAGGGAAACTTATTGGGAAGAATGCAGAAAAGGAGACCCACCAAGAGTGACTCAGGACTCTGAGAACCAAGCTGAGGGTTACATAGAAGAGACACATGCAGGGAATAAGTGAAATGCTTAATGGGTGTTCAGGAGCTGTGTCATATATTAGGAAAAGCACAAGGTCGCATATGAAACTAAAAGGTCCGTGAATACTGTGTCAAAAAAAAAGACAAAAAAAATTCCAAGAAGAATTCTAAGATTTTCAACAAAAAAATTCAGAGAAAAACAATGTGACCCTTTCAAAACATAAAGAAGGCACAGGGAGAAAAGGAAAGACTTATATTTTTTATTTCTTTCCTTATTGAAATGGCATGGGATTTGTTTCCTAAAATGTCCTTATCTGAATTGGGTCTTTATCCTTGTAAATTAGAGTCTACCCACCTCTTCATCTCTGAAATTGATGAGAAAACATGACATTGCCTTCGCTAAATACCTAGAAGTGTGGCCCAGGAAAATGGCTTGGACCTGGCCCTCTGTGTGCTGGCAGGTGTTTGATTACTGCTTCAAACGCTTCAGTCACTACTAGACAGCTGAGATTTTGTAGGTTTCCTGACCTAATCGTGGGAGTTTCTATGTGTCTGGGAATTTAACCTTTTCTCTCTGGTCTTGGATTTGCTAGCATAAATGTGTGTATGTGCCTCTTAGGTTATTCTTTTTTCCTTTCTACCCGTTGTCATGTGGTTTCATACTTTCAGCTGTGTGCTTGTCTCCCTGCTATATCCCAGTAATGGCTTCTGCAGTTTGTTCATGTTTTCAGAACTGAAGTGTGAGATCTCAGGATTTTTTTTTTCTATTGGTTTGTTTGTATTTCCTTTATTTCGATAATCATATGTATGATATCATTTTTTCTGTTAACTTTGGAGTTCGGATCTTCTTCTAATTGTTCCTTCAGGCATCCAGTCAGGTTCCTTTTTTTTTTTTTTCCGGTGTATTTAAATTTTGGAAATTCATGCGTTTAACCCTTTATGGTTTCCCAATAAAATGTTTTGGCATCACTGCTTAAGGTTCTTGACATTCCTTTGTTCATGGCTCTTTCTGCATTTCCTTTGGATTATCTTTCTTGCATTCATTGCTAGTTCATGAGTGTGTTGTGTTTTCCAACCTTTAGGGTATGGCTGTATTTCCAATTTGAAAGTGATATCTTTCCGTTTTCATACCTTCGTGATCATAAGTGCACAGGATAGGTTTTGACTTCTCTTCCATGAATTACAACTTTATTTGGACTCGAGCTCATGACCTGCGATAGACAAAGTTAGGCCTGCCGCTGGGAAGAACATATCTTACTGTCCTCAGAGATGCAATATTACTCATGGATCCCCAAAGATCAGGTGGTCTCGAGAGCCCATGGGGACATCTGTTATTCCTTACCACCTTTCCATCCAGATGATCTGTGCTGTGATTAACTTGGATAACATAGTCCCCAACAATATTGGATTAAAGTCCCCATCTCCCTTCTTCTCTGTTCATATGCTTCCAACGTTTAGACACAGCCATGACCTGGTATATATGTTGGCAGTTCTTCCATGTTTCTGATGTTTTGATGCTCCATCATGACAAAACACCTTCCGCTCTCTTTTGTCTCTCAAAGGCATAAAATCACTCTAGATGACTTAGGCACAATCACTTTGGCTCTCTTCTCCTTGGAAAGAGCATAACCTACGTTTCCAAATTTCTTCACATTCAAGCTATGTGTATCTTTATAAGGAAAGGAAATCTCCTATGGGAAACAGAGGTCGAGCTTGTTTAATATTTGCTGTTTTCGGATGGATCTTTTCTCAGTTTTTTTGTTTGTTTTATTTTATTTTATGTTATTTATTTATTTATTTTGTGTGTGTGTGTGTGTGTGTGTGTGTGTGTGTGTGTGTGTAATTTCAACCACACCTACGAAATGTTTGTATTGACGGGGTACTTTTGTCCTGAATGCCGAATGAATTATTGTTAGGTAAGATCACTTTCTCATTTCGATTGACTTCTGACTTGAATTCTCTGTGCCTTTCACTTTTATGGTATTTTTTTTGGGGATGCTTCATTAGTGCGATTTTTCGCTTCCTCCCCCTCTTTCGCGTGTCATCTCTGTGTGTGTTCGTGTGTGTGTGCATGTGCATGTCTTAATGTGTGTGTGGTCTGTGTGTGTTTCTCACAAAACTTATAATTAAATTTCAAGAGGTAGGAATTGGGTCTCTTAAGGTTAGCAATTCAATTTGACATGCCTTGAAAACTCACATTCCATCTGTTTCAAGAACATCTTCTGCAAGAAATGTCATCATTTGTACTCTTCAATAAACACGTATTCTCACAAAACTGCCTTCATACAAACACCACATTTTGTGTGCCTCATTAGAATCGTATTGTTTGTTCCTATACCCTTTGATTTTTCATATGTTTCTTGGCTGTCTCAAGGGAGTGAAATAATCTGTTTGTTTCCTTTCTGAGAATGATAGATATGACAGAGCACAAAGCTCTCTGCAAGCCTGTCACATGAGACATGTGGAAGAGTTCATTCTTGCTTAAGTCTCAGTAAGAATTTGAGGTGACATGGAGGACAGTGAGATGGTAGTAATGTCTAATAACCACGTGCTTGTCTTTAGCCATGAAGGCAAAAGGAAGATGACAACAATAATGGAAGTGGTGTGGAAATTGACCTGAAGCCTACACAGTAAACTCCACAGACTAAAAGATCAGAGGTCGCAGAAACTATGGGAGAAGTTTGGAGAGACGGCTATGGGAGATTTGGGTGGTTCGTGCATCAGAGGGCAGTGATCACATGCAAAGGACAAAGGCACAGGAGAACAGGGCACACTGGGAACCCACAAGGAACCTGTTTCCCAGTGCAATTGGCTGTGATGAACAGAGGGTCTGAGTTCTTGACAACACAATTCTTGAGGGCTGGAGTTTTCAGATCAGCAGGCTTGGCAGAAATCGACTCGAAAGAACACCGTGTTTTTCTTGCAGGGGACACCAACAAGAAACCAGGTGCAGACAGCCTGGAGACCATGATCAGAAACAATACCAGGAGATGTATTTGGAGGAGAGTGGGTCCTGGCAGCAACCGTGGGAGGCAGTGTTTGTGGAAATGATTCAAAGGGTGCATAAGAAATGTTCGGCTCTCAAACCAGTAGGAACAGGACCGAGCTACTGGCCAAGATAGGATGGTGAGACATTTGCTGCCTACCCTGCCAACACGAAAACCCAACCGTGGAACACTTGGTGGACTGTATTCCTCAGTCCAAGATGCTTAGTCCAAGGTGAACACATTCTCCCATAGGGGACAAGAAGAATGCCTTGACCACATACTCTCTTCTGAACACAGCATTCTGCAGGTCTGCATTCTATTGGGTTGTGGAATGTCTCCTTTCACACGCACACCAGATCCTACTAAGTGAAACCTCAGCATCTTCAGTCCGATCCCTAAACACACCAAATGCCAGGCAAAGAGGGCCCTTGCAATTGACTGGTCTCAAGGACAGTGTCAGCCACAACACAACAGCAGATGGCATACATCACACACACACACACACACACACACACACACACACAAAACACCCATCATCCCTTAAGGGCCAGCACTTGGTCACTCCCGGATTTCTTCTTCCTAAAGACATTAAACTCAGGATGGAAAAAGAATGAGCTTTCAGAATACGGAGAGGAAGACAGAGACTTATATCCAAGGCAAAGATGGAAGAATCAACTGATGCCAAGGTAAAAGAACAAGAAATGGTCACGGCTAGGCAATCAGAGAGAAACTTCTACATGGAATACGCCCGATGGGGTATACAAAGCAGCGGCCTGGATACTTCTTGTACATCAGAAAACAAAGAAGATAACAGAGAGTCTCGAACCACAGAGATAATCTGATAAAGATAAACGAACATAAATAGCTCCTGAAGAGAAAATTGGTAGGAGACTGGATGCAAAGTCCGGGAACATGGCAGAAGTAGAGGATCAAATGAGTGACCTGGAAGAACTAGTCTAGAAAATAAGGAAGCAAATTCTAAAAGAGAAGGAAGAATGACGGGACATGACAATGAGCTTAGGGAATCATCATCTCCAGGAATTGAAAGAGGTGCCTCTTGTAGGAGAAGGAAGAGTGAGTGAAAGAAAGAGGGCTGAACATGGATTTGAGAAATTGGGGCTGAAAATGACCCTCATCTGGTAGCACAAACAGAGGTCCACAATCAGAGGCACAGAGGACTCCCATCACATTCCACAGAAGCAGAGCACCAAAAGACATAGTGTCATTTCCCCCTGGAAAATCTAGGCATGGAGGAATTCACTTTAGCAAATAGGGATGGGAGAATAGTTTGTCCATAGCCCAGTCACTGACTTCAAGAGGAAATGCTATACCAGCTCTTTAAGAAAGCCGGATAGCTCAAGCAACACCAGCCCAGGCCAATACCCTTATCCCCTGCATTTCTGAACAATGACGGAGCAGCGGTTCTTGTCTAGAACCACGAGATTCTCGGAAGTCAACGGTTGGGTCCCAGGATGTGTCAATCAGTTCAGAGGCAGCCTTCAGATCCACTCATGATTCCAGGGTCTTGGAAATGACTGTGGTCTCAGGTTCTCTACTCAGGGAAAAGTAAGCTTCTCCCTCGCCAGCTCCACCCCCTGATGTGAACACTCGGTCTCTCTGTCTAATAAGTGCAAGCGCATCGTTTGACAAGATAACAAAAACAAAACAAGGCACAATAATTGACTGGGGGCAGAGGATGATTTATTGAATTAGGCCCAAGGTTCCTATGGAGGGCAGCTAGGTACAGAGAACCTCCCACCATCCTAAAATACCAGACCTTCGCTCGGAGCTCCAATGTTCATTCTCCTGTTCTTTGTCTTCCTGGATCTCCTCACCAACCTGAAGCATCCGCTGTGTGTCACGCTGTACTGACGCCTTGTTGACACATGTTCATTCTCTTCTGGCTCCATTATAACATGCCCATCTTGTACAACAGGCACTGTTTGCTTCTCACATGACATCATTTGGCTGAGGGTCTTGAGAGGTAGAAGGCATGCTTGTGCTGCCACATCTCCATGCATTTCTACAGGGATAGCTGCTCCACCTTGAGGGAGTGCTCAAGGTTATTCCACATTCAAATCCTCTTCAATGCGTCCTTATGGACATATAAGTTGTCTTCCTGAAACGGGAACGGAAGTCTTTCAGATGGCTTCACTTGGGCTATGGGTCTCTTACAAAATGCTCTCCGTTTGCTCCTGTGGACTCCAAGTCATGAGTCCATCCTGGACCTAAGGTTCTAACCTAAATTGTAGAGTCTGCCTTTGATGCATGGTCATTTTTGAAGATTGGGAGGCCTCGTTGGCACCATCTGGAGATGCTCAAGATACTCTTCCTCCCTGTAGAAGACTCCAGACATGTCTTTGGCACGGTTGCGGGTGTTCATTTTTCTTTCCTTGGGTGGGCCTTCTCCTGTTCAGAAGCTCCGTGATTGTGTGGGAGGGCCTTATCCTTGTGCCAGGCTCAGATTTCCTCCCCTGAGGCTTTGCTTGAGGCCTGATTGTTTCTTGGCCTGTCGTGGTTAAGATGGAATGCTGGATGCTTGTCTTTCTCTGGAATCCAGAGGGCTGGTGTGATAATCACGACCAAACACTATGAATTGGGCCATGTAGAAGGTGACTCCGACTCGCTTCGCAAACTGCCTTGGTGAGAGACCCAGAGAGCTCCAGCGGTTAGGGACGGACTGGGGTGCTCTTGGCCCACCCACGACTACTCTAGCCAATTGTAGTGATCAGGCGTGATGTAATGTGGAGTGGTTGCTATGAACTCAAAGCATTGTGACATCACAAATTCTGGCTTCACTGAAGAAGCTGTCCCTCTCCCATGACCTTGGTGTCCTAAGGCTTTAGGTAGGAAGCCCCCAAAGGACAGAACAAGAGCCCTCTGAATCTGATCAAGAACTCAGGTTGTCTTGTGGGTTATTGTCCCATTTCCCCTTTCTGGAAAAGGAGAAAGAAAATGATGTTCATTATACCTTCCTTTAGGCCAACATTTTCCCAGAGACAACCAGGTGTCCTATTTCCACTACAATTTCTAGACATCTCAAGAAACGGTGTGGCCTCATGGGTAACAACAACTCTCCATGGGGTTGGTAATCCTGTGTGTGAGAGCATCCTTTCTCAGCATCTTTTGCCTATGGCTGAGTGATGACTAAGGGACGGAAAGTCGCCTTTCGAGGAAAAAGGTGAGGGCATAGATATATGGTGCTGTCTGTGGTCTCAACTCATAGTTTTCTGAAACCCACGGCTAATGGTTTAAGGCTCTGTCTACCTGGCTTTCCCTTACACAGATTTGCAAAGTCTTAGAGGAGAGTGTCATTCTGCAACAGGGCTAAACCTAAGGAAGAGGCCCGGACCGCTCCCGTTGTCATCATTAGTTGTCCTTGTTGCAGTAACGGGTATAATCATGTTGACCATGTCTCTTTTGTCAGAAGGATAGGTACGGCTAATATCGATGGCTTGAAAGGCCCATTGGAGCAGTCCTTTGCAGTGAGCTGCAATGGCCTTGCAAGGACTAGTGAATAAGGAAAGCTTGGTCCATATTTGCAAGATAGTATTCCTCAGCCGTCGAAGAGATTGAACGCCCTGGACCTTGCCTTGACATGAATGTCCCATATCTGGCTGACGTGAAAAGAAAAGGCAAGTGGAAAAAGGGAAATATCATATGGCTTCCCACAAAATGTGCCTCATAAGGAATACCTTGGCTCTATGTCCTCTTCAATAAACATGTATTCTCATAAAACTGCCTTCACACAATCACCACAATTGGGTGCCTCATTATTGTCGTATTGTTTTTCCCTATACCCCTTGCTTTTTCATATGTTTCTTGACTGTCATGAGGGAGTGAAATCATCTGTTTGTTGTCTTTCTGAGAATGATAGATGTGACGAAGCCCAATGCTCTCTGCAACACTGCCACATGATGTTAGTGGAAGAATTCATTCTTTCTTATGTTTCAGTAAGTATTTGTGGTGACATGGAGGACAGTGAGTTGGTAGTAGTGTTTAATAACCTCGTGCTTGTCTTCAGCCAAGAAGGCAACAGGAAAATGACCACAACAACTGCAACGGAGTGGAAATAGACCAGAATCCTACAAGGTAAACTCCACAAAGAAGAAAGGTAGTCGCAGTGACTAAGGGAAAAGGTTGGAGACATGGCTTATAGGAGATTTCGTTGGTTCATGTATCAGATTGCAGTGATCCCTTGCAAAGGACAAAGGCACAGGATAGCAGGGCACACTGGAAAACCACAAGGCACCTGTTTTCCAGTGCCATTGGCGGTGACTAGAAGAGGGTCTCAAGGGCACGAGTTCTTGACAACACAATTCTTGAGTGCTGGAGTTTTCAGATCAGCAGGCTTGGCAGATATAAACTCGAAAGAACTCCGTGTTTTTCCTGCATAGGTAACCAATAAGCAACCATGTGCAAACAACCTGGAGACCATGTTCAGCGACAATACCAGGACACGCAGTGGGAAGATGGTGGGTCCTGGCAGTGCATCCATGAGAGGCAGTGTCTGTGGAATTGTCTCAATGGGGGCATAAGAAATATTGGGATCCCACACGAGCAGCATCAAGACCGAGCTACTGGCCATACAGGGTGGTGAGGACATTAGCTACCTACTCTGCCCACACGAAAAGCCAACCATGGAACACTTGAGGGACAGCCTTCCTCACTTGAAGAACAGACTACCCCTAGGGTACGAGAAGAAGGCCTTGACCACAGGATCTCTTCTGAACAGAGCATTCTGTAGGCCTGTGTTCTGATGAGGTTGTGGAATGTCTCCTTTCACAGGCACACCAGAGCCCACCAAGGTAAACCTCAGCATATTCAGCCCAGGACCTAAACACACCAAACGGCAGGCAAGGAGAGCCACTGCAGATAGCTGGTCTCAAGGACAGCGTCAGCCACAACATAAACATCAGATGGCATGCATGCCATACACACACACACACACACACACACACACACACACTAGACTAACCTTAAGGGCCCGCCCTTGGTCTCTCAATGATCTCTTCTACCTAAATAAATTACCCACAGATAGAAAACAGAATAAGTATTTCGAAAACAGAGAGGAAACAGAGATCTAGATCTAATACTAATGGAAGAATCAATAGATGCCAAGGAAAAAGAACAAGAAATAATCATGGCTAGGAAATCAGAGTGAAGCTTCTACATATACACGCCCGATGTTGGTTTGAAAGCAGCGGCCTGGATCCTCCCTATACATCAGAAAACATAGAAGATATCAGAGAGTCTCGAACCACAGAGATAAAACTGGTAAAGATAAAAGAACCTAAAGAGCTCCTGTAAAGAATATTGGTAGGAGACTGGATGCAAAGACTGGGAACATGCAGAAGTAGAGGATCCAATTAGTGACCTGGAAGAACAAGCCTAGAAAATAAGGAAGCAAATTCTAAGAGAGAAGAAAGAATGACGGAACATGACAATGAGCTTATGGAATCATCATCCAAAAAGAAAGGAAATAGGTGCCTATGGTAGGATAAGTAAGAGAGAGAGAAAGAAAAGAGGGATGAACATGGATTTGAGAATCGGGGCTGTCAATGACCCTCATCCTTGAGCTGAAACAGAGGTACAAAATCAGAAGCACAGAGGACTCCCATCACCTTTCACAGAAGCAGAGCACCAAAAGACATAGTGTCCTTCCCCTGGAAAATCTAGGCATGGAGGAATTCTCTTTAGGCAAATAGGCATCGGAGAATAGTTTGTCCATAGCCGAGTCACTGACTTCAAGAGGAAAGCTATACCAGCTCTCAAAGCAGGCCGGATAGCTCAAGCATACCCGACCAAGCCAAAATCCTTATCCTCTGCATTTGTGAAAAATGACAGAGCAGCGGTTCTTGTCTAGAAACAGGAGTTATTCGGAAGTCAATGGTTGGGTCCCGGGTTGTGTCCATCAGTTTAGAGGCGGCCTTCAGTTCAACTCATGATACCAGGGTCTTGGCTATGACTCTGTTCTCAGATTCTCTGCTCAGGGGAAAGTAAGCTTCACCGTCTCCATCTCCACCCCCTCACTGTGATCTCCCTGCCTCTCTGTCAAATACGTGCATATATTGACAAGAAAACAAAAACAAAACCAGGCAAAAATTGCCTGGGGCCAGAGATTGTTTTATTGAATTTGGACCTAGGTTCCTATGGAGGGTAGCCAGGTACAGAGAACCTCCCACTATCCTAAAATACCCGACCTTCTTTCGTAGCTCAATTGTTTAATCTCCTGCTCCTTGTCTTCCTGGATCTCCTCACCAACCTGCGGCATCCACTGTCTGTTGTGCTGTACTGACCCTTTGTTGACACATTGTACATCCTCTCCTGGCTATATTAGACATGCCCATCTTCTGCAAGAGGCACTGTTTGCTTATATAATGAAACCATTTTGGTGATGCTCATGAGAGGGTGAAGGCAGGCTTGTGCTGCCACATCTCCATGCAGTTCCACAGAGGGTAGCTGCTCAACCCTGAGGAGTGCTCAAGGTTCTTCCACATTCAAATCCTCTTCAATGAGTCCTTTTGGTCATATAAGTTTTCTTCCTGGAACGGGGACAGATGTCTTTCAGATGGCTTCATTTGCGATATAGATCTCTTCCAACATGCTCTCCTTTTGCTCCTGTGGACTCCACATACATGAATCAATTCTGGATCTTAGGGTGTAGAGTCTGCCTTGGATGCATGGTCATTTTGGAAGTTTGGGAGGTCTGTTGGCACCATTTCTGGAGACGCTCGAGGTACTCGAGTACTCCCTGTTGAACTCCAGACATGTCTCTGACAAGGTGCAGGAGTTCACTTTGAGCTTTCCTGGGGTGGCCCTCTACCTGTTCAGAAGCTCCATGATTCGGTGGAAGGACCTACCCTTACACAGGCCAGGATTTCCTCCACTGAGGATTTCCTTGCAGTCTGATTGATCCTTGGCCTATCCTGGAATGAGGTATTCTTGCCTTTCTGCAGAGTCCAGAGGGCTGGTGCTGAGAGTCACGTCCAACACTGCGAATTCGACCATGGAGAATGTGAAACCGACTCGCTTCATAAACTGCCATGGTGAGAGACCCAGGCTGCTCCAGCGGTTTGGGATGGCTTGGGCCTCTTGGCCCACCCAAGACTACTCTAGTCAAGTGTTGTGATGCTGTGTGTTAATGAGGAGTGGTTGAAATGACATCAAAGCTTTGTGACATCACAGATTCTGGCTTCCCTGAAGCAGCTGTCCCTCTCCAATGACCTTGGTGTCCTATGGCTTTAGGTAGGAAGCCCCGGGAAGGACAGAACAAGAGCCCTCTGAGCTTGAGCAAGAATCCAGTTGTCTTGTGTGTTAATGACCCTCTTCCATTTTCTAGACAAAGAGGAAAGGATATGACGTTCAGTATACCTTCCTTAAGCCAACATTTCCCCAGAGACGGCAAGGTGTCCTATTTACACTACAATTTCTAGAGATCAAGACACACTGAGGCCTCATGGATATCAATAGCTCTCCGTGGGGTTTGTAATCCTGTGGGTGAGAGCGATATTTTTCAGCATCTTTTGCCTATGGGTCAGTGATGGCTAAGGGACAGATGCCGCTTTTCAAAGAAAAAGAAGAGGGCATCAATATATGGTGCTGTCTGTGGCCTCATCTTCTAGTATTCTGAAACACGCAGCTAAGGGATTAGGGCCTGTCTACCTGGCTTTCCCTTAAACCCCTTTGCAAAGTCTTTGAGTTGAGTGACAATCTGCAATAGAGCTATCTCTAAGGAAGAGGCATGGACTGCACCCATGGTTGTCATTAGTTAACTGTACTTGTTGTGGTAATGGGTATAGATATGTTTACTAAGTCTCTTTAAGCAGAAGGAAAAGGACGGCCTATATTGATGGCTTGCAAGGGCCACTCAAGCAGACTTTTGGAGTGAGCTGCAATGCTCTTGCAGGACTAGTGTATAATGAAGGTTTGGCCCATTTTGGCAGCACAGTATTACTCAGCCGTGGACGAAAATGAACCCCTAGACCTTGCCTTGACATGAATGTCCCATGCTTGGCTGATGTGAAATCGAAAAGGCAAGCAGACCAAGGGAAATATCATATAGCTTCCCACAATATATGCCTCCAGAGGAATACCTTTGCCATTAGTAAAGGAAGGGAAAACTGAAGGGGAAGATGTCAGAAAAGGAGACCCACCCGTAGTGACTCAAGACCATGAGAACCAAGCTCAGGGTTACAGAAAAGAGACGCATGCAGGGAATGAGGGAACTGCTAATGGGTTTTCAGGAGTTGTGGCATAAATTAGGAGGAGCACTAGGTCGTAATGCAACTAAAGTATCCGTGAATACTCTGTCAAAAACAGATGATGGATGATAGGCAGGATTTCTCTACAGAAGTGCAACAACAACAACAACAAAAATTCAGAGGAAAATAATCTGGCCCTTTCAAAACCAAAAGAAGGCACAAGGAGAAAAGGAAAGAATTATTTTTTTATTTATCTTTCCTTATTGAAATGGCATAGGATTTCTTTTCTTAAAATGTCCTTAACTGAATTGGGTCTTTATCCTTGTAAATTGGAGTCTACCCGCCTCTTTCATCTCTGGAATCGATGAGAAGACAGGACAATGCCTTCGCTATATACCTAGAATGGTGGTCCAGGAAAATGACTTGAACCTGGCCTTCTGTGTGTTGGCAGGTGTTGGATTACTGTTTCAAACGCTTCAGTCAATACTAGAGAGCTGAGATTTTGTAGGTTTCCTTACCTAATCCTGGGACTTTCTATGTGTCTGGGAACTTAACTTTTTCTCTCTGTTCTTGGATTTGTTAGCATAAATGTGTGGATGTGCCTCTTTGGTTATTCTTTTTTTTTTTTTTTCTACCAGTTGTCATGTGGTTTAATACTTTGAGCTGTGTGCTTGTCTCCCTGTTTTATTCCAGTAAAGTCTTCTGCGGTTTGTTCATGTTTTCAAAACTGAAGTGTGAGATCTACTGACTTTTTTCCTATGGGTTGGATTGGGTTTTCTTCAATTCGATAATCATATGTATGATTTCATTTTTTCTCTTAACTCTGGATTTCGGTTCTTCTTCTTGTTGCTCCTTGAGGCATCCAGTTAGGTTGTGTTTTTGTTTTTGTTTTTGTTTTTTTTCCGGTGTATTTAAGTTTTGGAAATGCACGCATTTAACCTTATATGGTTTCCCCATAAAATGTTTGACATCATCCCATGAGTTTCTTGACGTTCCATTTCATGGCTCTTTCTGCTTTTCCTTTGGATTTACTTTCCTGCATTCATTGCTCGTTCGTGATTGTGTTGTGTTTTCCAACTTTTAGTTTCTGGCTGTATTTCCAATTTGAAAGTAATATCTTTCAGTTTTCATACCTTTGTGATCATAAGTGCACAGGATAGCTTTTTACTTCTCTTCCCTGAATTATGACTGGATTTGGACTTGAGCTCATGACCTGGGATAGACAAAGTTAGGTATACCCCTGGGAAGAACATATCTTATTGTTCTCTGAGATGCAATCTTACTCATGGATCCCCAAAGTTCAGGTATTCTAGAGAGCCCATGGGGACGTCTGTTATTCCTTACCACCTTTCCATCCAGATGATCTGTCCTGTGCTTAACGTGCATATCATCGAAACGAACAATATTGGATTAAATACCGCATCTCTCTTCCTGTCTGTTCATAGGCTTCCAACGTTTAAATACACCCATATTCGTGGTGTATATGTTGGCAATTTTTCCAGGTTTCTGATGTCTGGATGCTCCATCAAGACAGAACACCTTCTGCTAATATTTTGTCTCTCGAACGTATAAAATACCTCTAGCTGACTTAGGCACAATCATTTTGGCACTCTTCTCCTTGGCAAGAGCATAACCTACGTCTTCCTAATTTCATCACTTTCAGGCTATGTATATCTTTATAGCCGAAGGATATCTCCTATGGGCAACAGAGGTCGAGTTGTTTAATATATGTTGTTTTCTTATGCATCTTTTCTGTCTTTTTTTTTTTAATTTTAACCACTTCTACAAACTGTTTGTATTGTTGGGAGACTTTAATCCTGAATGCTGAATGAATTTTTGATAGGTAAGTAGTTCACTTTGTCATTTCGATTGGCTTCTGACTAGGATTCTCTTTGCCTTTCTCCTTTATGGTATTTTCTTTGTGGTTACTTTATTAGTGCGATCTCACTTCCTCCCCATCTTTTGCATATCTTATCTGTATGTGTGTGTTTGTGTGTGTGTGTGTGCATGTGTTAATGTCTGTGTGTTCTGTGTGTGTTTCACATACACTTACTATTAAATTTCAAGATAGTAATTTGGTCTCTTATGGATAACAATTCAATTTGACATGCCCTGAAAACTCACATTCCATCTGTATCAGGAACAACGCCTGCAAGGAATATCATATTTTTTCCTCTCCAATTAACACGTATTCTCACAAAACTGCCTTCAAATAAACACCACATTTGGGGTGACTTATTAGAGTCTTATTGTTTGTCCCTATACCCCTTGCTTTTTCATATATTTCGTGACTGTCACGAGGGAGTGAAATGGTCTGTTGTCTTTATGGGAATGATAGACGTGAGGAAGCCCAATGCTCTCCACAACACTGCCACATGAGGGAAGTGGAGGAATTCATTCTTGCTTATGTGTCAGTATAAAAATGCAGTAACTTGAAGGACAGTGAGATGGTAGTAGTGTCTAATAACCTCGAGCTTGTCTTCAACCATGAATGCAACAGGAAGATGACCACAACAACTGCAACGGAGTGGAAATTGACCTGAAGCCTACAATGTAAAGTCCACAGAAAAAGAGAAAGGTAGTCACAGAGTCTTTGAGAGAAGGTGGGAGACATTGCTCATGGCAGATTTGGGTGGTTCGTGAATCAGATGGCAGTGATCCCATGCAGAGAACAAAGGCACAGGAGAGCAGGGCACACTGGGATCCCAGAAGGAACCTGTTTCCTAGTGTCATTGGCTGTGAAGTACACATGGTCTGAAGCGTACGAGTTCTGGACAACAACTCCTGACGGTGGGAGTATTCAGATCAACAGGCTTGGCAGATATCAACTCGGAAAAACACCGTCTTTTTCCTGCATAGGAAACCAACAAGCATCCAAGTGCAGACAGCCTGGAGAGCATGATCAGAGATAATACCAGGAGACACAGATGGTGGGTGCTGTCAGTGCATCCGTGAAATGCAGTGTTCGTGGCGATGTCTCAATGGGGACATAATAAATTTTGGGCTATCGCACCAGCAAAATCAAGACCAAGCTACTGGCCAAGCAGGATGGTGAGGACATTTGCTGCCTAGCTTGCCAACACGAAATCCAATCCGTGGATCACTTGGAGGACTGCCTTCCTCAGTCCAAGTTGCTTAGTCCAAGGAGAACAGATTCTACAGTAGGGGACAAGAAGAAAGCCTTGACCACATGCTCTCTTCTGTACACAGCATTCTGCAGGCCTGCATTCAGCTGAGTTGGTGGAATGTGTCCTTTCACAAGCACACCAGAGCCCACCAAGGTAAACCTCAGCATATTCAGCCTGAACACAAAACACATAAAACCGCATACCAGGAGAGACACCACAGATGACTGGCCTCAAGGACAGAGTCAGCCACAACACACAGTGGATGGCATGCATGCCACACACATGCACACACCAACACACACACACACATTGACACAACACACACACTCGACAAACCTTAAAGTCTAGTCCGTTTTCAACCAGGATCTCTTCTTCCTAAAGAAATTATCCTCAGTTTAGAAAACAGAATGCGTTTTTCGAATACAGATAGGAGAAAGAGACATAGATCCAAACAAAAGATGGAAGAATCAATTGATGCCAAGAAAAAAAGAACAAGAAATAATCACAGCTAAACAATCAGAGTGAAACCTCTACATAGAACACGCCCGGGGGTGTATTGAAAGCAGTGGCCTGGATACTCCCTGTCCATCCGAAAACATAGAAGGTATCAGAGAGTCTCAAACCATAGAGATAAAGATAAAAGAACTGATAAAGATAAAAGAACATAAAGAGCTCCTGAAAGGTAGATTTTTGGAGAATGGATGCAAAGTCCGGGAGCAAAGCATAATTGGAAGATCCAAATAGTGACTGGGATTAATAAGCCTAGAAAATAAGGAAGCATATTCTAAGAGAAAAGGCAGAATGATGGAACATGATACTGAGCTTAGGGAATCATCATCTCCAAGGAATTGAAAGAGGTGCTCTTGTAAGAGAAGTAAAAGTGAGAAAAAGAAAAGAGGTCTGAACATGGATTTGAGAAATCAGGGTTGAAAATGACCCTAATCTGGTAGCAGAAAAAGAGGTCCAGAATCAGAGGTACAGAGGACTCTCATCTCCTTTCACAGCAACAGAGCAGAAAAAGACATAGTGTCATTCCCCCTGGAAAATCTAGGCATGGAGAAATATCTTTTGGCAATAGTCATGGGTGAATAGTTTGTCCATAGCCCAGTCACTGACTTCAAGAGGAAAAGCTATACCAGCTCTCGAAGCAGGCCAGGATAGCTCAAGCAACACCACCCCAAGCCAAAATCCTTATCCCCTGCATTTCTGAACAATGACAGAGCAGCTCTCTTATCAATGGTTGAGTCCTGGGTTGTGTCCATCAGACCAGAGGCAGACTTCAGATCATCTCATGATTCCAGGGTCTTGGTATTGAATCTGGTCTCAGGTTCTCTGCTCTTGAGCAAGTAAGCTTATCCCTCTCCAGTTCGACCCCCTGATGGGGATCTCTCTGCCTCTATGTCCAATACGAGCATGTGCATAGTTGTACAGGATAACAAAGACAAACCAGTGAACAATAATTGACTGGGTCCTGAGGATGTTTTATTGAATTTGGACCTAGGTTCCTATGGAGGGTAGCCAGGTCAGAGAACCTCCCAACATCCTAAAATGCCTGACATTCGCTTAGAGCTCCCTTGTTCATTCTTCTGTACTTTGTCTTCCTGGATCTACTGACCAACTCGCAGCATCCACTGTCTGTCATGCTGTTCTAACCCCTTGTTGACACATTATGCATCCTATCGGGGCTCCAAGGAACATGCCCATCTTCTACAAGAGGCACTGTGTGCTTATCGCATGAAACCATTTGGGGGATGGTCATGAGAGGCTGAAGGCAGGCTTGTGCTGCCACATCTCCATGCAGTACCACAGAGGGTAGCTGCTCCACCCTAAGGGAGTGCTCAATGTTCCTCCACATTCGAATCCTCTTCAATGCGTCCTTTTCTACATACATTTTGTCCTCCTTTAACGGGCACGGAAGTCTTTCAGATGGCTTCACTTGGGCTACGGGTCTCCTCCAACATGCTCTCCGTTGTCTCCTGTGGACTCAAAGTACATGAGTCAATCCTGGACCTAAGGTTCTAGGGTGCATAGTCTGCCTTGGATGCATGGTCATTTTGGAAGATAGGGGCGCCTTGTTGGCACCGTATCTGGAGACGCTCGAGGTTCGTTCCTCGCTGAGGAAGACTCCAGACATGTCTTTGGCATGGTTTCAGGGGTTCAATTTTAGCTTTTTTGAGTGGTGGTGATGGAATGAGGGATGCTTGCCTTTCTCCGGAATCCAGAGGGCTGGTGCTGACAATCACGAGCAAACTCTACGAAATGGGCCATGGAGAAGGTGACACCAACTCGCTTCACAAACTGCCTTGGTGAAAGACCCAGGCAGCTGCAGTGGTTTGGTTCGGCTTCTGGTCCTCTTGCCCACCAATGACTACTATAGCCCAGTGTACTGATCAGGCAAGGGTTGATGAGAAGTGGTTGTTACGACCTCAAAGCTTTCTAACATCACAGATGCTGGATTCACTGAAGCAGCTGTTCCTCTCCCATAAACTTGGTGTCCTATGGCTTTAGGTAGGAAGCCCTAGGAAGGACAGAACAACAGCCCTCTGAGCCTGAACAAGAACTCAGGTTGTCTTGTGGGAAAATGTCCCACTTCCACCTTCTATAGACAAATAGGAAAGAAAATGACATTCACTACAACTTCATTTAGGCCTCCATTTCTGTGGAGACTTAAACAGTCCTAGTTCCACTACAATTTCTAGAGATCTCAAGAAATGGTGAGGACTCACGGGTATGAGCAGCTCTCCGTGGGGTTTGTCATCCTGTGAAGGAGAGCATCCTTTTTCAGCGTCTTTTGCCTATGGCTCAGTGATGACTAAGGGACGGAAAGTACCTATTTGAGGGAAAAGGTGAGGGCATCGGTATATGGTGCCGTCTGTGGCCTCGTCTCCTAGTGCTCTGAAACACTAAGGGATTAGGCCTCTGTCTACCTGGCTTTCACTTAAAGCGCTTTGCAATGTCTGCAAGGAGGGTGACATTCTGCTCAGAGCTAACATTTAAGGAAGAGGCCTGGACCGCACCCGTTGTCATCATTAGTTAACTGAACTTGTTGTTGTAACGCGTATAGACATATTGACCAAGTCTCTTTAGCCAGAAGGAAAGTGATGGCCTATACTGATGGCTTGCAAGACCCATTCGAACAGACCTTTGGAGTGAGCCACAATGCCCTTGCAAGGACTAGTGTATCAGGAAGTTTGAGTCCATTTCAGTACCACAGTATTCCTCAAACATCAAAGTGAATGAACCCCTCGACCTTACGTTGACATGAATGTCCCATGCCTGGCTGATGGGAAATGGAAAAGGCAAGCAGACAAAGGGAAATATCATATGGATTCCCACAATATGTGCCTCGGGAGGAATACCTTGGCCCTTAGTAAAGGAAGGGAAAACTGAAGGGCAAGAATTCAGAGAAGGAGACCTGCCAGGAGTGACTCAGGACTCTGAGAACCAAGTTGAGGGTTACAGAAAAGAGAACTGCTTAAGGGGTGTTCTGGAGTTGTGGGATATATTAGGAGGAGAACTAGGACATATATGTAACTAACATCCGTGAATACTCTGTCAGAAATAGATGATGGATGATAGGCAGGCTTTCTCAACAGAACCGCAACAACAAAAATTCAGAGGAAAACATTCTGCCCGTCTCAAAACCAAAGTCAGTCACAGGGAGAAAAGGAAAGAATTATATTTTTTCTTATCTTTTCTTATGGAAATGACATGGGATTGCTTTACTAAAATGTCCTTATCTGAATTGGGTCCTTATCCTTGTGTTTTAGAGTCTATGTGCCTTTCACATATCTGGATTGGATGAGAGGACATGACAATGCCTTCACTAAATACCTAGAAGAGTGGCCCAGGAAAATGATTTGGACCTGTCCTTCTGTGTATTGGCAGGTGTTGGATTACTGCTTCAAACGCTTCAGTCAAAACTAGAGTGTTTAGTATTTTTAGGTTTCCTGACATAATCTTGGGAGTTTCTATGTTTCTGGGAAATTATCCTTTTCTCTCTGTTCTGGGATTGCTAGCATAAATGTGTGGATGTGTCTCTTAGGTTATTCTTTTTTCCTTGCTACCAGTTGTCATGTGGTTTCATACTTGCAGCTGTCTGCTTGTCTCCCTGTTTTATCCCAGTAATGGCTGCTGCGGTTTGTTCGTGTTGTCAAAACTGAAGTGTGACGTCTTCTGATTATTTTCCTATTGGTTTGTTTGTATTTCCTTAATTTTGATAATCACATGTATGATTTCATTTTTTCTGTTAATTTTGGAGTTCGATTTTCTTCATCTTGTTCCTTCAGTCATCCAGTTAGGTGGGTTTCTTTATCAGTGTTTATAAATTTTGGAAATGCATGCATTTAACCCTATATGGTTTCCCCATAAAATGTTTTGGCATCATCCTCTAAGTTTCTTGTATTCCTTTGTTCATGGCTCTTTCTGCTTTTCCTTTGGATTATCTTTTGCATTCATTGCTAGTTCGTTAGTGTGTTGTGTTTTCCAACTTTTAGTGTCTGGCTTTATTTCCAATTTGAAAGTGATATCTTCCAGTTTTCATACCTTCGTGATCATAAGTGCACAGGATAGGTTTTGACTTCTCTTCCATCAATTACGACTGGATTTGGACTCGATCTTTGACCTGAGATAGACAAAGTTATGTCTGCCGCTGGGAAGAACATATCTTATTGTCCTCAGTGACTCAATCTCACTCATGGATGCCCAAAGTTCCGGTGGTCTCAAGAGCCCATGTGGACGTCTGTTATTCCTTAGCACCTCCTATTCAGAGGATCTTTCCTGTGCTTAACAGGGATATCATAGTTCTCAACAGTATTGGATTAAAGCCGCCATCTCCCTTATTCTCTGTTCATAGACTTCCAACGTTTACATACACCCTTTTTCGTGGTGTATATGTTGGCAATTCTTCTAGGTTTCTGTGGTTTGGATGCTCCATCAAGACAAAACAACTTCCGCTTATCTTTTGTCTCCAAAGGCATAAATTCACTCTCGCCTACTTAGGCACAAACACTTTGGCTCTCTTCTCCTTGGTAAGAGCATAACATACATCTTCCCAATTTCCTTACTTGAAAGCTATGAGTATCTTTATAGTCTAAGGAAATCTCCTACGGTCAACAGAAGGTCGAGCTTGTTTAATATTTGTTTTTTTCTTATGTTTTTTTCTAGCTTTTTTTGTTTGTTTTTGAATTTCAACCACTCCTACAAATTGTTTGTATTGACAGAAGACTTTAGTCCTAATACTGAATGAATTATTGATAGGTAGTATCTAACTTTCTCATTTCGGTTGGCTTCTCACTTGGATTCTATTTGCCTTTCCCCTGTATGGTATTTTCTTTGGATTTGCTTCATTAGTACGATTACTCCCTTCCTCCCCACCTTTTGCATGTCTTATCCTTTTGTGTGTTCGTGTGTGTGCATATGCATGTGTTAATGTGTGTGTAGTCTGTGTGTGTTTCACATAACACTTATTATTAAAATACGATTGATAGGAATTTGGTCTCAATGGGTAGCAATTTGACATGGCTTGAAAACTCACATTCCATCAGTTTCAGGAAAATTTCCTGCAAGGAATGTCATCTCTTGTCCTCTTTGAGAAACACGTGTTCTCACAAACTGCCTTCCAACAAACACCACCATTTGAGTTCTGCATAAGAGTCTTACTGTTTGTCCCAATAACCTTGCATCTTCATATGTTTCTTGACGGTCCTGAGGGAGTGAAATCGTCTGTTTGTTGTCTTTCTGAGAATGATAAATATGATGAAGCCCAATGCTCTCTGCAACACTGCCATATGAGACAAGTGGAAGAATTCATTCTTGCTTTATTCTCAGTATGAATTTGCGGTGACATGGATGAAAGTGTGATGGTAGTAGTGTCTAATAACTTCCTGCCTGTATTCAGCCATGAAGGCAACAGGAAGATGACCACAACAACTGCAATGGGGTGGAAATTGACCTGCAGCCTACAAGGTAAACTGCATAGTGAAAGAGAAAGGAAGTTGTAGAGATGATGGAAGAAGGTTTGAAAAATTGGCTCAGGGGATATTTGGTTGTTTCGTGGATTAGAGGGCTGTGAGGCCATACAGAGGACAAAGGCAAGGGAGGCAGGTCACACTGTGAACCCACAAGGAACATGTTTCCCAGTGCTGTTGCCTATGAAACTTAGAGGGTCTGAAGGGTACGAGTTCTTGACAACACAAGTCTTGAGGGCTGGAATTTTCAGATTAGCAGGCTTGGCATACATCGAATCTAAAGAACACGTCTTTTTCCTGCATAGGACACCAACCAGAAACCAGGTGCAGACAGCCTGGAGACAATGATCAGAGACAATACCAGGAGATGCAGTGGGAAGATAGTGAGTCCTGGGAGTACATCTGTGAAAGGCTGTGTTCGTGGAGGTGTCTCATGTGGACATCATAAATTTTGTGCTCTTGCACCAGCAGCATCAAGACAGAGTTACTGTCCAAGACAGGTAGGTGAAGACATTGTCTGCCTACCCTGGAACACGAAATCCCAACCGTGGAACATGGAGGACCGCATTCCTCAGTCCAAGATGCTTAGTCCAAGGAGTACAGACTCTCCCACAGGGGACGAGAAGAAAGCATTGACCACATGTTCTTCTCTGAGCACAGCATTCTGCAGGCCTGCATTCTGTTGAGTTGATGATTTAGGGTCTTGGCATGGACTCTTGTCTCAGCTTCTCTGCTCAGGGGCATGTAAGCATCTCCCTCTCTAGCCCCACCCCCTGATTGGGATCTGTCTGCCTCTCAGTTCAATACGTGCATGTGCATCCTTGGACAAGATAACAAAGACAAAACAGTGCACAATAATTGACTGGGGTCTGAAGATATTTTATTGAATTTGGACCAAAGTTCCTATTGAGGGCAGCCAGGTACAGAGAACATCCCACCTCCTAAAATGCCCGACCTTCGCTCGGAGCTCTCTCGTTCATTCTCTTGTTCTTTGTCTTCCTGGAACTCCTCACCAACCTGCAGCATCCACTGTCTGTCGCGCTGTACTGAACCCTTGTTGACACACTGTGCATCCTCTAGGGGCTCCATTGGAACATGCATATCTTACACAAGAGGCACTGTTTGCTTATTGCATGAAACCATTTGGAGGATGATAATGAGAGGGTGAAGATAGGCTTGTGCTGCCACATCTCCATGCAGTTCCACAGAGGGTAGCTGCTGAGGGAGTGATCCAGGTTCTCCCACATTCGAATCCTCTTCAATTGTCCTATAGACATACAAGTTGTCTTCGTGAAATGGGCACAAAAGAGTTTCAGATGGCTTCACTTGGGCTATGGGTGCATTCCAATATACTCTCCATTGACTCCGGTGGACTCAGAGTACATGAGTCCATCCTGGACCTAAGGTTTTAGGGTGTAGAGTCTGCCTTGGAGGTATGGTCATTTTGAAGATTGGGAGGCCTTGTTGGCACTGTTTCTGGAGACGCTTGAGGTACTCGTGTCCTCGCTGTGGAAGACTCCAGACATGTTTTGGCACGGTTGCGGGGGTTCACTTTGAGTTTTCCTTGTGTGTCCCTTTTCCTGTTCAGGAACTCCGAATAGGAGCTCTGAACAGGAGCTCCGAGATTGGGTGGGAGGGCCTCATTATTGCACATGGCTAGGATTTCCTCCCTTGTGGCTCTACTTCCGGTCTGATTGTTTCTTGGCCTGTCGTGGATAAGATGTATTGAGGGATGCTTTCCTTTCTCCAATGTCCATAGGGCTGGTGCTGACACTCATGACTGAACACTATGAATTGGGCCATGGAGAAGGTGACACCGACTCGCTTTTCAAAATGTCTGGTGAGATACCCAGGCGCTCCAGAAGTTTGGGACGGCTTGGTGTGTTCTTTTACCACCCATGACTACTCCAGCCAGTGTAGTGATTAGGCGTGGGTTGATGAGGAGTGGTTGCTATGACCTCAAAGCTTTGTGACATCAAAGATGCTGGCTTCACTGAAGCAGCTGTCCCTCTCCCATGAACTTGGTGCCTTATGGCTTTAGGTAGGAAGCCCCAAGAAAGTCAGAACAAAAGCCCTCTGAACCTGATCAAGAAATCAGGTTGTCCTAAGCAGTTATGTCACACTTCTAATTTCTAGAGAGAAAGAGGAAAGAAAATGACATTCAGTATACCTTCCTTTAGGCCAACATATTCCCGGAGACGGCAAGGTGTCCTATTTCCACTAAAATTTCTAGAGATCTAAAGAAACAGTGAGGCCCCGCGGGTATGAGCAACTCTCCGTCGGTTTTGTCATCCTGTGTGTCATAGCGTCCTTTCTCAGCGTCTTTTTCCTTTGTTCAGTGATGACTAAGGGACGGAAAGTCCCTTTTCAAGGAAAAAAATGAGGGCATCGATAGTCTGTGGCCTCGTCTCCTAGTGTTCTGAAACACGCGGCTAAGGGATTAGGCTTCTGTCTACCTGGCTTTCTTCGAGGAGAGTGATATTCTGCATCAGAGCTAACACTTAAGGAAGAGGCCTAGAACTCACCCGTTGTCATCATTATTTAACTGTACTAGTTGTGGTAACGGGTATAGACAAGTTGACCAAGTCTCTTTAGTCAACAACAATGGGACGGCCTATACTGACGACTTGTAAGGTCCATATGAGTAGACCTTTGGAGTGAGCCACAATGCCCTGGCAAGGTCTAGTGGATCAGGAAGTTTGGGTCCATTTTGGCACCACAGTATTCCTAAGCTGTCGAAGAGAATGAACCCCTGGATCATGCCTTGACATGAAAGTCCCATGCCTGGCTGATGGGAAATGTAAAAGGCACCAGACAAAGGGAAATATCATATGGCTTCCCACAATACGTGCCTCTGGAGGAATACTTTGGCCCTTAGTAAAGGAAGGGAAAACTGAAGGGGAAGAAGTCAGCAATGGAGAACCACCAGGAGTGACTCAGGAATTTGAGAACCAAGCTGAGGGTTACAGAAATGAGAACTGCCTAATGGTGTTCAGGAGTTGTGGCATATATTAGGAGGAGCTCTAGGACGTACATGCAACTAAAGCATCCATGAATACTCTGTCAAAAACGGATGATGGATGATAGGCAGGCTTTCTCAACAGAACAGCAACAACAACAACATAAATTCAGAGGAAAACAATCTGGCCCTCTCAAAACCAAAGGTATCTACTGGGAGAAAAGGAGAGAATGATATTTTTTATTATATTTCCTTATAGAAATGACATGGGATTGGTTTCCTAAAATGTCCTTCTCTGAATTGGGTTTTTATCCTTTGAATTAGAGTCTACCCGCCCCTTCCATCTCTGGATTTGATTCAAGGACATGACAATGCCTTCGCTAAATACCTAGAAGAGTGGCCCAGGAGAATGGCTTGGAACTGGCCTTCTGTGTGTTGGCAGGTGTTGGATTACTGCTTCAAATGCTTCCAGCAATACTAGAGAGCTGAGATTTTTTCGGCCTCCTGACCTAATCTTGGGAGTTTCTATGTGTGTGGTAATTTTTCCTTTTCTCTCAGTTCTTGGATTTGCTAGCATAAATGTCTGGATGTGCCTCTTAGTTTATTCTTTTTTCCTTTGACATATTGTCATATGGTTCCATACTGTCAGTTGTTTGCTTCTCTCTTTTTTTTTTCCCAGTAATGTCTTCTGTGGTTTGTTCTTGTTGTCAAAACTGATGTGTGAGATCTCCTGATTTTTTTCCTATTGGTTTGTTTGTATTTCCTTAATTTGATAATCACATGTATGATTTCTATTTTTCTGTTAACTCTGGTGTTCGGTTTTTCTTCATTCCGTTGCTTCAAACGTCCAGTTAGGTGGCTTTCTTTATCGGTGTTTTTAAATTCTGGAAATGCATGCATTTAACCCTATATGGTTTCCCCACAAAATATTTTGGCATCATCCCATAAGTTTCTTGACATTCCTTTGTTCATGGCTCTTTCTTCTTTTCCTTTGGATTTTCTTTCTTGCATTCATTGCTAGTTCGTGAGTGTGTTGTGATTTCCAACCTTTAGGGTTTGGCTATATTTCCAATTTGAAAGTGATATCTTCCCGTTTTCATACCTTCGTAATCATAAGTGCCCAGGATAGGTTTTGATTTCTCTTCCACAATTACGACAGGATTTAGACTCGAGCACATGACCTGAGATAGATAAAGATAGGTCTGCCCCTGGGAGAACATATCTTATTGTCCTCAGAGATGCAATCTTACTCATGGATCCCCAAAGTTCCAGTGGTTTGAAGAGCTCTTGTGGACGTCTTTACTTCCTTAGCTCCTTCCCATTCAGATGATCTGTCCTATGCTTAACGTGGATATCATAGTTCCCAACTATTGGATAAAATTCGACATCTCCCTTCCTGTGTGTTCATAGGCTTCCAATGTTTAGATACACCATTGTTCTTGGTTTATATTATGGCAATTCTTCCAGGTTTCTGTTGTTTTGATGTTCCATCAAGACAAAACACCTTCCGATAATCTTTTGTCTCTCGAAGGCATAAAATCATTCTCGCTGATATAGGCACAAACACTTTGGCCAGGTTCTACTTGGCAAGACCATATACTGGGTCTTCCCAATTTCTTTTCCTGAAAGCTTTGCATATTTTTATAGTTGAAGGAAATCTCCCATGGGCAACAGAAGGTCGAGCTTGTTTAATATTTGTTGTTTCCTTATGGATCTTTTATACCATTTTTTTTTTTTTTTTTGAATTTCAAACACTGCTACAAACTTGTATTGATGGGAGACTTTAGTCTTGAATACTGAAGGAATTATTGATAGGTAATAGTTCACTTTCTCATTTCTTTTGGCTTATCATTGGATTCTATTTGCCTTTCCCCTTAATTGTATTTTCTTTGGGGTTGCTTCATTGTTACGATTCCTCTCTTCCTCGCCATCTATGGCATGTCTTATCCTTCTGTGTATTCATGTTTGTGTGCATGTGAATCTGTTAATGTGTGTGTGGTCTGTGTGTGTTTCACATAACACTTATGATTAAATTTCAAAGGATAGGAATTTAGTCTCTGATGGGTAGCAATTAAAATTGAAATACCTTGAAAACTCACTTTCCATCAGTTCCAGGAAAATCTTCTGTGAGGAATGTCATCTCTTGTCCTCTTCGAGAAACAGGTGTTCTCACAAAACTGCCTTCAAACAAACACCAGCATTTGAGTTCCCCATTAGAGTCGTACTGTTTGTCCCAATACCCTTGCTTTTTAGTATGTTTCTTGACTGTCATGAGGGAGTAAAATCGTCTGTTTGTTGCCTTTCTGAGAATGATAGATGTGATGAAGCCCAATGCTCTCCGCCATATGAGACAAGTGGAAGAATTCATTCTTACTTATGTCTCAGTACGAATTTGCAGTGACATGGAGGACAGTGAGATGGTAGTAGTGTCTAATAACCTCGTGCTTATTTTCAGCCATGAAGGCAACAGGAAGATGACCACATCAACTGCAATGGGGTCGAATTTTACCTGAATCCTACAAGGTAAACTCCACAGCGAAAGAGAACGGAAGTTGCAGAGATGATGGTAGAAGGTAGGAGACATAGCTCAGGGGTGATTTGGTTGGTTTGTGGATCAGAGAGCCATGAGCCTATGCAGAGGGTAAAGGCACAGGAGAGCAGGGCACATTGAGAACCCACAAGGAAGGTGTCTCCCAGTGCCCTTTGCTGTGACACGCAGAGGGTCTGAAGGGCACGAGTTCCTGACAACACAAGTCTTAAGGGCTGGAGTTTTCAGCTCAACAGGCTTGGCAGACATCGACTCGAAAGAACACTGTCCTTTTACCTCATAGGACACCAACAAGCAAGCAGGTGCAGGAGCCTGGAGACAATGATCAGAGACAATATCAGGAGACGCAGAGGGAAGATGGTGAGTCCTGGGAGTGCCTCCGTGAAAGGCAGTGTTTGTTCAGATGTCTCAATGGGGACATAAAAATTTTGGGCTCTCAGACTAGCAGCATCAAGACAGAGCTACTGGCCAAGAGAGGTAGTTGATGACATTGGATGCCTAACCTGCCAACACGAAATCCCAACTGTGGAACACTTGGAGGACTGCTTTCCTCAGTCACGATGTTTTGTCTAGGAGAAAAGTCTATCCCATAGGGGATGAGAAGAAAGCATTGACCACATGTTCTCTCTGAACATAGCATTCTGCAGTCCTGAGTTATGTTGAGTTGGTGATTTCAGGGTCTTGGCATTGACTCCTGTAGTTTCTCTGATCAGGGGCAAGTAAGATTCTCCTTCTCCAGCTCCACCCCCTGATTGGGATCTCTCTGCCTCTCTGTCCAATACATGCATGCGCATTGTTGGACAAGATAACAAAGACAAAACCAGTGCACAATAATTGACTGGGGCCAGAGGAGATTTTATTGAATTTGGACCTAGACTCCTATGAAGGGCAACCAGGTACAGAGATCCTCCCACCATCCTAAAATGCCCGACCTTCCCTCGGATTTCCCTTGTTCATTCTCCTGTTATATGTTCCTGGATCTCATAAATAACCTGCAGCATCCGCTGTCGCACTCTACTGACCCCTTGTTGACACAGTGTGCATTCTCTCGGGCTCCATTGGAACGTGCCCATCTTCCGCCAGAGGCACTGTTTGCTTATCGCATGAAACCATGGGAATTGTCATGAGAGGGTGAAGGCAGGCTTGTGCTGCCATATCTCCATGCAGTTCCACAGAGGGTAGCTGCTCCACCCTGAGGGAGTGCTCCAGGTTCTTCACATTCGAAACCTTTTCAATTGTCCTTTGGACATACAGGTTGTCTTCCTGAAACGGGCACGAAAGGCTTTCAGATGCCTTCAGTTGGGTTTGGGTCTCTTCCAACAGGCTCTCTTATGGCTCCTGTGGACTCCAAGAACATGAGTCAATCCTGGACCTAAGGTTCTAGGGTGTAGAATCCATGCCTTGGATGCATAGTCACTTTGGAAGATTGGGAGTCCTTGTTGGCACCATTTCTGGAGATGCTTGAGGTACTTGTGTCCTCGCTGTGGAAGACTCTAGACATGATTTGGCACAGTTGTGGGGGTTCACTTTGAGCTTTCCTTGGATGTCCGTTTTCCTCTTCAGAGCTCCGTGATTGGGTTGGAGGGCCTCACCCTTGTGCAGGGCTCGGATTTCCTCCCCTGAGCCTATGCTATCGGTCTGATTGTTCCTTGGCCTGTGGGCTAAGATGGAATGAGGTTTTCGTGCCTTCTTCGAATCCAGAGGGCTGGTGCTGACAGTCACGACCAAACACTACGAATTGGGCCTTGGTGAAGGTGACACCGACTCGCTTCCCAAAATGCCTTGGTGAGAGACCCAGGCAGCTCCAGGGATTTGGGACATCTTGGGGTCTTCTTGACCCACCCATGATTACTCCAGCCAAGTGTAGTGATCAGGCGTGGGTTGATGAGTAGTGGTTGCTATGAAATCCAAGCTTTGTGACAACACAGATGCTGGCTTCACTGATGCAGCTGTCCCTTTATGATGATATTAGTGTCCTATGGATTTAGTTAGTAAGCCCTGGAAGGACAGAACAAGAGCCCTCTGAGCCTGGTAAAGAACTAAGCTTGTCTTGAGGGTGTATGTACCACTTCCCCTTTCTAGACACAAAGAAGATTGAAAATGACATTCAGTATACCTGCCTTTAGGCCAATATATCCCGGAGACAGCAAGTTCACTTATTTCCACTACAATTTCTAGAGATCTCAAGAAACAGTGAGGCCTCCGGAGAATGAGCAGCTCACCATGGGGTTTGTCATCCTGTGAGTGAAAGCGTTCTTTGTCAGCATCTTGCCTATGGGTCACTGTAGACTAAAGGACGGAAAGTCCCTTTTCGAGGAGAAAGGTGAGGGCATCGATATATGGTGCTGTCTGTGGCCTCGTCTCCTAGTGTCTGAAACACGCAGCTAAGGGATTAGGCCTCTGTCTACCTGGCTTTTCCTGAAACACATTTGCAAAGTCTTCGAGGACAGTGACACTCTGCATCAGAGCTAACTCTTAAGGAAGAGGCCTGTACATCACCCGTCATCATCATTAGTTAACTGTACTTGTTGTGGTAACGGGTATAGACATGTTGACCAAGTCTCTTTAGTCAGAAGGAAAGGGACGGCCTATACCGAACGCTTTATGGCCCATTCGAGCAGACCTTTGGAGTGAGCCGCAATGCCCTTGCAAGAACTAGTGGATCAGGAAGTTTGGGTCCATTTTGGCACCACAGTATAACTCAACCATCTAAGTGAATGAACCCCTGGATCTTGCAATGACATGCAGTCCCCATGCCTGGCTGATGGGAAATGGAATGGGCAAGCAGAGAAAGGGAAATATCATATGGCTTCCCAATATGTGCATTTCCAATTTGAAAGTGATATCTTCCTGTTTTCATACCTTTGTGATCATAAGAGAACAGGATAGTTTTTGACTTCTCTTCCATGAATTACCACTGGATTTGGATTCGAGCTCATGACCTAGGATAGAAAATGTTAGGTCTGTCGTGGGAAGAACATATCTTATTGTCCTCAGAGACGCAATCTTACTCATTGATCCTCAAAGTTCAGGTTGTTTTGAGAGCGCATGTGGATGTCTTTTATTCCTTATCTCCTTCCTATCCAGATGTTCTGTCCTGTGATTATCGTGGATATCATATTTCCCAACAGTATTGGATTAAAGTTACCATCTCTCTTCCAGTCTGTTCATAGGCTTCCAACGTTTAGATACACCCTTATTCCTGGTTTATATGTTGGCAATTCTTCCAGGTTTCTGTTATTTTGATGCTCCATCAAGACAAAACCCCTTCCACTAATCTTTTGTCACTTGAAGGCATAAAATCACTCTTGCTGACTTAGGTACAAACACTTTGGCTCTCTTCTCCTTGGCAAGAGCATAACTGACGTCTTCCCAATTTCTTCACTTGCAAGCTATGAGTATCTTCATAGTCGAAGAAAATCTCCTATGGGCAACAGAAGGTCGAGCTTTTTTAATATATGTGTTTTCTTGTGGATCATTTCTACCTTTTTTTTTTTGTTTTGGTTTGTTTTGGAATTTCAACCACTCCTACCAACTGTTTGTATTGACGGGAGACTTTAGTCCTGAATACCGAATGAATTATTGATAGGTAATAGTTCACTTTCTCATTTCAGTTGGCTTCTCAATGGATTCTATTAGCCTTTCCCCTTTGTGGTATTTTCTTTGCGGTTGCTTCAATAGTACGATTCCTCGCTTCCTCCCCATCTTTTGCATGTCTTAAGTTTTAGTGTTCTTGTGTGTGCATGTGCATGTTTTAATGTGTTTTGGTCTGTGTATGTTTCACATAACAGGTTTTATTAAAGTATTAGAGGGAGGAATTCGGTCTCTTATGGGTAGCAATTCAATTTGACATGCTTTGAAAACTCACATTCCATCCGTTTCAGGTAAATCTTCTGCAAGGAATATCATCTCTTGTCCTCTTCGAGAAACACGTGTTCTCACAAAACTGCCTTCAAACAAACACCAGCATTTGAGTTCCTCATTAGAGTCGTACTGTTTGTCCCAATACCCTTGCTTTTTCATATGTTTCTTGACTGTCGTGAGGGAGTGAAATCTTCTGTTTGTTGTCTTTCTGAGAATGATAGATGTGACGAAGCACAATGCTCTCCGCAACACTGCCATATGAGACAAGTGGAAGAATTCATTCTTGCTTATGTCTCAGTACGAATTTGCTGTGACATGGAGGATAGTGAAATGGTAGAAGTGTCTAATAACTTTATGCTTGTATGTTGCCATGAAGGCAATAGGAAGATGACAACAACAACTGCAATGGGGTGGAAATTGACCTGAAGACTACAAGGTAAACTCCACAGCGAAAGAGAATGGAAGTCTGAGAGATGATGGGAGAATTTGGAGACATGGTTCAGGTTAGGGGAGATTTTGTTGGTTCGTGTATCAGAGTGTTGTGAGCCCATGCAGAGGACAAAGGCATAGGAGAGCAGGACACACTGGGAACCCACAAGGAACCTGTTTACAATTGCCGTTGGCTGTGACATGCAGAGGATCTGGAGGGTACGAGTTTTTGACAACACAAGTCTTGAGGGCTGGAGTTCTCAGATCAGTAGGCTTGTGAGACATCGACTCAAAAGAGCACCGTCTTTTTCCTGCATAGAGAAGGCAGAATTATGTAACAAGAAATTGAGCTTAGTGAATCTCCATGGAATTGAAAGAGGTGCCTCTGTCCAATACGAGCATGTGCATAATTGGAAAATATAACAAAACAATACGGTGCACAATAATTGACTGAGGCCTGAGGATGTTTTATTGAATTTGGACCTAGCTTCCTATGGAGGTCAGCCAGGTACAGAGAGCCTCCCACCATCCTGAAATGCCTGACATTCGCTCAGAGCTCCTTGTTCATTCTCCTGTTCTTTGTCATCCTTGATATCCTCACCAACCTGCAGCATCCGATGTCTGCTTCCGGTTCCGTGCATCCACTTTGAGCTTTCCTTGGGTGGCCCTTTTCCTGTTCAGGAGCTCCGAATTGGGTTTAAAGGCCTCACCCTTGCACAGGGCTTGGATTTCCTTCCCTGTGGTTTTGCTGGCAGACCCATTGTTTCTTGGCCTGTCATGGCTAAGATGGAATGAAGGACACTTGCCTTTCTCCGGAGTCAGAGGGTTGGTCCTGACAGTCACGACCACACACTACGAATTGGGACATCGAGAATGTGACACCGGCTCACTTCGCAAACTACCATGGTAAAGGACCCAGGCGAGTCCAAAGGTTAGGGATGGCTTGAGGTCCTCTTGGCATACCCATGAATACTCCAGCCACGTGTCATAATCAGGCATGGGTTTATGAGGATTGGTTGCTATGACCTCAAAGCTTTGTGACATCACAGATGCTGGCTTCACTGAAGCAGCTGTCCCTCTCCCATGACCTTGGTGTCCTATGCTTATGTTGGAAGCCCCCCAACAAGGACAGAACAAGAGCCCTCTGAGCCTGAACAAGAACTCAGGTTCTCTTGTGGGATAATGTCCCACTTCCCCTTTCTAGAGACAAAGAGGAAAAAAAAAGATATTCAGTATACCTTCCTTTAGGCCAACATATCCCTGGAGATGGCAACGTGTCCTATTTCCACTACAATTTCTAGAGATGTCAAGAAACGGTGAGGCCTCCCGGGTTGAGCGCTCTCCGTGGGGTTTGTCATCCTGTAGGTGAGAGTATCCTATGTCAGCATCTTTTGCCTATGGGTCAGTGGTAACTAAGGGACGGAAAGACCATTTTCGAGGAAAAAGGTGAGGGCATTGATATATGGTGCCGTCTGTGGGCTCGTCTCTTGTGTTCTGAAACACGCGGCTAAGGGATTTGTCCTCTGTCTACACTGCTTTAACTTAAAAAACTTTGCCAAGTCTTCGAGGAGAGTGATATTCTGCATCAGAGCTAACTCTTAAGGAATAGGCCTGGACTGCACCCATTGTCATCATTAGTTAACATTACTTGTTGTGGTAATGGGTATAGACATGTTGACCAAGTCTCTTTAGTCAGAAGGAAAGGGACGGCCTATACTGATGGCTTGCAAGGCCCATTTGAGCAGACCTTTGGAGTGAGCCACAATGCCCTTGCAAGGACTAGTGGTTCAGGAAGTTTGGGTCCATTTTGGCACCACAGTATTCCTCAGACGTCAAAGTCAATGAAACCCTGGACCTTGCCTTGACATGAATGTACCTTGCCTGGCTGAGGGGTAGGGAAAGGGCAAGCAGACAAAGGGAAATATCATATGTCTTCCCTCAATATGTGCCTCAGGAGGAATACCTTGGCCCTTAGTAAAGGAAGGGAAAACTGAAGTAGAAGAAGTCAGAGAAGGAGACACACCAGGAGTGACTCAGGACTCTGAGAACCAAGCTGAGGGTTACAGAAAAGAGAACTGCTTAATGGGTGGTCAGGAGTTGTGGTATATATTAGGAGGAGCACTAGGACGTACATGCAACTAAAGCATCTGTGAATACTCTGTCAATAACGGTTGATGGGTGATAGGCAGGCTTTCTCAATAGAACAGCAACAACAACAACAAAAATTCAGAGGAAAACATTTTGGCCATCTCAAAACCAAAGGTAGTCACAGGGAGAAAAGGAGAGCATTATATTTGTTATTATCTATCCTTCTTGTAATGACAAGGGATTGGTTTCCGAAAATGTCCTTCTCTGAATTAGGTCTTTATCCTTGTGAATTCAAATCTACCCACCTCTTCCATCTCTGGAATCGATGAGAGGACCTGACAAGGCCTTCGCTAAATACTTTGAAGAGTGGCCCAAGAAAATGGCCTGGAACTGGCCTTCTGTGTGTTGGCAGGTGTTGGATTACTGCTTCAAATGCTTCCGTCACTACTAGAGAGCTGAGATTTTGTAAGTTTCCTTACCTAATCGTGGGAGTTTCTATGTGTCTGGGAATTTATGCTTTTCTCTCAGTTCTTGGATTTGCTAGCATAAATGTGTGGATGTGCCTCATAGGTTATTCTTTTTTCATTTCTACCACTTATCATTTGGTTTCATACTGTGAGCTGAGTGCTCGTCACCCTGTTTTTTCCCAGTAATGGTTTCAGAGTTTGTTCTTTTTTTTCAAACTGAAGTGTGGGAACTCCTGATTTTTTTCCTATTGGTTTGTTTGTATTTCCCTAATTTTGAGAATCACATGTATGATTTCTATTTTTCTGTTAACCCTGGAGTTCAGTTTTTCTTCATTCTGTTTCTTCAGTCATCCAGTTAGGTGGATTTCTCTTTTGGTGTTTTTAAATTTTGGAAATGCATGCATTTAACCCTATATGGTTTCCCCATAAAATGTTTTGGCATCCCCCATAAGTTTCTTGAATTTCCATTGTTCATGGCTCTTTCTGCTTTTCCTTTGGATTTACTTTCTTACATATTTTGCTAGTTCGTGAGTATGTTGTGTTTTCCAATTTTTAGTGTCTGGCTGTATTTCCATTTGAAAGTGATATCTTCCTATTTTCATACCTTCGTGATCATAAGTGCACAGGATAGGTTTTGACTTCTCTTCCATGAATTACAACTGGATTTGGACTGGAGCTCATGACCTGCGATAGACAAAGTTAGGTCTGTCCCTGGGAAGAACATATCTTATTGTCCTCAGAGACGCAATCTTTCTCATGGATCCCCAATGTTCAGGTGGTCTTGATAGCCCATGTGGACGTCTCTTATTCCTTAGCACCTTCCTATCGGACGATCTTTCCTGTGCTGAACGCGGATATCATAGTTCTCAACAGTATTGGATTAAAGTCACCATCTCCCTTATTCTCTGTTCATAGGCTTCCAACGTTTAGATACAACCTTGTCCGTGGTGTATATGTTGGCAATTCTTCCAGGTTTCTATTGTTTTGATGCTCCATCAAGACAAAACAACCTCCGATAATCTTTTGTCTCCTAAATACTTAAAATCACTCTCGCCTACTTAGGCACAAACACTTTTGCTCTCTTCTCCTTGGTAAGAGCATAACATACGTCTTCCCAATTTCTTCACTTGAAAGCTATGAGTACCTATATAGTCGAAGGAAATTTCCTACGGTCAACAGAAGGTCGAGCTTGTTTAATATTTGTTTTTTTCTTATGTTTTTTTTTCTAGCTTTTTTTTTTTTTTTTTTGAATTTCAACCACTCCTACAAAGTGTTTGTATTGACAGAAGATTTTAGTCCTAAATACTGAATGAATTATTGATAGGTAGTATCTAACTTTCTCATTTCGGTTGGCTTCTCACTTGGATTCTATTTGCCTTTCCCCTGTATGGTATTTTCTTTGGGTATGCTTCATTAGTACGATTACTCCCTTTCTACACACCTTTTGAATGTCTTATCCTTTTGTGTGTTCGTGTGTGTGCATATGCATGTGTTAATGTGTGTGTGGTCTGTGTGGTTTCACATAACACTTATTTTTAAAATACGAGTGATAGGAATTTGGTCTCTTATGGGTAGCAATCCAATTTGACATGGCTTGAAAACTCACATTCCATCAGTTTCAGGAAAATCTCCTGCAAGGAATGTCATCTCTTGTCCTCTTGAGAGAAACACGTGTTCTCACAAACTGCCTTTCAACAAACACCACCATTTGAGTTCTGCAAAGAGTCGTACTGTTTGTCCCAATAACCTTGCTTTTTCATACGTTTCTTGACTGTCATGAGTGAGTGAAATCGTCTCTTTGCTGTCTTTCAGGGAATGATAGATATGATGAAGCCCAATGCTCTCCGCAACACTGCCATATGAGACAAGTGGAAGAATTCATTCTTGCTTTTGTCTCAGTACGAATTTGCGGTGACATGGATAAAAGTGTGATGGTAGTAGTGTCTAATAACTTCATGCTTGTCTTCAGCCATGAAGGCAACAGGAAGATGACCACAACAACTGCAATGGGGGGGAAATTGACCTGAAGCCTACAAGGTAAACTCCACAGTGAAAGAGAAAGGAAGTCACAGAGATGATGGAAGAAGGTTGGAGACATGGGATCAGGGGATATTTGGTTGGTTGCTGGAATAGAGGGCCGTCAGGCCATACAGAGGACAAAGGCACAGGAGGCAGGGCACACTGTGAATCCACAAGGAACATGTTTCCCAGTGCTGTTGCCTATGAAACTTAGAGGGTCTGAACGGTACGAGTTCTTGACAACAGAGGCTTGGCAGACATCGAATCAAAAGTACACGTCTTTTTCCTGCATAGGACACCAACCAGAAACCAGGTGCAGACAGCCTTGAGACAATGATCAGAGACAATACCAGGAGATGCAGTGGGAAGATGGTGAGTCCTGGGAGTGCATCCGTGAAAGGCATTGATCGTGGAGGTGTCTCATGTGGACATCATAAATTTTGTGCTCTCGCAACAGCAGCATCAAGACAGAGCTACTGGCCAAGACAGGAAAGTGAGGACGTTGTCTGCCTACCCTGGAACACAAAATCCCAACCGTGGAAGATTTGGAGGACTGCATTCCTCAGTCCAAGATGCTTAGTTCAAGGAGTACAGACTCTTCCAGAGGGGACGAGTAGAAAGCATTGACCACATGTTCTTCTCTGAACACAGCATTCTGCAGGCCTGCATTCTGTTGAGGTGATGATTCCAGGGTCTTGGCATTGACTCTTGTCTCAGGTTCTCTCTCAGGGGCAAGTGGCATCTCCCTCTCTAGCCCCACCCCCTATTGGGATATTTCTGCCTCTCTGTCCAATGTGCCTGTGCATCGTTGGACAAGATAACAAGATTTCTTGGCCTGTCGTGTCTAAGATGCAATGAGGGATCCTTGCCTTTCTCCAGAGTCCGTAGAACTGCTGCTGACACTCACAACCGAACACTACGAATTGGGCCATGGAGAAGGTGACACCGACTCAGTTCTCAAAATGCCTTCGTGAGATACCCAGGTGGCTCCAGAAGTTTGGGACAGCATGTGGTTTTCTTGTACCACCCATGACTACTCCAGCCAGTATAGTGATAAGGTGTGGGTTGATGAGGCGTGGTTGCTATGACCTCAAGGCTTTGTGACATCAAAGATGCTGGCTTCACTGAAGCAGTTATCGCTCTCCCATGAACTTGGTGTCTTATGGCTTTAGGTAGGAAGCCTCAAGAAAGTCAGAACAAAAGCCTGCTGAACCTGATCAAGAAATCAGCTTGTCCAAAGTGGTTATTTCCCACTTCCCCTTTCTAGAGAGAAAGAGGAAAGAAAATGACATTCAGTATACCTTCCTTTAGGCCAACATATTACCAGAGACAGCAAGGTGTCCTATTTCCACTACAATTTCTAGAGATCTAAAGAAACAGTGAGGCCTCGCAGGTATGAGCAGCTCTCTGTAGGGTTTGTCATTCTGTGGGTGATAGCGTCCTTTCTCAGCATCTTTTTCCTTTGTTAGGTGATGACTAAGGAACGGAAAGTCCCTTTTAGAGGAAAACAAATGAGGGCATCGATATATGGTGCCGTCTATGTCCTCGCCTCCTAGTGTTCTGAAACACGCGGCTAAGGGATTAGGCCTCTGTCTACCTGGCTTTCAGTTAAAAACCATTGCAAAGTCTTCAAGGAGAGTGATATTATGCATCATAGCTAACACTTAAGGAAGAGGCCTGGACAGCACCCGTTCTCATCATTATTTAACTGTACTTGTTGTGGTAACGGGCATAGACATGTTGACCAAGTCTCTTTAGTCAAAAGGAATGGGACGGCCTATACCGACAACTTGCAAGGCCCATTCGAGCAGACCTTTGGAGTGAGCCACATGCCCTGGCAAGGTCTAGTGGATCAGGAAATTAAGGTCCATTTCGGCGCTACAGTATTCCTAAGCAGTCGAAGTGAATAAACCACTGGACCTTGCCTTGACATGAATGTCCCATGCCCTGCTGATGGGAAATGGAAAAGGCAAGCAGACAAAGGGAAATATCATATGGCTTCCCACAATAGGTGCCTCTGGAGGAATACCTTGGCCCTTAGTAAAGGAAGGAAAAAATGAAGGGGAAGATGTCAGCAATGGAGACCCACCAGGAGTGTCTCAGGAATTTGAGAACCAAGCTGAGGGTTACAGCAATGAGAACTGCCTAATGGTGTTCAGGAATTGTGGAATATATTAGGAGGAGCACTAGGAAGTACATGGAACTAAAGCATCCATGAATACTCTGTCAAAAACGGATGATGGATGATAGGCAGGCATTCTCAACAGTACAGCAACAACAACATCATAAATTCAGAGGAAAACAATCTGGCCCTCTCAAAACCAAAGGTATTCACTGGGAGAAAAGGAAAGAATGATATTTTTTTATTATATTTCCTTATTGAAAAGACATGGGATTGGTTTCCTAAAATGTCCTTCTCTGAATTGGGTTTTTATTCTTGTGAATTAGAGTTTACCCGCCTCTTCCATCTCTGGAATCCTTGAGAGGACATGACAATGCCTTTGCTAAATACCTAGATTGTGGCCCAGGAGAATGCCTTGGACCTGGCCTTCTGTGTGTTTGCAGGTGTTGGATTACTGCTTCAAACACTTCAGTCAATACTAGAGAGATGAGATTTTGTAGGTTTCCTGACCTAATCTTGGGATTTTCTATGTGTGTGGTAATTTTTCCTTTTCTCTCAGTTCTTGGATTTGCTAGCATTAATGTGTGGATGTGCCTCTTAGGTTATTCTTTTTTCCTTTGACATGTTGCCTCTTAGGTTATTCTTTTTTTCTTTGACATGTTGTCATGTGGTTCCATACTGTCAGTTGTGTGCTTCTCACCCTTTTTTTTTTCCCTGTGTGCTTCTCACCATTTTTTTTTCCAGTAATGTCTTCTGCGGTTTGTTCGTGTTTTCAAAACTGAATTGTAAGATCTCCTTATTTTTTTCCTATTGGTTTGTTTGTATTTCCTTTATTTGATAATCACATGTATGATTTCTATTTTTCTGTTAACTCTGGTGTTTGGTTTTTCTTCATTCGGTTGCTTCAAACGTCCAGTTAGATGGCTTTCTTTATCGGTGTTTTTAAATTTTGGAAATGCATGCCTTTAACCCTATATGGTTTCCCCATACAATGTTTGGGCACCATCCTCTAAATTTCTTGACATTCCTTTGTTCATGGCTCTTTCTTCTTTTCCTTTGGATTTTCTTTCTTGCATTCATTGCTAGTTCGTGAGTAGTTGTGTTTTCCAACTTTTATGGTATGGCTATATTTCTTATTTGGAAGTGATATCTTCCTGTTTTTTTTACCTTCGTGATCATAAGTGCCCACGATAGGTTTTGATTTCTCTTCCATGAATTACGACTGTATTTGGACTCGAGCTCCTGACCTGCGATAGACAAAGATAGGTCTGCCACTGGGAAGAACATTTCTTATTGTCCTCAGAGATGCAATCTTACTCATGGATCCCCATTTTCTAGTGGTCTCAAGAGCCCTTGTGGACATCTTTTCTTCCTTAGCTCCTTCCCATTCATATGATCTGTCCAATGCTTAACGTGGATATAATAGTTCTCAACAGTATTGGATAAAATTCGCCATCTTCCTTCCTGTGTGATCATAGGCTTCCAACGTTTATATACACCATTGTTCTTGGTGTATGTGTTGGCAATTCTTCCAGGTTTTGTTGTTTTGATGCTCCATCAAGACAAAACACCTTCCGCTAATCTTTTGTCTCTCAAAGGCATATATCATTCTCGCTGATTTAGGTACAAACACTTTGGCCATGTTCTCCCTGGCAAGACCATATCCTGGGTCTTCCCAATTTCTTTTCCTGAAAGCTTTGCATATCTTTATAGTCAAAAGAAATCTCCTATGGGCAACAGAAGGTCGAGCTTGTTTAATATTTTTTGTTTTCTTATGGATCTTTTCTACCTTTTTTTTTTTTAAATCTAAAACACTGCCACAAACTGTTGTACTGATGGAGACTCTTTAGTCCTGAATACTGAAGGAATTATTGATAGGTAATAGTTCACTTTCTCATTTCTGTTGGCTTATCATTGTATTCTATTTGCCTTTCCCCTTAATGTATTTTCTTTGGGGTTGCTTCATTGGTAAAATTCCTCCCTTCCTCCCCATCTATGGCATGTCTTATCCTTCTTTGTATTCATGTTTGTGTGCATGTGAATGTGTTAATGTGTGTGTGGTCTGTGTGTGTTTCACATAACACTTATGATTAAATTTCGAAGGATAGGAATTCAGTCTCTTATGGGTAGCAATTAAAATTGACATACCTTGAAACCTCACTTTCCATCAGTTTGGGGAAAATCTTCTGTGAGGATTGTCATCTCTTGTCCTCTTCGAGAAACAGGTGTTCTCACAAAACTGCCTTTAAACAAACACCACCATTTGAGTTCCTCATTAGAGTCGTACTGTTTGTCCCAATACCCTTGCTTTTTCGTATGTTCCTTGACTGTCATGAGGGAGTGAAATCATCTGTTTGTTGTCTTTCTGAGAATGATAGATGTGACGAAGCCCAATGCTCTCCGCAAAACTGCCATATGAGACAAGTGGAAGAATTCATTCTTACTTATGTCTCAGCCTTAATTTGCAGTGACATGGAGGACAGTGAGATGGTAGTAGTGTCTAATAACCTCGTGCTTGTCTTCAGCCATGAAGGCAACAGGAAGATGACCATAGCAACTGCATTGGGGTCGAATTTTACCTGAAGTCTACAAGGTAAACTCCATAGCTAAAGAGAACGGAAGTTGCAGAGATGATGGGATAAGGTAGGAGACATAGCAGGGGTGATTTGGTTGGTTTGTGGATCAGAGAGCCGTGAGCCCATGCAGAGGGTAAAGGCACAGGAGAGCAGGGCACATTGAGAACCCACAAGGACCTGTCTCCCAGTGCCCTTGGCTGTGACACGCAGATGGTCTGAAGGGCACGAGTACCTGACAACACAAGTCTTGAGGGCTGGTGTTTTCAGCTCAGCAGGCTTGGCAGTCATCGACTCGAATGAACACCGTCAGTTTCCCTCATAGGTCACCAACAAGCAAGCAGGTGCAGGAGCCTGGAGACAATGATCAGAGACAATATCAGGAGACGCAGTGGGAAGATGGTGAGTCCTGGGAGTGCATCCGTGAAAGGCAGTGTTTGTGCAGATGTCTCAATGGGGACATAAAAATTTTGGGCTCTCGCACTAGCAGCATCAAGACAGAGCTACTGGCCAAGAGAGGTAGTTCATGACATTGGATGCCTACCCTGCCAACACGAGATCCCAACCGTGGAACACTTGGAGGACTGCTTTCCTCAGTCCAAGGTGCTTTGTCTAGGAGAAAAGACTCTCCCATAGGGGACGAGAAGAAAGCATTGACCACATGTTCTCTCTGAACACAGCATTCGGCAGCCCTGTGTTCTGTTGAGTTGATGATTCCAGGGTCTTGGCATTGACTCCTGTCTCAGGTTCTCTGACAGGGGCAAGTAAGATTCTCCTTCTCCAGCTCCACCCCCTGATTGGGATCTCTCTACCTCTCTGTCCAATACATGCATGCGCATCGTTGGACAAGATAACAAAGACAAAACCAGTGCACAATAATTGACTGGGGCCAGAGGATGTTTTCTTGAATTTGGACCTAGACTCCTATGAAGGGCAACCAGGTACCGAGATCCTCCCACCATCCTAAAATGCCCGACCTTCCCTCGGATTTCCCTTGTTCATTCTCCTGTTCTATGTTCCTGGATCTCATAAATAACCTGCAGCATCCGCTGTCGTGCTGTACTGACCCCTTGTTTACACAGTGTGCATCCTCTCGGGCTCCATTGGAATGTGCCCATCTTCCGCCAGAGGCACTGTTTGCTTATCGCATGAAACCATGTAGGATTTGTCATGAGAGGGTGAAGGCAGGCTTGTGCTGCCACATCTCCATGCAGTTCCACAGAGAGTAGCTGCTCCACCCTGAGGGAGTGCTTCAGGTACTTCACATTCGAAACCTCTTCAATTGTCCTTTTGGACATACAGGTTGTCTTCATGAAACGGGCACAAAAGGCTTTCAGATGGCTTCGCTTGGGCTATGGGTCTCTTACAACAGGCTCTCTGTTGGGTCCTGTGGACTCCAAGAACATGAGTCCATCCTGGACCTAAGGTTCTAGGGTGTAGAGTCTGCCTTGGATGCATGGTCATTTTGGAAGATTGGGAGTCCTTGTTGGCACCACTTTTGGAGATGCTTGAGGTACTTGTGTCCTCGCTGTGGAAGACTCCAGACATGTCTTTGGCACAGTTGCGGGGGTTCACTTTGAGCTTTCCTTGGGTGTCCGTTTTCCTCTTCAGAGCTCTGTGATTGGGTGGGAGGGCCTCACCCTTTTGCAGGGCTCGGATTTCCTCCCCTGAGCCTATGCTTTCAGTCTGATTGTTCCTTGGCCTGTCGTGGCTAAGATGGAATGAGGGATTCGTGCCTTTCTTTGAATTCCAGTGGGCTGGTGTGACAGTCACGACCAAACACTGCAACTTGGGCCTTGGAGAAGGTGATACCGTTCACTTTGAAAATGCCTTGATGAGAGACCCAGGCAGCTCCAGGGATTTGGAACTTCTTGGGGTCTTCTTGACCCACCCATGATTACTCCAGCCAAGTGTAGTGATCAGGCGTGGGTTGATGAGTAGTGGTTGCTATGAACTCCAAGCTTTGTGACATCACAGATGCTGGCTTCACTGATGCAGCTGTCCCTTTACGATGATATAGGTGTCATATGGCTTTAGTTAGGAAGCCCCGGGAAGGACAGAACAAGAGCCCTCTGAACCTGGTCAAGAACTCAGCTTTATTGTGTGTGTATGTCTCACATCCCCTTTCTAGAGACAAAGAAGAAAGAAAATGAATTCAGCATACCTGCCTTTAGGCCAACATATCCCTGAGACAGCAATGTCACTTATTTCCACTACAATTTCTAGAGATCTCAAGAAACAGTGCAGCCTCGCGAGAATGAGCAACTCAACATGGGGTTGTCATCCTGTGGGTGAAAGCGTTCTTTGTCAGCGTCTTTGCCAATGTGTCAGTGTTTACTATGGGACGGAAAGTCCCTTTTTGAGGAGAAATGTGAGGGCATCGATATATGGTGCTGTCTGTATCCTCGTCCCCTAGTGTCTGAAACACGCAGCTAAGGAATTAGGCCTCTGTCTACCTGGCTTTCCCTGAAACACATTTGCAATGTCTTCAAGGAGAGTGACATTCTGCATCAGAGCTAACTCTTAATGAGGAGGCCTGTACATCACCCGTCATCATCATTAGTTAACTGTACTTGTTGTGGTAACGGGTATAGACATGTTGCCCATGTCTCTTTAGTCAGAAGAAAAGATACGGCGTATACCGAAGTCTTTAAGGCCCATTCGAGCAGACATTTGGAGTGAGCCGCAATGCCCTTGCAAGGACTAATGGATCAGGAAGTTTGGGTCCATTTCTGCACCACAGTATAACTCAACCGTCTAAGTGAATGAACCCCAGGACCTTGCAATGAAATGAAGGCCCATGCCTGGCTGATGGGAAATTGAAAGGGCAAGCAGAGAAAGGGAAATATCATAAGGCTTCCCAATATGTGCATTTCCAATTTGAAAGTGATATTTTCCTGTTTTCATACCTTCGTGATCATAAGAGAACAGGATAGGTTTTGACTTCTCTTCCATGAATTACCACTGGATTTTCATTCGAGCTCATAACCTGGGATAGACAAGGTTAGGACTATTGTGGGAAGAACATATGTTATTGTCCTCAGAGATGCAATCTTACTCATTGATCCTCAAAGTTCAGGTTGTCTTGAGAGTGCATGTGGACGTCTTTTATTCCTTATCTCCTTCCCATCCAGATGTTCTGTCCTGTGCTTATTGTGGATATCATAGTTCCCAACAGTATTGGATTAAAGTCACCATCTCTCTTCCAGTCTGTTCATAGCCTTCCAACGTTTAGATACACCCTTGTTCGTGGTGTATATGATGGCAATTCTTCCAGGTTTCTGTTGTTTTGATGCTCCATCAAGACAAAAGCCCTTCCGCTAATCTTTTGTCTCTTGAAGGCAAAAAATCACTCTCGCTGACTTAGGTACAAACACTTTGGCTCTCTTCTCCTTGGCAAGAGCATAACCTACGTCTTCCCAATTTCTTCACTTGCAAGCTATGAGTATCTTTATAGACGAAGAAAATCCTCTATGGGCAACAGAAGGTCGATCGTTTTTAATATATGTGTTTTCTTGTGGATCTTTTCTACCTTGTTTTTGTTTTGTTTTGGAATTTAAACCACTCCTACTAACTGTTTGTATTGACGGGAGACTTTAGTCCTGAATACCGAATGAATTATTGATAGGTAATAGTTCACTTTCTCATTTCAGTTGGCTTCTCAATGGATTCTATTAGCCTTTCCCCTTTATGGTATTTTCTTTGCGGTTGCTTCATTAGTACGGTTCCTCGCTTCCTCCCCATCTTTTGCATGTCTTAAGTTTTTGTGTGTTCTTGTGTGTGCATGTGCATGTTTTAATGTGTGTTGGTCTGTGTATGTTTCACATAACAGTTATTATTAAAATATTAGAGTTATGAATTACGTCTCTTATGGGTAGCAATTCTATTTGACTGCTTTGAAAACTCACATTCCATCCGTTTCAGGAAAATCTTCTGCAAGTAATGTCATCTCTTGTCCTCTTCGAGAAACACGTGTTCTCACAAAACTGCCTTCAAACAAACACCAGCATTTGAGTTCATAAGAGTCGTACTGTTTGTCCCAATACTCTTGCTTTTTCATATGTTTCTTGACTGTCATGAGGGAGTGAAATCTTCTGTTTGTTGTCTTTCTGAGAATGATAGATGTGACGAAGCACAATGCTCTCTGCAACACTGCCATATGAGACAAGTGGGAGAATTCATTCTTGCTTATGTCTCAGTACGAATTTGCTGTGACATGGAGGATAGTGAAATGGTAGAAGTGTCTAATAACTTTATGCTTGTATTCTGCCATTAAGGCAACAGGTAGATGACAACAACAACTGCAATGGGGTGGAAATTGACCTGAAGACTACAAGGTAATCTCCACAGCGAAAGAGAACGGAAGTCGCAGAGATGATGGGAGAATTTGGAGACATGGCTCAGATCAGGGGAGATTTGGTTGGTTCGTGGATCAGAGGGCCATGAGCCCATGCAGAGGACAAAGACACAGGAGAGCAGGACGCACTGGGAACCCACAAGAAACCTGTTTACTATTGTCGATGGCTGTGACATGCAGAGGGTCTGGAGGGCAGGAGTACATGACAAAACAAGTCTTGAGCCCTGGAGTTTTCAGATCAGTAGGCTTGTGAGACATCGACTCGAAATTACACCATCTTTTTCCTGCTTAGAAAAGGCAAAATGATGTACTATGAAATTGAGCTTAGTGAATCTCCACTTAATTGAAAGAGGTGTCTCTTGTAGGACAAGTAAGAGTGAGAGAAAGAAAAGAGCCCTGAACGTAGATTGGAGAAATTGGGGCTGAAAACGGCCCTCATCTGGGAGCAGAGACAGAGGTCCAGAATCAGGGGCACCAAGAACTTCCATCACCTTCCAAAGAAGCAGAGCACCAAAAGACATAGTGCCATTCCCCTTGGAAAATCTAGGCATGGAGGTATTCTCTTTAGGCAAATAGGCATCAGAGAATAGTTTGTTCATAGCCAAGTCACTGACTTCAAGAAGAAAAGCTATACCAGCTCTCGAAGCAGGCCGGATAGCTCAATAACAGCAGCCCAAGCCAAATCCTTATCCCCTGCATTTCTGAAGAATAACAGAGCAGCAGTTCTTGTCTAGAACCAGGAGGTATTCAGAAGTCAATGGTTGGGTCCCGGGATGTGTCCATCAGTTCAGAGACGGCCTTCATATCAACTCATGATTTCTGGGTCTAGGCATTGAATCTGGTCTCAAATAAGCTTCTCCCTCTCCTGCTCCACCCCCTGACTGGGATGACTATGACTTTCTGTCCAATACGAGCATGTGCATTGTTGGACAATATAACAAAACAAAACCAGTGCACAATAATTGACTGAGGCCTGAGTATGTTTTATTGAATTTTGACCTAGCTTCCTATGGAGGTCAGACAGGTACAGAGAGCCTCCCACCATCCTTAAATGCCCAACCTTCGCTCAGAGCTCCTTGTTCATTCTCCTGTTCTTTGTCATTTTGGATCTCCTCACCAATCACAGCATCCGATGTCTGTATTGCTGTACTGACCCTGTGTTGACACATTGTGCATCCTCCCGGGGCTCAATTGTAACATGCCCATCTTTCACAAGAGGCACTGTTTGCTTATCACATGAAGCCAATGGGGGATGGTCATGAGAGGTGAACGCAGGCTGGTGCTGCCACATCTCCATGCAGTTTCACAAAGGGTAGCTGCTCCACCCTGAGGGGGTGCTCCAGGTTCTTCCACATTCGAATCCTCTTCAATGTGTCCTTTCCGAAATACACGTTGTCTTCCTGAAACAGGCATGAAAGTCTTTCAGATGGCTTCACTTGGGCTAAGGGTCTCTTCCATATTCTCTCCGTTGGCTCCTGTGGACTCCAAGTACATGAGGCCATCCTGGACATAAGGTCTAGGGTGTAGATTCTGCCTTGGATGCATGGTTTTGGAAGATGGGATGCCTTTTTGGCACCGTTTCTAGAGAAGCTCGAGGTACTCGTGTCCTGGCTGTAGAAGAATCTAAACATGTCTTCACCATGGTTCCGTGGGTTCACTTTGAGCTTTCCTTGGGTGGCCCTTTTCCTGTTCAGGAGCTCTGAATTTGGGTGTAAAGGCCTCACCCTTGCACAGGGCTCGGATATCCTTCCCTGAGGTTTTGCTGACGGTCTGATTTTTTCTTGGTCTGTCATGGCTAAGATAGAATGAAGGATGCTTTTCTTTTTCCGGAGTCCAGAGGGTTGGTCCTGACAGTCACGACCACACACTACAAATTGGGCCATGGAGAATGTGACACCAACTCACTTCGCAAACTACCATGGTGAGGGACCCAGGTGGCTCCAGCAGTTAGGGACGGCTTAAGGTCCTCTTGCCGCACCCATGAATACTCCAGCCACGTGTCGTAATCTGGCGTGGGTTGATAAGTAGTGCTTTCTATGACGTCAAACCTTAGTGACATCACAGATTTGGCTTCACTGAAGCAGCTGTCCCTCTCCCATGACCTTGGTGTCCTATGGCTTATGTCAGAAGCCCCCCAACAAAGGCAGAACAAGATCCCTCTGAGCTTGAACAAGAACTCAGGTTGTCTTGTGGGATAATGTCCAACTTCCCCTTTCTAGAGACAAAGAGGAAAGAAAATGACATTCAGTATACTTTCCTTTAGGCCAACATGTCCCCGGAGATGGCAAGTTGTCCTCTTTCCAATACAATTTCTAGAGATCTCAAGAAACGGTGAGGCTTCCTGGGTTGAGCGCTCTCCGTGGAGTTTGTCATCCTGTAGGTGAGAGCCTCTTTTGTCAGCATCTTTTGCTTATGGGTCAGTGATAACTAAGGGACGGAAAGAACCATTCAGGGAAAAGGTGAGGGCATCGATATATGGTGCTGTCTGTGGCCTCGTCTCCTAGTGTTCTGAAACACGCAGCTAAGGGATTTGCCCTCTGTCTACCCTGCTTTAACTTAAAAAACTTTGCAAAGTCTTCAAGGAGAGGGATATTCTGCATCAGAGCTAACTCTTAAGAAAGAGGTCTGGACCACACCCGTTGTCATCATTAGTTAACTGTACTTTTTGTGGTAACGTGTATAGACATGTTGACCAAGTCTCTTTAGTCAGAAGGAAAGGGACGGCCTATACCGATGGCTTCCAAGGCCCATTTGAGCAGACCTTTGTAGGGAGCCACAATGCCCTTGCAAGGACTAGTGGTTCAGGAAGTTTGGGTCCATTTCTGCACCACAGTATTCCTCAGGCTTCGAAGTGAATGAAACCCTGGACCTTGCCTTGACATGAATGACCCTTGCCTGGGTAAGGGGTAATGGAAAAGGCAAGAAGACAAAGGGAAATATCATATGGCTTTTCTCAATATGTGCCTCAGAAGGAATACCTTGGCCCATAGTAAAGGAAGGGAAAACTGAAGGGGGAAGAAGTCAGAGAAGGAGAACCATCAGGAGTGACTCAGGACTCTGAGAACCAAGCTGAGTGTTACAGAAAAGAAAACTGCTTAATCGGTGTTCAGGAGTTGTGGCATATATTTGAGGAGCTCTAGGACGTACATGCAACTAAAGCATCCGTGAATACTCTGTCAATAATGGTTGATGGATGATAGGCAGGCTTTCTCAACAGAACAGCAACAACAAAAACAAAAATTCAGAGGAAAACATTCTGGCCCTCTCAAAAGCAAAGGTAGTCACAGGGAGAAAAGAATAGCATTATATTTTTTATTATCTTTCCTTATTGAAATGACATGGGTGGGTTTCCGAAAATGTCCTTCTCTGAATTAGGTCTTTATCCTTGTGAATTCGAGTCTACCCACCTCTTCCATCTCTGGAATCGATGAGAGGACATGACAAGGCTTTGGCTAAATATTAGAAGAGTGGCCCAGGAAAATGACTTGGACCTGGCCTTCTGTGTGTTGGCAGCTGTTGGATTACTGATTCAAAGGCTTCAGTCACTACTATAGAGCTGAGATTTTGTAGGTTTCCTGACCTAATCTTGGAAGTTTCTATGTGTCCCGGAATTTATACTTTTCTCTCAGTTCTTGGATTTGCTAGCATAAATGTGTGGATGTCCATCTTAGGTTAATCTTTTTCCATTTCTTCCACTTGTCATTTGGTTTCATACTGTCAGCGGTGTGCTTGTCTCGCTTTGTTTTCCCAGTAATGGCTTCGACAGTTTGTTCTTGTTTTCAAACCGAAGTTTGGGATCTCCTGATTTTTTTTTTTTTCTAATGGGTTGTTTGTATTTCCTTAATTTTGAGAATCACATGTATGATTTCTATTTTTCTGTTAATTCTGGAGTTCGGTTTTTCTTCATTCTGTTCCTTCAGTCGTCCAGTTAGGTGGCTTTCTTTATCAGTGTTTTTAAATTTTGGAAATGCATGCATTTAAACCCTATATGGTTTCCCCATAAAATGTTTTTGCATCATCCCATAAGTTTCTTGACATTCCTTTGTTAAGGGCTCTTTCTGCCTTTACTTTGGATTTTCTTTCTTGCATATTTTGCTAGTTCGTGAGTGTGTTGTGTTTTCCAACTTTTAGCGTCTGGCTGTATTTCCAATTTGAAAGTGATATCTTCCTGTTTTCATACCTTCGTGATCATAAGTGCACAGGATAGGTTTTGACTTCTCTTCCAGGAATTACCACTGGATTTGGACTCGAGCTCATGGCCTGCGATAGACAAAGTTAGGTCTGCCGCTGGGAAGAACATATCTTATTGTCGTCAGAGACGAAATCTTACTCATGGATCCCCAATGTTCCAGTGGCCTCAAGAGCCCTTGTGGACGTCTTTTCTTTCTTAGCTCCTTCCCTTTCAGATGATCCGTCCTGTGCTTAACGTGGATATTATACTTCCCAACAGTATTGGATTAAAGTCGCCATCTCCCTTCCTGTCTGTTTATAGGCTTCCAACGTTTAGATACACCCTTGTTCGTGGTGTATATGTTGGCAATTCTTCCAGGTTACTGTTGTTTTGAAGCTCCATCAAGACAAAACACCTTCCGCTAATATTTTGTCTCTCGAAGGCATATAATCACTCTCGCTGATTTAGGCACATACACATTTTCTCTCTTCTCCTTGGCAATAGCATAACCTACGTCTTCCCAATTTCTTCACTTGCAAGCTATGACTATCTTTATAGTCGTGGAAAATCTCCCATGGGCAACAGAAGGTCGAGCTTTTTAAATATTGTTTTCTTATGGATGTTTTCTACCTTTATTTGTTTGTTTGTTTTCGAATTTCAACCACTCCTACAAACTGTTTGTATTGACGGGAGACTTTGGTTCTGAACACTGAACGAATTAAAGATAGGTAATAGTTCCCTTTCTCATTTCGGTTGGCTCTCACTTGGATTCTATTTTTCTTTCCCCTTTATGGTATTTTCTATGGGTTTGCTTCATTGGTACGATTCTTTGCTTCCTCCCCATCTCTTGCATGTCTTATCCTTGTGTGTGTTCATGTGTGTGTGCATGAGCATGTGATTATGTTTGTGTTGTCTGTGTGTGTTTCAAATAATACTTATTATTAAAATATGAAAGATAAGAATTCAGTCTCTTTTGTGTAGCAATTAAATTTGATATGTATTGAAAACTCACAATCCATCAGTTTCAGGAAAATCTCCTACAAGGAATGTCATCCCTTGTCCTCTTTGAGATACACGTGTTCTCACAAAACTGCCTTCTAATAAACACCACCATTAGAGTTCCTCATTAGAGTCATACTGTTAGTCCTGATACTAACAGTTAGTCCTGATCAGTATTTTTTGTTTGTTTCTTGACTGTCATGAGTTAGTGAAATCGTCTGTTTGTTGTCTTTCTGAGAATGATAGATGTGACGAAGCCCAATGCTCTCCGCAACACTGTCATATGAGACAAGTGGAAGAATTCATTCTTGCTTAAGTCTCGGTACGAATTTCTGGTGACATGGAGGACGGTGAGATGGTAGTAGTGTCTAAATACCTCATGCTTGTCTTCAGCCATGAAGGCAACAGGAAGATGACCATGACAACTGCAGTGGGGTGGAAATTGACCTGAAGCCTACAAGGTAAACTCCAAGTGAAAGAGAACGGAAGTCGTAGAGATGATGGGAGAAGGTTGGAGACATGGCTCAGGGAAGATTTGGTTGGTTCTTGGATCAGAGGCCATGAGCCCATGCAGAGGAACAAGGCACAGGAGAGCAGGGTACACTGGGAACCCACAAGGAATCTGTTTGACAGGGCTGTTGGCTGTGACACACATAGGGCATGAGTATTTGACAACACAAGTCTTGAGGGATGGAGTTCTCAGATCAGCAGGCTTGGCAGACATCGACTTAAAGGAACACCATATTTTCCTCCATATGACAACAACAAACAACCAGGTGCAGACATCCTGGAGAAAATGATCAGAGACAATACCAGGAGACGCAGTGGGAAGATGGTGAGTCGTGGGAGTGCATCCGTGAAAGGCAGTTTTCCTGGAGATGTCTCAATGTGGACATAATAAATTTTGGGCTCTCACACCAGCAGCATCAAGACAGAGCTACTGGCCAAGACAGGTAGGTGAGGACATTGGCTACCTAAAGTGCCAAAACGAAATCCCGTACGTGGAACACTTGGAGAACTGCCTTCCTCAATCCAAGATTCTTAGTCCAAGGAGAACAGACACTCCCATAGGGGTTGAGAGGAAAGAACTGACCACATGTTCTCCTCTGTTCACAGCATTCTGCATGCCTACGTTCTGTTGAGTTGGTGGAATGTCTCCTGACACAGGCACACCAGCGCCCAGCAAGGTGAACCTCAGCGTATTCATCCCGGACCCCTAACACAAAAAACGGTAGGAAAGGAGAGCCACTGCAATTGAGTTGTCTCAAGAACAGGGTCAGCCACAGCAAAAACAGATGGCATGCATGCCACATACACACACACAAACACAGACACACACGCACTCAAGAAACCTTAATGGCCTGCCCTGGATAAATCCTGGATATCTTTTCCTAAATAAAATACCCTCAGGTTAGAAAACAGAATGAGTTTTTCGAATACAGAGAGGAGACAGAGACATAGACCCATAGCAAAAATGGAAGAATCAATTCATGCACAAGTAAAAGAACATGAAATGATCATGGCTAGGCAATCGGAGTGAAACCTCTACATAGAACACGCCCGATGCGGGATTGAAAGCAGCGGCCTGGATAATCGCTGTACATCAGAAAGCATAGAAGATATCAAAGAGTCTCGAACCACAGAGATAAAACTGATAAAGATAAAAGCACCTAAAGAGCACCTGAAGAGAAGATTGGTAGGAGACTGGATGCAAAGTCCGGGAACATGGTAGAAGTGGAGGATACAATTAGGACCGGGAAGCAAAAGCCTATAAAATAAGGATGCAAATTCTAAGAGAGAAGGCAGAATGATGGAACTTGATAATGAACTTATGGAATCTCCAAGGAATTGAAGAGGTGCCTCTTGTAGTAGAAGTAAGAGTGAGAGAAAGAAAAGAGGGCTGATCCTAGATTGGAGAACACGGGGCTGAAAAGGACCCTCATTGGGGAGCAGAGACAGAGGTGCAGAATCAGAGGCACAGAGGACAGGATCAAGAACCTGATCAAGAACTCAGGATGTCTTGTGGGTTAATGTCCAACTTCCCCATTCTGGAGACATAGAGGAAGGAAAATGACATTCAGTATAAATTCCTTTAGGCCAGAGCACCAAAAGACATAGTGTCATTCCCCCTGGAAAATCTAGGCATGGAGGTTTTCTCTTTAGGCAAATAGGCATCGAAGTATAGTTTGTCCATAGCCCAGTCACTGACTTCAAGAGGATAAGCTATACCAGCTCTCGAAGTAGACCAGAGAGATCAAGCAACACCTGACCAAGCCAATATCCTTAACCCTGCCTTTCTGTACAAGGACAGAGCAGCGTTTATAGTCTAGAACCAGGAGGTATTCAGAAGTCAATGGTTGGGTCCCGGGTTGTGTCCATCAGTTCAGAGGCGGCCTTCAGATCAACTCATGATTACAGGGTCTTGGCATTGAATCTGATCTCAGGTTATCAGCTCTGGATCAAGTAAGCTCCTCCCTCTCCAGCTCCACACCCTGATTGGGATCTCTCTGCCTCTCTGTCCAATACGTGCATGTGCACATTGGACAAGATAAATATTGACAATAATTGACTGGGGCCAAAGGATGTTTTATTGAATTTGGACCTAGTTTCCTATGGAGGGCAGCCAGGTACAGAGAACCCCCCACCATCCTAAAATGCCCGACCTTCGCTCGGAGCTCCCTTTTTCATTCTCCTGTTCTTTGCCTTCCTGGATCTCCTCACTAACCTGCAGCATCCACTCTCTGTCGCGCTGTACTTAGCCCTTCTTAACACATTGTGCATCCTCTCGGGTCTCCATTGGAACATGCCCATCTTCCACAAGAGGCACTGTTTGCTTATCGCATGTAACCATTTGGGGGATGGTCATGAGAGGTTGAAGGCAGGCTTGTGCTGCCACATCTCCATGCAGTTCCACAGAGGGTAGCTACTCCACCCTGAGGGACTGCTCAAGGTTCTTCCACATTCAAATCCTCTTCAATGCGTCCTTTTGGACATACAAGTTGTCTTCCTGAAATGGGCACAGAAGTCTTTCAGATGGCTTCACTTGGGCTATGGGTCTATTCCAACATGCTCTCCATTGGCTCCTGTGGACTCCAAGAACATGAGTCCGTCTGGACCTAAGGTTCTATGGTGGAGAGTCTGCCTTGGATGCATCGTCTTTTTGGAAGATTGGGAGGCCTTGTTGGCACCATTTCTGGAGACGCTCGAGGTAGGAGACTCGAGACATGTCTTTTGCACGGTTGCATGGGTTCACTTTGAGCTTCCCTTGGGTGGCCCTTTTCCTGTTCAGATGCCCCGTGATTAGGTGTGAGGGCCTCACCCTTGCACAGAGCTCAGATTTCCTCCACTGAGGCTTTGCTTGCAGACTGTTAGTTTCTTGGCCAGTCGTGGATAAGATGCAAATAGGGATCCTTACCTTTTTCCGTGGTCCAGAGGGCTGGTGCAGACACTCACGACCAAACACCAAGAATTGGGCCATGGAGAAGGTGACAATGACTTGCTTTGCAAACTGCCTTGGTGAGAGACCCAGGCGGCTCCAGCGGTTTGGGACGGCTTGGGGTCCTCTTATCCCACCCATCACTACTCCAGGCAAGTGTAGTGATCAGGCCTGGGTTGATGAGGAGTGGTTGCTATGAACTCAAAGCTTTGTGACATCACAGATGCTGGCTTCACTGAAGAAGCTGTCACTCTCCCATGACATTGGTGTCCTATGGCTTTAAGTCGGAAGTCCCAGATAGACAGAACAAGAGCCCTCTGAACCTGATCAAGAACTCAGGATGTCTTGTGGGTTAATGTCCAACTTCCCCATTCTGGAGACATAGCGGAAGGAAAATGACATTCAGTATAAATTCCTTTAGGCCAACATATCCCCGGATACAGCAAGGTGTCCTTTTTCAATACAATTTCTAGATATCTCAAGAAAAGGGGAGGCCTCGCGGCTATGAGCAGCTCTCCCTGGGGTTTGTCGTCCTGTGTGTGAGAGCATACCTGTCAGCGTCTTTAGCCTATAGGTCAGTGATGACTTAGGAACGGACAGTCCCCTTCCGAGGTATAAGGTGAGCGCATCGATAGATGGTGCCATCTGTGGCCTCGTCGCCTAGTGTTCTGAAACACGTGGCTAAGGGATGAGGCCTCTGTCTACCTGGATTTCCCTTAAATACCTTGGCAAAGTCTTCGAGGAGAGTGACATTCTGCATCAGAGCTAACTCTCAATGAAGAGGCCTGGACCAAACCCATTGTCATTATTAGTTATCTGTACTTGTTGTGGTAACGGGTATAGACATGTGGACCAAGTCTCTTTCGTCAGAAGGAAAGGGACGAGTGATAATTTGACTTCTTCTTTGCCGATTTGGATGCCTTTAATTTCCTTTTGTTGTCTGATTGCTGAGGTTAGGACCTCTAGTACTATGTTGAATAGCAGTGGTGATATTGGACATCCCTGCCGTGTTCCTGACCTTAGCGGAAAAGCTTTCAGTTTTTCTCCATTGAGAATGATATTTGCGGTGGGTTTTTCATAGATGGCTTTGATGATATTGAGGTATGTGCCCTCTATCCCTACACTTTAAAGAGTTTTGATCAGGAAGACAACTGACAGAATGGGAGAAGATATTTGCAAGCGACATATCAGATAAAGGACTAGTGTCCAGAATCTATAAAGAACTTAGCAAACTCAACACCCAAAGAACAAATAATCCAATCAAGAAATGGGCAGAGGACATGAACAGACATTTCTGCAAAGAAGACATCCAGATGGCGAACAGACACATGAAAAAGTGCTCCATATCACTCGGCATCAGGGAAATACAAATCAAAACCACAATGTGATATCACCTCACACCAGTCAGAATGGCTAAAATCAACAAGTCAGGAAATGACAGATGCTGGCGCGGATGCGGAGAAAGGGGCACCCTCCTACACTGTTGGTGGGAATGCAAGCTGGTGCAACCTCTCTGGAAAACAGCATGGAGGTTCCTCAAAATGTTGAAAATAGAACTGCCCTATGACCCAGCAATTGCACTATTGGGTATTTACCCTAAAGATATAAACGTAGTGATCCAAAGGGGCACGTGTACTCGAATGTTTATAGCAGCAATGTCCACAATAGCCAAACTATGGAAAGAACCTAGATGTCCATCAACAGATGAATGGATCAAGAAGATGTGGTATATATACACAATGGAATACTATGCAGCCATCAGAAGAAATGAAATCTTGCCATTTGCGATAACATGGATGGAACTAGAGCGTATCATGCTTATCGAAATAAGTCAAGCAGAGAAAGACAACTATCACATGATCTCCCTGATATGAGGAAGTGGTGATGCAACATGGGGGCTTAAGTGGGTACGAGAAGAATAAATGAAAGAAGATGGGATTGGGAGGGAGACAAACCATAAGTGACTCTTAATCTCACAAAACAAACTGAAGGTTGCTGGGGGGAGGGGGTTTGGGAGAAGGGGTTGGTATTATGGACATTGGGGAGGGTATGTGTTTTGGTGAGTGCTGTGAAGTGTGTAAACCTGGTGATGCACAGTCTTGTACCCCTGGGGATAAAAATATATGTTTATAAAAAATAAAAAAATTTATATTTAAAAGAAAAAGGAAGGAAAGGGACGGCCTATACCGACGGCTTGCAAGGCCCATTCGAGCAGACCTTTAGAGTGAGCCGCAATGCCCTTGCAAGGACTAGTGGATCAGGAAGTTTGGGTCCATTTCGGCACCACACTATTCCTCTGCCGTCAAAATTAATGAAACCCTGGAGTTTGCCTTGAAATGAATGTCCCATGCCCTGCTGATGGGAAATGGAAAAGGCAAGCCGACAAAGGGAAATATCTGGCTTCCCACAATATATGCCTCAGGAGGAATACCTTGTCCCTTAGTAAAGGAAGGCAATACAGCAGGGCAAGAAATCAGAGAAGGAGACCCACCAGGAGTGACCCAGGACTCTGATAATCCAGCTGAGGTGTATAGAAAAGAGAACTTCATAATGGGTGGTCAGGAGTTGTGGCATATATTAGGAGGAGCACTAGGACGTCCATGCAACTAAAGCATGCGTGAATACTCTGTCAAAAACGGATGATGGATGATAGGCAGGCTTTCTCAACAGAAGAGCAACAACAACAACATAAATTCAGAGGAAAACAATGTGGCCCTCTCAAATCCAAAGGAAGTCACAGGGAGAAAAGTAAAGAATTATATTGTTCAATATGTTTCCTTATTGAAATGACATGGGATTGGTTTCCTATAATGTCCTTCTTTGAATTGGGTCTTTATCAATGTGAATTAGAGTTTACCCGCCTCTTCCATCCCTGGATTTGATGAGAGGACATCACAATGCCTTCACTAAATACCTAGAAGAGTGGCCTAGGAAAATGACTTGACTTGGCCTTCTGTGTGTTTTCAGGGATTGGATTACTGCTTCAAAAGCTTGGGTCACTACTAGAGCTGAGATTTTCTAGGTTTCTTGACCTCATCTTGGATGTTTCTATGGGTCTGGGAATTTATCCTTTTCTCTCAGTTCTTGGATTTTCTAGGATAATTGTGGGGATGTGCCTATTCGGTTTTTTTTTTCCTTCCTCCAAGTTGTCATGTGGTTTCATACTCTCAGCTGTGTGCTTGTCTCCCTGTTTTATCCCTGTAATGGCTTCTGCGGTTTGTTCGTGTTGTCAAACCTGAAGTGTGAGATCTCCTGATATTTTTCCTATTGGTTTGTTTGTATTTCCTTAATTTTGATAATCACATGTATGATTTCAATTTTTCTGTTAACTTTGGAGTTCGGTTTTGTTCATCTTTTTCCTTCAGTCGTCCTTTTAGGTGGCTTTCTTTTTCGGAGTTTTTAAATTTGGAAATGCATGCATTAACCCTATAAGGTTTCCCCATAAAATGTTTTGGCATCATCCTCTAAGTTTCTTAGAATTCCTTCGTTCATGGCTCTTTCTGCTTTTCCTTTGATTTTTCTTTCTTGCATTCATTGCTAGTTCGTGAGTGTGTTGTGTTTTCCAACTTTTAGTGTCTGGCTGTATTTCCAATTTGAAAGTGATATCTTCCTGGTTTCATACCGTCGTGATAATAAGTGCACAGGATCACTTTTGACTCCTCTTCCGTGAATTACGACTGGATTTGGACTCGAGTTCATGACCTGCGATAGACAAGGTTAGGTCTACCACTAGGAAGAACATATCTTATTGTCCTCAGAGACGCAATCTTTCTCATGGATTGAAAATTTCAGGGGGTCACGAGAGACAATGTGGACATCTGTTTTCCTTAGCACCTTCGCATCCTGATGATCTGTCCTGTGCTTAACGTGGATGCCATAGTTGCCAATGGTATTGGATAAAAGTCGCCTTCCCCCTTCATGTGTTCATAGGCTTCCAAAATTAAGATACACCCTTGTTCGTGGTGTATATGTTGGTATTTCTTCCAGGTTTCTGTTGTGTTGATGCTCCATCAAGACAAAACTTCCGGGGCGCCTGCGTGACTCAGTGGATTGGGCCTCTGCCTTCGGCTCAGGTCATGATTCCAGGGGCCTGGGATCGAGTCCCGCATTGGCCTCTCTGTTCAGCAGGGAGCCCGCTTCTCCTCATCTATCTCTCTGTTTGTCTCTCTGCCTATTTGTGATATCTCTCTCTGTCGAGTAAATAAATAAAAGCTTTAAAAAAAAGTAAAAGACAAAACTTCCCTTTAAATTTTGTCTCACGAAGGCATAAAATCACTCTCGCTGACTTAGGCATAAACACTTTGGCTCTCTTCTCCTTGGGAATAGTAGAACCTACGTCTTCGCGATTTCTTCACTTGCAAGCTATGAGTATCTCTATAGTTGAAGGAAATCTCCTATGGGCAGTAGATTGTTTAATATTTGGTGTTTTCGTATGGATCTTTTCTAACTTATTTGTTTCTTTGTTTTGGAATTTCAAACACTCTTACAAACTGTTTGTACTGAAGGGAGACTTTAGTCATGAGAACAGAATATATTATTGATAGGTAATAATTCAATTTCTCATTTCGGTTGGCTTCTCACTTGGATTTTATTTGCCATTCACCTATATGGCATTTTCTTGGGGTTGCTTCATTGGTACAATTCCTCGCTTCCTCCCCATCTTTTGCATGTCTTATCTTTGTGTGTGTTCATGTGCATGTGTTAATGTGTGTGTGGTCTGTGTGTGTTTCACATCACACTTATTATTAAAATGCGAGAGAATGGAATTTGGTCTCTGATGGTTAGCAATTCAATTTGACATGCCTTGACAACTCACATTCCATCAGTTTCAGGAAATCTCCTGCAAGGAATGTCATCTCTTGTCCTCTTCAAGAAACACGTGTTCTCACAAAACTGCCTTCCAACAAACACCACCGTTTGAATTCCTCATTAGAGTCATACTGTTTGTCCCAATACCCTTGCTGTTTCGTATGTTTCTTGACTGTCATGAGTTAGTGAAATCGTCTGTTTGTTGTCTTTCTGAGAATGATAGATGTGACAAAGCCCAATGCTCTCTGCAAGACTATCGTATGAGACAAGTGGAAGAAGTCCTTCTTGCTTATATCTAAGTTCGAATTGCGGTGACCTGAGGAGAGTGAGATGGTAGTAGTGTCTAATAACCTCATGCTTGTCTTTTCAGCCAGGAAGGCAACAGGAAGATGACCACAACAACTGCAGTGGTGTGGAAATTGACCTGAAGTCTACAAGGTAAACTCCACAGCAAAAGAGAACGGAAGTTGCAGAGATGATGGGAGAAGATTTTCTTGGTTCGGGATCAGGGGAGATTTGGTTGGTTCGGGATCAGATGCCTGGAACCCATGCAGACGACCAAGGCACAGGAGAGCAAGGCACACTGGGAACCCACAAGGAACGTGTTTCCCAATGTTGTTGACTGTACATACAGAGTGTCTGAGGGGGCACGAGTACTTGACAACACAAGTGTTGAGGGCTGAAATTTTCATATCAGCAGGCTTGGTAGATATCAACCTGAAAGAACACCATCTTTTTCCTGCATATGACACCAACAAGCAACCATGAGTAGACAGCCTGGAGATAACGATCAGAGACAATACTAAGAGACGCAGTGGAAAGATGGTGAGTCGTGGGGTTGCTTCCGTGAATGGCGAGCATCAGTGTTAATGGAGATGTCTCAATGTGGATATAATCAAATTTGAGCTCTCGCAACAGCAGCATCAAGACAGACCTACAGGCAAAGACAGGTAGGTGAGGACATAGGGTGACTAGCCAGCCAAGAAAAAATCCCAACCGTGGAACACCTGGAGGACTGCCTTCCTCAGTCCAAGATGCTTAGTCCAAGTAGCACAGATTCTCCTATAGGGGACGAGAAGAAAGCTTTGACCACATGTCCTCTTCTGAACACAGAATTCTGTAGGCCTTTGTACTGCTGAGTTGGTGGAATTTTTCCTGTCACAGGCAATCAGAGCTCACCAAGGTAATGCTCAGCATATTCAGCCCAGACCCTAAAAACACCAAACGGCAAGAAAGGAGATCCACTGCAATGACTGGCTCAAGGACAGGGTCAGACACTAAACAAACAGCAGATAGAATGCATGCCACACACACACACACACACACACACACACACACACACACACACACACACACACACGCACGCATGCACTCAACAAACATTAAGGGCCAGCCCAGGGTCACTCCCACATCTCTTCTTCCTAAAGAAATTACCCTCAGGTTACAAACAGAATGAGTTTAACGAATACAGTGAGGTGACAGAGAGATAGATCCAATGCAAAGATGGAAGAATCAATTGATGCCCAGGTAATGGAAGAAGGAATGATTATGTCTAGGCAATCAGAGTAAAACCTCTACATAGAACACGCCCCATGCGTGTGTGAAAGTAGCGGCCTGAATAATCGCTGTATATCAGAAAACATAGAAGATATCAGAGAGTCTTGAACCACAGAGATAAAACTGATAAAAATAAAAGCATCTAAAGAACTCCTGAAGAGAAGATTGGTAGGAGACTGAATGCAAAGTCCGGGAACTTGGCAGAAGTGGAGGATCCAATTAGGGACCGGGAAGAACAAGCCTAGAAAATAAGGTCGCAAATTCTAAGAGAGAAGGCAGAATGATGGAACATGATAGTGAGCTTAGGGAATCTCCAAGGAAATGAAAGAGGTGGCTCTGGTAGGCGAAGTAAGAGTCAGAGAAAAAAAAGAGGGCTGATCCTAGATTGGAGAACTCGGGGCTGAAAAGGACCCTCATCTGGGAGCTGAGACAGAGGTCCAGAATCAGAGGCACAGAGGATTCCCATCACCTTCCACAGAAGCAGAGCACCTAAAGACATAGTGTAATTCCCCGTGGAAAATCTAGGCAAGGAGGTATTCTCTTTAGGCAAATGGCATCAGTGAATAGTTGGTCCATAGCCCAGTCACTGACTTCAAGAGGAAAAGCTATACCAGCTCTCTTAGGAGGCACAATCCAATATCCTAATCTACTGCATTTCTGAACAATGAAGAGCAGGGGTTCTGTCAAGACTCAGGAGGTATTCAGAAGTCAATGGTTGGTTCTCGGGTTGTGTCCATCAGTTCAGAGGCGGCCTTCAGATCAACTCATGATTCCAGGGTCTTGGCATTGAATCTGATCTCAGGTTCTCTGCTCAGGGGCAAGTAAGCTTCTCCCTCTCCAGCTCCAACCCCTGATTGGGTTCTCTCTGCCACTCTGTCCAATACGTGCATGTGCACATTGGACAAGATAACAAAGACAAAAACATTGCACAATAATTGACTGGGGCCAAAGGATGTTTTATTGAATTTGGACCTAGTTTCCTATGGAGGCAGCCAGGTACAGAGAACCCCCCACCATCCTAAAATGCCTGACCTTCGCTCGGAGCTCCCTTTTTCATTCTCCTGTTCTTTGCCTCCCTGGATCTCCTCACTAACCTGCAGCATCCACTCTCTGTCGCGCTGTACTGAGCCCTTCTTAACACATTGTGCATCCTCTCGGGGCCTCATTGGAACATGCCCATCTTCCGCAAGAGGCACTATTTGCTTATCACATGTTACCATTTGGGGGATGGTCATGAGAGGGTGAAGGCAGGCTTGTGCTGCCACATCTCCATGCAGTTCCACAGAGGGTAGCTGCTCCACCCTGAGGGAGTGCTCAAGGTACTTCCACATTCAAATCCTCTTCAATGCGTCCTTTTGGACATACAAGTTGTCTTCCTGAAACGGGCACGAAGGAATTTCAGATGGCTTCACTTCGGCTATGGGTCTCATCCAACATGCTCTCCATTGGCTCATGTGGACTCCAAGAACATGAGTCCATCCTGAACCTAAGGTTCTAGGGTGTAGAGTCTGCCTTGGATGCATGGTCTTTTGGAAGATTGGGAGTCCTTGTTGGCACTGTTTCTGGAGACGATCGAGGTACTCTTTTTCTCGATGTGGAAGACTCCAGACATGTCTTTGGCATGGTTACGGGGGTTCACTTTGAGCTTCCCTTTGGTGGCTCTTTTCCTGTTCAGATGCTCGGTGATTTAGTGGGAGGGCCTCACCCTGCGCATGGCTCAGATTTCCTTCCGTGAGGCTTTGCTTTTGGTCTGTTAGTTTCTTGGCCAGTCGTGGCTAAGATGGAATGAGGGTTCGTTGCCTTTCTCCGAGGTCCAGAGGGCTGGTGCTGACACTCACGACCAACACTACGAATTGGGCCTTGGAGAAGGTGACACGGACTCGCATCACAAACTGCCTTGGTGAGAGACCCAGGCGGCTCTAGCAGTTTGGGACGGCTTGGGGTGTTCATGGCCCACCCTTGACTACTCCATTCAAGTGTAGTGATCAGGCCTGGGTTGATGAGGACTGGTTGCTATGAACTCAAAGCTTTGTGACATCACAGATGCTGGCTTCACTGAAGAAGCTGTCACTCTCCCATGACATTGGTGTCCTATGGCTTTAAGTAGGAAGTCCCAGATAGACAGAACAAGAGCCCTCTGAACCTGATCAAGAACTCAGGATGTCTTGTGGGTTAATGTCCAACTTCCCCTTTATGGAGACATAGGGGAAGGAAAATGGCATTCAGTATAAATTCCTTAAGGCCAACATATCCCCGAAGACAGCAAGGTGTCCTTTTCCACTACAATCTCTAGATATCTCAAGAAAAGGTGAGGCCTCGCGGCTATGAGCTGCTCTCCCTGGGGTTTGTCGTCCTGTGTGTGAGAGCATACCTTGTCAGCGTCTTTAGCCTATGGGTCAGTGATGACTAATGTATGGACAGCCCCTTTCCGAGGTATAAAGTGAGCGCATCGATAGATGGTGCCGTCTGTGGCCTCGTCTCCTAGTGTTTTGAAACATGCGGCTAAGGGATGAGGCCTCTGTCTACCTGGCTTTCCCTTAAATACCTTTGCAAAATCTTCAAGGAGAGTGACATTCTGCATCAGAGCTAAATCTCAATGAAGAGGCCTGAACCGAACCTGTTGTCATTATTAGTTAACTGTACTTGTTGTGGTAACGGGTATAGACATGTGGATCAAGTCTCTTTAGTCAGAAGGAAAGGAACGGCCTATAACGACGGCTTGCAAGGCACATTCGAGCAGACCTTTAGAGTGAGCCACAATGCCCTTGCAAGGACTAGTGGATCAGGAAGTTTGGGTCCATTTTGGCACCACAGTATTCCTCAGGCGTCGAAGTGAATGAACCCCTGGAGCTTGCCTTGACATGAATGTCCCATGCCCTGCTGATGGGAAATGGAAAAGGCAAGCAGACAAAGGGAAATATCATATGGCTTCCCACAATATGTGTCTCCGGAGGAATACCTTGGCCCTTAGAAAAGGAAGGGAAAACTGAAGGGCAAGAAGTCAGAGAAGGAGACCCACCAGGAGTGACCCAGTACTCTGATAATCCAGCTGAGGTGTACAGAAAAGAGAACTTCTTAATGGGTTGTCAGGAGTTGTGGCATATATTAGGAAGAGCACTAGAATGTACATGCAACTAAAGCATCTGTGAATACTCTGTCAAAAACGGATGATGGATGATAGGCAGGTTTTCTCAACAGAACAGCAACAACAACAACATAAATTCAGAGGAAAACAATGTGGCCCTCTCAAATCCAAAGGAAGTCACAGGGAGAAAAGGAATGAATTATATTTTTTACTATCTTTCCTTATTGAAATGACTTGGGATTGGTTTCCTATAATGTCCTTCTTTGAACTGGGTCTTTAACCTTGTGAATTAGAGTTTACTAGCATCTTCCATCTCTGGATTTAATGAGAAGACATCACAATGCCTTCACTAAATACCTAGAAGAGTGGCCTAGGAAAATAACTTGACCTGGCCTTCTGTGTTGTCAGGGATTGGATTACTACTTCAAATGCTTCGGTTACTACTAGAGCTGAGATTTTCTAGGTTTCCTGACCTCATCTTGGATGTTTCTATGAGTCTGCGAATTTATCCTTTTCTCTCAGTTCTTGGATTTGCTAGCCTAATTGTGGGGATGTGCACACTGAAGAGGCACAGTTTCTCTTTTTTCCTTCCTCCAAGTTGTCATGTGGTTTCATACTTGCAGCTGTGTGTTTGTCTCCCTGTTTTATCCCTGTAATGGCTTCTGCGGTTTGTTCGTGTTGTCAAACCTGAAGTGTGAGATCTCCTTATATTTTTCCTATTGGCTTGTTTGTATTTCCTTAATTTTGATAATCACATGTATGATTTCAATTTTTCTGTTAACTTTGGAGTTCGGTTTTTCTTCATCTTCTTCCTTCAGTTGTCCTTTTAGGTGGCTTTCTTTTTTGGTGTTTTTAAATTTTGGAAATGAATGCATTTAACCCTATATGGTTTCCCCATAAAATGTTTTGGCATCATCCTCTAAGTTTCATAGAATTCCTTCATCCATGACTCTTTCTTCTTTTCCTTTGGATTTTCTTTCTTCCATTCATTGCTAGTTCATGAGTGTGTTGTGTTTTCCAACTTTTAGTGTCTGGCTGTATTTCCAATTTGAAAGTGATATCTTCCTGGTTTCATACCGTTGTGATCATAAGTACACAGGATCGCTTTTGACTCCTCTTCCGTGAATTACGACTGGATTTGGACTCGAGCTCATGACCTGCGATAGACAAAGGTTAGGTCTGCCGCTAGGAAGAACATATCTTATTGTCCTCAGAGACGCAATCTTTCTCATGGATCCGAAAAGTTCAGGGGGTCACGAGAGACCATGTGGACATCTGTTATTCCTTAGCACCTTCTCATCCTGATGATCTGTCCTGTGCTTAAAGTGGATATCATAGCTGCCAATGGTCTTGGATAAAAGTCGCCTTATCCCTTCATGTGTTCATAAGCTTCTAACGTTAAGATACACCCTTGTTCGTGGTGTATATGTTGGCAATTCTTCCAGGTTTCTGTTGTGTTGATGCTACATCCAGACAAAACTTCCCTTTAACTTTTGTCTCTCGAAGGCATAAAATCCCTCTCACTGACTTAGACACAATCACTTTGGCTCTCTTCTCCTTGGGAATAGTAGAACCTACGTCTTTGCTATTTCTTCACTTGCAAGCTATGAGTATATCTATTTTGAAGAAAATCTCCTAAGGGCTTAATAAAGACGAGCTTGTTTAATATTTTTGCTTTCTCATGGATCTTTTCTAACTTTTTTTTTTTTTTTAATTTGGAATGTCAAACACTCTTACAAACTGTTTGTATTGAAGGGAGACTTTAGTCCAGTAATGAATGTATTATTGATAGGTAATAGTTCAATTTCTCATTTTTGGTTGGCTTCTCACTTGGATTCTATTTGTCTTTTACCAATATGGTAATTTCTTGGGGTTTCTGCATTGGTACCATTTCTCGCTCCCTCCCCATCTTTTGTATGTCTTATATTTCTGTGTGTTCATGTGTGTGTGCATGTGCATGTGTTAATGTGTGTGTGTGTGTTCTGTGTGTGTTTCACATCACACTTATTATTAAAATGCGAGAGAGTGGAATTCCGTCTCTTATGGGTAGCAATTCAATTTGACATGCCTTGAAAGCTCACATTCCATCAGTTTCAGGAAATCTCCTGCAAGGAATGTCATCTCTTGTCCTCTTCAAGAAACACGTGTACTCACAAAACTGCCTTCCAACAAACACCACCGTTTGAATTCCTCATTAGAGTCATACTGTTTGTCCCAATACCCTTGCTGTTTCGTATGTTTCTTGACTGTCATGAGTTAGTGAAATCGTCTGTTTGTTGTCTTTCTGAGAATGATAGATGTGACAAAGCCCAATGCTCTCTGCAAGACTACCGTATGAGACAAGTGGAAGAAGTCCTTCTTGCTTATGTCTCAGAAGGAATTGCGTTGACATGGAGGAGAGTGAGATGGTAGTAGTTCTAATAACCTCATGCTTGTCTTCAGCCAGGAAGGCAAAGGAAGGTGACCAAAACAACTGCAGTGGGGTGGAAAATGACCTGAAGCCTATAAGGTAAACTCCACAGCGAAAGAGAACAGAAGTTGCAGAGATGATGGGAGAAGAATGGAGACATGGCTCAGGTAGAGATTTGGTTGGTTCGGGATCAGATGGCCGGAACCCATGCAGACGACCAAGGCACAGGAGAGCAATGAACACTGGGAACCCATAAGGAACCTGTTTCCCAGTGCCGTTGACTGGGACATACAGAGGGTCTAAAGGGCACGAGTACTTGACAACACAAGTGTTGAGGCCTCAAATTTTCATATCAGCAAGCATGGCAGACATTGCCCTGAAAGAAGACTATTATTTTCTTGCATATGAAACCCACAAGCAACTAGGAGCAGACATTGGAGACAATGATCAGAGACAATACCAAAAGACACAGTGTGAAGATGGTGAGTCGTGGGAGTTCATCCGTGAATGGAGTACATCAGTGTTAATGGAGATGTCTCAATGTGGACATAATAAATTTTGGGCTCTCACAACAGCAGCAGTAAGACAGACCTACAGGATAAGACAGGTAGGTGAAGACATAGGGTGACTAGTGGGCCAACACAAAATCCCAACCATGGAACACCTGGAGGACTGCCTTCCTCAGTCCAAGATGCTTAGTCCAAGGAGAACAGATTCTCCCATAGGGGACGAGAAGAAAGCTTTGACCACATGTCCTCTTCTGAACACAGCATTCTGGAGGCCTGCATACTGCTGAGTTGGTGGAATTTTTCCTGTCACAGGCACACCAGAGCCCACCAAGTTAAATCTCAGCATATTCAGCCCGGATCCTAAAAATCCAAATGGCAAGAAAGGAGATCCACTGCAAATGACTGGCTCAAGGACAGGGTCAAGTACTACACAAACAGCAGAAGGCATGCATGCCACACACACACACACACACACACACACACACACACACACTCAACAAACATTAAGGGCCAGCCCAGGGTCACTCCCACATCTCTTCTTCCTAAAGAAATTATCCCCAGGTTAGATACAGAATGAGTTTAACGAATACAGTGAGGTGAAAGAGAGATAGATTCAATGCAAAGATAGAAGAATCAATTGATGCCCAGGTAAAGGACGAAGGAATGATTATTGCTAGGCAATCAGGGTGAAACCTCTACATAGAACACGCCCGATGTGTGTTTGAAAGCAGCGGCATGAATATCGCTGTACATCAGAAAACATAGAAGATATCAGAGAGTCTCAAAACACAGAGATAAAACTGATAAAGATAAAAGCATCGAAAGAACTCCTGAAGAGAAAATTGGTAGGAGACTGAATGCAAAGTCCGGGAACTTGGCAGAAGTGGAGGATCCAATAATGGACAGGGAAGAACAAGCCTAGAAAATAAGGACACAAATTCTAAGAGAGAAGGCAGAATGATGGAACATGATAGTGAGCTTAGGGAATCTCCAAGGAAATGAAAGAGGTGGCTCTGGTAGGCGAAGTAAGAGTCAGAGAAAAAAAAGAGGGCTGATCCTAGATTGGAGAACTCGGGGCTGAAAAGGACCCTCATCTGGGAGCTGAGACAGAGTTCCAGAATCAGAGGCACAGAGGACTCCCATCACCTTCCACGAGGGGAGCACCTAAAGACATAGTGTAATTCCCCGTGGAAAATCTAGGCATGGAAGTATTCTCTTTAGGCAAATGGCATCGGGGAATAGTTTGTCCATAGCCCAGTCACTGACTTCAAGAGGAAAAACTACACCAGCTCTCGAAGAAGGCCCAATCCAATATCCTAATCCCCTGCATTTCTGAACAATGACAGAGCACAGGTTTTGTCTATAACCAGGAGGTATTCAGAAGTCAATGGTTGGTTCTCGGGTTGTGTCCATCAGTTCAGAGGCGGCCTTCAGATCAACTCATGATTCCAGGGTCTTGGCATTGACTCTGTTCTCAGGTTCTCTGCTCAGGGGCAAGTAAACTTCTCCCTCTCCAGCTCCACCCCCTGATTGGGATCTCTCTGCCTCTCTGTCCAATATGTGCATGTGCACGTTGGACAAGATAACAAAGACAAAAACATTGCACAATAATTGACTGGGGCCAAAGGATGTTTTATTGAATTTGGACCTAGTTTACTATGGAGGGCAGCCAGGTACAGAGAACCCCCCACCACCCTAAAATGCCCGACATTCGCTCAGAGCTCCCTTCTTCATTCTCCTGTTCTTTTATTCCTGGATCTCCTCACCAACCTGCAACATTCACTGCCTGTCGTGCTGTACTGACCCCTTGTTAACACATTGTGCATCCTCCCGGGGCTCCATTGGAACATGCCCATCTTCCGCAAGAGGCACTGTTCGCTTATCGCATGTAACCATTTGGGGGATGGTCATGAGAGGGTGAATTCAGGCTTGTGCTGCCACATCTCCATGCAGTTCCACAGAGGGTATCTGCTCCACCCTGAGGGAGTGCTCAAGGTTCTTCCACATTCAAATCCTCTTCAATGCGTCCTTTTGGACATACCAGTTGTCTTCCTGAAACGGGCATGAAGGAATTTAAGATGGCTTCACTTGGGCTATGGGTCTCATCCAACATGTTCTCCATTGGCTCCTGTGGACTCCAAGAACATAAGTCCGTCCTGGACCTAAGGTTCTAGGGTGTAGATTCTGCCTTGGATGCATGGTCTTTTTGGAAGATTCAGAAGCATTGTTTGCACTGTTTCTGGAGACGATCGAGGTACTCGTTTGCTCGCTGTGGAAGAATCCAGACATGTCTTTGGCAAGCTTGCGTGGGGTTCACTTTGAGCTTCCCTTGGGTGGCCCTTTTCCTTTCAGATGCTCCATGATTTGGTGGGAGGTCCTAACCCTTGCATAGCACTCAGATTTCCTCCCGTGATGCTTTGATTGCGGTCTGTTAGTTGCTGGCCAGTCATGGCTAAGATGGAATGAGGGATCCTTGCCATTCTCCGAGTTCCAGAGGACTGGTGCTGACACTCACGACCAAACACTATGAATTGGACCATGGAGAAGGTGACACCGACTTGCTTCGCAATCTGCCTTGGTGAGAGACCCAGGCGGCTCCTGCAATTGGGACAGCTTGGAGTCCTCTTGGCCCACCCATGACTACTCAAGTCAAGAGTAGTGATCAGGACCGGGTTGATGAGGAGTGGCTGCTATGAACTCAAAGCTTTGTGACATCACAGATGCTGGCTTCACTGAAGCAGCTGTCCCCCTCCCATGACATTGGTGTCCTATGGCTTTAAGTAGGAAGTCCCAGGAAGGACAGAACAAGAGCCCTCTGAACCTGATCAAGAACTCAGGATGTCTTGTGGGTTAATGTCCAACTTCCCCTTTCTGGAGACATAGAGGAAGGAAAATGACATTCAGTATAAATTCCTTTAGGCCAACATATCCCTGGAGATGACAAGGTTTCCTTTTCCACTACAATTTCTAGATATCTCAAGAAAAGGTGAGGCCTTGCGGCTAATAGCTTCTCTCCATGGGGTTTGTCGTCCTATGTATGAGAGCATACCTTGTGAGCGTGTTTATCTTATGGGCAGTGATGACTAAGGTACGGAAAGTCCCTTTCTGAGGTATTAGGTGAGCGCATCGATAGATAGTGCGGTCTGTGGCTCGTCTCCTAGTGTTCTGAAACACGCGGCTAAGTGATGTGGCCTCTGTCTACCTGGATTTCCTTTAAATAACTTTGCAAAGTCTTTGAGGAGTGTGACCTTCTGCATCAGAGCTAACTCTCAATGAAGAGGCCTGGACCGAACCCGTTGTCATTATTAGTTTACAGTACTTGTTGTGGTAACGGGTATAGTCATGTGGACCAAGTCTCTTTAGTCAGAAGGAAAAGGACGTCCTAAATGACAGCTTGAAAGGCCCATCAAGCACCTTTGGAGTGAGCCGCAATGCCTTTGCAAGGAGTAGTGGAAGTTTGGGTCCATTTAGGCACCACAGTATTCCTCTGACTTTGAAGTGAATGAACCCCTGGAGCTTGCCTTGACATGAATGTCCCATGCCCTGCTGATGGGAAATGGAAAAGGCAAGCAGACAAAGGGAAATATCATATGGTTTCCCACAATATGTGCCTTGGGGGATACCTTGGCCCTAGGAAAGGAATGGAATTCTCTAGGGCATGAAATCAGACAAGGAGCCCCACCAGGAGTGACACAGGACTCTGATAATCCAGCTGAGGGTTACCGAAAAGAGAACTGCCTAATGGGTGGTCAGGAGTTGTGGCATATATTAGGAGGAGCACTAGGACGTCCATGCAACTAAAGCATCCATGAATACTCTGTCAAAAACAGATGATGGATGATAGGCAGGTTTTCACAACAGAACAGCAACAACAACAACATAAATTCAGAGGAAAACAATGTGGCCCTCTCAAAACCAAAGGAAGTCACAGGGAGAAAAGGAAAGAATTATATTGTTTATTATCTTTCCTTATTGAAATGACATGGGTGGGTCTCCTAAAATGTCCTTCTTTGAATTGGGTCTTTATCCTTGTGAATTAGAGTTTACCCGCCTCTTCCATCTCTGGATTTGATGAGAGGACATGACAATGCCCTCACTAAATACCTAGAAGAGTGACCTAGGGAAAAGACTTGACCTCGCCTTCTGTGTTTTGGCAAAGGTTGGATTACTGCTTCAAAGGCTTCCATCACTACTAGAGAGTTGAGATTTTGTAGGTTTCCTGACCTCATCTTGGAAGTTTCTATGTGTCTGGGAATTTATCCTTTTTTCCCAGTTCTTGGATTTGCGAGCATAAATGTGTGGATATGACTTTTCGGTTATTCTTTTTTCCTTGCTACCATTTGTCATGTGCTTTCATACTTGCAACTGTGTGCTTGTCTCCCTGTTTTATCCCTGTAATGGCTTCTGCGGTTTGTTCGTGTTGTCAAAACTGAAGTGTGAGATCTGATTTTTTTCCTACTGGTTTGTTTGTATTTCCTTAAATTTGATAATCACATGTATGATTTCAATTTTTCTGTTAACTTTGGAGTTCGATTTTTCTTCATCTTGTTCCTTCAGTCGAACTTTTTGGTGGCTTTCTTTTTTGGTGTTTTTAAATTTTGGAAATGCATGCATTTAACCCTATATGGTTTCCCCATAAAATGTTAGCATCATCCTCTAAGTTTCTTATAATTACTTCATTCATGGCTCTTTCTTCTTTTCTTTGGATTTTCTTTCTTGCATCCATTGCTAGTTCGTGAGTGTGCTGTGTTTTCCACTTTTAGTTTCTGGTTGTATTTCCAATTTGAAAGTGATATATTCCTGTGTTCATACCTTCGTGATCTAACTGCACAGGATAGGTTTTGACTTCTCTTCCATGAATTACTACTGGATATGGACTCGATCTCATGACCTGCGATAGACAAAGCTGGGTCTGCCACTGTGAAGAACATATCTTATTGTCCTCAGAGACACAATCATTCTCATGGATCCCCAAATTCAGGTGGTCTCGAGAGCCCATGTGAACGTGTGTTATTCCTTAGCATCAATCCATCCAGATGATCTGTCTGTGCTTAACGTGGATATCATAGTTCCCACCAGTATTGGAAAAAAGTCTCCATCTCCCTTCATCTGGGTTCATGGGCTTCCAGTGTTTAGGTACACCCTTGTTCGTGTTGTATATGTGGGCAATTCATCCAGGTTTCTGTTGTTTTGATGCTCCATCAAGACAAAACACCTTCGGCTTATATTTTGTCTCTCGAAGGCATAAAATCACTCTCACTGACTTAGGCACAAACACTTTGGCTTTCTTCTCCGTGGGAATAGCATAACCTACATCTTCCCGATTTCTTCACCTGCAAGCTATGAGTATCTTAATAGTCGAAGGAAATCTCCTATGGGCATCAGAAGGATGAGTTTGTTTAATATTTGTTATTTTCTTATGGATCTTTCCTAACTTTATTTATTTATTTTTTTTCGTATTTCAACCAGTATTACAAAATGTTTGTATTGACAGGAGATTTTAGTCCTGAGTACTGAATGTATTATTGATAGGAAATAGTTCACTTTCCCATTTCGGTTGGCTTCTCACTTGGATTCTATTTGCCTTCACCTATATGGTATTTTCTTGGGGTTGCTTCATCGGTATGATTCCTCGCTTCCTCCCCATCTTTTGCATGTCTTATCTTTGTGTGTGTTCATGTGCATGTGTTAATGTGCATGTGGTCTCTGTGTGTTTCACATCACACTTATTATTAAAATGCGAGAGAATGGAATTTGTTCTCTTATGGGTAGCAATTCAATTGACATGCCTTGAAAGCTCACATTCCATCAGTTTCAGGAAATCGCCTGCAAGGAATGTCATCTCTTGTCCTCTTCAAGAAACACGTGTTCTCACAAAACTGCCTTCCAACAAGCACCACGGTTTGAATTCCTCATTAGAGTCATATTGTTTGTCCCAATACCCTTGCCTTTTTCGTATGTTTCTTGACTGTCATGAGTTAATGAAATCGTTGTTTGTTGTCTTTCTGAGCACGATAGATGTGACAAAGCCCAATGCTCTCCGCAAGACTGCCATAAGAGACAAGTGGAAGAATTCCTTCTTGCTTATGTCTCAGTACGAATTGCGGTGACCTGGAGGAGAGTGAGATGGTAGTAGTGTCTAATAACCTCATGTTTGTCTTCAGTCCTGAAGGCAACAGAAAGATGACCACAACAACTGCAGTGGGATGGAAATTGACTTGATGCCTACAATGTAAACTCCACAGTGAAAGAGACCGTAAGTTGCAGAGATGATGGGAGTAGGTTGGAGACATGGCTCAGGGGAGATTTGATTGTTTCATGGATCAGAGGGCAGGGGCCCATGAAGAGGACCAAGACACAGGAGGGCAAGGCACACTGGGAACCCACAAGGAACCTGTTTCCCAGTGCCGTTGACTGTGATATACTGAGGGTGTGAAGGGCACGAGTACTTTACAACACAAGTGTTGAGGGCTGAAATTTTTATATCAGCAGGCTTGGCAGACATCTACCTGAAAGAACACCATATTTTTCCTTCATATGACACCAACAAGCAACCAGGAGCAGACAGCCTGGAGATAACGATCACAGATAATACTAAGAGAGGCAGTGGAAAGATGGTGAGTCGTGGGGTTGCATCCGTCAATGGAGAGAATCAGTGTTAATGGAGATGTTCAAGGTGGACAGAATAAATTTTGGGCTCTCACAACAGCAGCATCGACAGACCTACAGGCCGAGACAGGTAGGTGAGGACATAGGCTGCCAAGCCAGCCAACACAGAATCCCAATCGTGGAACACCTGGAGGACTGCCTTCCTCAGTCCAAGTTGCTTAGTCCAAGGAAAACAGATTCTCCCATAGGGGACGAGAAGAAAGCTTTGACCCCATGTTCCCGCCTGAACACAGCATTCTGCAGGCCAGCATTCTGCTGAGTTGTTGCAATTTCTCTTTTCACAGGTATACCAGAGCCCACCAAGGTAAAACTCAGCATATTAAGGAGGGAATCTGAAAACATGAAAAGGCAGGAAAGGAGAGGCACTGCAAATGACTGGTCTCAAGGACAGGTTCAGCCTCTATACAAACAACAGATGGCATCCATGCCACACACACACACACACACACACACACACACACACACACACATGCATGCACTCAACAAACATTAAGGACCAGGTGGGCTCTGGTGTGCCTGTGTCAGGAGACATTCAACCACCTCAACAGAACGTAGGCATGCAGAATGCTATGAACAGAGGAGAAGAAGTGTTCAATGCTTTCCTCTCAACCCCTATGGGAGAGTCTGTTCTCCTTGGACTAAGCATCTTGGATTGAGGAAGGCAGTCCTCTAAGTGTTCCACGTTTGGGATTTCGTGTTGGCACCATAGGCAGCCAATGTCTTCACCTACCTGTCTTGGCCAGTAGCTCTGTCTTGATGCTGCTGGTGTGAGAGCCCAAAATTCATTATGTCCACATTGAGACATCTCCAGGAAAACTGCCTTTCACGGATGCACTCCCACGACTCACCATCTTCCCACTAAGTCTCCTGGTATTGTCTCTGATCATTTTCTCCAGGCTGTCTGCACCTGGTTGCTTGTTGTTGTCATATGGAGGAAAATACAGTGTTCTTTCAAGGTGATGTCTGCCTAGCCTGCTGATCTAAAACTCCAGCCCTCAAGACTTGTGTTGTCAAATACTCGTGCCCATTAGGCCCTATGTGTGTCACAGCCAACAGCCCTGGGAGAATGGTTCCTTTTGGGTTCCCAGTGTACCCTGCTCTCCTGTGCCCTGTTCCTCTGCATGGGCTCACGGTCTCTGATCCAAGAACCAACCAAATCTTCCCTGAGCCATGTCTCCAACCTTCTCCCATCATCTCTACGACTTCCATTCTCTTTCACTTGGAGTTTACCTTGTAGGCTTCAGGTCAATTTCCACCCCACTGCAGTTGTCATGGTCATCTTCCTGTTGCCTTCAGGGCTGAAGACAAGCATGAGGTAATTAGACACTACTACCATCTCACCATCCTCCATGTCACCGCAAATTTGTACTGGGACATAAGCAGAATGAATTCTTCCACTTGTCTCATATGACAGTGTTGCGGAGAGCTTTGGGCTTCGTCACATCTATCAATCTCAGATAGACAACAAACAGACGATTTCACTAACTCATGACAGTCAAGAAACATACAAAAATACTGATCAGGACTAACTAAAGTCCTGATCAGTATGACTCTAATGTGGAACTGGAATGGTGGTGTTTGTTTGAAGGCAGTATTGTGAGAAAACGTGTATCTCAAAGAGGACAAGGGATGACATTCCTTGTACGATATTTTCCTGAAACTGATGGATTGTAAGTTTTCAAGGCATATCAAATTTAATTGCTACACAAAAGAGACTGAATTCTTATCTTTCATATTTTAATAATAAGTATTATTTGAAACACACACAGACAACACAAACATAATCACATGCTCATGCACACACACATGAACACACACAAGGATAAGACATGCAAGAGATGGGGAGGAAGCGAGGAATCGTACCAATGAAGCAATCCCAAAGAACATAACATAAAGGGGAAAGGCAAATAGAATCCAAGTGAGAAGCCAACCGAAATGAGAAAGGGAACAATTACCTATCATTAATACGTTCAGTATTCAGAACCAAAGTCTCCCGTCAATACAGTTTGTAGGAGTGGTTGAAATTCCAAAACAAACAAACAAAGAGAAAAAGGTAGAAAACATCCCTAAAAACAACAAATATTAAACAAGCTCGACCTTCTGTTGTCCATAGGAGATTTTCCTCGACTATAAAGATAGTCATAGCTTGCAAGTGAAGAAATTGGGATGACATAGGTTATGCTATTGCCAAGAAGAAGAGAGCCAATGTGTATGTGCCTAAGTCAGCGAGATTGATTTTATGCCTTCGAGAGACAAAATATTAGCGGAAGGTGTTTTTTCTTGATGGAGCTTCAAAACAACAGTAACCTGGAAGAATTTCCAAATTATAAACCATGAACAAGGGTGTATCTAAACGTTGGAAGCCTATGAACAGACAGGAACGGAGATGGCGACTTTAATGCAATACTGTTGGGAACTATAATATCCACGTTAAGCACAGGACGGATCATCTGAATGGGAAGGAGCTAAGGATGAAAAGACGACCACAGGGCTTTTGAGACCACTGGAACTTTGGGGATCCATTAGTAAGATTTTGTCTCTGAGGACAAGAAGATATGTTCTTCCCAGTGGGAGACCTAACTTTGTCTATTGCAGGTCGTGAGCTCCAGTCCAAATCTTGTGTTAATTCCTGGAAGAGAAGTCAAAACCTAACCTGTGCACTTCTGATCACGAAGGTATGAAAATAGGAAGATATCACTTTCAAATTAGAAATAAAGCTAGACGCTAAAAGTTGGAAAACACAACATACTCACGAAATAGCAAAATATGCAAGAAAGAAAATCCAAAGGAAAAGCAGAAAGAGCCCTGAACAAAGGAATGTCAAGAAACTTATGGGATGATGCAAAAACATTTTATGGGGAAACCATATAGGGTTTAAATGCATGCATTTCCAAAATTTAAAAACACCGAAAAGGAAAGCCACCTAACTGGACGACTGAAGGAACAGAATGCATAAAAACCGAACTCCAAAGTTAACAGAAAAATTGATATCATATATGTGATTATCAAAATTAAGGAAATACAAACAAACCAATAGGAAAAAAAATCAGGAGATCCCATACTTCGGTTTGAAAACAAGAACAAAACATCGAAGCCATGACTGGGAAAACACAGGGAGAGAAGCACACAGCTGACAGTATGAAACCAAATGACAAGTCGTAGAAATGAAAAAAGAATAACCTAAGAGGCACATCCACACATTTATGCTAGTAAATCCAAGAACTGAGAGAACAGGATAAATTCCCTGACACATAGAAACTTCCAAGATTAGGTCAGGAAACCTACAAAATCTCAGCTCTCTAGTAGTGACTGAAGTGTTTGAATCAGTAATCCAACACCTGCAAACAGACAGAAGGCCAGGTCCAAGGCATTTTCATGGGCCACTCTTCTAGGTATTGAGCAAAGGCATTGCCATGTCCTCTCATCAATTCCAGAGATGGAAGAGGCGGGTATACTATAAGTCACAAGGATAAAGACACAATTCAGAGAAGGACATTTTAGTAAAGCAATCCCATGTCATTTCAATAAGGAAAGATAATAAACAATATAATGCTTTCCTTTTCTCCCTGTGACTTCCTTTGGTTTTCAGAGGGCCAGAATGTTTTCCTCTGAATTATTGTTGTTGTTGTTGCTGTTCTGTTGAAAAAGCCTGCCTATCATCCATCAACTGTTATTGACAGAGTATTCACGGATGCTTTAGTTGCAAGTACGTCCTAGTGCTCCTCCTAATATATGCCACAACTCCTGAAAACCCCTTAAGCAGTTCTCTTTTCTGTAACCCTCAGCTTGGTTCTCAGAGTCCTGTGTCACTCCTGGTGGTTCTCCTTCTCTGACTTCCTCCCCTTCAGTTTTCCCTTCCTTTTCTAAGGGCCAAGGTATTCCTCCCGAGACACATATTGAGGGAAGCCATATGATATTTCCCTTTGCTTGCCTTTTCCATTACCCCTCACCCAGGCAAGGGACATTCATGTCACGGCAAGGTCCAGCGTTTCATTCACTTCGACGGCTCAAGAATACTGTGGTGCTGAAAGGGACCCAAACTTCCTGATACACTAGTCCTGGCAAGGTCATTGTGGCTCACTCCAAAGGTCTGCTCAAACGGGCCTTGCAAGCCGTCAGTATAGGCCATCCCTTTCCTTCTGACTAAAAAGACTTGGGAAAAATGTCTATACCCGTTACCACAACAAGTACAGTAACTAAGGATGACAATGGGTGCGGTCAAGGCCTATTCCTTAAGAGATAGCTCTGATGCAGAATGTCATTCTCCTCGAAGACTTTGCAAAGTTTGTTAAGTGAAAGCCGGGTAGACAGAGGTCAAATCCCTTAGCCTCGTGTTTCAGAACACTAGGAGACGAGGCCACAGATGGCACCATATATCGATGCCATCAACTTTTTCCTCGAAAGGAGACTTTCCGTCCCTTAGTCATCACTGACCCATAGGCTAATGACCCTGACAAAGGAAGCTCTCACCGACAGGATGACAAACCCCTCTTGGAGCTCTAATACCCAGGAGGCCTCACCGTTTCTTGAAATCTCTAGAAAATGTAGTGGAAATAGGACACCTTGCCATCTCCGGGGATATGTTGGCCTAAAGGAAGGTATACTGAATGTCATTTTCTTTCCACTTTATCTCTAGAAAGGGGAAGTGGGACATTATCCCACAAGACAACCTGAGTTCTTGTTCAGGCTCAGAGGGCTCTTGTTCTGTCCTTCCCGGGGCTTCCTACCTAAAGCCATAGGACGCCAAGGTCATTGGAGAAGGACAGATGCTTCAGTGAATCCAACATCTATGATGTCACAAAGCTTTGAGGTCATAGCAACCACTACTCATCAACCCACGCCTGATCACGACACTAGGCTGGAGTATTCATGGGTGCGCCAAGAGGACCTCAAGCCGTCCCTAACCGCTGGACTCGCCTGGGTCCCTCACCAAGGTAGTTTGCGAAGTGAGTCGGTGTCACATTCTCCATGGCACAAATTGTAGTGTGTGGTCGTGACTGTCAGCACCAACCCTCTGGAATCCGGAGAACGGCAAGCATCCTTCATTCCATCTTAGCCATGAGAGGCTAAGAAACAATCAGACCGCCAGCAAAACCTCAGGGAAGGAAATCAGAGCCCTGTGCAAGGGTGAGGACTTTACACCCAAATTCGGAGCTCCTGGACAGGAAAAGGGCCAACCAAGTAAAGCTCAAAATGAACCCCCGCAACCGTGCCAAAAACATGTCTGGATTATTCCACAGCGAGGACACGAATACCTCGAGCTTCTCCAGAAACGGTGCCAAAAAGGCATCCCAATCTTCCAAACACCATGCATCCAATTCAGAATCTACACCCTAGAACCTTAGGTCCAGGATGGACTCATGTACTTGGAGTCCACAGGAGCCAACGGAGAGAGTGTTGGAAGAGAGCCTTAGCCCAAGTGAAGCCATCTGAAAGACTTCGGTGCCCGTTTCAGGAAGACAACTTGTATGTCCAAAAGGACACATTGAAGAGGATTCGAATGTGGAAGAACCTGGAGCACCCCCTCAGGGTGGAGCAGCTACCCTTTGTGGAACTGAATGGAGATGTGGCAGCACCAGCCTGCTTTCACCTCTCATGACCATCCCTCAAATGGTTTCATGTGATAAGCAAGCAGTGCCTATTGTGTAAGATAGGCATGTTACAATGGAGCCCCGAGAGGATGCACAATGTGTCAACATGGTAGAACATCACCACAGACATCGGATGCTGCAGGTTGTTGAGGAGATCCAGGATGACAAAGAACAGGAGAATGAACAAGGAGCTCTGAGGGAATGTCGGGCATTTAAGGATGGTGGGAGGAGCTCTGTACCAGGCTGCCTGCCATAGGAACCTAGGTCCAAAATCAATACAAAAAAGCAAGGGTATCAGGACAAACAGTAAGACTCTGATGAGGAACTGAAATGGTGGTGTTTGTTTGAAGGCAGTTTTGTGAGAACACGTGTTTCTCAAAGAGGACAAGAGATGACATTCCTTGTAGGAGATTGTCCTGAAACTGATGGATTGTGAGTTTTCTAGGCATATCAAATTGAATTGCTACCCATAAGAGTCGGAATTCTTATCTCTCGTATTTTATTAATAAAATACAGACAACACCAACATTAACACATGCTTATGCACACACACATGAAAACACAAAAGGAAAAGATATGCAAGAGGTGGGGAGGAAGCGAGGAATCGGACCAATTAAGCAAACCCAAAGAAAACACCATAAAGGGGAAAGGCAAATAGAATCTAAGTGAGAAGCCAACCGAAATGAGAAAGGTAACTATTACCTATCACTAATTCATCCAGTACTCAGAACCAAAGACTCCCGTCAATACAGTTTGTAGGAGTGGTTGAAATTCCAAAACAAACAAACAAATAAAGGTAGAAAACACCCCTAAGAAAGCAACAAATATTAAACAAGCTCGACCTTCTGTTGCCCATAGGAGATTTTCCTCGACTATAAAGATAGTCATAGCTTGCAAGTGAAGAAATCGGGAAGACGTTTGTTATGCTATTGCCAAGCAGAAGAGAGCCAATGTGTATGTGCCTAAGTCAGCGAGATTGATTTTATGCCTTCGAGAGACAAAATATTAGCGGAAGGTGTTTTGTCTTGATGGATCATCAAAAAACAGTAACGTGGAAGAATTGCCAACTTATAAACCATAAACAAGGGTGTATCTAAACGTTGGAAGCCTATGAACAGACAGGAAGGGAGATGGCAAATTTAATCCAATACATTTGGGAACTATGATATCCACGTTAAGCACAAGACAGATCATCTGGTTGGGAAGGTGCTAAGGAATAAGAGACATCCACATGGTCTCTCAAGACCACCTGAACTTTGGGGATCCATGAGTAAGATTGCGTCTCTGAGGACAATAACATACGTTCTTCCCAGCGGCAGACCTAACTTCGTCAATCGCAGGTCATGAGCTCCAGTCCAAATCCAGTCGTAATTCATGGAAGAGAAGACAAATCCTATCCTGTGCACTTATGATCACGAAGGTATGAAAATAGGAAGATATCACTTTCAAATGGAAATAAAGCCAGGCACTAAAAGTTGGAAAACACAACACACTCACGAACTAGCAAAATATGCAAGAAAGAAAATCCAGAGGAGAAGCAGAAAGAGCCATGAACAAAGGAATGTCAAGAAACTTATGGGATGATGCCAAAACATTTTACGGGGAAAACATATAGGGTTAAATGCATGCATTTCCAAAATTTAAAAACACCGAAAAGGAAAGCCAACTAAAAGGATGACAAAGGAACAAGAAGAAGAAAAACCGAACTCCAGGTTTAACAGAAAAATAGAAATCATACATTGATTATCAAAATAAAGGAAATACAAACAAACCAATAGGAAAAAAAAAAAAAAAAAATCAGGAGATCCCACACTTCGGATTGAAAACAAGAACAAACTCCGAAGCCATTACTGGGAAAACACAGGGAGACGAGCACACAGCTCAATGTATGAAACCAAATGATAATTGGTAGAAATGAAAAAAAGAATAACCTAAGAGGCACATCCACACATTTATGCTAGCATATCCGTGAACTGAGAGAAAAGGATAAATTCCAAGACACATAGAAACTCCAACGATTACTTCAGGAAACCTACAAAATCGAGTAGTGACTGAAGCGTTTGAAGCAGTAATCCAACCCCTGCCAACACACAAAGGCCAGTTCCAAGTCATTTTCCAGGGCCACTCTTCTAAGTTTTAGCAAAGGCCTTGTCATGTCCTCTCATCGATTCCAGAGATGGAAGGGGCGGGTAGACTCGAATTCAGAGAAGGACATTTTCGGAAACCAATCCCATGTCATTTCAATAAGGAAAGATAATAACAAATATAATGCTTTCCTTTTCTCCCTGTGACTACCTTTGGTTTTGAGAGGGCCAGAATGTTTTCCTCTGAATTTTTGTTGTTGTTGTTGCTGTTCTGTTGAGAAAGCCTGCGTATCATCTATCAATCGTTATTGACAGAGTATTCACGGATGCTTTATTTGCATGTACATTCTAGTGCTACACCTAATATATGCCACAACTCCTGAAAACCGATTAAGCAGTACTCTTTTCTATAACCCTCAGCTTGGTTTTCAGAGTCCTGAGTCACTCCTGGTGGGTCTCTTTCTCTGACTTCTTCCTCTTCAGTTTTCCCTACGTTTACTAAGGGCCAAGGTATTCCTCTTGAGGCACATATTGAGGGAAGACATATGATATTTCCCTTTGTCTGCTTGCCCTTTCCCTACCCCTCAGCCAGGCAAGGTACATTCATGCCAAGGCAAGGTCCAGGGTTTTATTCACTTCGATGGCTGAGGAATACTGTGGTGCCAAAATGGACGCAAACTTCCTGATACACTGTCCTGGCAAGATCATTGTGGCTCACTGAAAAGGTCTGCTCAAATGGGCCTTGCAAGCCATCGGTATAGGCCGTCCCTTTCCTTCTGACTAAAGAGACTTGGTCACCATGTCTATACCCGTTACCAAAACAAGCATAGTTAACTAATGATGACAAAGGGTGCGGTCCAGGCCTCTTCCTTAAGTGTTAGCTCTGATGCAGATTATCACTCTCCTCAAAGACTTTGCAAAGTTTTTTAAGTGAAAGCCGGGTAGACAGAGGACAAATCCCTTAGCCGCGTGTTTCAGAACACTAGGAGACGAGGCTACAGACGGCACCATATATCGATGCCCTCACCTTTGTCCATGAAAAGGGTCTTTCTGTCCCTTAGTTATCACTGACCCATAGGCAAAAGATGCCGACAAAGGTGGCTCTCACCTACAGGATGAGAAACCCCACGGAGAGCGCTCAACACGGGAAGCCTCACCGTTTCTTGAGATCTCTAGTAATTGTAGTGGAAATAGGACAAGTTGCCGTCTCCAGGGATATGTTGGCCTAAAGCAGGGTATACTAAATGTCATTTTCATTCCTCTTTGTCTCTAGAAAGGGGAAATGGGACATTATCCCACAAGACAACCTGAGTTCTTGTTCAGGCTCAGAGGGCTCTTGTTCTGTCCTTCCCGGGGCTTCCTACCTAAAGCCATAGGACGCCAAGGTCATGGGAGAGGGACAGCTGCTTCAGTGAAGCCAGCATCTGTGATGTCACAAAGCTTTGAGGTCATAGCAACCACTACTCATCAACCCACGCCTGATTACGACACTAGGCTGGAGTATTCCTGGGTGCCACAAGTGGACCTCAAGCCGTCCCTAACCGCTGGACTCGCCTGGGTCCCTCACAAAGGTAGTTTGTGAAATGAGTCAGTGTCATCTTCTCCATGGCCCAATTCGTAGTGTGTAGTCGTGACTGTCAGCACCAACACTCTGGAATCCGGAGAAAGGCAAGCGTCCTTCATTCCATCTTAGCCATGACAGGCCAAGAAAAAATCAGACCGCCAGCAAAACCTCAGGAAAGGAAATCCGAGCACTGTGCAAGGGTGAGGACTTTACACCCAAATTCAGAGCTCCTGGACAGGAAAAGGGCCACACAATGAAAGCTCAAAGTGAACCCCCACAACAGTGCCAAAGACATGTCTGGATTATGCCACAGAAAGGACACGAGTCCTCGAGCTTCTCCAGAAATGGTGCCAAAAAGGCATCCCAATCTTCCAAACACCATGCATCCAAGGCAGAATCTATACCCTAGAACCTTAGATCCAGGATGGACTCATGTACTTGGAGTCCACAGGAGCCAACGGAGAGAGTGTTGGAAGAGAGCCTTAGCCCAAGTGAAGTCATCTGAAAGACTTCCATGCCCGTTTCAGGAAGACAACTTGTATGTCCAAAAGGACACATTGAAGAGGATTCGAATGTGGAAGAACCTGGAGCACCCCCTCAGGGTGGAGCAGCTACCCTTTGTGGAACTGCATGGAGATGTGGCAGCACCAACTTGCCTTCACCTCACATGGCCATCCCCCATTGGCTTCAAGTGATAAGCAAACAGTGCCTCTTGTGGAAGATGGGCATGTTCCAATGAAGCCCCGAGAGGATGCACAGAGCGTCAAACGAGGTCAGTACAACACGACAGACATTGGATGCTGCAGGTTGGTGAGGAGATCCAGGATGACAAAGAACAGGAGAATGAACAAGGAGCTCTGAGGAAAGGTCGGGCATTTTAGGATGGTGGGTGGCTCTCTGTACCTGGCTGCCCTCCATAGGAAGGTAGGTTAAAATTCAATAAAACATCCTCAGGCCTCAGTCAATTATTGTGCACTGGTTTTGTTTTGTTATATTGGCCATCGATGCGCATGCTCGTATTGGACAGAAAGACATAGACATCCCAGTCAGGGGTTGGAGCTGGAGAGGGAGAAGCTTACTTGAGACCAGATTCAATGCCTAGACACAGGAATCATGAGTTGATATGAAGGCCGCCTCTGAACGGATGGACACAACCCGGGACCCAACCATTGACTTCTGAATACCTCCTGGTTCTAGACAAGAACTGCTGCTCTGTCATTGTTCAGAAATGCAGGGGATAAAGATTTTGGCTTGGGCTGGTGTTGCTTGAGCTATCCAGCCTGCTTCAAGAGCTGATATAGCTTTTCTTCTTGAAGTCAGTGACTGGGCTATGAACAAACTATTCTCCGTTGCCTATTTGCCTAAAGAGAATACCCCCATGCCTATATTTTCCAAGGGGAATGGCACTATGTCTTTTGGTGCTCTGCTCTTTTGGAAGGTGATGGCAGTCCTCGGTGCCCCTGATTCTGGACCTCTGTCGCTGCTCCCAGATGAGGGTCGTTTTCAGCCCCAATTTCTCCAATCTACGTTCAGGGCTCTTTTTTTTCTCGCACTCTTACTTCTCCTACAAGAGGCACCTCTTTCAATTCCATGGAGATACACTAAGCTCAATTTCATGTTACATCATTCTGCCTTCTCTATGCAGGAAAAAGACGGTGTTCTTTTGAGTCGATGTCTCAAAAGCCTACTGATCTGAGAACTCCAGCCCTCAAGACTTGTGTTGTCAAGAACTCGTGCCCTCCAGACCCTCTGCATGTCACAGCCAACGGCACTGGGAAACAGGTTCCTTGTGGTTTTCCAGTGTGTCCTGCTCTCCGGTGCCTTTGTCCTCTGCATGGGCTCACGAACCTCTGATCCACAAACCAACCAAATCTCCCCTGACCTGAGCCATGTCTCCAAATTATCCCATCATCTCTGCGACTTCCATTCTCTTTCGCTGTGGAGTTTACCTTGTAGGCTTCAGGTCAATTTCCACCCCATTGCAGTTGTTGTTGTCATCTTCCTGTTGCCTTAATGGCAGAATACAAGCATAAAGTCATTAGACACTACTACCATTTCACTATCCTCCATGTCACCGCAAATTCATACTGAGATGTAAGTAAGAATGAATTCTTCCACTTGTCTCATATGGCAGTATTGCGGAGAGCATTGTGCTTCGTCACATCTATCATTCTCAGAAAGACAACAAACAGAAGATTTCACTCCCTCATGACAGTCAAGAAACATATGAAAAAGCAAGGGTATTGGGACAAACAGTACGACTCTAATGAGGAACTCAAATGGTGGTGTTTGTTTGAAGGCAGTTTTGTGAGAACACGTGTTTCTCGAAGAGGACAAGAGATGACATTCCTTGCCGTAGATTTTCCTGAAATGTATGGAATGTGAGTTTTCAAAGCATGTCAAATTGAATTGTTACCCATAAGAGACCGAACTCCTACCTCTAATATTTTAATTATAACTGTTATGTGAAACATACACAGACCAACACACATTAAAACATGCACATGCACACACAAGAACACACAAAAACATAAGACATGCAAAAGACGGGGAGGAAGCGGTGAATCGTACTAATGAAGCAACTGCAAAGAAAATACCATAAAGGGGAAAGGCTAACAGAATCCAAGTGAGAAGCCAACTGAAATGAGAAAGTGAACTATTACCTATCAATAATTCATTTGGTATTCAGGACTAAATTATCCCGTCAATACAAACACTTGGTAGGAGTGGTTGAAATTCCAAAACAAAACAAAAGAAAAGGTAGAAAAGATCCACAAGAAAACACATATATTAAAAAAGCTCGACCTTCTGTTGCCCTTAGGAGATTTTCTTAGACTATAAAGATACTTATAGCTTGCAAGTGAAGAAATTGGGAAGACATAGGTTATGCTTCTGTCAAAAAGAAGAGAGCCAAATTGTTTGTACCTAAGTCAGCGAGAGTGATTTTATGCCTTCGAAAGACAAAAGATTAGTGGCAATTGTTTTGTCTTGATGGAGCATCAACACAATAGAAACCCGAAAGAATTGCCAACATATGCACCACGAACAAGGGTGTATCTAAACGTTGGAAGCCTATGAACAGACAGGAAGAGAGATGGTGACCTTAATCCAATTCTGTTGGGAAATATGATACCCAGGTTAATCACAGGACAGAATATCTGGATGGGAAGGAGATAAGGAATAACAGACGTCCACATGTGCTCTCAAGACAACCTGAAATTTGAGGATCAAGGAGTAAGATTGCATCTCTGAGGACAATAAGGTATGTTCTTCCCACGACAGACTTAACCTTGTTTATCCCAGGTCATGAGCTCGATTCCAAATCCAGTGGTAATTCATGGAAGAGAAGTCAAAACCTATCCTGTGCACTTATGATCACGAAGGTTTAAAAACAGGAAGATATCACTTTCAAATTGGAAATGCACATATTGGGAAGCCTAATGATATTTCCCTTTCTCTGCTTGCATTTTCCATTTCCCATCAGCCAGGCATGGGGCCTTCATGTCAATGCAAGGTCCAGGGTTTCATTCACTTAAACGGTTGAGTTATACTGTGGTGCCGAAATGGACCCAAACTTCCTGATCCACTAGTTCTTGCAAGGGCATTGCGGCTCACTCCAAAGGTCTGCTTGAATGGGCCTAAAGCCTTCGGTATAGGCCATCCCTTTCCTTCTGACTAAAGAGACTTGGTCAACATGACTATACCTGTTACCACAACAAGTACAGTTAACTAATGATGACGATGAGTGAGGTCCAGGCCTCTTCCTTAGAGTTAGCTCTGATGCAGATTGTCACTCTCCTCGAAGACCTTGCAAATGTGTTTCAGGTAAAGCCAGGTAGACAGAGGCCTAATCCCTTAGCTGTGTGTTTCAGACACTAGGGGACGAGGCCACAGACAGCACCATATATCGATGCCCTCACCTTTCTCTTCAAAAGGGACTTTCCGTCCCTTAGTAAACACTGACCCATAGGCAAAGGACACTGACAAAGAACGCTTTCACCCACAGGATGACAAACCCCATGGTGAGCTGCTCATTTTCGCGAGGCCTCACTGTTTCTTGAGATCTCTAGAAATTGTAATGGAAACAAGTGACCTTGCTGTCTCCGGGATATGTTGGCCTAAAGGCAGGTATCCTGATTGTCATTTTCTTTCTTCTTTGTGTCTAGAAAGGGGAAGTGGGACATACACCCACAATACAAGCTGAGTTCTTGACCAGGCTCAGAGGGCTCTTGTTCTGTCCTTCCCGAGGCTTCCTTACTAAAGCCATAGGACATTAATATCATCATAAATGGACAGCTGCATCAGTGAAGCCAGCATCTTGATGCCACAAAGTTTTGAGGTCATAGCAACCACTACTCATCAACCCACGCCTGATCACTACACTTGGCTGGAGTATCATGGGTGGGCCAAAAGACCACAAGCTATCCCAAACCGCTGGAGCTGCCTGAGTCTCTCACCAAGGCATTTTGCAAAGGGAGTCGGTGTCACCTTCGCCAAGGCCCAATTCATAGTGTTTGGTCGTGACTGTCAGCACCAGCCCTTTGGAATTTGAAGAAACGGACGAATCCCTCATTCCATCATAGCCACACAGACCAAGGAACAATCAGACCGAAAGCATAGGCTCAGGGGAGGAAATCCTAGCCCTGTGCAAGTCTGAGGCCACACCACCCAATCACGGAGTTCTGAAGAGGAAAACGGACACCAAAGGAAAGCTCAAAGTGAACCCCCGCAACTGTGCCAAAGACATGTCTGGAGTCATCTACAACGAGGACACAAGTACCTCAAGCATCTCCAGAAATGGTGCCAACAAAGACTCCCAATCTTCCAAAATGACCATGCATTCAAGGCAGACTCTACATCTTAGAACCTTAGGTCCAGGATGGACTCATGTTCTTGTGGTCCACAGGAGCCAACGGAGAGCCTGTTGGAAGAGACCCATAGCCCAAGTGAAGCCATCTGAAAGACTTCCGTGCGTTTCAGCAATACAACCTATATGTCTAAAAGGACAATTGAAGAGAATTAGAAAGTGAAGAACCTGGAGCACTCCCTCAGGGTGGAGCAGCTACCCTCTGTGAAACTGCATGGAGATGTGGCAGCACCAGTCTGCCTTTACCCTCTCATAACCATTCCCACATGGTTTCATGTGATAAGCAAACAGTGCCTCTGGTGGAAGATGGGCATATTCCAATGGAGCCCGAGAGGATGCACACTGTGTCAACAGGGGTCAGTACAGCACTACAGTGGATGCTGCAGGTGATTTATGAGATCAAGGAACATAGAACAGGAGAATGAACAAGGAAAATCCGAGCGAAGTTCGGGCATTTTAGGATGGTGGGAGGATCTCTGTACCTACCTGGTTGTCCTCCATAGGAACCTAGGTCCAAATTCAATAAAACATCCTCTGGCTCCAGTCAATTGTCCAACGATGCACATGCACATATTGAACAGAGAGGCAGAGAGATCCCAATCAGGGGGTGGAGCTGGAGAAGGAGAATCTTACTTGCCCCTGAGCAGAGAACCTGAGGCAGGAGACAATGTCTAGACCCTGGAATCATCAACTCAACAGAACACAGGGCTGCAGAATGCTGTGTTCAGAGAGAACATGTGGTCAATGCTTTCTTCTCGTCTCCTATGGGAGAATCTTTTCTCCTAGACAAAGCATCTTGGACTGAGGGAAGCAGTCCTCCAAGTGTTCCATGGTAGAGATTTCGTGTTGTCAGGGTAGGAATCCAATGTCATCAACTACCTCTCTTGGCCAGTAGCTCTGTATTGATGCTACTAGTTGAGAGCTCAAAATTTTTTAGTCCCCATTGAGACATCTCCACTAACACTGCCTTTCACGGATGCACTCCCAGGACTCACCATCTTCCCACTGCATTTCCTGATATTGTCTCTGATCATTGTCTCCAGGCTCCTGCACCTGCTTGCTTGTTGGTGTCCTATGAGGTAAAAGGACGGTGTTCTTTCGAGTCGATGTCTGCCAAGCCTGCTGAGCTGAAAACTCTAGCCGTCAAGACTTGTGTTGTCAGGAACTCGTGCCCTTCAGACCCTCTGCGTTTCACAGCCAAGGGCACTGAGAGACAGGTCCTTGTGGGTTTTCAATGTGCCCTGCTCTCCTGTGCCTTTACCCTCTGCATGGGCTCATGGCTCTCTAACCCACAAACCAACCAAATCACCCCTGAGCTATGTCTCCAACCTTCTCCCCTCGTCTCTGCAACTTTTGTTCTCTTTCGCTGTGGAGTTTACCTTGTAGGCTTCAGGTAAAATTCGACCCCATTGCAGTTGATGTGGTCATCTTCCTGTTGTCTTCATGGCTGAAGACAAGCACGAGGTTATTAGACACTACTACCATCTCACTGTCCTCCATGTCACTGCAAATTTGTATTGAGACATAAGCAAGAATGAATTCTTCCACTTGTCTCATATGGCAGTGTTGCGGAGAGAATTGAGCTTTGTCACATCTATCATTCTCAGAAAGACAACAAACAGACGATTTCACTCCCTCATGATAATCAAGAAACCTATGAAAAAGTAAGGGTATGGGACAAGCAGTATGACTCTAATGAGGAACTCAAATGGTAGTGTTTGTTTGAAGGCAGTTTTGTGAGAACACCTGTTTCTCAAAGAGGACAAGAGATGACATTCCTTGCAGAAGATTTTCCTGAAACTGATGGAAAGTGAGTTTTCAAGGTATGTCAATTTTAATTGCTACTCATAAGAGACTGAATTCCTATCCTTTGAAATTTAATCATAAGTTTTATGTGAAACACCCACAGACCATACACACATAAACACATTCACATGCACACACACATGAACACACAGAAGGATAAGACATGACATAGATGGGGAGGAAGAGAGGAATCGTACCAATGAAGCAACCCCAAAGAAAATACAATTAACAGGAAAGGCAAATAGAATCCAATGATAAGCCGAAAGAAATGAGAAAGTGAACTATTACCTATCAATAATTCCTTCAGTATTCAGGACTAAAGTCTCCCGTCAATAAAACAGTTTGTAGCATGTTTGAAATTCCAAAAAAAAAAAAAAAAAAAAATGGTAGAAAAGATCCATAAGGAAACAACAAATATTAAACAAGATCGACCTTCTGTTGCCCATAGGAGATTTCCTTCGTTATAAAGATATGCAAGTTTTCAGGAAAAGAAATTGGGAAGACCCAGGATATGGTTTGGTCAGGAGAACATGGCCTAAGTGTTTGTGCCTGAATCAGCGAGAATGATTTTATGCCTTCGAGAGACAAAAGATTAGCGGAAGGTCTTTAGACTTGATGGACCATCAAAACAACAAAACCGGGAAGAATTGCCAACATATACACCACGAACAAGGGTGTATCTAAACGTTGGAAGCCCATGAACACAGAAGATGGGAGTTGGCGACTTTTATCCAATACTCTTGTTAACTATGATATCCACGTTAAGCACAGGACAGATCATCAGGATGGGACGGTGCTAAGGACGTCCACATGGGCTCTCGACACCACCTGAGCTCTGGGGATCCATGAGAAATATTGCGTCTCTGAGGACAAAAAGATAAGTTATTCCCAGTGGCAGACCTATCTTTGTCTATCGCAGGTCATGAGCTCGAGTCCAAATCCATTCATAATTCATGGAAGAGAAATCAAAACCTATCCTGGGCACTTATGATCATGAAGGTATGAAAACGGGAATATCAGTTTCAAAATGGAAATATAGCCATACCCTAAAGGTTGGAAAACAAAAAACACTCACAAACTAACAATGAATGCAAGAAAGAAAATCCAAAGGAAAAGCAGAAAGAGCCATGAACAAAGAAATGTCAAAAACTTATGGGATGATGCCAAAACATTTTATGGGGAAACCATATAGGGTTTAAATGCATGCATTTCCAAAATTTAAAAACCGATAAAGAGAGCCACCTAACTGGACGATTGAAGGAACCGAATGAAAAAAACCGAAATCCAGAGTTAACAGAAAAATAGAAATCATACATTTGATTATCAAATTAAGGAAATACAAACAAACCAATAGGAAAAAAATCAGGAGATCCCACAATTCATTTTGAAAACACGAACAAACCGCAGAAGATATTACTGGAAAAAAACAGGGAGAGAAGCACACAACTGACAGTATGGAACCACATGACAACATGTCAAAGGATAAAAGAATAACCTAAGAGGCACATCCAGACATTTATGCTAGCAAATCCAAAAACTGAGAGAAAAGGATAAATTCCAAGACACATAAAAACTCCCAAGATTAGGTCAGGAAACCTACAAAATCTCAGCTCTCTAGTATTAATGTAGTGTTTGAACCAGTAATCCAACAACAACTGTCAACACACAGAAGGCCAGGTTCAAGGCATTCTCCTGGGCCACACTTCTAGGTATTGAGTGAAGGCATTGTCATGTCCTCTCAAGAATTCCAGAGATGGAAGAGGCGGGTAGACTCTAATTCACAAGGATAAAACCCAATTCAGAGAAGGACATTTTAGGAAACCAATCCCATGTCATTTCAATAAGGAATGATAATAAAAAATATCATTCTTTCCTTTTCGCCCAGTGAATACCTTTGGTTTTGAGAGGGCCAGATTGTTTTCCTCTGAATTTATATTGTTGTTGTTGCTGTTCTGCCTGCCTATCATCCATCATCCATTTTTGACAGAGTATTCATGGATGCTTTAGTTGCATGTACGTCCTAGTGCTCCTCCTAATATATGCCACAACTCCTGAACACTATTAAGCAGTTCACATTTCTGTAACCCTCAGCTTGGTTCTCAAATCCTGAGTTACTCCTGGTGGGTCTCCATTGCTGACTTCTTCCCCTTCAGTTTTCACTTCCTTTACTAAGGGCCAAGGTATTTCTCCAGAGGCACATATTCTGGGAAGCCATATGATATTTCCCTTTGTCTGCTTGCATTTTCCATGTCCCATCGGCCAGGCATGGGGCATTCATGTCCCAATCATACTCTTCGACAGCTTAGGAATACTGTGGTGCCGAAATGGACCCAAACTTCCTGATCCACTAGACCTTGCCAGGGCATGCTGCTCACTTCAAAGGTCTGCTGGAATGGGCCTTGCAAGTCGTCAGTATAGGCAGTCTCATTCCTTTTGACTAAAGAGACTTGATCAACATGTCTATACCCGTTACCACAACAAGTACAGTTAAATAATGATGACAACGGGTGCAGTCCAGGCCTCCTCTTTAAGTGTTAGCTCTGATGCAGAATATCACTCTCCTCAAAGACTTTGCAAAGGTTTTTAAGTGAAAGCCAGGTAGACATAGGCCTAATCCCTTAGCCACGTGTTTCAGAATACTAGGAGACGAGGCCACAGTCGGCACCATATATCGATGCCCTCATTTTATTCCTCGAAAAGGGACTTTCCATCCCTTAGTCATCACCTAACAAAGGAAAAAGGCGCTGAGAAAGGACGCTATCACCCACAGGATGACAAAACCCACGGAGAGCTGCTCATACCCGCGAGGCCTCACTGTTTCTTTAGATCTCTAGAAATTGTAGTGGAAATAGGACACCTTGCTGTCTCTGAGAATATGTTGCCCTAAAGGAAGGTATACTGAACGTCATTTTCTTTCTTCTTTACCTCTAGAAATTGGAAGTGGGACATAACCGCTTAGGACAACCTGATTTATTGATCAGGTTCAGAGGGCTTTTGTTCTGACTTTCTTGGGGCTTCCTACCTAAAGCCATAAGACACCAAGGTAATGGGAGAGGGGCAGCTGCTTCAGTGAAGCCAGGATCTTTGATGTCACAAAGCTTTGAGGTCCTAGCAACCACTCCTCATCAACCAACGCCTAATCACTACACTGGCTGGAGTAGTCATGGATGGTAAAAGAAAACCCCAAGCTGTCCCAAACTACTGGAGCCGCCTGGGTATCTCACCAAGGCAGTTTGAGAACCGAGTCGGTGTTACCTATTCCATGACCCAATTCGTAGTGTTCGGTTGTGAGTGTCAGGACCAATTCTACGTACTCTGGAGAAAGGGAAGCATCCCTCATTCATCTTATCCATGACAGGCCAAGAAACAATCAGACTGGAAGTACATCCACAAGGGAGCAAATCCTAGCCATGCACAAGGATGAGGCCCTCCCACCAAATCTCGGAGCTCCTGAACAGGAAAAGGGACACACAAAATAACTCAATGTTAACCCCCGCACCCGTGCCAAGACATGTCTGGATTCTTTCACAGCGAGGACACGAGTACCTCGAGCGTCTCCAGAAACGTTGCCAACAAGGCCTCCCAATCTTCAAAATGACCATGCATCTGAGGCAGTCTCTACACCCTAGAACCTTAGGTCCATCATGGACTCATGTACTTGGAGTGCACAGGATCCAACGGAGAGTATGTTGGAATGCACCCAAGGCCCAAGTGAAGCCATCTGAAACTCTTCCGTGCCCATTTCTGGAAGATACTTGTATGTCTATAGGATAATTGAAGAGGATTCGAATGTGGGAGAACCTGGATCACTCCCTCAGGGTGGAGCAGCTACCCTCTGTGGAACTGCATGGAGATGTGGTAGCACAAGCCTATCTTCACCCTCTCATTACCATCCTCCAAATGGTTTCATGCGATAAGCAAACAGTGCCTCTTTTGTAAGACAGGCATGTTCCAATGGAGCCGCGAAAGGATGCACAAAGTGTCAACAAGGGTTCAGTACAGTGCAACAGACAGTGGATGCTGCAGGTTGGTGAGGAGATCCAGGAAGACAAAGAACAAGAGAATGAACTAGGGAGCTCCGAGCGAAGGTCGGGCATTTTAGGAGGTGGGATATTCTTTGAACCTGGCTGCCCTCAATAGGAAATTTGGTCCAAATTCAATAAAATATCTTCAGGCCCCAGTCAATTATTGTGCACTGCTTTTGTCTATGTTATCTTGCCCAACGATGCACAGGCACATTGGACAGAGAGGCAGAAAGATCCCAATCAGGGTGTGGGGCTAGAGAGGAAGATGCTTTCTTGCACCTGAGCAGAGAACCTGAGACAAGAGTCAATGGCAGGACCCTGGAATCTTCACCTCAACAGAATGCAGGCCTGCAGAATTCTGTGTATATAGAAGAACATGTGATTAATGCTTTCTTCTCATCCCCTGTGGGAGGGTCTGTACTCCTTGGACTAAGCATCTTGGACTGAGGAATGCAGTCCTCCAACTTTTCCTTGGTTGGGATTTCGTGTTCCAGGGTAGGCAGACAATATCCTCACCTACCTGTGTTGGCCAGTAGCTCTATCTTGATGCTGCTGGTGTGAGAGAACAAAATTTTTGATGTTCACATGAGACACCTCCACGAACACTGCCTTTCACAGATGCACTCTCAGGACTCACCATCTTCCCACTGCATCTCCTGGTATTGTGTCTGATAATTGTCTCCAGGCTGTCTGCACCTGGTCTCTGGTTGGTGTCCTATGCAGGAAAAAGACGTGTTCTTTAGATTCGATGTCTGCCAAGACTGCTAATATGAAAACACTAGCCGTCAATACTTGTGTTGTCAAGAACTCGTACACTTCAGACCCTCTAAGTTCATAGGCAAGAGCACTGGGAAACATGTTCCTTGTGGGTTCACAGTGTGCCCTGCCTCCTTTGCCTTTGTCCTCTGTATGGCCTCACGGCCCTCTAATCCACAAAACAACCAAATATCCCCTGAGCCAATGTCTCCAACCTTCTTCCATCATCTCTACCACTTCCTTTCTCTTTCACTATGGACTTTACCTTGTAGGCTGCAGGTCAATTTCCACGCCACTGCAGTTGTTGTGGTCATCTTCCTGTTGCCTTCATGGCTGAAGACAACCATGAAGTTTTTAGACACTACTACCATTACACTTCATCCATGTCACTGAAAAATCGTCCTGAGACAAAAGCAAGAATGAATTTTTCCACTTGTCTCATATGGCTGTGTTGCGGAGAGCCATAGGCTTCATCAATCTATCATTCTCAGAAAGACAACAAAGAGACGATTTCACTCCCTCATGAAAGTCAAGAAACATATGAAGAAGCAAGGGTATTGGGACAAACAGTACGACTCTTATGCAGAACTAAAATGGTGGTGTTTGTTGGAAGGCAGTTTGTGAGAACACGTGTTTCTCGAAGAGGACAAGAGATAACATTCCTTGCAGGAGATTTTCCTGAAACTGATGGAATGTGAGTTTTCAAGCCATGTCAAATTGAATTGCTACCCATTAGAGACCAAATTCCTATCAATCGTATTTTAATAAGTGTTGTGTGAAACACACACAGACTACACACACATTAACACATGCATATGCACACACATGAACACACAAAAGGATAAGACATGCAAAAGGTGGGGAGGAAGGGAGGAATCGTACTAATGAAGAAAATCCAAAGAAAATACCATACAGGGGAAAGGCAAATAGAATCCAAGTGAGAAGCCAACCTAAATGAGAAAGTTAGGTACTACCTATCAATAATTCATTCAGTATTAGGACTAAAGTCTTCTGTCAATACAAACAATTTATAGGAGTGGTTGAAATTCAAAAACAAACAAAAAAAGCTAGAAAAAAAACATAAGAAAAAAAACAAATATTAAACAAGCTCGACCTTATGTTGACCGTAGGAGATTTACTTAGACTATAAAGATACTCATAGCTTTCAAGTAAGGAAATTGGGAAGACGTAGGTTATGCTCTTGCCAAGGAGAAGAGAGCCAAAGTGTTTGTGCCTAAGTAGGCGAGAGTGATTTTATGCCTTTGAGAGACAAAAGATAAGCGGAAGGTGTTTTGTCTTGATGGAGCATCCAAACCACAGAAACCTAGAAGAATTGACAACATATACACCACGAACAAGGGTGTATCTAACGTTGGAAGCCTATAAACAGAGAATGAGGGAAATGGCGACTTTAATCCAATACTGTTGAGAACTATGATATTCACGTTAAGCACAGGAACAATCCTCCGAATAGGAAGGTGCTAAGGAATAACAGACGTCCACATGGGCTCTCGAGACCACCTGAACTTTGGGCATCCATGAGTAAGATTGCGTCTCTGAGGACAATAAGATATGTTCTTCCCAGCAGCAGACCTAAATTTGTCTATCGCAGGTCATGAGCTCGAGTCCAAATCCAGTCGTAATTGATGGAAGAGAAGTCAAAACCTATCCTGTGCACTTATGATCACGAAGGTATGAAAACTGGAAGATATCACTTTCAAATTGGAAATAAAGCCAGACACTAAAAGTTGCAAACACAACACACTCACGAACTAGAAATGAATGCAAGAAAGATAATCCAAAGCAAAAGCAGAAAGAGCCATGAACAAAGGAATGTCAAGAAACTTAGAGGATGATGCCAAAACATTTTTGGGGAAACCATATAGGGTTAAATGCATGCATTTCCAAAATTTAAAAACACCGATAAAGAAACCCACCTAACTGGATGACTGAAGGAACAAGATGAAAAAAATCGAACTCCAAAATTAACAGAAAAATTGAAAACATACATGTGATTATCAAAATTAAGGAAATACAAGCAAACCAATAGAAAAAAAATCAGGAAATCTCACACTTCAGTTTTGAAAATGAAAAAACCACAGAAGACTTTACTGGGATAAAACAGGGAGACAAGCACACAGCTGCAAGTATGAAACCACATGACAACTGGTAGCAAGGAAAATAGAATAACCTAAGAGGCACATCCACACATTTATGCTAGCAATCCCAGAAGAGAGAGAAAAGGGTAAATTCCCAGAAACATAGAAACTCCCAAGATTATGTCAGGAAACCTAAAAATACTCAACACTCTAGTATTGACTGAAGCGTTTGAAGCAGTAATCCAACACCTGCCAACACACAGAAGGACAGATCCAAGTCATTTTCCTGGGCCACTCTTCTAGGTATTTAGTGAAGGCGTTGTCATTTCCTCTCATAGATTCCAGAGATGGAAAAGGCGCGTAGACTCTAAATCACAAGTATAAGGATCCAATTCTGATAAGGACATTTTAGTAAAGCAATCCCATGTCATTTCAGTAAGGAAAGATAATAAGAAATATAATTCTTTCCTTTTCTCCCTGTGACTTACTTTGGTTTTGAGAGGGCCAGAATGTTTTCCTCTGAATTTTTGTTGTATTTGCTCTTCTGTTGAGAAAGCCTGCCTATCATCCATCATCCATTACTGACAGAGTATTCACAGATGCTAGTTATATATATGTCCTAGTTCTCCTCCTAATATATCCCACAACTCCTGAACACCCCTTAAGCAGTTCTCTTTTCTGTAACCCTCAACTTGGTTCTCAGAGTCCTGAGTCACTCCTGGCAGGTCTCCTTCTCTGAATTCTTGCCCTTCAGTTTTCCCTTCCTTTACTAAGGGCCAAGTATTCCTCCCGAGGCACATATTGTGGGAAGCCATATGATATTTCCATTGTCGGCTTGCCTTTTCCATTTCCCATCAGCCAGTCATGGGACATTCATGTCAACGCAAGGTCGAGTGGTTCATTCACTTCGATGGCTGAGGAATACTGTGGTACCGAAATGGACTCAAACTTCATGATACACTAGTCCTTGCAAGGGCATTGTGGCTCACTCCAAAGGTCGGTTCGAATGGGCCTTGAAAGCCATCAGTATAGGCCATCCCTTTCCTTCTGACTAAAGAGACTTGGTCAACATGTCTATACGCGTTACAACAACAAGTACAGTTAACTAATGATGACAACGGGTGTGGTCCAGGCCTCTTCCTTAAATGTTAGTTCTGAGCAGAATGTCACCCTCGTCGCAGACTTTGCAAAGTGCATTAAGCGAAAGCCAGGTAGATAGAGGCCTAATCCCTTAGCAGCGAGTTTCAGAGCACTAGGAGACGAGGCCCCAGACGGCACCATACATCGATGCCCTCACCTTTTCCCCCGAAAAGGGACTTTCCGTCCCTTAGTCATCACTGACCCATAGGCAAAAGACGCTGAAAAAGGATGCTCTCCTTCACAGGATGACAATCCCCACGGAGAGCTGCTCATACCCATGAGTCCTCACCGTTTCATGAGATCTCTAGAAATTGTAGTGGAACTAGGACAGTTTAACGTCTCCGCGGAAATGGTGGCCTAAATGAAGGTATACTGAATGTCATTTTATTCCTCTTTGTCTCTAGAAAGGGGAAGTGGGACATTATCCCACAAGACACCCTGAGTTCTTGTTCAGGCTCAGAGGGCTGTTGTTCTGTCCTTCCCGGGGCTTCATAGGTAAAGCCATAGGACACCAAGTTCATGGGAGAGGGGCAGCTGCTTCAGTGAATCCAGCATCTGTGATGTTACAAAACTTTGAGGTCGTAGCAACCACTCCTCATTAACCCTTGCCTGATAAGTACACTTGTCTATAGTAGTCATGAGTGGTCAAGAGGACCAGAAGCCGTCCCAAACCGCTGCAGCCAACTAGGTCTCTCACCAAGGCAGTTTGCGAAGTGAGTCGGTGTCACCTTCTCCATGGCCCATTTCATAGAGTTTGCTCGTGAATGTCAGCACCAGCCCTCTGGACTCTGGAGAAAGGCAAGCATCCCTCATTCCATCAGAGCCACTCAACGAAAGCTTAAAGTGAACCCCCGCAACCGTGCCGAAGACATGTCTGGAGTCTTCGACAGCAAGGAACGATACATCGAGCATCTCCAGATATGGTGCCAACAAGGCCTCCCAATCTTCAAAAATGACCATGCACCCAAGGCAGACTCTACAGCCTAGAACCTTAGGTCGAGGATTGACTCATGTACTTGGAGTCCACAGGAGACAACGGAGAGCATGTTGGAGGAGACCCGTAGCCCAAGTGAAGCCATCTGAAAGACTTCCGTGCCTGTTACAGGAGGACAAAATGTGTGTAGAAAAGGACGAATTGAAGAGGATTCGAATGTGGAGGAACTTTGAGCACTCCCTCAGGGTGGAGCAGCTACCCTCTGGGGAGATGTGGCAGCACAAGCCTGCAAGGAGATGTGGCAGCACAAGCCTGCCTTCACACTCTCATGACCATCCCCCAAATGGTTACATGCGATAAGCACACAGTGCCTCTTGCGGAAGATGGGCATGTTCCTTGGTTCCCCGATAGGATGCATAATGTGTCAACAAGGGGTTAGTACAGCATGACAGACAGCAGATGCTGCGAATTGGTGAGGAGATCCAGGAAAACAAAGAACAGGAGTATGAACAAGGGAGCTCTGAGTGAATGTCGGGCATTTTAGGATGGTGGGAGGTTCTCTGACCTGGCTGCCCTCCATAGGAACCTAGGTCCAATTTCAATAAAACAACCTCAGGACCCAGTCAATTATTGTTCACTGGTTTTGTCTTTGTTATCCTGTACAACTATGCACATGCTCGTATTGGACAGAGAGGCAGAGAGATCCCTTCAGAGGGTGGAACTGCAGAGGGAGAAGCTTACTTGCTCCTGAGTAGAGAACCTGAGACCAAATTCGATACCAAGACCCTGGAACCATGAGTTGATCTGAAGTCCACCTCTGGTCTGATGGACACAACCTGGGTCTCAACCATTGATGTCTGAGTACCTCCTGGTTCTAGACAAGAGAGCTGCTCTGTCATTGTTCAAAAATGCAGGGAATAAGTATTTTGGCTTGGGCTGGTGTTGCTTGAGCTATCCTGGCCTGCTCAAGAGCTGGAATAGCTTTCCTCTTGAAGTCAGTGACTGGGCTATGGACAAACTATTCACCCATGACTATTGCCAAAAGATATTCCTCCATGCCTAGATTTTCCAGGGGGAATGACACTATGTCTTTTTGTGCTCTGTTGCTGTGAAAGGAGATGAGAGTCCTCTGTACCTCTGATTCTGGACCTCTGTTTCTGCTCCCAGATGAGGGTCATTTTTGACCCTGATTTCTCATTCCATGTTCAGACCTCTTTTCTTTTTTTTTTAAAGATTTTATTTATTTATTTGACAGAGAGAGATCACAAAGCAGGCAGAGAGGCAGGCAGAGAGAGAGGAGGAAGCAGGCTCCCTGCTGAGCAGAGAGCCCGATGCGGGCCTCGATCCCAGGACCCTGAGATCATGACCTGAGCCGAAGGCAGCGGCTTAACCCACTGAGCCACCCAGGCGCCCAGACCTCTTTTCTTTTTCTCACTTTTATTTCTCCTACAAGAGCACCTCTTTCAATTCCTTGGAGATGATGATTCCCTAAGCTCAGTATCATATTCCATCTTTCTGCCTTTGCTCTTAGAATTTGCTTCCTTATTTTCTAGGCTTATTCTTCCCAGCCACTATTTGGATCTTCCAATTATGCCATGCTCCCGTACTTTGCATCAAGTCTCCAACCAATCTACTCTTCAGGAGCTCTTTATGTTCTTTTATCTTTATCAGTTTTATCTCTGCGGTTCGAGACTCTCTGATATCTTCTATGTTTTCAGATGGACAGGGAGTATCCAGGCCGCTGCTTTCAATACACCACCGGGAGTGTTCTAGGTAGAGGTTTCACTCTGATTGCCTAGCCGTGATCATTTCTTGTTCGTTTTTTCTAGGCATCAATTGATTCTTCCATCTTTTGTTTGTATCTAGGTCTCTGTCTCCGATCTGTATTCGAAAAACGCATTCTGTTTTCTAAACTGAGGATAATTTCTTTAGGAAGAAGAGATCCTGGTTGAAAACGGACTAGACTTTAAGGATTGTCGAGTGTGTGTGTTGTGTGTATGTGCGTGTGTGTGTTTCTGTGTGCATGTGTGTGGCATGCATGCCATCCACTGTGTGTTGTGGCTGACACCGTCATTGAGGCCAGTCCTCTGTAGTGTCTCTCCTGGCCTGCCGTTCGATGTGTTTGGTGTCCAGGCTGAATATGCTGAGGTTTACCTTGGTGGGCTCCTGTGTGCTTGTGAGAGGAGACATTCCACCAAGGCAGCTGAATGCAGGTCTGCAGAATGCTGTGTACAGAAGAGAGCATGTGGTCAAGGCTTTCTTCTTGTCCCCTATGGGAGAATCTGTTCTCCTTGGACTAAGCAACTTGGACTGAGAAAGGCAGTCCTCCAAGTGATCCACAGATTGTATTTCGTATTGGCAAGCTAGGCAGCAAATGTCCTCATTATCCTGCTTGGCCAGTAGCTTGGTCTTTATTTTGCTGGTGCGATAGCCCAAAATTTATTATGTCCCCATTGAGACATCGCCATGAACACTGCATTTCACGGAAGCACTGACAGGACCCACCATCTTGACACTGCGTTTCCTAGTATTGTCTCTGATCATGGTCTCCAGGCTGTCTGCACCTGGATGCTTGTTGGTGTCCTATGCAGGAAAAAGATGGGGTTCTTCCGAGTTGATGTCTGCCAAGCCTGTTGATCTGAAAACTCCCACCATCAAGCCTTGTTTTGTCCAGAACTCGTACCCTTCAGACCATGTGCACTTCACAGCAAATGGCACTAGTAAACAGGTTCCTTCTGGGATCCCAGTGTGCCCTGCTCTCCTGTGCCTTTGTCCTCTGGATGGGATTGCTGCCCTCTGCTTCATGAACCACCCAAATCTGCCATGAGCAATGTCTCCCACCTTCTCTCATAGACTCTGTGACTACCTTTCTCTTTCTCTGTGGACTTTACTTTGTAGGCTTCAGGTCAATTTCCACTCCGTTGCAGTTGTTGTGATCATCTTCTTGTTGCCTTCATGGTTGAAGACAAGCTCGACGTTATCAGACACTACCACCATCTCACTGTCCTTCAAGTTACTGCAAATTCTTACTGACACATAAGCAAGAATGAATTCTTCCACTTCCCTCATGTGGAAGTGTTGTGGAGAGCATTAGGCTTCCTCACATCTATCATTCCATAAAGACAAGAGACCATTTCACTCCCTCATGACAGTTACGAAATATATTAAAAAGGAAGGGGTATAGAGACAAACAATAAGACTCTAACGAATCATCCAAAATGTGGTGTTTATTTGAAGGCAGTGTGAGAATACGTGTTTATTGGAGAAGACAAAAGATGTTATTCCTTGCAGGGGTTGTTCCTGATACAGATGGAATGTGAGTTTTCAGGGCATGTCAAGTAGAATTGTTATCCATAAGAGACCAAATTACTATCTTGAAATTTAATAGTAAGTGTATGTGAAACACACACAGACCACACACACATTAACACATGCACATGCACACACACACATGAACACACACATACAGATAAGATACACTAAAGATGGGGAGGAAGTGAGATCGCACTAATAAAGTAACCACAAAGAAAATACCATAAAGGAGAAAGGCAAAGAGAGTCCTAGTCAGAAGCCAATCAAAATGACAAAGTGAACTACTTACATATCAAAAATTCATTCAGCATTCAGGATTAAAGTCTCCCAACAATACAAACAGTTTGTAGAAGTGGTTGAAATTACAAAAAAAAAAAAAAAAAAAAGAAAGAAAAAAATACAGAAAAGATCCATAAGAAAACAACAAATATTAAACAACTCGACCTCTATTGCCCATAGGAGATATCCTTCGGCTATAAAGATACACATAGCCTGAAACTGAAGAAATTAGGAAGATGTAGGTTATGCTATTGCCAAGGAGATGAGAGCCAAAATGATTGTGCCTAAGTCAGCTAGAGGTATTTTATACATTCGAGAGACAAAAGATTAGCAGAAGGTGTGCTGTCTTGATGGAGCATCCAAACATCAGAAACCTGGAAAAATTGCGAACATATACACCACGAACATGAGTGTATTTAAACGTTGGAAGCCTATGAACATACAGGAAGAGAGATGCGGTCTTTAATCCAATATTGTTCTTGACTATGATATGCACGTTAAGCACAGGACAGATCATCTGGATGGAAAGGTGGTAAGGAATAACAGACGTCCCCATGGGCTCTCTAGAATACCTGAACTTTGGGGATCCATGAGTAAGATTGCGTCTCAGAGAACAATAAGATATGTTCTTCCAGGGGCATACCTAACTTTGTCTATCCCAGGTCATGAGCTCAAGTCCAAATCCAGTCATAATTCAGGGAAGAGATGTTAGAAGCTATCCTGTGCACTAATGATCACGAAGGTATGAAAAGAGAAAGATATTACTTTCAAATTGGAAATACAGCCAGACACTAAAAGTTGGAAAACACAACACACTCATGAACGAGCAATGAATGCAAGAAAGTAAATCCAAAGGGAAATCAGAAAGAGCCATGAAATGGAACGTCAAGAAACTCATGGGATGATGCCAAAACATTTTATGGGGAAACCATATAGGGTTAAATGCGTGCATTTCCAAAACTGAAATACACCGAAAAAAAAAAAAAAAAAAAAAAGCAACCTAACTGGATGCCTGAAGGAACAACAAGAAGAAGACCAAATTCCAGAGTTAAGAGAAAAAATGAAATCATACATATGATTATCGAATTAAAGAAAACACAAACCAACCAATAGGAAAAAAAATCAGTAGATCTCACACTTCAGTTTTGAAAACATGAACAAACCACAGAAGACATTACTGGGATAAAACAGGGAGACAAGCGCACAGCTGCAAGTATGAAACCAAATGACACCTGGTAGAAAAAAAAAAAAAAGAATAACCAAAGAGGTACATCCACACATTTATGCTAACAAATCCAAGCACAGAGAAAAAAGGTTAAGTACCCAGACACATAGAAACTCCCAAGATTAGGTAAGAAAACCTACAAAATCTCAGCTCTCTAGTAGTGACTGAGGCATTTGAAGCAGGAATCCAACACCTGGCAACACACAGAAGGTCATGTTCAAGTCATTTTCCTGGGCCACTCTTCTAGTATATAGCAAAGGCATTGTCCTGTCTTCTCATCGATTCCAGAGATGGAAGAGGCGGGTAGACTGTAATTTACAAGGATAAAGACACAATTCAGTTAAGGACATTTTAAGAAAAAAATCCTATGCCATTTTAATACGGAAAGATAAATAAAAAATAATTCTTTCCTTTTCTCCTTGTGACATCTTTTGGTTTTGAAAGGGCCAGATTATTTTCCTCTGAATTGTTGTTGTTGTTGTTGTTGCTTTTCTGTTGAGAAATCCTGCCTATCATCCATCATCCGTTTTTGAAAGAGTATTCACGGATACTTTAGTTGCATTACGACCTAGTGCTCCTCCTAATATATGCCACAACTCCTGAACACCCATTAGCAGTTCACTCATTCCCTGCATGTGTCTCTTTTCTGTAAACCTCAGCTTGGTTCTCATGGTCCTGAGTCACTACAGGTGGGTCTCCTTTTCTGACATCTTCCCCTTCAGTTTTCCCTTCCTTTACTAAGGGCAAAGATATTCCTCTGGAGGCATATATTGTGGGAAGCTATATGATATTTCCCTTTGTCTGCTTGCCTTGTCGATTTCACATCAGCCAAGCATGGGACATTCATGTCAAGGCAAGGTCTAGGGGTTCATTTTCGTCCACGGCTGAGTAATACTGTGCTGCCAAAATGGGCCAAACCTTCCTTATCCACTAGTCCTGCAAGAGCATTGTGGCTCACTCCAAAGGTCTGCTCGAGTGGCCCTTGCAAGCCATCAATATATACTGTCTCTTTCCTTCTAACTAAAGAGACTTGGTAAACATATCTATACCCGTTACCACAACAAGTACAGTTAACTAATGATAACCATGGGTGCGGTCCAGGCCCCTTCCTTAGAGATAGCTCTAATGCAGATTGTCACTACCTAAAGACTTTGCAAAGGGGTTTGAGGGAAAGCCAGGTAGACAAGCCCTAATCCCTTAGCTGCGTGTTTCAGAATACTAGAAGATGAGGCCACAGACAGCACCATATATCGATGCCCTCACCTTTTCCATAGAAAAGGGGCTTCTGTCCCTTATCCAACACTGACTCATAGGCAAAAGACGCTGAAAAAGGTCGCTCTCACCCACAGGATGACAAACCCCATGGAGAGCTATTGATATCCATGAGACCTCACTGTGTCTTGATCTCAAGAAATTGTAGTGTAAATAGGACACCTTGCCGTCTCTTGGGAAATGTTGGCTTAAGGAAGGTATAATGAACTTCATATCCTTTCCTCTTTGTCTAGAAAGTGGAAGAGGGACATTAACACACAAGACCACCTGGGTTCTTGCTCAATCTCAGAGAGCTCTTGTTCTGTCCTTCCCGGGGCTTCCTACCTAAAGCCATAGGACACCAAGGTCATGGGAGAGGGACAGCTGCTTCAGTGAAGTCAGCATCTGTGATGTCACAAAGCTTTGATGTCATTTCAACCACTCCTCATTAACCCACACCGCATCACAACACTTAACTAGAGTAGTCTTGGGAGGGCCAAGAGGAGCCAAGGCGTCCCAAACCCCTGGAACCGCCTGGTCTCTCACCCAGGCAGTTTACAAAGCGAGTCGGTTTCACATTATCCATGGACGAATTCGCAGTGTTGGTCGTGACTCTCAGCACCAGCCCTCTGGACTCTGGAGAAAGGCAAGGATCCCTCATTCCATCATAACCAGGATAGGCCAAGAATCAATCAGACGGTAAGCAAAGCCTCAGTGTAGGAAATCCTGGCCTTTGTAAGGGTAGGCCCTTCCACCGAATCATGGAGCTTATGAACAGGAAGAGGGCCACCCAAGAAAAGCTCAAAGTGAACTCCCGCAACCTTGTCAGAGACATGTCTGGAGTTCAACAGGGAGTACGCGAGTACCTCGAGCGTCTCCAGAAACGGTGCCAACAGACCTCCCAAACTTCCAAAATGACAATGCATCCAAGGCAGACTCTACACCCTAAGATCCAGAATGCACTGATGTATGTGGAGTCCACAGGAGCAAAAGGAGAGCATGTTGGAAGAGATCCATATCCCAAAGGAAGCCCTCTGAAAGAAATCCGTACCCGTTTCAGGAAGACAACTTATATGAATAAAAGGACTCATTGAAGAGGATTTGAATGTGGAAGAACCTTGATCACTCCCTCAGGTTGGAGCAGCTACCCTCGGTGGAACTGCTTGGAGATGTGGTAGCACTAGCCTGCCTTCATCCTCTCATGAACATCCCCCAAATGGTTTCATGATATAAGGAAACAGTGCCTCTTGCAGAAGATGGGCATGTTCTAATATAGCCAGGAGAGGATGTACAATGTGTCAACAAGGGGTCAGTACAGCGCAACAGACAGCGGATGCTGCAGGTTGGTGAGGAGATCCAAGAATACAATGAATAGGAGATTGAACAAGGGAGCTCTGAGAGAAGGTCCGCTATTTTAGGATGGTGAGACGTTCTCTGTACCTGGCCACCCTCCATAGGAACCTAGGTCCAAATTAAATAAAACATCCTCTGGCCACAGTCAATTATTGTGCCTGGTTTTGTTTTTGTTTTCTTGACAATATATGTGCATGCACGTATTGGACAGAGAGGCAGGGAGATCACAGTGAGGGGGTAGAACTGGATAGGAAAAGCTTACTTGCCCCTGACCAGAGAACCTGAGAACAAAGTCAATGCCAAGACCCTGGAATAATGTGTTGATCTGAAGGCCGCCTCTGAACTGATGGACACAACCCGGGACCCAACCATTGACTTCCGAATACCTCCTGTTTCTAGACAAGAACCGCTGCTCTGTCATTGTTCATAAATACAGGGGATAAGGTTTTGTCTTGGGCTGGTGTTGCTTGAGCTATCCGGCCTGCTTTGAGAGCTGGTATAGCTTTTCCTCTTGAAGTCAGTGACTGGGCTATGGACAAACTATTCTCCCATGCCTATTTGCCCTAAGAATATCCCTCCATGACTAGATTTTCCAGAGGGAATTACACAATATCTTTTGGTGCTCTGCTTCTGTATAAGTTGATGAGAATCACCTGTGCCTCTGACTCTGGACTTCTGTTCCTGCTCCAAGATGAGGGACATTTTCGCCCCGATTTCTCAAATCCATGTTCAGCCCTCTTTTATTTTCTCTCACTCTTATTTCTCCTACAAGAGGAACCTCTTTCAATTCCTTGGACTTGATGATACCCTAAACTCATTGTCATGTTCCATCATTTTGCCTACTCTCAAGAATTTGCTTCCTTATTTTCTAGGCTTGTTCTTCCCGGTCACTAATTGCATCCTCTATTCTGCCATCTTCCCAGACGTTGCATCCAATCTCCTACCAATCTTCTCTTCATTAGCTCTTTATGTTCCTTTATATTTTCAGTTTTATCTCTGTGGTTCTAGACTCTCTGATATCTTCTATGTTTCTGATATACAGGGAGTATCCTGGTTGCTGCTTTCAAACCCCTTAGGCTGTTTATATGTAGAGATTTCACTCCGATTGCCTAGCCTGGATAATTTCTTGTTCTTTTACCTTGGCATCAATTGATTCTTCCATCTTTGCCTTGGATCTAGGTCTCTGTATTCCTCTCCGTATTTGAATATCTCATTCTGTCTTCTATCCTGAGGTTAATTTCTTTATAAAGGTGAGATCCCAGAGTGACCAAGGGCTGACCCTTAAGAGATTTTGGTGTGTGTGTGTGTGTTTGTGTGTGTGTGTGTGTGTGTGTGTGTGTGTGTGTATGTGTATGGCATGCATGCCATTTGCTGTGTATGTCTGAACCTTCCTTGAGACCTGTCAACTGCTAGGGCCCTCCTTTCCTGACGTTTGATGGGTTTTTGGTCCGGGCTGAATATGCTGATGTTTACCTAGGTGTGCTTTGGTGTGCCTGTGAAAGGAGACATTCCACCAACTCAAAATAATGCAGGCCTGCAGAATGCTGTGTTCAGAAGACAGCATGTGGTCAAGGCTTTCTTCTCGTGCCCAATGGGAGAATCTGTTCTCCATGGACTAAGCATCTTGGACTGAGGAAGGCAGTCCTCCAAGTGTTCCAAGATTGGGATTTCGTGTTGGCAGGCTTGGCAGCAAATGTCCTCACTGTCCTCTTTGGCCAATAGCTCTGTCTTGATGCTGCTGGTGAGAGAGCGCAAAATTTCTTATGCCCCCATTGAGTCATTTCCACGAACACTGCCTCTCATGGATGCACTGCCAGGTCCCTCCATCTTCCCACTGCTTCTCCTGGTACTGTCTCTGATCATTGTCTCCAGGCTGTCTGCCCCTGGTTGCTTGTTGGTGTCCTATGCAGGAAAAACGTGGTGTTCTTTCGAGCCAATGACTGCCAAGCCTGCTGATTTAAAAAATCTAGCCCTCACGACTTGTGTTTCAAGAACTTGTTCCCTTCAGATCCTATGCACATAACATCCCATGGCACTGGGATACAGGTTCCTTGTGGGTTCCCAGTGAGCCCTGCTTTCCTGTGTCTTTGTCCTTTGAATGGTATCTCTGCCCTCTGATGCATGAACCACACAAATATCCACTGAGCCATGTCTCCAACCTTCTCCCTTAGTCTCTGTGACTTCCATTCTCTATCTGTGGAGATTACTTTATAGACTTCAGGTCAATATCCACCCCGTTGCAGTTTATGTTGTCTTTTTTCTGTTGCTTTCATGGCTAAAGACAAACACGAAGTTATTAGACACTACTACCATCTCACTGTCCTCCATGTCACAGCAAATTCTTACTAAGACATAAGACAGAATGAATTCTTCCACGTGTCTCATGTGGCAGGGTTGCAGAGACCATTGGGCTCCATCACATCTATCATTCTCAGAAAGAAAACAGACTATTTGTCTCAGAAGGACAAAACCCAGAAGATTTTACTGCCTTCAAACAGTCAAGAAAAATATGAAAAAGCAAGGGGTATAGGGACAAAAAATGTACTCTTATGAGTCACAAAAAATTGGTGTTTGTTTGAAGGCAGCTTTGTGAGAATACGTGTTTTTCAAAGAGGAAAATAGATGACGTCCCTTGCAGAAGATGTTCCAAAATGAATGGAATGTGATTTTTCAAGGCATCTCAATTCAGTTGCTATCCTTAAGAGACTGAATTCTTATCTCTTGAAATTTAATTATAAGTGTTATGTGAAAATCACACAGACCACACACACATTACCACCGGCACATGCACACACACCTGAACACACTCACTGATAAGACACGCAAAAGAGGGAGAGGAAGTCAGAATCACACTAAGGAAGCAACCCCAAAGAAAATACCATAAAGAGGAAATGCAAAGAGAATCCAAGTCAGAAGCCAACCGAAATGAGAATGTGAACTACTTACCTATCAATAATTCATTCAGTAGTCAGGATTATAGTCTCCCGACAATACAAACACTTCATAAGAGTGCTTGAAATAACCAAAAAATTAAATAAATAAATAAATAAATAAAAAGGCAAAAAAGATCCATAAGAAAGAAAAAAAATATTAAAAAGCTTGAACTTCTGTTGATAATAGGAAATTTCCTTTGAATATAAAGATACATATGGCTTGAAAGCGAAGATATTGGGAAGACGTAGGTTACACTATTGCCAAGGGGAAGAGAGCCAAAGTGATTGTGTCTATGTCAAATGGAGCGATTTTATGCCTCCGAAAGACAAAAGATTAGCAGAAGGTGTTTTGTCTTGATGGAGCTTCGAAACTCCAGAAAACTGGAAGAATTGCCAACATATACACTAAAAACATGGGTTTATCTAAACGTTGGAAGCATATGAACAGAGAGGAAGGGAGATGGGGACTTTAATCCAATATTGTTGGGGACAAAGATTTCCACGTTAAGCACAGTACAGATCATCTGGATGGAAAGGTGGTAAGGAATAACAGACGTACACATTGGGTCTCTAGACCTCCTGAGCTATGGGATCCATGAGTAAGATTGCATATCTGAGGAGCATAAGATATGTTCTTCTCAAAGGCTGACCGAACGTTGTATATCATAGGTCATGAGCTGGAGTCCAAAGGCAGGGGTAATTAATGGAAGAGAAGTCAAAATCTATCCGTGCACTTATGATCATGAAGGTATGAAAACGGGAAGATATCACTTTCAAATTGGACATACAGCCAGACACAAAAGTTGGAAAACACAACACGTCACGAACAAGCAATGAATGCAAGAAAGAAAATCCAAAGGAAAAGCAGAAAGAGCCATGAACAAAGGAATGTCAGGAAACATATGGGGTGATGCCCATTTAATGGGGAAATCATATAGGGTTAATGCATGCATTTCCAAAATTAAAAAAGACCAGAAAAAAAAAAGGTAGAGCAACCTGCCTTGATGCTGAAGGAACAAGAAGAAGAAGAACCAAATTCCAAAGTGAACAGAAAAAATGAAATCATACATATAGTTATCGAAATAAATGAAATACAAACAAACCAATAGGAAAAAAATCAGGAGATTTTACAATTCAGTGTCTTAATCATGAACAAAATGCAGAAGCCATTACTGGGATAAAACAGGGAGACAAGAACACAGCTGAAAGTATAAAACATCTTGAGAACTGGTAGAAAGGAAAAAAGAATAACCTAAGAGACACATCCACACATTTATGCTAGGAAATCCAAGACCGGAGAGAAGAGGATAAATTATCAGACACATAGCAACTCCCAAGAATAGGTCAGGAAGCCTACAAAATCTCAGCTCTCTAGTAGTGACTGAAGCGTTTGAATCAGTAATCCAACACCTGCCAACACACAGTAGGCCTGGTCGAAGTCATTACCTAGGCCACTCTTCTAGGTATTGAGCGAAGGCATTGTCATGTCCTCTCATCGATTCCAGAGATGGAAGAGGCGGGTAGACTATAAGTCACAAGGATAAAGACACAATTCAGGGAAAGACATTTCAGTAAAGCAATCCCATGTCATTTCAATAAGGAAAGATAATAAACAATATAATGCTTTCCTTTTCTCCCTGTGACTTCCTTTGGTTTTGAAAGGGCCAGATAGTTGTCTCCTGAATTTTTGTTGTTGTTGTTGCTGTTCTGTTGAGAAAGCCCACCTATAATCCATCATCCGTTTTTGACAGAGTATTCACGGATGCTTTAGTTGCATGTACGTTCCAGTGCTCCTCCTAATATATGCCACAACTCCTGAACACCCCTTAACAGTTCTCTTTACTGTAACCCTTAGCTTGGTTCTCAGAGTCCTGAGTCACTCCTGGTGGGTCTCCTTCTCTGATTTCTTGCCCTTCAGTTTTCCCTTCCTTTACTAAGGGCCAAGGTATTCCTCCTGAGGCACATATTGTGGGAAACCATATGACATTTCCCTTTGTCTGCTTGCCTTTTCCATTTCCCATCAGCAGGGCATGGGACATTCATGTCAAGGCAAGGCCCAGGGGTTCATTTTCTTCGACGGCTGAGGAATACTGTGTTGCCAAAATGGACCGAACCTTCCTTATCCACTAGTCCTTGTAAGGGCATTGTGGCTCACTCCAAAGGTCTGCTCGAATCTGCCTTGCAAGTCGACGGTATAGGCTGTCCCTTTCATTCTGACTAAAGAGACTTGTTCTGCATGTCTATACCCGTTACCACAACAAGTATAGTTAACTAATGATGACAAAGGGCGCAGTCCAGGCCTCTCCCTTAAGATTTAGCTGTGATGCCGAAGGTCACTCTCCTCGAAGACTTTGCAAAGGTCATTAAGGGAAAACCAGAGAGACAGAGCCATAATCCCTGGCCGTGCATTTCAGAACACTAGTAGATGAGGCCACAGACAGCACCGTATATCGAAGCCCTCACCATTTTCCTCGAAAAGGGACTTTCCAACCTTACTCATCACTGACCCATAGGCTAAAGATACTGACAAAGGACGCTCTCACCCACAGGATGACTAAACCAAGGGAGAGCATACACACGAGGTCTCCTGTGTCTTGATCTCTCTAGAAATTTTAGTGGAAATAGGACACCTTTCCATATCTGGGGAAATGTTGGCTTAAAGGAAGGTATACTGAACGTCATTTTCTTTCCTCTTAGTCTAGAAGGTGGAAGTGGGACATTAACCCCCAAGACAACCTGAGTATTTCATCAGACTCAGAGGGCTCTTGTTCTGTCCCTCCGGGACTTCCTATCTAAATCCATAGGATGCCAATGTCATTGGAGAGGGACAGCTGCTTCAGTGAAGCCACGATCTGTGATGTCACAAAGCTTTGAGGTCATAGCAACCATTCCTCATCAAGACACGCCTAATCACTACACTTCGCTGGAGTATTCATGGGTGGGACCAGAAGACACCAAGCCGTCCCAACTGCTGGAGCTGCTTGGGTCTCAAATCAAGGCAGTTTGTGAAGCGAGTTGGTGTCACCTTCTCCATGGCCCAGTTCGTAGTGTTTGGTCGTGACTGTCAGCTCCAGTCCTCTGGACTACAGAGAAAGGAAAGCTTCCAACATTCGATCTTAACCACAACAGGCCAAGAAACTATGAGGCCTCAAGCAAAGCCTCAGGGAAGGAAATCTGAGCCCGGCACAAGGGTCAGGCCATCCCAACTTATCAAGGTGCTTCTGAACAGGAAAATGGCCACACGAGGAGAGCTCCAAATGAACCCCCACAACCGTGCCAAAGACATGTCTGGAGACTTCCACAGCGAGGACACGAGAACCTCGAGCGTCTCCAGAAACCATGCCAAAAAGGTGTCCCAATCTTCAAAAATGACCATGCATCAGGGCAGACTCTACACACTTAACCTTAGGTCCAGGATGGACTCATGTACTTGGAGTCCACAGGAGCGAATGGAGATCATGTTGGAAGAGACCCTAAGCCCAAGTGAAGCCATCTGAAAGACTTCCTAACCATTTCAGGAAGACAACTTTCATGTTCAAAAGGACGCATTGAAGAGGGTTCTAATGTGGAAGAACCTTGAGCACTCCATCAGGTTGTAGCTGCTACCCTCTGAGGAACTGCATGGAAATGTGGCAGCACAAACCTTCCTTCACCCTCTCATGATCATCCCCCAAATTGTTTCATGAGATAAGCAAACAGTGCCTCTTGTGGAAGATGGGCATGTTCTAATGGAGCCCAGAGAAGATGCACAATTGTCATCAAGGGGTCAGTACAGCGTGACAGACAGCAGATGCTTCAGGTTAGTGGGAGTTCCAGGGAAACAAAAAAAGGTAGAATAAATGAGGGAGCTCGATGTGACGATCGGGCTCTTTAGGATGGTGAGAGGTTCTCTGTACCTGGCTACCCTCCACAGGAACCTAGGTCAAAATTCAAGAAAACATCCTCTGGCACAATCAATTAATGTACCCTGGTTTTGTCTTTGTCATCTTGTCAAATGATGCACATGTACATATTGGACAGATAGACAGAGAGATCGCAATCAGGCGTTGGAACTGGAGAGGGAGAAGCTTACTTGCCCCTGAGCAGAGAAACTGAGAACAGAGTCATAGCCAAGACCCTGGAATCATGAGTTGATCTGAAGGCCGCCTCTGAACTGATGGACACAACAAAGGACTCAACCTTTGACTTCTGAATACCTCCTGGTTCTAGACAGAACCGCTGCTCTGCCGTTGTTCAGAAATGCAGGGGATAAGGATTTTGGCTTGGTCGGGTGTTGCTTGAGCTATCCGGCATGCTTTGAGAGCTGGTATAGCTTTTCCTCTTGAAGTCAGTGACTGGGCTATGGACAAAGTATTCTCCGATGCCTATTTGCCTAAAGAGAATACCTCCATGCCTAGATTTTCCAGGGGGAAGGACACTATGTCTTTTGGTGCTCTTCTTCTGTGGAATGCGACGGGAGTTCTCTGTGCCTCTGTTTCTGGACCTCTGTTTCAGCTCCCAGATTTGGGTCCTTGACAGCCCCGATTCTCAAATTCATGTTCAGCCCTCTTTTCTTTCTCTCACTCTTACTTATCCTACAATAGGCACCTATTTCCTTTCTTTTTGGATGATGATTCCCTAAGATCATTGTCATGTTCCATCATTCTGCCTTCTCTCTTAGAATTTGCTTCCTTATTTTCCAGGCTTGTTCTTCCAGGTCACTAATGGATCCTCTACTTCTGCCATGTTCCCAGACTTTGCATCCAGTATCCTACCAATCTTCTCTTCAGGAGCACTTTAGGTTCTTTTATCTTTATCAGTTTTATCTCTGCGGTTTGAGACTCTCTGATATCTTCTGTGTTTTCTGATGTATAGGGAGGATCAAGGCCGCTGTTTTCAAACCCACATCGGGCGTGTTATATGTAGTAGCTTCACTCTGATTTTTTAGCCGTGATCCCTTCTTGTTCTTTTTCCTTGGCATCTATTGATTCTTCCATCTTGTATTAGATCCTCATCTCTGTCTCCTCTCTGTATTCGAAATACTTAATCTGTTTTCTATCCTGTGGGTAATTTATTTAGGTAGAAGAGATCATTGAGTGACCAAGGACGGGCCCGTAAGGTTTGTCTAGTGTGTGTGTGTGTGTGTGTGTGTGTGTGTGCGTGTGGCTTGCAGCCATCCTGTTTGTGCTGTGGCTGATGCTGTCCTTGACACCAGCCATCTGCAGTGGCTCTCCTTGCCTGAGGTTGGTGTGTTTGGGGCCTGGGCTGAATATGCTGAGGTTTACCTTGGTGGGCTCTGGTGTGCCTGTGAAAGGAGACAGTCCACAAACTCATCAGAATGCAGGCCTGCAGAATGCTGTGTTCAGAAGAGATCATGTAGTCAAGCAAAGCTTATTTTCATTCCAAACATCGAGAATCATACTGATGGGTCACGGCCTTCTCTTCCAAATTCGACTTCCTCCAGCATCACAGACTAACATGTATAGATGTAGTTTAGCTGGGGTATACACAGGTGGCCTTGAGATTGCAATACACAGAGAAAATTGCACAGTGGTGCTAGGTCTGCCAGACATAGAAAAAAACTGCTAGTAACACACAGATGGATAATTGAATCTCAATTTACCTAGTAGATATAAGTTCCCCACTGAGTGGATATCTTCATTTGGACTGACCTGCCCTTATATCTAGGCTTTGAGAGTAAATACCTTTGGGAGGGGCAGTATCAATCTAAATTTACTGCATGAGGTCAATCTATGTAAAATGCATAAACACAAAATGATTCCCTCTGGCCACCCAGGCTCTTACATTCCTCCCTATTCTTTGGAGATTAGCCCAATCCTTGACTTTTCATCCAGCTCTACATTCTCTGGTTATAAAGGGTTTATTGAGCATGTAATTCTAACATTTTTATCGCTCTCATTTTCTTTTGTACATGACACTAATGTACAGTCGGCTGTATATTTACACTAGTGTAAATGACACTAGTGCACAGTCGGCTGATGAGTTACCCATTTACCGCTTCATAGAACCCTTTCCATTTTTTTTCTAATTTCCTTTATCTAATTAACTACCTATACTTTACATAAACAGGTAAAAATAGGAGCAACAACAATCTCATAGTCTTTTCAGTCCTAGATTTAGTCCACAGTGAGCGCAATCTTTGGCTGTGGCTTCCACCTTTGAGGGTTATCTTAATCCTTGGCTCATTTGATGTGACATACATGAATCCAGGCCCTGATGCGTTCTACTTTTACTGCTGTGGTGTGATCAGGAAAACAGTAAAAGGTCCCATCCCGTGAGGCCCCAAGCTCCCCACTTGATAATGTCTTATCCAAACAAAGTGATAGGGTTGGAAAGGATGTGGTTCCACCTCCGTCTCCATCCCAGTGTGGGCAGTCTGGATCCCTGCATTTTTTTGTAATACAGACTGTAATGCCTGCAGTGACTGGACGAAAGACTGATCAGTCATTTCTGCTAGGGCAACCTTTTGTAGCCGAGGACAGATCGGGAACAGGGGTTCTCCCAAACATTTCAAATGGGGTCACCCTGTTTAAATAATGTGTACATCTTGCCCTGAGCAGGGTGAAAGGAAGGAGATCCACGCATCCACTGCCCATGTCCAGGGTTAGTTTTGTCAAGGTCACTTTAAAAGTCCGGTTCATTCTCTCTACATGCCCAGAACTCTGGGTCTGATAGGCACAATGTAGTTTCCAATTTGTGCCCATGGCTTTTGCCAATTCCTGCGAGACTGAACTCAAAATGCAAGGCCATTGTCTGACCCAATCGTGAGAGGCAGTCCAGACCTAAGAATTATTTTTCTTGTAGCTTTCTGGCTACCACCCTGCCGTCTCATGTTTCTCGGAAAAGGCCTCAATCTGGCCTGAAATGGTATCTACAAAAACTAACATATACTTGTCCCCATATTTTCCGGGTTTTATTTCTGTAATATCTATTTTCCAATAAATTCCTGGTACCCTACCTCTTTCTTTTTTCCCTCCTCCTATTCTAGTTCCTCCCACATTAACTGCCTGGCACTGAGCACATCTATCAACTATATCCTGAAACATATGCCATAATTTAGAAGCCTGGAACTGCTTGCCTTTAAGTTCCTTGAGTTTGTGTGACCCCAGGTGAGTACCCTAATGTATCTGGTCTACTAACTTCTTTCCTAGTCTTCGAGGAAGAATTACATTTCCTCTTTTAGTCTTAGCCCAGTCCCCTTTATAATATAATTTAGCCATTTTTGTAAATACTTTAAATCTTCCTCTGAATACTTCAGTTTACCTGGTAGGGAGAGATCCAGGTGTGTAACCAGCTCTTGAATTGTTTCTCAGGCTGCTTGCTTTAAATCTCGATCTGATAATTGGTTTCCTTTTGAAATCAGATCAGTCACCTTTTGGTGTCGCAAGAAATGCATAACAGCCACCTCTTTTGGGTCCCAATATTTCTCTTCTGTTTTAATTCCTTTTCCTTCTGCTGTTAATAGGCTCCTTCCTTTGTAAGTAGCTCCATGTATATGGAGAGTAGCAAAGACATACCTGTGGTCCGTATTGATGTTGGTGGTTTTAACTTTAGCCATCTGCAGTGCCTTAGTGATTTCAATCAGTTCTGCTTGTTGTGACAAAGTTCCATGTGTCAGGGTGCTGCCCAGAATTCCTGCTCAGGATAAACTACCACAGCCCTCACATACCTCACATACCTCTTTACATGAACAGAGTCATCTCTGCATCTGGGAAGGGCATGTCTCTGAGATCCAGTCTTATTCCTGTGACTTGGTTTAGGACCTACCCACAGTTTTGTGGATGGTCAGCCAGCTCCTCTGGGAGCAGTGTGGCTGGATTTAGCACCACTGGTGGCTGTGAGATCACTCTTGGTTTGTTGAGGAGGAGTGCCTGATACCCTGTCTCTCGGGTTTCACCATCATCAGTGGGTTGGAGTCTACGAAGATCCGCAATAGCATGTGTGGTGGTCAAGATGAGATTTTGACCTCATGATCTAGCATTATATCTCATTTGGTTAAGACATACATGTCCAACGAATTTAATTCCATTTGTCATTCAAGCAACCCTTCACAGTTTCAGGTTACCAAAGACTTTGGAAGCCACTTTAACAATTACCCATTAAAACCTTGAGACAGACAAATAACGATCTCCACTTCAGATGCCATGCTCTCCCGCCAAAAAGGGGGAGGCGCTAGGCAGTCCACATCAGGCCAGAGAAGGCAAGGAATTCCCCAAAACAAAGGGGGTTGTAGCAGCTTCTTGGGAATATTTTTTAAAGTCTTTGGCTCAAGGTCGGTTCATCCCACAGTGCCAGTTCTGCTTACCAAAAGTGGTCCATTAGGCACTCATATTACACGCTCAGCTCCAATGAGCATCAGCATTGGGCACCTTAACTCACTCTTAGACTAACCCCAGTTGGCTACAGTCATAGGCCTTAACACATGAAATGTGTGAGTGAGAAGCCTCACATCTATTATGAAGAACAGAGAGATGAAAGTCAGAGTCCCTTTACTCTCTGCTTGCCCCATTCCTTCAATCATAACAAACAATAAACGGACAACAAAAGGACCAGGCAAAGACAACCATAGGCCCAACGATTCTTACCAATAACCTGCCATTGGTGCGGACTTTCTTTATCCCCTGATCGCCTAGGAGGACTCGAACCCCCAAACCGCCCAGGGGGACTTGAACCCCCTGAATGTCTAGGGGGACTCGAAACCCCTGACTGTCCAGCGGGACTCGAATCCCCTTGAGATCACTTAGGGGTATTTGAACCCCCTCTAACCGTCAAGGGGAACTGGAGCCCCTGACCATCTAGGGGACTTGAACCCCACATGATCTACCAGCAGAGGATGGGGCATCTCCGCATCCACCCCCTGACCACCCAGGGGGACTTGAACCCCATATGATCTACCAGCAGAGGATGGGGCATCTCCGCATCCACACCAGCTCTGGGGAGCATGGCTGCTGCCAGCTTCTACCAGTGGGACATACCCTGCAGTTCCATGCAGGATCCCATGATCTTACCTCCAGAGGCTTTTCCAAAAATTCCAATGCTGGCTCAGTTCTCATCATTTGAATTCGGGTGGCCCTCCAAAGATAGGGTCCTTATTCAAAGGAGAGAGACTGATACAAAGTGAATGTCAAGCAAACGTTAATTTTGCACAAAGCATCGAGAATCATATTGACCGGTCAGGGCCTTCTCTTGCAAAGAGGCGACCCCTCCCAGCCTCACAGACTAACATTTTTAGCGGTAGTTTAGCCAGGCTATACAGCCGTGGCCAATGAGATAACAATACAGAAAAAACTGCACAGTCATGCTAAGTCAGCTACACCACAAAAACAAAAATGCTAGGTAACACATGGGTGGACAATTGGATCTCAATTTACCCTAGTAGATATATGAGTGCCCCTCTAATGGGATGTCTTCACCTGGCCTGATTTACCCTTTTATCTAGGCTTTGAGAGTAAGCTCCTCTGGGAGGAGTAGGGTCAATTAAGTTTACTGCATGGGTTCAATATAAGTTTACTGCAGAAACACAAAATGACTCCCTCTGGACTAGTGGCCCTTATAATGAGTACCTATAGCGTCTCTAGAAATCGAGCCAAAATGACTTCCAAATCTTCAAAATCACGATGTACCAAAGGCAGATTCTACATCCTAGAACCTTAGGTCCAGAATGGACTCATGTACTTGGAGTCCACAGGAGCAAGCATGGAGCATGTTGGAAAAGACTCATAGCCCAAGTGAAACCATCTGAAAGACTTCCGTGCCCGTTTCAGAAAGACAACTTGTATCTTCAAAAGGACGCATTGAAGAGGATTCAAATGTCAAAGAACCTGGAGCATTCCCACAGGGTCCTGCAGATACCCTCTGGAGAACTTCATGTAGATGTGAGAGCACAAGCCTGCCTTCACCCTCTAATGAACATCCCCCAAATGGTTTCATGGGATAAGCAAACAGTGTCTCTTGTGGAAGATTGGCATGTTCTAATGGAGCCAGCAGAAGATGAACAGTGGGTCAACAAAGGGCCATTACAGAGCCACAGACAGTGTATGCTACAGGTTGGTGAGGATATTCAGGAAGTCAAGGAACTGGAGAATGAACATTGGAGCTCTGAGCGAAGGTCTGGCATTTGAGGATGGTGGGAGGTTCTCTGAACCTGGCTGCCTTCCATAGAGATATAGGTCCAAATTAAAGAAAACATCCCCTGGCCACAGTCAATCTTTGTACCCTGGTTATGTTTTTGTCTTTTTGTCAAACAATGCACATGCACGTATTTGACAGAGAGACAGAGAGATCACAATCAGGGTGTTGAGCTGGAGAGGGAAAAGATGACTTACCCCTGAGCAGGGAACCTGAGACCAGAGTCGATGCCAAGACCCTGGGTTCATGAGTTGAGCTGAAGACCGACTCTGAACTGATAGACACAATCCATGACACATTCTTTGACTTCTGAACACATCCTAGTTCTAGACGTGAACCACTGCTCTTTCATTGTTCACAAATTCAGGGGAAATGGATTTTGGCTTGGGCTGTTGTTGCTTGAGCTATCTGGCCTGCTTCGAGAGCTGGTATAGTTTGTCCTCTTGAGGTAAGTGACTTGGCTATGTACAAACTACACTCCCACGCATATTTATGTAAAGAGAATTCCTCCATTGATAGCTTTTGCAGGGGGAATGAAACTATGTCTTATGGTTCTATGCTTCTGTGGATGGTGTTGTGAGTCCTCCTTGCCTCTGAATCTGGATCTCTGTTTCTGCTCCCAGATGAGGGACAATTTTAGCTCTGAATTCTCAAATCCATGTTCAGCACCCTTTTTTTTCTCTCACTCCTACTTCTCCTACAATAAGCACCTCTTTCTATTCCTTGGAGTCGATGACTTTCCTAAGCTCATTGTCATGTTTCATCATTCTTCCTTCTTTCTTTGGATTTGCTTCCTTATTTTCCAATCCTTTTCTGCCAGGTCAAAACTTTGGTCCTTTGCTTCTGCCAGCTTCTTGGACTTTTCCTTCAGTCTGCTACCAATCTTTTCTTCAGGAACTCTTTATTTTTTTTATTTGTTTTATTTTATTTCTATCAGTTTAATCTATCTGGTTTGAGACTCCCTGATATCTTTCTGCTTTCAATCCACCATTGGGCATGTTATATGTGAGGTTTCACTCCGATTACCTGGCCATCATCATTTCTTGTCTTCTTCCTTGGCAACAATTGATTCTTCCATCTTTTTCTTGGATATAGGTCTCTGACGTTTTCTCAGTATTTGAAAAATCAATTCTGTTTTTTATCCTGATGGTAATTTCTTTAGAAATAAGAGATCATGGAGTGCCCAAGGGCTGGCCCTTGAGGGAGTCTCGGGTATGTGTGTGCGGAATGCATGCCCTCTGCTGTTGTATCATAGCTCTCCCCTCTCCTTGAGACCAGTCATCTGCATAGGCTCTGATTGCCAGCCTTTTGTTGTGTTTGGGGTCTGGGCTGAATAGGCTGAGGTTTAGTTTGGTGGGACCTGGTGTGCCTGTGAAAGGAGAAATACAACCTACAGAACAGAACGAAGGGCTGTAGCATTCTGTGGTCAGGGGACAGCCTGTGGACAGGGCTTTCTTCTATTCCCCTATGGGAGAATCTGTTCTCTTAAAATGAAGCAAGTTGGTCTGAGAAACACAGTACCCTTGTGTTCCATGGTTAGAATTTCGTGTTTGCAGGAGATGCAATTAAAGCCCTCATCATCATGTCTATGGCCAGTAGCTCGTTCTTGATGCTGCCTGTGCGAGAGCCCCAAATTTTTTTTGCCCCCATCAAATCATCTCCAAGAACACTGCCTCTCACTTATGTACAGCCAGAACCCAACATCTTCCCACTGTGTCACCTGGTATTGTCTCTAATTGTGGTTTCCAGGCTGTCTTCACCTGGCTATTCGTTGGTGTTCTCTGCCAGAGGAATAGAGTGTTCTTTTGAGTTGATATGCCAAGGCTGCTGACTAAAATCTCCAGGCCTCAAGGCCCTTTGTTGGCATGAACTAGTACGATTAAGACCCCCTGATGGTCAGAATCAATGGAATTGGAGAACGTACTCCTTGTGGGTTCCAAGTGTGTTCCGATCTCTTGTGGCTTTGTCCATTGCATTGTCTCACTGCCTTCTGAATTACCAACTTACCACTTTCCCCCTAAACCATGTCTCCAATATTCTCCCATAGTGTTTGCAACTTATTCTCTCTTTTGCTATGGAGTTTGCTTTGTAGGCTCCAGTTCATTTCTGACATGCTGAAGTTGATATGGTAATCTTCCTGTTGTGTTCCTGGCTAAAGACAAGTCTGGAGTTCCCAGACACTACTACCATCTCACTGTCCTGAAAAAGCCCCACAGAATCTTACCCGGCCATAAGCAAGAATGAATTCTTGCCACTTGCCTCATGTGGCAGAATTGTGGAGAGCATTAACCTACGTCACATCTATCAGTCCCAGAAAGACAAATAACATACAATTTCACTCTCTAATGACTGTCAAGAGACATATGAAAAAGCAATGGAAAAAGGGACAAATAATACGACACTAACCAGGCACACAAAATGTGGTGTTGCTGAGGTCAGGTTTGAGAGAATATGGGTTTATCAAAGAGGACAAAAGATGACATTCTTTGTAGGAAATGTGGCTGAAAGAGAGGGAATGTGAGTTTTCAAGGCATGTCAAAATGAATTGCTAACCATTAAATACCGACTTCCTATCTCCATCAATTTAATTATAATTGTTATTTGAAACACAATCAGACAGCACACACACACACACACACACACACACACAGATAAGACAAACAAAAGATGGGGAGGAAGTGAAGAATAGCACTAATGAAGCAAACCCAAAATAAAAGCACTGAGAGAAAAGGATAAATTCCAAGACACATATTCACTCCAAAGATTAGGTCAGGAAACCTACAAAATCTCAGCTCTGTAGTAGTGACTAAAGCGTTTGAAGCAGTAATCAAACCCCTGTCAACACACAGATGGTGGGTGCAAATCATTTCCTGTTCAACTCTTCTAGACATTTAGGGGAGGCAATGCCATTTTCTTCTCATCAATTCCACAAATGGAGGAGGTGGATGAACTCTAATTTACTAGTATAAAGACCCAATTTGAATAATGACATTTTAGGAAATAAATTATATTCCATTTCAATAATTAAACATTATAAATATATAATTCTTTCCTTTTCTCTGTCTGTCTTCACCTGCATTTGAAAGGGCCAGCTTGTTTTTGTTTTATTATTTTGTACTGTTGAGGAAGCCAGCCTGTCATCCACCATTTATTTTTGACAGAATATTCACTGATTCTTTAGTTCCATATATGACCTAGTACTCCTCCTAAGATATGCCAGAACTCTTCAACACCCATTAGCCAGTTCCCTCATTCCCTGAATGTGTCTTTTTTTCCTTGATTCTCAGCTTCATTCTTCAGAGTTCTGAGTTACTCCTGGTTTGTCTCCTTCTCTGACTTATCCCCCTTTAGATTTTCCTTCTTTATACTAAGGGCTGTGGTATTGCTCCTAGGGCACATATGAGAGAAGCCATATGATATTTCCCACTCTAGAGGTCTGCGCGAATGGGCCTTGCAAGCCGTCAGTATAGACCGTCCCTTTCCTTCTGACTAAAGAGACTTGGTCCACATATCTATACCCGTTACCACAATAAGTACAGTTAACTAATAATGACAATGGGTTCGGTCCAGGCGTCTTCATTAAAATTAGATCTGATGCAGAAGGTCACTCTCCTCGAAGATTTTGCAAAGGTATTTAAGGGAAAGCCAGGTAGACAGAGGCCTCATCCCTTAGCCGCGTGTTTAAGAACACTAGTAGATGAGGCCACAGACGGCACCATATACCGATGCCCTCAACTTTTACCTCGGAAAGCAACTTTCCGTCCCTTAGACATCACTGACCCATAGGCAAAAGACGCTGACAAAGTAAGCTCTCAAACACAGGACGACAAACCTCATGGAGAGCTCCTCATACCCGCGAGGCCTCACCTTTTCCTGAGATATCTAGAAATTGTAGTGGAAAAGGACACCTTGCCGTCTCCGGGGATATGTTGGCCTAAAGGAAGGTATACTGAATGTCATTTTCCTTCCTCTATGTCTCCAGAAATGAGAAGTTGGACATTAACCAACAATACATCCTCAGTTCTTGATCATGTTCAGAGGGCTCTTGTTCTGTCCTTCCCGGGGCTTCCTACTTAAAGCCATAGGACACCAAGGTCATGGGAGAGGGACAGCTGCTTCAGTGAAGCCAGCATCTGTGATGTCACAAAGCTTTGAGGTCATAGCAACCACTCCTCATCAACCCAGGCCTGATCACTACACTTGACTGGAGTAGTCATGGGAGGGCCAAGAGGACCGCAAGCCGTCCCAAACCGCTGGAGCTGCCTGGGTCTCTCACCAAGGCCGTTTGCGAAGCAAGTCAGTGTCACCTTCTCCATTGCCCAATTCGTAGTGTTTGGTCGTGAGTGTCAGCACCAGCCCTCTGGACCTCGGAGAAAGGCAAGGATCCCTCCTTCCATCTTAGCCACGACTGGCCAAGAAACTAACAGACCGCAATCAAAGCCTCAGGGGAGGAAATACGAGCCCTGTGCAAGGGTGAGGCCCTCCCACCAAATCACGGAGCATCTGAACAGGAGAAGGGCCACCCAAGGGAAGCTCAAAGTGAACCCCCACAACCGTGCCAAAGACATGTCTGGAGTCTTCCATAGCGAGCACACGAGTACCTCGAGCGTCTCCAGAAACGGTGCCAACAAGGCCTCCCAAACTTCCAAAAAGACCATGCATCCAAGGCAGACTCTACACCCTAGAACCTTAGGTCCAGGACGGACTCATATTCTTGGAGTCCACTGGAGCCAACGGAGAGCATGTTGTAAGAGACCCATAGCCCAAGTGAAGCCATCTGAAAACTTTCGTGCCCGTTTCAGGAAGACAACTTGTATGTCCAAACGGACGCACTGAAAAGGATTTGAATGTGGAAGAACCTTGAGCACTCCCTCAGGGCGGACCACCTACCCTCTGTGGAACTGGGCTATGGACACACTATTCTCCGATGCCCTTTTGTGTAAAGAGAATAACTCCATGCCTCGATATTCCAGGTGGAATGACACTATGTCTTTGATGCTCTGCTTCTGTGGAAGGTGATGGGAGTCCTCTGTACCTCTGATTCTGGACCACTTTCTCTGCTCCCATATGAGGGTCCTTTTCAGCCCCAAGTCCTCCAATCTATGATCAGCCCTCTTTTCTAAATCTTACTCTTAGTTCTCATACAAAAGGAACCTCTTTCATTTCCTTGGAGATTCCCTAATCTCATTATCATGTTCCATCATTCTGCCTTCTCAGAATTTGCCACCTTTTTTTCTAGGCTTGTTCTTCCCGGTCCCTAATTGGATTCTCCACTTCTCCCATGTTCCCGCACTTTGCATTCAGTCTCCCACCAATCTTCTCTTCAGGATTACTTTAGGTGCTTTGATCTTTAACAGTTTTATCTCTGTGGTTCGAGACTCTCTGATATCTTCTATGTTTTCTGATGTACAGCGAGTATTCAGGCTGCTGATTTCAACCCCGCATCGGGCGTGTTCTATGTAGAGGTTTCACTGTGATTGCCTAGCCGTGATTATTCCTTCTTCCTTTACCTGGGCATCAATTGATTCTTCCATCTTTGCATTGGATCTAGGTCTCTGTCACCTCTCTTTATTTTTTAAATTCATTCTGTTTTCTTTTTTTTTTTTTAATAAACATTTATTTTAATCCCCACGGTACAAGTCTGTGAATCACCAGGTTTACTCACTTCACAGCACTCACCAAAGCACAATGTCCATAATCCCACCCCAATGTCCATAATACCAGCCCCTCCCCCCAGCAACCCTCGTTTGTTCTGTGAGATTAAGAGTCACTTATGGTTTGTCTCCCTCCCAATCCAATCTTGTTTCATTAATTGTTCTCCTACCCACTTAAGCCCCCATGTTGCATCACCACTTCCTCATATCAGGGATATCATATGATAGTTGTCTTTCTATGCTTGACTTATATCGCTAAGCATGATATGCTCTAGTTCCATCCATGTTATCGCAAATGGCAAGATTACATCTCATTCTGTTTTCTAACCTGATGGTAATTTCTTTAGGAGGAAGAGATCTGTGAGTGACCCAGGGCTGGCCCTTAAGCTTTGTGAGTGCGTGCGTGTATGTGTGTTTGTGAGTGTATATGTGGCAGGCATGACCTCTGCTGTTTGTGTTGTGGTGGACCGTGTTCTGGAGGCCAGTCATTTGCAGTAGCTCTCCTTTCCAGCCGTCTGTTGTTTTTAGGGTCCGGGCTGAATATGCTGAGGTTTAATTTGGTGGGCTCTGGTGTGTCTGTGAAAGGAGAAATTCCACCAACTCACAGAACGCAGGCATGCAGAATGCTGTGTTGTGAACAGAACATGTGGTCAAAGCTTTCTTCTCTTCCCCTATGGGAGAATATGTTCTCCTTGGACTAAGCATCTCGGACTGAGGAAGGCAGACCTCCGTGTGTTCCACGGTTTGGAATTTGTGTTAGCTGGCTAGGCAGCCTATGTCCTCGCATAACTGTCTTGACCAGTAGGTCTGTCTTGATGCGGCATTTGCGAGAGCCCAAAATTTATTATGTACACATTGAGTCATCTCCACGAACACTGCCTTTCACGGAATTACTCCCACAACTCACCATCTTCCCACTGTGTCTCTTGGTATTGTCTCTCTCTGATCATTGTCTCCAGGGTGTCGCTCCTGGTCGCTTGTTGGTGTCATATGCAGGAAAAAGATGGTGTTCTTTCAAGTCGATGTCTGCCAAGCCTGCTGATATGAAAATTTCAGCCCTCAACACTTGTGTTGTCAAGTACTTGTGCCCTTCAGACCCTCGGTATGTCACAGTCAACGGCACTGGGAAACAGGTTCCTTGTGGGTTCCCAGTGTGCCCTGCTCCCCTGTGTCTTCATGGACTCCAGCCCTCTGATCCACAAAACAACCAAATCTCCCCGAGCCATGTCTCCAACCTTCTCCCATCATCTCTGCAACTTCCGTTCTCATGGCTGTGGATTTACCTTGTAGGCTTCAGGTTAGTTTCCACCCCACTGCAGTTGTTGTGTTCATCTTCCTTTTGCCTTCATGGCTGAAGACAAGCATGAGATTATTAGACACTACTAGCATCTCACTGTCCTCCACGTCACCGCAATTCCTACTGAGACATAACCAAGAAGGAATTCTTCCACTTGTCTCTTATGGCAATCTTGTAGAGAGCTTTGGGCTTTCTCACATCTACCATGCTCAGAAATACAACAAACAGACGATTTCACTAACTCATGACAGTCAAGAAACATACGAAATAGCAAGGGTATTGGGACAAACAGTATGCCTCTAATGAGGAATTCATATGGTGGTGTTTGTTGGAAGGCAGTTGTGTGAGAACACATGTTTCTTGAATGTGACAAGAAATGATATTCCTTGCAGGAGATTTCCTTAAACTGATGGAATGTGAGTTTTCTCATGTCAAATTGAATTGACCAAATTGAAGAGACTGATGTGCACTCTCTCGCATTTAATAATAAGTGTGATGTGAAACACACACAGACCACACACACATTAACACATGCACATGCACACACACATGAACACATGCAAATATAAGACATGCAAAAGATGGGGAGGAAGCGAGGAATCGTACCAATGAATCAACACTAAGAAAATACCAACAGGTGAAAGGCAAATAGAATCCAAGGGAGAAGACAACCGAAATGAGAAAGTGAACTATTACCTATCAATAATACATTCAGTATTCAGAACTAAAGTCTCCTGTCAATACAAACAGTTTGTAAGAGTGGTTGAAATTCCAAATAAAAAAAAAATATTAGAAAACATCCATAAGAAAACAGCAAATATTAAACAAGCTCATCCTTCTGATGCGCATAGGAGATTCCTTTCGACTATAACGATACTCATAGCTTGCAAGTGAAGAAAACGGGAAGATGTAGGTCATGCTATTCCCAAGGAGAAGAGAGCCAAGGTGTTTGTGCCTAAGTCAGCGAGAGTGATTTTATGCCTTTGAGAGACAAAAGATAAACGGAAGGTGTTTTGTCTTGATGGAGCATCAAAACAACAGAAACCGGGAAGAATTGCCAACTTATGCACCACGAACAACGGTGTATCTAAACGTTGGAAGACTATGATCAAGGAGGAAGGGAGATGGCGACTTTTATCCAAGACCATTGGCAACTATGATATCCACGTTAAGCACAGGACAGGTCATCTGGATGGGAAGGTGCTAAGGAATAACATACGTCCAAATGGGCTCTCCAGACCACCTGAACTTTGGGGATCCATGAGAATGATTGTGTCTATGAGGACAGTAAGATATGTGCTTCCCAGTGGCAGACCTAACATTGTCTATCGCAGGTCATGAGCTCGAGTCCAAATCCAGTCGTAATGCATGGAAGAGAAGTCAAAATCTATCCTGTGCACTTATGATCACGAAGGTATGGAAACAGGAAGGTATCACTTTCAAATTGGAAATACAGCCAGAAACAAAAAGTGGAAAACACAGCACACTCACGAACTACAATGAATGCAAGAAAGAAAATCCAAAGAAAAGAAGAAAGAGCCATGAAAGAAGGAATTCTAAGAAACGTAGAGGATGATGCCAAAACATTTTATGGGGAAACCATATAGGGTTAAATGCTTGCATTTCTAAAATTTTAAAACACCGAAAAGAAAGCCACCTAAAAGGATGACTGAAGGAACAAGATGAAGAAAACCAGATCTCCAAAGTTAACAGAAAAATTGAAATCATACATGGGATTATCAAAATTAAGGAAATACAAACAAACCAATAGGAAAAAATCAGGAGATCTCACACTTCAGTGTTGACAACACGAACAAACCGCAGAAGCCATTACTGGGATAAAACAGGGAGACAAGCACACAGCTGCAAGTATGAAAGCACATGACAACTGGTAGCAAGGAAAAAAGAATAGCCGAAAAGGCATATCCACACATTTATGCTCGCAAATCCAAGAACTGGGAAAAAAGGATAAATTCCCAGACACATAGAAACTTCCAAGATGAGGTCAGGAAACCTACAAAATCTCAGCTCTCTAGAAGTGACAGAAACATTTGAAGCAGTAATCCAACCTATGCCAATACACAGAAAGCCAGGTGGGTCATTTTTCTGGGCCACGCTTCTAGGTATTTAGTGAAGGCATTGTCATGTCCTCTCATCCAATCCTGAGATGGAAGAGGCGGGTAAACTCTATTTCACAAGGATAAATACCCAATAAAAGAATGACATTTTAGGAAACCCACCCATGTCCTTTAAATAAGGAAAGATAATAAACAATATAATTCTTTCCTTTTCTCCCTGTGACTTCCTTTGGTTTTGAGAGGGCCACATTGTTTTCCTCTGAATTTATGTTGTCGTTGTTGCTGTTCTGTTGAGAAAGCCTGCCTATCATCCATCATCCGTTTTTGACAGAGTATTCACTGATGCTTTAGTTGCATGGACGTTCTAGTGCTCCTCCTAATATATGACACAACTCCTGACCACCCATTAAGCAGTTCTCTTTTGGTAACTCTCAGCTGGATTCTCAGAGTCCTGAGTCATTCCTGGTGGGTCTCCTTCTCTGACTTCTTGCCAGTCAGGATTCCCTTCCTTTACTAGGGCCAAGATATTCCTCCCGAGGCACAAATTGTGGGAAGCCATATGCTATTTCCCTTTCTCTGCTTCCCTTTTCCATTTCCCATCAGCAGAGCATGGGACTTTCATGTCAAGGCAAGGTCCAGGGGTTCAGTGATTTCGACAGCAGAAAAATAAGTGGTGCCGAAATGGACCCAAACTTCCTGATCCACTAGTCCTTGCAAGGGCATTGCGGCTCAAATGCAAAGGTCTGCTTGAATGGGCCTTACAGGCTGTTGGTATAGGTTGTCCCTTTCCTTCTGACTAAATGACTTGGTCACCATGACTATACCCATTACCACAACAAGTACAGTTAACTAGTAATGACAAGGGGTTCGTTCCAGGACTCTTCATTGAGAGTTAGATCTGATGCAGAATATCAATCTCCTGGAAGACTTTGCAAAAGTATTTAAGGGGAAGCCAGGTAGATAGAGGCCTCAAACCCTTAGCCGCATGTTTAAGAAACTACGAGACCAGGCCACAGACTGCACCATATATCGATGCCCTACCTTTTACCTCGGAAAGGGACTTTCCATACCTTAGTCATCACTGACCCATAGGCAATAGACGCTGACAAAGTACGCTCTCACCCACAGGACGACAACCCCGCAGAGAGCTGCTCATACCCGCGAGGCCTCACCTTTTCTTGAGATATCTAGAAATTGTAGTGGAAAAGGACACCTTGCCGTTTCTGGGGATATGTTGTCCTAAGGAAGGTATCCTGAATATCATTATCTTCTTCTAGGTCTCCAGAAAGGGGGAGTTGGACATTAAACCGCAAGACATCCTGAGTTCTTGATCAGTTTCAGAGGGCTCTTGTTCTGTCCTTTCCGGGGCTTCCTACTTAAAGCCATAGGAAACCAAGGTCATGGGAGAGGGACAGCTGCTTTAGTGAAGCCAGCATCTGTGATGTCACAAAGCTTTGAGGTCATAGCAACCACTCCTCATCAACCCAGGCCTGATCACTACACTTGACTGGAGTAGTCATGGGTGGGCTTAGAGGACCCCAAGCCGTCCCAAACCGCTGGAGCCGCCTGGGTCTCTCCCCAAGGCAGTTTGCAAAGCGAGTCGGTGTCACCTTCTCCATGGCCCTCTGATCCACAAACCAACTAAATCTCCCCTGAGCCATGTCTCCAACCTTCTCCCATCATCTCTGAAACTTACGTTCTCTTTTGCTGTGGCGTTTACCTTGTAGGCTTCAGGTCAATTTCCACCCCACTGCAGTTGTTGTGGTCATCTTGCTGTTACCTTCATGGCTGAAGACAAGCATGAGGACATTAGACACTACTACCATCTCACTCTCCTCCAGGTCACCGCAGTTCGTACTGAAACATAAGCAAGAAGGAATTCTTCCACTTGTCTCTTATGGCAGGCTTGTGGAGAGCATTGGGCTTTGTCACATATATCATGCTCAGAAAGACAACAAACAGACGATTTCACTAACTCATGACAGTTAAGAAACATATGAAAAAGCAAGGGTATTGGGACAAACAATAGGACTCTAATGAGGAATTCAAATGGTGGTGTTTGTTGGAAGGCAGTTTTGTGAGAACACGTGTTCTTGAAGAGGACAAGAGATGACATTCCTTGCAGGAGATTTCCTGAAACAGATGGAATGTGAGTGTTCAAGGAATGTCAAATTGAATTGCTACCCATAAGAGACGGAATTCCACTCTCTCGCATTTTAATAATAAGTGTGATGTGAAACACACACAGACCACACACATTAACACATGCACATGCACACACACATGAACACACACAAAGATAAGACATGCAAAAGATGGGGAGGAAGCGAGGAAATGTACCAATGAAGCAACACCAATAAAATACCATATAGGTGAAAGGCAAATAGAATCCAAGTTAGAAGCCAACCGAAATGAGAAGATGAACTATTACCTAGCAAAAATGCATTCAGTATTCAGGACAAAAGTGTCCCGTCAATACAAACAGTTTGTAAGAGTGGTTGAAATTCCAAAGGGTAAAAAAAGGTTAGGAAAGATCCATAAGAAAACAACAAATATTAAACAAGCTCTACCTTCTGATGCCCATAGGAGATTCCCTTCGACTATAAAGATACTCATAGCTTGCAAGTGAAGAAATTGGCAAGACGTAGGTGATGTTATTCCCAAGTAGAAGAGACCCAAAGTGTTTGTGCCTATGTCAGCGAGAGTGATTTTATGCCTTCAAGAGACAAAAGATAAGAGGAAGGTCTTTTGTCTGGATGGAGCATCCAAACAACAGAAACCTGGAAGAATTGCCAAATTATATACCACGAACAAGGGTGTATAAACGTTGGAAGCCTATGAACACACAGGAAGGGAGATGGTGACTTTTATCCAATACTGTTGGAACTATGTAATCCACGTTAAGCACAGGACAGATCATCTGGATGGGAAGGTGCTAAGGAATAACATACGTCCAAATGGGCTCTCTAGACCACATGAAATCTCGGTTCCATGAGTAAGATTGCGTCTCTGAGGACAATCAGATATGTTCTTCCCAGTGGCCGACCTAACTTTGTCTATCACAGGTCATGAGCTCAAGACCAACTCCAGTCGTAATTCATGGAAGAGAAGTCAAAACATATCCTGTGCACTTATGATCACGAAGGTATGAAAACAGAAAGATATTACGTTCAAATTGGAAATACAGCCAGACACTAAAAGTTGGAAAACACAACACTCTCACGAACTAGCAATGAATGAAAGAAAGAAAATCCAAAGGAAAAAAAGAAAGAGCCAGGAACGAAGGATTTCTAAGAAACTTAGTGGATGATGCCAAAACATTTTATGGGGAAACCATAGAGGGTTAAATGCATGCATTTCCAAAATTTAAAAACACCGAAAAAGAAAGCCACCTAAAAGGACAATTGAAGGAACAAGATGAAGAAAAACCGAACTCCAAAGTTAACAGAAAAATTGAAATCATACATGTGATTATCAAAATTAAGGAAATACAAAAAAACAATAGGAAAGAAATCATGAGATCTCACACTTCAGTTTTGACAACACGAACAAACTGCAGATCCCATTACTGGGATAAAACAGGGAGACAAGCACACAGCTGTAAGTTGAAACCACATGACAACTGGGAGAAAAGAAAAAGATTAACAGAAGTGGCACATCCACACATTTATGCTAGCAAATCCAAGAACTGAGAGAAAAGGATAAATTCACAGACACAAAGAACCCTCTAAGATTAGGTCTGAAAACCTACAAAATCTCAGCTTTCTAGTAGTGACAGAAGCATTTGAAGCAGTAATCCAACCCCTGCCAACACACAGAAGCCAGGTCAAGTCATTTTCCTAGGCCACACTTAGGATATTTAGTGAAGGCATTGTCATGTCCTCTCATCCAATCCAGAGATTGAAGAGGCGGGTACACTCTAATTCACAAGGGTGAAGACCCAATACAACGAAGGACATATTAGGAAACCAATCCCATGTCATTTAAATAAGGAAATATAATAAAAAATATAATTCTTACCTATATCCCTATGACTTCTTTTGGTTTTGAGAGGGCCACATTGTTTTACTTTGAATTTATGTTGTTGTTTTTGCTGTACTGATGAGAATGCCGGCCTATCATCCATCATCCGTTTTGACAGAGTATTCACGGATGCTTTAGTTGCATGTATGTCTTAGTGCAACTCCTAATATATGACACAACCCCTGACCACCCATTAAGAAGTTCTCTTTTCTGTAACCCTCAGTGGGATTCTCATAGTCCTGAGTCACTCCTGGTGGGTCTCCTTCTCTCACTTCTTGCCCTTCAGTATTGCCTTCCTTTAAAAGGGACAAAGTATTCCTCCTGAGGCACATATTGTGGGAAAGCCATATGATATTTCCCTTTGTCTGCTTGTCTTTTCCATTTCCCATCAGCAGGGCATGGGACATTCATGTCAAGGAAACGCCCAAGGGTTTATTCACTTCAACGGCAGAGGAATACTGTGGTGCCGAAATAGACCCTAACTTCTTAATCCAATAGTCTTTGCAAGGGCATTGCAGCTCACGCCAAAGGTCTGCTCGAATGGGCCTTGCAAGCTGTCAGTATAGGCCGTCCCTTTCCTTCTGACTAAAGACACTTGGTCAACATGTCTATACCCGTTACCACAAGTAGATTTAAATAATAATGACAACGGGTTCAGTCCAGGCCTCTTTTTTGAGAGTTAGCTCTGATGAAGAATGTCACTCTCTTCAAAAATTTTGCAAATCTGTTTAAGGGAAAGCCAGGTAGACAGAAGCCTCATTGCCTTAGCTGCATGTTTCAGAACACTAGGAGAAGAGGCCACAGATGGCACCATATATAGATTTCCTCACCTTTTACCTCAGAAAGGGACGTTCCGTCCCTTAGTCATCACTGACCCATAGCAAACGCTGACACAGTACAAACTCACCCACAGGAGGACAAATCAGCTCAGACCCGTGAGGCATCACCTTTTCTTGAGATATCTAGAAATTGTAGTGGAAAAGGAAACCTTGCCATCTCCGGGGATATGTTGGCTTAAGGGAAGATATACTGAATGTCATTTTCCTTCCTCTATGTCTCCATTAAGGGGAAGTTGGACATTAAACCACAAGACATACTGAGTTCCTGATCAGTTTCAGAGGGCTCTTGTTCTGTCCTTCCCGAGGCTTCCTACTTAAAGCCATAGGACACCAAGGTCCTGGGAGAGGGACAGTTGATTCAGTGAAGCCAGCATCTGTGATGTCACAAAGCTTTGAGGTCATCGCAACCACTCCTCATCAACCCAGGCCTGATCACTACAGTTGAATGGAGTAGTCATGGATGGGCCAAGAGGACCCCAAATGTCCCAACCGCTAGAGCTGCCTGGGTCTCTCACCAGGCCATTTGAAAAGCAAGTCAGTATCACCTTCTCCATGGCCCAATTCGTAGTGTTTGTTCATGAGTGTCAGCACCAGCCCTCTGGACCTCGGAGAAAGGCAAGGATCCCTCATTCCATCTTAGCCACGACTGGCCAAGAAACTAACAGACCGCAAGCAAAGCCTCAGGGGAGGAAATCCGAGCCCTGCACAAGAGGTGAGGCCCTCCCACCAAATCACGGAGCATCAGAACAGGAAAAGGGCCACACAAGGGAAGCTCAATGTGAACCCCCAAAACGGTGCCAAAGACATGTCTGGAGTCTTCCACAGCGAGCACACGAGTACCTCGAGCGTCTCCGGAAACAGTGCCAACAAGGCCTCCCAAACTTCCAAAAAGACCATGCATCCAAGGCAGACTCTACACCCTAGAACCTTAGGTCCAGGACAGACTCATGTTCTTGCAGTTCACAGGAGCCAATGGAGAGCATGTTGGAAGAGACCCATAGCCCAAGTGAAGCCATCTGAAAGACTTCGGTGCCCGTTTCAGGAAGACAACTGGTATGTCCAAAAGTATGCATTGAAGAGGATTCGAATGCGGAAGAACCTTGAGCACTCCCTCAGGGTGGAGCAGCTACCCTCTGTGGAACTGCATGGAGATGTGGCAGCACAAGCCTGAATTCACCCTCACATGACGATCCCCCAAATGGTTACATGTGATAAGCAAATAGTGCCTCTTGCGGGGGATGGGCATGTTCCAAGGGAGGCCCGAGAGGATGCACAATGTGTTAACAAGGGGTCAGTACAGCGCGACAGAAAGCGGATGCTACAGGTTGGTAGGAGATCCAGGAAGGCAAAGAACAGGAGGATGAACAAGGGAGCTCCAAGCGAAGGTCGGGCATATTAGGATGGTGGGGGGTTCTCTGTACCTGGCTGTCCTCCATAGGAACCTAGGTCCAAATTGAAGAAAACATCCTCTGGCCCCAGTCAATTATTGTGCACTGTTTTTGTCTTTCTTATCTTGTCCAAGTTGCACATGCACGTATTGTACAGAGAGGCAGAGAGATCCCATTCAGGGGGTGGAGCTGGAGAGGGAGAGGCTTACTTGCCCCTGAGCAGAGAACCTGAGAACAGAGACAATGCCAAGACCCTGGAATCATGAGTTGATCTGAAGGCCGCCTCTGAACTGATGGACACAACCCGGGACCCAACCATTGACTTCTGAATACCTCCTGGTTCTAGACAGAACCGCTGCTCTGTCATTGTTCAGAAATGCAGGGGATAAGGATTTAGGCTGGGGTGGTGTCGCTTGAGCTATCGGGGCTCCTTCAAGAGCTGGTATATCTTTTCCTCTTGAAGTCAGTGACTGGGCTATGGACAAACTATTCTCCGATGCCTATTTGCCTAAAGAGAATACCTCCATGCCTAGATTTTCCAGGGGGAATGACATTATGTCTTTAGGTGCTCGGCTTCTGTGGAAGGTGTTGGGAGTCCTCTGTACCTCTGATTCGGGACCACTTTCTCTGCTCCCAGATGAGGGTCCTTTTCAGCCCCGAGTTCTCCAATATAGGATCGGCCTCTTTTCTTTCTCTCACTCTTACTTCGCCTACAAGAGGTACCTCTTTCATTTCCTTGGAGATTCCCTAAGCTCCTTATAATGTTCCATCATTCTGCCTTCTCTCTTAGAATTGGCGTCCTTATTTTCTAGGCTTTTCTTTCCAGTCCCTAATTGGATCCTCCACTTCTGCCATGTCCCTGGACTTTGCATCCAATCTCCTACCAATCTTCTCTTCAGGAGTTCTTCAGGTGCTTTTATCTTTATAAGTTTTATCTCTGTGGTTCTAGACTCTCTGATATCTTCTATGTTTTATAATGTACAGTAACTTTCCAGGCCTCTGCCTTCAAACCCGCATCGGGCATGTTCTATGTAGAGGTTTCACTCTGATTGCCTAGCCGTGATAATTCCTGCTTCCTTTACCTAGGTTTCAATTGATTCTTCCATCTTTGCATTGGATATAGGTCACTCTCTCTGTATTTGTTAACCTCATTTTGTCTTCTAACCTGAGGGTAATTTCTTTAGGAAGCAGAGATCCGGGAGTGACCAAGAGCTGGCCCTTAATGTTTGTTGAGTGCATGCGTGTGTGTGTGTGTGTGTGTGTGTGTGTATGTGGCATGCATGCCATCCGCTGGATGTGTTGTCGCTGACCCTGTCCTTGAGGCCAGTCATTTGCTGTGCCTCTCCGTTCCTGTTGTTTGGTGATTTTAAAGATCCGGGCTGAATATGCTGACGTTTACCTTTGTTGGCTCTGGTTTCCCTATGAAAGTAGAAATTCCACAAACTCAGTAGAACGCTGGCTTGCAGAATGTTGTGTTCACAAGAGAACATGTGGTCAAAGCTTTCTTCTCGTCTGCTATGGGAGAATCTGTTCTCCTTGGACTAAGCACCTTGCACTGAGGAAGGCAGTCCTCCAGGTGTTCTATGATTGGGATTTCATGTTGGCCTGCTTGGCAGCCTATGTTCTCACCTACCTGTCTTGGCCAGTAGCTCTGTCTTTATGCTACTGTTATGAGAGCCCAAAAATTATTATGTCCACATCGAGACATCTCCATTAACACTGATGCACTCCATTTATGGATGCACTCCCGTGACTCACCATCTTCCCACTGCGTCTCTTGGTATTGTCTCTCTCTGATCACTGTCTCCAGACTGTCTGCTCCTGGTCTTTTGTTGATGTCATATGCAGTAAAAAGATGGTGTTATTTCAGGTCGATGTCTGCCAAGCCTGCTGATATGAAAATTTCAGCCCTCAACACTTGTGTTGTCAAGTACTCGTGCCCTTTATACCCTCTGTATGTCACAGTCAACGGCACAGGGAAACAGGTTTCTTGTGGGTACCCAGTTTGTCTTGCTCTCCTGCACCTTGGTCCTGAGCATGGGTTCCGGCCCTCTGATCCACGAACCAACCAAATCTCCCCGAGCCATGTCTCCAACCTTCTCCCATCATCTCTGCAACTTCTGCTCTCTTTCTGTGTGGAGTTTACCTTGTAGCCTTCAGGTTAGTTTCCACCCCACTGCAGTTGTTGTGGTCATCTTCCTGTTGCCTTCATGGCTGAAGACAAGCATGAGGTCATTAGACACTACTACCATCTCACTCTCCTCCAGTCACCGCAATTCCTACTGAGACATAAGCAAGAAGTAATTCTTCCAAGGTCTTTATGGCAGTCTTGCGGAGAGCATTGGGCTTTGTCACATCTATCGTTCTCAGAAAGACAACAAACGGACGATTTCACTAACTCATGACAGTCAAGAAACATACGAAACAGCAAGGGTATTGGGACAAACAGTATGACTCTAATGATAAAATCAAATGGTTGTGTTTGTTGTAAGGCAGTTTTGTGAGAACACGTGTTCTTGAAGAGGACAAGAGATGACATTCCTTGCAGGAGATTTCCTGAAACTGAAGAAATGTGAGTTTTCAAGGCATGTCAAATTTAATTGCTACCCATAAGAGACCGAATTCCATTCTTTCATATTTTAATAATAAGTGTGATGTGAAAGAGACACATACCACACACACATTAACACATTCACATGCACACACACATGAACACACAGAAAGATAAGACATGCAAAAGATGGGGAGGAAGTGAGGAATCGTACCAATGAAGCAACCCCAAGGAAATACCATATAGGTGAAAGGCAAAAAGAATCCAAGTGAGAAGCCAACCGAAATGAGAAAGTGAACCCATCAATAACACATTCAGTTCTCAGGGCTAATGTCTCCCGTCAATACAAACAGTTAGTAAGAGTGGTTTGAATTCCAAAAAAAAAAAAAAAAAAAGTTAGATAAGATCCATAAGAAAACAACAAATATTAAACGAGCTCGACCTTCTGATGGGCATAGGAGATTACCTTCCACTATAAAGATACTCATAGCTTGCTAGGGAGGAAATCGGGAAGATGTTGGTTATGTCATTCCCAAGGAAAAGAGAGCCAAAGTGTTTGTGCCTAAGTCAGCAAGAGTGATTTTATGCCTTCGAGAGACAAAAGATAAGAAGATTGTGTTTTTTCTTGATGGAGCATTAAAACAAGAGAAACCTGGAAGAATTGCCAACATATACACCATGAACAAGGGTGTATCTAAACTTTGGAAGCCTATGAACACACAGGAACGGAGATGGCGACTTTTATCCAATACTGTTGGGAACTATGATATCCACGTTAAGTACAGGACAGATCATCTGGATGGGAAGGTCTAAGGAATAACAGACGTCCACATGGGCTCTCGAGACCACCTGAACTTTGGGGATGCATGAGTAAGATTGCATCTCTGAGGACAAGGATATGTTCTTCCCAGCGGCAGACATAACTTTGTCTATCGCAGGTCATGAGCTCGAGTCCAAATCCAGTCTTAATTCATGGAAGATAAGTCAAAACCTATCCTGTGCACTTATGATCACGAAGGTATGAAAACAGGAAGATATCACTTTCAAATTGGAAATACAGCCAGACACTAAAAGTTGGAAAACACAACACACTCACGATCTAGCAATGAATGCAAGAAAGAAAATCCAAAAGAAAAGCAGAAAGAGCCATGAACAAAGGAATTCTAAGAAACTTAGAGGATGATGCCAAAACATTTTATGGGGAAACCATAGAGGGTTAAATGCATGTATTTCCAAAATTTAAAAACACCGAAAAAGAAAGCCACCTAAAAGGACGACTGAACGAACAAGATGAAGAAAATCCGAACTCCAAAGTTAACAGAAAAATTGAAAACATACATGTGATTATCAAAATTAAGGAAATATAAACAAACCATTAGGAAAGAAATCAGGAGATCTCACATTTCATTTTGTCAACACGAAGAACCGCAGAAGCCATTACTGGGATAAACTGGGAGAAAAGCACCAGATGCAAGTGTGAAACCACATGACAACTGGTAGACGAAAAAAAAGAATAACCGAAGAGGCACATCCACACATTTGTGCTAGCAAATCCAAGAACTGAGATAAAAGGATAAATTCCCAGACACATAGAAACTCCCACGATTAGATCAGGAAACCTACAAAATCTAAGCTCTCTAGTAGTGACTTATGCGTTTGAAGCATTAATCAAACACCTGCCAACACACAGACGGCCAGGTTAAGTCATTTTCCTGGGCCACTCTTCTAGGTATTTATTGAAGGCATTGTCATGTCCTCTCATCATATCCAGAGATGGAAGAAGTGGGTAAACTCTAATTCACAAGGTTAAAGACCCAATTCAAAGAAGGACACTTTAGGAAACCAATCCCATTTTTTTCATTAAGGAAAGATAATAAAAAATATAATTATTTCCTTTACTCCCAGTGACTTCCTTTGGTGTAGAGAGGGGCAAAGTGTTTTCCTCTGAATTTATGTTGTTGTTGCTGCTGTTCTGTTGAGAAAGCCTGCCTATCATCCATCAAAAGTTTTTGACAGAGTATTCACGGATGCTTTAGTTGCATGTACGTCCTAGTGCTCCTCCTAATATATGCCACAGCTCCTGACCACCCATTAAGCAGTTCTCTTTTCTGTAACCCTCAAGTGGATTCTCAGAGTCTTGAGTCACACCTGGTGGGTCTCCTTCTCTGACTTCTTGCCCTTCAGTATTCCCTTCCTTTACTAAAGGCCAAGGTATTCCTCCCGAGGCACATATTGTGGGAAGCCATATGATATTTCCCTTTGTCTGCTTGCCTTTTCCATTTCCCATCAGCAGGGCATGGGACATTCATGTCAAGGCAAGGTCCAGGGGTTCATTCACTTTGTCGGCAGAGGAATACTGTTGTGCCGAAATGGACCCACATTTCCTGATCCACTAGTCCATGCAAGGTCATTGTGCCTCACACCAAAGGTCTGCTCCCATGGGTCTTGCAAGCCATTGGTATAGGCCGTCCCTTTCCTTCTGACTAAAGAGACTTGGTCAACATGTCTATACCCGTTTCCACTACAAGTACAGTTAACTAATGATGACAACGGTTCGGTCCAGGCCTATTGAATGAGAGCTCTGATGCAGAATGTCAAAATCGTCGAAGACTTTGCAAAAGTATTTAAGGGAAAGCAGGTAGACAGAGGCCTAATTCCTTAGCCGCATGTTTCAGAACACTAGGAGACGATGCCACACACGGCACCATATATCGATGCCCTCACCTTTTACCTCAGAAAGGGACTTTCCATACCTTCGTCATCACTGACACATAGGCAAAAGACGCTGTCAATTTATGCCCTCACCCACAGGACGACAAACCCCACCGAGAGTAGTTCATACTCGCGAGGCTTCACCTCTTCTTGAAATATCTAGAAATTATACTGGAAAGTACACCGTGCCGTCTCCAGGTATATGTTGGCGTAGAGGAAGGTATACAGAATGTCATTTTCCTTCCTCTATGTCTCCAGTAAGGGGAAGTTGGGCATTAACCCACAAGACATCCTGAGTTCTTGATCAGGTTCAGAGGGCTCTTGTTCTGTCCTTCTCGGGGCTTCCTACTTAAAGCCATAGGACACCAAGGTCATGGGAGAGGAACAGGTGCTTCAGTGAAGCCAAATTCTGTGATGTCACTAAGCTTAGAGGTCATAGAAACCACTCCTCATCAACCCCCGCCTGATCACTACTCTTGGCTGGAGTAGTCATGGGTGGGCCAAGAGGACCCCAAGACGTCCCAAACTGCTGAGCCTCCTGGGTCTCTCACCACGGCAGTTTGTGAAGCTAGTCAATGTCACCTTCTCGATGACACAATTCATAGTGTTTGGTTGTGACTGTCAGCACCATCCCTCTGGACTCCAGAAAAAGGCAAGCATCCTTCATTTCATCTTAGCCAATACAGGCCAAGAAACAATCAAACCACAAGCAAAGCCTCAGGGGAGCAAATCCGAGGCCTGCACAAAGGTGAAGGTCCGACATTTTAGGATGGTGGGAGGCTCTCTGTACCTGGCTGCCTTCCATAGGAACCTAGGTCCAACTTCAATAAAACAACCTCCGGACCCAATCAATTATTTTGCACCTGTTTTGTCTTTGTTATCCTGTCCCATGATGCGCATGAAAGTATTGGACAGATAAGCAGATTGATCCCAATCAGGGGGTGGAGCTGGAGAGGGAAGAGCTTACTTGCCCCAGAGCTGATAACCTGAAACCAGAGTCAATGCCCAGACCCTGGAATCATGAGTTGATCTGAAGGCCACCTCTGAACTGATGGACACAATCCGGACCCAAACTTTGACTTCTGAATACCTCCTGGTTCTAGACTAGAAACCCTGCTCTGTCCTTGTTCAGAAAGGAAGGGATAAGGATATTGGCTTAGTCGGGTGTTGCTTGAGCTATCCGTTCTACTTCGAGAGCTGGTATAGCTTATCCATTGAAGTCAATGACTGGGCTATGGACAAACTACTCTCCGATGCCAATTAGCCTAAAGAGAATACCTCCATGCCTAGATTTTCCAGGGGGAATGACACTACGTCTTTGGGTGCTCCACTTCTGTGGAAGGTAATGGGAGTCCTCTGTGCCTCTGATTCTGCACCTCTGTGTCTACTCCCATATCAGGGTCCTTTTCAGCCCCGATTTCTCCAATCTATATTCAGCCCTCTTTTCTTTCTCTCACTCTTACTGCTACTACAAGAGGCACCTCTTCATTTCCTTGGAGATTCCCTAAGCTCACTATCATGTTCCATCATTCTGCCTTCTCTCTTAGAATTTGCGTCCTTATTTTCTAGGAGTGTTCTTCCCGGCCCCTAATTGGATCCTCCACTTCTACCATGTTCCCGGACTTTGTATCCAGCCTCCTACCAATCTTCTCCTCAGGAGTTCTTTAGGTGCTTTTATCTTTATCAGTTTTATCTCTGTGGTTCGAGACTCTCTGATATCTTCTATGCTTTATGATGTACAGGGAGTATCCAGGCTGCTGCTTTCAATCCCGCTCCGGGCATGTTCTATGTAGAGGTTTAGCTCCGATTGCCTAGCCATGATCCTTTCTTGTTCTTTTACCTGGGCATCAATTGATTCTTCTATCTTTGCACTGGATCTAGGTCTCTGTCTCCTCTCTGAATTAGAAAAACTCATTCTGTTTTATAACCTGAGGGTAGTTTATTTAGGAAAAGAGTTCCGGGAGTTACCCAGGGCATGCCGTTAAGGTTTCTGGAGTGTGTGTGTGTCTGTGTGTCTTTCTGTGTTTGTGTGTGTGTATGTGGCTTGCATGCCACTGCTGTTTGTGCTGTGGCTGACCCTATCCTTGAGGCCAGTCATTTGCAGTGGCTCTCCTTTCCTATCCTTTTTTGTGTTTGGGGTCCTGGATGAATATGCTGAGGTTCACCTTGTTGGGCTCTGGTGTTCCTGTGTCAGGAGACATTCTACCAACTCAACAGAACGTAGGAATGCAGAATGCTGTGAACAGAGGAGAACAAGTGGTCAATGATTTCCTCTCAACCCCTATGGGAGAGTCTGTTCTCCTTGGACTAAGCATCTTGGACTGAGGAAGGCAGTCCTCCAAGTGTTCCACGTTTGGGATTTCGTGTTGCCACGGTAGGCAGCCAATGTCCTCACCTACCTGTCTTGGCCAGTAGCTCTGTCTTGATGTGGCTGGTGTGAGAGCCCAAAATTTATTATGTCCACATTGAGACATCTCCAGGAAAACTGCCTTTCTACCACGATTCACCATCTTCCCACTGTGTCTCCTGGTATTGTCTCTAATCATTGTCTCCAGGCTGTCTTCACCTGGTTTCTTGTTGGTGTCCTATGAAGGAAAATACGGTGTTCTTTCAAGGCAATGTCTGCCAAGACTGCTGAGATGAAAACTCCAGCCCTCAAGACTTGTGCTGTCAAATACTTGTGCCCTTCAGACCCTATGTGTGTCACAGCCAACAGCCCTGGGCAACAGGTTCCTTGTGGGTTCCTGGTGTGCCCTGCTCTCCTGTGCCTTGTTCCTCTGCATGGGCTCACGAACCAACCTCTGATCCACGAACCAACCAAATATTCCCTGAGCCATGTCTCCAACCTTATCCCATCATCTCTATGACTTTCGTTCTCTTTCGCTTGGAGTTTACCTTGAAGGCTTCAGGTCAATTTCCACCCCACTGCAGTTGTCATGGTCATCTTCCTGTTGCCTTCATGGCTGAAGACAAGTATGAGGTAATTAGACACTACTACCATCTCACGTTCCTCCATGTCACCGCAAATTCGTACTGAGACATAAGCAAGAATCAATTCTTCCTCTTATCTCATATGGCAGTGTTGCGGAGAGCATTGGGCTTCGTCACATCTATCATTCTCATAAAGACAACAAACAGACGATTTCACTAACTCAAGACAGTTAAGAAATAAACGAAAAATACTGATCACGACTAACTGTTAATATCAGGACTAACAGTATGACTCTAATGTGGAACTGGAATGGTGGTGTTTGTTTTGAGGCAGTTTTGTGAGAACACGTGTTTCTCAAAGAGGACAAGAGATGACATTCCTTGTAGGAGATTTTCCTGAAACTGATGGATTGTGAGTTTTCAAGGCATATCAAATTTAATTGCTACCCATAAGAGACCGAATACTTATCTCTCATATTTTAATAACAAGTGTTATATGAAACACACACAGACAACACCAACATTAACATATACTCATGCACACACACACATGAACACACACAAGGATAAGACATGCAAGAGATGGGGAGGAAGTGAGGAATCGTACCAATGAAGCAAACCAAAGAACATACCATAAAGGGGAAAGGCAAATAGAATCCAAGTGAGAAGCCAACCGAAATGCATTCAGTATTCAGTACCAAAGTCTCCTGTCAATACAAACAGTTTGTAGGAGTGGTTGAAATTCCAAAACAAACAAACAAATAAAGGTAGAAAACATCCCTAAGAAAACAACAAATATTAAACAAGCTCGACCTTCTGTTGCCCATAGGAGATTTTCCTCGACTATAAAGATAGTCATAGCTTGCAAGTGAAGAAATTGGGAAGACGGAAGTTATGCTATTGCGAATGAGAAGAGAGCCAATGTGCATGTGCATAAGTCATCAAGAGTGATTTTATGCCTTCGAGAGACAAAAGATTAGCGGAAGGTGTTTTGTCTTGATGGAGCTTCAAAACAACAGAAACCTGGAAGAATTGCCAACATATAAACCACGAACAAGGGTGTTTCTAAACGTTGGAAGCCTATGAACAGACAGGAAGGGATATGGCGACTTTAATCCAATACTGTTGGGAACTATAATATCCATGTTAAGCATAGGACAGATCATCAGAATGGGAAGGAGCAAAGGAAGAAAAGACATCCACAAGGGCTCTTGAGACCATCGGAACTTTGGGGAATCCATGAGTAAGATTGCATCTCTGAGGACAATAAGATATGTTCTTCCCAGCGGCAGATCTATCTTTGTCAATCGCAGGTCCTGAGCTCAAGTCCCACTCCAGGTGTAATTCCTGGAAGAGAAGACATACCTATCCTGTGCACTTCTGATCACGAAGGTATGAAAACAGGAAGATATCACTTTTAAATTGGAAATACGACAGAGCTAAAAGTTGGAAAACACAACACACTCACAAACTAGCAAAATATGCAAGAAGGAAAATCCAAAGGAAAAGCAGAAAGAGCCATGAACAAAGGAATGCCAAGAAACTTATGGGATGATGCCAAAACATTTCATGGGGAAACCATATAGGGTTTAAATGCATGCATTTCCAAAATTTAAAAACACTGAAAAAGAAAGCCATCTAACAGGACGACTGAAGGAACAGAATGAAGAAAAACTGAACACCAGAGTTAACAGAAAAATAGAAATCATACATGTGATTATCAATATTAAGGAAATACAAACCAACCAATAGGAAAAAAAATCAGGAGATCCCACACTTCGGTTTGAAAACAAAAACAAACCGCCGAAGCCATTACTGGGAAAACACAGGGAGAGAAGCACACAGCTGACAGTATGAAACCAAATGACAAGTGGTAGAAATGAAAGAAGAATAACCGAAGAGGCACATCCACACATTTATGCTAGCAAATCCAAGAACTGAGAGAAAAGCATAAATTCGCAGACACATAAAAACTTCCAAGATTAGGTCAGGAAACCTACAAAATATCAGCTCTCTAGTTGTGACGGAAGGATTTGAAGCAGTAATCCAACCGCTGCCAATGCAACGAAGGCCAGGTCCAGGTCATTTTCCTGGGCCTCTCTTCTAGCTATTTAGTGAAGGCATTGTCATGTCCTTTCATCCAATGCAGAGATGGAAGAGGGGGGTAAACTCTAATTCACAAGGATAAAGACCCAATTAAAGAAGGACATATTAGTAAACCAATCTCATGTCATTTCAATGAGGAAAGATAATAAACAATATAATGCTTTCCTTTTCTCCCTGTGACTTCCTTTAGTTTTGAGGGGGCCACATTGTTTTCCTCTGAATTAATGTTGTTGTTGTTGCTGTTCTGTTGAGAAAACCTGCCTATCATCCATCATCCGTTTTTGACAGAGTATTCACGGATGCTTTAGTTGCATGTACATTCTAGTGCTCTTCCTAATATATGCCACAACTCCTGACAACCCATTAAGAAGTTCTCTTTTCTGTACACCTCAGCTGGATTATCAGAGTACTGGGTCACTCCTGGTGGGTCTCCTTCTCTGACTTCTTGCCCTTCAGTTTTCCCTTCCTTTTCTAAGGGCCAAGGTATTCCTCCAGAGACACATATTGTGGGAAGCCATATGATATTTCCCTTTGTCTGCTTGCCTTTTCCATTTCCCATCAGCAGGGCATGGGACATTCATGTCAAGGCAAGGTCCAGCGTTTCATTCACTTCGATGGCTGAGGAATACTGTGGTGCAGAAAAGGACCCAAACTTTCTGATCCACTAGTCCTTGCAAGGGCATTGTGGCTCACTAAAAGGTCTGCTCGAATGGGCCTTTCAAGCCGTCAGTATAGGCCATCCCTTTCCTTCTAACTAAAGAGACTTGGTCAACAAGTCTATACCCATTACCACAAAAGTACAGTAAATTAATAATGACAACGGTTGCCGTCCAGGCCTCTTCATTGAGAGTTAGCTCTGATGCAGAATATCACTCTCCTCGAAGACTTTGCAAAGTTTTTTAAGTGAAAGCCAGATACAAAGAGGCCTAATCCCTTAGCCACGTGTTTTAGAACACTAGGAGATGAGGCCACAGATGGCACCATATATCGATGCCCTCACCTTTTTCCTCAAAAAAGGACTTTCTGTCCCTTAGTCATCACTGACCCATAGGCAAAAGACACTGACAAAGGAACTCTCACCTACAGGATGACAAACGCCATGGAGAGCACTCATACCCGGGAGGCCTCATCGTTTCTTGAGATCTCTAGAAATTGTAGTGGAAATAGAACACCTTACCATCTTAGGGGATATGTTGGCCTAAAGGAAGGTATACTGAATGTCTTTTTCTTTCCTCTTTGTCTCTATAAAGGGAAAGTGGGACATTATCCCACAAGACAAACTGAGTTCTTGTTCAGGCTCAGAGGGCTCCTGTTCTGTTTTTCCTGGGACTTATTACCTAAAGCCGTAGGACACCAAGGTCATGGGAGAGGGACAGCTGCTTCAGTGAAGCCAACATGTCTGGAGTCATCCACAGTAAGGACACGAGAACCTCGAGCGTCTCATGAAACGGTGCCAACAAGGCCTCCAAAACTTCCAAAGTGACCATGCATTCAAGACATACTCTGCACCAGAGAAACTTGGGTCCAGGAAGGACTCATGTACTTGGTGTCCTCAGGAGCCAACGGAGAACATGTTGGAAGAGACCCAAGCCCAAGTGAAGCCATCTGAAAGACTTCCGTGCGCATTTCAGGAAGACAACTTGTATGTCCAAAAGGACGCATTGAAGAGGATTCGAATGCAGAAGAACCTTGAGCACTCCCTCAGGGTGGAGCAGCTACCCTCTGTGGAACTGCATGGAGATGTGGCAGCACAAGCCTGCCTTCAACCTCTCATGACCATCCCCCAAATGGTTTCATGTGATAAGCAAACAGTGCCACTTACAGAAGATGGGCATTTTCCAATGGAGCCCCGAGAGGATGTACGGTGTTCAACACGGGATCAGTACAGCGCGACAGACCAGATGCTGCAGGTTGGTGAGGAGATCCAGGATGACAAAGAACAGGAGAATGAACAAGGGAGCTCCAAGTGAAGGTCTGGCATTTTAGGATGGTGGGGGGTTCTCTGTACCTGGCTGCCCTCCATACGAAACTACTTCCAAATTAAATAAAACATCCTCAGGCCCCAGGCATTTATTGTGCACTGCTTTAGTTTTTGTTATCTTGTCCAACGATGCACATGCACGTATTGGACAGAGAGGCATAGAGATCCCAATCAGGGTTTGGTGCTGGAGAGGAAGATTCTTACTTGCCCCTGTGTAGAAAACCTGGGACCAGAGTCAATGCCAAGACTTTGGAATGATGAGTTGATCTGAAGGCTGCCTCTGAACTGATGGACACAACCCTGGACCCAGCCTTTGCATTCTGAATACCTCCTGTTTATAGACAAGAACCGCTGCTCTGTCATTGTTCAGAAATGCAGGGGATAACGATTTTTCTTTGGGCTGGTGTTGCTTGAGCTATCCGGCCTGCTTTGAGAGCTGGTATAGCTTTTTTCTTCATGAAGTCATTGACTGGGCTATGAACAAACTATTCTCCGATGCCTATTTGCCTAAAGAGAATACCTCAATGCCTAGATTTTCCAAGGGGAATGGCACTATGTCTTTTGGTGCTCTGCTTCTTTGGAAGGTGATGGCAGTCCTCGGTGCCTCTGTTTCTGGACCTGTCTCTGCTCCCAGATGAGGGTCGTTTTCAGCCCCAATTTCTCCAATCTACATTCAGGGCTTTTTTCTTTCTCTCACTCTGACTTCTCCTACAAGAGGCACCTCTTTCAATTCCTTGGAGATTCCCTAAGGTCATTATCATGTTACATCATTCTGCCTTCTCTATGCAGGAATAAGATGGTGTTCATTCGAGTCGATGTCTGCCAAGCCTGCTTATCTGAAAACTCCAGCCCTCAAGACTTGTGTTGTCAAGAACTCGTGCCCTTCAGACCCTCTGCGTGCCACAGCCAATGGCACTGGGAAACAGGTTCCTTGTGGGTTCCCAGTGTGCCCTGCTCTCCTGTGCCTTTGTCCTCTGCATGAGCTACGGGCCTTCTGTTCCATGAACCAACCAAATCTCCCCTGAGCCATGTACCCAACCTTCTCCCATCATCTCTGCAACTTCCGTTCTCTTTCTCTGTGGAGTTTACCTTGTAGGCTTCAGGTCAATTTCCACCCCAATATGGTTGTTGTGGTCATCTTCCTATGGCCTTCATGGCTGAAGACAAGCATGAGGTTATTAGACACTACTACCATCTTAAGTCCTCTAAATCACCGCAAATTCCTACTGATACATAAGCAAGAATGAATTCTTCCACTTGTCTCACGTGGCAGTACTGCGGAGAGCATTGGGCTTTGTCACATCTATCGTTCTCAGAAAGACAACAAACAGACGATTTCACTCCCTCATGACAGTCAAGAAACTTACGAAAAATCAAGGGTATTGGGACAAACAGTACGACTCTAATGAGGAACTCAAATGGTGGTGTTGTTTGAAGGCAGTTTTGTGAGAACACTTGTTTCTCGAAGAGGACAAGAGATGACATTCCTTGCAGGAGATTTTCAGAATCGGATGGAATGTGAGTTTTCAAGGCATGTCACGTAATTGCTATGCATTAGATACCGAATTCCTATCTCTCATATTTTAATAATAAGTATTATGTGAAACTCAAGCAGACCACACACACATTAACACATGCACATGGACACACAAGAAGACACACAAAAATAAGACATGCAAAAGATGGGGAGGAAGCAAGGCATCGTACCAATGAAGCAAACCCAAAGAAAATACCATAAAGGGGAAAGGCAAATAGAATCCAAGTGAGAAGCCAACCGAAATGAGACTAAAGTCTCCCATCAATACAAACAGTTTGTAGGAGTGGTTGAAATTCCAAACCAATCAAAAAAAAAAATGGTAGAAAAGATCCATAAGAAAACAGCATATATTAACAAGCTCGACCCTCTGTTGCCCATAGGAAATTTCCTTGGACTAAGAAAGATACTCATAGTTTGCAAGTGAAGAAATTGGGAGTAGGTAGTTTAGGCTCTTGCCAAGGAGAAGAGAGCCAAAGTGTTTGTGACTAAGTCAGTGAGAGTAATTTTTTGCCTTCATGAGACAAACGATTAGTGGAAGGTGTTTTGTCTTGATGGAGCTTCAAAACAACAGAAAACTGGAAGAACTGCCAACATATACACCACGAACATGGGTGTATCTAAACGTTGGAAGCCTATGAACAGACAGGAATGGAGATGGCGACTTTAATCCAATACTGTTGGGAATTATGATATCCCAGTTAAGCACAGGATAGATAATCTGAATGGAAAGGAGCTAAAAAAGAAAAAAACGTCCACAAGGGCTCTTGAACCACCGGAACTTTGGGGATCCATGAGTAAGATTGCATCTCTGAGGTCAATAAGATATGTTCTCCCAGCGGCAGACCTCTCTTTGTCTATCACAGGTCATGAGCTCGAGTCCAAATCCAGTTGTAATTCCTGGAAGAGAAGTCAAAACCTATCCTGTGCACTTATGATCACGAAGGTATGAAAACAGGAAGATATCACTTTCAAATTGGAAATACAGCCAGACACTAAAAGATGGAAAACACAACACACTCAGGAACTAGTAAAATATGCAAGAAAGAAAATCCAAAGGAAAAGCAGAAAGAGCCATGAACAAAGGATGTCAAGAAACTTATGGGATGATGCCCAAACATTATATGGGGCAAACATATAGGGTTTAAATGCATGCATTTCCAAAATTTAAAATCACCGAAAAAGAAAGCCACCTAACTGGACGACTGAAGGAACAGAATGAAGAAAAACCGACCTCCAGAGTTAACAGAAAAATAGAAATCATACATGTGATTATCAAAATTAAGGAAATACAAACAAAACAAACCATTAGAAAAAAAATTTAAAAAATCTCATACTTCAGTTTTGAAAACACGAACAAACCGCCAAAGCCATTATTGGGAAAAAACAGGGAGAAAAGCACACAGCTCACAGTATGAAACCACATGACAAGTGGTAGAAATGAAAAAAGAATAACCTAAGAGTCACATCCACACATTTATGCTAGCAAATCCAAGAACTGAGAGAAAAGCATAAATTCCCAGACACATAGAAACTTCCAAGATTAGGTCAGGAAACCTACAAAATCTCAACTCTCTAGTAGTGACTGAAGCATTTGAAGCAGTAATCCTACACCTGCCAACACACAGAAGGCCAGGTCCAAGTCATTTTCCTGGGCCACTCTTCTAAGTATTTAGCGAAGGCCTTGTCATGTCCTCTCATCTACTCCAGTGATGGAAGAGGCGGATTACTCTAATTCACAAGGATAAAGACCTAATTCAGAGAAGGACATTTTAGGAAACCAATCCCATGTGATTTCAATAAGGAAAGGTAATAAAAATATAATGCTTTCCTTTTCTCCGTGTGCCTTCCATTCGTTTTGAGAGGGCCAGAGTGTTTTCCACTGATTTTTTGTTATTGTTGTTGCTGTTCTGTTGAAAAAGTCAGCCTATCATCAATCATCCATTTTTGAACAGAGTATTCATGGATGCTTTAGTTGCATGCACGTCCTAATGCTCTTCCTAATATATGCCACAACACCTGAACACCCATTAAGCAGTTCTCTTTTTTGTAACAATCAGCTTGGTTCTCAGAGTCCTGAGTCACTCCTGGTGGGTCTCCTTCTCTGACTTCTTGCCCTTCAGTATTCCCTGCCTTTACTAAGGGCCAAGGTATTCCTCCCGAGGCACATATTGTGGGAAACCATATGATATTTCCCTTTGTCTGCTTGCCCTTTCCATTACCCCTCAGCCAGGCAAGGGACATTCATGTCAACGCAAGGTCCAGGGTTTCATTTACTTCGATGGCTGAGGAATACTGTGGTGCAGAAATGGACCCAAATTTCCTTATCCACTAGTCCTTGAAAGGGCATTGTGGCTCCCTCCAAAGGTTTGCTCGACTGGGTCTTGCAAGCCCTCGGCATAGGTCGTCCCTATCCTTCTGACTAAAGAGACTTGGTCAACATGTCTATACCCATTACCACAATAAGTACAGTTAACTTATGATGACATCGGGTGCGGTCCAGGCCTCTTCCTTAAGAGATAGCTCTGAAGCTGAATGTCATTCTCCTCAAACACTTTGCAATGTTTTTTTAGTGAAATCCACATATACAGAGGATAAATCCCTTAGCCACGTGTTTCAGAACACTAGGAGACGAGGCCACAGTCGGCACCATATATCGATGCCCTCACCTTTTACCTCGGAAAGGGACTTTCCGTCCCTTAGTCATCACTGACCCATAGGCTAACGATGCTGACAAAGGAAGCTCTCACCCACAGGATGACAAACCCCTCGTGGAGCTCTCATACCTAGGAGGCCTCACCGTTTCTTGAGATCTCTAGAAATTGTAGTGGAAATAGGACAACTTGCCGTCTCCGGGGATATGTTGGCCTAAAGAAAGGTATACTGAATGCCATTTTCTTTCCACTTTGTCTCTAGAAAGGGGAAGTGGGACATTATTCCACAAGATAACCTGAGTTCTTGTTCAGGTCAGATGGCTCCTGTTCTGTCCTACCCGGGGCTTCATACCTAAAGCCATAGAACACCAAGGTCATGGGAGAGGGACTGCTGCTTCAGTGAAGGCAGCATCTGTGATGTCACAAAGCTTTGAGGTCATAGCAACCACTACTCATCAACCCACACCTGATTACGACACATGGCTGTAATACCATGGGTGCACCAAGAGGACCTCAAGCCGTCCCTAACTGCTGGAGCCGCCTGGGTCCCTCACCAAGGTAGTTTGCAAAGTGAGTTGGTGTTACATTCTCCATGTCCCAATTTGTAGTGTGTGGTCGTGACTGTCAGCACCAACACTCTGGACTCAGGAGAAAGGAAAGCGTCCTTCATTCCATTTTAGCCATGACAGGCCAAGAAAAAATCAGACTACCAGAAAAATCTCAGGGAAGGAAATCCGAGCCCTGTGCAAGGGTGAGACCTTTACACCCAAATTCGGAGCTCCTGAACAGGAAAAGAGCCACCCAAGGAAAGCTCAAAGTCAACCCACGGAACAGTGCCAAAGGCATGTCTAGATTCTGCCACAGCAAGGGCACGAATACCTCGAGCTTCTCCAGAAACGGTGCCCAAAAGGCACCCCAATCTTCCAAAAACGATGTATCCAAGGCAGAATCTACACCCTAGAACCTTAGGTCCAGGACGGAGTCATGTTCTTGGAGTCTACAGGAGCCAACGGAGAGCATGTTGGAAGATAACCTTAGCCCAAGTGAAGCCATCTGAAAGACTTCCATGCCCGTTTCAGGAAGACAACTTTTATGTCCAAAAGGACACATTGAAGAGGATTCGAATGTGGAAGTACCTGGAGCACCCCCTCAGGGTGGAGCAGCTACCCTTTGTGGAACTGAATGGAGATGTGGCAGCACCAGCCTGCTTTCACCTCTCATGACCATCCCCCATTGGTTTCATGCGATAAGCAAACAGTGCCTCTTGTGGAAGATGGGCATGTTCCAATGAAGCCCTGAGAAAATGCACAATGTGTCAACACGGGGTCAGTATAGCACGACAGACATCAGATGCTGCAGGTTGGTGAGGAGTTCCAGGACGTCAAAGAACAGGAGAATGAACACGGAGCTCTGAGCGAATGTCGGGCATTTTAGGATGGTGGGAGGCTCTCTGTACCTGGCCGCCCTCCATCGGAAGCTAGGTCAAAATTCAATAAAACATCCTCAGGCGTCAGTCAATTATTGTGCACTGATTTTGTTTTGTTATATTGTCCAACATGCACATGCTTGTATTGGACAGAAAGGCATAGACATCCCAATCAGGAGGTGGAGCTGGAAAGGGAGAAGCTATTTGAGACCAGATACAATGCCTAGATCCAGGAATAATGAGTTGATATGAAGGCCGCCTTTGATCTGATGGACACAACCTGGGACCCAACCTTTGACTTCTGAATACCTCCAGGTTCTAGAAAGGAACTGCTGCTCTGTCATTGTTCAGAAATGCAGAGGATAAGGATTTTGGCTTGGGCTGGTTTAGTTTGAGCTATCTGGCCTGCTTCAAGAGCTGGTATAGAAATTCCTCCTGAAGTCAGTGACTTGGCTATGAACAAACTATTCTCCGATGCCTATTTGCCTAAAGAGAATACCTCCATGCCTAGATTTTTCAAGGGAAATGGCACTATGTCTTTTGGTGCTCTGCTTCTTTGGAGGGTGATGGCGGTCCTCGGTGCCCCTGATTCTGGACCTCTGTCTCTGCTCCAGATGAGGGTTGTTTTCAGCCCCATTTCTCCAATCTACGTTCAGGGCTCTTTTCTTTCTTTCACTCTGACTTCTCCTACAAGAGGCACCTCTTTCAATTCCGTGGAGATTCACTAATCTCAATTCAATGTTACATCATTCTGCCTTCTGTATGAAGGAAAAGATGGTGTTCTTTCGAGTCGATATCTCACAAGCCTACTGATCTGAGAACTCCAGCCTTCAAGACTTGTGTTGTCAAGAACTCATGCCCTCCAGACCCTCTGCATGTCACAGCCAACGGCAATTGTAAACAGTTTCCTTGTGGGTTCCAAGTGTGTCGTGCTCTCCTGTGCCTTTGTCCTCTGCATTGGCTCACGGCACTCTGATCCACGAACCAACCAGATCTCCCATGACCTGAGCCATGTCTCCAACCTTCTCCCATCATCTCTGTGACTTCCGTTCTCTTTCGCTATGGAGTTTACCTTGCAGGCTTCAGATCAATTTCCACCCCATTGTAGTTGTTGTTGTCATCCTCCTGTTGCCTTCATGGCAGAATACAAGCATAAAGTTATTAGACACTACTACATTTTCACTATCCTCCATGTCACTGCAAATTCGTACTGAGATATAAGCAAGAATGAATTCTTCCACTTGTCTCATATGGCTGTGTTGTGGAGAGCATTGTGCTTCGTCACATCTATCATTCTCAGAAAGACAACAAACAGAAGATTTCACTCCCTCACGACAGTCAAGAAACATATGGAAAAACAAGGATAGTGGGACATACAGTACGACTGTAATGAGTAACTCAAATGCTGGTGTTTGTTTGAAGGCAGTTTTTGATAACACGTGTTTCTTGAAGAGGACAAGAGATGATATTCCTTGCAGAAGATTTTTCTGAAACGGATGGAATGTGAGTTTTCAAAGCATGTCAAATTGAATTGCTACCCATAAGAGACCAAATTCCTACCTCTAATATTTTAATAATAACTGTTATGTGAAACATACACAGACCAACACACATTAAAACATGCACATGCACACACAAGAATACACAAAAACATAAGACATACAAATGATGGGGAGGAAGTGAGGAATTGTACTAATGAAGCAACCACAAAGAAAATACCATAAAGGGGAAAGGCTAATAGAATCCAAGTGATAAGCCAACTGAAATGAGAAAGTGAATATTACCTATCAATAATTCATTCGGTATTCAGGACTAAAGTCTCCCGACAATACAAACAGTTGGTAGGAGTGGTTGAAATTCCAAAACAAAACAAAACAAAACAAAAAGTTAGAAAAGATCCAAAAGAAAACACATATATTAAAAAAGCTCAACCTTCTGTTGCCCATAGGAGATTTTCTTTGACTATAAAAATACTCATAGCTTGCAAGTGAAGAAATTGGGAAGACGTAGGTTATGCTCTTGCTAAGGAGAAGAGAGCCAAAGTGTTTGTACCTAAGTCAGCGAGAGTGATTTTATGCCTTCAAGAGACAAAATTAGCGGAAGGTGTTTTGTCTTGATGGAGCATCAAAATAACAGAAACCTGGAAGAATTGCCAACATATAAACCACGAATAAGGGTGTATCTAAACGTTGGAAGCCTATGAACAGACAGGAAGAGAGATCGTGACTTTCATCCAATACTTTTGGGAAATACGATATCCATGTTAAGCACAGGACAGAACATCTGGATGGGAAGGAGATAAGGAATAAAAGACGTCCACATGTGCTCTCAAGACAACCTGAACTTTGAGGATCAATGAGTAAGATTGCGTCTCTGAGGACAATAAGATATGTTCTTCCCACGACAGTCCTAACCTTGTCTATCCCAGGTCATGAGCTCGAATCCAAATATAGTGGTAATTCATGGTAGAGTAGTAAAACATATCCTGTGCATTTATGATCACGAAGGTATGAAAACAGGAAGATATCACTTTCAAAATGGAAATGCACATATTGGGAAGCCATATGATATTTCCCTTTCTCTGCTTGCCTTTTCCATTTCCCATCAGCCAGGCATGGGTCCTTCATGTCAAAGCGAGGTCCAGGGGTTCATTCTCTTAGACGGTTTAGTTATACTGTGGTGCCGAAATGGACCCAAACTTCCTGATCCACTAGTTCTTGCAAGGGCATTGCGGCTCACTCCAAAGGTCTGCTTGAATGGGCCTTAAAGCCTTCGGTATAGGCCGTCCCTTTCCTTCTGACTAAAGAGACTTGATCAACATGTCTATACCCGTTACCACAACAAGTACAGTTAACTAATGATGACAATGGGTTCGGAGCAGGCCTCTTCATTGAGGGTTAGCTCTGATGCAGATTGTCACTCTCCTCGAAGACTTTGGAAATGTGTTTCAGGGAAACCAGGTAGACAGTGGCCTAATCCCTTAGCTGCGTGTTTCAGATACTAGGAGACGAGGCCACAGACAGCACCATATATCGATTCCCTCAACTTTCTCCTCAAAAAGGGACTTTCTGTCCCTTAGTCAACACTGAACCATAGGCAAAGGACGCTGACAATGAACGCTTTCACCCACAGGATGACAAATTCCATGGCGAGCTGCTCATTCCCGCGAGGCCTCACTGTTTCTTGATATCTCTAGAAATTGTAGTGGAAATAAGTGACCTTGCTGTCTCCGGGATATATTGGCCTAAAGGCAGGTATACTGAATGTCTTTTTCTTTCTTCTTTGTGTCTAGAAAGGGGAAGTGGGACATACACCCACAATACAAGCAGAGTTCTTGACCAGGCTCAGAGGGCTCTTGTTCTGTCCTTCCCGGGGCTTCCTAACTAAAGCCATAGGACACTAATATCATCGTAAAGGGACAGCGGCATCAGTGAAGCCAGCATCTGTGATGTCACAAAGCTTTAAGTTCATAGCAACCACTAGACATCAACCCAAGCCTGATCACTACACTTGGCTGGAGTAATCAGGACTAAAGTCTCCCGTCAATACAACAGTTTGTAGCAGTGTTTGAAATTCAAAAAAAAAAAAAAATGGTAGAAAAGATCCATAAGTAAACAATAAATATTAAACAAGTTCGACATTTTGTTGCCCATAGGAGATTTCCTTCAACTATAAAGATATGCAAAGCTTTCAGGAAAAGAAATATGGAAGACCCAGAATATGGTCTTGCCAAGGAGAACATGGCCAAAGAGTTTGTGGCTAAATCAGCGAGAATGAGTTTATGCCTTCGAGAGACAAAAGATTAGCGGAAGGTGTTTTGTCTTGATGGAGCATCAAAACAACAAAACCTGGAAGAATGGCCAACATATACACCACGAACAATGGTGTATCTAAACGCTGGTAGCCTATGAACACAAAGGAAGGGACATGGCGAATTTTATCCAATACTGTTGGGAACTATGATATCCACGTTAAGCATAGGACAGATCATCTGAATGGGAAGGAGCTAAGGAAGAAAAGACGTCCACAAGGGCTCTTGAGACCACTGGAACTTTGGGGATCCATGAGTAAGATTGCATCTCTGAGGACAATAAGATATGTTCTTCCCAGCGCAGACCTATCTTTGCATATCGCAGGTCATGATCTCGATTCCAAATCCAGTCTTACTTCATGGAAGAGAAATCAAAACCTATCCTGGGCACTTATGACAACGAAGGTATGAAAACTGGAAGATATCACTTTTAAATTAGAAATACAGCCAGACACTAAAAGTTGGAAAACACAACACACTCCCGAACTAGCAATGAATGCAAGAAAGAAAATCCAAAAGAAAAGCAGAAAGAGCCATGAACGAAGGAATTCTAAGAAACTTAGAGGATGATGCCAAAACATTTTATGGGGAAACCATATAGGGTTAAATGCATGCATTTCCAAAATTTAAAAACACCGAAAAAGAAAGCCACTTAAAAGGATGACTGAACGAACAAGATGAAGAAAATCCGAGCTCCAAAGTTAACAAAAAAGTTGAATCATACATGTGATTATCAAAATTAAGGAAATACAAACAAACCAATAGGAAAAAAATCAGGAGATCGCACACTTCAGTTTTGAAAACACGAACAAACCACAGAAGCCATTACTGGAAAAAAAACAGGGAGAGAAGCACACAACTTACAGTATGGAACCACAAGACAATATGTCAAAGGAAAAAAGAATAACCTAAGAGGCACATCCAGACATTTATGCTAGCAAATCCAAGAACTGAGAGAAAAGCATAAATTCCCAGACACATAGAATCTTCCAAGATTAGGTCAGGAAACCTACAAAATCTCAACTCTCTAGTAGTGACTGAAGCATTTGAAGCAGTAATCCTACACCTGCCAACACACAGAAAGCACCCATAGCCCAAGTGAAGCCATCTGAAACTCTTTCGTGCCCATTTCTCGAAGACAACTTGTATGTCTATAGGACAATTGAAGAGGATTCGAATGTGGGAGAACCTGGATCACTTCCTCAGGGTGGAGCAGCTACCCTCTGTGGAACTGCATGGAGATGTGACAGCACAAGCCTATCTTCACACTCTCATTACCATTCTCCAAATGGTTTCATGCGAAAAGCAAACAGTGCCTCATGTGTAAGATAGGCATGTTCCAATGGAGCCCCTAGAGTATGCACAATGTGTCAAAAACGCTTCAGTACAGCGTTACAGACAGTGGATGCACCAGGTAGGTGAGGAGATCCAGGAAGACAAAGAACAAGAGAATGAACGAGGGAGCTCCGAGCGAAGGTCGGGCATTTTAGGAGGTGGGATGTTATCTGTACCTGGCTGCCCTCAATAGGAACTTTGGTCCATATTCAATAAAATATCTTCAGGCACCAGTCAATTATTGTGCACTGCTTTTGTCTTTGTTATCTTGTCCAACGATGCACAGGCACATTGGACAGAGAGGCAGTAAGATCCCAATCAGGTGGTGGGGCTAGAGAGGGAGATGCTTACTTGCCCCTGAGCAGAGAACCTGAGACAAGAGTCAATGCCAAGACCCTGGAATCATCAACTCAACAGAATGCAAGCCTGAAGAATGCTGTGTTCAGAGAAGAACATGTGGTCAATGCTTTCTTCTCGTCCCCTGTGGGAGTGTCTGTACTCCTTGGACTAAGCATCTTGGACTGAGGAATGCAGTCCTCCAAGTCTTCCACGTTTGGGATTTCGTGTTCCAGGGTTGGCAGACAATGTCCTCACCTACCTGTGTTGGCCAGTAGCTCTGTTTTGATGCTGCTGGTGCGAGAGCACAAAATTTATAATGTCCACATGAGACACCTCCACGAACACTGCCTTTCACAGATGCACTCCCAGAACTCACCATCTTCCCACTGCATCTCCTGGTATTTCTCTGATCATTGTCTCCAGGCTGTCTGCACCTGGTTTCTGGTTGGTGTCCTATTCAGGAAAAAGTCCTGTTCTTTAGATTCGATGTTTGCCAAGCCTGGTAAATTAAAACTCCAGCCCTCAAGACTTGTGTTGTCAAGAACTCGTACCCTTCAGATCCTCTAAGTTTCATAGGCAATGGCACTGGGAAACATGTTCCTTGTGGGTTCACAGTGTGCCCTGCCTCCTGTGCCTTTGTCCTCTATATGGCCTCACGGCCCTCTAATCTACGAACCAACCAAATATCCCCTGAGCCAATGTCTCCAAACTTCTTCCAACATCTCTGTGACTTCTGTTCTCTTTCACTGTGGAGATTACCTTGTAGGCTTCAGGTAAAATTCGACCCCATTGCAGTTGTTGTGGTCATCTTCCTGTTGCCTTCATGGCTGAAGACAAGCATGAAGTTATTAGACACCACAACCATCACACTTTCATCCATGTCACCGCAAATTCATACTGAGACAAAAGCAAGAATGAATTCTTCCACTTGTCTCATATGGCATTGTTGCGGCGAGCCTTGGGCTTCATCACACCTATCATTCTCAGAAAGACAAAAAGAGACGATTACACTCCCTCATGACAGTCAAGAAACATATGAAGAAGCAAGGGTATTGGGACAAACAGTACGCCTCTTATGCAGAACTCAAATGGTGGTGTTTGTTTGAGGCAGTTTGTGAGAACACGTGTTTCTCGAAGAGGTCAAGAGATGGCCTTCCTTACAGGAGAATTTCCTGAAACTGATGGAATATGAGTTTTCAAGGCATGTCAAATTGGATTGCTACCCATAAGAGACCAAATTCCTATCACTCGTATTTTAATAATAAGTTTTATGTGAAACACACACAGACTACACACACATTAACACATACATATGCACACACACAAACACACAAAAGGATAAGACATGCAAAAGGTGGGGAGGAAGGGAGGAATCGGACTAATGAAGCAAATCCAAAGAAAATACAATATTGGGGAAAGACAAATAGAATCCAAGTGATAATTAAACCGAAATGAGAAAGTGAGTTACTACCTATCAATAATTCATTCAGTATTCAGGACCAATGTCTTCTGTCAATACAAACACTTTTTAGGAGTGGTTGAAATTCAGAAACAAACAAAAAAAGCTAGAGAAGATCCATAAGAAAAAGACAAATATTAAACAAGCTCGACTTCCTATTGACCATAGGAGATTTCCTTCGACTATAAAGATACTCGTAGCTTTCAAGTGAAGAAATTGGGAAGACGTATGTTATGCTCTTGCCAAGGAGAAGAGAGCCAAAGTGTTTGTGCCTAAGAAGGCGAGAGTGATTTTAAGCCTTTGAGAGACAAAAGATTAACGGAAGTTGTTTTTCCTTGATGGAGCATCAAAACAACAGAAACCTGGAAGAACTGCCTACATATACACCACGAACAAGGGTAAATCTAAACGTTGGAAGCCTATGAACGGAAAATAAGGGAGATGGCAACTTTAATCCAATACTGTTGGGAACTATGATATCCGCGTTATGCATAGGAAGGATCCTCAGAATAGGAAGGTGCTAAGGAATAACAGACGTCCACTTGGGCTCTCGATACCACCTGAACTTTGGGCATCCATGAGTAAGATTGCATCTCTGAGTACAATAAGATATGTTCTTCCCAGCGGCAGACCTAACATTGTCTATCACAGGTCATGAGCTCGAGTCCAAATCCATTCTTAATTCATGGTTGAGAAGTCAAAACCTATCCTGTGCACTTATGATCACGAAAGTATGAAAACTGGAAGATATAACTTTCAAATTGGAAATAAAGCGAGACACTAAAAGTTGGAAAACACAACACACTCACGAACTAGAAATGAATGCAAGAAAGATAATCCAAAAAAGCAAAAGCAGAAAGAGCCATGAACAAAGGAATGTCAAGAAACTTAGAGGATGATGCCAAAACATTTATGGGGAATCCATATAGGGTTACATGCATGCATTTCCAAAATTTATAAATACCAATAAAGAAACCCACCTAACTGGATGACTGAAGGAAGAAGATGAAGAAAATCGAATTCCAAAATTAACAGAAAAATTGAAATCATACATGTGATTATTAAAATTAAGGAAATACAAACAAACCAATAGGAAAAAAAATCAGTAATTCTCACACTTCAGTTTTGAAAACATGATAAAACCACAGAAGAAATTATAGGGATAAAACAGGGAAACAAGCACACAGCTGCAAGTATGAAACCACATGACAACTGGTAGCAAGGAAAAAAGAATAACCTAAGAGGCAGATCCACACATTTATGCTAGCAATCCCAGGACTGAGATAAAAGGATAAATTCCCAGAATCATAGAAACTCCCAAGATTATGTCAGGAAACCTACAAAATCTCATCTCTCTAGTATTGACTGAAGCGTTTGAAACAGTAATCCAATACCTGCCAACACACAGAAGGCCAGGTTCAAGTCATTTTCCCGGGCCACTCTTCTAGGTATATAGAGAAGGCATTGTCCTGTCTTCTCATCGATTGCAGAGATGGAAGAGGCGGGTAGACTCTAATTTACAAGGATAAAGACCCAATTCAGTTAAGGACATTTAAAAAAACAAATCCTATGCCATTTCAAAAGATAAATAAAAAATAATTCTTTCCTTTTCTCCTTGTGCCTTCTTTTGGGTTTGAAAGGGCCAGATTATTTTCCTCTGAATTGTTGTTGTTGTTGTTGTTGCTCTTCTGTAGAGAAATCCTGCCTATCATCCATCATCAGTTTTTGACAGAGTATTCACGGATACTTTAGTTCCATTACGACCTAGTGCTCCTCCTAATATAAGCTACAACTCCTGAACACCTACTAGCAGTTCCCTCATTCCCTGCATGTGTCTCTTTTCTGTAACCCTCAGTTTGGTTCTCATGGTCCTGAGTCACTACGGGTGGGTCTCCTTTTCTGACATCTTCCCCTTCAGTTTTCCCTTCTTTTACTAAGGGCAAAGGTATTCCTCTGGAGGTATATATTGTGGGAAGCTATATGATATTTCCCTTTGTCTGCTTGCTTTTTCGATTTCACATCAGTCAAGCATGGGACATTCATGTCAAGGCAAGGTCCAGGGGTTCATTTTCGTCCACGGCTGAGTAATACTGTGCTGCCAAAATGGGCCAAACCTTCCTTATCCACTAGTCCTACAAGACCATTGCGGCTCACTCCAAAGGTCTACTCAAGTGGCCCTTGCAAGCCATCAATATAGGCCATCCCTTTCCATCTAACTAAAGAGACTTGGTAAACATATCTATACCCGTTACCACAATAAGTACATACAGTTAACTAATGATAACCATGGGTGCGGTCCAGGCCTCTTCCTTAGAGATAGCTCTAATGCATATTGTCACTCACCTCAAAGACATTGCAAAGGGGGGCGCCTGGGTGGCTCAGTGGGTTAAAGCCTCTGCCTTTGGCTCAGGTCATGATCCCAGGGTTCTGGGATCGAGCCCCACATCGGGCTCTCTGCTCGGCAGGGAGCCTGCTTCCTCCTCTCTCACTCTCTGCCTGCCTCTCTGGCTACTTGTGATCTCGCTCTCTGTCAAATAAATAAATAAAATCTTAAAAAAAAAAAAGACATTGCAAAGGGGTTTAAGGGAATGCCAGGTAGACAAGCCCTAATCCCTTAGCTGTGTGTTTCAGAATACTAGAAGATGAGGCCACAGACAGCACAATATATCGATGCCCACACCTTTTTATTTGAAAAGGGGCTTCTGACCCTTATTCATCACTGACCCATAGGCAAAAGACGCTGAAAAAGGTCACTACCACCCACAGGATGACAAACCCCATGGTGAGCTGTTGATATCCATGAGGCCTCACTGCGTCTTGATCTCTAGAAATTGTAGTGTAAATATGACACCTTGCCGTCTCTGGGGAAATGTTGGCTTAAGGGAGGTATACCGAACGTTATATCCTTTCTTCTTTGTCTAGAATTGGAAGAGGGACATTAAAACACAAAACAACCTGGTTTCTTGCTCAATCTCAGAGGGCTCTTTTTCTGTCCTTCCCGGGGCTTCCTACCTAAAGCCATAGGACACCAAGGTCATGGGAGAGGGACAGCTGCTTCAGTGAAGCCAGCATCTGTGATGCCACAAAGTTTTGTTGTCATTTCAACCACTCCTCATTAACCCACACCGCATCACAACACTTGACTAGATTAGTCTTGGTGGGCCAAGAGGACGCCAAGACGTCCCAAACTGCTGGAGCAGCCTGGGTCTCTCACCCAGGCAGTTTACGAAGCGAGTCGGTTTCACCTTCTCCATGGACGAATTCGCAGTGTTTGGTCGTGACTCTCAGCACCAGCCCGCTGGACTCTGGAGAAAGGCAAGAATCCCTCATTCCATCTTAACCCGGATAGGCCAAGAATCAATCAGACTGCAAGCAAAGCCTCAGGGGACGAAATCCTGTCCTGTGTAAGGTTTAGGCCCTTCCACCGAATCATGGAGCTTATGAACAGGAAGAGGGCCACCCAAGGAAAGCTCAAAGTGAACTCCCACAAACTTGACAGAGACATGTCTGGAGTTCAACAGGGAGTACGCGAGTACCTCGAGCGTCTCCAGAAACGGTGCCAACAGACCTCCCAAACTTTTAAAAAGACCATGCATCCAAGGCAGACTCTAAACCCTAAGATCCACAATGGACTCATGTATGTGGAGTCCACAGGAGCAAAAGTAGAGCATTTTGGAAGAGATCCATATCCCAAATGAAGCCCTCTGAAAGACAATCGTACCCGTTTCTGAAGGACACCTTATATGACCAAAATGACTCATTGAAGAGGATTTGAATGTGGAAGAACATTGAGCAATCCCTCAGAGTGGAGCAGCTACCCTCTGTGGAACTTCATGGAGATGTGGTAGCACAAGCCTGCCTTCACCCTCTCATAACCATCCCCCAAATGGTTTCATGATACAAGCAAACAGTGCCTCTTGCAGAAGATGGGCATGTTCTAATATAGCCAGGAGAGGATGCATATTGTGTCAACAAGGGGTCAATACAGCACAACAGACAGCGGATGCTGCAGGTTGGTGAGGAGATCCAGGAAGACAAAGAGTAGGAGATTGAACAAGGGAGCTGCGAGAGAAGGTCGGCCATTTTAGGATGATGGGAGGTTCTCTGTACCTGGCTGCCGTCCACAGGAACCTAGGTCCAAATTCAATAAAACATCCTCTGGCCCCAGTCAATTATTATGACTGGTTTTGTTTTTGTTTTCTTGTCAAAATATGCAAATGCATGTATTGGACAGAGAGGCAGGGAGATCACAGTGAGGGGGTGGAAATGGAGAGGGAGAAGCTTTTTGCCCCTGAGCAGAGAACCTGAGAACAGAGTCAATGCCAAGACCCTGGAATCATGTGTTGATCTGAAGGCCGCCTCTGAACTGATGGACAAAACCCGGGACCCAACCTTTGACTTCCGAATACCTCCTGTTTCTAGACAAGAACCGCTGCTCTGTCATTGTTCATAAATACAGGGGATAAGGTTTTGTCTTGGGCTGGTGTTGCTTGAGCAATCCGGCCTGCTTTGAGAGCTGGTATAGCTTTTCCTCTTGAAGTCAGTGACTGGGCTATGGACAAACTATTCTCCCATGACTATTTGCCGTAATAGAATTCCTCCATGCCTAGATATTCCAGGGGGAAATACACAATGTCTTTTGGTTCTCTCCTTCTGTATAAGTTGATGAGAATCACCTGTGCCTCTGATTCTGGACTTCTGTTCCTGCTCCCAGATGAGAGTCATTTTTAGCCCTGATTTCTCCAATCCAGGATCTGCCCTTTTTTCTATCTCTCACTCTTACTTCTCCTACAAGAGGCACCTCTTTCAATTCCTGGGAGTTGATGATTCCCTAAACTCATTCTTATGTTCCTTTATTTTGCCTACTCTCAAGAATTTGCTTCCTTATTTTCTAGGCTTGTTCCTCCAGGTCACTAATTGGATCCTCTACTTCTGCCATGTTCCGGACGTTGCATCCATTCTCCTACCAATCTTCTCTTCAGTAGCTCTTTATGTGCTTTTATATTTTCAGTTTTATCTCTGTGGTTCGAGACTCTCTGATATCTTCTTTGTTTTCTGTTGAACAGGTAGTATCCTGGTCGCTGCTTTCAATACCCATAGGCTTTTTATATGTAGAGATTTCACTCCGATTGCCTAGCCTGGATAATTTCTTGTTCTTTTACCTTGGCATCAATTGATTCTTCCATCTTTGCCTTGGATCTAGGTCTCTGTATTCCTCTCCGTATTTGAATATCTCATTCTGTCTTCTATCCTGAGGTTAATTTCTTTATAAAGGTGAGATCCCAGAGTGACCAAGGGCTGACCCTTAAGAGATTTTGGTGTGTTTGTGTGTGTGTGTGTTTGTGTATGTGTATGGCATGCATGCCATCTGCTGTTGTGTACGTCTGACCCTACCTTGAGACCAGTCAACTGCTAGGGCCCTCCTTTCCTGACGTTTGATGGGTTTTTGGTCCAGGCTGAATATGCTGATGTTTACCTAGGTGGGCTCTGGTGTGCCTGTGAAAGGAAACATTCCACCAACTCAAAAGAATGCAGGCCTGCAGAATGCTGTGTTCAGAAGACAGCATGTGGTCAAGGCTTTCTTCTCGTGCCCAATGGGAGAATCTGTTCTCCGTGGACTAAGCATCTTGGACTGAGGAAGGCAGTCCTCCAAGTGTTCCAAGATTGGGATTTCATGTTGGCAGGCTTGGCAGCAAATGTCCTCACTGTCCTTCTTGGCCAAAAGCTCTGTCTTGATGCTTGCTAGTGAGAGAGTGCAAAATTTCTTATGCCCCCATGGAGTCATTTCCACGAACACTGCCTCTCATGGATGCACTGCCAGGTCCCACCATCTTCCCACTGCTTCTCCTGGTACTGTCTCTGATCATTGTCTCTAGGCTGTCTGTCCCTGGTTGCTTGTTGGTGTCCTATGCAGGAAAAACGTGGTGTTCTTTCGAGCCAATGACTGCCAAGCCTGCTGATTTGAAAATTCTAACCCTCAAGACTTGTGTTTCAAGAACTTGTTCCCTTCAGATCCTATGCACATAACATCCCATAGCACTGGGATACAGGTTAATTGTGGGTTCCCAGTGAGCCCTGCTTTCCTGTGCCTTTGTCCTTTGAATGGTGTCTCTGCCCTCTGATTCATGAACCACACAAATATCTACTGAGCCATGTCTCCAACCTTCTCCCTTGGTCTCTGTGACTTCTCACTGTGGAGATTCTTTGTAGGCTTCAGGTCAATATCCACCCCGTTGCAGTTTATGTTGTCTTTATTCTGTTGCTTTCATGGCTGAAGACAAACACGAGGTTTTTAGACACTACTACCATCTCACTGTCCTCCATGTCACTGCAAATTCTTACTAACATAAGACAGAATGAATTCTTCCACGTGTCTCATGTGGCAGCGTTGCGGAGACCATTGGGCTTCATTACATCTATCATTCTCAGAAAGAAAAAATACAGACTATTTGTCTCAGAAGGACAAAACCCAGAAGATTTTACTGCCTTCAAACATTCAAGAAACATATGAAAAAGCAAGGGGTATAGGGACATAAAATCTACTCTTATGAGGCACAAAAATTTGGTGTTTCTTTGAAGGCAGTTTTGTGAGAATACGTGTTTTTCAAAGAGGAAAATAGATGACATCCCTTGCAGAAGATGTTCCGAAATGAATGGAATGTAATTTTTCAAGGCATCTCAATTCAGTTGCTATCCTTAAGAGACCGAATTCTTATCTCTTGAAATTTAATTATAAGTGTTATGTGAAACACCCAGACCACACACACATTACCACTGGCACATGCACACACACCTGAACACACTCACAGATAAGACACGCAAAAGAGGGAGAGGAAGTCAGAATCACACTAAGGAAGCAACCCCAAAGGAAATACCATAAGGGGAAATGCAAAGAGAATCCAAGTCAGAAGCCAACCGAAATGAGAATGTGAACTACTTACCTATCAATAATTCATTCAGTAGTCAGGATTAAAGTCTCCCGACAATACAAACACTTCATAAGAGTGCTTGAATTCACCAAAAAAAAAAAAAAAAGGGAAAAAAATCCCATAAGAAAGCAAAAATATTAAAAAGCTCGACCTTCTGTTGACAATAGGAAATTTCCTTCGAATATAAAGATACATATGGCTTGAAAGCGAAGATATTGGGAAGATGTAGGTTATACTATTGCCAAGGGGAAGAGAGCCAAAGTGATTGTGTCTACGTCAAATGGAGCGATTTTATGCCTCCGAGAGACAAAAGATTAGCAGAAGGTGTTTTGTCTTGATGGAGCATCCAAACACCAGAAACCTGGAAGAATTGCCAACATATACACCAAAAACATGGGTTTATCTAACGTTGGAAGCATATGTACAGAGAGGAAGGGAGATGGGGACTTTAATCCAATATTGTTGGGGACTATGATATCCACGTTAAACACAGCACAGATCATCTGGATGGAAAGATGGTAAGGAATAACAGACGTACACATTGGCTCTCTAGACCTCCTGAGCTGTGGGGATCCATGAGTAAGATTGCGTATCTGAGGAGCATAATATATTTTCTTCCCAAAGGCAGACCCCTCTTTGTCAATCGCAGGTCATGAGCTGGAGTCCAAATGCAGGGGTAATTAATGGAAGAGAAGTCAAAATCTATCCGTGCACTTATGGTCATGAAGGTATGAAAACAGGAAGATATCACTTTCAAATTGGACATACAGCCAGACAATAATAGTTAGAAAACAACACATCACGAACTAACAAAAATGCAAGAAAGAAATTCCAAAGGAAAAGCAGAAAGAGGACGAACAAGGTAATGTCAAGAAACTTATGGAGTGATGCCAAACATTTGATGGGGAAACCATATAGGGTTAATGCGTGCAATTCCAAAATTTAAAAACACCAAAAAAAAAAAAAAAAAAAAAAGCAACCTACCTCGATACTGAAGGAACAAGAAGAAGAAGAACCATTTTCCAAAGTTAACAGAAAAAATGAAATCATACATATAGTTATCGAAATAAAGGAAATACAAACAAACCAATAGGAAAAAAATCAGGAGATCTCACAATTTAGTGTCTTAATGATGAACAAACTGCAGAAGCCATTACTGGGATAAAAAAGGGAGACAAGAACACAGCTGAAAGTAAAAAACATATTGATAACTGGTAAAAAGGAAAAAAGTATAACCTAAGAGACACATGCACACATTTATGCTAGCAAATCCCAGACCAGAGAGAAGAGGAAAAATTATCAGACACATAGCTACTCCCAAGATTAGGTCAGGAAACCTACAAAATCTCATCTCTCTAGTAGTGACTGAAGCATTTGAATCAGTAATCCAACACCTGCCAACACCAAGAAGGCCAGGTCCAAGTCATTTTCCTGGGCCACTCTTCTAGGTATTGAGCGAAGGCATTGTCATGTCCTCTCATCGATTCCAGAGATGGAAGAGGCGGGTAGACTATAAGTAACAAGGATAAAGACGCAATTCAGGGAAGGACATTTAAGTAAAGCAATCCCATGTCATTTCAATAAGGAAAGATAATAAACAATATAATTATTTCCTTTTCTCCCTGTTACTTCCTTTGGTTTTGAAAGGGCTTCTGAATTTTTGTTTTTATTGATTCTGTTCTGTTGAGAAAGCCCACCTATCATCCATCATCCATTTTTGACAGAGTATTCACAGATGCTTTAGTTGCATGTACATCCAAGTGCTCCTCCTAATATATGCCACAACTCCTGACCACCCATTAAGCAGTTCTCTTTTCTGTAACCCTCAGAAGAAGAAGAACCATTTTCCAAAGTTAACAGAAAAAATGAAATCATACATATAGTTATCGAAATAAAGGAAATACAAACAAACCAATAGGAAAAAAATCAGGAGATCTCACAATTTAGTGTCTTAATGATGAACAAACTGCAGAAGCCATTACTGGGATAAAAAAGGGAGACAAGAACACAGCTGAAAGTAAAAAACATTTGAGAACATTACTGGTTCTCAGAGTCCTGGGTCACTCCTTGTGGGTCTCAATCTCTGACTTCTTGCCCTTCAGTATTCCCTTCCTTTAATAAGGACCAAAGTATTCCTCCCGAAGCACATATTGTGGGAAGCCATATGACATTTGTCTTTGTCTGCTTGCCTTTTCCATTTCCCATCAGCAGGGCATGGGACATTCATGTCAAGGCAAGGTCCAGGGGTTCATTTTCATCGATGGCTGAGGAATACTGCGTTGCCAAAATGGACCGGACCTTCCTTATCCACTAGTCCTTGTAAGGGCATTGCGGCTCTCTCCAAAGGTCTGCTCGAATGAGCCTTGCAAGTCGTCGGTATAGGCCGTCCCTTTCATTCTGACTAAAGAGACTTGGTCTGTGTGTCTATACCCGTTACCACAACAAGTATAGTTAACTAATGATGACAACAGGTGCAATCCAGGCCTCTCCCTTAAGAGTTAGCTGTGATGCTGAAAGTCACTCTCCTCGAAGACTTTGCAAAGGTGATTAAGGGAAATCCAGGGAGACAGAGCCCTAATCCCTGGCCGTGCATTTCAGAACACTAGGAGATGAGGCCTCAGACAGCACCGTATATCGAAGCCCTCACCTTTTTCCTCGAAAAGGGACTTTCCAACCTTACTCATCACTGACCCATAGGCTAAAGACGCTGACAAAGGACGCTCTCACACACAGGATGACAAAACCCACCGAGAGCTCTTGATACACACGAGGTCTCCTGTGTCTTGAGCTCTCTAGAAATTTTAGAGGAAATAGGACACCTTTCCATATCTGGGGAAATGTTGGCTTAAAGGAAGGTATACTGAACGTAATTATCTTTCCTCTTAGTCTAGAAAGGGGAAGTGGGACATTAACACCCAAGACAACCTCAGTATTACGTCAGAATCAGAGGGCTCTTGTTCTGACCCTCCCAGGACTTCCTATCTAAATCCATAGGATGCCAAAGTCATTGGAGAGGGACAGCTGCTTCAGTGAAGCCACGATCTGTGATGTCACAAAGCTTTGAGGTCATAGCAACCATTCCTCATCAAGACACGCCTGATCACTACACTTCGCTGGAGTATGCATGGGTGGGACAAGAGGACACCAAGCGGTCCCAACTGCTGGAGCTGCTTGGGTCTCAAATCAAGGCAGTTTGTGAAGCGAGTTGGTGTCACCTTCTCCATGGCCCAGTTTGTAGTGTTTGGTCGTGACTGTCAGCTTCAGTCCTCTGGACTACAGAGAAAGGCAAGCATCCACCATTCCATCTTAACCACAACAGGCCAAGAAACTATGAGGCCTCAAGCAAAGCCTCAGGGAAGGAAATACGAGCCCAGCACAAGGGTCAGGCCATCCCACCCTATCACGGTGCTTCTGAACAGGAAAATGGCCACACGAGGAGAGCTCCAAATGAACCTGCGCAACCGTGCCAAAGACATGTCTTGAGTCTTCCACAGCGAGGACAGGAGTACCTCGAGCGTCTCCAGAAACGGTGCCAAAAAGGTGTCCCAATCTTCAAAAATGACCATGCATCAAGGCAGACTCTACACACTTAACCTTAGGTCCAGGATGGACTCATGTACTTGGACTCCACAGGAGCAAACGGAGAGCATGTTGGAAGAGACCCAAAGCCCAAGTGAAGCCATCTGAAAGACTTCGTAACCGTTTCAGGAAGACAACTTTCATGTTCAAAAGGACGCGTTGAAGAGGATCTAATGTGGAAGAACCTTGAGCACTCCCTCAGGTTGGAGCAGCAACCCTCTGAGAAACTGCATGGAAATGTGGCAGCACAAGGCTGACTTCACCCTCTCATGATCATCCCCCCAATTTTTTCATGTGATAAGCAAACAGTGCCTCTTGCGGAGGATGGGCATATTCTAATGGAGCCCCGAGAAGATGCACCATTGTCATCAAGGGGTCAGTACAGCGTGACAGACAGCAGATGCTTCAGATTGGTGGGATATCCAGGGAGACAAACAAAAGTAGAATAAATGAGCAAGCTCAAAGCGAAAGTCGGGCATTTCAGGATGGTGAGATGTTCTCGGTACTTGGCTCTCCTCCACAGGAACCTAGTACCAAATTCAAGAAAACATCCTCTGGTACCAATCAATTAATGTCCCTGGTTTAGTTTTTGTTATCTTGTCAAATGATGCACATGCACATATTGGACAGATAGACAGATAGATCGCAATCAGGGGTTGGAGCTGGAGAGGGAAAATGCTTACTTGCCCCTGAGCAGAGAACCTGAGACCAGAGTCATAGCCAAGACCCTGGAATCATGAGTTGATCTGAAGGCCGCCTATGAACTGATAGACACAAGGGACCCAACCTTTGCTTCTGAATACCTCCTTGTTCTAGAAAAGAACCGCTGCTCTGTCATTGTTCAGAAATGCAGGGGATACGGATTTTTGCTTAGTCGGGTGTTGCTTGAACTACCTGGCCTGCTTTGAGAGCTGGTATAGCTTTTCATCTTGAAGTCATTACTTGGCTATAGACAAACTATTCCCCGATGCCTATTTGCCTAAAGAGAATTCTTCCATGCCTAGATTTCCCAGGGTGAAGGACACTATGTCTTTTCGTGCTCTGCTTCTGTGAAAGGTGATGGGAGTCCTATGTGCCTCTGATTGTGGACCTCTGTTTCAGCTCCCACATGAGGGTCATTGACAGCCCCAATTCTCAAATCCATGTTCAGCCCATGGACTTTCTCTCACTCTTACTTATCCTACAATAGGCACCTATTTCCTTTCTTTTTGGATGATGATTCCCTAAGCTCATTGTCATGTTCCGTCATTTTTCCTTCTCTCTTAGAATTTGCTTCCTTATTTTCTTGGCTTGTTATTCCAGGTCACTAATTTGATCCTCTACTTCTGCCATGTTCCAAGTCTTTGCATCCAGTCTCCTACCAATCTTCTCTTCAGGAGCTCTTTAGGTTATTTTATCTTTATAAGATTTATCTCTGTGGTTTGAGACTCTCTGATATCTTCTATGTTTTCTGATGTATAGGGAGGATCCAGGCCGCTGCTTTCAAACCCACATCTGGCGTGTTATATGTAGAAGCTTCACTCTGATTTCCTAGCCGTTTTCCTTTCTTGTTCTTTTTCCTTGGCATCTATTGATTCTTCCATCTTGTATTAGATCTAGATCTCTGTCTCCTCTCTGTATTCAAATTACTTATTCTGTTTTCTATCCTGTGGGTACTTTATTTAGGTAGAAGAGATCATTGCATGACCAAGGGCGGGTCCGTAAGATTTGTCTAGTGTGCCTGCATGTGTGTGTGTGTGTGTGTGTGTGTGTGTGTGTGTGTGTGTGTGTGTGTGCATGCCATCTGATGTTTGTGTTGTGGCTGATGCTGTCCTTGAGACCAGCCATCTGCAGTGGCTCTCCTTGCCTGCCGTTTGGTGTGCTTGGGGCCTGGCTGAATATGCTGAGGTTTACCTTGGTGGGCTCTGGTGTGCCTGTGAAAGGAGACATTCCACAAACTTATCAGAACGCAGGCCTACAGAATGCTGTGTTCAGAAGAGATCATGTGGTCGAGGCATTCCTCTCGTCCCCTATGGGAGAGATTGTTCTCCTTGGAATAAACAACCTGGAGTGAGGAAGGCTATCCTTCAAGTGTTCTACGGTTGGAATTTCGTGTGGGCAGAGTAGGCAGTCTTTTGGTGCTCTGTATGAGGTGAGGATGCCCCTCACTATCCTGTATTGGCCAGTAGCTCGGTCTTGATGCTCCTCTTGTGGGAGCCCAATATTTCTTATGCCCCCATTGAGACAACTCCACGAACACTGCCTCTAATGGATGCACTGCCAGGACCCACCACCTTCCCACTGCATGTCCTGGTATTTTCGCTCATCATGGTTTCCAGGTTGTCTGCACATGGTTGCTTGTAGGTGACCTATGCAGGAAAAACACGAAGTTCTTTCGAGTTTATATCTGCCAAGCCTGCTGATCTGAAAACTCCAGCACTCACGACTTGTGTTGTCAAGGACTCGGGCCCTTCAGACCCTCTTCTCGTCACAGCCAATGGCACAGAGAAACAGGTGCCTTGTGGTTTTCCAGCGTGCCCTGCTCTCCTGTGCCTTTGTCCTTTGCAAGTTATCACTGCCATCTGATGCATGAACCAATGAAATCTCCTATAAGCCATGTCTCCAAACTTCCCCCTTAGTCTCTGCGAATACCTTTCTTCTTTGTGGAGTTTACTTTTTAGGCTTCCGGTCAATGTCCACTCCGTTGCAGTCGTTGTGGTCATCTTCCTGTTGCCTTCTTATCTGAAGACAAGCACGAGGTTATTAGACACTACTAGCATCTCACTGTCCTCCATGTCACCACAAATTCTTACTGAGACATAAGAGAGAATGATTTCTTCCACTTGCCTCATGTGGCAGTGTTGTGGAGAGCATTGGGCTTCGTCCCATCTATCATTCTCTGAAAGACAACAAACAGATGATTTCACTCCCTCATGACAGTCAAGAAACATATGAAAAAGCAAGGGGTATAGGGACAAACAATACGACACAAATGAGGCCCCCAATCGTGGTGATTGTGTGAAGGCAGTTTTATGAGAATACATGTTTACTGAAGAAGACAAAGCGCCAAGGTATTCCTTATGAGACACATTTTGTGGGAAGCCATATGATATTTCCCTTTTTCTGCTTGCCTTTTCATTTCACATCAGCCAGGCATGGGACATTCATGTCAAGGCAAGGTTCCGGGCGTTCATTCTCTTCGACGGCCGAGGAATACTGTCTTGCCAAAATGGACCAAGCCTTCCTTATCCACTAGTCCTTGCAAGGGCATTGCGGCTCACTGCAAAGGTCTGCTTGAATGGGCCTTGCAAGCCATCGATATTAGCCGTACCTATCCTTCTGACTAAAGAGACATGGTCAACATGATTATACCCGTTACCACAACAAGGACAACTAATGATGACAACGGGTGCCGTCCGGGCCTCTTCCTTAGGTTTAACCCTGATGCAGAATGACACTCTCCTCTAAGACTTTGCAAAGGTGTGTAAGGGAAAGCCAGGTAGACAGAGCCTTAAACCATTAGCCGTGGGTTTCAGAAAACTAAGAGATGAAACGACAGACATCATCATATATCTATGCCCTCACCTTTTTCCTCTAAAGGGGACATTCCGTCCCTTAGTCATCACTGAGCCATAGGCAAAAGAGGCTGAGAAAGGACGCTCTCACACACAGGATTACCAACCCCGTGGAGAGTTGTTGATACCCATGAGGCCTCACCATTTCTTGAGATCTCTAGAAATTGTAGTGGAAATAGGACACCTTGCCGTCTCTGGGAAAATGTTGGCCTAAAGGAAGGTATACTGAACATCATTTTCTTTCCCCATTTTCCAGAAAGGGGAAGTGGGGCACTAATCCACAAGACATCCTGAGATCTTGATCAGACTCAGAGGGCTCTTGTTCTGTCCTTTGGGGGCTTCCTACCTAAAGCCTTAGGACACCAAGGTCATGGGAGAGGGACAGCTGCTTCAGTGAAGCCAGAATTTGTGATGTCACAATGCTTTGAGTTCATAGAAACCACTCCTCATTACATCACGCCTTATCACTACAATTGGCTAGAGTATTCGTGGGTGGGCCAAGAGCACCCAGGCCATCCCGAACTGCTGGAGCTGTCTGGGTCTATCACCAAGGCAGTTTGCGAAAGGAGTCGGAGTCACCTTCTACATGGCCCAATTCATAGTGTTTGGTCGTGATTATCAGCACCAGCCCTCTGTATTCCAGAGAAAGACAAGCATCCATCATTCCATCTTAACCACGACAGACCAAGAAACAATCAGGCCTCAAGCAAAGCCTCAGGGGAGGAAATCTGAGCCTGGCACAAGGATAAGGCCCTCCAACACAATCACGGAGCTTCTGAACAGGAGAAGGCCCAACCAAGGAAAGACAACTGAACACCCGCAACCGTGCCAGACTTTTCTGGAGTCTTCAACAGGGAAGACACAAGTACCTCGAGCCTCTCCAGAATTGCTGCCAACAAATCCTCCCAATCTTCAAAAATGACCATGAATCAAAGGCAGACTCTACACCTTAGGTGTTGAAACTTAGGTCCAGGATGGTCTCATGTACTTGGGGTCCCCAGGAGCAAACGGAGAGCATTTTGGAAGAGACCCATAGCCCAAGTGAAGCCATCTGAAAGACTTCAGTGCCCGATTCAGGAAGAAAACTTATATGTCCAAAAGGGCGCATTGAAGAGAATTCGAATGTGGTAGAACCTTGAGCACTCCCTCGGGGTGGAGCAGCTACCCCTGTGGAACTGCATGGAGATGTGGCAGCACAAGCCTGCCTTCTACCTCTCATGACCCTCAGCCAAATGATGTCATGTGAGAAGCAAACAGTGCCTGTTGTACAAGATAGGCATGTTATAATGGTGCCAGAAGAGAATGAACATGTGTCAACAAGGGGTCAGTACAGCGTTACACACAGCGGATGCTTCAGGTTGGTGAGGAGATCCAGGAAGACAAAGAACAGGAGAATGAACATTGGAGCTCCGAGCGAAGGTCTGGTATTTTAGGATGGTGGGAGGTTCTCTGTACCTAGATGCCCTCCATAGGAACCTTGGGCCTAATTCATTAAATCATCCTCTGCCCCCAGTCAATTATTGTGCCTTGTTTTGTTTTTGTTATCTTGTCAAACGATGCGCTTGCACTTATTAGTCAGAGAGACAGAGAAGTCACAATCAAGGGGTAGAACTGGCGAGGGAGAAGCTTACTTTCCCCTGAGCAGAGAACCTGAGACCACAGTCATTGCCAAGACCCTGGAATCATGAGTGGATCTGAAGGCTGCCTCTGAACTGATTGACACATCCTCAGACCCAACCGTTGACTTCCGAGAACCTCGTGGTTCTAGACAGAACCGCTGCTCAGTCATTGTTCAGAAATGCAGGGGATAAGCGTATTGGCCTGGGCTGGTGTTGCTTGATCTATCCGGCTTTCTTAAAGAGCTGGTATAGCATTTCTTCTTGAAGTCAGTGATTGGGCTATGGACAAACTATTCTCCCATACCTATTTGCTAAAGTGAATTCCTCCATGCCTAGATTTTCCAGGGGGAAATGACACTATGTCTTTTGGTGCTCTTCTTTTGTGGAAGGTGATGGGAGTCCTCTGTGCCTCTGATTGTGGACCTCTGTTTGTGCTACCAGATGAGGGTCATTTTCAGCCCCGATTTCTCAAATCCATGTTCAGCCCTCTTTCTTTCACTCACTTTTCCTTCTCCTACAAGAGGCACCTCTTTCAATTCCTGGAGATGATGATTCCCTAAGCTTATTGTCATGTCCCGTCATTCTTCCTTCTCTTTTAGAATTTCCTTCCTTATTTTCTATACTAGATCTTCCAGGTCACTCATTGGATCCTCTACTTTTGCCATGTTCCCGGACTTTGCATCCAGTCTCCTACCAATCTTCTCTTCAGGAGCTATTTATGTTCATTTATCTTTATCAGTTTATCTCTGTGGTTCGAGACTCTCTGATATCTTCTATGTTTTCTGATGTACAGGAAGTATTCAGGCGCTGCTTTCTATACCCCATCAGGCGTATTCTATGTAGAAGTTTCTCTCTGGTTGCCTAGCCGTGACCATTTTTTGTTCTTTTACCTTGGCATCAGTGGATTCTTCCATCTTTGCCTTGAATATAAGTCTCTGTCTTCCTCTCCGTATTCTGAAAGCTCATTCTTTTTCCATCCTGAGGTTAATGTCTTTAAGAAGAGGAAATCCGGGATGACCGTAGCTGGCCATTAAGGGATGATGCATGTGTGTGTGTAAGTGTGTATGTGTGTGTGTGTGTGTGTGTGTGTGTGTGTGTGGGTGGGTGTGTGTGTGTCTGTCTGATGCATTCCATCTGTTGTTGTGTTTTGGCTGACCCTGTCCTTGTGACCAGTCAACTGCAAGGGCCCTCCTTGCCTGGCATTTGGTGTGTTTGGGGCCCGTCCTAATATGCTAAGGTTTCGCTTAGTAGGATCTGGTGTGCGTGTGAAAGGAGACCTTCCACAACCCAATGGAATGCAGGACTGCAGAATGCTGTGTTCAGAGGAGAGCATGTGGTCAAGGCATTCTTCTTGTCCCCTATGGGAGAATGTGTTCTCCTTGGACTAAGCATCTTGGACTGAGGAAGGCAGTCCTCCAAGTGTTCCACGGTTGGGTTTTCATGTTGGCAGGGTAGGCAGCAAATGTCTCATCATCCTCTCTTGGCCAGTAGCTCGGTCCAGTTGCTACAGGTTTGAGAGCTGAACATTTCCTATGCACCCATTGAATCATTTCCACAGACACTGCCTCTCACGGATGCACTGCCAGGACCCACTCTCCTCCAACTACATCTTCTGGTATTGTTTCTGATCATGGTCTCCAGGCTGTCTGCACCTGGTTTCTTGTTGGTGTCCCCTGCAAGAAAAACACGGTGTTCTTTCGAGTCGATTTCTGCCAAGCCTGCTGATCTGAAAACTCCAGCCCTCAAGAATTGTGTTGTCAAGAACTCAGACCCTCTGCTCGTCACAGCCAATTGCACTGGGAAACAGGTTCCTTGTGGGTTTTCAGTGTGCCCTGTTCTCCTGTGCCTTTGTCCTTTGCATGGGATCACTGCCCTCTGATGCACGAACCACCCAAATCTCCCATGAGCCATGTCTCCAAACTTCTCCCATAGTTTCTGCGACCTCAGATCTTTTACACTGTGGAGTTTACTTTGTAGGCTTCAGGTCAATTTCCACCCCGCTTCCGTTATTGTTGTCATCTTCCTTTTGCGATGAAAACGGGAGATATCACTTTCAAATTGGAAATAGAGCCATACCCTAAAGGTTGGAAAACAACACACTCACGAAATAGCAATGAATGCAAGAAAGAAAATCCAAAGAAAAAGCAGAAAGAGCCATGAACAAAGGAATGTCAAGAAACTTATGGGGTAATGCCAAAACATTTTATGGGGAAACTATATAGGGTTAATGCGTGCATTTCCAAAATTTAAAAACACCAAAAAAAAAAAAAAAAAAAGGAAAGCAACCTACCTCAATGCTGAAGGAACAAGAAGAAGAAGAACCTAATTCCAAAGTTAACAGAAAAAATGTAATCATACATATAGTTATCGAAATAAAGGAAATACAAACAAACCAATAGGAAAAAAATCAGGAGATCTCACAATTCAGTGTCTTAATAATGAACAAACTGCAGAAGCCATTACTGGGATAAAAGAGGGCAACAAGAGCACAGCTGAAAGAATAAAACAACTTGAGAACTGGTAGAAAAAAAAGAAAGAATAACCTAAGTGACACATCCACACATTTATGCTAGCAAATACAAGACCGGAGAGAAGAGGATAAATTATCAAACACATAGCAACTCCCAAGATTAGGTCAGGAAACCTACAAAATCTCAGCTCTCTAGTAGTGACTGAAGCGTTTGAATCAGTAATCCAACACCTGCCAACACACAGAAGGCCAGGTTCAAGTCATTTTCCTGGGCCACTCTTCTAGGTATAGAGCGAAGGCATTACCATGTCCTCTCATTGATTCCAGAGATAGAGGAGGCGGGTAGACTATAAGTCACAGGGATAAAGACACAATTCTGAGAAGGACATTTTAGTAAAGCAATCCCATGTCATTTCAATAAGGAAAGAAAATAAACAATATAATGCTTTCCTTTTCTCCCTGTGACTTCCATTGGTTTTGAAAGGGCCTCTGAATTTTTATGTTGTTGTTGCTGTTCTGTTGAGAAAGCCCGACTATCATCCATCATCCGTTTTTACAGAGTATTCACAGATGCTTTAGTTGCATGTACGTCCCAGTGCTCTTCCTAATATATGCCACAACTCCTGAAAACCCCTTTAAAACTTCTCTTTTCTGTAACCATCATTTTGGTTCTCAGAGTCCTGAGTCACTCCTGGTGGGTCTCATTCTCTGACTTCTTGCCCTTCAGTTTTCCCTTCCTTTACTTAGGGCCAATGTATTCCTCTGGAGCCACATATTGTGGGAAGCCATATGACATTTCCCTTTGTCTGCTTGTCTTTTCGATTTCCCATCAGCAGGGCATGGGACATTCATGTCAAGGCAAGGTCCAGGGGTTCATTTTCATCGATGGCTGAGGAATACTGTGTTGCCAAAATGGACCGGACCTTCCTTATCCACTAGTCCTTGTAAGGGCATTGCGGCTCTCTCCAAAGGTCTGCTCGAATGAGCCTTGCAAGTCGTCGGTATAGGCCGTCCCTTTCATTCTAACTAAAGAAATTGGTCTGCGTGTCTATAACCCTTTACACAACAAGTATAGTTAACTAATGATGACAACGGGTGCAGTCCAGGCCTCTCCCATAAGAGTTAGCTGTGAGGCCGAAGGTCAGTCTCCCCGAAGACATTGCAAAGGTGATTAAGGGAAAACCAGGGAGACAGAGCCCTAATCCCTGGCCGTGCATTTCAGAACACTGGGAGATGAGGCCTCAGACAGCACCGTATATCGAAGCCCTCACCTATTTCCTCGAAAAGGGACTTTCCAACCTTACTCATTACTGACCAATAGGCAAAAGATGCTGACAAAGTACGCTCTCACCCAAAAGATGACAAAACCCAGGGAGAGCTGTTGATTCACACGACGTCTCCTGTGTCTTGAGCTCTCTAGAAATTTTAGTGGAAATAGGAAACTTTTCCATATCTAGGGAAATGTTGGCTTAAAGAAAGGTATACTGAAGATCATTTTCTTTCCTCTTAGTCTAGAAAAGGGAAGTGGGACATTACCCCACAAGACAACCTGAGCATTTCATCAGACTCAGAGGGTTCTAGTCTGTCCTTCCCGGGACTTCCTACTAAAGTCATAGGACACCAAGGTGATGGGAGAGGGACAGCTGATTTAGTGTAGCCAGCATCTGTGATGTCACAAAGCTTTGAGGTCATAGCAACCACTCCTCATCAACCCAGGCCTGACCACTACACTTGAATGGAGTAGTCATGGGAGGGCCAAGAGGACCCCAAGCGGTCCCAAACCGCTGGAGCCACCTGGGTCTCTGCCCAAGGCAGTTTGCAAAGCGAGTCGGTGTCACCTTCTCCATGGCCCAATTCGTAGTGTTTGGTCGTGAGTGTCAGAACCAGCCGTCTGGACCTCGGAGAAAGGCAAGGATCCCTCATTCCATCTTAGCCACGACTGGCCAAGAAACTAACAGACCGCAGGCAAAGCCTCAGGGGAGGAAATTCGAGCCCAGCGCAAGGGTGAGGCCCTCCAACCAAATCACGGAGCATCTGAACAGGAAAAGGGCCACCCAAGGGAAGCTCAAAAAGAACCCCCAAAAGCGTGCCAAAGACATGTCTGGAGTCTTCCACAGCGAGCACACGAGTACCTCGAGCGTCTCCAGAAACGGTGCCAACAAGGCCTCCCAATCTTCCAAAAAGACCATGCATCCAAGGCAGACTCTACACCCTAGAACCTTAGGTCCAGGACGGACTCATGTTCTTGGAGTCCACAGGAGCCAACGGAGAGCATGTTGGAAGAGAACCATAGCCCAAGAGAAGCCATCTGAAAGACTTCGGGGCCCGTTTCAGGAAGACAACTGTTATGTCCAAAAGGACGCACTGAAGAGGATTCGAATGTGGAAGAACCTTGAGCACTCCCTCGGGGTGGAGCAGCTCCCCCCTGTAGAACTGCATGGAGATGTGGCAGCACAAGCCTGCCTTCACCCTCTCATGACCATCCCCCAAATGGTTACATGCGATAAGCAAACAGTACCTCTTGTGAAAGATGGGCATGTTCCAATGGAGCCCCAAGGGGATGCACAATGTGTTGACAAGGGGTCAGTACAGCACGACAGACAGCAGATGCTGCAGGATGGTGAGGAGATCCAGGAAGGCAAAGAACAGGAGGATGAACAAGGGAGCTCCGAGCGAAAGTCGGGCATTTTAGGATTGTGGGGGGTTCTCTGTACCTGGCTGCCCTCCATAGGAAACTAGGTCCAAATTCAATAAAACATCCTTTGGCACCAGTCAATTATTGTGCAATGTTTTTGTCTCTGTAATCTTGTCCAACGTGCACGTGCATGTATTGGACAGAGAGGCAGAGAGATCCCAATCAGGGGGTGGAGCTGGAGAGGGAGAGGCTTACTTGCCCCTGAGCAGAGAACCTGAGAACAGAGTCAATGCCAGGACACTGGAATCATGAGTTGATCTGAAGGCCGCCTCTGAACTGATGGACACAACCTAGGACACAATCATTGACTTCTGAATACCTCCTGGTTCTAGACAGAACCGCTGCTCTGTCATTGTTTCAGAAATGCAGGGGATAAGGATTTTGTTTTGGGCTGGTGTTGTTTGAGCAATCCGGCCTGCTTTGAGAGCTGGTATAGATTTTCCTCTTGAAGTCAGTAACTGGGCTATGGACAAACTATTCTCCGATGCCTATTTGCCTAAAGAGAATATCTCCATGCCTAGAATTTCCAGGGGGAATGATATTATGCCTTTAGGTGCTGCGCTTCTGTGGAAGTTGTTGGGAGTCCTCTGTACCTCTGATTCGGGACCACTTTCTCTGCTCCCAGATGAGGTTCCTTTTCAGCCCCGAGATCTCCAATACAGGATCTGCACTTTTTTCTATCTCTCACTCTTACTTCGCCTACAAGAGGCACCTCTTTCATTTCCTTGGCGATTCCCTAAGCTCACTATCATGTTCCATCATTCTGCCTTCTCTCTTAGAATTTGCATCCTTATTTTCTAGGCTTGTTGTTCCCGGTCCCTAATTGGATTCCCCACTTCTGCCATGTTCCCGGACTCTGCAGACAATCTCCTACCAATCTTCTCTTCAGGAGTTCTTTAGGTGCTTTTATCTTTATAAGTTTTATCTCTGAGGTTCGAGACTCTGTGATATCTTCTATGTTTTCTGATGTACAGCGAGTATACAGGCCGCTGCTTTCAAACAACATCGGGCTTGTTCTATGTAGAGGTTTCACTCTGATTGCCTAGCCGTGATCATACCTTCTTCCTTTACCTGGGCATCAATTGATTCTTCCATCTTTGCATTGGATCTAGGTCTCTGTCACCTCTCTGTATTCTTTAAACTCCTTCTGTTTTCTAACGTGAGTGTAATATCTTTAGGAAGAAGAGATCCGGGAGTAATACAGGGCTGGCCCTTAATGTTTGTTGAGTGCATGCATGTGTGTGTGTGTGTGTGTGTGTGTGTGTGTATGTGGCATGCATGCCATCTGCTGTTTGTATAGTGGCAGACCCTGTCCTTGAGGCCAGTCATTTGCAGTGCCTCTCCTTTCCTGCCGTTTCGTGCTTTTACGTTCCGGCCTTAATACGCTGAGGTTTACATTGGAAGGCTCTGGAGTGCCTGTGAAAGGAGAAATTCCACCAACTCAGAAGAACGCAGGCCTGCGGAATGCTGTGTTCAGAAGAGAACATGTGGTCAAAGTTTTTTTCTCGTCCTGTATGGGAGAATCTGTACTCCTTGGATTAAACATCTTTGACTGAGGAAGGTAGTCCTCCAGGTGTTCCACATTTGGGATATCGTGTTGGTTGGCTTGGCAGCCTATGTCCTCCCCTCCTGTCTTTCCCTGTAGGTCTGTCATGATGTTGCTGTTTGAGAGCCCCCAAAATTGTTATGTCCACATTGAGACATCTCCATTAACACTGATGCACTCCACAGATGCACTCCCATGACTCACCATCTTCCCACTGGACTCTTGGTATTGTCTCTGATCATTGCCTCCAGGCAGTCTGCTCCTGGATGCTTGATGGTGTCCTATGCAGTAAAAAGATGGTGTTCTTTCAGGTCAATGCCTGCCAAGCCTGCTGATATGAAAATTTCAGCCCTCCACACTTGTGTTGTAATGTACTCGTGCCCTTCAGACTCTCGGGATGTCACAGTCAACGGCACTGGGAAACAGGTTCCTTGTGGGTTCCCAGTGTGCCTTGCTCTCATGTGCCTTGGTCCTCTGCAAGGGCCCCGGCCCTCTGATCCACGAACCAACCCAATCTCCCCTGAGCCATGTCTCCAACCTTCTCCCATCATCTCTACATCCTCCGTTTTCTTTCGCTGTGGCGTTTAACTTGTAGGCTTCAGGTCAATTTCCAACCCAATGCAGTTGTTGTGGTCATCTTCCTCTTGCCTTCATGGCTGAGGACTACCATGAGGTTATTAGACACTACCACCATCTCACACTCCTCCATGTCACCGCAATTCGTACTGAGACATAAGCAAGAAGGAATTCTTCCACTTGTCTCTTATGGCAGTCTTTTGGAGACCATTGGGCTTTGTCACATCTATCATGCTCAGAAAGACAACCAAGAGACGATTTCACTAACTCATGACAGTCAAGAAACATACGAAAAAGCAAGTGTATTGGGACAAACAATATGACCCTAATGAGGAATTCAAATGGTGGTGTTTGTTGGAAGGCAGTTTTGTGAGAACACGTGATTCTTGAAGAGGACCACAGATGACATTCCTTGCAGGAGATTTCCTGAAACTGATGGAATGTGAGCCTTCAAGGCATGTCAAATTGAATTGCTACCCATAAGAGACGGAATTCCACTCTCTCGCATTTTAATAATAAGTGTGATGTGAAACACACACAGACCACACACACATTAACACATGCACATGAACACACACATGAACACACACAAAGATAAGACATGCAAAAGATGGGGAGGAAGCGAGGAATCGTACCGATGAAGCAACCCCAAGAAAATACCATATAGGTGAAGGCAAATAGAATCCAAGTGAGAAGCCAAACGAAATGAGAAAGTGAACTATTACCTAGCAATAATAATTTCAGTACTCAGGACTAAAGTCTCCCGTCAATACAAAAGGGATTGTAAAAGTGGTTGAAATTCCAAATCAAAAAAAAAAAAAAAAAGAGTAAAGAAAGATCCATAAGAGAAGAGCAAATATTTAAACAAGCTCATCCTTCTTATGTCCTTAGGAGATTTCCTTCGACTATAAATATACTCATAGCTTGCAGGTGAAGAAATCTGGAAGACGTAGTTTATGGTATTCCCAAAGAGAAGAGAACCAAAGTGTTTGTGCCTAAGTCAATGAGAGTGATTTCATGCCTTCGAGAGACAAAAGATAAGCGGAAGTTGTTTTGTCTTGATGGAGCATCAAAACAACAGAAACCTGGAAGAATTGCCAACATATACACCATGCACAAGGGTGTATCTAAACGTTGGTAGCCCATGAACACAGGCAAGGGAGATGGCGACTTTTATCCAATACTGTTGGGAACTATGATATCCACGTTAAGCACAGGACAGATCATCTGGATGGGAAGGTGCTAAGGAATAACAGACGTCCACATGGGCTCTCGAGACGACCTGAACTTTGGGGATCCATGAGAATGATTGTGTCTCTGAGGACAGTAAGATATGTTCTTCCCAGCGGCAGACCTAACATTGTCTATCGCAGGTCATGAGCTCGAGTCCAAATCCAGTCGTAATGCATGGAAGAGAAGTCAAAATCTATCCTGTGCACTTATGATCACGAAGGTATGGAAACAGGAAGGTATCACTTTCAAATTGGAAATACAGCCAGAAACAAAACGTGGAGAACACAGCACACTCACGAACTACAATGAATGCAAGAAAGAAAATCCAAAGAAAAGAAGAAAGAGCCATGAAAGAAGGAATTCTAAGGAACTTAGAGGATGATGCCAAAACATTTTATGGGGAAACCACATAGGGTAAAATGCCTGCATTTCTAAAATTTTAAAACACAGAAAAGAAAGCCACCTAAAAGGACGACTGAAGGAACAAGATGAAGAAAACCAGATCTCCAAAGTTAACAGAAAAATTGAAATCATACATGGGATTATCAAAATTAAGGAAATACAAACAAACCAAGAGGAAAAAATCAGGAGATCTCACACTTCAGTTTTGACAACACGAACAAACCACAGAAGCCATTACTGGGATAAAACAGGGAGACAAGCACACAGCTACAAGTATGAAAGCACATGACAACTGGTAGCAAGGAAAAAAGAATAGCTGAAAAGGCATATCCACACATTTATGCTCGCAAATCCAAGAACTGGGAAAAAAGGATAAATTCCCAGACACATAGAAACTTCCAAGATGAGGTCAGGAAACCTACAAAATCTCAGTTCTCTAGTAGTGACGGCAGCATTTGAAGCAGTAATCCAACCTATGCCAACACACAGAAGGCCAGGTAAAGACATTTTCCTGGGCCACACTTCTAGGTATTTAGCGAAGGCATTGTCTGCAGTCCTCTAGGTCTGTCCTTCCCGGGGCTTCCTACTAAAGTCATAGGACACCAAGGTCATGGGAGAGGGACAGCTGCTTTAGTGTAGCCAGCATCTGTGATGTCACAAAGCTTTGAGGTCATAGCAACCACTCCTCATCAACCGAGGCCTGACCACTACACTTGACTGGAGTAGTCATGGGAGGGCCAAGAGGACCCCAAGCCGTCCCAAACCCCTGGAGCCGCCTGGGTCTCTCCCCAAGGCAGTTTGCAAAGCGAGTCGGTGTCACCTTCTCCATGGCCCAATTCGTAGTGTTTGGTCGTGAGTGTCAGCACCAGCCGTCTGGACCTCGGAGAAAGGCAAGGATCCCTCATTCCATCTTAGCCACGACTGGCCAAGAAACTAACAGACCGCAGGCAAAGCCTCAGGGGAGGAAATCCGAACCCTGCGCAAGGGTGAGGCCCTCCCACCAAATCACAGAGCATCTGAACAGGAAAAGGGCCACCCAAGGGAAGCTCAAAGTGAACCCCCACAAGCGTGCCAAAGACATGTCTGGAGTCTTCCACAGCGAGCAAACGAGTACCTCGAGCGTCTCCAGAAACGGTGCCAACAAGGCCTCCCAATCTTCCAAAAAGACCATGCATCCAAGGCAGACTCTATACCCTAGAACCTTAGGTCCAGGACGGACTCATGTTCTTGGAGTCCACAGGAGCCAACGGAGAGCATGTTGGAAGAGACCCATAGCCCAAGTGAAGCCATCTGAAAGACTCTGGTTACCGTTTCAGGAAGACAACTGGTATGTCCAAAAGGACACACTGAAGAGGATTCGAATGTGGAAGAACCTTGAGCACTCCCTCGGGGTGGAGCAGCTCCCCTCTGTGGAACTGCATGGAGATGTGGCAGCACAAGCCTACCTTCACCCTCTCATGACCATCCCCCAAATGGTTACATACGATAAGCAAACAGTGCCCCTTGCGGAAGATGGGCATGTTCCAATGGATCCCCAAGGGGATGCACAATGTGTTGACAAGGGGTCAGTACAGCGCGGCAGACCGCAGATGCTGCAGACTGGTGAGGAGATCCAGGAAGGCAAAGAACATGAGGATGAACAAGGGAGCTCCGAGCGAAGGTCGGGCATTTTAGGATGGTGGGGGGTTCTCTGTACCTGGCTGCCCTCCATAGGAAACTAGGTCCAAATTCAATAAAACATCCTTTGGCCCCAGTCAATTATTGTGCAATGTTTTTGTCTTTGTTACCTTGTCCAAAGTGCACGTGCATGTATTGGACAGAGAGGCAGAGAGATCCCAATCAGGGGGTGGAGCTGGAGAGGGAGAGGCTTACTTGCCCCTGAGCAGAGAACCTGAGAACAGAGTCAATGCCAAGACCCTGAATCATGAGTTGATCTGAAGGCCGCCTCTGAACTGATGGACACAACCCGCGACCCAAGCATTGACTCTGAATACCTCCTGGTTCTAGACAGAACCGCTGCTCTGTCATTGTTCAGAAATGCAGGGGATAAGGTTTTTGGCTTGGCCTGGTGTTGCCTGAGCTATCTGGCCTGCTTCGAGAGCTGGTATAGCTTTTCCTCTTGAAGTCAGTGACTGGGCTATGGACAAACTATTCTCCGATGCCTATTTGCCTAAAGAGAATACCTCCATGCCTAGAATTTCCAGGGGGAATGACATTCTGCCTTTAGGTGCTCCGCTTCTGTGGAAGGTGTTGGGAGTCCTCTGTACCTCTGATTCGGGACCACTTTCTCTGCTCCCAGATGAGGGTCCTTTTCAGCCCCGAGTTCTCCAATCCAGGATCTGCCCTTTTTTCTATCTCTCACTGGTACTTCGCCTACAAGAGGCACCTCTTTCATTTCCTTGGCGATTCCCTAAGCTCACTATCATGTTCCATCATTCTGCCTTCTCTCTTAGAATTTGCATCCTTATTTTCTAGGCTTGTTGTTCCCGGTCCCTAATTGGATTCCCCACTTCTGCCATGTTCCCGGACTCTGCATCCAATCTCCTACCAATCTTCTCTTCAGGAGTTCTTTAGGTGCTTTTATCTTTATAAGTTTTATCTCTGAGGTTCGAGACTCTGTGATATCTTCTATGTTTTCTGATGTACAGCGAGTATCCAGGCCGCTGCTTTCAAACAACATCGGGCTTGTTCTATGTAGAGGTTTCACTCTGATTGCCTAGCCGTGATCATTCCTTCTTCCTTTACCTGGGCATCAATTGATTCTTCCATCTTTGCATTGGATCTAGGTCTCTGTCACCTCTCTGTATTCGTTAAACTCCTTCTGTTTTCTAACGTGAGTTTAATTTCTTTAGGAAGAAGAGATCCGGGAGTAATACAGGGCTGGCCCTTAATGTTTGTTGAGTGCATGCATGCGTGTGTGTGTGTGTGTGTGTGTGTGTGTGTGTGTGTGTGGCATGCATGCCATCTGCTGTTTGTATAGTGGCAGACCCTGTCCTTGAGGCCAGTCATTTGCAGTGCCTCTCCTTTCCTGCCGTTTCGTGTTTTTACGGTCCGGCCTTAATACGCTGACATTTACCTTGGAAGGCTCTGGAGTGCCTGTGAAAGGAGAAATTCCACCAACTCAGAAGAACGCAGGCCTGCGGAATGCTGTGTTCAGAAGAGAACATGCGGTCAAAGTTTTTTTCTCGTCCTGTATGGGAGAATCTGTACTCCTTGGATTAATCATCTTTGTATGAGGAAGGCAGTCCTCCAGGTGTTCCACGATTGGGATTTCGTGTTGGTTGGCTTGGCAGCCTATGTCCTCACCTACCTGTGTCTGCCTGTAGGTCTGTCATGATGTTGCTGTTTTGAGAGCCCCCAAAATTGTTATGTCCACATTGAGACATCTCCATTAACACTGATGCACTCCACAGATGCACTCCCATGACTCACCATCTTCCCACTGGACTCTTGGTATTGTCTCTGATCATTGCCTCCAGGCAGTCTGCTCCTGGATGCTTGATGGTGTCCTATGCAGTAAAAAGATGGTGTTCTTTCAGGTCAATGTCTGCCAAGCCTGCTGATATGAAAATTTCAGCCCTCCACACTTGTGTTGTAACGTACTCGTGCCCTTCAGACCCTCGGGATGTCACAGTCAACGGCACTGGGAAACAGGTTCCTTGTGGGTTCCCAGTGTGCCTTGCTCTCATGTGCCTTGGTCCTCTGCATGGGCCCCGGCCCTCTGATCCACGAACCAACCAAATCTCCCCTGAGCCATGTCTCCAACCTTCTCCCATCATCTCTACATCCTCCGTTATCTTTCGCTGTGGCGTTTAACTTGTAGGCTTCAGGTCAATTTCCACCCCACTGCAGTTGTTGTGGTCATCTTCCTCTTGCCTTCATGGCTGAGGACTACCATGAGGTTATTAGACACTACCACCATCTCACACTCCTCCATGTCACCGCAATTCGTACTGAGACATAAGCAAGAAGGAATTCTTCCACTTGTCTCTTATGGCAGTCTTTTGGAGACCATTGGGCTTTGTCACATCTATCATGCTCAGAAAGACAACCAAGAGACGATTTCACTAACTCATGACAGTCAAGAAACATACGAAAAAGCAAGTGTATTGGGACAAACAATATGACCCTAATGAGGAATTCAAATGGTGGTGTTTGTTGGAAGGCAGTTTTGTGAGAACACGTGATTCTTGAAGAGGACCACAGATGACATTCCTTGCAGGAGATTTCCTGAAACTGATGGAATGTGAGCCTTCAAGGCATGTCAAATTGAATTGCTACCCATAAGAGACGGAATTCCACTCTCTCGCATTTTAATAATAAGTGTGATGTGAAACACACACAGACCACACACACATTAACACATGCACATGAACACACACATGAACACACACAAAGATAAGACATGCAAAAGATGGGGAGGAAGCGAGGAATCGTACCGATGAAGCAACCCCAAGAAAATACCATATAGGTGAAGGCAAATAGAATCCAAGTGAGAAGCCAAACGAAATGAGAAAGTGAACTATTACCTAGCAATAATAATTTCAGTACTCAGGACTAAAGTCTCCCGTCAATACAAAGAGTTTGTAAAAGTGGTTGAAATTCCAAATCAAAAAAAAAAAAAAAAAAAAGAGTTAAGAAAGATCCATAAGAGAAGAGCAAATATTAAACAAGCTCATCCTTCTTATGTCCTTAGGAGATTTCCTTCGACTATAAATATACTCATAGCTTGCAGGTGAAGAAATCTGGAAGACGTAGGTTATGGTACTCCCAAAGAGAAGAGAACCAAAGTGTTTGTGCCTAAGTCAGCGAGAGTGATTTCATGCCTTCGAGAGACAAAAGATAAGCGGAAGTTGTTTTGTCTTGATGGAGCATCAAAACAACAGAAACCTGGAAGAATTGCCAACATATACACCATGCACAAGGGTGTATCTAAACGTTGGAAGCCCATGAACACAGAGCAAGGGAGATGGCGACTTTTATCCAATACTGTTGGGAACTATGATATCCACGTTAAGCACAGGACAGATCATCTGGATGGGAAGGTGCTAAGGAATAACAGACGTCCACATGGGCTCTCGAGACGACCTGAACTTTGGGGATCCATGAGAATGATTGTGTCTCTGAGGACAGTAAGATATGTTCTTCCCAGCGGCAGACCTAACATTGTCTATCGCAGGTCATGAGCTCGAGTCCAAATCCAGTCGTAATGCATGGAAGAGAAGTCAAAATCTATCCTGTGCACTTATGATCACGAAGGTATGGAAACAGGAAGGTATCACTTTCAAATTGGAAATACAGCCAGAAACAAAAAGTGGAGAACACAGCACACTCACGAACTACAATGAATGCAAGAAAGAAAATCCAAAGAAAAGAAGACAGAGCCATGAAAGAAGGAATTCTAAGAAACTTAGAGGATGATGCCAAAACATTTTATGGGGAAACCATATAGGGTAAAATGCTTGCATTTCTAAAATTTTAAAACACCGAAAAGAAAGCCACCTAAAAGGACGACTGAAGGAACAAGATGAAGAAAACCAGATCTCCAAAGTTAACAGAAAAATTGAAATCATACATGGGATTATCAAAATTAAGGAAATACAAAGAAACCATTAGGAAAAAATCAGGAGATCTCACACTTCACTTTTGAAAACACGAACAAACCGCAGAAGCCATTACTGGGATAAAACAGGGAGACAAGCACACAGCTGCAAGTATGAAAGCACATGAAAACTGGTAGCAAGGAAAAAAGAATAGCCGAAAAGGCATATCCACACATTTATGCTCGCAAATCCAAGAACTGGGAAAAAAGGATAAATTCCCAGACACATAGAAACTTCCAAGATGAGGTCAGGAAACCTACAAAATCTCAGTTCTCTAGTAGTGACGGCAGCATTTGAAGCAGTAATCCAACCGATGCCAACACACAGAAGGCCAGGTAAAGACATTTTCCTGGGCCACACTTCTAGGTATTTAGCGAAGGCATTGTCTGCAGTCCTCTAGGTCTGTAATTCCCGGGTCTTCCTACTAAAGTCATAGGACACCAAGGTCATGGGAGAGGGACAGCTGCTTTAGTGTAGCCAGCATCTGTGATGTCACAAAGCTTTGAGGTCACAGCAACCACTCCTCATCAACCCAGGCCTGACCACTACACTTGACTGGAGTAGTCATGGGAGGGCCAAGAGGACCCCAAGCCGTCCCAAACCGCTGGAGCCACCTGGGTCTCTCCCCAAGGCAGTTTGCAAAGCGAGTCGGTGTCACCTTCTCCATGGCACAATTCGTAGTGTTTGGTCGTGAGTGTCAGCACCTGCCCTCTGGACTTCGGAGAAAGGCAAGGATCCCTCATTCCATCTTAGCCACGACTGGCCAAGAAACTAACAGACCGCAGGCAAAGCCTCAGGGGAGGAAATCCGAGCCCTGCTCAAGGGTGAGGGCCTCCCACCAAATCACGGAGCATCTGAACAGGAAAAGGGCCACCCAAGGGAAGCTCAAAGTGAACCCCCGCAAGCGTGCCAAAGACATGTCTGGAGTCCTCCACAGCGAGCACACGAGTACCTCGAGCGTCTCCAGAAACGGTGCCAACAAGGCCTCCCAATCTTCCAAAAAGACCATGCATCCAAGGCAGACTCTACACCCTAGAACCTTAGGTCCAGGACGGACTCATGTTCTTGGAGTCCACAGGAGCCAACGGAGAGCATGTTGGAAGAGGCCCATAGCCCAAGTGAAGCCTTCTGAAAGACTTCCATGCCCGTTTCCGGAAGACAACTTGTATGTCCAAAAGGACGCATTGAAGAGGATTCAAATGTGGAAGATCCTTGAGCACTCCCTCAGGGTCGAGCAGCTACCCTCTGTGAAACTGCATGGAGATGTGGCAGCACAAGCCTGCCTTCACCCTCTCATGACCACCACCCCCCAAATGGTTACATGCGATAAGCAAACAGTGCCTCTTGCGGAAGATGGGCATGTTCCAATGGATCCCCGAGGGGATGCACAATGTGTTGACAAGGGGTCAGTACAGCGCGGCAGACCGCAGATGCTGCAGGATGGTGAGGAGATCCAGGAAGGCAAAGAACAGGAGGATGAACAAGGGAGCTCCGAGCGAAGGTCGGGCATTTTAGGATGGTGGGGGGTTCTCTGTACCTGGCTGCCCTCCATAGGAAACTAGGTCCAAATTCAATAAAACATCCTTTGGCCCCAGTCAATTATTGTGCAATGTTTTTGTCTTTGTTACCTTGTCCAACGTGCACGTGCATGTATTGGACAGAGAGGCAGAGAGATCCCAATCAGGGGGTGGAGCTGGAGAGGGAGAGGCTTACTTGCCCCTGAGCAGAGAACCTGAGAACAGAGTCAATGCCAAGACCCTGAATCATGAGTTGATCTGAAGGCCGCCTCTGAACTGATGGACACAACCCGGGACCCAAGCATTGACTCTGAATACCTCCTGGTTCTAGACAGAACCGCTGCTCTGTCATTGTTCAGAAATGCAGGGGATAAGGTTTTTGGCTTGGCCTGGTGTTGCCTGAGCTATCTGGCCTGCTTCGAGAGCTGGTATAGCTTTTCCTCTTGAAGTCAGTGACTGGGCTATGGACAAACTATTCTCCGATTCCTATTTGCCTAAAGAGAATACCTTCATGCCTAGAATTTCCAGGGGGAATGATATTCTGCCTTTAGGTGCTCCGCTTCTGTGGAAGGTGTTGGGAGTCCTCTGTACCTCTGATTCGGGACCACTTTCTCTGCTCCCAGATGAGAGTCCTTTTCAGCCCCGAGTTCTCCAATCCAGGATCTGCCCTTTTTTCTATCTCTCACTGGTACTTCGCCTACAAGAGGCACCTCTTTCATTTCCTTGGCGATTCCCTAAGCTCACTATCATGTTCCATCATTCTGCCTTCTCTCTTAGAATTTGCATCCTTATTTTCTAGGCTTGTTGTTCCCGGTCCCTAATTGGATTCTCCACTTCTGCCATGTTCCCGGACTCTGCATCCAATCTCCTACCAATCTTCTCTTCAGGAGTTCTTTAGGTGCTTTTATCTTTATAAGTTTTATCTCTGAGGTTCGAGACTCTGTGATATCTTCTATGTTTTCTGATGTACAGCGAGTATCCAGGCCGCTGCTTTCAAACAACATCGGGCTTGTTCTATGTAGAGGTTTCACTCTGATTGCCTAGCCGTGATCATACCTTCTTCCTTTACCTGGGCATCAATTAATTCTTCCATCTTTGCATTGGATCTAGGTCTCTGTCACCTCACTGTATTCGTTAAACTCCTTCTGTTTTCTAACGTGAGTGTAATTTCTTTAGGAAGAAGAGATCCGGGAGTAATACAGGGCTGGCCCTTAATGTTTGTTGAGTGCATGCATGTGTGTGTGTGTGTGTGTGTGTGTGTGTGTGTATGTGGCATGCATGCCATCTGCTGTTTGTATAGTGGCAGGCCCTGTCTTTGAGGCCAGTCATTTGCAGTGCCTCTCCTTTCCTGCCGTTTCGTGTTTTTAATACGCTGACATTTACCTTTGAAGGCTCTGGAGTGCCTGTGAAAGGAGAAATTCCACCAACTCAGAAGAACGCAGGCCTGCGGAATGCTGTGTTCAGAAGAGAACATGCGGTCAAAGTTTTTTTCTCGTCCTGTATGGGAGAATCTGTACTCCTTGGATTAATCATCTTTGTATGAGGAAGGCAGTCGTCCAGGTGTTCCACGATTGGGATTTCGTGTTGGTTGGCTTGGCAGCCTATGTCCTCACCTACCTGTCTCTGCCTGTAGGTCTGTCATGATGTTGCTGTTTTGAGAGCCCCCAAAATTGTTATGTCCACATTGAGACATCTCCATTAACACTGATGCACTCCACAGATGCACTCCCATGACTCACCATCTTCCCACTGGACTCTTGGTATTGTCTCTGATCATTGCCTCCAGGCAGTCTGCTCCTGGATGCTTGATGGTGTCCTATGCAGTAAAAAGATGGTGTTCTTTCAGGTCAATGTCTGCCAAGCCTGCTGATATGAAAATTTCAGCCCTCCACACTTGTGTTGTAACGTACTCGTGCCCTTCAGACCCTCGGGATGTCACAGTCAACGGCACTGGGAAACAGGTTCCTTGTGGGTTCCCAGTGTGCCTTGCTCTCATGTGCCTTGGTTCTCTGCATGGGCCCCGGCCCTCTGATCCACGAACCAACCAAATCTCCCCTGAGTCATGTCTCCAACCTTCTAACATCATCTCTACATCCTCCGTTATCTTTCGCTGTGGCGTTTAACTTGTAGGCTTCATGTCAATTTCCACCCCACTGCAGTTGTTGTGGTCATCTTCCTCTTGCCTTCATGGCTGAGGACTACCATGAGGTTATTAGACACTACCACCATCTCACACTCCTCCATGTCACTGCAATTCGTACTGAGACATAAGCAAGAAGGAATTCTTCCACTTTTCTCTTATGGCAGTCTTTTGGAGACCATTGGGCTTTGTCACATCTATCATGCTCAGAAAGACAACCAAGAGACGATTTCACTAACTCATGACAGTCAAGAAACATATGAAAAAGCAAGTGTATTGGTACAAACAATATGACCCTAATGAGGATTTCAAATGGTGGTGTTTGTTGGAAGGCAGTTTTGTGAGAACACGTGATTCTTGAAGAGGACCACAGATGACATTTCTTGCAAGAGATTTCCTGAAACCGATGGAATGTGAGCCTTCAAGGCATGTCAAATTGAATTGCTACCCATAAGAGACGGAATTCCACTCTCTCGCATTTTAATAATAAGTGTGATGTGAAACACACACAGACCACACACACATTAACACATGCACATGAACACACACATGAACACACACAAAGATAAGACATGCAAAAGATGGGGAGGAAGCGAGGAATCGTACCGATGAAGCAACCCCAAGAAAATACCATATAGGTGAAGGCAAATAGAATCCAAGTGAGAAGCCAAACGAAATGAGAAAGTGAACTATTACCTAGCAATAATAATTTCAGTACTCAGGACTAAAGTCTCCCGTCAATACAAAGAGTTTGTAAAAGTGGTTGAAATTCCAAATCAAAAAAAAAAAAAATGTTAGGAAAGATCCATAAGAGAAGAGCAAATATTAAACAAGCTCATCCTTCTTATGTCCTTAGGAGATTTCCTTCGACTATAAATATACTCATAGCGTGCAGGTGAAGAAATCTGGAAGACGTAGTTAGGTTTCCCAAAGAAAAGAGAGAACCAAAATGTTGGTGCCTAAGTCAGCGAGAGTGATTTCATGCCTTCGAGAGACAAAAGATAAGCAGAAGTTGGTTTTGTCTTGATGGAGCATCAAAACAACAGAAACCTGGAAGAATTGCCAACATATACACCATGCACAAGGGTGTATCTAAACGTTGGTAGCCCATGAACACAGAGCAAGGGAGATGGCGACTTTTATCCAATACTGTTGGGAACTATGATATCCACGTTAAGCACAGGACAGATCATCTGGATGGGAAGGTGCTAAGGAATAACAGACGTCCACATGGGCTCTCGAGACGACCTGAACTTTGGGGATCCATGAGAATGATTGTGTCTCTGACGACAGTAAGATATGTTCTTCCCAGCGGCAGACCTAACATTGTCTATCGCAGGTCATGAGCTCGAGTCCAAATCCAGTCGTAATGCATGGAAGAGAAGTCAAAATCTATCCTGTGCACTTATGATCACGAAGGTATGGAAACAGGAAGGTATCACTTTCAAATTGGAAATACAGCCAGAAACAAAAAGTGGAGAACACAGCACACTCACGAACTACAATGAATGCAAGAAAGAAAATCCAAAGAAAAGAAGAAAGAGCCATGAAAGAAGGAATTCTAAGAAACTTAGAGGATGATGCCAAAACATTTTATGGGGAAACCATATAGGGTAAAATGCTTGCATTTCTAAAATTTTAAAACACCGAAAAGAAAGCCACCTAAAAGGACGACTGAAGGAACAAGATGAAGAAAACCAGATCTCCAAAGTTAACAGAAAAATTGAAATCATACATGGGATTATCAAAATTAAGGAAATACAAACAAACCAGTAGGAAAAAATCAGGAGATCTCACACTTCACTTTTGACTACAAGAACAAACCGCAGAAGCCATTACTGGGATAAAACAGGGAGACAAGCACACAGCTGCAAGTATGAAAGCACATGAAAACTGGTAGCAAGGAAAAAAGAATAGCCGAAAAGGCATATCCACACATTTATGCTCGCAAATCCAAGAACTGGGAAAAAAGGATAAATTCCCAGACACATAGAAACTTCCAAGATGAGGTCAGGAAACCTACAAAATCTCAGTTCTCTAGTAGTGACGGCAGCATTTGAGGCAGTAATCCAACCTATGCCAACACACAGAAGGCCAGGTAAAGACATTTTCCTGGGCCACACTTCTAGGTATTTAGCGAAGGCATTGTCTGCAGTCCTCTAGTTCTGTCCTTCCCGGGGCTTCCTACTAAAGTCATAGGACACCAAGGTCATGGGAGAGGGACAGCTGCTTTAGTGTAGCCAGCATCTGTGATGTCACAAAGCTTTGAGGTCATAGCAACCACTCCTCATCAACCCAGGCCTGACCACTACACTTGACTGGAGTAGTCATGGGAGGGCCAAGAGGACCCTAAGCCGTCCCAAACCGCTGGAGCCGCCTGGGTCTCTCCCCAAGGCAGTTTGCAAAGCGAGTCGGTGTCACCTTCTCCATGGCCCAATTGGTAGTGTTTGGTCGTGAGTGTCAGCACCAGCCCTCTGGACCTCGGAGAAAGGCAAGGATCCCTCATTCCATCTTAGCCACGACTGGCCAAGAAACTAACAGACCGCAGGCAAAGCCTCAGGGGAGGAAATCCGAGCCCTGCGCAAGGGTGAGGCCCTCCCACCAAATCACGGAGCATCTGAACAGGAAAAGGGCCACCCAAGGGAAGCTCAAAGTGAACCCCCGCAAGCGTGCCAAAGACATGTCTGGAGTCTTCCACAGCGAGCACACGAGTACCTCGAGCGTCTCCAGAAACGGTGCCAACAAGGCCTCCCAATCTTCCAAAAAGACCATGCATCCAAGGCAGACTCTACACCCTAGAACCTTAGGTCCAGGACGGACTCATGTTCTTGGAGTCCACAGGAGACAACGGAGAGCATGTTGGAAGAGACCCATAGCCCAAGTGAAGCCATCTGAAAGACTCCGGTGCCCGTTTCAGGAAGACAACTGGTATGTCCAAAAGGACACACTGAAGAGGATTCGAATGTGGAAGAACCTTGAGCACTCCCTCGGGGTGGAGCAGCTCCCCTCTGTGGAACTGCATGGAGATGTGGCAGCACAAGCCTGCCTTCACCCTCTCATGACCACCCCCCAAATGGTTACATGCGATAAGCAAACAGTGCCTCTTGCGGAAGATGGGCATGTTCCAATGGATCCCCGAGGGGATGCACAATGTGTTGACAAGGGGTCAGTACAGCGCGGCAGACCGCAGATGCTGCAGGATGGTGAGGAGATCCAGGACGGCAAAGAACAGGAGGATGAACAAGGGAGCTCCGAGCGAAGGTCGGGCATTTTAGGATGGTGGGGGGTTCTCTGTTCCTGGCTGCCCTCCATAGGAAACTAGGTCCAAATTCAATAAAACATCCTTTGGCCCCAGCCAATTATTGTGCAATGTTTTTGTCTTTGTTACCTTGTCCAACGTGCACGTGCATGTATTGGACAGAGAGGCAGAGAGATCCCAATCAGGGGGTGGAGCTGGAGAGGGAGAGGCTTACTTGCCCCTGAGCAGAGAACCTGAGAACAGAGTCAATGCCAAGACCCTGAATCATGAGTTGATCTGAAGGCCGCCTCTGAACAGATGGACACAACCCGGGACCCAACCATTGACTTCTGAATACCTCCTGGTTCTAGACAGAACCGCTGCTCTGTCATTGTTCAGAAATGCAGGGGATACAGTTTTTGGTTTGGCCTGGTGTTACCTGAGCTATCTGGCCTGCTTCGAGAGCTGGTATAGCTTTTCCTCTTGATGTCAGTGACTGGGCTATGGACAAACTATTCTCCGATGCCTATTTGCCCAAAGAGAATACCTCCATGCCTAGAATTTCCAGGGGGAATGACATTCTGCCTTTAGGTGCTCCGCTTCTGTGGAAGGTGTTGGGAGTCCTCTGTACCTCTGATTCGGGACCACTTTCTCTGCTCCCAGATGAGGGTCCTTTTCAGCCCCGAGTTCTCCAATCCAGGATCTGCCCTTTTTTCTATCTCTCACTGGTACATCGCCTACAAGAGTCACCTCTTTCATTTCCTTGGCGATTCCCTAAGCTCACTATCATGTTCCATCATTCTGCCTTCTCTCTTAGAATTTGCATCCTTATTTTCTAGGCTTGTTGTTCCCGGTCCCTAATTGGATTCCCCACTTCTGCCATGTTCCCGGACTCTGCAGACAATCTCCTACCAATCTTCTCTTCAGGAGTTCTTTAGGTGCTTTTATCTTTATAAGTTTTATCTCTGAGGTTCGAGACTCTGTGATATCTTCTATGTTTTCTGATGTACAGCGAGTATCCAGGCCGCTGCTTTCAAACAACATCGGGCTTGTTCTATGTAGAGGTTTCACTCTGATTGCCTAGCCGTGATCATTCCTTCTTCTTTTACCTGGGCATCAATTGATTCTTCCATCTTTGCATTGGATCTAGGTCTCTGTCACCTCTCTGTATTCGTTAAACTCCTTCTGTTTTCTAACGTGAGTGTAATTTCTTTAGGAAGAAGAGATCCGGGAGTAATACAGGGCTGGCCCTTAATGTTTGTTGAGTGCATGCATGCGTGTGTTTGTGTGTGTGTGTGTGTATGTGGCATGCATGCCATCTGCTGTTTGTATAGTGGCAGACCGTGTCCTTGAGGCCAGTCATTTGCAGTGCCTCTCCTTTCCTGCCGTTTCGTGTTTTTACGGTCCGACCCTAATACGCTGACATTTACCTTGGAAGGCTCTGGAGTGCCTGTGAAAGGAGAAATTCCACCAACTCAGAAGAACGCAGGCATGCGGAATACTGTGTTCAGAAGAGAACATGCGGTTAAAGTTTTTTTCTCGTCCTGTATGGGATAATCTGTACTCCTTGGATTAATCATCTTTGTATGAGGAAGGCAGTCGTCCAGGTGTTCCACGATTGGGATTTCGTGTTGGTTGGCTTGGCAGCCTATGTCCTCACCTACCTGTCTCTGCCTGTAGGTCTGTCATGATGTTGCTGTTTTGAGAGCCCCCAAAATTGTTATGTCCACATTGAGACATCTCCATTAACACTGATGCACTCCACAGATGCACTCCCATGACTCACCATCTTCCCACTGGACTCTTGGTATTGTCTCTGATCATTGCCTCCAGGCAGTCTGCTCCTGGATGCTTGATGGTGTCCTATGCAGTAAAAAGATGGTGTTCTTTCAGGTCAATGTCTGCCAAGCCTGCTGATATGAAAATTTCAGCCCTCCACACTTGTGTTGTAACGTACTCGTGCCCTTCAGACCCTCGGGATGTCACAGTCAACGGCACTGGGAAACAGGTTCCTTGTGGGTTCCCAGTGTGCCTTGCTCTCATGTGCCTTGGTCCTCTGCATGGGCCCTGGCCCTCTGATCCACGAACCAACCAAATCTCCCCTGAGCCATGTCTCCAACCTTCTCCCATCATCTCTACATCCTCCGTTATCTTTCGCTGTAGCGTTTAACTTGTAGGCTTCAGGTCAATTTCCACCCCACTGCAGTTGTTGTGGTCAACTTCCTCTTGCCTTCATGGCTGAGGACTACCATGAGGTTATTAGACACTACCACCATCTCACACTCCTCCATGTCACCGCAATTCGTACTGAGACATAAGCAAGAAGGAATTCTTCCACTTGTCTCTTATGGCAGTCTTTTGGAGACCATTGGGCTTTGTCACATCTATCATGCTCAGAAAGACAACCAAGAGACGATTTCACTAACTCGTGACAGTCAAGAAACATACGAAAAAGCAAGTGTATTGGGACAAACAATATGACCCTAATGAGGAATTCAAATGGTGGTGTTTGTTGGAAGGCAGTTTTGTGAGAACACGTGATTCTTGAAGAGGACCACAGATGACATTCCTTGCAGGAGATTTCCTGAAACTGATGGAATGTGAGTCTTCAAGGCATGTCAAATTGAATTGCTCCCCATAAGAGACGGAATTACACTCTCTCGCATTTCAATAATAAGTGTGATGTGAAACACACACAGACCACACACACATTAACACATGCACATGAACACACACATGAACACACATAAAGATAATACATGCAAAAGATGGGGAGGAAGCGAGGAATCGTACCGATGAAGCAACCCCAAGAAAATACCATATATGTGAAGGCAAATAGAATCCAAGTGAGAAGCCAAACGAAATGAGAAAGTGAACTATTACCTAGCAATAATAATTTCAGTACTCAGGACTAAAGTCTCCCGTCAATACAAAGAGTTTGTAAAAGTGGTTGAAAATCCAAATCAAAAAAAAAAAAAAAAGAGTAAAGAAAGATCCATAAGAGAAGAGCAAATATTTAAACAAGCTCATCCTTCTTATGTCCTTAGGAGATTTCCTTCGACTATAAATATACTCATAGCTTGCAGGTGAAGAAATCTGGAAGACGTAGTTTATGGTATTCCCAAAGAGAAGAGAACCAAAGTGTTTGTGCCTAAGTCAATGAGAGTGATTTCATGCCTTCGAGAGACAAAAGATAAGCAGAAGTTGGTTTTGTCTTGATGGAGCATCAAAACAACAGAAACCTGAAGAATTGCCAACATATACACCATGCACAAGGGTGTATCTAAACGTTGGAAGCCCATGAACACAGAGCAAGGGAGATGGCGACTTTTATCCAATACTGTTGGGAACTATGATATCCACGTAAAGCACAGGACAGATCATCTGGTTGGGAAGGTGCTAAGGAATAACAGACGTCCACATGGGCTCTCGAGACGACCTGAACTTTGGGGATCCATGAGAATGATTGTGTCTCTGAGGACAGTAAGATATGTTCTTCCCAGCGGCAGACCTAACATTGTGTATCGCAGGTCATGAGCTCGAGTCCAAATCCAGTCGTAATGCATGGAAGAGAAGTCAAAATCTATCCTGTGCACTTATGATCACGAAAGTATGGAAACAGGAAGGTATCACTTTCAAATTGGAAATACAGCCAGAAACAAAACGTGGAGAACACAGCACACTCACGAACTACAATGAATGCAAGAAAGAAAATCCAAAGAAAAGAAGAAAGAGCCATGAAAGAAGGAATTCTAAGAAACTTAGAGGACGACGCCAAAACATTTTATGGGGAAACCATATAGAGTGAATAGCTTGTATTTCTAAAATTTTAAAACACCGAAAAGAAAGCCACCTAAAAGGACGACTGAAGGAACAAGATGAAGAAAACCAGATCTCCAAAGTTAACAGAAAAATTGAAATCATACATGGGATTATCAAAATTAAGGAAATACAAACAAACCAATAGGAAAAAATCAGGAGATCTCACACTTCAGTGTTGAAAACATGAACAAACCGCAGAAGCCATTACTGGGATAAAACAGGGAGACAAGCACCCAGCTGCAAGTATGAAAGCACATGACAACTGGTAGCAAGGAAAAAAGAATAGCCGAAAAGGCATATCCACACATTTATGCTCGCAAATCCAAGAACTGGGAAAAAAGGATAAATTCCCAGACACATAGAAACTTCCAAGATGAGGTCAGGAAACCTACAAAATCTCAGTTCTCTAGTAGTGACGGCAGCATTTGAAGCAGTGATCCAACCGATGCCAACACACAGAAGGCCAGGTAAAGACATTTTCCTGGGCCACACTTCTATGTATTTAGCGAAGGCATTGTCTGCAGTCCTCTAGTTCTGTCCTTCCCGGGGCTTCCTACTAAAGTCATAGGACACCAAGGTCATGGGAGAGGGACAGCTGCTTTAGTGTAGCCAGCATCTGTGATGTCACAAAGCTTTGAGGTCATAGCAACCACTCCTCATCAACCCAGGCCTGACCACTACACTTGACTGGAGTAGTCATGGGAGGGCCAAGAGGAACCCAAGCCGTCCCAAACCGCTGGAGCCGCCTGGGTCTCTCCCCAAGGAAGTTTGCAAAGCGAGTCGGTGTCACCTTCTCCATGGCCCAATTCGTAGTGTTTGGTCGTGAGTGTCAGCACCAGCCGTCTGGACCTCGGAGAAAGGCAAGGATCCCTCATTCCATCTTAGCCACGACTGGCCAAGAAACTAACAGACCGCAGGCAAAGCCTCAGGGGAGGAAATCCGAGCCCTGCGCAAGGGTGAGGCCCTCCCACCAAATCACGGAGCATCTGAACAGGAAAAGGGCCACCCAAGGGAAGCTCAAAGTGAACCCCCGCAAGCGTGCCAAAGACATGTCTGGAGTCCTCCACAGCGAGCACACGAGTACCTCGAGCGTCTCCAGAAACGGTGCCAACAAGGCCTCCCAATCTTCCAAAAAGACCATGCATCCAAGGCAGACTCTACACCCTAGAACCTTAGGTCCAGGACGGACTCATGTTCTTGGAGTCCACAGGAGACAACGGAGAGCATGTTGGAAGAGACCCATAGCCCAAGTGAAGCCATCTGAAAGACTCCGGTGCCCGTTTCAGGAAGACAACTGGTATGTCCAAAAGGACGCACTGAAGAGGATTCGAATGTGGAAGAACCTTGAGCACTCCCTCGGGGTGGAGCAGCTCCCCTCTGTGGAACTGCATGGAGATGTGGCAGCACAAGCCTGCCTTCACCCTCTCATGACCATCCCCCAAATGGTTACATGCGATAAGCAAACAGTACCTTTTGCGGAAGATGGGCATGTTCCAATGGATCCCCGAGGGGATGCACAATGTGTTGACACGGGGTCAGTACAGCGCGGCAGACCGCAGATGCTGCAGGATGGTGAGGAGACCCAGGAAGGCAAAGAACAGGAGGATGAACAAGGGAGCTCCGAGCGAAGGTCGGGCATTTTAGGATGGTGGGGGGTTCTCTGTACCTGGCTGCCCTCCATAGGAAACTAGGTCCAAATTCAATAAAACATCCTTTGGCCCCAGTCAATTATTGTGCAATGTTTTTGTCTTTGTTACCTTGTCCAACGTGCAAGTGCATGTATTGGAAAGAGAGGCAGAGAGATCCCAATCAGGGGGTGGAGCTGGAGAGGGAGAGGCTGGCTTGCCCCTGAGCAGAGAACCTGAGAACAGAGTCAATGCCAAGACCCTGAATCATGAGTTGATCTGAAGGCCGCCTCTGAACTGATGGACACAACCCGGGACCCAAGCATTGACTCTGAATACCGCCTGGTTCTAGACAGAACCGCTGCTCTGTCATTGTTCAGAAATGCAGGGGATAAGGTTTTTGGCTTGGCCTGGTGTTGCCTGAGCTATCTGGCCTGCTTCGGGAGCTAGTATAGCTTTTCCTCTTGAAGTCAGTGACTGGGCTATGGACAAACTATTCTCCGATGCCTATTTGCCTAAAGAGAATACCTCCATGCCTAGAATTTCCAGGGAGAATGACATTCTACCTTTAGGTGCTCCGCTTCTGTGGAAGGTGTTGGGAGTCCTCTGTACCTCTGATTCGGGACCACTTTCTCTGCTCCCAGATTAGGGTCCTTTTCAGCCCCGAGTTCTCCAATCCAGGATCTGCCCTTTTTTCTATCTCTCACTGGTACTTCGCCAATAAGAGGCACCTCTTTCATTTCCTTGGCGATTCCCTAAGCTCACTATCATGTTCCATCATTCTGACTTCTCTCTTAGAATTTGCATCCTTATTTTCTAGGCTTGTTGTTCCCGGTCCCTAATTGGATTCCCCACTTCTGCCATGTTCCCGGACTCTGCAGACAATCTCCTACCAATCTTCTCTTCAGGAGTTCTTTAGGTGCTTTTATCTTTATAAGTTTTATCTCTGAGGTTCGAGACTCTGTGATATCTTCTATGTTTTCTGATGTACAGCGAGTATCCAGGCCACTGCTTTCAAACAACATCAGGCTTGTTCTATGTAGAGGTTTCACTCTGATTGCCTAGCCGTGATCATTCCTTCTTCCTTTACCTGGGCATCAATTGATTCTTCCATCTTTGCATTGGATCTAGGTCTCTGTCACCTCTCTGTATTCGTTAAACTCCTTCTGTTTTCTAACGTGAGTGTAATTTCTTTAGGAAGAAGAGATCCGGGAGTAATACAGGGCTGGCCCTTAATGTTTGTTGAGTGCATGCATGCGTGTGTGTGTGTGTGTTTGTGTGTGTGTGTGTGTGTATGTGGCATGCATGCCATCTGCTGTTTGTATAGTGGCAGACCCTGTCCTTGAGGCCAGTCATTTGCAGTGCCTCTCCTTTCCTGCCGTTTTGTGTTTTTAAGTCCGGCCTTAATACGCTGACATTTACCTTGGAAGGCTCTGGTGTGCCTGTGAAAGGAGAAATTCCACCAACTCAGAAGATCGCAGGCATGCGGAATGCTGTGTTCAGAAGAGAACATGCGGTCAAAGTTTTTTTCTCGTCCTGTATGGGAGAATCTGTACTCCTTGGATTAATCATCTTTGTATGAGGAAGGCAGTCCTTCAGGTGTTCCACGATTGGGATTTCGTGTTGGTTGGCTTGGCAGCCTATGTCCTCACCCACCTGTCTCTGCCTGTAGGTCTGTCATGATGTTGCTGTTTTGAGAGCCCCCAAAATTGTTATGTCCACATTGAGACATCTCCCTTAACACTGATGCACTCCACAGATGCACTCCCATGACTCACCATCTTCCCACTGGACTCTTGGTATTGTCTCTGATTGATTCCCTAAGCTCACTATCATGTTCCATCATGCTGTTTTCTCTCTTAGAATTTGCATCCTTATTTTCCAGGCTTCTTTTTCCCGGTCCCTAATTGGACTCTCCACTTCAGCCATGTTCCCTTGTGTTTTTACGGTCCGGCCTTAATACGCTGAGGTATACCTTGGAAGGCTCTGGTGTGCCTGTGAAAGGAGAAATTCCACCAACTCAGAAGAACGCAGGCCTGCGGAAAGCTGTGTTCAGATTAGAACATGTGGTCAAAATTTTTATCCCGTCCCCTATGGGAGAATCTGTACTCCTTGGATTAAGCATCTTTGACTGAGAAAGGCAGTCCTCCAGGTGTTCCACGATTCGGATTTTGTGTTGGTTGCCTTGGAAGCCTATGTCCTCACCTAGCTGTCTTTGCCTGTAGGTCTGATATGATGTTGCTGTTTGGAGCCCCCAAAATTGTTATGTCCACATCGAGATATCTCCATTAACACTGATGCACTCCACGGAAGCACTCGCAGAACTCACCATCTTCCCACTGGTCTCCTGGTATTGTCTCTGATCATTGTCTCCATGCAGTCTGCTCCTGGATGTTTTATGGTGTCCTATGCAATAAAAAGATGTTGTTCTTTCAGGTCAATGTCTGCCAAGCCTGCTGATAGGAAAATTTCAGCCCTCCACACTTGTGTTGTAAAGTACTCATGCCCTTCAGACCCTCGGGATGTCACAGTCAACGGCACTGGGAAACAGGTTCCTTGTGGGTTCCCAGTGTGCCTTGCTCTCATGTGCCTTGGTCCTCTGCATGGGCCCCGGCCCTCTGATCCACGAACCATCCAAATCTCCCCTGAGCCATGTCTCCAACCTTCTCCCATTATCTCTACATCCTCTGTTATCTTTCGCTGTGGCGTTTAACTTGTAGGCTTCAGGTCAATTTCCACCCCACTGCAGTTGTTGTGGTCATCTTCCTCTTGCCTTCATGGCTGAGGTCTACCATGAGGTTATTAGACACTACCACCATCTCACACTCCTCCATGTCACCGCAATTCGTACTGAGACATAAGCAAGAAGGAATTCTTCCACTTGTCTCTTATGGCAGTCTTTTGGAGACCATTGGGCTTTGTCACATCTATCATGCTCAGAAAGACAACCAAGAGATGATTTCACTTACTCATGACAGTCAAGAATCATACGAAAAAGAAAGTGTATTGGGACAAACAATATGGCCCAAATGAGGAATTCAAATGGTGGTGTTTTTTGGATGGCAGTTTTGTGAGAACACGTGTTTCTAGAATAGGACAAGAGATGACATTCCTTGCAGGAGATTTCATGAAACTGATGGAATGTGAGTCTTCAAGGCATGTCAAATTGAATTGCTACCCATAAGAGACCGAAACTCATTCTCTCGCATTTTAATAATAAGCGTGATGTAAAACACACACAGACCACACACACATTAACACATGCACATGAACACACAGATGAACACACACAAAGATTGACATGCAAAGGATGTGTGGATTCGAGGAATCGTACTAATAAAACAACCCCAAGAATATACCATATAGGTGAAGGCAAATAGAATCCAGGTGAGAAGCCAACAGAAATGAGAAAATGTAATATTACCTATCATAATACATTCAGTAATCAGGACTAAAGTGTCCCGTTAATACAAACAGTTTGTAAGAGTAGTTGAAATTCCAAATCAAAAAAAAAAAAAAAAAAAAAAAAAAAGGTAGGAAAGATCCATAGGTGAACAGCAAATATTAAACAAGCTCATCCTTCTGATGCCCATAGGAGATTTCCTTCAATTACAAAGAAACTAATAGCTTGCAGGTGAAGAAATCGGGAAGACGTAGGTTATGCTATTTCCAAGGAGAAGAGAGCCAAAGTGTTTGTGCCAAAGTCAGCGAGAGTGATTTTATGCCTTTGAGAGACAAAAGATAAGAGGAAGTTGTTTTGTCTTGATGGAGCATCAAAACAACAGAAACCTGGAAGAATTGCCAACATATAAACGATGCACAAGGGTGTATCTAAACGTTGGAAGCCCATGAACACAGAGCAAGGGGAATGGCGACTTTTATCCAATACTATTGGGATCTATGTTATCCACGTTAAGCACAGGACAGATCATCTGGATGGGAAGGTGCTAAGGAATAACAGACGTCCACATGGGCTCTCGAGACGACCTGAACTTTGGGGATCCATGAGAATGATTGTGTCTCTGAGGACAATAAGATATGTTCTTCCCAGCGGCAGACCTAACATTGTCTATCGCAGGTCATGAGCTCGAGTCCAAATCCAGTCGTAATGCATGGAAGAGAAGTCAAAATCTATCCTGTGCACTTATGATCACGAAGGTATGGAAACAGGAAGGTATCACTTTCAAATTGGAAATACAGCCAGAAACAAAAAGTGGAAAACACAGCACACTCACGAACTACAATGAATGCAAGAAAGAAAATCCAAAGAAAAGAAGAAAGCGCCATGAAGGAAGGAATTCTAAGAAACTTAGAGGATGATGCCAAAACATTTTAAGGGGAAACCATATAGGGTAAAATGCATGCATTTCTAAAATTTTAAAACACCGAAAAGAAAGCCACGTAAAAGGACGACTGAAGGAACAAGATGAAGAAAACCAGATCTCCAAAGTTAACAGAAAAATTGAAATCATACATGGGATTATCAAAATTAAGGAAATACAAACAAACAAAAAGGAAAAAATGAGGAGAAATCACACTTCAGTTTGTGACAACAAACCACAGAAGCCATTACTGGGATAAAACAGGGAGACAACGATCAAACCACAGAAGCCATTACTGGGATAAAACAGGGAGACAAGCACACAGCTGCAAGTATGAAAGCACATGACAACTGGTAGCAAGTAAAAGAATAGCCAAAAAGGCATATCCACACATTTATGCTAGCAAATCCAAGAACAGGGAAAAAAGGATAAATTCCCAGACACATAGAAACTTCCAAGATGAGGTCAGGAAACCTACAAAATCTCAGCTCTCTAGTAGTGACGGCAGCATTTGAAGCAGTAATCCAACCTTTGCCAACACACAGAAGGCTAGGTCCAAGGCATTTTCCTGGGCCACTCTTCTAGGTATTGAGCGAATGCATTGTCATGTCCTCTCATCAAATCCAGAGATGGAAGAGGCGAGTAAACTCTAATTAACAAGGATAAAGACCCAATTCAAAGGAGGACATTTTAGGAAATCCATCCATGTCATTTCAATAAGGAAAGATAATAAACAATATAATTCTTTCCTTTCCTCCCTGTGACTTCCTTTGGTTTTGAGAGGTCCACATTGTTTTCCTCTGAATGTATGTTGTCATTGTTGCTGTTCTGTTGAGAAAGCCTGCCTATCATCCATCATCCATTTTTGACAGAGTATTCACGCATGCTTTAGTTGCATGGACCTCCTAGTGCTCCTCTTAATATATGCCACAATTCCTGGCCACCCATTAAGCAGTTCTCTTTTCGTTAACCCTCAGCTGGATTCTCATAGTCCTGAGTCACTCCTGGTGGGTCTCCTTCTCTGACTTCTTGCCCTGCAGTATTCCCTTCCATTTCTAGGGCCAAGGTATTCCTCCCGAGGCACATATTGAGGGAAGCCATATGATATTTCCCTTTGTCTGCTTGCCTTTTCCATTTCCCATCAGCAGGGCATAGGACATCCATGTCAAGGCAAGGTCCAGGGGTTCATTCACTTTGAAAGCAGAGGAATTCTGTGGTGCCGAAATGGCCCCCAAATTCCTCATGGACTAATCCTTGCAAAGGCATTGCGGCTCACTCCAAAGTTCTGCTAGAATGGGCCTTGCAAGCCATTTGTATAGGCCGTCCCTTTCCTTCTGACTAAAGAGACATGGTCCACATGTCTATACCCATTACCACAACAAGTACAGTTAACAAATAATGACAACGGGTTCGGTCCAGGACTCTTCATTGAGAGTTAGCTCTGACGCAGGAGGTCATTCTCCTCGAAGACTTTGCAAAGGTATTTAAGGGAAAGCCAGGTAGACAGAGGCCTCATCCCTAGCTGCGTTTTTCGGAACACTAGGAGACGAGGCCACAGACTGCACCATATAGGGATGCCCTCACCTTTGACCTCGGAAAGGGACTTTCAGTACCTTAGTCATCACTGACAAATAGGCAAAAAAGGCTGAAAAATACCCTCTCACCCACTGGACGACAATACCCACGGAGAGCTACTCATACCCGCGAGGCCTCATCTTTTCTTGAGATATCTAGAAATTGTAGTGGAAAAGGACACCTTGCCGTCTCTGGGGACATGTTGGCCAAAAGGAAGGTGTACTGAGTGTCATTTTCTTTTCTCTATGTCTCCAGAAAGGGGAAGTAGGACATTAACCCACAAGACATCCTGAGTTTTTTCTTTTTTATAAAAGATATTATTTATTTATTTGACAAGGGAGAGATATCAAATAGGCAGAGAGACAGAGAGAGAGAGAGATAAGGAGAAGCAGGCTCCCTGCTGAGCAGAGAGCCCTATGTGGGGCCCGATCCCAGGCCCCTGGGATCATGACCTGAGCCTAAGGTAGAGGTTTAACACACTGAGCCACCCAGGTGCCCCAATACATCCTGAGTTCTTGATCAGGTTCAGAGTTCTCTTGTTCTGTCCTTCCCGGGGCTTTACTTAAAGTCATGGGACACCAAGGTCATGGGAGAGGGACAGCTGCTTTAGTGTAGCCAGCATCTGTGATGTCACAAAGTTTTGAGGTCATAGCAACCACTCCTCATCAACCCAGGCCTGATCACTACACTTGACTGGAGTAGTCATGGGAGGGCCAAGAGGACCCCAAGCCGTCCCAAACCGCTGGAGCCGCCTGGGTCTCTCCCCAAGGCAGTTTGCAAAGTGAGTCGGTGTCACCTTCTCCATGGCCCAATTCGTAGTGTTTGATCGTGAGTGTCAGCACCAGCCGTCTGGACCTCGGAGAAAGGCAAGGATCCCTCATTCCATCTTAGCCACGACAGGCCAAGAAACTAACAGACCGCAAGCAAAGCCTCAGGGGAGGAAATCCGAGCCCTGCGCAAGGGTGAGGCCCTCCCACCAAATCACGGAGCATCTGAACAGGAAAAGGGCCACCCAAGGGAAGCTCAAAGTGAACCCCCGCAAGCGTGCCAAAGACATGTCTGGAGTCTTCCACAGCGAGCACACGAGTACCTCGAGCGTCTCCAGAAACGGTGCCAACAAGGCCTCCCAATCTTCCAAAAAGACCATGCATCCAAGGCAGACTCTACACCCTAGAACCTTAGGTCCAGGACGGACTCATGTTCTTGGAGTCCACAGGAGCCAACAGATAGCATTTTGGAAGAGACACATAGTCCAAGTGAAGCCATCTGAAAGTCTCCGGTGCCCGTATCAGGAAGACAACTGGTATGTCCAAAAGGACGCACTGAAGAGGATTCGAATGTGGAAGAACCTTGAACACTCCCTCGGGGTGGAGCAGCTCCCCTCTGTAGAACTGCATGGAGATGTGGCAGCACAAGCCTGCCTTCACCCTCTCATGACCATCCCCCAAATGGTTACATGCGATAAGCAAACAGTGCCTCCTGCGGAAGATGGGCATGTTCCAATGGAGCCCCGAGGGGATGCACAATGTGTTAACAAGGGGTCAGTACAGCGCGACAGACAGCAGATGCTGCAGGATGGTGAGGAGATCCAGGAAGACAAAAAACAGGAGAATGAACAAGGGAGCTCTGAGCGAAGGTCGAGCATTTTAGGATGGTGGGCTTTTCTGTGTACCTGGCACCCTCCATAGGAAATTGGTCCAAATTCAATAAAACATCCTTTGGCCCCCGTCGATTATTGTGCAATGATTTTTTCTTTGTTATCTTGTCCAACTTGCACGTGCACGTATTGCACAGAGAGGCAGAGAGATCAGAATCGGGGGGTGGAGCTGGAGAGGGAGAGGCTTACTTGCCCCTGAGCAGAGAACCTGAGAACAGAGTCAATGTCAAGACCCTAGAATCATGAGTTGATCTGAAGGCCGCCTCTGAACTGATGGACACAACCCGGGACCCAGCCATTGACTTCTGAATACCTCCTGGTTCTAGACCAAACCGCTGTCTGTCATTGTTCAAAAATGTAGGGGATAAGGATTTTGGCTTGGGCTGGTGTTGCCTGAGCTATCTGGCCTGCTTCGAGAGCTGGTATAGCTTTTCCTCTTGAAGTCAGTGACTGGGCTATGGACAAACTATTCTCCGATGCCTATTTGCCTAAAGAGAATACCTCCATGCCTAGAATTTCCAGGGGAAATGACATTATGCCTTTAGGTGCTCCACTTCTGTGGAAGGTGTTGGGAGTCCTCTGTACCTCTGATTCGGGACCACTTTCTCTGCTCCCAGATGAGGGTCCTTTTCAGCCCCGAGTTCTCCAATTTAAGATCAGCACTCTTTTATTTCTCTCGCTCTTACTTCGCCTACAAGAGGCACCTCTTTCATTTCCTTGGCGATTCCCTAAGCTCACTATCATGTTCCATCATTCTGCCTTCTCTTAGTATTTGCATCCTTATTTTCCAGGCTTGTTGTTCCCGGTCCCTAATTGGATTCCCCACTTCTGCCATGTTCCCGGACTTGGCATCCAATCTCCTACCAAACTTCTCTTCAGGAGTTATTTAGGTGCTTTTATCTTTATAAGTTTTATCTCTGTGTTTCAAGACTCTGTGATATCTTCTATGTTTTCTGATGTACAGCGAGTATACAGGCCGCTGCTTTCAAACAACATCGGGCTTGTTTTATGTAGATGTTACACTCTGATTGCCTAGCCGTGACCATTCCTTCTTCCTTTACCTGGGCATCAATTGATTCTTCCATTTTTACATTGGATCTAGGTCTCAGTTACCTCTCTGTATTCGTTAAACTCCTTCTCATTTCTAACCTGAGTGTAATTTCTTTAGGAAGAAGAGATCCGGGAGTAATACAGGGCTGGCCCTTAATGTTTGTTGAGTGCATGCATGCGTGTGTTTGTGTGTGTGTGTATGTGTGTGTGTGTGTATGTGGCATGCTAGCCATCTGCTGTTTGTATAGTGGCAGACCCTATCCTTGAGGCCAGTCATTTGCAGTGCCTCGCCTTTCCTGCCATTTCGTGCTTTTACGGTCCGGCCTTAATACGCTGACATTTACCTTGGAAGGCTCTGGAGTGCCTGTGAAAGGAGAAATTCCACCAACTCAGAAGTACGCAGGCCTGTGGAATGCTGTGTTCAGAAGAGAACATGCGGTCAAAGTTTTTTTCACGTCCTGTATGGGAGAATCTGTACTCCTTGGATTAATCATCTTTGTATGAGGAAGGCAGTCCTCCAGGTGTTCCACATTTGGGATTTCGTGTTGGTTGGCTTGGCAGCCTATGTCCTCACCTACCTGTCTCTGTCTGTAGGTCTGTCATGATGTTGCTGTTTTGAGAGCCCCCAAAATTGTTATGTCCACATTGAGACATCTCCATTAATACTAATGCACTCCACGAATGCACTCCCATGACTCACCATCTTCCACTGGTCTCTTGGTATTGTCTCCTATTATTGTGTCCAGGCAGTCTGCTCCTGGATGCTTGATGGTGTCCTATGCAGTAAAAAGATGGTGTTCTTTGAGGTAAATGTCTGCCAAACCTGCTGATATGAAAATTTCAGCCCTCCACACTAGTGTTGTAAAGTACTCGTGCCCTTCAGACCCTTGGTATGTCACAGTCATCGGCACTGGGCAACGGGTTCCTTGTGGGTTCCCAATGTTCCTTGCTTTCATGTACCTTGGTCCTCTGCATGGACCCCGGCCCTCTGATCCACGAACCAACCAAATCTCCCCTGAGCCATGTCTCCAACATTCTCCCATCATCTCTACATCCTCCGTTATCTTTCGCTGTGCGTTTAACTTGTAGTCTTCAGGTCAATTTTCACCTCACTGCAGTTGTTGTGGTCATCTTCCTGTTGCCTTCATGGCTGAAGACTAGCACGAGGTTATTAGACACTACCACCATCTCACACTCCTACATGTCACCGCAATTCATACTGAGACATAAGCAAGAAGGAATTCTTCCACTTGTCTCTTATGGCAGTCTTTTGGAGACCATTGGGCTTTGTCACATCTATCATGCTCAGAAAGACAACCAAGAGACGATTTCACTAACTCATGACAGTCAAGAAACATACGAAAAAGCAAGTGTATTGGGACAAACAATATGACCCTAATGAGGAATTCAAATGGTGGTGTTTGTTGGAAGGCAGTTTTGTGAGAACACGTGATTCTTGAAGAGGACAAGAGATGACATTCCTTGCAGGAGATTTCCTGAAACTGATGGAATGTGAGCTTTCAAGGCATGTCAAATTGAATTGCTACCCATAAGAGACGGAATTCCACTCTCTCGCATTTTAATAATAAGTGTGATGTGAAAAACACACAGACCACACACACATTAACACATGCACATGAACACACACATGAACACACACAAAGATAAGACATGCAAAAGATGGGGAGGAAGCAAGGAATCGTACCGATGAAGCAAACGCAAGAAAATACCATATAGGTGAAGGCAAATAGAATCCAACTGAGAAGCCAAACAAAATGAGAAATTAAACTATTACCTATCAATAATACATTCAGTACTCAGGACTAAAGTCTCCCGTCAATACAAACTGATTCTAAAAATGGTTGAAATTCCAAAAAAAAAAAAAAAAAAGTTAGGAAAGATCCATAAGAGAACAGCAAATTTAAACAAGCTCATCCTTCTGATGCCCATAGGAGATTTCCTTTGATTATAAAGATACTCATAGCTTGCAGGTGAAGAAATCGGGAAGACTTAGGTTATGCTATACCCAAAGAGAAGAGAGCCAAAGTGTTTGTGCCTAAGTCAGCGAGCGTGATTTTATGCCTTCGAGAGTCAAAAGATAAGCGGAAGTTGTTTTGTCTTGATGGAGCATCAAAACAACAGAAACCTGGAAGAATTGCCAACATATACACCATGCACAAGGGTGTATCTAAACGTTGGAAGCCCATGAACACAGAGCAAGGGAGATGGCGACTTTTATCCAATACTGTTGGGAACTATGATATCCACGTTAAGCACAGGACAGATCATCTGGATGGGACGGTGCTAAGGAATAACAGACGTCCACATGGGCTCTCGAGACGACCTGAACTTTGGGGATCCATGAGAATGATTGTGTCTCTAAGGACAGTAAGATATATTCTTCCCAGCGGCAGACCTAACATTGTCTATCACAGGTCATGAGCTCGATCCAAATCCAGTCGTAATGCATGGAAGAGAAGTCAAAATCCATCCTGTGCACTTTTTATCACGAAGGTATGAAAACAGGAAGGTATAACTTTCAAATTGGTAATACAGCCAGAAAAAAAAAAAAGTGGAACACAGTGCACACTCACGCACTACAATGAATGCAAGAAATAAAATCCAAAGAAAAGAAGAAAGAGCCATCAAAGAAGGAATTCTAAGAAACTTAGAGGATGATGCCAAAACATTTTATGGGGAAACCATATAGGGTGAATAGCTTGCATTTCTAAAATTTTAAAACACCGAAAATAAAGCCACCTAAAAGGACGACTGAAGGAACAAGATGAAGAAAACCAGATCTCCAAAGTTAACAGAAAAATTGAAATCATACACGGGATTATCAAAATTAAGGAAATACCAAATCCAATAGGAAAAAATCAGGAGATCTCACACTTCAGTTTTGACAACACGAAAAACTGCAGAAGCCATTACTGGGATAAAACAGGGAGACAAGCACACAGCTGCAAGTATGAAAGCACATGACAACTGGTAGCAAGGAAAAAAGAATAGCCGAAAAGGCATATCCACACATTTATGCTCGCAAATCCAAGAACTGGGAAAAAGGGATAAATTCCCAGACACATAGAAACTTCCAAGATGAGGTCAGGAAACCTACAAAATCTCAGTTCTCTAGTAGTGACGGCAGCATTTGAAGCAGTAATCCAACCTATGCCAACACACAGAAGGCCAGGTAAAGACATTTTCCTGGGCCACACTTCTAGGTATTTAGCGAAGGCATTGTCTGCAGTCCTCTAGTTCTGTCCTTCCCGGGGCTTCCTACTAAAGTCATAGGATACCAAGGTCATTGGAGAGGGACAGCTGCTTTAGTGTAGCCAGCATCTGTGATGTCACCAAAGCTTTGAGGTCATAGCAACCACACCTCATCAACCTAGGCCTGATCACTACACTTGACTGTAGTAGTCATGGGAGTAGTCCCAAACCGCTGGGCCGCCTAGGTCTCTCCCCGAGGCAGTTTGCAAAGCGAGTCGGTGTCACCTTCTCCATGGCCCAATTCGTAGTGTTTGGTCGTGAGTGTCAGCACCAGCCCTCTGGACCTCAGAGAAATGCAAGGATCCCTCATTCCATCTTAGCCACGACTGGCCAAGGAACTAACAGACCGCAAGCAAAGCCTCAGGGGAGGAAATCCGAGCCCTGCGCAAGGGTGAGGCCCTCCCACCAAATCACGGAGCATCTGAACAGGAAAAGGGCCAACCAAGGGAAGCTCAAAAAGAACCCCCAAAAGCGTGCCAAAGACATGTCTGGAGTCTTCCACAGTGAGCACACGAGTACCTTGAGCATCTACAGAAATGGTGCCAACAAGGCCTCCCAATCTTCCAAAAAGACCATGCATCCAAGGCAGACTCTACACCCTAGAACCTTAGGTCCAGGATGGACTCATGTTCTTGGAGTCCACAGGAGCCAACGGAGAGCATGTTGGAAGAGACCCATAACCCAAGTGAAGCCATTTAAAAGACTTCGGTGCCCGTTTCAGGAAGACAACTGGTATGTCCAAAAGGACGCTCTGAAGAGGATTCGAATGTGGAAGAACCTTGAGCACTCCCTCAGGGTGGAGCAGCTCCCCTCTGTGGAACTGCATGGAGATGTGGCAGCACAAGCCTGCCTTCACCCTCTCATGACCATCCCCCAAATGGTTACATGCGATAAGCAAACAGTGCCTCTTGCGGAAGATGGGCATATTCCAATGAAGCCCCGAGAGGATGCACAATGTGTTAACAAGGGGTCAGTACAGCGCGACAGACAGCAGATGCTGCAGGATGGTGAGGAGATCCAGGAAGGCAAAGAACAGGAGGATGAACAAGGGAGCTCCGAGCGAAGGTCGGGCATTTTAGGATGGTGGGGGGTTCTCTGTACCTGGCTGCCCTCCATAGGAAACTAGGTCCAAATTCAATAAAACATCCTTTGGCCCCAGTCAATTATTGTGCAATGTTTTTGTCTTTGTTATCTTGTCCAACGTGCACATGCACGTATTGTACAGAGAGGCAGAGAGATCCCAATCAGGGGGTGGAGCTGGAGAGGGAGAGGCTTACTTACCCCTGAGCAGAGAACCTGAGAACAGAGTCAATGCCAAGACCCTGGAGTCATGAGTTGATCTGAAGGCCGCCTCTGAACTGATGGACACAACCCGGGACCCAGCCATTTACTTCTGAATTCCTCCTTGTTCTAGACAGAACCGCTGCTCTGTCATTGTTCAGAAATGCAGGGGATAATGATTTTGGCTTGGGCTGGTGTTGCCTGAGCTATCTGGCCTGCTTCGAGAGCTGGTATAGCTTTTCCTCTTGAAGTCAGTGACTGGGCTATGGACAAACTATTCTCCGATGCCTATTTGCCTAAAGAGAATACCTCCATGCCTAGATTTCCAGGGGGAATGACATTCTGCCTTTAGGTGCTCCGCTTTTGTGGAAGGCATTGGGAGTCCTCTGTACCTCTGATTTGGGACCACTTTCTCTGCTCTCAGATGAGGGTCTTTTTCAGCCCCGAGTTCTCCAATCCAGGATCTGCCCTTTTTTCTATCTCTCACTCTTACTTCACCTACAAGAGGCACCTCTTTCCTTTCCTTGGCGATTCCCTAAGCTCACTATCATGTTCCATCATTCTGCCTTCTCTCTTAGAATTTGCATCCTTATTTCCAGGCTTGTTGTTCCCGGTCCCTAATTGTATTCTCCACTTCTGCCATGTTCCCGGACTTTGCATCCAATCTCCTACCAATCTTCTCTTCAGGAGTTCTTTAGGTGCTTTTATCTTTATAAGTTTTATCTCTGTGGTTCGAGACTCTGTGATATCTTCTATGTTTTCTGATGTACAGCGAGTATCCATGCCGCTGCTTTCAAACAACATCGGGCTTGTTCTATGTAGAGGTTTCACTCTGATTGCCTAGCCGTGACCATTCCTTCTTCCTTTACCTGGGCATCAATTGATTCTTCCATCTTTGCATTGGATCTAGGTCTCTGTCACCTCTCTGTATTCGTTAAACTCCTTCTCTTTTCTAACCTGAGAGTAATTTCTTTAGGAAGAAGAGATCCGGGAGATATACAGGGCTGGCCCATAATGTTTGTTGAGTGCATGCATGCGTGTGTGTGTGTGTGTGTGTGTGTGTGTGTGTGTGTGTGTGTGTGTGTGTGTGCATACGTAGCATGCAAGCCATCTGCTGTTTGTATAGTGGCAGACCCTGTCCTTGAGGCCAGTCATTCGCAGTGCCTCTCCTATCCTGCCGTTTCGTGTTTTTACGGTCCGGCCTTAATACGCTGAGGTTTACCTTGCAAGGCGCTGGTGTATATGAAAGGAGAAATTCCACCAACTCAGAAGAACGCAGGCCTGCGGAATGCTGTGTTCAGAAGAGAACATGCGGTCAAAGTTTTTTCTCGTCCTGTATGGGAGAATCTGTACTCCTTGGATTAAACATCTTTGACTGAGGAAGGCAGTCCTCCAGGTGTTCCATGATTGGGATTTCGTGTTGGTTGGCTTGGCAGCCTATGTCCTCACCTACCTGTCTTTGCCTGTAGGTATGTCATGATGTTGCTGTTTTGAGAGTCCCCAAAATTGTTATGTCCACATTGAGACATCTCCATTCACACTGATGCACTCCACGGATGCACTCCCATGACTCACCATCTTCCCACTGGTCTCTTGGTATTGTCTCTGATCATTGTGTCCAGGCAGTATGCAACTGGATGCTTGATGGTGTCCTATGCAGTAAAAAGATGGTGTTCTTTCAGGTCAATGTCTGCCAAGCCTGCTGATATGAAAATTTCAGCCCTCCACACTTGTGTTGTAAAGTACTTGTGCCCTTCAGACCCTCGGGATGTCACAGTCAACGGCACTGGGAAACAGGTTCCTTGTGGTTTCCCAGTGTTCCTTGCTCTCATGTGCCTTGGTCCTCTGCATGGGCCCCAGCCCTCTGATCCACGAACCAACCAAATCTCCCCTGAGCCATGTCTCCAACCGTCTCCCATCATCTCTACATCCTCCGTTATCTTTCGCTGTGGCCTTTAACTTGTAGGCTTCAGGTCAATTTCCACCCCACTGCAGTTGTTGTGGTCATCTTCCTCTTGCCTTCGTGGCTGAAGACTAGCATGAGGTTTTTAGACACTACCACCATCTCACACTCCTCCATGTCACCGCAATTCGTACTGAGACATAAGCAAGAAGGAATTCTTCCACTTGTCTCTTATGGCAGTCTTTTGGAGACCATTGGGCTTTGTAACATCTATCATGCTCAGAAAGACAACCAAGAGACGATTTCACTAACTCATGACAGTCTAGAAACATACGAAAAAGCAACTGTATTGGGACAAACAATATGACCCTAATGAGGAATTCAGATGGTGGTGTTTGTTGGAAGGCAGTTTGTGAGAACACGTGATTCTTGAAGAGGACAAGAGATGACATTACTTGCAGGAGATTTCCTGAAACTGATGGAATGTGAGCCTTTAAGGCATGTCAAATTGATTTTCTACCCATAAGAGACGGAATTCCACTCTCTCGCATTTTAATAGTAAGTGTGATGTGAAACACACACAGACCACACACACATTAACACATGCACATGAACACACACATGAACTCACACAAATATAAGACATGCATGCACCTGAACTTTGGGGATCCATGAGAATGATTGTGTCTCTGAGGACAGTAAGATATGTGCTTCCCAGCGGCAGACCTAACATTGTCTATCGCAGGTCATGAGCTCGAGTCCAAATCCCGTCGTAATGCATGGAAGAGAAGTCAAAATCTATCCTGTGCACTTATGATCACGAAGGTATGGAAACAGGAAGGTATCACTTTCAAATTGGAAATACAGCCAGAAACAAAAAGTGTAAAACACAGCACACTCACGCACTACAATGAATGCAAGAAAGAAAATCCAAAGAAAGAAGAAAGAGCCATGAAAGAAGGAATTCTAAGAAACTTAGAGGATGATGCCAAAACATTGTATGGAGAGACCATATAGGTGTAAATGCTTGCATTTCTAAAATTTTAAAACACCGAAAAGAAAGCCATGTAAAAGGACGACTGAAGGAACAAGATGAAGAAAACCAGATCTCCAAAGTTAACAGAAAAATTGAAATCATACATGGGATTATCAAAATTAAGGAAATACAAACAAACCAATAGGAAAAAATCAGGAGATCTCACACTTCAGTGTTGACAACACGAACAAACCGCAGAAGCCATTACTGGGATAAAACAGGGAGACAAGCACACAGCTGCAAGTATGAAAGCACATGACAACTGGTAGCAAGGAAAAAAGAATAGCCGAAAAGGCATATCCACACATTTATGCTCGCAAATCCAAGAACTGGGAAAAAAGGATAAATTCCCAGACACATAGAAACTTCCAAGATGAGGTCAGGAAACCTACAAAATCTCAGCTCTCTAGTAGTGACGGCAGTATTTGAAGCAGTAATCCAACCTTTGCCAACACACAGAAGGCCAGGTCCAAGTCATTTCCCTTGGCCACTTTTCTAGGTATTGAGCGAATGCATTGTCATGTCCTCTCATCAAATCCAGAGATGGAAGAAGCGGGTAAACTCTAATTCACATGGATAAAGAACCAATTCAAAGAAGGACATTTTAGGAAATCCACCCATGTCATTTCGATAAGGAAGGATAATAAACAATCTAATTCTTTCCTTTTCTCCCTGTGACTTCCTTTGGTTTTTAGAGGGTCACATTGTTTTCCTCTGAATGTTGCTGTCTTTGTTGCTGTTCTGTTGAGAAAGCCTGAGTATTCACGCATGCTTTAGTTGCATGGACGTCCTAATGCTCCTCCTAATATATGCCACATTTCCTGACCACCCATTAAGCAGTTCTCTTTTCGGTAAACCTTAGCTGGATTCTCATAGTCCTGAGTCACTCCTGGTTGGTCTCCTTCTCTGACTTCTTGACCTGCAGTATTCCTTCCTTTACTAGGGCCAAGGTATTCCTCCCGAGGCACATATTGTGGGAAGCCATATGATATTTCCCTTTGTCTGCTTGCCTTTTCCATTTCCCATCAGCAGGGCATAGGACATCCATGTCAAGGCAAGGTCCAGGGGTTCATTCACTTTGAAAGCAGAGGAATTCTGTGGTGCCAAAATGGCCCCCAAATTCCTCATGGACTAATCCTTGCAAAGGTATTGCGGCTCACTCCAAAGTTCTGCTAGAATGGGCCTTGCAAGCCATTTGAATAGGCCGTCCCTTTCCTTCTGACTAAAGAGACTTGGTCCACATGTCTATACCCATTACCACAACAAGTACAGTTAACGAATAATGACAACGGGTTCGGTCCAGGCCTCTTCATTGAGAGTTAGCTCTGACGCAGGAGGTCATTCTCCTCGAAGACTTTGCAAAGGTATTTAAGGGAAATCCAGGTAGACAGAGGCCTCCTCCCCTCGCCACGTGTTTCAGAACACTAGGAGACAAGGCCACAGACTGCACCATATAGGGATGCCCTCACCTTTGATCTCGGAAAGGGACTTTCAGTACTTTAGTCATCACTGATCGATAGGCAATAGACGCTGAAAAAGTACCCTCTCACCCACAGGACGACAATGCCCACGGAGAGCTACTCATACCCACGAGGCCTCACCTTTTCTTGAGATATCTAGAAATTGTAGTGGAAAAGGACACCTTGCCGTCTCTGGGGACATGTTGGCCGAAAGGAAGGTGTACTGAATATCATTTTCCTTTCTCTATGTCTCCAGAAAGGGGAAGTAGGACATTAACCCACAAGACATCCTGAGTTTTATCTTTTTTATAAAAGATTTTATTTATTTATTTGACAAGGGAGAGATATCAAATAGGCAGAGAGACAGACAGAGAGAGAGAGATAAGGAGAAGCAGGCTCCCTGCTGAGCAGAGGCCCTAAGTGGGGCTCGATCCTAGGCCCCTAGGATCATGACCTGAGCCTAAGGTAGAGGCTTAACACACTGAGCCACCCAGGTGCCCCAATACATCCTGAGTTCTTGATCAGGTTCAGAGGGCTCTTGTTCTGTCCTTCCCGGGGCTTTACTTAAAGTCATGGGACACCAAGGTCATGGGAGAGGGACAGCTGCTTTAGTGTAGCCAGCACCTGTGATGTCACAAAGCTTTGAGGTCATAGCAACCACTCCTCATCAACCCAGGCATGACCACTACACTTGACTAGAGTAGTCATGGGAGGGCCAAGAGGACCCCAAGCCGTCCCAAACCGCTGGAGCCGCCTGGGTCTCTCCCCAAGGCAGTTTGCAAAGTGAGTCGGTTTCACCTTCTCCATGGCCCAATTCGTAGTGTTTGGTCGTGTCAGCACCAGCCGTCTGGACCTCGGAGAAAGGCAAGGATCCCTCATTCCATCTTAGCCACGACAGGCCAAGAAACTAACAGACCGCAAGCAAAGCCTCAGGGGAGGAAATCCGAGCCCTGCGCAAGGGTGAGGCCCTCCCACCAAATCACGGAGCATCTGAACAGGAAAAGGGCCAACCAAGGTAAGCTCAAAGTGACCCCCGCAAGCGTGCCAAAGACATGTCTGGAGTCTTCCACAGCGAGCACACGAGTACCTCGAGCGTCTCCAGAAACGGTGCCAACAAGGCCTCCCAATCTTCCAAAAAGACCATGCATCCAAGGCAGACTCTACACCCTAGAACCTTAGGTCCAGGACGGACTCATGTTCTTGGAGTCCACAGGAGCCAACGGAGAGCATGTTGGAAGAGACCCATAGCCCAAGTGAAGCCATCTGAAAGACTTCGGTGCCCGTTTCAGGAAGACAACTGGTATGTCCAAAAGGACGCTCTGAAGAGGATTCGAATGTGGAAGAACCTTGAGCACTCCCTCGGGGTGGAGCAGCTCCCCTCTGTGGAACTGCATGGAGATGTGGCAGCACAAGCCTGCCTTCACCCTCTCATGACCATCCCCCAAATGGTTACATGCGATAAGCAAACAGTGCCTCTTGCGGAAGATGGGCATTTTCCAATGGAGCCCCGAGGGGATGCACAATGTGTTAACAAGGGGTCAGTAAAGTGCGACAGACAGCAGATGCTGCAGGATGGTGAGGAGATCCAGGAAGGCAAAGAACAGGAGGATGAACAAGGGAGCTCCGAGCGAAGGTCGGGCATTTTAGGATGGTGGGGGGTTCTCTGTACCTGGCTGCCCTCCATATGAAACTAGGTCCAAATTCAATAAAACATCCTTTGGCCCCAGTCAATTATTGTGCAATGTTTTTGTCTTTGTTATCTTGTGCAACGTGCACATGCACGTATTGGACAGAGAGGCAGAGAGATCCCAATCAGGGGGTGGATCTGGAGAAGGAGAGGCTTACTTGCCCCTGAGCAGAGATCCTGAGAACAGAGTCAATGCCAAGACCCTGCAATTATGAGTTGATCTGAAGGCCACCTCTGAACTGATGGACACAACCCGGGACCCAACCATTGACTTCTGAATACCTCCTGCTTCTAGACAGAACCGCTGCTCTGTCATTGTTCAGAAATGCAGGCGATAGGATTTTGGTTTGGGTGGTGTTTCCTGAGCTATCCGGCCTGCTTCGAGAGCTTGTATAGCTTTTCCTCTTGAAGTGAGTGACTGGGCTATGGACAAACTATTCTCCGATGCCTATTTGCCTAAAGAGAATACCTCCATGCCTAGATTTTCCAGGGGAACGACACTATTTCTTTAGGTGCTCCGCTTCTGTGGAAGGTGTTGGGAGTCCTCTGTGCCTCTGACTCTGGACCACTTTCTCTGCTCCCAGATGAGGGTCCTTTTCAGCCCCATGTTCTCCAATCTAGGATCAGCCCTCTTTTTTTCTCTCACTCTTACTTCGCCTACAAGAGGCACCTCTTTCATTTCCTTGGAGATTCCCTAAGCTCACTATCATGTTCCATCATTCTGCCTTCTCTCTTAAAATTGGCGTCCTTATTTTCTAGGCCAGTTCTTCCCGGTCCCTGATTGGATCCGCCACTTCTGCCATGTTCCCGGACTTTGCATTCAATCTCCTACCTAACTTCTCTTCATGAGTTTTTACGTGCTTTTATCTTTATCAGTTTTATCTCTGTGGTCTGAGACTCTGTGATATTTTCTATGTTTTCTTATGTACAGTGAGTATCCAGGCCGCTGCTTTCAACACAACATCGGGCGTGTTCTATGTTGAGATTTCACTCTGATTGCCTAGACGTAGTCATTCCTTCTTCCTTTACCTGGGCATCAATTGATTCTTCCATCTTTTCATTGTATCTAGGTCTCTGTCACCTCTCTGTATTCGTTAAACTCCTTCTCTCCTTTCCTGTCATTTGGTGTCTTTAGGGTCCGGTCTTAATATGCTTACATTTCCTTTGGTGGGCTCTGGTGTGCCTGTGAAAGGAGAAATTCCACCAACTCAGCAGAACGCAGGCCTGCAGAATGCTGTGTTCAGAAGAGATCATGTGGTCAAAGCTTTCTTCTCCTCCCCTATGGGAGAATCTGTTCTCCTTGGACTAAGCATCTTGGACTGAGGAAGGCAGTCCTCCAGGTTTCCACAATTGGGATTTCGTGTTGGCTGGCTTGGGAGCCTATGTCCTCACCTACCTGTCTTGGCCAGTATGTCTGTCTTGATGCTGCTGTTGTCAGAGCCCAAAAATTATTATGTCAACATTGAGACATCTCCATTAACACTGATGCACTCCATTCACCTATGTAATCCTACAATGTACCATTTCCCACTTCGTCTTTTAGTATTGTCTCTGATCATTGTCTCCAGGCTGTGCTCCAGTTGCTTCTTGTTGTCCTATGCAGGAAAAAGATGGTGTTCTTTTAGTTCGATGTCTGCCAAGCCTGCTGATATGAAAATTTCAGCCCTCGACACTTGTGTTGTCAAGTACTCGTGCCCTTCAAACCCTCGGTATGTCACATTCAATGGCACTGGGAAACAGGTTCTTTGTGGGTTCCCAGTGTACCTTGCTCTCCTGTGCCTTGGTCCTCTGCCTGGGCCCTGGCCCTCGATCCACGAACCAACCAAATCTCACCTAAGCCATGTAGCCAACCTTCTCCCATCATCTCTGCACCTCCGTTCTCTTTTGCTTTGGAGTTTACCTTGTAGGGCTTCAGGTCAATTTCCACCCCACTGCAGTTGTTTTGGTCATCTTCCTGTTGCCCTCATGGCTGAAGACAAGAATGAGTTATTAGACACTACTACCATCACACTCTCCTCCAGTCACCGCAATTCGTACTGAGACATAAGCAAGAAGGAATTCTTCCACTTGTCTCTTATGGCAGTCTTGCAGAGAGAATTGTCCTTTTTCACATCTATCATGCTCAGAAAAACAACAAATAGACGATTTCCCTAACTCATGACAGTCAAGAAACATACGGAAAAGCAAGGGTATTGGGACAAACAGTATGACTCTGATGAGGAATTCAAATGGTGGTGTTTGTTGGAAGGCAGTGTTGTGAGAACACGTGTTTCTTGAAGAGGACAAGAGATGATATTCCTTGAAGGAGATTTCCTGAAGCTGATGGAATGTGAGTTTTCAAAGCATGTCAAAATGAATTTCTACCCATAAGAGACCGAATTCCATCCTCTCACATTTTAATAATAAGTATGTTGTGAAACACACACAGACCTCTTATCCTTCTGTATTTTCATGTGTGTGTGCAAGTGAATGTGTTAATGTGTGTGTGGTCTGTGGGTGTATCACACAACACTTATGAATAAATTTCGAGTGATATGAATTCAGTCTCTTATGAGTAGCAATTAAAATTGAGATACCTTGAAAACTCAGTTTCCATCACTTTCAGGAAAATCTTCTGCAAGGAATGTCATCTCTTGTCCTCTTTGAGAAATAGGTGTTCTCACAAAACTGTCTTCAAACAAACACCATTATTTGAGTTCCTCAGTAGAGTCGTACTGTTTGTCCCAATACCCTTACTTTTTCGTAGGTTTCTTGATTGTCATGAGGGAGTGAAATCGTCTGTTTGTTGTCTTTCTGAGGATGATACATGTGACAAAGCCCAATGCTCTCCGCAACACTGTCATATGAGACAAGTGGAAGAATTCATTCTTGCTTATGTCTCAGTACGAATTTGCAGTGACATGGAGGACTTTGAGATGGTAGTAGTGTCTAATAACCTCGTGCTTGTCTTCAGCCATGAAGGCAACAGGAAGATGACCACAACAACTGCAATGGGGTCAAATTTTACCTGAAGCCTACAAGGTAAACTCCACAGCGAAAGAGAACAAAAGTTGCAGAGATGAGGGGAGAAGGTTGGAGACATAGCTCAGGGATGATTTGTTTGGTTTGTGGGTCAGAGAGCCGTGAGCGCATGCAGAGGGTAAAGGCACAGGAGAGCAGGGCACATTGAGAACCCACAAGGACCTGTCTCCCAGTGCCCTTGACTGTGACAGGCAGAGGGTCTGAAAGGCACGAGTCCCTGACAACACAAGTCTTGAGGGCTGGAGTTTTCAGCTCAACAGGCTTGGCAGACATCGACTCAAAAGAACACCGTCCTTTTCCCTCATATGTCAACAACAAGCAAGCAGGTGCAGGAGCCTGGAGACAATGATCAGAGACAATATCAGGAGACGCAGTGGGAAGATGGTGAGTCCTGGGAGTGCATCCGTGAAATGCAGTGTTTGTGGAGATGTCTCAAATGGGGACATATAAATTTTGGGCTCTCGCACTAGCAGCATCAAGACAGAGCTACTGGCCAAGAGAGGTAGTTGATGACATTGGATTCCTACCCTGCCAACACGAAATCCCAACCTTGGAACACTTGGAGGACTGCTTTCCTCAGTCCATGATACTTTGTCTAGGAGAAAAGACTCTCCCATAGGGGATGAGAAGAAAGCATTGACCACATGTTTTTCTCTGAACACAGCATTCTGCAGCCCTGCGTTCTGTTGAGTTGATGATTCCAGGGTCTTGGCATTGACTCCTGTAGGTCTCTGATCAGGGGCAAGTAAGATTCTCCATCTCCAGCTCCACCCCCTGATTGGGATCTCTCTGCCTCTCTGTCCAATATGTGCATGCACAACGTTGGACAAGAAAACAGAGACAAAACCAGTGCACAATAATTGAATGTGGCCAGAGGATGTTTTATTGAATTTGGGCCTAGGTTCCTATGGAGGGCAACCAGGTACAGAGATCCTCCCACCATCCTAAAATGCCCGACCTTCACTCGGATTTCCCTTGTTGGTTCTCCTGTTCTATGTTCCTGGATCTCCTAAATAACCTGCAGCATCCACTGTCGCGCTGTACTGACCCATTGTTGACACAGTGTGCATCCTCTCGGGCTCCATTGGAACATGCCCATCTTCCGCCAGAGGCACTGTTTGCTTATAACATGAAACCATGTGGAAATTGTCATGAGAGGATGAAGGCAGGCTTGTGCTGCCATATCTCCATGCAGTACCACAGAGGGTAGCTGCTCCACCCTGAGGGAGTGCTCCAGGTTCTTCGATTCGAAACCTCTTCAATTGTCCTTTTGGACATACAGGTTGTCTTCCTGAAACGGGCACAGAAGTCTTTCAGATGGCTTCACTTGCACTATGGGTCTCTTCCAACAAGCTCTCCGTTGGTTCCTGTGGACCCCAAGAACATGAGTCTATCCTGGACCTAAGGTTTTAGGGTGTAGAGTCTGCCTTTGATGCATGGTCATTTTGGAGATTGGGAGTCCTTGTTGGCACCATTTCTGGAGACGCTTGAGGTACTTGTGTCCTCGCTGTGGAAGACACCAAACATGTCTTTGGCACAGTTGCGGGGTTCACTTTGAGCTTTCCTTGCATGGCCATTTTCCTCTTCAGAGCTCTGTGATTGGGTGGGAGGGCTTCACCCTTGTGCAGGGCTCGCATTTCCTCCCTTGAGCCTATGCTTCCAGTCTGATTGTTCCTTGGCCTGTCGTGGCTAAGATGGAATGAGGGATTTGTGCCTTTCTTCGAATTTCAGAGGGCTGGTGCTGACACTCACGACCAAACACTACGAATTGGGCCATGGAGAAGGTGACACCGACTCGCATCGCAAAATGCCTTTGTGAGAGACCCAGGCAGCTTCAGTGATTTGGGATAGCTTGGGGTCTTCTTGGCCCACCCATATTACTCCAGCCAAGTGTAGTGATCAGGCATGGGTTGATGACTAGTGGTTGCTATGACCTCAAAGCTTTGTCACATCCCAGATGCTGGCTTCACTGATGCAGCTGTCCTTTTATGATAATATTAGTGTCCTATGGCTTTAGTTAGTAAGTCCCGGGAAGGACAGAACAAGATCCCTCTGATCCTGGTCAAGAACTCAGCTTGTCTTGTGGGTGTATGTCCCAATTCCCTTTTCTAGACACAAAGAAGATTGAAAATGACATTCAGTATACCTGACTTTAGGCCAACATATCCCGGAGACAGCAGGGTCACTTATTTCCACTAAAATTACTAGAGATCAAGAAATAGTGAGGCCTCGCGAGAATGAGCAGCTCACCATGGGGATTGTCATCCTGTGGGTGAAAGCGTTCTTTGTCAGTGTCTTTGCCTATTGGTCAGTGTTGACTAAGGGACGGAAAGTCCCTTTTCGAGAAGAAAGGTGAGGGCATCGATATATGGTGCTGCCTGTGGCCTCGTCTCCTAGTGTCTGAAACACGCAGCTCAGGGATTAGGCCTCTGTCTACCTGGCTTTCCCTAAAACACATTTGCAAAGTGTTCGAGTAGAGTGACATTCTGCATCAGAGCTAACTCTTAAGGAAGAGGCCTGGACCGCACCCGTTGTCATCATTAGTTAACTGTACTTGTTGTGGTAACGGTTATAGACATGTTGACCAAGTCTCTTTAGTCAGAAGGAAAGGGACGGCCTATACCGAAGGCTTTAAGGCCCATTCAAGCAGACCTTTGGAGTGAGCCGCAATGCCCTTGCAAGAACTAGTGGATCAGGAAGTTTGGGTCCATTTCGGCACCACAGTATAACTCAACCTTCTAAGTGAATGAACCCTTGGACCTTGCAATGACATGAAGGCCCCATGCCTGGCTGATGAGAAATGGAAAAGGCAAGCAGAGAAAGGGAAATATCATAAGGCTTCCCAATATGTGATTTCCAATTTGAAAGTGATATCTTCCTGTTTACATACCTTCATGATCATAAGAGAACAGGATAGGTTTTGACTTCTCTTCCATGAATTACCACTGGATTTGGATTCGAGCTCATGACCTGGGATAGACAAGGTTAGGTGTGTCATGGGAAGAACATATCTTATTGTCCTCTGAGACACAATCGTACTTATTGATCCTCAAAGTTCAGTTGTGTTGAGAGTGCATGTGGACGTCTTTTATTCCTTATCTCCTTCCCATCCAGATCTTCTGTCCTGTGCTTATCATGGATATCATATTTCCAAACAGTATTGGAGGAAAGTCACGATCTCTCTTCCTGTCTGTTCATAGGCTTCCAACGTTTAGATACACCCTTGTTCGTGGTGTATATGTTGGCAATTCTTCCAGGTTTCTGTTATTTTGATGCTCCATCAAGACAAAACCCCTCCGCTAATCTTTTGTCTCTCAAAGGCATAAAATCACTCTCGCTGACTAGGTACAAACACTTTGGCTCTCTTCTCCTTGGGAATAGCATAACCTAAGTCTTCTCAATTTCTTCACTTGCAAGCTATGAGTATCTTTATAGTCGAAGAAAATCTCCTATGGGCAACAGAAGGTCGAGCTTTTTTAATATATGTGTTTGCTTGTGGATCTTTTCTACCTTTTTGTTTTGTTTTGTTTTGTTTTGGAATTTCAACCACTCCTACCAACTGTTTGTATTGATGGTAGACATTAGTCCTGAATACCGAATGAATTATTGATAGGTAATAGTTGACTTTCTCATTTCAGTTGGCTTCTCAATTGGATTCTATTATCCTTTCCCCTTTATGGTATTTTCTTTGCGGTTGCTTCATTAGTACGATTCCTCACTTCCTCCCCCTCTTTTGCATGTCTTTTGTTTTTGTGTGTTCTTGTGAGTGCATGTGCATGTTTTAATGTGTGTTGGTCTGTGTATGTTTCACAAAACAGTTATTATTAAAATATTGGTGGCAGGAATTCGGTCTTTTATGGGTAGCAATTCAATTTGACATGCTTTGAAAACAGACATTCCATCCGTTTCAGGAAAATCTTCTGCAAGGAATGTCATCTCTTGTCCTCTTCGAGAAACACGTGTTCTCACAAAACTGCCTTCAAACAAACACCAGCATTTGAGTTCCTCTTAGAGTCGTACTGTTTGTTCCAATACCCTTGCTTTTTCATATGTTTCTTGACTGTCATGAGGGAGTAAAATCTTCTGTTTGTTGTCTTTCTGAGAATGATAGATGTGACGAAGCACAATGCTCTCCCCAACACTGCCATATGAGACAAGTGGAAGAATTCATTCTTGCTTATGTCTCAGTACGAATTTGCAGTGACATGTAGGATAGTGAAATGGTAGTAGTGTCTAATATCTTTATGCTTGTATAAAGGAAGGCAACAGGAAGATGACAACAACAATGGCAATGGGGTGGAAATTGACCTGAATCCTACAAGGTAAACTCCACAGCGAAAGAATACGGAAGTCGCAGAGATGATGGGAGAATTTGGAGACATGGCTCAGGTCAGGGGAGATTTGGTTGGTTCGTGGATCAGAGGGCCTTGAGGACAAAGGCACAGGAGACAAGACACACTGGGAAACCACAAAAAACCTGTTTACAATTGCGTTGGCTGTGACATGCAGAGGGTCTGGAGGGCACGACTTCTTGACAACACAAGTCTTCAGGGCTGGAGTTCTCACATCAGTAGGCTTGTGAGACATCGACTCGAAAGAGCACTGTCTTTTCCCTGAATAGATAAGGCAGAATGATGTAACATGAAATTGAGCTTAGTGAATCTCGACGGAATTGAAAGAGGTACCTCTTGTTGGAGAATTAAGAGTGAGAGAAAGAAAAGAGCCCTGAACGTAGATTGGAGAAATTGAAAACGACCCTCATCTGGGAGCAGAGACAGAGGTCAGAATCAGGGGCACCGAGGACTACCATCACCTTCCAAAGAAGCAGAGCACCAAAAGACATAGTGCCATTCCCCTTAGAAAATCTAGGCATGGAGATATTCTCTTTATGCAAATAGGCATTGGAGAATAGTTTGTTCATAGCCCAGTCACTGACTTCAAGAGGAAAAGCTATACCAGCTCTCGAAGCAGGCCGGATAGCTCAAGCAACACCAGCCAAAGCCAAAATCTTTATCCCCTGCATTTCTCAACAATGACAGAGCAGCATTTCTTGTCTAGAACCAGGAAGTATTCAGAAGTCAATGGTTGTGTCCCGGGTTGTGTCCATCAGTTCAGAGGCTGCCTTCATATCAACTCATGATTCCTGGGTCTAGGCATTGAATCTGGTTTCAAGTAAGCTTCTCCCTCTCCAGCTCCAACCCCTGACTGGGATGTCTATGCCTTTCTGACCAATACGTGCATGCACATCATTGGAAAATATAACAAAACAAACCAGGGCACAATAATTAACTGAGGCCTGAGGATGTTTTATTGAATTTTGACCTAGCTTCCTATGGAGGGCAGCCAGGTACAGAGAGCCTCCCACCATCCTAAAATGCCCGACCTTCCCTCAGAGCTCCTTGTTCATTCTCCTGTTCTTTGTCATCCTGGATCTCCTCACAAACCTGCAGCATCTGATGTCTGTCGTGCTGTACTGACCCCGTGTTGACACTTTGTGCATCCTCTCGGGGTTCCATTTGAACATGCCCATCTTCCGCAGGAGGCACTGTTTGCTTATCGCAAGAAGCCAATGGGGGATGGTCATGAGAGGTAAAGGCAGGCTGGTGCTGCCACATCTCCATGCAGTTCCACAAAGTGTAGCTGCTCCACTCTGAGGGGGTGCTCCAGGTTCTTCCACATTCGAAACCTCTTCAATGTGTCCTTTTGGACATACAAGTTGTCTTCCTGAAACGGGCATGTAAGTCTTTCAGATGGCTTCACTTGGGCTATGGGTCTCTTCCAACATGCTCTCCGTTGGCTCCTGTGGACTCCAAGTACATGAGTCCATCCTGGACCTATGGTTCTATGCTGTATATTCTGCCTTGGATGCATGGTTTTGGAAGATTGGCGTGCCTTTTTGGCACCGTTTCTGGATACGCTAGAGGTACTCGTGTCCTCGCTGTGGAGGAATCTAAACATGCCTTTGGCTCGGTTGTGGGGGTTCACTTTGAGCTTTCCTTGGGTGGCCCTTTTCCTGTTCAGAAGCTCCGAATTTGGGTGTAAAGTCCTCACCCTTGCACAGGGCTCGGATTTCCTTCCCTGAGCTTTTGCTGGTGGTATGATTGTTTCTTGGTCTTTCATGGCTAAGATGGAATGAAGGATGCTTGCCTTTCTCTGGAGTCCAGAGGGTTGGTGCTGACAGTCACGACCACACACTACGAATAGGGCCATGGAGAATGTGACACCGACTCACTTCGCAAAATTCCTTGGTGAGAGACCCAGGCGGCTCCAGTGGTTAGGGACGGCTTGAGGTCCACTTGGCGCACCTATGAATACTCAAGCCACGTGTCGTAATCAGGCATGGGTTGATGAGTAGTGGTTGCTATGAGCTCAAAGCTTTGTGACATCACAGATGCTGGCTTCACTGAAGCACCTGTCCCTCTCCCATGACCTTGGTGTCCTATGGCTTATGTCAGAAGCCCCCCAACAAGGACAGAACAAGAACCTCTGAGCCTGAACAAGAACTCAGGTTGTCTTGTGGGATAATGTCCCACTTCCCCTTTCTAGAGACAAAGAGGAAAGGAAATGACATTCACTATACCTTCCTTTAGGCCAACATATCCCCGGAGATGGCAAGTTGTCCTATATCCACTACAATTTCTAGAGATTTCAGGAAACGGTGAGGCCTTCTGGGTATGAGAGCTCCACGTGGGGTTTGTCATCCTGAAGGTGAGAGCTTCCTTTGTCAGCAACGTTAGCGTATGGGTCAGTGATGAAAGGGACGGAAAGTCCCTTTCTGAGGACAAAGGTGAGGGCATCGATATATGGTGCCATCTGTGGCCTCGTCTCCTAGTGTTCTGAAACATACGGCTAAGGGATTTGTCCTCTGTCTACCCGGCTTTCACTTAAAAAATTTTGCATAGTCTTCGAGGAGAATGTCTTTCTGCATCAGAGCTAACTCTTAAGGAAGAGGCCTTGACCGCACACATCGTCATCATTAGTTAACTGAACTTGTTGTGGTAACGGGTATAGACATGTTGACCAAGACTCTTTAGTCACAAGGAAAGGGACGGCCTATACTGACGGCTTGCAAGGCCCATTTGAGCAGACCTTTGGAGTGAGCCACAATGCCCTTGCGAGGACTAGTGTATCAGGAAGTTTGGGTCCATTTAGGCACCACAGTATTTCTCTGCCGTCGAAGGGAATGAACCCCTGGACCTTGACTTGACATGAATGTCCCATGCCCTGCTGATGGGAAATGTAAAGGCAAGCCGACAAAGGGAAATATCATATGGCTTCCCACAATATGTGCCTCGGGAGGAATACCTTGGCCCTAGTAAAGGAAGGGAATACTGAAGGGCAAGAAGTCAGAGAAGGAGCCCAACCAGGAGTGACTCAGGACTCTGAGAATCCAGCTGAGGGTTACCGAGGAATCGTACCAATGAAGCAACCCCAAAGAAAATACAATTAAGGGGAAAGGCAAATAGAATCCAATGATAAGCCAACCGACATGAGAAAGTGAACTATTACCTACCAATAATTCCTTCAGTATTCAGGACTAAAGTCTCCCATCAATACAACAGTTTGTAGCAGTGTTTGAAATTAAAAAAAAAATGGTAGAAAAGTTCCATAAGAAAACAACAAATATTAAACAAGATCGACCTTCTGTTGCCCATAGGAGATTTCCTTCGACTATAAAGATATGCAAAGCTTTCAGGAAAAGAAGTTGGGAGGACCCAGGATATGGTCTTGTCAGGAGAACACGGCCAAAGTGTTTGTGCCTGAATAAGCGAGAATGATTTTATGCCTTCGGGAGACAAAAGATTAGCGGAAGGTTTTTTGTCTTGATGGAGCATCAAAACAAAGAAACCTGGAGGAATTGCCAACCTATACACCACGAACAAGGGTGTATTTAAACGTTCTAAGCCCATGAACACAGAGGAAGGGAGATGGCGACTTTTATCCAATACTGTTGTTAACTATGATATCCACGTTAAGCACAGGACAGATCATCAGGATGGGAAGGTGCTAATGATGTCCACATGGGCTCTTGACACCACCTGAGCTTTGGGGATCCATGAGAAATATTGCATCTCTGAGGACAACAAGATAAGTTCTTCCCAGTGGCAGACCTATCTTTTTCTATCGCAGGTCATGATCTCAAGTCCAAATCCAGTCATAATTCATGGAAGAGAAATCAAAACCTATCCTGGACACTTATGTTCATGAAGGTATAAAAACGGGAATATCAGTTTCAAATTGGAAATATAGCCATACCTAAAGCTTGGAAAACAAAACACACTCAAAACTAGCAATGAATGCAAAAAAGAAAATCAAAGGAAAAGAAGAAAGAGCCATGAACAAAGGAATGTCAAGAAACTTATGGTATGATGCCAAAACATTTTATGGGAAAACCATATAGTGTTAAATGCATGCATTTCAAAATTTAAAAACACCGATATAGAGAGCCACCTAACTGGACGATTGAAGGAACGGAATGAAGAAAAACCGAACACCAGAGTTAACAGAAAAATACAAATCATACATGTGATTATCAAATTAAGGAAATACAAACAAACCAAGAGGAAAAAAATCAGGAGATCTCACAATTCTGTTTTTTAAACATGAACAAACCGCAGAAGACATTACTGGAAAAAAAAAAAAAAAAAAAAAAACAGGGAGAGAAGCACAAAACTGACAGTATGGAACCACATGACAACATGTCAAAGGAAAAAAAGAATAACCTAAGAGGCACATCCACACATTTATGCTAGCAAATCCAAGAACTGAGATAAAAGGATAAATTCCCAGACACATAAAAACTCCCAAGATTAGGTCAGGAAACCTACAAAATCTCAGCTCTCTAGTATTGACTGAAGCGTTTGAAGAAGTAATCCAACACCTGCCAACACACAGAAGGCTAGGTCTAGGGCATTCTCCTGGGCCACTCTTCTAGGTATTGATCGAAGGCATTGTCATGTCCTCTCAAGGATTCCAGAGATGGAAGAAGCGGGTAGACTCTTATTTACAAGGATAAAAACCCAATTCAGAGAAGGACATTTTGGAAACCAATCCCATGTCATTTCAATAAGGAAAGATAATAAAAAATATCATTCTTTCCTTTTCGCCCAGTGAATACCTTTGGTTTTGAGAGGGCCAGATTGTTTTCCTCCGAATTTATATTGTTGTTGTTGCTGTTCTGCCTGCCTATCATCCATCATCCAATTTTGACAGAGTATTCATGGATGCTTTAGTTGCATGTACGTCCTAATATATGCCACAACTCCTGAACACTATTAAGCAGTTCTCATTTCTGTAACCCTCAGCTTGGTTCTCAAATCCTGAGTCACTCCTGGTGGGTCTCCATTGCGAACTTCTTCCCCTTCAGTTTTCCCTTCCTTTACTAAGGGCCAAGGTATTCCTCCAGAGGCACATATTCTGGGAAGCCATATGATATTTCCCTTTGTCTGCTTGCCTTTACATTTCCCAACAGCCAGGCATGGGACTTTCATATCAAGGCATGATCCAGGGGCTCATTCTCTTCGACAGCTTAGGAATACTGTGGTGCCAAAATGGACCCAAACTTCCTGATCCACTAGACCTTGCCAGGGCATGCAACTCACTCCAAAGGTCTGCTCAAATGGGCCTTGCAAGTCGTCGGTATAGGCAGTCCCATTCCTTTTGACTAAAGAGAGTTGGTCAACATGTTTATACCCCTTACTGCAACAAGTACAGTTAAATAATGATGACAACAGGTACGGTCCAGGCCTCTTCCTTAAGTGTTAGCTCTGATGCAGAATATCACTCTCCTCGAAGACTTTGCAAAGGTTTTTAAGTGAAAGCCAGGTAGACAGAGGCTTCATTCCTTAGCCGCGTATTTCAGAACACTAGGAGACGAGGCCACAGACGGCACCATATATCGATGCCCTCATTTTTTTCCTCGAAAAGGGACTTTCTCTCCCTTAGTCATCACTGAACAAAGGAAAAAACGCTGACAAAGGACACTATCACCCACAGGATGACAAAACCCACGGAGAGCTGCTCATACCTGCGAGGCCTCACTGTTTCTTTAGATCTCTAGAAATTGTACTGGAAATAGGACACCTTGCCGTCTCCGGGAATATGTTGCCCTAAAGGAAGGTATACTAAATGTCATTTTCTTTCCTCTTTTTCTATAGAAAGGGGAAGTGGGACATAACCCCTTAGGACAACCTGATTTCCTGATCAGGATCAGAGGGCTTTGTACTGACTTTCTTGGGGCTTCCTACCTAAAGCCATAAGACACCAAGGTCATGGGAGAGGGACAGCTGCTTCAGTGAAGGCAGCATCTTTGATGTCACAAAGCTTTGAGGTCATAGAAACCACTCCTCATCAACACACGCCTAATCACTCCACTGGCTGGAGTAGTCATGGGTGGTAAAAGAAAACCCCAAGCTGTCCCAAACTTCTGGAGCCACCTGGGTATCTCATCAAGGCAGTTTGAGAACCAAGTCGGTGTCACCTATTCCATGGCCCAATTCGTAGTGTTCGGTTGTGAGTGTCAGCACCAGTTCTACGGACTCTGGAGAAAGGCAAGCATCCCTCATTTCATCTTAGCCAGAACAGGCCAAGAAACAATCTGACCGGAAGCATAGCCACAAGGGAGGATATCCTAGCCATGCACAAGGATGAGCCCCTCCCACCAAATCTCGGAGCTCCTGAACAGGAAAAGGGCCACCCAAGGAAGCTCAAAGTTAACCCCCGCACCCGTGCCAAAGACATGTCTGGATTCTTCCACAGCGAGGACACGAGTAGGTCGAGCGTCTCCAGAAACGTTGCCAACAAGGCCTCCCAAACTTCAAAATGACCATGCATCCAAGGCAGTCTCTAGACACTAGAACCTTAGGTCCAGGATGGACTCATGTACTTGGAGTCCACAGGAGCCAACGGAGAACATGTTGGAATGCACCCATAGCCCAAGTGAAGCCATCTGAAACTTTTTTGTGCCCATTTCTCGAAGACAACCTGTATGTCAAAGGACAATTGAAATGGATTCGAATGTGGGAGAACCTCGTTCATTCCCTGAGGGTGGAGCATCTACCCTCTGTGGAACTGCATGGAGATGTGACAGCAGAAGCCTATCTTCACCCTCTCATGACCATCCTCCAAATGGTTTCATGCGATAAGCAAACAGTGCCTCTTTTGTAAGATAGGCATGTTCCAATGGAGCCGCGGAAGGATGCACAATGTGTCAACAAGGGTTCAGTACAGCGTGACAGACAGTGGATGCTGCAGGTTGGTGAGGAGATCCAGGAAGACAAAGAACAAGAGAATGAACGAGGGAGCTCCGAGTGAAGGTCGGGCATTTTAGGAGGTGGAATATTCTCTGTACGTGGCTGCCCTCAATAGGAACTTTGGTCCAAATTCAATAAAATCTATTCAGGCCCCAGTCAATTATTGTGCACTGCTTTTGTCTTTGTTATCTTAGCCAACAATGCACAGGCACATTGGACAGAGAGGCAGAAAGATCCCAATCAGGGGGTGGGGCTAGAGAGGGAGATGCTTACTTGCCCCTGAGCAGAGAACCTGAGAGAAGAGTCAATGCCAAGACCCTGAAATCAACACCTCAACAGAATGCAGGCCTACAGAATTCTGTGTATATAGAAGAACATGTGGTCAATGCTTTCTTCTTGTCCTCTGTGGGAGAGTCTGTACTACTTGGACTAAGCATCTTGGACTGAGGAATGCAGTCCTCCAAGTCTTCCACGGTTGGGATTTCGTGTTCCAGGGTAGGCAGACAATGTCCTCACCTACCTGTCTTGGCCAGTAGCTCTGTCTTGATGCTGCTGGTGCGAGAGCACAAAATTTATGATGTCCACATGAGACACCTCCACGAACACTGCCTTTCACGGATGCACTCCCAGGACTCACCATCTTCCCACTCCATCTCCCCATATTGAGTCTGATTATTGTCTCCAGGCTGTCTGCACCTGGTTTCTGGTTGTTGTCCTATGCAGGAAAAAGACATGTTCTTTAGATTCGATGTCTGCCAAGCCTGCTAATCTGAAAACACTAGCCGTCAAGACTTATGTTGTCAAGAACTCGTACCCTTCAGACCCTCTAAGTTCATAGGCAACAGCACTGGGAAACATGTTCCTTGTGGGTTCACAGTGTGCCCTGCCTCCTGTGCCTTTGTCCTCTGTATGGCCTCACAGCCCTCTAATCCATGAAACAACCAAATATACCCTGAGCCAATTTCTCCAACCTTCTTCCATCATCTCTATGACTTCCTTTCTCTTTCACTGTGGAGTTTACCTTATAGGCTGCAGGTCAATTTCCACCCCACTGCAGTTGTTGTGGTCATCTTCCTGTTGCCTTCATGGCTGAAGACAACCATGAAGTTATTAGACACTATTACCATCACACTTTCATCCATGTCACCGCAAATTCGTACTGAGACAAAAGCAAGAATGAATTCTTCCACTTGTCTCATATGGCAGTGTTGCGGAGAGCCTTGGGCTTCATCAATCTATCATTCTCAGAAAGACAAAAAGAGACGATTACACTCCCTCATGACAGTCAAGAAACATCAGAAGAAGCAAGGGTAATGGGACACACAGTACAACTCTTATGCAGAACTAAAATGGTGGTGTTTGTTGGAAGGCAGTTTGTGAGAACACGTGTTTCTCGAAGAGGAGAAGAGATGGCATTACTTGCAGGAGATTTTCCTGAAACTGATGGAATGTGAGTTTTCAAGGCATGTCAAATTGAATTGCTACGCATAAGAGACCAAATTCCTATCACTCGTATTTTAATAATAAGGGTTATGTGAAACACACACAGACCACACACACATTTACACATGCATATGCACACACACGAACACACAAAAGGATAAGATATGCAAAAGGTGGGGAGGAAGGGAGGAATCGTACTAATGAAGCAAATCCAAGGAAAATACCATACAGGGGAAAGGCAAATAGAATCCAAGTGAGAAGCCAACCGAAATGAGAAAGTTAGGTACTACCTATCAATAATTCATTTAGTATTCAGGACCAAAGACTTCTGTCAATACAAACACTTTGGAGGAGTGGGTGAAATTCAAAAACAAACAAAAAAAGCTAGAGAAGATCCATAAGAAAAAAACAAATATTAAACAAGCTCGTCCTTCTGTTGACCGTAGGAGATTTCCTTCGACTATAAAGATACTCATAGCTTTCAAGTGAAGAAATTGGGAAGACGTATGTTATGTTCTTGCCAAGGAGAAGATAGCCAAAGTGTTTGTGCCTAAGTAGGCGAGAGTGATTTTATGCCTTTGAGAGACAAAAGATAAGCGGAGGTTGTTTTGTCTTGATGGAGCATCAAAACAACAGAAACCTAGAAGAATTGCCAACATATACACCAGGAACAAGGCTGTATCTAAACGTTGGAAGCCTATGAACAGAGAATGAGGGAAATGGCGACTTTAATCCAATACTGTTGAGAACTATGATAACCACGTTAAGCACAGGAAAGATCCTCTGAATAGGAAGGTGCTAAGAAATAACAGACGTCCACATGGGCTCTCGAGACCACCTGACCTTTGGGTATCCGTGAGTAAGATTGTGTCTCTGAGGACAATAAGATATGTTCTTCCCAGTGGCAGACCTAACTTTGTCTATCACAGGTCATGAGCTCGAGTCCAAATCCAGTCGTAATTCATGGAAGAGAAGTCAAAACCTATCGTGTGCACTTATGATCACAAAGGTATGAAAACAGGAAGATATCACTTTCAAATTGGAAATACAGCCAGACACTAAAAGTTGGAAAACACAACACACTCACAAACTAGCAATGAATGCAAGAAAGATAATCCAAAGCAAAAGCAGAAAGAGCTATGAACAAAGGAATGTCAAGAAACATAAGGGATGATGCCAAAACATTTTATAGGGAAACCTTATAGGGTTAAATGCATGCATTTCCAAAATTACAAACACCGATAAAGAAGCCCACCTAACTGGATGACTGAAGGAACAAGATGAAGAAAATTGAACTCCAAAATTAACAGAAAAATTGAAATCACACATGTGATTATCAAAATTAAGGAAATACAAACAAACCAATAGGAAAAAAAAATCAGGAGATCTCACACTTCAGTTTTGACAACACGAACAAACCGCAGAAGCCATTACTGGGATAAAACAGGGAGACAAGCACACAGCTGCAAGTATGAAATCACATGAAAACTGGTAGCAAGGAAAAAAAAAAAAAACCCTAAGAGGCACATCCACACATTTATGCTAGCAATCCCAGAAATGAGAGAAAAGGATAAATATTCAGAAACATAGAAACTCCCAAGATTATGTCAGGAAAACTACAAATACTCAGCTCTCTAGTATTGACTGAAGCGTTTGAAGCGGTAATCCAACACCTGCCAACACACAGAAGGCCAGGTCCAAGTCATTTTCCTGGGCGACTCTTCTAAGTATTTAGGAAGGCGTTGTAATTTCCTCTCATAGATTCCAGAGATGGTAAAGGCGCGTAGACTCAAATCACAAGGATAAGGACCCAATTCAGATAAGGACATTTTAGTAAAGCAATCCCATGTAATTTCAATAAGGAAAGATAATAAAAAATATAATTCTTTCCTTTTCTCCCTGTGACTTACTTTGGTTTTGAGACGGGCAGAATGTTTTCCTCTGATTTTTGTTGTTGTTGCTCTTCTGTTGAGAAAGCCTTCCTATCATCCATCATCCATTACTGACAGAGTATTCACGGATGCTAGTTACATATATGTCCTAGTTCTCCTCCTAATATATCCCACAACTCCTGAACACCCCTTAAGCAGTTCTCTTTTCTGTAACCCTCAACTTGGTTCTCAGAGTCCTGAGTCACTCCTGGCAGGTCTCCTTCTCTGAATTCTTGCTTTTCAGTTTTCCCTTCCTTTATTAAGGGACAAGGTATTCCTCCCGTGGGAAGCCATATGATATTTCCTTTGTCTGCTTGCCTTTTCCATTTCCCATCAGCCAGTCATGGGACATTCATGTCAACTCAAGGTCGAGTGGTTCATTCACTTCGATGGCTGAGGAATACTGTGGTACCGAAATGGACTCAAACTTCCTGATACACTAGTCCTTGCAAGGGCATTGTGGCTCACTCCAAAGGTCTGTTCGAATGGGCATTGCAAGCCATCGGTATAGGCCATCCCTTTCCTTCTGACTAAAGAGACTTGGTCAACATGGCTATACGCATTACAACAACAAGTACAGTTAACTAATGATGACAATGGGTGCGGTCCAGGCCTCTTCCTTAAATGTTAGCTCTGAGCAGAATATCACCCTCGTCGCAGACTTTGCAAAGTGCATTAAGCGAAAGCCAGGTAGACAGAGGCCTAATCCCTTAGCAGCGTGTTTCAGAGCACTAGGAGATGAGGCCACATATGGCACCATATATCGATGCCCTCACCTTTTCCCTTGAAAAGGGATTTTCCGTCCCTTAGTCATCTCTGACCCATAGGCAAAAGACTCTGAAAAAGGATGCTCTCACCCACAGGATGACAAACCCCACGGAGAGTTGCTCATACCCATGAGTCCTCACCGTTTCTTGAGATCTCTAGAAATTGTAGTTGAACTAGGATAGTTTAACGTCTCCGCGGAAATGGTGGCCTAAATGAAGGTATACTGAAAGTCATTTCATTCCTCTTTGTCTCTAGAAAGGTGAAGTGCGACATTATCCCACAAGACACCCTGAGTTCTTGTTCAGGCTCAGAGGGCTGTTGTTCTGTCCTTCCTGGGGCTTCCTACCTAAAGCCATAGGACACCAAGTTCATGGGAGAGGGACAGCTGCTTCAGTGAATCCAGCATCTGTGATGTTACAAAGCTTTGAGGTCGTAGCAACCACTCCTCATCAACCCTTGCCAGATAAGTACACTTGTCTATAGAAGTCATGGGTGGTCAAGAGGACCAGAAGCCTTCCCAAACCACTGCAGACGCCTGGGTCTCACACCAAGGCAGATTGCGAAGTGTGTCAGTGTCAACTTCTCCGTGGCCCATTTCGTAGAGTTTGCTCGAGAATGTCAGCACCAGCCCTCTGGACTCCGGAAAAAGGCAAGCATCCCTCATTCCATCAGGGCCACTCAACGAAAGCTCAAAGTGAAGCCCCACAACCATGCCAAAGACATGTCTGGAGTCATTGACAGCGAGGAATGAGACCTCGAGCGTCTCCAGAAACGGTGCCAACAAGGCCTCCCAATTTTCCAAAATGACCATGCACCCAAGGCAGACTCTACACCCTAGAGCTTAGGTCCAGGATTGACTCATGTACTTGGAGTCCACAGGAGACAACGGAGAGCATGTTGGAGGAGACCCGTAGCCCAAGTGAAGCCATCTGAAAGACTTCCGTGGCCCGTTACAGGAGGACAAAATGTATGTAGAAAAGGGTGCATTGAAGAGGATTCGAATGTTGAGGAACCTTGAGCACTCCTTCAGGGTGGAGCAGCTACCCTCTGTGGAACTGCATGGAGATGTGGCAGCACAAGCCTGACTTCACCCTCTCATGACAATCCTCCAAATGGTTTCATGCGATAAGCACACAGTGCCTCTTGCAGAAGATGGGCATGTTCCTTGGAGTCCCAATAGGATGCATAATGTGTCAACAAGGGGTGAGTACAGCATGACAGACAACAGATGCTGTGATTTGTTGAGGAGATCCAGGAAGGCAAATAACAGGAGAATGAACAAGGGAGCTCCGAGCGAATGTCGGGCATTTTAGGATGGTGGGATGTTCTCTGTACCTGGATGCCCTCCATAGGAAACTAGGTCCAATTTCAATAAAACATCCTCAGGACCCAGTCAATTATTGTTCACTGATTTTGTCTTTGTTATCCTGTACAACTATGCTCATGCTCGTATTGGACAGAGAGGCAGAGAGATCCCTACCAGGGGGTGGAACTGGAGAGGGAGAAGCTTACTTGCTCCTGAGCAGAGAACCTGAGACCAGATTCGATACCAAGACCCTGGAATCATGAGTTGATCTGAAGTACGCCTCTGGTCTGATGGACACAACCTGGGACTCAACCATTGACGTCTGAGTACCTCCTGATTCTAGACAAGAGAGCTGCTCTGTCATTGTTCAAAAAGGCAGGGGATAAGGATTTTGGCTTGGGTTGGTGTTGCCTGAGCTATCTGGCCTGCTTCGAGAGCTGGTATAGCTTTTCCTCTTGAAGTCAGTGACTGGGCTATGGACAAACTATTCTCCAATGCCTATTTGCCCTAAGAGAATCCCTCTATGCCTAAAACAGGGAGACAAACACACAGCTGAAAGTATGAAACCACATGACACCTGGTAGAAAAAAAAAAAAAAAAAAAAGAATAACCAAAGAGGCACATCCACACATTTATGCTAACAAATACATGAACAGAGAGAAAAGGTTAAATTCCCAGACACATAGAAGCTTCCAAGATTAGGTAAGGAAACCTACAAAATCTCAGCTCTCTAGTAGTGACTGAGTCATTTGAAGCAGTGATCCAACACCTGCCAATACACAGAAGTCCATGTTGAAGTCATTTTCCTGGGCCACTCTTCTAAGTATATAGCAAAGGCATTGTCCTGCCTTCTCATCGATTCCAGAGATGGAAGAGGCGGGTAGACTCTAATTTACAAGGATAAAGACCCAATTCAGTTAAGGACATTTTAAGAAAAAAAATCCTATGCCATTTTAATAAGGAAAGATAAATAAAAAATAAATCTTTCCTTTTCTCCTTGTGCCATCTTTGGTTTTGAAAGGGCCAGATTATTTTCCTCTGAATTATTGTTGTTGTTGTTGCTCTTCTGTAGAGAAATCCTGCCTATCATCCATCATCCATTTTTGACAGAGTATTCACGGATACTTTAGTTGCATTACGACCTAGTGCTCATCTTAATATATGCCACAACTCCTGAACACCCGTTAGCAGTTCCCTCATTCCCTGCATGTGTCTCTTTTCTGTAACCCTCAGCTTGGTTCTCATGGTCCTGAGTCACTACAGGTGGGTCTCCTTTTCTGATATCTTCCCTTCAGTTTTCCCTTCCTTTACTAAGGGCAAAAGTATTCCTCTGGAGGCATATATTGTGGGAGGCTATATGATATTTCCCTTTGTCTGCTTGCCTTTTCGATTTCACATCAGCCAAGCATGGACATTCATGTCAAGGCAAGGTCCAGGGGTTCATTTTCGTCCACGGCTGAGTAATACTGTGCTGCCAAAATGGGCCAAACCTTCCTTATCCACTAGTCCTGCAAGAGCATTGTGGTTCACTCCAAAGGTCTGCTCAAATGGCCCTTGCAAGCCATCAATATATGCCATCCCTTTCATTCTAACTAAAGAGACTTGGTAAACATATCTATACCTGTTACCACAACAAGTACAGTTAACTAATGATAACCATGGGTGCAGTCCAGGCCTCTTCCTTAGAGATAGCTCTAATGCAGATTGTCACTCACCTCAAAGACTTTGCAAAGGGGTTTAAGGGAAAGGCAGGTAGACAGGCCCTAATCCCTATTGATATCCATGAGGCCTTACTGTGTCTTGATATCTAGAAATTGTAGTGTAAATAGGACACCTTGCCATCTCTGGGGAAATGTTAGCTTAAGGAAGGGATACTGAACGTCATATTCTTTCCTATTTGTCTAGAAAGTGGAAGAGGGACATTAACACACATGACCACCTGGGTTCTTGCTCAAGCTCAGAGGGCTCTTATTCTGTCCTTCCCGGGGCTTCTTTCCTAAAGCCATAGGACACCAAGGTCATGGGAGAGGGACAGCTGTTTCAGTGCAGCCAGCATCTGTGATGTCACAAAGCTTTGATGTCATTTCAACCACTCCTCATTAACCCACACCGCATCACAACACTTAACTAGAGTAGTCTTGGGTGGGCCAAGAGGACCCCAAGCCGTCCCAAACAGCTGGAGCCGCCTGGTCTCTCACCCAGGCAGTTTATGAAGCAAGTCGGTTTCACTTTCTCCATGGATGAATTTGCAGTGTTTGGTCGTGACTCTCAGCACCAGCCCTCTGGACTCTGGAGAAAGGCAAGAATCCCTCATTCCATCATAACCAGGATAGGCCAAGAATCAATCAGACTGTAAGCAAAGCCTCAGTGTAGGAAATCCTGGCCTTTGTAAGGGTAGGCCCTTCGACTGAATCATGGAGCTTCTGAACAGGAAGAGGGCCACCCAAGGAAAGCTCAAAGTGAACTCCCGCAACGTTGTCAGAGACATGTCTTGAGTTCAACAGGGAGTACTCGAGTACCTCGAGCGTCTCCAGAAACGGTGCCAACAGACCTCCCAAACTTCTAAAATGACAATGCATCCAAGGCAGACTCTACACCCTAAGATCCAGAATGGACTCATGTATCTGGAGTCCATAGGAGCAAAAGGAGAGCATGTGGGAAGATATTCATATCCAAAATGAAGCCCTCTGAAAGACATCCGTACCCGTTTCAGAAAGACAACATATATGAATAAAAGGACTCATTGAAGAGGATTTGGATGTGGAAGAACCTTGAGCACTCCCTTAGGGTGGAGCAGCTACCCTCTGTGGAACTGCATGGAGATGTGGTAGCACAAGCCTGCCTTCATCCTCTCATGACCATCCCCCAAATGGTTTCATGATATAAGCAAATAGTGCCTCTTGCAGAAATGGGCATGTTCTAATATAGCCAGGAGAGGATGTACAATGTGTCAACAAGGGGTCAGTAAGGCGCAACAGACAGCGGATGCTGCAGGTTGGTGAGGAGATCCAGGAATACAAAGAACAGGAGATTGAACAAGGGAGCTCCAAGAGAAGGTCGGCCATTTTTGGATGGTGAGAGGTTCTCTGTACCTGGCTACCATCCATAGGAACCTAGGTCCAAATTCAATAAAACATCCTCTGGCCCCAGTCAATTATTGTGCCTGGTTTTGTTTTTGTTTTCTTGTCAATATATGTGCATGCACGTATTGGACAGAGAGGCAGGGAGATCACAGTGAGGGGGTGGAGCTGGAGAGGGAGAAGCTTACTTGCCCATGAGCAGAGAACCTGAGAACAGTCAATGCCAAGACCCTGGAATCATGAGTTGATCTGAAGGCCGCCTCTGAACTGATGGACACAACCCGGGACCCAACTATTGACTTCCAAATACCTCCTGTTTCTAGACAAGAACTGCTGCTCTGTGATTGTTCATAAATACAGGGGATAAGGTTTTGTCTGGGCTGGTGTTGCTTGAGCTATCCGGCCTGCTTTCAGAGGTGGTATAGCTTTTCCTCTTGAAGTCTGTGACTGGGCTATGGACAAACTATTCTCCCGTGCCTATTTGCCCTAAGAGAATCCCTCCATGCCTAGATTTTCCAGAGGGAATTACACAATGTCGTTCGGCGCTCTGCTTCTGTATATGTTGATGAGAATCACCTGTGCCTCTGATTCTGGACTTTTGTTCCTGCTCCCAGATGAGGGTCATTTTCACCCCGATTTCTCCAATCCATGTTCAGCCCTCTTTTCTTTCTCTCACTCTTACTTCTCCTAGAAGAGGCACCTCTTCAATTCCTTGGAGTTGATGATACCCTAAACTCATTGTCATGTTCCATCATTTTGCCTACTTTCAAGAATTTGCTTCCTTATTTTCTAGGCTTGTTCTTCCCGGTCGCTAATTGGATCCTCTACTTCTGCCATGTTCCCGGACGTTGCATCCAGACTCCTACCAATCTTCTCTTCAGTAGCTCTTTATGTTCTTTTATATTTTCAGTTTTATCTCTGTGGTTTGAGACTCTCTGATATCTTCTATGTTTTCTGATATACAGGGAGTATCCAGGCCGCTGCTTTAAAACCACTTAGGCTTTTTATATGTAGAGATTTCACTCCGATTGCCTAGCCTGGATAATTTCTTCTCTTTTACCTTGGCATCAATTGATTCTTCCATCTTTGCCTTGGATCTCGGTCTCTGTATTCCTCTCTGTATTTGAATTTCTCATTCTGTCTTCTATCCTGAGGTTAATTTATTTATAAATGTGAGATCCCGGAGTGACCAAGGGCTGACCCTTAGGAGATTTTGGTGTGTGTGTGTGTGTGTGTGTGTGTGTGTGTGTGTGTGTGTGTGTATGGCATGCATGCCATTTGCTGTTGTGTATGTCTGAACCTTCCTTGAGACCAGTCAACTGCTAGGGCCCTACTTTCCTGACATTTGATGGGTTTTTGGTCCGGGATGAATATGCTGAGGTTTACCTCGGTGGGCTCTGGTGTGCCTGTGAAAGGAGACATTCCACCAACTCAAAAGAATGCAGGCCTGCAGAATGCTGTGTTCAGAAGAGAGCATGTGGTTAAGGCTTTTTCTCGTGCCCAATGGGAGAGTCTGTTCTCCGTGGACTAAGCATCTTGGACTGAGGAAGGCAGTCCTCCAAGTGTTCCATGGTTGGGATTTCGTTTTGGCAGGCTTGGCAGCATATGTCCTCACTGTCCTTCTTGGCCAATAGCTCTGTCTTGATGCTGCTGGTGAGAGAGCCCCAAATTTCTTATGCCCCCATTCAGTCATTTCCACAAACACTGCTTCTCATGGATGCACTGCCAGGTCCCACCATCTTCCCACTGCTTCTCCTGGTATTGTCTCTGATCATTGTCTCCAGGCTGTCTGCACCTGGTTGCTTGTTGGTTTCCTATGCAGGAAAAACGTGGTGTTCTTTCGAGCCAATGACTGCCAAGCCTGCTGATTTGAAAAATCTAGCCCTCAAGACTTGTGTTTCAAGAACTTGTGCCCTTCATATCCTATGCCTATAACAGCCAATGGCACTGCGATACAGGTTCCTTGTGGGTTCACAGTGAGCCCTGCTTTCCTGTGCCTTTGTCCTTTGAATAGTATCTCTGCCCTCTGATGTATGAACCACACAAATATCCACTGAGCCATGTCTACAACCTTCTCCCTTAGTCTCTGTGACTTCCATTCTCTTCACTGTGGAGATTACTTTATAGACTTCAGTTCATTATCCACCCCATTGCAGTTTATGTTGTCTTCTTTCTGTTGCTTTCATGGCTGAAGACAACCACGAGGTTATTAGACACTACTACCATCTCACTGTCCTCCATGTCACAGCAAATTCTTACTAACATAAGACAGAATTAATTCTTCCACGTGTCTCATGTGGCAGCATTGCGGAGACCATTGGGCTTCATCACATCTATCATTCTCAGAAAGAAAACAAACAGACTATTTGTCTCAGAAGGACAAAACCCAGAAGATTTTACTGCCTTCAAACAGTCAAGAAACATATGAAAAATCAAGTGGTATAGGAAGAAAAAATTTACTCTTATGATGCACAAAAATTTGGTGTTTGTTTGAAGGCAGTTTTGTGAGAATACGTGTTTTTCCAAGAGGAAAATAGATGATGTCCCTTGCAAAAGATGTTCCTAAATGAATGGAATGTGATTTTTCAAGGCATCTCAAATTCAGTTGCTATCCTTAAGAGACCGAATTCTTATCTCTTGAAATTTAATTATAAGTGTTATGTGAAACTCACACAGACCACACACACATTACCACTGGCACATGCACACACAACTGAACACACTCACTGATAAGACACGCAAAAGAGGGAGAGGAAGTGAGAATCACACTAAGGAAGCAACCCCAAAGAAAATACCATAAAGGGGAAAGGCAAAGAGAATCCAAGTCAGAAGCCAACCAAAATGAGAATGTGAACTACTTACCTATCAATAATTCATTCAGTAGTCAGGATTAAAGTCTCCCGACAATACAAACACTTCATAAAAGTGCTGGAAATCACCAAAAAAATAATTATAATAATAAAAAGGCAAAAAAGATCCATAAGAAAGCAAAAAATATTTAAAAGCTCGGCCTTCTGTTGACAATAGGAAATTTCCTTCGAATATAAAGATACCTATGGCTTGAAAGCGAAAATATTGGGAAGACGTAGGTTACACTATTGCCAAGGGGAAGAGAGCCAAAGTGATTGTGTCTACATCAAATGGAGCGATTTTATGCCTCCGAGAGACAAAAGATTAGCAGAAGGTGTTTTGTCTTGATGGAGCATCCAAACACCAGAAACCTGGAAGAATTGCCAACATATACACCAAAAACATGGGTTTATCTAAACGTTGGAAGCATATGAACAGAGAGGAAGGGAGATGGGGACTTTAATCCAATATTGTTGGGGGACTATATTATCCAAGTTAAGCACAGGACAGATCATCTGGATGGAAAGGTGGTAAGGATTAACAGACATTCACATTGGCTCTCTAGACCTCCTGAGCTATGGGGATACATGAGTAAGATTGCATATCTGAGGAGCATAAGATATGTTCTTCTCAAAGGCTGACCGAACTTTTTATATCACAGGTCATGAGCTGGAATCCAACTCCAGGGGTAATTAATGGAAGAGAAGTCAAAACCTATCCTGTGCACTTATGATCGTGAAGGTATGAAAACGGGAAGATATCACTTTCAAATTGGACATACAGCCAGACACTAAAAGTAGGAAAACACACGTCACGAACTAGCAATGAATGCAAGAAAGAAAATCCAAAGGAAAAGCAGAAAGAGCCATGAACAAAGGAATATCAAGAAACTTATGGGGTGATGCCCCATTTGATGGGGAAACCATCTAGGGTTAATGCGTGCATTTCCAAAAAAAAAAAAAAAAAAAAACCGCCCCCAAAAAAAAAGTAAAGCAACCTACCTCGATGCTGAAGGAACAAGAAGAAGAAGAACCAAATTCCAAAGTTAACAGAAAAAATGGAATCATACATAGAGTTATCGAAATAAAGGAAATACAAACAAACCAATAGGAAAAAAATCAGGAGATCTTACAATTCAGTGTCTTAATCATGAACAAACTGCAGAAGCCATTGCTGGGATAAAACAGGGAGACCAAGAACACAGCTGAAAGTATAAAACAACTTGAGAACTGGTAGAAAGGAAAAAAGAATAACCTAAGAGACACATCCACACATTTATGCTAGCAAATCCAAGACCGGAGAGAAGAGGATAAATTATCAGACACATAGCAACTCCCAAGATTAGGTCAGGAAACCTACAAAATCTCAGCTCTCTAGTAGTGACTGAAGCGTTTGAATCAGTAATCCAACACCTGCCAACACACAATAGGCCAGGTCAAGTCATATACCTGGGCCACTCTTCTAGGTATTGGGCGAAGGCATTGCCATGTCCTCTCATGGATTCCAGAGATGGAAGAGGCGGGTACACTATAAGTCACAAGGATAAAGACACAATTCAGGGAAAGACATTTTAGTAAAGCAATCCCATGTCATTTCAATAAGGAAAGATAATAAACAATATAATGCTTTCCTTTTCTCCCTGTGACTTCCTTTGGTTTTGAAAGGGCCAGATAGTTGTCCTCTGAAGTTTTTGTTGTTGTTGTTGCTGTCCTGTTGAGAAAGCCCACCTATCATCCATCATCCGTTTTTGACAGAGTATTCACGGACGCTTTAGTTGCATGTACGTCCTAGTGCTCCTCCTAATATATGCCACAACTCCTGAACACCATTAGGCAGTTCTCATCTCTGTAACCCTCAGCTTTGTTCTCAGAGTCCTGAGTCACTCCTGGTGGGTCTCCTTCTCTGATTTCTTGCCCTTCAGTTTTCCCTTCCTTTACGAAGGGACAAGGCATTCCTCCCGAGGCACATATTGTGGGAAACCATATGATATTTCCCTTTGTTTGCTTGCTTTTTCCATTTCCCATCAGCAGGGCATGGGACATTCATGTCAAGGCAAGGTCCAGGGGTTCATTTTCTTTGAAGGCTGAGGAATACTGTGTTGCCAAAATGGACCAAACATTCCTTATCCACTAGTCCTTGTAAGGGCATTGCAGCTCACTCCAAAGGTCTACTCGAATGTGCCTTGCAAGTCGTCGGTATAGGCCGTCCCTTTCATTCTGACTAAAGAGACCTGGTCTGCGTGTCTATACCCATTACCACAGCAAATATAGTTAACTAATGATGACAATGGGTGCAGTCCAGGCCTCTCCCTTAAGAGTTAGCTGTGATGCCGAAGGTCACTCTCCTCGAAGACTTTGCAAAGTTGATTAAGGGAAAACCAGGGAGACAGAGCCATAATCCCTGGCCCTGGATTTCAGAACACTAGGAGATGAGGCCACAGACAGCACCGTATATCAAAGCCCTCACCTTTTTCCTCAAAAAGGGACTTTCCAACCTTACTCATCACTGACCCATAGGCAAAAGACGCTGACAAAGGATGCTCTCACCCACAGGATGACAAAACCCATGGAGAGCTGTTGATACATACGAAGTCTCCTGTGTCTTGAGCTCTCTAGAAATTTTAGTGGAAATACGACACCTTTCTGTATCTGGGGAAATATTGGCTTAAAGGAAGGTATACTGAATGTCATTTTCTTTCCTCTTAGTCTGGAAAGGGGAAGTGGGACATTAACCCCCAAGACAACCTGGGTATTTCATCAGACTCAGAAGGCTCTTGTTCTGTCCTTCCTGGGGCTTCCTACCTAAAGCCATAGGACACCAAAGTCATTGGAGAGGGACAGCTGCTTCAGTGAATCCAGCATCTGTGATGTTACAAAGCTTTGAGGTCATAGAAACCACTCCTTATCAACCCACGCCTGATAACTACACTTGGCTGGAGTAGTCATGGGTGGGACAAGAGGACACCAAGCCGTCCTAAATTGCTGGAGCTGCTTGTGTCTCAAATCAAGGCAGTTTGCGAAGCAAGTTGGTGTCATCTTCTCCATGGCCCAGTTCGTAGTGTTTGGTCGTGACTGCCAGCTTCAGTCCTCTGGACTACAGAGAAAGGCAAGCATCCTCCATTCCATCTTAACCACGACAGGCCAAGAAACAATGAGGCCTCAAGCAAAGCCTCAGGGGAGGAAATCTGAGCCCTGCACAAGGGTCAGGCCATCCCACCCTATCACGGTGTTTCTGATCAGGAAAATGGCCACACAAGGAGAGCTCCAAATGAACCCCCGCAACCGTGCCAAAGACATGTCTGGAGTCTTCCACAGCGAGGACACGAGTACCACGAGCATCTCCAGAAATGGTGCCAACATGGCCTCCCAATATTCAAAAAGGCCATGCATCAAGGCAGACTCTACACACTTAACCTTAGGTCCAGGATGGAATCATGTACTTGGAGTCCACAGGAGCAAACGGAGAGCATGGTGGAAGAGACCCAAAGCCCAAGTGAAGCCATCTGAAAGACTTCCTAGCCATTTCAGGAAGACAACTTTTATGTTCAAAAGGACGCATTGAAGAGGATTCTAATGTGGAAGAACCTTGAGCTCTCCCTCAGGTTGGAGCAGCTACCCTCCTAGGAACTGCATGGAAATGTGGCAGCACAAACCTTCCTTCACCCTCTCATAATCATCCCCCTAATTGTTTCATGAGATAAGCAAACAGTGCCTCTTGTGGAAGATGGGCATGTTCTAATGGAGCCCCGAGAAGATGCACAATTATCATCAAGGGGTCAGTACAGCGTGACAGACAGCAGATGCTTCAGGTTTGTGGGATATCCAGGGAGACAAAAAACAGTAGAATAAATGAGGGAGTTCGATGCAACGGTTGGGCATTTTAGGATGGTGAGAGGTTCTCTGTACCTGGCTGCCCTCCACAGGAACCTAGGTCCAAATTCAAGAAAACATCCTCTGGCACCGATCAATTAATGTACCTTGGTTTTGTCTTTGTCATCTTGTCAAATGATGCACATGCACATATTGGACAGATAGACAGAGAGATCGCAATCAGGGGTTGGAGCTGGAGAGGGGGGAGCTTACTTGCCCCTTAGCAGAGAACCTGAGACCAGAGTCATAGCCAAGACCCTGGAATCATGAGTTGATCTGAAGGACGCCTCTGAACTGATGGATACTACAAGGGACCCAACATTTGACTTCTGAATACCTCCTGGTTCTAGACAAGAACCGCTGCTCTGTCATTGTTCAGAAATGCAGGGGATAAGGATTTTGGCTTGGTCGGGTATGCTTGAGCTATCTGGCCTGCTTTGAGAGCTGGTATAGCTTTTCCTCTTGAAGTCAGTGACTGGGCTATGGACAATCTATTCTCCGATGCCTATTTGCCTAAAGAGAATTCCTCCATGCCTAGATTTTCCAGGGGGAAGGACACTATTTCTTTTGGTGCTCTGCTTCTGTGGAAGGTGATGGGAGTCCTCTGTGCCTCTGATTCTGGACCTCTGTTTCAGCTCCCAGATGAGGGTCATTGATAGGCCCGATTCTCAAATCCATGTTCAGACCTCTATTCTTTCTCTCACTCTTACTTATCCTACAATAGGCACCTATTTCCTTTATTTTTGGATGATGATTCCCTAAGCTCATTTTCATGTTCCGTCATTCTTACTTCTCTCTTAGAATTTGCTTCCTTATTTTCTAGGCTTGTTCTTCAAGGTTACTAAATGGATCCTCTACTTCTGCCATGTTCCCAGCTTTGCATCCAGTATCCTACCAATCTTCTCTTCAGGAGCTCTTTAGGTTCTTTTATCTTTATCAGTTTTATCTCTGTGGTTCAAGACTCTCTGATATCTTCTATGTTTTCTGATGTATAGGAAGGATCCAGGCCGCTGCTTTCAAACCCACATTGGGCGTGTTATATGTTGAAGCTTCACTCTGATTTCTTAGCCGTCATCCATTCTTGTTCTTTTTCCTTGGCATCTATTGATTCTTCCATCTTGTATTAGATCTAGATATCTGTCTCCTCTCTGTATTCGAAATACTTATTCATTTTTTCTATCCTGTGGGTAATTTATTTAGGTAGAAGAGATCATTGAGTGACCAAGGACGGGCCCGTAAGGTTTGTCTAGTGTGTGTGTGTGTGTGTGTGTGTGTGTGTGTGTGTGTGGGCATGCATGCCATCCTATGTTTGTGCTGTGGCTGACACTGTCCTTGACACCAGCCATCTGTAGTGGCTCTCCTTGCCTGATGTTTGGTGTGTTTGGGGCCTGGGCTGAATATGCTGAGGTTTACCTTGGTGGGCTCTGGTGTGCCTGTGAAAGGAGACATTCGACAAACTCATCAGAATGCAGGCCTGCAGAATGCTGTGTTCAGAAGAGAGCATGTGGTCAAGGGATTCTTCTTGTCCCTATGGGAGAGTCTGTTACCCTTGGACTAAACAACTTGGAGTGAGGAAGGCTGTCCCTCACGTGTTCCACGGTTGGGATTTCGTGTGGGCAGAGTAGGTAGCTAAGGTCCTCACCATCCTGTATTGGACAGTAGCTCGGTCTTGATGCTCCTCCTGTGGTAGCCCAATATTTCTTATAACCCTATTAAGACAACTCCATAAACACTGCCTCTCATGGATGCACTGCCAGAACCCACCACCTTCCCACTGCATGTCCTGGTATTGTCGCTGATCATGGTCTCCAGGTTGTCTGCACATGGTTGCTTTTTGGTGACCAACGCAGGAAAAACACAGAGTTCTTTCGAGTTTATATCTGCCAAACCTGCTGATCTGAAAACTCCAGCTCTCAAGACTTGTGTTTTCAAGAACTCGTGCCCTTCAGACCTTCTTCTCCTCACAGCCAATGGCACTGGGAAACAGATGCCTTGTGGTTTTCCAGTGTGCCCTGCTCTCCTGTGCCTTTGTCCTTTGCAAGGGAGCACTGCCATCTGATGCATGAACCAACGAAATCTCCTAAAAGCCATGTCTCCAACCTTCCCCCCTTAGTCTCTGCGACTAACTTTCTTCTTTGTGGAGATTACCTTGTAGGCTTCCTGTCAATTTCCATTCCGTTGCAGTTGTTGAGGTCATCTTCCTGTTGCCTTCTTGGCTGAAGACAAGCACGAGGTTATTAGACACTACTACCCTCTCACTGTCCTCCATGTCACCACAAATTCTTACTGAGACATAAGAAAGAATGAATTCTTCCACTTGCCTCATGTGGCAGTGTTGCGGAGAGCATTGGGCTTCGTCACATCTATCATTCTCAGAAAGACAACAAACAGATGATTTCACTCCCTCATGACAGTCAAGAAACATATGAAAAAGCAAGGGTTATAGGGACAAACAATACGACACTAATGAGGCACCCAATCGTGGTGATTGTGTGAAGGCATTTTTATGAGAATACATGTTTATTGAAGAGGACAAAGCGCCAAGGTATTCCTTATGAGGCACATATTGTGGGAAGCCATATGATATTTCCCATTTTCTGCTTGCCTTTTCATTTCACATCAGCCAGGCATGGGACATTCATGCCAAGGCAAGGTCCAGGGCGTTCATTCTCTTCAACGGCCGAGGAATACTGTCTTGCCAAAATGGACCAAGCCTTCCTTATCCACTAGTCCTTGCAAGGGCATTGCAGTTCACTGTAAAGGTCTGCTCGAATGGGCCTTGCAAGCCATCGATATTAGCCGTACCTATCCTTCTGACTAAAGAGACATGGTCAACATGATTATACCCGTTACCGCAACAAGGACAACAGTGATGAAAACGGGTACGGTCCCAGCCTCTTCCTTAGGTTTAGCCCTGATGCAGAATGACACTCTCCTCTAAGACTTTGCAAAGGTGTGTAAGGGAAAGCCAGGTAGACAGAGCCTTAAACCATTAGCCGTGTGTTTCAGAAAACTAAGTGATGAGACCACAGACAGCACCATATATCTATGCCCTCACCTTTTTCCTCGAAAGGGGACTTTCTGTCCCTTAGTCATCACTGAGCCATAGGCAAAAGACGCTGAGAGAGGAGGCTCTCACACACAGGATTACCAACCCCATGGAGAGTTGTTGATACCCATGAGAACTCACCGTTTCTTGAGATCTCTAGATATCGTAGTGGAAATAGGACACTTTGCCGTCTCTGGGAAAATGTTGGCCTAAAGGAAGGTATACTGAACATCATTTTCTTTCCCCTTTTTCCAGAAAGGGGTAGTGGGACACTAATCCACAAGGCATCCTGAGATCTTGATCAGACTCAGAGGGCTCTTGTTCTGTCCTTCGGCGGCTTCCTACCTAAAGCCTTAGGACACCAAGGTCATGGGAGAGGGACAGCTGCTTCAGTGAAGCCAGCATTTGTGATGTCACAAAGCTTTGAGTTCATAGCAACCACTCTTCATTACATCACACCTGATCACTACAATTGGCTAGAGTAGTCGAGGGTGGGCCAAGAGCACCCCAGGCCCACCCAAACCGCTGGAGCTGTCTGGGTCTCTCACCAAGGCAGTTTGCGAAACGAATCGGTGTCACCTTCTACATGGCCCAATTCATAGTGTTTGGTCATGATTATCAGCACCAGCCCTCTTGATTCCAGAGAAAGTCAAGCATCCACCATTCCATCTTAACCACAACAGGCCAAGAAACAATCAGGCCTCAAGCAAAGCCTCAGGGGAGGAAATCTGAGCCTGGCACAAAGATAAGGCCCTCCCACACAATCATGGAGCCTCTGAACAGGAGAAGGCCCACCCAAGGAAAGACAAGTGAACACCCGCAACCGTGCCAGACTTTTCTGGAGTCTTCAACAGGGAGGACAGAGTACCTCGAGCCTCTCTAGAAATGCTGCCAACATGGCCTCCCAATCTTCAAAAATGACCATGCATCAAAGGCAGACTCTATACCTTAGGTGTAGAACCTTAAATCCAGGATGGACTCATGTACTTGGAGTCCGCAGGAGCAAACGGAGAGCATTTTAAAAGAGACCCATAGCCCAAGTGAAGCCATCTGAAAGACGTCTGTGCCCGATTCAGGAAGAAAACTTATATGTCCAAAAGGACCCATTGAAGAGGATTCGAATGTGGAAGAACCTTGAGCACTCCGTCAGGGTGGAGCATATACCCCCTGTGGACTTGCATGGAGATGTGGCAGCACAAGCCTGCCTTCTACCTCTCATGACCCTCAGCCAAATGATGCCATGTGATAAGCAAACAGTTCCTGTTGTAGAAGATGGGCATGTTATAAAGGAGCCAGAAGAGAATGAACTTGTGTCAACAAGGGGTAAGTACAGCATGACACACAGCCGATGCTTCATATTGGTGAGGAGATCCAGGAAGATAAAGAACAGGAGAATGAACATTGGAGCTCTGAGCGAAGGTCTGGTATTTCAGGATGGTGAGAGGTTCTCTGTACCTAGCTGCCCTCCATAGGAACCTTGGTCCAAATTCAATAAATCATCCTCTGACCCCAGTCAATTATTGTGCCTAGTTTTGTTTTTGTTATCATGTCAAATGATGTGTTTGCACTTATTAGACAGAGAGACCGAGAGTTCACAATCAGGGGGTAGAGCTGGCGAGGGAGAAGCTTACTTTCCCTGAGCAGAGAACCTGAGAACACAGTCATTGCCAAGACCCTGGAATCATGAGTTGATCTGAAGGCTGCCTCTGAACTGATTGACACATCCTGGGACCCAACCGTTGATTTCTGAGAACCTCGTGGTTCTAGACAAGAACCACTGCTCAGTCCTTGTTCAGAAATGCAGGGGATAAGGGTTTTGGCCTGGGCTGCTGTTGCTTGAGCTATCCGGCTTTCTTTGAGAGCTGGTATAACATTTCCTCTTGAAGTCAGTGACTGGGCTATGGACAAACTATTCTCCCATACCTATTTGCTAAAGTGAATTCCTCCATGCCTAGATTTTCCAGGGGAAAATGACACTAGGTCTTTTGGTGCTCTGCTTCTGTGGAAGGTGATTGGAGTCTTCTGTGCCTCTGATTGTGGACCTCTGTTTGTGCTACCAGATGAGGGTCATTTTCAGCCCCGATTTCTCAAATCTATGTTCAGCCCTCTTTCTTTCACTCACTCTTACTTCTCCTTCAAGAGGCACCTCTTTCAATTCCTGGAGATGATGATTCCCTAAGCTCATTGTCATGTCCTGTCATTCTCCCTTCTCTTTTAGAATTTGCTTCCTTATTTTCTAGACTAGTTCTTCCAGGTCACTCATTTGATCCTCTACTTCTGCCATGTTCCCGGACTTTGCATCCAGTCTCCTACCAATCTTCTCTTCAGGAGCTATTTATGTTCGTTTATCTTTATCAGTTTATCTCTACGGTTCCAGACTCTCTGATATCTTCTATGTTTTCTGATGTACAGGAAGTATCCAGGCCGCTGCTTTCTATACCCCATCGGGCGTGTTCTATAGAAGTTTCTCTCTGATTGCCTAGCTGTTATCATCATGTTCTTTTACCTTGGCATCAGTTGATTCTTCCGTCTTTGCCTTGGATATACAGTCTCTGTCTTCCTCTCCATATTCTGAAAGCTCATTCTTTTTCCATCCTGAGGTTAATGTCTTTAAGAAGAGGAAATCCAGGAGTAACGAAGTACTGGCCCTTAGGGCTGATGGGTGTTTCTGTGTGTGTGTGTGTGTGTGTGTGTGTGTGTGTGTGATGCATGCCATCTGCTGTTGTGTTGTAGCTGACCCTGTCCTTGAGACCAGTCAACTGCAAGAGCCCTCCTTGCCTGGCGTTTGGTGTGTTTGGGGCCCGGGCTGAATATGCTGAGCTTTCACTTAGTAGGATCTGGTGTGTGTGTGTGAAAGGAGACATTCCACAACCCAATAGAATGCAGGCCTGTAGAATGCTGTGTTCAGAAGAGAGCATGTGGTCAAGGCATTCTTCTTTTCCCCTATGGGAGAATGTGTTCTCCTTGGACTAAGCATCTTGGACTGAGGAAGGCAGTCCTCCAAGTGTTCCACGGTTGGGTTTTCGTCTTGGCAGGGTAGGCAGCAAATGTCTCATCATCCTCTCTTGGCCAGTAGGTAGGTCCTGTTGCTACTGTTTTGAGAGCCGAACATTTCTTATGCACCCATTGAATCATTTCCACAAACACTGCCTCTCACGGATGCACTGCCAGGACCCACTCTCCTCCAACTAAATCTCCTGGTATTGTTTCTGATCATGGTCTCCAGGCTGTCTGCACCTGGTTTCTTGTTGGTGTCCCCTGCAAGAAAAACACGGTGTTCTTTCCAGTCGATTTCTGCAAAGCCTGCTGATCTGAAAACTCCAGCCCTCAAGAATTGTGTTGTCAAGAACTCAGACCCTCTGTTCTTCACAGCCAATTGCACTGGGAAACAGGTTCCTTGTGGGTTTTCAGTGTGCCCTGTTCTCCTGTGCCTTTGTCCTTTGCATGGGATCACTGCCCTCTGATGCACGAACCACCCAAATCTCCCATTAGCCATGTCTCCAAACTTCTGCCATAGTTTCTGCGACCTCCAATATCTTACTCTGTGCAGTTTACTTTGTAGGCTTCAGGTCAATTTCCACCCGCTTCCATTATTGTTGTCATCTTCCTTTTGCCTTCATGGCTGAAGACAAGCACGAGGTTATTAGACACTACTACCATCTCACTGTCCTCCATGTCATTGCAAATCTTACTGAGACTTAAGCAAGAATGAATTCTTCCACATGTCTCATGTGACAGGCTTGCAGAGAGCTTTGGGCTCTGTCATATCTATCATTCTCAGGAAGAAAACAAACAGACGATTTCACTCCCTCAAGACAGTCAAGAAACATATGAAAAATCAAGGGGTATAGGGACAAAAAATACGATTCTAATGAGGCACACAAAATATGGTGTTTGTTTGAAGGCAGTTTTGTGAGAATATGTGTTTATGGAAGAGGACAAATGATGACATTCCTTGCAGAAGATGTTCTTGAAACGGATGGAATGTGAGTTTTCAAGGCATGTCAAATTGAATTGCTAACCTTAAGAGAACCAATTCCTACCTCTTGAAATTTAATTATAAGTTTTGTGTGAAACATACACAGATCACGCACACATTAAGACATGCACCTGCACACACACACGAACACACACACACAGAGAAGACACGCGAAAGAGGGGGAGGAAGTGAAAAATCGCACTAATGAAGCATCCCCAAAGAAAATACCAAAAAAGGGAAAGGCACAGAGAATTCAAGTCAGAAGTCAACCAAAATGAGAAAGTGAACTTCTTACCTAACAATAATTCATTCAGGATTCAGGACGAAAGTCTCCCATCAATACAAACATTTTGTAGGTGTGGTTGAAATTAAAATAAATAAATAAATAAATAAAATAAAATACAACAATAAAAAAAAATGAGAAAAGATCCATCAGAATACAACAAATGTTAAACAAGCTCGACCTCTGTTTCCCATAGGAGATTTCCTTTGACTATAAAGATACACATAGCGTGAAAGTGAAGAAATTTCGAAACGTAGGTTATGCTCCTTCCAAGGAGAAGAGACCCAAAGTGATTGTGCCTAAGGAATCTTGAGTAATTTTATGCCTTTGAGAGACAAAAGAGAGTGGAAGGTGTTTTTGTCATGATGGAGCATCAAAACATCAGAAACCTGGAAGAACTGCCAACATATATAGCAGAACATGGCTGTATCTAAACGTTGGAAGCATATGAACAGAGAGAAAGGGAGATGGGGACTTTAATCCTATATTGATGGGGACTATGATATCCACGTTAAGCACAGCACAGATCATTCGGATGGAATGGTGATAAGGAATAACAGACTTCCACATGGGCTCTCGAGACCACCTGATCTTTTGGGATCCATGAGTAAGATTGTGTCTCTGAGGACAGTAAGATATGTTCTTCCCAGCAGCAGACCTAACTTTATCTATCGTCGGTCATGAGCTCGAGTCGAAATCCAGTCGTAATTCATGGAAGAGAAGTCAAAACCAATCCTGGGCACTTATGATCACGAAGTTATGAAAACGGGAGATATCACTTTCAAATTGGAAATACAGCCGAACCCTAAAGGTTGGAAAACAACACACTCACGAACCAGCAATGAATGCAAGAAAGGAAATCCAAAGGAAATGCAGAAAGAGCGATGAACAAAGGAATGTCAAGAAACTTAAGCAGTGATGCCAAAACAGTTTTTTGGGAAACCATAAAGGGTTAAACACATGCATTTCCAAAATTTAAAAACACCAAAAAAAAAAAAAAGGAAACTAACTGGACGCCTGAAGGAACAAGTACAAGAGCCGAACTCCAAAGTTAAGAGAAAAAAATGAAATCATACATATGTTTATCGAAATAAAGGAAATACAAACAAACCAATAGAAAAAAAAATCCGGAGATCTCACACTTCAGTTCTGAAAACATGAACAAACTACAGAAGCCATTAATGGGATATAGCAGGGAGACAAGCACACAGCTGAAATTATGAAACCACATGACAACTGGTAGAAAGAAAAAAAGAATAAGCTAAGAGGCACATACACACATTTATACTAGCAAATCGAAGACGGGAGAGAAAAGTTTAAATTCCCAGACACATAGAAACTCCCACGATTAGGTCAGGAAACCTACAAAATCTCAATTCTCTAGTAGTGACTGAAGCATTTGAAGCAGTAATCAAGCACCTGCAAGCACACAGAGGGCCAGGTCCAAGTCATTTTCCTGGGCCACTCTTTTAGGTATTTAGCGAAGGCAATGTCATGTCTTCTCATCAATTTTAGAGATGGAAGAGGTGGGTAGACTCTAATTTACAAGGATAAAGACCCAATTCAGATAAGGACATTTTAGGAAACCAATCCCATGTCATTCAATAAGGAAAGATAATAAAAAATGTAATTCTTTCCTTTTCTCCCTGTGCCTTCTTTAGGTTTTGAAAGGGTCACATTGTTTTTCTCTGAATTTTTTTGTTGAAAATCTTAGAATTCTTCTTGGAATTTATTTGTCTTTTTTTTTGACACAGTATTCACGGATCTTTTAGTTTCATATGCTACCTAGTGCTTTTCCTAATATATGACACAGCTCCTGAACACCCATTAAGCAGTTCCCTTATTCCCTGTATGTGTCTCGTCTCTGTAACCCTCAGCTTGGTTCTCAGAGTCCTGAGTCACTCTTGGTGGGTCTCCTTCTCTGCATTCTTCCCATTCAGTTTTCCTTTCCTTAACTTAGAGCCAAGGTATTCATCCTGAGGAACATATTGTGGAAAGCTATATGATATTTCCACGGTCTGCCAGTCTTTTCATTTCCCATCACCCAGATATGGGACGTTCATGTCAATGTACAGGGGTTCATCCTCCCTGATGGCTGAGGAATACTCCATTACCAAGATGGACCACACCTTCTTCATCACTAGTCTGCAGGGACCTTGAGGCTCAGTCCACAGTTCTGCTCAAGTGGGCTTTGCAAGCTGTCGATATAGGCCATCCCTTTCCTTTTGACTAAAGAGACTTGGTCAACATGTCTATACCCGTTCCACTACAAGTACAGTTAACTAATGATGACAACAGGTGCAGTCCAGGCCTCTTCCTGAAGAGTAGCTCTGATTCAGAACGTCACTTTCCTCGAAGACTTTGCAAAGTTAAGGGAAAACCAGGTAGACAGAGCCCTAATCCATTAACCTTGTGTTTCAGAAATCTAGGAGATGAGGACAAGGGCAGCACCATATATCCATGCCCTCATCTTTTTCCTCAAAAAGGGACTGTCTGTCCGTTAGTCATCACTGACCCGTTGGGAAAAGACACTGACAAAGGACTTGCTCACCCACAGGATGACAAATCCCACGGAGAGATGTTGGTATCCAAGATGCCTCACTGTTTCTTGAGATCTAGATATTGTAGTGGAAATAGGACACCTTGCTGTCTCTGGAGAAACGTTGGCCTAAAGGAAGGTATAATGAACATCATTTTTTTCCTATTTATCTAGAAAGGGGAAGTGGGACATTAACCCACAAGGCAACCTGAGTTCCTGATCAGGCACAGATGTCTCTTGTTCTGTCCTTCCTGGGGCTTCCTACCTAAAGCCATAGGATACCAAGGTCATGGGAGAGGGACAGCTGCTTCAGTGAAGCCAGCATCTGTGATGTCACAAAGCTTTGAGGTCATTGCAACCAATCCTCATAAACCCATGCCAGATCAATACACTTGGTTGGGATATTCATGGGTGTGCCAATAGGATCCCTAGCCATCCCAAGCCGCTGGAGCCATCTGGGTCTCTCACCAAGGCAATTTGTGAAGCGAATCGGTATCACCTTCTCCATGGCCCAATTCGTAGTGTTTGGTCCTGACTGTCAGCACCAGTCCTCTGGATTTCGGAGAAAGGCAAGAATCCACCATTCCATCTTAGCCTGGAAAGGTCAAGTAACAATCAGGCCTCAAGCAAACCTCAGGGGAGGGAATCTGAGCCCTGCACAAATGTTAGACCCTCCCACCCAATCACCCATCTTCTGAACAGGAGAAGGGCCACCCAAGGAAAGCTCAAAGGGAACACCGCCAATCATGACATAGACATGTCTGGAGTCTTCCACAGTGCAGACACAAGTGTTAGGGTTTTTAATGAAAGGAGCAAGACTGATACAAAGCGAAGGTCAAGCAAAACTTAATTTCATTCCAAACATCGAGAATAATACTGACTGGTCAGGGCCTACTCTTCCAAATTCGACCCCCTCCAGCATCACAGACTAACATGTATAGATGTAGTTTAGCTGGGCTGTACACAGGTGGCCTTGAGATTGCAATACACAGAGAAAACTGCATAGTGGGGCTAGGTATGCCAGACATAGAAAAAAACTGCTAGTAACACACGGATGGATAATTGAATCTCAATTTACCTAGTAGGTATAAGCTCCCCACTAGTGGATATCTTCATCTGGCCTGACCTGCCCTTATATCTAGGCTTTGAGAGTAAATACCTTTGGGAGGGGCAGTATCAATCTAAATTTACTGCATGAGGTCAATCTATGCAAAATGCATAAACACAAAATGATTCCCTCTGGCCACCCAGGCTCTTACATTCCTCCCTATTCTTTGGAGATTAGTCCAATCCTTGACTTTTCATCCAGCTCTACATTCTCTGGTTATAAAGGGTTTATTGAGCATGTAATTCTAACATTTTTATCGCTCTGATTTTCTTTTGTACATGACAGTAGTGTACAGTCGGCTGTATATTTATACTAGTGTAAATGACACTAGTGCACAGTCGGCTGATGAGTTACCCATTTACTGCTTCATAGAACCCTTTCCATTTTTTTCTAATTTCCTTTATCTAATTAACTACCTATACTTTACATCAACAGGTAAAAATAGGAGCAACAACAATCTCATAGTCTTTTCAGTCTTAGATTTAGTCCATGGCGAGCGCGATTTTTGGCTGTGGCTTCCACCTTTGGGGGTCATCTTCATCCTTGGCTCGTTTGATGTGACATACATGAATCCAGCCCCTGATGCGTTCTACTTTTACTGCTGTGGTGTGGTCAGGGTAACAGTAAACGGTCCCATCCAGCGAGGCTCCAAGCTCCCCACTGGATAATGTCATATCCAAACCAAGTGATAGGGTTGGAAAGGATGTGGTTCCACCTCCGTCTCCATACCAGTGTGGGCAGTCTGGATCCCTGCATTTTTTTTTTAATACAGACTGTAATGCCTGCAGTGACTGCAGTACAGACTGATCAGTCATTTCTGCTAGGGCAACCTTTTGTAGCCGAGGACACAGCGGGAGCAGGGGTTCTCCCAAACATTTCAAATGGGGTCACCCTGTTTAAATAGTGTGTACATCTTGCCCTGAGCAGGGTGAAAGGAAGGAGATCCACCCATCCACTGGGTTAGTTTTGTCAAGGTCACTTTAAAATTCCGGTTCATTTTCTCTACATGCCCAGAACTCTGGGTCTGATAGGCACAAAGTAGTTTCCAATTTGTGCCCATGGCCTTGGCCAATTCCTGTTAGACTGAACTCAAAATGCAAGGCCATTGTCTGACCCAATCGTGAGAGGCAGCCCAGACCTAGGAATTATTTTTCTTTTAGCTTTCTGGCTACCACTCCTGCTGTCTCATGTTTCTCGGAAAAAGCCTTGGCCTGAAATGGTATCTACAAAGACTAACATATACTTGTCCCCATATTTTCCGGGGTTTATATCTGTAATATATATTTCCCAATATATTCCTGGTACCCTACCTCTTTCTCTTTTCCCTCTTCCAATTCTAGTTCCTCCCACATTAACTGCCTGGCACTGAGCACATCTATCAACTATATCCTGAACCATATGCCGTAATTTAGAAGCCTGGAACTGCTTGCCTTTAAGTTCCTTGAGTTTGAGGGACCCCAGGAGAGTACCTTAATGTATCTGGTCTACTAAGTTCTTTCCCAGTCTTCGAGGAAGAATTACATTTCCTCTTTTAGTCTTAGCCCAGTCCCCTTTATAATATAATTTAGCCATTTTTGTAAATACTTTAAATCTTCCTCTGAATACTCCAGTTTATCTGGTATGGATAGATCCAGGTGTGTAACCAGCTCTTGCATTGTTTCTCAGGCTGCTTGCTTTAAATCTCGATCTGATAATTGGTTTCCTTTTGAAATCAGATCAGTCCCCTTTTGGTGTCGCAAGAAATGCATAACAGCCACCTCTTTTGGGTCCCAATATTTCTCTTCTGTTTTAATTCCTTTCCCTTCTGCTGTTAATAAGCTCCTTCCTTTGTAAGTAGCTCCATGCCGAAGTTCCATGTGGCAGGGTGCTGCCCAGAATTCCTGCTCAGGATAAACTACCACAGCCCTCACATACATCACATACCTCTTTCCATGAACAGAGTCATCTCTGCATCTGGGAAGGGCATGTCTCTGAGATCCAGTCTTATTCCTCTGACTTGGTTTAGGACCTCCCCACAGTTGTGTAGATGGTCAGCCAGCTCCTCTGGGAGCAGTGTGGCTGGATTTAGCACCACTGGTGGCTGTGAGATCACTCTTGGTTTGTTGAGGAGGAGGGCCTGATACCCTGTCACTCGGGTGTTCACCATCATCAGTCGGTTTGAGTCTACGAAGGTCCGCGATAGCGTGTGTCGTGGTCAAGATGAGATTTTGACCTAATGGTCTAGCATTATATCTCATTTGGTTAAGACCTACATGTCCAACGAATTTAATTCCATTTGTCATTCAAGCAACCCTTCACAGTTTCAGGTTACCAAAGACTTTAGAAGCCACTTTAACAATTACCCATTAAAACCTTGAGACAGACAAATAACGATCTCCACTTCAGATGCCATGCTCTCCCGCCAACAAGGGGGAGGGGCTAGGCATTCCACATCAGACCAGAGAAGGCAAGGAATTCCCCAAAACAAAGGGGGTTTCAGCAGCTGATTGGGAATATTTTTTTAATGTCTTTGACTCAAGGTCGGTTCATCCCACAGTGCCAGTTCTGCTTACCAAAAGTGGTCCATTAGGCACTCATACTCCACGCTCAGCTCCAATGAGCATCAGCATTGGGCACCTTAACTCACTCTTAGACTAACCCCAGTTGGCTACAGTCATAGGCCTTAACACACGAAATGAGTGAGTGAGAAGCCTCACATCTATTATGAAGAACAGAGAGATGAAAGTCAGAGTCCCTTTACTCTCTGCTTGCCCCATTCCTTCAATCATAACAAACAATACAACGGACAACAAAAGGACCAGGCAAAGACAACCGTAGGCCCAATGATTCTTACCAATAACCTGCCACTGGAGGGGGTTTTCTTTATCCCCTGTTCGCATAGGAGGACTTGAACCCCCAAACCGCCCAGGGAGACTTGAACCCCCTGAATGTCTAGGGGCACTCAAACCCCCTTGAGTTCCCCCTCTAACCGCCAAGGGGAACTCGAGCCCCCTGATCACCCAGGGAGACATGAACCCCCATACTATCTACCAGCAGAGGATGGGGCATCTTTATGCTGATTGTGCAAGAGCCCCAAATTTCTTGTACCCCCATCAAGTCATCTCTACGAACACTGCCTCTCTCAAATGAACTGCCAGAACACACCATTTTCCCATTGTGACCCCTCGTACTGTCTCTGATCATGGTTTCCAGGCTGTCATGTTCGTGTCATCCCCAGGTTGCTTGTTGGTGTCATCTCTAGGAGCAAAACAGTGTTGTCTCATGTTGTCTCAAATTGATATCTGCCAAGCCTGCTGATCTGAACAATCCGACCTCAAGACCGTTTTTTGGCAGTAACTTGTACCCTCCAGATCCTCTGCTGGCCACAGCCAATGGCATTGACAAACTTGCTCCTTAGGCGTTCCCCCAGTGTTCTCCTCTATCCTGTACCTTTGTCTTTTGCATTGGCTTACTGCCCTCTGAAGCACCAAACGTCCCTAAGCCATGCTCCAATCTTCTTCCATAGACTCTGCAACTTTTTTTCTCTTTTGATGTAGCACTTACTTTGTAGACTTCAGGTGAATTTCTGCCATGTGCAGTTGATGTAGTCATCTTCCTTTTGTTTTCATGGCTAATGACAAGCCTGGAGTTCCCAGACACTACTACTATCTCACTGTCCTCCAAAGGCACCACAGACTCTTACCCAGCCTTAAAGAAGAATGAATTCTTGCCACTTGTCTCATGTGGCATAGTTATGGAGAGCATTGGGCTACTTCGCATCTCTCAGTCTCAGAAAGACAAATAATATATGATTTCACTCTCTCATGGTAGTAATGAAACATGTGAAAAAGCAGGGGTAAATGGACAAACAATACAACTTTCCCCAGACACACAAAATTTTGTGTTTAAGGCAGGTTAGTGGGAATACGTGTTTATAAAAGAGGACTAAATGGGACATAATTTGAAGAAAATGTTGAACGTGATAAAATGTGAGTTTTCAAGGCATATAAAATTGATTTGCTATCCATAATGGCCGACCTCTTATCTCTTGAAATTTCATAATAAGTGTTATGTGAGATGAGACAAGATAACGGGAAAGTAGGAAAAGGCACCGTCTCAGCCTTTACCCCGACCAAAGAACTCCAATAACCCAAGACATCAGCCTGAGATCCGAATTGTACATGTCTGGATCTATACAGGGGCAGAAGACACAAGTGGGCAGGAAAAGCGGAGTGAGAACATCAGACTGAGATTAAAAGATAAACAAAAATGGAAGGGAGCCACCCGAGGTGGCCAGTTGAAAAGTAATACCCCACTATTAGAGTGTCCTGCATCTGGGGAGCAGCATTAACTTGGACTCTGTTTGACAGCACTTGAAAAGAGCAAAGCATCATGGTGGTTAATTGTGGAAATCAGGTGGCTAAGGAAAGGGAGTTAAGTCCCTGAACCCAGGACAGCCTCCCCTGACACTGAGGAAGAGGGAGTGTGGTGGGGAAAGCAGGTCTTGGTCCCTGAGCCATCAGTGAGCCCAAGATCGTGTGGGATCTGGCTCCTGCAATGGGCTGGGAGCCTCACAAGACAGCAGAAAAGTGAGCCTTGCTAACAGAGTCTGAGACACATGCACCCCTTACCTCACCTGAGAAAGCTGTGCGAAGGCCCTGCCAGGTGCTTTTAGACGAATGCCATACTATCAGAGCCTGAGACGTGTGCGTGCCTCACACACTCTTAGAGAGGTGTGCGAAGGCCCAGGCTCGTGCTCTTGGACCCGTGCCCTGCTATCAGAAACTGATATGGATGTGACCCAGACCCTTCCCTGAGAGAGGTGCTTGCAAGCCCGGCTATATTAGACCATGAAATGCCAGGCACTCCCAGCATGGGCAAACATGAAAATCTCAGTGTGCCTTCACTCCTTTGAACCTCTCTGGAGGTCTGGAGCCGCCCAGAGAATGGCTGCTGCCATGGTTTGTCTACAAGCAGAAGATCTTGCGTACCCCAGGACCGTGACTCAAAATCTGCTCTGCCAACAGCCAAGGGGAAATTTATATGGAAACTGCAGCACCCACAGGTGAGCAGACTGAGGCTTCTCTCTGAGAGGGAGGTTGGGGTGCAGTTTGCTTTCCTCTAAACCTCCAAAAACTATCAAAAGCAGTCAAGGCAAGAGAAAAAAAAAAAAACTGAACAAACAAAACCTTCAGAGAAGAAAGGCTTAAAAAATAGGTTTCCTCAAATCCCACCCCCTTGAGAGAGGTGGGAGTACTTAAATCAGGGAACATCATTGACTGAAAACCACCTGGCAGGCCCCTCCCCCAAAAATAACAACCAGAAAAAAAAAAAAAAGACTACAACAGAACAATCACCACTACTTCAGAGACACAACTTTGATTTTTAATCCTTTCCCACTATTCTGGTTCATTTGTTATATATAGATAATTTTTTAACCAATTTCCCATAACACTGAGATGTCCAGTACATCAAATTCCATATTAACCTTCTAACCTGAATCTTTTAAATCATACACCTTGGTTTTTCTTTTGCATTCTATTTTTAATTTTTTTAATTTAGTGGAGTTTATTCTGGTTTATTTTTTTAATGTTTATTTTTTAATGTTAATATAGAGTTAAACCTCAAGGTAATCCCCTTTCCCCAATCAATGCTACCCCTATAGGTTAGCCAATTTTTAGTCCCCCTTTATCTAGGAAAGTTGAGTTTTTAAACAAAGATATCAAAAATATCAAGATACATCCAGGAAGAATGAAAATAAACTTCCTTACCCAAACAGAATTTATAATCAATCTCCTATCTTTATCTTCGCCAGTGTTTCCGTATTTTTGTGTTTGTCCTGATAGTATATACAATTCTTATACTCAGTGTTCTTTTTGATGAGGTTCTTCCTTTATTTGTATATATATATACACACACACAGAGAGAGGAAAGCACATCAGGATCACCTAGCTATATATATATATATATATATTGCCCCATAAAAAGTATATGACATGATATGTATCATGTACATATGTATCATGATACATATCATGTCATATACATTTATTAGTCTTTTTGTTTGTCTGTGTTTTTAAATCTTTCCTTAGGGCACATATGGGCTGAACATTTTTTATCTTCCCTTTTTTTCCCTCACTCTCCATCTCTCTTTATTTTCTTTATCTTTTTTTTTTTTTCTCTCGTTTCGGTGGGGAATCCTGTTTGCTCAGATGCATTGCAAGGTGCACCTTGACTGCACCTCGGTCAATAGATCCAGCTATATCCGTTCAATCATCTCTCACAAAAATGACTATGAAGAGGAATGTAACAGAGAAGAAACATACAGAGCATGGGCCTTCTGCAACAGAGCTAATGACTTTCAACAAAGTCAATATGTATGAAAGAGAATACAGGCTCACAATTATCCAGGCAATAGCTAGGTTTCAGAAAGCCATGGATGAAAAAAAAAAAAAAAAGAAGAAGTTTGAATGGGGCAGAACAGAAAGCCACCATGGATGAAGTTCACAATGTTCTCATGAGTTCCAATTGAATCTAAATTCTCTAAATGCTAGGGTAACTGCAAAAGAAGATAGAATTAGTGATCTGGAGTACAAACGGAGAGAGAGAGTTCAGGAAGAAACCTGGAACACACAGCTTAGAAGCCACAAAAAAAGAATCAGGGAAATAAAAGATGACATGAAAAGTTCCAATATCAGAATTATAGGAATCTCTGAAGGGGAGGAGAAAGAAGGAAGTCGAGAAGATATAGTGGAACAAGTTCTTCATGAAAATACACCCAGTCTTGCAATTGGAACCAGCCTTCATGTACTAGAGGCAGAACAGTCTCCTCCCACCAAGATTATAGAGTCAAAAAAAAAAAAAAAAAATCAAGGCACCTGATAGTAAAACCTGAAAATCATACGTGTAGATACAATCTCTTGAAAGCCGCTAGGACATAGAGGGTCCTTACATACAGAGGAAAGCTCATCAGGATCACCTGGCTATCCAGAAAAGGTTGGCAAGATATATTCAGGGCACCTAATGAAAAGAACATGCAGCCAAGAATACTTTATCCAGCAATACTGACATTCAAATTGGATGGAGAGATAGTTTTCAAGACCAGCAAGCTTAAGAGACTATGCAACCATCAAGCTGACATTGCAGGGAATATTCAGGGAGGTTCTATAAAAGAGGAAAAATCCTAAGAATAGCATTGAACAAAAATATAGAGACAATAAACAGAAAGAAAGACTTCAAAAGTACCTCAATGTCAATAAAAACATACCTATCAGTAATCACTCTCAATGTGAATGGCCTAAATACGCCTATAAGAGAGCACGGGGTTGCAGATTGGATAAAACAACAGGACCCATCCATATGTTGTCTACAAGAGACCCATTTTGAACCTAAAGATACACCCAGACTGAAAGTGAAGGGATGGAGAAGCATATCTCATGCCAATGGGTCTCAAAAGAAGGCCGTGGTAGCGATTCTCATATCAGACAAATTAGATTTTAAACTAAAGACTGTAGTCAGAGATACAGAAGGCCACTACATAATCCTTAAAGGGATTATCCACCAAGATGATCTAACAATTGTATATATCTATGCCCCCAATATGGGAGAAGCCCATTACGTAAGAAAACTGTCAGTCAAGATAAAGAGTCATATCGATATGAATCCATAAATGATATGAGATCTTAACATGCCTCTCTCAGAAATAGAACATAGAAGCAGAAAATCAATAAAGAAACAAGAGCATTGAATGACACATTGGGCCAGAGGGACCTCATAGATATACAGAACATTCCACCCTAGAACAACAGAATACTCATTCTTTTCAAGTGCACATGTAACCTCCTCCAGAACAGAACACATACTGGGTCGCAAATCAGGACTCAACCGATACCAAAAGACTGAGACTATCCCAGCACATTCTCAGAACACAGTGCTTTGAAACTTGAGCTCAATCACAAGGAAAAGTTCAGAAGGAACTCAAACACCTGGATCTAAAGGCCACCTTGTTTAAGAATGCTTGGATAAACCAGGAGATCAAAAATGAACGGAAACAATGTCATAGAAACCAATGAGAATGAAGACACTTGGGTACAAAATATATGGGATACAGTAAAGGCGGTCCTAAGGGGGAAATACATAGCCATCCAAGCCTCCCTCAAAAAAAAAAAAAAAAAAAAAATCCAGAACCCAGCAGCTGTCTCTACACCTTAAGAGACTGGGGAATCAATAACAAATCCAACCAACTCCACACAAAAGAAAGGAAATAATCAAGATTAGAGCTGAGATCAATGAGGTAGAAACCTGAGATACAGTAGAATGCATCAATGAAGCTAGAAGCTAGTCTTTTGAAAGGATCAATATGATCAATAAAACATTGGCCACACTAATTGAAAAGAAAAGAGAGGAAGCCCAAATTTAGAAAATTATGAATGAAAAAGAGAGAGATCACAACAAACACCAAGGAAGGAGAAACAATAGTCAGAAGTTATTATCAACATTTATATGCCAATAAGCTAAGCAACCTAGATGAAATGGATGCATTCCTGGAAAATTATAAACTCCCAAAAATTTAACCAGGAAGAAATCAACAATCTGAATAGACTGATATCTAGTAACGAGATTGAAGCAGTGATGAAAAGCCTCCCAAAAACAAGAGCCAGGAACTGGCGGATTCCCTGGGGGCTTTACCAAAGTTTCTTTCTTTCTTTTCTTCTCTTGTTTTTTTTTTTTTAATTTTGAATCATTATTTTTTAATTTATTTTCAGCACAACAGTATTCATTGTTTTTTCACCACACCCAGTGTTCCATGTAATCCATGCCCTCTATAATACCACCATCTGATACCCCAACTCCCATCTCCTCACACTTTTATAAGTGACTTCTTTCCATTTTCATACTTTGTGGTCATAAGTGTACAAGATATAATGTGAATTCTCTCCCATTAATTATGACTTGATTTGGACTCCAGCACATGATCTGTGATAGACAAAGTTTGGTATGCCCTTAGGAAGAACTTATATTATGGTCCTCAGAGACACAATCTTATGCATGGATCCCCAAAATTCATGTGATCTAGACAGCACATAATTACTTCTGTTATTCCTTACCAACTTTCCATCTGGATGATCTTTCCTGTGCTGAAAGTGGATATCATAGTCCCCAACAATACTGGATTGAGGTCCCCACCTCCTTTCCTTTCTGTAAATGCTTCCAACATTTAGATACACCCATGTTGGTGGTGTATATGTTGGCAATCCTTCCAAGTTTCTGATGTTTCGATGTCCCATCAAGACAAAACTCCTTCCGGTAATCTTTTGTCTCTGTAAGGCATAAAATCTCTCTATCTGGATAAGCACCATCTCTTTGGCTCTCTTCTCCTTGCCAATTGCATAAACTATGTCTTCCCCAATTCCTTCACTTTCAAGCTATATGTATCTTTATAGTTGGAGGAAATCTCTATTCATGACATAAGGTCAAGCTTGTTAAGTTTTTATTGTTTTCTTGTGGAACATTTTTGCCTTTTTAAAAAATTTTTATTCAGTCCAGTACCTGTTTGTACTAATGGGAGAATTTGTCCAGAATACTTGAACTGAAAATTGATAGGTAGGAGGTTAACTTTCTATTTTGGTTGGTTTCTGACTTGGATTCTCTGTACCTTTCCTTTTTATGGTATTATTTGGGAGTCTTTCTTCCTTTACTGTTATTCCTCACTTTGTCTCCATCTTTTGTGTGTATCCTTTGTGTGTGTGTGTGTGTGTGTGTGTGTGTGTGTGTGTGTGTGTCTGGATGTTGTCTGTGTGTGTTCACATAGACTTATAATTAAATTTCAAGAGATAGGAAGTTGTTCTTTTATGGATAGCAATTCAATTTGACATGACTTGAACCTCACATTCCATCACTTCCAACCACATTTCCTACAAAGAATGTCACCTTTTGTCCTCTTTGATAAACACGTATTCTCACAAACCTGTCTTCTAACAAACACCAAATTTTGTGTGCCTGGTTAGAACCGTGTGGTTTGTCCCTTTTTCCCGTATCTCTTGACTACAACGAGAAAGTGAAACTTTATGTTATTTGTCTTTCTGAATGATAAATATTACCTAGCCCAATGTTCTCCACAACACTGCCACATGAGGCAAGTGGCAAGAATTCATTCTTGCTTATTCCTCAGTAAGAACTTTTGATGCCTTGGGAGGACAGTGAGATGGTAGTAGTGTCTGAGAACTCCAGGCTTGTCTTCAGCCATGAACACAACAGGAAGATGAACACATCAACTGGAACTCGGCAGAAATTGACCTGAAGCCTACAAATTAAACTCCACAGCAAAAGAGAAAAGAAGTCGCAGAGACTATGGGAGAAGATTGAAGACATGACTCAGGAGAGACGTGTGCAACTGGTGTGTCAGAGGCCAGTAAGACAATGCAAAAGACAAAGGCACAGGAGAAAGGAGCACACTGGGAATACACAGGAAACCTGTTTCCCAAAGCCATTGGCTGTGAAAAGCAGAGGGTCTGAATGGCCCAAGTTCTTGCCAACGAAAGGTCATGAGGCCTGGAGATTTCAAATCAGCAGGTTGAGCAGACGTCAATTTGAGAGAATACTGTGTTTCTCCTGCAAAGGACACCAACAAGCAACCAGGTGCAGACAGCCTAGAAACCATGATCATAGTCCATCCCAGGAGATGGAGTGGGAAGATGGTGAGTTCTGGCAGTGCATCCATGAGAGGCAATGTTCATGGAGATGACTCAATGGGGGCATAATAAATTTGGGGCTCTCGCACCAGCAGCATCAAGACCGAGGTACTGGCCAAAGACAGGATGGTGAGGACATTAGCTTCCTAACCTGCAAATACCAAAATCCCAACCATTGAATTCTTGGTGGACTGTCTTCCTCTGTCCAAGCTGCTTAGTTCAAGGAGAGCAGACTCACCCATCGGGGACTAGAAGAAAGCCCTGCCCACATGCTCTCTCCCGAACACAACATTCTACAGGCCTTCACACTGTTGAGTTGTTTGAACATCTCTTTCACAGGCACACGAGAATCCAGCATGTTAAACCTCAGCATATTCAGCCCAGAACCTAAGCACACCAAACAGTAAGCAAGGAGATCTTCTGCTGATGACCCATCTCAAGGACAGTGGAAAGTCACAACACAAAAGCAGAGGGCATGCATAACACACACACACACACACACACACACACACACACACACACACACACAACTGAGAATCTCTCAAGGGCCAACCCTTGGTAACCCATGACCTCTTCTTCCTATAGAACTTCCTCCCAGGCTATTAAACAGAATGGGGTTTTAGAATACTGAGAAGAAGATAGAGACCCAGATGCAATGCAAACATGGAAGAATCAAATGATGCTGAGAAAAAGAACAGCAAATGATCATGGCCCGGAAATCGGGGTGAAACTTTTACATGAAAAAACCCGCAATGGAGGATAAAAGGCAGCATCCAGGATATTTCGTGAACATCAGAAAACACAGATAATGAGTTCTGAACCACGAGATAAAGCTGATAAAAGTAAAATAATATAAAATTAAATGTTCCTGATGAAAAGATTGGAAGCAGACTGGATGAAAAGTCCAGGAAGCTGGCAGAAGCAGAGGATCCAAGTTATCTGGAAGAAAAAGACTATAAAATAAACAACAAGTCCAAAGAGAGAAGGAAGAGTGATGAAACATGACAAAGAGCTTAGGGAATCCATCGAATCCAAGGAATGGAAATAGGTGTCTATTGTAGGAGAACTAGGAATGAGAGAAAAAAAAAGTGCTGAACATGTCTTTGAGAAATCAGAGCTGAAATGGCTTTCATCTGGGAGCAGCAAAAGAGATCCAGATTAAGAGGCACAGAGGACTCCCATCACCATCCACAGAAGCAGGGCACCAAAAGACATAGTGTCATTTCCCTGCAAAAGCTAGAAATGGAGGAATTGCCATTACCCAAATATGCGTTGGAGCATACTTTGTCCATGGCCAAGTCACTTACCTCAAGAGGACAAGCTATACCAGCTCTCGAATTAGGTCGGACAGCTAAAGCAACACCAGCCCAAGCCAAAATCCATATCCCCTGCATTTCTGAACAATGACAGGGCAGCCGCTCTTATCTAGAACGAGAAGGTATTCAGAAGTCAAAGGTTGGGTCTTGGTGTTTGTCCATTAGTTCAGAGGTGGCCTTCAGCTCACCTCATGATCCCAGGGTCATGGCATTCTCTCTGGTCTCAGGTTACCTGCTCACGGGCAAGTCAGCTTCTCCCCTCTGGCTCCACCACCTGATTGTGATCACTCTGTCTCTCTGTCAAATATGTGCATGTGCATCATTTGACAAAAAACATAAACCAAAACCAGTGTACAAGGATTGACTGTGGCCATAGGATGTTTTATTTAATTTGAACTTAGTTCCCTTTAAAATGCAGTCAGGTACAGAGCACCCCCCACCATCCTAAAATGTCCGACCTTCGCTCGGAGCTTCCTAGTTCATTCTCCTGTTCTTTGTCTTCCTGGATCTCATCACCAACCTGTAGCATCTGCTGTCTGTCACGCTGTAATGGCCTTTTGTTGACACATTGTTCATCGTCTCCTGGCTCCATTAGAACATGCCCATCTTCCACAAGAGGCACTGTTTGCTTATCCCATGAAACCATTTGGGGGATGGCCATGGGAGGATTAAGGCAAGCTTGTGCTGCCACATCTCCATGCAGATCCCCAGAGGGTAGTTGCTCCACCCTGTGGGAATGCTCAATGTTCTTAAGATTATGAAGTCGGCCATGGAGAAGGTGAAACCGAATCGCTTCACAAACTGCCTTGGTGAGAGATCCAGGTGGCTGCTGCGGTTTGGGAGACTTGGGATCCTCTTGGCACACCCATGACTACTCCAGCCAAGTGTAGATATCAGGCGTGGGTTGATGAGGAGTGGCTGCTATGACATCAAAGCTTTGTGACATCACAGTTGCTGGATTCACTGAAGCAGCCATCCCTCTCCCATGACCTTGGAGTCCTATGGCTTTAGGTAGGAAGCCTGGGAAGGACAGAAAAAGAGCCCTATGAGCCTGATCAAGAACGCAGGTTGTCTTGTGTGTCAATGTCCCGCTTTCCCTTTCTAGACAAAGAGAAAAGAAAATGATGTTCTGTATACCATCCTTTAAGCCAACATTTCCCCAGAGACTGCAAAGGTGAGGATTTTCTAATGTGCAGTTTAAGCCCTTCTCATGGCGGAGATTCCATGATGGCATCAGCGCTGTCTCTCCCATCTTTGGAGGAATTATTCAATAAAAGTCATATGTCTGAGAGTCCTCCCAGTGTGGTTCATTTACCGCCCCTGCTATTGATAACTTCAGGGGATGATGAAATTGAAAAGGATGATGTTTATCTTGATGATGATAATGTCCTATGGTTCCTCTTCTCCAGCTCCATTGCACTCTTTTTTGATACACCATGTAAACAGCAGGTACCGAATAATACTTTAGTGCCACAGTGTACTCATGTTGGGGTTAATACCACTCCCTCCTTAGGGGGTGAATCTAAGATAAAATCGGCCTATAAAATCCCGGATGCTGGATGGCAGGCGCCAAGTCGTAAAGAGAAAGTAAAACCTAAACGTGCTGCTTTTCCTGTAATGGCTGCACAACAAAGTGCACAGTTACTTTCTTTATCAGGAGTAACACCATTACAGCGTGCTTTGTATCAAGCACAGCAAAAAGGGGAGATGTTGCAGAGTTTTCTGCATTCCCTGTTACTGCCAACGAGCAAGGACAAAGAATTTACACAGCTCTAAATTTCAAAGTCTTAAAAGAAATTAAAACCGCCACTGCTCAGTATGATCCTACTGCTTCTTTTACTTTACCTCTACTAGATAATTTGGGAATGGAAGCTTTGTGTCCTGGTGATTGGAATGTCATAGCTCATGCATGTTTATCAGGTGGAGATTTCTTATTATAGAAGGCTTAATTCATTGAAAGAGCTAATGAAATGGCCTTGTATAATAGAAGAACACAGATTCCTATTACTTATGATATATTAGTAGGAGCTGGACCTTATTATGATGTTGGCATTCAAATAGATTATCCAGAGATTGCATTCACTCAAATTAATGAATGTGCTCTTAAGGCTTGGAAGAAATTACCTACTATAGGGCCCAAACTGAGGAATTATCTAAAATTCAACAGGGACCTGATGAGCCGTGTCAGGACTTTGTAGCCCCTCTCTTAAAGGCTGTAGGTAGGATTGTATTGGATGGTGAAGCTGGGACTATTATAGTCAAACAATTGGCTTATGAAAATGCTAACACTGCATGTCAGGCTGCTATAAGCCCTTGGAGTAAAACAGGCACTTTAGAGGATTACATTCGATTGTGTGCTGATATTGGGCCTTCCTATATTCAAGGATTTCCTATTGCTTTAATATTAAAAGTAATTTCCCCTCAAGAAATGCAGCAACACCTTATTAAATCTAAGGGAGGACAATTTAATAATCGAGCATGTTTTCAATGTGGAAATTTGGGACACTTTCATGCTCAATGCCCCCAATTATCTAAACAAAGGCAAAGTAAAGGTTTGCCTACTCCTCCCAATAATCAAAAGAGTAAGCCTCAATCTCTATGTCCCCATTGCCAGAGAGGATATCATTGGGCAAATGACTGTCTATCCAAAACAGATAAATTTGGCCAACCCCTTCAGTGAAACATCAAAAGGGGCCCACTGCTGCCCCGCCAAACAAAAGCATCCCTCCTACCACAATTCCCCAAGCAAATAGTGCAGACTTGCCCAGAGTCAACAAATTATTCTGAGGTACCCCCTCCAGTGCTGGACTCGACTTAGCCCCACATGTTGCTGTTTACCTATGAGGATGGGGAACCCTCTAAAGCAATCACTACTGGAATATGGGGCCCCTTGCCAAAAGGAATTTGGGGACTTTTATTAAGCAATTCCAGCTGGACTATGAAGGGGTTAAATTTTCATCCTGGATTTATAGATGAGGATTACACAGGAGAAATTAAAATAATGATTTCCCTCTCTTCTGGGATCATGGCCATGCAACCTAAAATATCTATAGCACAATTAATCTTGTTATTTAGAGTACAATCACAGAACCAAATTGTGAAATCTCAACGAGGGGAACAAGGATTTGGCTCAACAGATGCCTATTGGATGAGAATTATTATCTCTGATAAACCATTTTTGACCATATATATCCATGGTCATCCATTTCAGGGCTTGATTGATACTGGAGCTGATATGTCAGTCATAGCACTCAAGGATTGGCCCTCTCAATGGCCCTTCAAAAGCACTACCACTCACATAAAGGGAGTAGGTAATGCATCAGCTCCAAAAATTAGCTCTAACCACTCACCTTGGCAAACTTCTGAAGGCCATCATGGAAATTTTCAACCTTTTATATTAGATATAGATTTGAACCTTTGGGGCAGAGATATACTCTTTGATATGGGACTAGAGTTAGAGACACCTCCCATTCCTAAAGAATCACAATCTCCTGAAGTTATTCAAATGATGCACAGAACGGGGTATGAAAAAGGCAAAGGCCTTGGAAAGACTTTACAAGGCCCTATTGAACCTCTATCAATAACACCAAAAAGTGATAGACATGGTATGGGTTTTCAGAAGGGCCATTGACTAGACCACATGGTATGCCTCTACTCCTGTGTGATCAATGGCCCTTATCTAAAGAGAAGTTAGAGGCAGCAAAATTGTTAATGGATAAACAATATGCTCTTGGTTATCTACAGAAATCTACTCGTCCTTGGAATAGCCCAATATTTGTTATTAAAAAGAAATCTAGCAAATGGAGATTATTACAAGATCTCATGGCAAGTAGTGCTGTGCTACAAACAATGGGAGGCCTGCAACCGGGACTACCATCTCCAACTAGTATTCCACTTGATCATCAAATGTTAGTTATAGATCTGAAAGACTAATTTTTTATCATTCCGCTAGCCCCAGTGTATATTGATAGATTTGCTATTTCAGTGCCAAGTACAAATTTTTAAGAACCTCATGATAGATATCAAAGGACTGTTTTGCCTCAAGGGATGGCTAACAGTCCTACATTGGGTCAACAGTATGTTTCTCGGGCCCTGACTCCTTTTTAGAGAAAAAATATCAGAATCAAATATACTGTATACATTACATGGATAATATTTTGCTTTCAGCAAAAACTGAGATATCGTTGCAACAGGCTTTAAAAAATTTGTTACAGTTTTTGGATCTGTATGGCCTAGTTGTGGCACCATAAAAAATTCAAAGACAGCAACCTTTTGAATATCTAGGATATGTCATACATAATAAGAAAATAAGACCACAAAACATCCAAATTAGAACACAGCATTTGACAACTCTTAATGATTTCCAAAAATTATTAGGTGATATTAATTGGCTTCGTCCATCTTTAGCCCTTACTGCTAAACAATTACAACCACTATGTCAGATTTTAAAAGATGATTCTCATCCAAGTTCACCATGGCAACTAACTGAGGCAGCTAAAACTGCTCTATCTCTGGTAGAACAGGCTATCTCACAAGCACAATTAACTCAAGTTTACACAACCAATTAATATATTTGAATATATTATGTCCACAAATTTTACCTATTGCTATTTTGTGGCAATCTTCAGGAATTTTAGAATGGATTCATCTTGCCATTCATTATTTAAAAGTTATGGTCCATATACACTATGGAGTATTATGCCTCCATCAGAAAGGATGAATACCCAACTTTTGTAGCAGCATGTATGGGACTGGAAGAGATATTCTGAGTGAAATAAGTCAAGCAGAGAGAGTCAATTATCATATGGTTTCACTTATTTGTGGAGCATAACACAAAGCATGGAGGACATGGGGCGTTAGAGAGGTGAAAGGAGTTGGGGAAAATTGGAAGGGGAGGTGAACCATGAGAGACTCTAGACTCTGAAAAACAATCTGATAGTCTTGAAGTGACCGTGGGTGGGAGGTTGGGGTACCAGGTGGTGGGTTTATAGAGGGCACGAATTGCATGGAGCACTGGGTGTGGTAAAAAAAAATGAATACTGTTATGCTGAAAATAAAAAAATAAATTTTAAAAAGTTATCAATCCAACTTTACAAATGGTTGTACAATTGATAACCAAGGGACACACATGGTTGTTTCAGTTTTTGGGACAAGAACCTGACTTTATCATTGTGACAATAATTACAAAAGAACAATTATCCAGTCTATAAATGAAAGATAGTGAATGGCAAGTTGATTTGGCCACATACCCAGGACAGATTATATTCCACTTACCTAATAATAAACTTTTACAGTTTCTTAATCTGACTGCTGTCATTTTTCCTAGCCTTGTCCAGACAACCCCAATTACTCATGTGCTGACTGTTTTTATAGATGCAAGTAAAACTGGAGACATTGGAATCATTTTCATTTCCACCTTACGTTGTACTAGTAGTAAACTACATTATAAAACCTCTTAAGTGCAGCACACTGAATTAAAAGCCTTCCAATATGCTCTTCAATATATACACAGATAGTCAATATGTGGCTAAAACAATTTCTCGATGAATCTCTGCGTTTATTCTTAGCAATGATAAAAATTAGTTCATTTATTTTCACAGATTCAACATTTACTGACAACCAGAACTGAATCTCTTTTCATTTTCCATATTCATGCTCACACAGCCCTTCCAGGTCCACTTTCCGAAGGTAATGCTCTAGCAGATGCTTCAACTCATGCTGCTATTTTTACTGCGCTATTTACTTAGAAAAAGCAAAGAGAAGTCACAAAATGTTTCACCAAAATGCACAAGCATTACAAGGGAAATTTAAGATTGTCATAGAACAAGCTGGACAAATTGTTAAATCATGTCAAACCTGTCCAACTTTTTGTAGGCTAACTCTTAATTCTCTTTGGCAGATGGTTATTACTTTAAATAAACCCTTTGGTCAGTTATCATATTCGTATGTTTCTATGGACACCTTTTCAGAATATACTTTTGCTACTACACATTCAGGAGAAGCTTTTACTGATGTGCAGAATCATTTTTTTCAGGCATTTGCACACCTGGATCATTATGACTGACAATGGCTCTGCATACACTTCTATGGCCTTTTAACAATCCTGTTCTACTTTCCACATTGCTCATTCTACAGCTATTCTGTATAATTCTACAGGTCAAGCCATTGTGAACCAAAGTCATGCTAGTCTCAAAAATGATCTGAACAAATTAAAAGAGGGGGAAATCTTACAGGGTAAACTTAAATATAAACCTTATGTTCATTTATCTCTAGCTTTATATGTTTTAAATTTTTTTTGAATGTAGATACTCTGGTGAAGACTGCAGCTGAGCACTTCTGGACTCCTGATTTATCACCACTTCCATATACCAAGTGGAAGGATCCCCTCACTCACATGTGGCGTGGGCCTGATCCTGTCCTTAGGAGGGGTCAGGGTTTTATTTGTATTTTTCCACAGGATGAGGAAGCGCCAGGCTGGCTCCCGGCAAGAGGGGTACGATTTCTCCCTGATAAAGTGGAAGATGGCCAAACTTCGGCTGAGTGAGCCCAGGAGATGTTGTACTCGACGTCAAGCAACATCTACTTGGGGCACCATGAAAGCCCTTTCTTCTCGGACTGTGGAGTTAGTAAAATCCACAGATAAGCCTGTTACCTCAACCAATTTGTTCTTAGCATTCCTTGCTTTGTTAACTGCTGCCTCAGAGACTCGCCCTTATTGGGCCTACATACCCGATTCACTTACTTTTCAGGCGGTTACTTGGAGTGATCTGTCTCCAAGGATCCAGACAAATTTATCCTGGGTTTTTAGAGGCATAAGTGATAGTGTCCCACTTGATACTGCTGCTCATTAATTTAATACACGGGCCTCACCTCAGGCCCTCCCATTTGTTTTCAGTTTCCCCGAGATAATCAACAACCAGTATATGGGTGCCTGACTGTTTCTAAGTCCTCACACACTTTAAAATACTTAGATGGTTTCAGCATGAATTATGATGAGGAGGTAGAGACTTCCATAGCTAAACCAGGAGCTAAGGAAGAACACTGGACCCTGCTTGAAGTACAATCAGGAACCTTTCCCATTCATCTGGTGGTCAGGATGACTCCTTTAGATCATCCTTATTGTGCTACTTCTAGTACCTGGCACACCAATTCATCTCCGTGGGTAGAATGTTTGTAGAGACATCCATAGGTTCTTAATCCCCATGTCATTATCACTGATGTCTCTATTACTGATTGGTCTAAGAGCAAAAGTCTTAACTCCCAAATGTCTCAGATTGCTGTTATTGATTCTCTTATTGTTCATCTTAATGCTATCCCTGATAGCATGTTTTCTACACCACAGGGTAGTAAAGGTTTGGAAGCTTGTGGCTGCTATGGGACCTGTTACCACAGATGCACCTCTGTCTGCTTATTACCCAGGAACTGGAAAGCTGACTAAGAGCTTGTGTCCCTCGACCATCCTATTGGTTGTTGGGGCAGGAATAATATCAATATATACAGTTAATGGAACTATTATGTATAAGTTTCGCTGTACTCACTGTATATTGACTAATTGTTTGCTTGCTTTAAGTTTACATAGGTCTGATCAGCCTACAGTGTTATTTTTAGTTATTCAGCTGTGTTTTATTGCCTGTAGAAGTTACAGGACCTTTGTATGCTAACTATGGATACCAGTTCACTTTGGAATTAGAAAAACAGTTAGGTAAACACGTCGATTTGTTGGGTTGCTTATAACAGGTATTACTTATAACAGCCACAGCCACTGTCTCTTCTTTGGCTTCATCTCAGAGCCTTCACACTGCAAAAGATGTTAATACTTTGTTTCAAAATATATCTCATGCTTTATCCAATCAGGAGACCATTGATATAAAGATATTGAGTAGACTAGATCGCCTTAAAAAAGCAGTAGAATATATGGGAAATCGATTATCTTTGCTCTAGACTCAAATGTCATTGATATGTCATGGAAGATATCAACATATGTGCTACGCCCTTAACCGCAGGTAACCACTCCTGGGAAAATGTTCAGAGACATTTGTGTGGCATCTGACATCATACCAATTTGAGCCTGGACCTGGCTGAGCCACAATCGCAGATTAATGCTATCGGACAATCACACTTGGACATCATAGTCCTTCTAATATTGCTAAAGTATTCCTGAAAGCCCTCAGGGGGTTTATCCTGGGAACATTTTATAATATGAGGCAAGTGGTAAAAATTCATTTTTTCTTATGCCTTGGCAAGAATCTGTGGTACCTTTGGAGGACAGTGAAAAAGTAGTAGTATCTTAGAACTCCAGGCTTGCCTTCATCCATGAATACAACTGGAGGATGAACACAATAACTGCACCTTGGTGGAAATTGACCTGAAGCATACAAAGTAAACTCCACAGAAAAAGAGAGTAGAAGTCACAGAGACTATGGGAGAAGATTGGAGACATAGCACAGGGGAGATGTAGCGGTTGGTGCGTCAGAGGGAAGTGAGCCAATGCAAAAGACAAAGGCACAGGGGAGCAGAGCACATTGGAAATCCACATAGAGCCTGTTTCCAAATGGCATTGGCTGTGACCAGCATAGGGTCTGAAGGGCAAGAGTTCTTGCCAACAAAGGGTCTTGAGGCCTGGAGATTTCAGATCAACATGTTTGGCAGACTTCGACTTGAGAGAACACTGTGCTTCTCCTTGAGAAGACACCAACAAGCAACCAGGTGCAGACAATCTGGAAACTACGATCAGAGATAATACCATGAGAGACAGTGGGATGATCATGGGTTCTGGCAGTGCATCCGTAAGAGGCAGTGTTCATGGAGATGACTCGATGTGGACCCCAAAAAATTGGGGGCTCTTGCACCAGCAGCATCAAAACCGAGCTACTGACCAAAGACAGGACAGTGAGCACATTAGCTGCCTAATCTGGAAACACGATATCCCTGCAGTGGAAGTCTTGGGGGACTACCTTTCTCAGTCCAAGTTGCTCTGTCCCAGGAGAACAGACTTTCCCTATGGAACTAGAAGAAGGCTCTCCTACATGTTCTTTCCTGATTACAGCATTCTGCAGGCCTTTGTTCTGTTGCGTGGGTTGAACATCTACTTTCACAGGCACACAAGAGCCCGCCAAGCTAAACCTCAGTGTATTCAGCCCAGACCCCAAACGCATAAATGGCAGACAAGGACAGCCTTGTCAGATGACTGGCCTCAAAGACAGGGGACAGCCACAACACAACAGAGGGCATGTGTCACACATGTGCACACACACACACACACACACACACAGACACATACACACCAGAGAGGCCCTCAAGGGCCAGCACTTGGGCACTCCATTATCTCTTTTTCCTAAATAAATTACCCTCTGGCTAGAAAACAGGATGGGCTTTTTGAATATAGAAAAGAAGAAGAGTCCTATATCCGAGGCAAAGAGAAAGAATAAATTGAGCCGAGGAAAAAGAACAAGAAATGATCACGGCCAATAATTGGAGTGAAACCTCTACATATAACAAGCCTGATGGAGGATTGAAAGCAGCGGCCAGGATACTCTGTGTACATCAGAAAACACAGAAGGTATCAGGGAGAGTCAAGAACCACAAATATAAAACTGATAAATAAAATAAAATAAAATAAAATAAAATAAAATAAAATAAAATAATAAAATAAAATAAAATTCCCGATGAAAAGATTGGTAGCCGACTTGAAGCAACATCCAAGAAGCTGGCAGAAGCAGAGGATCAAGTTAGTGACCTGGAGTAAAAAGACTTGAAAATAAGGAATCAAATCCAAAGAGAGAAGGAAGAATGATGGAACGTTACAAAAAGCTTAAGGAAGTTAGCCATTCTGACTGATGTGAGGTGATATCTCATTGTGGTTTTGATTTGTATTTCCCTGATGCCGAGTGATATGGAGCACTTTTTCATGTGTCTGTTGGCCATCTGAATGTCTTCTTTGCAGAAATGTCTGTTCATGTCCTCTGCCCATTTCTTGATTGGATTATCTGTTCTTTGGGTGTTGAGTTTGCTAAGTTCTTTATAGATTCTGGACACTACTCCTTTATCTGATATGTCGTTTGCAAATATCTTCTCCCAATCTGTCAGTTGTCTTTTGATTTTGTTAACTGTTTCCTTTGCTGTGCAAAAGCATTTGATCTTGATGAAATCCCAATAGTTCATTTTTGCCCTTGCTTCCCTTGCCTTTGGCGTTGTTCCTAGGAAGATGTTGCTGCGGCTGAGGTCGAAGAGGTTGCTGCCTGTGTTCTCCTCAAGGATTTGGATGGATTACTTTTGCACATTGAGGTCCTAAATCAACAAGACAGTAAATGACAGATGCTGGTGATGATGCGGAGAAAGGGGAACCCTCCTACAGTGTTGGTGGGAATGCAAGCTGGTGCAGCCACTCTGGAAAACAGCATGGAGGTTCCTCAAAATTTTGAAAATAGAACTGCCCTATGACCCAGCAATTGCACTATTGGGTATTTACCCTAAAGATACAAACATAGTGATCCAAAGAGGCACGTGCACCCGAATGTTTATAGCAGCAATGTCCACAATAGCCAAACTATGGAAAGAACCTAGATGTCCATCAACGGATGAATGGATCAAGAAGATGTGGTATATATACACAATGGAATACTATGCAGCCATCAAAAGAAATGAAATCTTGCCATTTGCGACAACATGGATGGATGTAGAGAGTATCATGCTTATCGAAATCAGTCAAGCAGATAAAGACAACTATCATATGATCTCCCTGATATGAGGAAGTGGTGATGCAACATGGGCCTTAAGTGGGTAGGAGAAGAATAATTGAAACAAGATGGGATTGGGAGGGAGACAAACCATAAGTGACTCTTAATCTCACAAAACAAACTGAGGGTTGCTGGGGGGAGGGCTTTTGGGAGAAGGGAGTGGGTTTATGGACATTGGGGAGGGTATGTGCTTTGGTGAGTGCTGTGAAGTGTGTAAACCTGGTGATTCACAGACCTGTACCCCTGGGGATAAAAATATATGTTTATAAAAAATAAAAAAAATTACAAAAAAAAAGCTTAAGGAAGTCATGGAATGAAAAGAGATGCCTATTGTAGGAGAACAAGGAGGGAAAGAAAAAAGAGGGCTGAACATGAATTTGAGAAATAGGGGCTGAAAATGTCCCTCATATGGGAGCAGAAACATAGATCCAGATTCAAAGGCAAAGAGGAATCCCATCATTATCCATAGAAGCAGAGCACCAATGGACTTAATATCATTGCCTCTGCAAAAGCAAGCAATGGAGGGATTCTCTTTACACAAATATGCGTGGGAGAATAGTTTGTCCATAGCCAAATCTCTGACTTCAGGAGGATAAGCTAGACCAGCTCTTAAAGCATGTCAGATAGCTCAAGCAACACCAGCCCAAGCTGAAATCCATATCTCCTGCATTTCTGAACAATGATAGAGCAGCGGTTCTTGTCTAGAACTAGCAGGTATTTAGAAGACAAAGATTAGGTCCCAGGGTGTGTCCATCAGTTCAGAGAGGGCCTTCAGCTCAACTTATGATCCCAGGGTCATAGCATCGACTCTGGTCTCAGGTTCCCTGCTCAAGGGCAAGTCAGCTTCTCCCTCTCCAGTCCACTCCCTTATTGTGATCTCTCTGTCTCTCGGGTCAAATACGTGCATGTGCATCGTTTAGCAAAAAAACAAAACCAAAACCAAAACAAGTGTACAAGGATTGACTGGGGCCAGAGGATGTTTTATTTAATTTGGACCTAGATCCCTATGGAAGGCAGCCAGGTTCAAAGCACCTCCCACCATCCTACAAAACTAGACCTTTACTCTGAGCCCCCTTGTTCATTCTCCTGTTCTTTGTCTTTCTGGATTTCTCACCAAACTGTAGCACCCACTGTTGGTCCTGCTGTAATGGCCCTCGTTGACACATTGTTCATCCTCTCCTGGCCCCATTAGAACATGCCCATATTCTATATGACGCACTGTCTGCTTATTGCATGAAGCGATTTGGGGGGTGGTCATGAGAGGGTGGAAGCACAGTTGTGCTGCCACATCTTCATGCTGTTCCCCAGAGGGTAGTTATTTATTGAAATGGCATGGAATTTCTTTCCTAAATTGTCCTTATCTGAATTGGGTCTTTATATTTGTCATTTAGTCTTCCCGCCTTTTCCCTTTCTGGAATTATCGAGAAGAAATGACATTGCCTTCACTAAATGTCTAGAAGAGTTGCCCAGGAAAATTATTTGGACCTGGCTTTTTGTGTTTTTGCATGCGTTCAATTACTGCGTCAAACACTTTAGTCACTAGAAGAGATCTCAGAGTTTGTAGGTTTCCTGATCTAATCTTGGGAGCTGATATGTGTCTGTGAATTTATCCTTTTTTCTTAGTTCTTGGATGTGCTAGCATAATTGTGTAGACTGATCTTTTAGATTACTTATTTTTCCTTTCTATCAGTTGTCATGTGGTTTCCTACTTTCAGTTCTGTGCTTATCTCCCAGTTTTCTCCAGGTAATGACTTGTCCTGTTTGTTAACATTTTCAAAACAGATGTGCAAGTTCTCTTGATTTTTTACTATTGGTTTGTTTGTATTTTCTTTATTTCGATTATCATATTTATTATTTATTTTTTTCTGTTGACTTTGGAGTTCGATTCTTCTTCTTGTTCCCTCTGGCATCCAGTTAGGATGCTTTTTCTGGTGTTTTGGATTTTTGGAAATACACTCACTTAACCCTATATTGTTTCTCCATAAAATGTTTGGCTTCATCCCATAATTTTCTTGACTTTCCTTTGTTCATGGCACTTTATTTTTTCTTTGGATTTTCCATCTTTGATTCAAAACTAGTTCACAAGTATGTTGTTTTTTCCACCTATCACTGTGTAGCTGTGTTTCCCATTCACAAATATTTTCTATAAGATTTCATACCTTTGTGGTCATAAGTATACAAGATAGGATTTAAATTCTCTTCCATTCATTATGACATGATTTGGACTCTAGCACACAATCTCTGATAGTCAAAGTTCAGTCTGCCCTTGGGAAGAACTTTTCTTATGCTATTCAGACACACAAACTTTCACATGGATCCCCAAATCTCAGGTGGTCTAGGGATGCTATGATGACGTCTGCTATTCCTTACAGCCTTTCCATCCAGATGATTGGTCCTGTACTGAAAGTGGATATCATAGGTCAGAAAATATTGGATTGAGGTCCCCACCTTCCTTCCTTTGTGTTCATATGTTTCCAATCTTTAGATATAGGCATGTTGGTGGTTTATATGTTGGTAATTCTTCCAAGTTTCTGATGTTTTGATGCTCCTTTAAGACAAAACACCTTCCGGTAATCTTTTGTCTCTAGAAGGCATAAAAATTCTCTATCTGCCATAGACACACTCCCTTTGGCTCTCTTCCCCTTGCCAATTGCATAACCTATATCTTCCCAATTACCTCATTCAAGTTTTGTGTATATTTATAGTAAAAAGAAATAACCTCTGGGCAACAAAAGGTCGGGCTTGTTTCATTTTTGTTTTATTCTTGTGGACATTTTTTTGCCTTTTTTTAAAACTTTCATTCAGACCAACAATAGGTTTGCAGTGATGGAAAAATTTATTCCTGAATACTTGAATGAATTATTGATAGATAAGGAGTTAACTTTCTCATTTTGTTTGCTTTCAGATTGGATACTCTGTACCTTTCAACTTTACAGTATTTTCTTTGGGGGTTGCTTCCATTAGTGTGATTCCTCACTTCTTCTGCAACTTTTGCAAATCTTCTGTGTGTGTGTGTGTGTGTGTGTGTGTGTGTGTTTGTGAGCGTGTGTGTGTGTTGTCTGTGTTTTTTCACATAACACCTATAATTGAACTTTAATATATAGGAAGTCTATCTTTTATGGATAGGAATTCAATTTGACTTGACTTGAAAACTCACATTCGATCACTTTCAGGAACATTTCCTACAAAGAATGTCAACTTTTGTCCTCTTTGATAAACACATATTCTCACAAACCTGCCTTCAAAAAAACGCCACATTTTTTGTGCCTGCTTAGAGTCATATTTTTTGTCCCTTTTTCCCTTTCTTTTTCATGTCTCTTGACTACCATGAGAGAATGAAATCATCTGTTATTCGCCTTTCTGAGACTGGCAGATGTGATGTAGCCTAATGCTCTAAACAGCACTGCCACAGGAGGCAAGTGGCAAGAATTTATTCTTGTATATGCATCGGTAGGAATCTGTGGTGCCTTTGAAGGACAGTGAGATGCTAGTAGTGTTTGAGAACTCCAGGCTTGTCTTCAGCCTTGAAGAAAAGAGGAAGATTACTAATCAACAGAAACATGGCATAAATTAACCTGAAGCCTACAAAGTAAACTCCACAGCAAAAGAGAAAAGTAGTCTCAGAGATTATGGGAGAAGATTGGAGACATGGCGCAGGGGAGATGTGGGCGGTTAGTTCATCAGAGGGCAGTGAGACAATGCAAAAGACAAAGGCACAGGAGACCAGAGCACACTGGGATCCCACAAGGAGCCTATTTCCCAATGACATTGACTGTGACCAGGAGAGGGTCTCAAGGGCGTGGATTCTTGCCAACAAAAGGTCTTGAGGCCTGGAGATTTCAGATCAGAAGGCTTGGCAGACATTGACTCTAGAGAACACTGTGTCTTTCCTGCAGAGGACACCAAAAAGCACCCTTGTGCAGAGAGTCTGAAAACCATGATCAGAGACAATACCAGGAGACACTATGGGAAGATGGTGGGTTCTGGCAGTGCATCCGTGAGAGGCAGTGTTCGTGGAGATGACTCGATGGTGTCCAGGAAATTATGGGCTCTTGTGCCAGAAGCATGAAGACTGAGCTACTGGCCAAAGACAGGACAGTGAGGAAATTAGCTGCCTAACCGGCAAACACGAAATCCCAACCATGTAACACATGGGGAACTGCCTTCCTCAGTCCGAGTTGCTCTGTCCCAGGAGAACAGACTCTCCCGTAGAGGACTAGAAGAAAACCCTGCCCACATGCTCTCTCCTGACCACAGCATGCTGCAGGACTTCATTCTGTTGAGTGGTTTGAACATCTCCGTTCACAGGGACACCAGAGCCCACCAAGCTAAACCTCAGCATATTCAGCCCAGACCCCAAACACAGCAAACGGCAGACAAGGAGAGCCTCTGCAGAAGACTAGCCTCAAGAACAGGGGACATCCTCAACACAACAATAGAGGGCATGCATGCCACATACAGACACCTGTGACTCTCTCAAGGGCCAGCCCGTGGGCACTGCAAGATCTCTTCTTCCTAAATAAATTACCGTTCGGCTAGAAAACAGAATGGACTTTTCTAATACAGAGAAGAAGACAGAGACCTAGATCCAGTTAAATGATGGAAGAGACAATTGATGCCAAGGTAAAAAAAAAAAAAAAAAAAAGAAGAAGAAGAAGAAGACATGATCATGGCCAGGGAGTTGGAGTGAAAACTCTATGATCATGGCCAGGCAGTTGGAGTGAAAACTCTACATATAACACGCCCGATGGAGCATTAAAAGCAGCGGCTTTGATACTTCGTGTATATCAGAAAACACAGAAGATATCAGGGAGTCTGAACCACAGGAATAAAACTGATAATAAAATAAAATAAAATAAAATAATATAATATAAAATAAAATAAAATTAAAAAAGAGTTACTGATGAAAAGATTGATAGCTGACTGGATGAAAAGTGCAGGAAGCTGGCAAAAGCACATGATCAAATTAGTGACCTGGTGGGAAAAAAAAAAAAAAAAAACTGGGAACAAAGTAAGCAAAGTCTAAGAGAGAAGGAAGAATGATGGAACATGAAAATGAGCTTAGGAAAATCATCGACTTTAAGTAATGGAAAGAGATGCCTATTGTAGGATAACTAGAAGGGAGAGAAAAAATAGGGTTGAACATGTCATTGAGAAATCAGAGCTGAAAATGTCTCTCATTTGGGAGCAGAAACAGAGATACAAATCGGGAGGCACAGAGGACTCCCATAACGATTCACAGAAGCAGAGCAATTCAAGACATAGTGTCATTCCCCTGTTAGCAATGCAGTAATTCTCTTTACCCAAATATGTGTGGGAGAATAGTTTGTCCATAGCCAAGTCACTGACTTCAAAGAATAAGCTAAACCACCTTTTGAAGCAGGTCGGATAGAGGAAGCTACACCTGCCCAAGCCAAAATCCATTTTTCTGAACAATGGTAGAGCACCGATTTTTGTCTAGAACTATGAAGTATTAAGAGGACAAATATTTAGGGAGACAAGATGGCATGAAAGTAGCAGTAGGAGGCATTTCAACCTGTACCTTTAAATGAGCTATTTACCTACCCATGAACTCTGATCATCCATGAAATCAGCCTGAGATCAGAATTATACCCATCTGGATCTCTACAGGGACAGAAGACATCAGAGGTCAGGTAAAGCAGAGTGGAACATCAGACTGATACTGATATTGGAAGATAAACAAAAGGGGGAGTGAGCCACCAGAGGCGACTGATTGGAAAGCATACCCCTAATATGAGAATGCCCTGAATCTGGGTACCATCATAAACTTGGATACTGGTTGAAAGCAATCTAAAAAAGCAAAGGATTGTGGTGGGTAATTGTGGGATTTGGAGCAGCTAGGAACAGGGGCTTAAGTCCCCAGACCCAGGACAGACCCCTGGCACTGAGCCAGAGAGAGTGTGGCAGAGAAACAAGCTCTTGGTCTCTGAGCCGCCCTCACACACGAGAATGTATGGGGTATGGCTCCTGTGAAATGCTGGGAGCTTCGCCAGGCTGCAGAATGCCAAGATGTGCTACAGAGCCTGAGACACGCATGCCCTTCACCCTCCCCTAAGAGAGGTGTGTGAAGGCCCAGCTGGCACTCCTAGACCCACGCCATTGTATCAGAGACAGAGACCAGTGCACGCTCCAAACCCTCCCCTGAGAGAGATGTGTGAAGGCACAGTCTGGTAATCTTGTAGCTGCACCCTGCTATCAGAGCCTGAGACTTGTGCAGGCGACCCACACCATCCCCTGAGAGAGGTGCACGCAAGCCCAGTGCTCTTAGACCCAGAAAGACCAGGCAATCCCAGCCCAGGCCAGCAGGAAAATCTCTTTGTGCAATCGCTGCTTGGAACCTCTCTGGTGGTCTGGAGATGCCCATACAGCCGCTGCTGCAGTGGATTTGGGCACAGGCAGAACTCTGCAGCACCCACAGGGGACCAGACTGAGGCTTCTCTCTGAGAGGGAGGTCAGGGTTCAGTTTGATTTCCTCTAAACCTCCAAAAAACATCAAAAGTGGTCAAGGCAAGAGAAAAAATAAAGTTAGCATCATTAAATCTCCAGAGAACAAAAGCCTGAAAACATTTTCCTCATAGCCCGATTCCTTGAGGGGGGCAGGAGGACTTAACTTAGGGAACTCCATTGACTGAAAACCCACCTGGCAGGTCCCTCCGCCAGAAAACCAACCAGGAAGGGGAAAAAAGACTACAAGAGAAAAACCACCACTACTTCATAGATACAATTTTCATTTTTAATATGTATCCACTATTCTGGTTCATTTTTAAATATAGATCATTTTTCACCTATTTACCATCATAGTAAGATGTCCAGTACATCAAATTCCATAATAACCTTCTAACATAAAATTAATAGTTAATATTTCATGCAGTGCTGCCTTGGTGGTGGAACAGTCTTTTATGCCTTGCCAGTCATGGAAACTCTTTATCTCTCCGCCCATTTTGAATGTCATTCTTGCTGGATAAATTATTGTTGGCTGCATGTTCTTCTCATTAAGTGTCCTGAATATATCTTACTAGCCCTTTCTGGCTTGAGAGGTCTCTGTGAACAGGTCTGATTTTATTCTGATGGGCTTGCTCTGTAAGTAAGAAGCCTCTATGTACTAGTGGCTTTCAAGAGATTATACCTACAATTATGATTCCTCAGTTTGACTATCAGGTGCCTTGATTTTTTTTTTTTTTTTGAATCAATAATCTTGGTTGGAGACCGATCGACCTCTAGTACCTGAATACTGGTTCCATTCTCGAGACTGGGAAAATTGTAATGAACTTGTTCCACTATATCTTCTAGACTTCTTTTTTTCTCCTCGCTTTCAGGGATTCCAATAACTCTGATGTTGGAAGGTTTCATAGCATCATTTATTTCGTGATTCTTTTTTCGTGGTTTCTAAGCTGTTTGTTCCTAGCATCCTCTTGATCCTTCCTCTCTATCTGTTTGTCCTCTGGACCACTAATTCTATCTTCTGTCTCAGTTACCCTAGTTTTGAGAGTATTTATATTAAATTGGAACTCAGTGGTAGCATTGTGAACCTCATCCCTGGTAGGTTTTAGCACCTCCCTAACATTGTGAACATCCTGTCTGGTTGCTTTCAGCTCGCTCCTTATAAATTCCATTTGTCATCCATGGATTTCTCCAACCTAGCTATTGCCTGGATAATTGTTCTCCTGAATTCTCTTTCTGACATATTATATATGTTAATAGCTGTTAGCTCTGTTGCAGAAAGTCCATCCTCTGTATTTTTTTTCTGTTGGGCCTTCCTTTTCATAGTCATTTTGGTGAGAGATGACTGAACAGATATAGCTGGATGTATCGATCGTGGTGCAGTCAAGGTGCACCCTGGAACATTTATGAGCAATTAAGATTCCCCACCCAAGTGAGAGAAAAAAGAAAAGAAAAAGAAAAAAAGAAGAGGGAGAGAGGAAAGGAAGGGAAGATGAAAGAGAAGGTTCAGCCTAAATGGTAAGATTTATGAGGTATACAAACAAAAACAGACAAACAAAAAGACTGATAAAAGTATATAATAAGAGAAAAAATATGCAAATAAAGGAAGAATCTCTTTGAAAAGAACCCAAAGTGTAAGATTTATATACTATGAAGACAAAAACAAAACACAGAAACAATGGCAGAAGTAAAAGATGGGAGAGTGGTTATAAATTCTCAGTATGGGTGAGGAAGGTTGTTCTGATTCTTCCTGGATGTATCTTGATATCTTTGTTAAAGGATTCATCTTTCCTAAGATAAAGGGGATTAAAAATTGGTTTAGCTATAGGGATAATATTGATTGGGGAAAGGGTATTACTTTGAAATTTAACTCTATATGAATATTAGAAAATAAAAATAAGAAAGGAATAAACAAGACTAAACTAAACTAAAATAAAAACAAGAAATTCAAAAAATAGAAATGCAAAAGGAAAACAGAGGTGTATGTAGTTCAGGTTAGAAGATTATTAATGAATTTGATGTACCGAACAGCTCACTGTGATGGTAACTAGGTTAAAAAATTATCTATATTTAAAAAAATGAGCCAGAATAGTGGGAATAAATTAAAAATAAAAGTTGTCCTATGAAATAGTGGTGGTTATTCTTTTGTAGACTTTTTTTTTTCTTTACTTGTTTGGTTTCTGTGGGAGGGGCCTGCCACGTGAGTTTTCAGTCAATGATGCTCCCTGAGTTAATTCCTCCAGTCCCCCTCAATGGAGTGGGCTCTGAGGAAATCGTTTTTTTCTGGATTTTGTTCTCTGGTGGTTTTATGTTTGTTCACCTTTATTTTGCCTTTTGTATTCACAACATTTGATGTTTTTTGTAAGTTTAGAGGAAAGCAAATTGCACTCTGACCTCCCTCTCAGAGAGAAGCCTCAGTGTGGCTGCAAAGCCCATATAAATTCCCACTTGGCCGCTGGCAAAGCAGGTTCCAAGTCGTGGTCCCTGGGTGTGCAGGATCTTCTACTTGTACCCAAAACCATGGCAGCGACAGCTGTCTGGGCAGGTTCATACCACCAGAGATGTTCCAAGCAGCGATCTCACACTGAGATTTTCCAGATGGCCTGGGCTTGGAATGCCTGTTCTTTCTGGGTCTAAGAGCACCAGGTGCGCACTCTTAGATAGAAGCCTCCTCTTTCAGAGGAGCATGTGGGTCTTGCACGCGTCTCAGGCTCTGCAAAGAGGGCACAGGCTGGGCCTTGGTGCACCTCTCTTAGGGAAGAGTTTGTGGCGTATGTCTTAGGCTCTGAAACAATGGCACAGTTCAAAGAGCGCTAGCTGGGCCTTAATACATCTCTCAGGGGAGGTTGAGGGGTTTGCATCTCAAGCTCTGTAGCAGGGCTCGTGCATTCTGCCATCTGGCATGGCTCCCATTCCTTCACAGGATCCAGACACCACTCAGTCTCGGGCATGCTGGCGGCTCAGGGAATAAGGCCTGGTTTCTCCACCCACACTGGCTCAGTGCCCTGGGACTGGGGTCTTAAGCCCCTGTTCCTAGCTGCCCCGATTCCCACAACCCCCCTCCCCACAATCCTTTGCTCTTTTGGAGTGCTTTCAACCAGTCTCCAAGTTAATGCTGGTCCCCAGACTCAGGGCACTCACGGATTGGGGTATTACTTTCCAACAGGTCACCTCTGGAGCCTCCCCACCATCTTCCAATATCAGTCAGCACTTCTCATACCACTTTACCTGCCCACTGGTGACGTCTGCACCTGTAGAGATCTAGATGTGTATAATTCTAATCTTGGGCTGATTTCATGGGTGATCAAAGTTCTTTGGTAGGTAATCAATTGCTTTAGGGTACAGGTTGAAAAGGCGCCTCCTCCTACTTCCCCGACATCTTGCCCCCTCCATCATCCGTTTTTGACAGAGTATTCAAGGATGCTTTGGCTCCATATAAGATCTAGTGCTCATTCTAATACCTGCCACGAATCTTCAATACCAATTATCCTCTTCCCTCATTCCCTGCACTTCTATATTTTCTGTAACCCTCAGCTTTTTTCTCAGAGTCCTGAGTCACACCCAGTTTGACTCCTTCTCTGACTTCTTCCCTTTCAGTTTTCCTTACCTTTACTAAGGGTCATGGTATTCCTCCTGAGGCACATATGAAAGAAGCCATATGATATTTTTATTTGTCTCTTGCCTTTTTCACTTTGCATCACTCAGTCCGGTGGCATTCATGTCAATGCAAGTACCAGGGGTTCATCGTCCCTGATGGCTGTGGAATACTGTGTGGCCAATAGGCCCACTGCTTTTTTTTATCTACTAGTCTTTGCAAGGACATTGAAGCTCAATCCACAGTTCTGCTTGATTGAAACATGCAGGCCATCGATATAGGCTGTTCCTTTTCCTCTGATTAAAGAGATGTGGTTAACATGGCTATACCCATTAACACAGAAGGTAGAGTTAACTAGTTGACAAGGGGTCCTGTCCAGGGCTCCTCCTTAAGAGTTGGTTCTCATGCAGAACTTTACTCTCCTTGAAGCCTTTGCAAAGGTGTTTAAGGTAAAGCCAGATAGACAGAGCCCTAACCCCTTATGACACATGTTTCAAACACTAGGGCATGAGGACACAAAAAGCACAATACATCCATGCCCTAACATTTTTCCTTCCCATCTCTTAGTCATATCTGACCCATAAGGAAAATACGTTGAGAGGGACTCTCTCACCCACAGGATGACAAACCCCACAGATAGCAGTTGATACTCAAGAAGCCTCACTGTTTCTTTATATCTCTAGAAATTCCAGTGGAAATATGAAAACCTTGCCGTCTCTGGAGAAAAGTTGGCCTAAAGGATAGTATACCAAATGTTATTTTCTTTTCCCTTTGTCTAGAAAGGCGAAGTGGGACATTAACACACAAGACAACCTGAGTTCTTGACCAGGCTCAGAGGGCCCTTTTTCTGTCCATCCTGGAGCTTCCTACCTTAAGCCATAGGACTGAAAGTTCCTGAGAGTGGGACTGCTGCTTCAGTGAATCCAGCTTCTGTGATGTCACGAAGATTTGAGGTTAAAGCAACCACTCCTTATCAACCCACACCTCATCACTACACACTACACTTGGCTGGGATAGTCATGGGTGGGCCAAGAGGATCCCAAGACCTCCAAAAGTGTTGGAGGCGCCTGGGTCTCTCACCATGGCAGTGTGTAAAGTGAGTAAGTGTCACCTTCCCCATGGCCAAATTGTAGTCTTTCGTTTTGACTGTCAGCACCATCCCTCTTAACTCCGGAGAAAGGCAAGAATCCACCATTCCATCTTAGCCACGAAAGACCAAAAAACAATAAGGCCTCAAACAAAGCCTCAGGAGAGGAAATCCACGCCCTGCACGTGGCTAGGGGCCTCCAACCCAATCAGGTCTCTTCTGACCAGGAAAAGGGCCACCCAAGGAAAGCTTAAAGGAACACCCACAACCATGCCAAAGACATGTCTAGAGTCTTCTACAGCGAGACACTAGTACCTCTTGCAGCTTTGGAAATCATACCAAAACGGCCTCCCAAACTTCAAAACTGACCAAACAACCTAGGCAGACACTACACTCTACACATTAGGTCCAGGACAGACTCATGAACTTGGAGTCCACAGATGCAAGCATGGAGCATTTTGGAAGAGACCCATAGAACAAGTGAAACCATCTGAAAGAATACATGCCCTTTTAAGGATGACAACTTGTATCTCCAACATGACGAAAGGAAGAGGATTCGAATGTTGAAGAACCGTGAACATTCCCTCAGGATTCTGCAGATACCCTCTGGGAAACTGAAAGGAGATGTTACAGCACAAGCCTGCTTTAAACATCACATTACCATCCCCAAAATGATTTCATGAGATAACCAAACAGTGCCTCTTGCATAAGATGGGCATGTTTTTGCCTGTGTTCTCCTCAAGGATTTTGATGGATTCCTTTTGAACATTGAGATCCTTCATCCATTTTGAGTCTATTTTTGTGTGTGGTGTAAGGAAATGGTCCAATTTCATTTTTCTGCATGTGGCTGTCCAATTTTCCCAGCACCATTTATTGAAGAGGCTGTCTTTTTTCCATTGGACATTCTTTCCTGCTTTGTCGAAGATTAGTTGACCATAGAGTTGAGGGTCTATTTCTGGGCTCTCTATTCTGTTCCATTGATCTATGTGTCTGTTTTTGTGCCAGTACCATGCTGTCTTGATGATGACAGCATTGTAATACAGCTTGAATTCCGGAATTGTGATGCCACCAATGTTGCCAAAGGCAAGGGAAGCAAGGGCAAAAGTGAACTATTGGGATTTCATCAAGATCAAAATCTTTTGCACAGCAAAGGAAACAGTTAACAAAATCAAAAGACAACTGACAGATTGGGAGAAGATATTTGCAAACGACATATCAGATAAAGGACTAGTGTCCAGAATCTATAAAGAACTTAGCAAACTCAACACCCAAAGAACAAATAATCCAATCAAGAAATGGGCAGAGGACATGAACAGACATTTCTGCAAAGAAGACATCCAGATGGCCAACAGACACATGAAAAAGTGCTCCATATCACTCGGCATCAGGGAAATACAAATCAAAACCACAATGAGATATCACTTCACACCAGTCAGAATGGCTAAAATCAACAAGTCAGGGAATGACAGATGCTGGCGAGGTTGCGGAGAAAGGGGAACACTCCTACACTGTTGGTGGGAATGCAAGCTGGTGCAGCCACTCTGGAAAACAGCATGGAGGTTCCTCAAAATGTTGAAAATAGAACTGCCCTATGACCCAGCAATTGCACTATTGGGTATTTACCCTAAAGATACAAACACAGTGATCCAAAGAGGCACGTGCTCCCGAATGTTTATAGCAGCAATGTCCACAATAGCCAAACTATGGAAAGAACCTAGATGTCCATCAACAGATGAATGGATCAAGAAGATGTGGTATATATACACAATGGAATACTATACAGCCATCAAAAGAAATGAAATCTTGCCATTTGCAACAACATGGATGGAACTAGAGTGTATCATGCTAAGCGAAATAAGTCAAGCAGAGAAAGACAACGATCATATGATATCCCTGATATGAGGAAGTGGTGATGCAACATGGGGGCTTAAGTGGGTAGGAGAAGAATAAATGAAACAAGATGGGATTGGGAAGGAGACAAACCATAAGTGACTCTTAATCTCACAAAACAAACTGAGGGTTTTTGGGGGGATGGGGTTTGGGAGAAGGGGGTGGGATTATGGACATTGGGAAAGTTATGTGCTTTGGTGAGTGCTGTGAAGTGTGTAAACCTGGTGATTCACAGACATGTACCCCTGGGGATAAAAATATGTTTATTAAAAAAAAAAAAATAAGATGAGCATGTTCTTAGGGAGCCAGGAGATGATAACAATATCTCAACCAGGGGCCATTACAGCACAACAGACAGCAGATGCTTCAGGTTGGTGAGGAGATACAGGAAGACAAAGAAGAGGATAATGAACAATTGACCTCCAATCAAAGGTCTGGCATAGCGGGATGGTGGGAGGTTCTCTGTACTTGGCTGTATACCACAGGGACCTAGATCCAAGTTAAATAAAAGACCCTCTGGCACCAGGGAATCCTGTATACTGGTTTTCTTTCCTTTTTTTGTGAAACGATGCACATGCACGTATTTGACAGAGATACAGAGAGATCACAATCAGGGGATGGATTTGGGACAGGAGAAGCAGACTTGCCACTGAGCAGGAAACCTGAGACCAGAGTCAATGTCATGACCCTGGGTTCCTGAGTTGAGCTGAAGGCCACTTCTGAACTGATGTACATACCACATGACCCAATCTTGTCTTCTTAATACCTCCTAGTCCTTGACAAGAACCACTGCTCTGTCATTGTTCAGAAATGCAGGGTATATGGATTTTGGCTTGGGCTGGTGTTGCTTGCTCTATCCGACCTGCTTCAAGAGCTGCTATAGCTTGTCCTCTTGAAGTCAGTGATTTGGCTATAGAGAAACTACTCTCCCACACATATTTGGGTAAAATAATTCCTCATTTGATAGATTTTTTTCAGGGGAAATGACACTATGTCTTGTGATGCTGTGCTTCTGTGGATGGTGATGGGAGTCATCTGTGCCTCTGAATCTAAATATCTGTTTCTGCTACCAGATGAGGGACTTTTTCAGCTCTGATTTTGCAAATAAATGCTTATCCCTATTTTTTCTTTACTTCTAGTTCTCCAAGAATACCCATTCCTTGGAGTCTATGAGTTTCCTAAGCTCATTGTCATGTTCCAACATTCTTCCTTCTCTCTTTGGATTTGCTTCCTTATTTTTGAGTCTTTTTGCCCTGGGTCACTAATTTGATAATCTGCTTCTGCCAGCTTCCTGGATTTGGTATCTAGTATGCTACCCACTTTTCATCAGAAACTATTTTATTTTATTTATAATCTTATCTTATTTTATTTTACTTTTATCAGTTTTATCTCTGTGGTTCGAGATTCTCTGATATCTTTTATGTTTTCATATATACAGGGAGTATCCTGGCCACTGCTTTCAATCCTCCATTGGGTGTGTAATATGTAGAGTTTCACTACGATTGCCTATCCATGATCATTTCTTGTTCTTTTTCCTCAGCATCAATTGGTTATTCCATCTTTGCATTGTATCTTAGTCTCTGTATACCTCTCTGTATTTAGAAAGCGCATTTTGTTTTCTACACTGAGGGTAATATCGTTAGGAGGAAGAGATCATGGAGAGTCCATGGGCTGGCCCTATTGGGATTCTCGGGTGTGTGTGTGGCATGCATTCCCTCTGTTGTGTTGTTGCTATCCCCATCCTTGAGGCAAGTCATCTACACAGGCTCTCCTTGCCTGCTGTTGGTGTATTTGGGTTCTGGGCAGAATATGCTCTGGTTTAGCCTTGTGGCGTCTGGTGTGCCTGTGAAAGGAGAAGTTTAACCAACTCAAAAGAACAAAAGCATGAAGAATGGTTGTGGTCAGGAGAGAGCATTTGGGCAGGGCTTTCTTCTAGTCCCCTATGGGAGAGTCTGTTCTCCTGGGACTAAGCTACTTCACAGAGAAATGCATTCGACCCTGTGTTCAATGGTTGGGATTTCCTGTTGGCACGTTAGGCAGTAATGTCCTCACCATCCCGTCTTTGGCCCGTAGCTCAGTCTTTATGCTGCTGGTGCGAGAGCACAAAATTTATTGTGCTCCCATCGAAACATCACAAACACAGCCTCTCACGGATGCACTGCCAGAAACCACCAAATTCCCACTGTGTCTCCTTCTATTGTTTCTGATCATGATATTCAAGCTGTCTGAACCTGGTTGCTTGCTGGTGTCCTCTGCAAGAGAAACACAGTGTTCTCTCGATTTGATGTCTGCCAAGTATACTGATTTAAATCTCCAGGCCTCAAGACTATTTGTTTGCAAGAAACTTATGGGGTGATGCCAAAACATACTATGAGGAGGAATATATGTTTAAATGCATGTATTTTCAAAAATTAAAAACCCCGGAAAAAAGCAAACAATCTGGATGCCATAAAGAACTAGGAAAAGAAGAAACAAAATCCACAGTTATCCAATTAAAAAAAATAAGACATATTGTCATCAAAATAAAAGAAATACAAACAAACACATAGGAAATAATCAGGTGAACTCACACGTCAGTACTGAAAACATTAACAAACTGGAGGAGCCATTACCTGCATAAAACATGGAGACAAGCACACAGTTGAAAATATGAGACCACATGACAACTGATAGAATGGAGAAAAAGAAATAACCTAAAGAAACCTCTACACTATTATACCAGCAAATCCAGGAACTGAGATATAAGGATAAATTACAAGACACATATCAATTCCCAAAGATTAGGTCAGGAAACCTACAAAATTTGTGCTCTACAGTAATGAATAAAGCGGTTGAAGCAGTAATCAAATTCATGCCAAAACACAAAATGCCAGAACCACATCAGTGTCCTGGTCACCTCTTCTACACATTTAATGAAGGTAATGTTGTTTCTTCTCATCAATTCCAGAAATGGAGGAGGTAGGGATACTATAATTTAGAAATTTAAGGACCCAATTCAGATAATGACATTATAGGACACAAATTCTAAGGTACTTTAATAAGTAAAGATTAAAAAATATATAGTTCTTTCCTTTTCTCTCTGTTTATTGAACTTGTTTTGAAAAGGCCAGATTGTTTTTCTCTAATTTTTTTTTGTTATGCTATGGAAGCCAGTGTCTCTTCCATCATCCGTTTTAGACAGAGTATTCATGGATGGGTTATTTCCATATACGACCTAGTGCTACAACAACTCCTGAACACCCATGAACCAGTTCCCTCATTCACTGCATGTGTCTCTTTTCTGATACCCTCAGCTTGGTTCTAAGAATCCTGAGTCAGTTATGGTTTGTCTCTTTCTCTGACTTCTCCTTCATTTTTCCCTTTCTTTACTAAGGGCCATGCTATTCCTCCTGGGGCACATACGAAGTAAGACATATGATATTTCCCTTTGCCTGCTTCCCTTTTTCACTTTGCATCACCAAGTCCTGTAGCATTTATGTCAGTGCAAGTAGCAGGGGTTCATACTCCCTGATGCCTGAGGAATACTCTGTTGACAAGATGGACCACGCCTTCTTTATCCACTAGTCTTTGCAAGGGTATTGTGGCTCAATCCACAGTTCTACTAGAGTGGGCATTGCAGACCATCGATACAGGCCATTCTTTTTTTTTTTTTTTTTCTGATTTAAGGACTTAATCAACACAGCTTTACCCATTACCACAGCAGGTAGAGTAAACTAAAATGACAAGGGGTGCAGTCTATGGCTCTTCCTTAAGAGTTAGCTCTGAGGCACAAAGTTACTCTCCTGAAGACTTTGCAATGGGGTTTAAGGGAAAACGAGGAAGACAGAGCCCTAATCCCTTATGACTCGTGTTTTAGAACACTAGGTGTTGAGGACACAGACAGCACAGTACATTCATGCCCTGACATTTTTCTTTGTAAAGGGACTTACCACCCCTTAATCATCACTGTCCCATAGGGACAAGATGCTGAGAAAGGACTCTCCCAAAGGATGTCAACCCCCATAGAGAACTCTTGATACCCAAAAGTCCTCACTGTTTCTTGAGATCTCTGGAAGTTGCAGTGGAAATAGGAAAACCTTGCCGTCTTTGGATAAATGCTAGCCTAGAGGATGGTGTACCAAACGTCATTTACTTTTCTCTTTGTCTAGAATGGAAAAGACAGACATTAAAACACAAGACAACCTGAGTTCTTAATCAGGCTAGATGGCTTTTTTTCTGTCCTTCCCAGGGCTTCCTACCTAAAGCCATAGGACTCAAAGTTCATGAGAGAGGGACTTCTGCTTACGTGAAGCCAGCTTCTGTGATGCACCAAGCTTTGAGGTCATAGCAACCGCTCCTCATCAACACACGACTGATAACTACACTTGGCTGGATCAGTCATGGGTGGACCAAGAGGTTCCCAAGCCCTCTCAAACCGCTGGAGCGGCCTGGGTCTCTCACCAAGAGTATGTGACATGAGTTAGTGTCACCTTCGCCATGGCCAAATTCATAGTCTTTGGTCGTGACTGTTAGCACTAGCCCTCTAGACTCCAGAGAAAATCAAGAATCCACCATTCCATCCTACCCACGAAAGACCAAGAAATAAACATGCCTCAAACAGAGCCTCAGGGTAAGAAATCCTGCCCTGCACATGGGTTGGTCTTCCCACCCAATTAGGGCGCTTATGACCAGGAAAAGTGCCACCAAGGAAAGCTCAAATGTAACACCCACAACCATGAAAGAAATGTCTGGGGTCCTAAACAACGATGGCATGAGTACCTCTAGGTTCTTCTTAAATTGTGAAAAAAATGGCGTCCCAATCTTCAAAAGAGACAAAGCAACAAATGCAGACTCTACACCTTAGAAACTTAGATCCAGGATGGACTTATGTACTTGGAGTCCACAGGAGCAAGCATGGAGCATGTTGGAAGAGACCCATAACACACATGAAGCCATCTGAAATACTTTAATGCACATATCAGGATGACAACTGAATCTCCAAAAAGATGCATTGAAGAGGATTCAAATGTTTAAGAACCTTGAACATTCCCATAGGGTTGTGCAGCTACCCAATATAGAACTGAATGGAGATGTGGCAGCACAATCCTGCCTTCACCCTCTCATGACCATCCCCCAAATGGTTTCATGTGATAAGCAAACAGTGCCTCTTGCAGAAGATGGACATGTTCTCATGGAACCAGGAGAGGATGAGCAATGTGTCAGTAGGGGCCAGTACAGCGTGACAGACAGTGGATGCTTCAGGTTGGTGAAGAGATCCAGGAAGACAAAGAACAAGATCTGGCATTTTAGGATGGTGGGAGGTTCTCTCTACCTGGCTGCCTTCTATAGGACCTAGGTCCAAATTAAATAAAATATCCTCTGACCCCCATCCTTTATTGTGCACTGCTTTTTTTGTTTGTTTGTTTGTTTGTTTGTTTTGTTTTGTCAAATGATGCTCATGCACATATTGGACAGAGAAACAAAGAGATCACAATTAGGGGGTGGAGATGGAGAGGGAGAAACTGACTTGTCCCTGAGCTGGGAACCTGAGACCAGAGTTGATGACATGACCCTGGGATCATGAGTTGAGCTGAAGTCCGCCTTTGAACTGATGGACACACCCTGGGACACAGCTTTGACTTCTGAATACCTCCTAGTTCTATACAAGAACCACTGCTCTGTCATTGTTCTGAAATACAAGGGATAAGAATTTTGGCTTGGGCTGGGGTTGGTTGAACTATCTGCCCTATTTCGAGAAATGGTCAAGCTTGTCCTCTTGAAGTCAGTGACTGGGCTATGGACAAACTACTCTCCCAAGCATATTTGTGTGAAGAGATATCCTCCATTTCTAGCTTTTGCAGGGGGAATGACACTATGTCTTTTGGTGCTCTGCTTCTGTGGAAGGTGATGGAAGTCCTCTGTGTCCCTGAATCTGGCTCTCTGTTTCTGCTCCCAGACAAGGGACATTTTCAGGACCGATTTCTCAAATCCATGTTCAGCCCTCTTTTTCTCTCTCACTCTTACTCTCCTACAATAGGCACTTCTTTCCATTCCTTGGAGACGATGACTTCTCTAAGATCATTGTCATGTTCCATCATTCTTTCTTCTCTCTTTGGATTTCCTTCCTTATTTTATAATCTTGTTTTTCCAGGACACTAAATGGACCCTCTACTTCTGCCAGCTTCTCGGACTTTGCATCCAGTTTGCTACCAATATTCTCATCAGGAACTCTTTATTTTCTTTTATTCTTATCAGTTTTAAATGTTTGGTTCGAATCTCCCTGATATCTTCTGTGTTTTCTGATGTACAGCGAGTATCCTGGATGCTGCTTTCAATCCTCCATAAGGCGTGTTCTATGTAGGTTTCACTCCGAATGCCTGGCCTTGATAATCTCTTGTTGTTTTTCCTTGGCATTATTTGATTCTTCCTCTTTGCATTGGATCTAGGTCTTGTCTTCCTCTGTATTTGAAAAGCCCAATCTGTTGTCTAGCCTAAGGATAATTTCTTTAGGAAGAAGGAATCATGGAATGCCCAAGGGCTAGCACTTGTGGGAGTCTCAGGTGTGTGTGTGTGTGTGTGTGTGTGTTTGTGTGTGTGTGTGTCACACATGTCCTCTGCTTTTGTATTGTGGTGTCCCCTGTCCTTGAGGCTAGTCAACTGAAGAGGTTCTCCTTGCCTGCCATTTGGTGTTTTTGGGGTCTGGGGTGAAAATGCTGAGGTTTATCTTGGTAGGCTCTGGTGTGCCTGTTAAAGGAGACATTCCACCAACTCAACAGAATTCCAACTTTCAGAATGCTGTGTTCAGAAAAGAGCATGTGGTCAAGGCTTTCTTCTACTCCTGTATGGGAGAGTCTGTTCTCCTGGGACTAAGCAACTTGGACTGAGGAAGGCAATCCCCCAAATGTTCCATGATTGTGATTTCATGTTGGCAGGTTAGGCAGCTAATGTCCTCACCATCTTGTCTTTGGCCAGTAGCTCAGTCTTTATGTTGCTGGTGTGAGATCACAAAATTTCTTGTGCCCCCCTTGAGTAATCTCCACGAACCCTGCCTCTCACGGATGAAGTGCCAAAACCCACTATCTTCCCACTGTGTCTCCTTTTATTGTCTCTGATCATGGTTTCCAGGCTGTCTGTACCTCGTTGATTGATGGTGTACTCTACAGGAGAAACCCTGTGTTCTCTCGATTTGATGTCTATCAAGCCTGCAGATCAGAAATCTCCAGGCCTCAAGACCATTTGTTGGCAAGAAGTCGTGCTATTCAGACCCTTTGCTCGTCAAAGCCAATGGCATTTGGAAACATGTTCCTTCTGAATTCCCAGTGTGCTGCACTCTCCTCTGACTTTGTCTTTTGCATTAGCTAACTGCCCTCTAATGAACCAATGCCCACTTCTCCCCTGAACCATGTCTCCAATCTTCTTCTATAGTCTCTGTGACATTTTTTCTCTTTTGCTTGGAGTTTACTTTGTAGGCTTCAGGTCAATTTCTATCAAGTTGCAGTTAATGTGGTAATCTTCCAGTTGTGTTCTTGGCTGAAGACAAGCCAGGGGTTCTCAGACAGTACTGCCATCTAACTGTCCTCCAAGTCACTGCAAATCCTTACTGAGGCATAAGCAAGAATGAATTCTTCCACTTACCGCATATGGCAGTGCTGTGGAGAGCATGGGCTATGTTACATCTATCAGTCTCAGAAAGATAAATAAGAGACAATTTCACTCTCTCATAACAGTTAAAAGACATATGAAAAAGCAAGGAAAAAAGGGACAAACAATACGAGTCTAACCAGGCACAAAATATTTGGTGTTTGTTTGAACACATTTTTGAGAATACATGTTTATCAAAGAGGACTAAAGGTGATATTCCTTGTAGGAAAAGTGGCTGAAAGTTTTGAAAAGTGAGTTTTCAAAATGAATTGCTATTTTTAAAATACTGACTCCCTATCTCTTGAAATTTAATTATAAGTGTTATGTGAAACAATCAAAGACAACACACACACACACACACACACAGAACACACAAAATATGGGGAAATATGGGGAGGAATTGAAAAAATGCAAAAAAAAAAACCAAAACTCAAGGAAAATACCGTATAGTGGAAAGGCACAGAGAATCTAAGTCAGAAACCAACCAAAATGAGAAAGTTACCTTCTTACCTATTATTGAATTAGTTGAAGTATTCAGGACCAAATTCCATCGTCACTGCAGATTTTTGATTGGATGAAATAAAAAAAGAAAAAAGAAAATTGGCAGAATGCACCTGTGTGGCTCAGTGGGTTAAGCTGCCACCTTCATTTCAGGACATGATTTCAGGGTCCAGGGATAGAGTACCATATTGGGATCACTGCTCAGCAGGGGGCCAGCTTTCCTTCTTCTCTCTCTGCCTGCTACTCGGCCTACTTGTGATTTCTGTCTGTCAAATAAATAAATAAAAACTTTTTAAAAATGGCACAAACGGTCCACAAGAAAACAAAAAAACTAAACAAGCTCGACCTTTTGTTGTCCATAGGAGATTTCCTTCTACTATAAAGATACACTTAGTTTGAATGTGAAGGAATTTGGAATACACAGTTTATGCAATTGGCAAGGAGAAATAGCAAAAGTGATTGTTCCTATAGCAGATAGAGAGCCTTTATGCCTTTGAGAGTCAAAGGATTACTGGAAAGTGTTTTGTCTTAATGGAGCATCAAGACATCAGAAACTTGGAAGAATTGCCAATACATACACCACCTACATGGGTGTATCTAAATGTTGGAAGCATATGAACAGAAAGGAACGGAGATGGGGACCTCAATCCAATATTTTTGGGGATGACGATATTCACTTTCAGCACAGGACAGATCATCCAGATGAAAATCTGGTAAGGAATAACATACATCACCTTGGGCTCTCTAGACCATCTGAGATTTGGGGATACATGTGTAATATTGTGTCTCTGAGGACCATAAGATAAGTTCTTCCCAAGGGGAGACCTAACATTGTCTATCACAGATTGTTGTTGGAGCCCAAAACAAGTCATAATTAATGGTAGTGAATTCAAATCCTATCTTGTATACTTATGACCACAAAGATAGGAAAACCGAAAGAAATCACTTACAAAGGGGAGACACAGCCAGACACTAATATGTGGAAAACAGAACACACTAGTGAGCTAGCAATGATTCAAAGAATGAAAATCAAAAAGGAAAATTCAAAAGTTCCAAGAAAAATGGAAAATAAAGAAACTTACGGGATGATGCCAAACATTTTATGGAGAAACAATATAGGTTTAAATGTGTGTGTTTCCAAAAATCAAAAGCACTGAAAAAATGCAACCTATCTGGATGCCATTAGGAACTATAAAATGAAGAAACAAACTTCAAAGTTAACAGAAAAAATTAAATAATATTTATGATTATCAAAATAAAAGAAATACAAGCAAATAGTAAAAAAAATAAGGAGATCTCACACGTTATTTTTGAAAATATTAAGAAACTGGAGCCCTTACCTGGATAAATCAGGAAGACAACTACACAGCTGAATGTATTAGACCACATGACAACATATAGAAAGGAAAAAAAAAAAAAGCCTAAAAGACCTGTTGCACAATTATGCCACATCCAAGTACTGAGAGAAAAGAATAAATTCCAAGACACCTATCAACTCCCAAGATAAGGTCAGGAAACCTACAAAATCTCAGCTCTCTAGTAGTGACGAAGGGTTTGAAGCAGTAATCAAACACCTGCCAACACACAGAAGGCCAGGACCAAATAATTTTCCTTGGCAACTTTTCTAGACATTTAGTAAAGACAATGTCATTTCTTCTCATCGATTCCAGAAATGGAGGAGGCAGATATACTCTAATTTACAAGGATAAAGACCCAATTAAGATAACGACATTTTAGGAAACAAATTCCATGCCTTTTTTGTAATTGAAGATAGTAAAAATAGAATTCTTTTCTTTTTTCTCATTGTCTTCATCTGGTTTTGAAGGGGCAGATTGTTTTTCTTTTAATTTTTTGTTCTGGTGAGAAAGCCAGCCTGTCATCTATCATCCGTTTTTCTTTAATTTATTTTTTATTTATTTTCAGTGTAACAGTATTCATTATTTTTTCACCACACGCAGTGCTCCATGCAATCCTTGCCCTCTCCAATAACCACCACTTGGATCCCCCAACCTCCCACCCCCTGCCCCTTCAAAACCCACAGATTGTTTTTTAGAGTCCATAGTCTCTCATGGTTCACCTCCCCTTCCAATTTCCCCCAACTCCCTTCTCCTCTCTATCTCCCCACGCCATCCATGCTATTTGTTATGCTCCACAAATAAGTGAAACCATATGATTATTGACTCTTTCTGCTTGACATATTTCACTCAGCATAATCTCTTTCAGTCCTGTCCATGTTCCTAAAAATTGGGTATTCGTCCTTTCTGATGGAGGCATAATACTCCATAGTGTATATGGACCACATCTTTCTTATCCATTCGTCCATTGAAGAGCATCTTGGTTCTTATTTCCACAGTGTGGCGACCGTGGCCAATGCTGCTATAAACGTTGGGGGTAAAGATGGCCCTTCTTTTCACTACATCTGTATCTTTGGGGTAAATACCCAGTAGTGCAATTGCAGGGTCATAGGGAAGCTCTATTTTTAATTTCTTGAGGAATCTCCATACTGTTATCCAAAGAAGCTGCAACAACTTGCATTCCCACCAACTGTGGAAGAGGGATTCCCTTTCTCCACATCCCCTCCAACACATGTTGTTTCCTGTCTTGCTAATTTTGGCCATTCTACCTGGTGTAAGGTGATATATCATTGTGGTTTTTATTTGAATCTCCCTGACGGCTAGTGATGATGAACATTTTTTCATGTGTCTGATAGTCATTTGTATATCTTCATTGGATAAGTGTCTGTTTATATCTTCTGCCCAGTTTTTGATATGATTGTCTGTTTTGTGTGTGTTGAGTTTGAGGAGTCCTTGATAGATCCTGAATATCAACCTTTTGTCTGTACTGTCATTTGCAAATACCTTCTCCCATTCTGTAGGTTGCCTCTTTGTTTTTTGACAGAGTATTCACGGATGCTTTAGTTCCTTATACAACCTAGTGCTCACCCTAATATATGCCACAACTCCTCAACACCCATTAGCCAGTTCTCTCATTCCCTGCAAGGGTCTCTTTTCTGTTACCCTCAGCTTGGTTCTCAGAATCCTGAGTCACTCCTGTTTAGTCTCATTCTCTGACTTCTTCCCCTTCGGTTTTCCTTTCCTTTACTAGGGGCCATGGTATTCCTCCTGAGCCATTTACGAGGAAAGACATATGATATTTCCCTTTGTCTGCTTACCTATTTCATTTTGCTTCACCCAGTCCTGTAGCATTCATGTCAATGCAAGTACCAGATTTCATCCTCCCTTATGGCTGAGGAATATGCTGTTGCCAATATCGACCACACCTTCTTTATCCACTAGTCTTTGCAAGGGCATTGCAGCTCAATTCACAGTTCTGCTCGAGTGGGCATTGAAGGCCATCAATATAGGCCATTCCTTTTCCTCTGATTAAAGTGACTTGGTCAACATGGTGCTGTTCATCTTGTTGGGCTCTGGCGTGCCTGTGAAAGGAGACTTTCAACCATCTCAACAGAACAAAGGCCTGTAGAATGCTGTGGTCAGGCGAAAGCATGTGGACAGGGCTTTCTTCTAGTCCACTAAGGGAGTCTTTTCTCCTGGGACAAAGCAACTTGGACTGAGCAAGGAAGTCCCCCAGTATTCCACAGTTGCGATTTTATGTTTGCAGGTTTTGCATCTAATGTCCTCACCGTCCTATCTTTGGCCAGTAGCTCGGTCTTGATGCTGCTGGTGCGAGAGCCCAAAATTTCGTGTGCCCCCATTAACTTATCTCCGTAAACACAGCCACCCATGGATGCACTGCTAGAATCCACCTTCTTCCCACTCTGTCCCCTGTTATAGTCTCTGATCATGGTTTCCAGGCTGTCTGCACCTAGGTGCTTGCTGCTGTCCTCTCCAAGAAAAAAACACAGTGTTCTCTCTAGTCTGCCAAGCCTGATGATCTGAAAACTGGACTCAACACCCTTTGTTGGCAATAACTCATGCCATTCATACACTCTGCTGGTCACAGCCAATGACTTTGGGAAACGTGCTCCTTCTGCATTCCGAGTGTGCTTCTCTCTCCTGTACCTTTGTCCTTTGCATTGTCTATCTGTTCTCTTAAGCAACAATCGCCCATGTCTCTCAAATCCATGTCTCCAGTCATCTCCCAAGTTCTCTGTGACTTCTTTTCTCTTTTTCTGTGCAGATTGCTTTGTAGGCTTCACATCTATTTCCGCCATGTTGCACTGACGTGGTAATTTTCCAGTTGTGTTTATAACTGAAGACAAGCCTGGAGTTCCCAGATATCACTACCATCTCACTGTCCTCAAAAAGCATCACAGACTCTTACCCAGCCATAAGCAAGAATGAATTCTTGACACTTGCCTCCAGTGGCAATGTTGTGGAGAGCATCACATCTATCAGTCTCAGCAACACAAATAAATATTATTTCACTCTCTCATAGTAGTCAAGGACCCTGGAAAAAGAAAGGGAAAAGGTGACAACAATACGACTCTAAGAAGGCACCCAAAATCTGTTGTTTGCTTTAAGTCAAGTTAGTGAGAATATGTGCTTCTAAAAGAGGACTAAATGGGACATTCCTTGCAGGAAATGTGGCTGAAACTGATGGAATGTGAGTTTTCAAGGCATATCACATTGAATTGGTATCCATAAAACCGACTGGATATCTCTTGGAATTTTATTAGAAGTGTTATGTGAAACACACACAGACAACACACACACACACACACACACACACAGATAAGACACACAAAAGGTGGGGAGGATGAGGAATCATACTAAAGGAAGCAAAATTCCAAGAAAATACCATAGAGAATCCAAGTAAGACGCCAACCAAAATGAGAAAGTTAAGTCCTTATATATCAATAATTCATTCACATTTTCGGGAATAATTATCCTATTCCTATAAACAGATAGTTGGAAGGATGAAAATTAAAAAAAAAAACACGAAGGCAAAAATGGTCAACAAGAAAACAATAAAAAATAAACAAGCTCGACTTTATGTTGGCCATGGGAGATTTCCTTTGACTTTGAAGATACACATAGCTTGAAAGTGAAGGAATTGGGAAGACATAGGTTATGCAATTGGCAAGGAAAAGAGAGACAATGTGATTGTACATATGGCAGATAGAGAGGTTTTATGCCTTTGAGAGACAAAAGATTATCGGAAGGTGTTTTGTCTTGATGGAGCATCAAAACATCAGAAACCTGGAAGAATTGCCAACATACACACGACCAACATGGGTGTTTGTAAATGTTGAAAGCATATGAACAGAAAGGAAGGGAGATGGGGAACTCAATCCGATATTGTTGGGGACTATGATATTCACTTTCAACACAGGACAGATCATCCAGATTGAAAGGTGGTATGGAATAACATACATCATATTGGGCTCTCTAGACCACCTGAGCTTTGGGGTTACATGCATAAGATTGTGTTTCTGAGGTTACATGCATAAGAGAAGTTCTTCCCAAGGGCAGATCTAACTTTGTCTATCACAGATCGTGTGCTGGAGTCCAAATGCAGTTGTAATTAATGGAAGAGAATTAAAATCCCATTTGTATACTTTTGACCATGAAGATATGAAAACTGGAAGAAATTGCTTATGAATGGGAAATTCAGCCAGACACTAATAGGTGGAAAATACAATTCACTTGAGAACTAGCAATGAATCTAAGAAAGAAAAGGAAAAGGAAAATCAGGAAGTGCCATGAACAAAGGACAGTAAAGGAACTTATGGGATGATGCCAATACATATATGAGGAAACAATATAGGGTTAAATGCGTGTATTTCCAAAAATTAAAAGCACTGGAAAAAACCAACCTAACTGGTAGCCATCAGGAACAAGAAGAAGAAGAACCAAACTCCAAAGTTAACTGAAAAAAATGAAATAAGATAGATGATTATTGGAATAAAGGTAATAATAAGAAACCAATAGGAAAAAATCAGAACTTACATGTCAGTTTTGAAGACTTTTACACAATGTAGGAGCCATTACTTAGTTAAAACAGGGAGACACACACACAGCTGAAAGTATGAAACCACATGACAACTTATAAAAAAATAAAAATAATCAAATAAAAAGTTTATACATTTATGCTAAAAAATAACCTAAAAAATAGCCTAAAAAAGTCTACACATTATACTAGCAAATCCAAGAACTGAGAGAAAAGGATAAATTCCAAGACACACATTAACTCCCAGAATTAGGTTAGGAAACCTACAAAATCTCAGCTCTCTACTAGTGACTAAAGCATATGAAGCACTAATCAAACACCTGTCAACCTACAGAAGGCAAGGTCCAAATCCTTTTAATGGGCAACTCTTCTAGACACTTAATGAAGGCAATTTCGTTTCTTCTCATTGATTCCAGAAATGTAGGAGGTGGGTAGACTCTAATTTACAAGTATAAAGAACCAGTTTACATTAGGACATTATGGGAAACAATTTCCATGCCATTTCATTATTTAAATATAATAAAAATATAATTCCTTCTCTTTCTCTATCTTCATCTACTTTTGAAAAGGACAGTTTGTTTTTATTTTAATTTTTTTGTTCTGTGGAAAAAGCCAGCCTATCATCCACCATACATTTTTGACAAGCTATTCACTGATGGTATAGTTCCATATATGACCTAGTGTTCATCCTAGGATATGCCACAACTCCTCAACACTCATTAGCCAGTTCCCAATTAACCAGAATTCTTTCTTTACTGTAACCCTCAGGGTGGCTCTCAGAGACTTGAAATCTCCTGGTTTGTCTGTTTCTCTGACTTCTTCCCCTTCAGTTTTTCCTTACTTCTACTAAGGGCCATGGTATTCTTCCTGTGTTGTATAGGAGGGGAAGCCATATGATATTCCTCTTTGTCTCATTGACTTTTTTTTTTTTTTTTGCATCGCCCAGTTTTGGGCATTCATGTCAATGCAAGTACCAGGTGTTCGTCCTTCCTGATGGCTGAGGAATACTCTGTTGCCAATATGGACCACACCTTCTTTATCCACTACACTTTGCAAGGGCATTGCAACTCAATCCACAGTTCTGCTCTATTGGACCTTGGCAGGATATCAATATCGGCCGTTCCTTTTCCTCTGATTAAAGATACTCGGTCAACATGGTTATACCCATTACCACAGCAGTTAGAGTTAACTAATGATGACAAGGAGTGCTCTACAGGGCTCTTCCTTAATGGTTATCCATTATGCAGAATGCACCCTCCTTGAAGCCTTTGAAAAGGTGTTTAAAGTAAATCCAGGTAGAGAGAGCCCTAATCTCTTATGACTAGTATTTCGTAACACAAGGAGATGAGGACACAGAGAGCACAATACATCATTCCCTAATATTTTGCCTTGAAAATGAACTTTCTGTCCCTTAGTCATTACTGACTCACAGGTAAGTCGCTGAGCAAGGACTCTGTCACCCACAGGATGACACACTTTATAGAGAGCTGATGATAGGCAAGGGGCCTCACTGTTTATTGATATCTCTAGAAATTGTAGTGGAAATAGGAAAATCTTGCCGTCTCTTGAGAAATGTTGGCCTAAAGGATGGTATACCGAACGTCATTTTCTTTTCTCTTTGTCTAGAAAGCGCAAGTGGGAAATTAACACATAAGACGACCTGAGTTCTTGACCAGAATCAGAGGGATCTTTTTAGTACTTCGTGGGGCTTCCTACCTAAAGCCATAGGACTCAAATATCATGAGAGAGTGACTGCTGTTTCAGTGATGTCAGTTTCTGTGATGTCACAAAGGTTGGAGGACATAGCAACCACTCCTCCCCAAACCATGCCTGATCTACACTTGGTTGGAGTATTCATGGGTGGACCAAGAGGATCCCAAGCCCTCCCAAACTGGTGGAGCCACCTGGGTCTCTAACCATATCAGTTGTGAAGCGAGTCAGTGTCACATTCAATTTTGTAGTCTATTGATGTGATAGTCAGCACCAGCCATCTGGATCCTAGAAAAATACAAGAATCCAGCATTCCATCTTAGCAACAAAAGACCAAGAAAGTATAATGTCTCAAACAAAGACTCAGGGGAGGAACTCCATATTCTGCATATGTGTTTGGTATTTCTACCCAAATAGGGCTCTTCTGACTAGGTAAAGGCCAGCAAAGGAGACCTCACAGGGAACACCCACAACCTTGCAAAAGATATGTCTTGAATCTTCAACAGCGATGTCATGAGTTCCTCTAGCGTCTCAAGAAATCATGCCAAAACAGCCTCCCAAACTTCAAAAGTGACCAAGCACCATAGTCAGACTCTACACACAAGAACCTCAGGCCCAGGACAAACTTATGTACTTGGAGTCCGAAGGAGTAGGAGTCCGAAGGAGCAAGCATATTGGAAGAGAACTGTAGCACAAGTGAAGCCATTTGAAAGACACTTTTGCCTGTTTCAAAATGAAAATGTGTATCTCCAAAAGGACGCATTGAAGAAGATTCTAATGTCGAAAAACCTTGAGCATTTCAATAAGGTGGTGCAGCTACCCTCTGGGGAACTTAATGGAGATGTGGCAGCACAAGCCTGCCTTAATCCTCTCATGACCATCCCACAAATGACTTCATGCGATAAACAAACAGTGCCTCTTGCAGAAGATGGGTATGTTCTCATGGAGCCAGAGAGGATGAACAATGTGGCAACAAAGGGCCATTACAGCGGGACAGACAGCGGATGCTACAGGTTGGTGAGGAGATTCAGGAAGACAAGAGCAGAATTAACAAGGGAGTTCAGAGCGATGGTCTGGCATTTTAGGATGGTGGGAGGTGCTCTGAACCTGGCTGTATTCCATACAGACCTAGGTCCAAATTAAATAAACCATCTTCTGGCCCCAGTCAATCCTTGTACACTGTTTTTGTTTTCGCTTTTGTTTTCTGTCAAAATACGTGCATTCGATGTATTTGAGAAAGAGAGATCACAATGAGGGGGTGGATCTGGAGACGGAGAATCAGACTTGTCGCTCTGCAGGAAACCTGAGACCAGAGTTGATGCCATGACCTTGGGATCATAAGTTGAGCTGAAGGCCGCCTCTGAATGATGGACACACCACAGGACTCATTCATTCTCTTCTTAATACCTCCTAGTTCTAGACAAGAACCACTGCTCTACCATTTTTCAGAAATGAAGGGAATACGGATTTTGGCTTGGGCTGGTGTCGCTTGCTCTATCCGACCTGTGTCTTGTGTTGCTCTGCTTCTCTTGATGGTGATGGGAGTCCTCTGTGTCTCCAAATTTGGATCCCTGTTTCTGATCAAAGATTAAGGGAATTTTGAGCTCTGATTTCTCAAAGAAATGTTCAGCCCTCTTTCTTTCTCTCACTCTTAGTTCTCCTACAATAAGCAACTCTTTCCATTCCTTGGAGTCGATGACCTCCCTATACTCATTGTCATGTTCCATCATTCTTCCTTCTCTCTTTGGATTTGCTTCTTTATCTTCCAGTTTTTTTTCATTCAAATCACTAATTGGAATCTCTGCTTCTGCCAGCTTCCTGGACTTTGCATCCAGTCTGCTACCAATCATTTCATCAGGAACTCATTATTTTATATTATTTTTTATTTTTATCAGTTTTATCTCTGTGGTTCGAGGGTACCTAACATCTTCTGTTTCTTTATGATGTGCAGTGAGTATCCTGGCCAGCTTTCAATCCCCCTTTGGGCGAGTCAAGAGTACAGGTTTCACTCTGATTGCCTGGCCATGATAATTTCTTTTTTTCTTTTTTTTTTTTTCCTTTGCATCAAATGACTCTTCTATCTTTGCATTGGATCTAGGTCTCTGTCTTCTTCCCTGTATTGAAAAAGCCCATTTTGTTTTCTAAACTGAGACTAACTTCTTTAGGAAGGAGAGATGATGGATTGCCCAATGGCTGGTGCTTGATGGAGTCTTGCGTCTGTGTGTCACTTGCATGTCCTCTGCTGCTGTGTTGTGCCTGTCCCTGTCCTTGAGACCAGTTATCTGCAAAGGCTCTCCTTTCCTGTCGTTTTGTGTGTTTGGGGTCTGGGCTAAATATTCTGAGGTTTAGCTTGCTGGGCTCTGGTGTGCCTGTGAAAGAAGACGTTCAACAAAATCAACAGAATGAAGGCCTACATAATGCTGTGCTCAGGATAGAGCATGTGGGCAGGGCTTCCTTCTAGTTCCCTATGGGAGAGTCTGTTCTCCTTGGACTAAGTAACTTGGACTGAGGAAGGTAGCCCCTCAAGTGTTCCATGGTTGGTATTTCATGTTGGCAGTTTAGGCAGCTAATGCCGTCACCATCCTGTCTTTGGCAGAAATTCAGTCATGATGCTGATGGTGCGAGAACCCAAAATTTTTGTGTCCCCATCAAATCATCTCCATGAACACACTCTCATGTATGGACTGCCAGAACCCAGCATCTTCCCACTGTGTCTCCTGATATTGTCTCTAAGCATGGTTCCATGCTGTCTGCACCTGGTTTCTTGTTGGTGTCCTCTGCAGGAGAAACACAGTGTTCTCTCGAGTCAATGTCTGCCAAGCCTGCTTATTGAAATCTCCAGGCATCACTACCCTTTGTTGGGAAGAACTCATGCCATTCGGACCCTCTGCTGGTCACAGCAAATGCATTGGGAAACATGCTTCTTATGGGTTCCCTGTGTGATCCTCTCTCCTGTGCCTTTGTATTCTGCATTGACTCACTGTCCTCTGACGCACCAAACACCCATAAATCCCATAATCCATGTCTCCATCTTCTCCCACAGTCTCGGCGAATTCTTTTCTCTTTTGCTGTGGAGTTTGCTTTTAGCCTTCAGGTCGATTTCTGCCAAGTTGCAATTGATGTGTTAATCTTCCAGTTGTGTTCATGGCTGAAGACAAGCCTGGAGTTCCCAGCCACTACTACCAATTCACTGTCTTCAAAGGCACCGCAGAATCTTACAGAGGATAATCAAGAATGAATTCTTGCCACTTGACTTATGTGGCAGACTTGTGGAGATCATTGGGCTATGTCACATCTATCAGATTCAGAAAGACAAATAATATAGGATTTCACTCTCTCATGGTAGTCAAGAGACATGGGAAAAAGTAAGGGAAATAGGGACAAACTACATGATTCTAACCAGGCACACAGAATTTGCCATTTGTTTGAAGGCAGGTTTGTGAAAATATATGTTTATAAAAGTGGATAAAAGGTGACATTCTTTGTAGGAAATGTGGCTGAAAGTGATGGAATATGAGTTTTCAAGGCATGTCAAATTGAATTGCTAACCATAAAATAACAACTTCCTACTCTTGAAATTTAATTATAAGTGTTATGTGAACATACACAAACAACACACACACATGCACACACACAGACACACATGCTCACACAAAGGAGACACACCAAAGATGGGGAGGAAGTGAGGAATAACTCTAAAGAAAGCAAACCCCCAAGAAATAACATAAAGGGAAAGGCATGGAGATTCCAAGTCAGAAACTAACCAAAATAAAAAGTTAACATCCTACCTATTACAATTAGTTCAAGTATTCAGGATAAATTCTTTGTTCTGTACAAACACATTGTTGGAATGAATGAGAATTTAAAAAAAGAAAAAGAGAAAGAAAAAAAGGGCAAAAATTTCCACAAGGAAACAACAAAAACTTAACAAGCTAAACCTCATGTTGCAATAGAGATTTCCTTCAACTCGAAAGTGAAGGAATCGGTGACATAGGTTATGCAATTGACAAAGCTAAGGGAGCAAAAGTGATTGTGCCTATGGCAGATAGAGAGATTTTATGCCTTTGAGAGACAAAAGTTACGAGAAGCTGCCTTGTCTTTATGGAGTCTCAAAACACCAGAAACTTGGAAGATTTGCCAACAGATACACCTCCATGTGGGTGTATATAAATTTTGGAAGCATATTAACAGAAAGAAAAGGAGATGGGGACCACATTCCAGTATTGTTGCAGACTACAGTATCCACTTATAGCACAGGAAAGATCATCCAGAGAGAAAGGTGTAAGGAATAGCAGATGTCATCATGGACTCTCTAGACCTCCTGAGCTTTGGAAAAACATGCATAAGATTGTGTCTCTGAGGACCATAAGAGAAGTTTTTCCCAAAGGCAGACCTAAAATTGTCTGTCAGAAATCCTCTGCTGGATCCAAATACAGTCGTAATTATTAGAAGATAATTCAAATCCTGTCTTGTAACTTATAACCACAAAGATATGAAAACAGAAAGAAATCACTTAAGAAAGAGAAACACAGCCAGTCACAAATAGGTGGAAAAAACAACACACTCCTGAAGTAGCAATGAATCAAAGAAAGAAAATCAGAAAGTACTTTGAACAAAGGAAATTCACGAAACTTATGGGATGATGTCAAAACATCTTATGAAGAAAGAATATAGGAGTAAATGTGTGTATTTACCAAAATTAAACACACACACACACAAACAAACACACACACACACACACACACACACACACACACACACATGCACACGCACACAAAAAGCAACCTAACATGACGGCATAAGGAAATAGAAAAAGAAGAAAGAAGTTTAACAAACTTTAATAAACTGAAGAAGCCATTACTGAAGGAGACCAGCATCCAGAAGAAAGTTTGACACCTGATGGAAAGTGAAAAAGCGAAAAGAAAAGAAAACTAAACTAAACTAAACTAAACTAAAAGATGCCTCTACAAAATTATGGCAGCAAATCTAAGAACAAGTGAAAATGATTAATTCCAAGACACATATCAACTCCCAAGTTTGGGTCAGAAACCCTACAATATCTGAGCTTTTTATTACACACTAAATCGTTTGAAGGAGTAATCAAACTCCTCCCAACACACAGAAGGCCACATCCAAATCATTTTCCTAGTCAACACTTGCATAAATTTAATAAAGGCAATGGCAATTCTTCGCATTGATTTCAGAAATGGAGGTAAAGGGTAAAATCTACTTTTCAAATATAAAGACCCAATTAAGATAAGGTCATTAAAGGGAAAAAATTCCATGCCTTTTTTAATAAGTTAATAAAAATATAATTCTTTCCTTTTCTTTACGTGTCTTCATCTGCTTTTGAAAGGGCCAGACTGTATTTCCTTTTATATTTTTGTTCTTTTGAGGAAACCAGCCTATGATCCATCATCTGTTAATGACAAATAATTCACTAAAGCTTTAGTTCCATATATGGTTTAGTGTTCATCCTAACATATGCCACAACTCCTGGATACCCATTAGCCAGTGCCCTCATTCCCTGAATTTCTCTCTTTTCTGTAACCCTCAGCTTGGTCCCTCAGAGTCCAGAGACACTCCTGGTTTGTCTCCTTCTCTGACTTCATTCCCTTCAGTTTTCCCTTCCTTCTACTAAGGGTTATGATATTCCTCCTGGGGCACATAGGATGGGAGCCATGAGAAATTCCCCTTTGTCTGCTTGCCTTTTTTTATTTCTAAACACCCAGTCCAGTGAAACTCAAGTCCATGCAAGTACCAGGGGTTCATCCTCCCTGATGGCTGAGGGATACTCTGTTGTCAATACAAACCACACCTTCTTTATCCAATAGTTTTTGCAATTACATTACAGCTCAATCCACAGTTCTGCTCGAGTTGGCATTACAGTTCACAGATATAGGCCATTCTTTTACCTCTGATTTAAGAGAATTGGTCAACATGGCTATACCTATTACCACAGCAGGTAGTGTTAACTAATGATAGCAAGGAGTACTGTTTAGGGCTCTTCCTTCACCGTTAGCTCTCATGCAGAATGTCACGCTCCTTGAAGACTTTCCAAATTTGTTTAAGGGAAAAGTAGGTAGACAGAGCCATAATCCCTTATTACTAGTGTTTTCGAACACTACAAGATGAAAACAAAGATAGCACAATACATCCATGTAATAACATTTTTCCTTGAAAAGGTACTTTCTCTTTCTTTGTCATAACTGACCATAGGGAAAAGACACTGAGAAAGGACTCTCTCACACACAGGATGACAAACCTCACAGAGAGCTGATGATACCCAAGAGGCCTCACTGTTTCTTGAGATCTCTAGAAATTTCAGTATAAATAGTAAAACCTTGCCTTCTATGGAGAAATACTGGTCTAAAGGATGGTATCCAAAACGTCATTTTCTTTTCTTTTTGTCTAGAAAGGGAAGTGGGACATTAACACAAAAGACAACCTGAGTTCTTGATCAGGCTACGGGGTCTTTTTCTGTGTTTTCTGGTGCTTTCTACCTAAAGCCATAGGACAAAAAGGACATGAGTGTGGGACTGCTGCTTTAGTGAAGCCAGCTTTTGTGATGTCACAAAGATTTGAGTTCCTAGCAACTACTCCTTCCCAAACCACGCCTTATGTACACTTGGCGGTAGTAGTCATGGGTGGGCCAAGAGGATCCCAAGCCCTCCCAAACTTCTGGAGCTGCCTGTGAAGTGAGTTGGTGTTAATTTCTCCATGGCCAAAATTTGTAGTCTTTTATTGTGACAGTCAGCACCAGCCATCTGGATTCCAGAGAAAGGCATGAATCCACAATTCCACCTTACCCACCACGAAAGTCCAAGAAAGAAGCAGGTCTCAAACAAAGACTCAGGGGAGTAAATCCATGTCCCTCACATGTGTTTGATACTCCCACCCAATCAGGGTGCTTATGACTAGGGAAAGGCCACCCAAGTAAAGCTTAAAGGGAATACCCACAACCATGACAAAGACCTGTCTGTAGTCTTCAACAGTGAGGACACGAGTAACTATAGTGTCTCCAGAAATCATGAAAGAAAGGCCACCCAATTTTCAAAAGTAAACAAGTCCCAAAGGCATACTCTACACCCTAGAACCTGAGGCCCAAGACTGACTCATCTACTTGGAGTCCACAGGAACAAGCGCGGAACATGTTGCAAGAGACCTAATAGCACAAGTGAAGTGATCTGAATGACACTCTTGCCGGTTCAAGATGAAAATGTGTATCTCCAAAAGGACATGTTGAAGGGGATTCGAATGTCAAGGAATTTTGAGCATTCCCACAGGGTGGTTCAGCTACCCTCTGGGGAACTGAATTGAGATACAGCAGCAGAAGCCTGCCTTAACCATCTCATGACCATACCCTACATGGTTTCATACAATAACCAAACAGTGTCTCTTGCAGAAGATGGGCATGTTCTAATGGAGCAAGTGCCATTACAGCTGGACAGAGAGCAGATGCTACAGGTTGGTGAGAAAATATAGGAAGACAAAGAATAGGAGAATGAACAATGGAGCTCAGAGCAACGTTCTAGCATTTTATCATGGTAAGAGGTGCAGCATTCCACAGAGATATAGGTCCAAATTAAATAAACCGTCCTCTGGCACCAGTAAATCCTTGTAAACTGGTTTTGTTTTTGTTTTTGTTTTTTTAGTCAAAGGATACACATGCCCGTACTTGAGAGATAGACAGAAGTTTACAATGAGTGGGTGGAGCTGGGGAGGGGAAACAGACTTGCACCAGAGCAGGGAAGCTGAGACCAAAGTTGACGCCATGGCCCTGGGATCATGAGTTGAGCTGAATTCCGCCTCTGAACTAATGGAGGATCATATCGAGGATCATATCATTGTCCTCTTAATACCTCAGAGTTCTAGACAAGAACTAGTGCTCTGTCATTGTTCAGAAATGCAGGGGATACTGATTTTGGCTTGGGCTGGTGTTGCTTGCTCTATCCGACCTGCTCCAAGAGCTGGCAGAGCTTGTCGTCTTGAAGTCACTGACTTGGTTATGAACACACCACTCTCCCTCATATATTTGGGTAAAGATAATTCCTCCACTACCAGCTTTAGCAGGGGGAATGACACTATGTCTTGTGGTGCTCCTTCTGTTGATGGTGATGGGTGACCTCTCTGCCTCTGAATCTGGATCTCTGTTTCTGATCCCAGATGAGAGACATTTTCAGCTCTGATTTCTCAAAGACTTGTTTGGCCGTTATACTCTCACTCCTAGATAGATCTCCTAGAGTAGGCACCTCTTTCCATTCCTTGGATTCGATGACTTTCCTAAGCTCATTATTATGGCCCATCATTCTTCCTTCTCTGTTTGGCTTTGCTTCCTTATTTTCTAGTCTTTTACTTTTAAGTCACTAATTTGATCATCTTCTTCTGCAAGCTTCCTTGACATTGCGTTGAGTCTGCTACCAATCTTTTCATCAGGGACCCTATATTTTATTTTCTTTTTTATCACATTTGTCTCTGTGGTTAGAGACTTTCTGATATCTTCTGTGGTTTTCTGATGTACAGTGAGTATCCTCGCTGCTGCTTTAAATCCACCATCGGGTATGTAACTTTAGAGGTTTCACTTCGATTGCTTTGCCTTAATCATTTCTTATTCATTTTTCTTGATTTCAATTGATTATTCCATCTTAGCATTGGATATAGGTCTCTTTCTTTTTCTCTTTATTCTCAAAGCACATTCTGTTTTCTTCCCTGAGGGTAATGTCTTTAGGAAGAAGAGATCTTGGACTGCCCAAGGGCTGGCTCCTGAGGGAGTCTCTGGTGTGTGTGGCATGCATGTCCTCTGCTGTTGAGTTGTGGCTGTACGCTGACCTTAACGCCATCATCTGCAGAGGCTGTCCTTGACTGCCTTTTGGTGTGTTTGGTGTGTTTGCTCCTCTATCCTGTGCCTTTATTTTGCATTGACTCACATCCCTCTGAAACACCAATCACCCACGACGCCCTAAGCCATGTCTCCAATCTTCTGCTATAGTATCTATGACTTCCTTTCTCCTTTGATGTGGAGATTGAATTGTAGGTTTCAGGTCAATTTCCACCCAGTTGAAGTTCTTGTGGTAATATTCCAGTTGTGTTTATGGCTGATGACAAGCCTGGAGTTCCCAGACATTACTACCATCTCACTGTCCTCCAAAGGCACCACAGACTCTTACACAGCCATAAAAGAGAATGAATTCTTGCCACTTGTCTCATGTGGCTGTGTTGGGAAGAGCATTGGGCTACGTCATATCTCTCAGTCTCAGAAAGACAAATAACCTATAATTTCACTCTCTTGTGGTAGTAAAGGAACCTGTGAAAAAGCAGGGGAAAAAGGACAAACAATACGACTCTAACCAGAACCACAAAATTTTGTGTTTCTTTGAAGGCAGGTTAGTGGGAATATGTGTTTATAAAAGAGGACTAAATGGAACATTCTTTGCAGGAAATATGGCTGAAAGTGATAGAATGTGAATTTTGAAGGCCAATCAAATTGAATTGCCATCCAAAAAAGGTTGACTTCCTATCTATTGAAATTTTATTGTGTTATGTGAAGTGACACAAGATGACGGGGAAGTAAGAGGAGGTGCCATTTCAACCTGTACCCTAAATTGATGTGATTTCCTACCAAATAACTCTGATCACCCATGAAATAAACCTGAGATCAGAATTATAAACATCTGGATCTCTACAAGGGCAGAAAACATCAGTGGGCAGGAATAGCAGAGTTGGAACATCAGACTTACTATAAAAGATAAGGAAAATTGGAAGGAAGCTACCATAGGCGGCTGGTTGGAAAGTAATACCCCAATACAAGAGTGCCCTCTGGTTGGAAAGTAATACCCCAATACGAGAGTGCCCTCTGGTTGGAAGGTAATACCCCAATACGAGAGTGCCCTGCATCTGGGGACCAGCATTAACTTGGACTCTGGTCGAAAGCACTCAAAAGGTGCAAATGATCACGGGGATAAATTGTGGGAAATGGGGAAGCTAAGAATAGGATCTTAAGTCCCTGGATGCAGGACAGCCTCCCCTGACATGGAGCCAGAGAGAGTGTGGTGGAAAAAACAATTCTGGTTCCTAAGCCACCAGCACGCCTGAAATCGCGTGGGGTCTGGCTCCTGTGAGGGCCTGGGAGCCTCGCCAGACAGCAGAACGCGGAGCCTTGCTAACAGAGCCTGAGACGCATGCACCCCTTACCATCCTCTGAGAGAGGTGTTCGAAAACTTTAGTGCTCTTAGACCCACACAATAATATCAGAGCCTGAGACAGGCAGACGCCCCACACACTCCCCTGAGAGAGTTGCTTGCAAGCCAGGCACTCTTAGACCCAGAAAGACTAGGTATTCTCAGCCCGGCCCAGCGGGAAAACCTCAGTGTGGAATCACTGTTTTGAACTTCTCTGGCGGTCTGGAACTGCCCAGAAAGCCACTTCTGCTGTAGTTTCGGGTACATGCAGAAGATTCTGCATCCCCTGGGACCACGACTAAAATCTACTCTGCCAGCAGCCAAGGGGGAATTATAAGGGCTCTGCAGCACCCACAGGGGAGATGACTGAGACTTCCCTTTGAGAGGGAGATCGGGGTGCAGTTTGCTTTCCTCTAAACCTCCTAAAACCAAAACCCAAATGTATATATATATATAACATATATATATACATATGTATATAATGTATATGAATGTATACATATATATAAATATATAACAAGAGAAAAAATATAAATTTTTTAAATAAATTTTTATATGACAAGAGAAAAGTATATGACAAGAGAAAAAATATATTTTCTCTTGTCATATAAAAATATATTAATATATATATATATTTTCTGCTGTCATGATAAGATGACAAGAAAATATATATATTTTTTCTCTTTTCATAGAACTATTTGTGTGTGTGTGTGTATGTGTGTATTAAAGAAAAGAAAGGAAGAACCTTTTCTAATAAAGGCTATATATATAAATATATATAATATATATATATATAAATATATATAAAATAAAATATATGTAAATATATAGTATATGTATTTTTTCTCTTGTCATACACTTTTATATAAATATATATATTTAAGCAAATAAAGGAAGAACCTGTAAAAAAACCAAATATAACAATAATATACTTATATAGAAGACGTATATACTTATATACATATATACTTGTATAGTTATATATAAGAATTATATATATATATATTATATATTTTATCTCATCATATAGTTTTATCAGTCTTTTTGTTTGTTTTTGTTTGTATACTATAAATCTATCTTTAGGGCCCATTTGATCCGTACCTTCACTTTTATCTTCCATTTTTTCCCTGTTTCTTTCTCTCTCTCTTTTTTCTTTTTCTTTTCATTTTTCTCTCATTTGGGTGGGGAATCCTGATTTCTCAGAAGCATTCCAGGGTGCACCTTGACTGCACCATATTCAATACATCCAGCTACATCTGTTCAGTCATCTCTCATCAAAATGAATAGGAGGAGAATTGCCCAACAAAAGAAAAATACAGAGGACGGGCCTTCTGCAACAGAGCTAATGGCTACCAACATAGTTAATATGTTGGAAAGAGAATTCAGGCTCACAATTATCCAGGCAATAGCTAGGTTGCAGAAAGCCATGGATGACCAAATGTAATTGAATACAAAAGACCTGAAAGATACCAGGGATAAGGTTCACAATGCTCTCAATGAGTTCCAATCTAATCTAAATTCTCTAAAAGCTAGGTAACTGAGACAGAAGATAGAATTAGTGATCTTGAGGACAAATAAATAGAGAGAAAGGATCAGGAGGAAGCCTGACACAAACAGCTTAGAAGACATGAAAACAGAATCAGGTAAGTAAATGATACCATGAAAAATTCCAACTCCATAATTATAGGAATCTATCAAGGGGAGGAGAAAGAAAGAAGTCTAGAAGATATAGTAGAACAAGTTATTCATGACAATTTTCCCAATCTCACGATTGGAACCAGCATTCATGTACTAAAGACAGAACGGTCTCCCCCCAAGATTATAGAATCAAAAAAAAAAAAAAAAAAAGAAAGAAAGAAAAGAAAAGAAAAAAAAAAAAAGAAAAGAAAAAAGTCAAGAAACCTGAGAGTAAAACTGAGAAATAATGAATATAGATACAATCTCTTGAAGCAGCTAGGACATAGAGGCTCCTTATGTACAGAGGAAAGCCCATAGGGATCTCATCAGACTTGTCCACAGAGACATGGCAAGCCAGAAAGGGCGCTTAATGAAAAAAACACTTTATCCAGCAAAAATACTTTACCCAGAAAGACAGACATTCAAAATGGATGGAGAGATAAAGAGTTCCCAAGACCGGCAAAGCTAAACAGACTATGCAATCACCAAGTTGATGCTGCAGGAAATATTAAGGAAGGTTCAAGAAAATAGGAAAAATCCTAAGAATAGCATTGAACAGAAAAATAGAGACAATCTACAGAAAGAAAGACTTCAAAGGTCACACTATGTTAATAAAAAACCTATCTATCAATAATCACTCTCCATATGAATGGCCTCAAAGCACCCATAAAATGACACAGGGATGAAGAATGGATAAAATGACAAGACCCATCCATATGGTGCCTACAAGAGACCCATTTTGAACTTAAGGATACACCCAGACTGAAAGTGAAGGGATGGAGAAGCATTTTTCATGAAAATTGTCCCCCAAAGAAGGTCGGGGTAACAATTCTCATATGAGATAAATTAGATTTTAAACTAAAGACTGTCGTCAGCGATACAGAAGGACATTACATAATTCTTAAAGGAACTCCACACCTAGATGATCTAACAATGGTAAATATCTATGACCCCAATATGGGAGCAGCCAATTACATAATAAAACTATTAGTCTAGATAAAGAGTTATTGATATGAATACATTAATAGTAGGAGATCTTTTTTTTAACTTTAAAAATATTTATTTATTTGACAGACAGAGTTCAGAAGTAGGCAGAGAGAGAGGGAGAAAGCAGGCTCCCTCCTGAGCAGAGAGACCAATGAGAGACTCGATCCCGGACCCTGAGATCATGACCAGAGCCAAAGGCAGATGCTTTAACCCACTGAGCAACCAAGGTGCCCTAATAGAAGAAGATCTTAACACGCCTCTTTCAAAAATTTCAAGCAGAAAATAAACAAATAAATACATATAATATACATATATATTATATGCTCCAGCTCTTTTCAAAGAGCTGGTCAAATAATCCGAAAATTTGTATGGAATCAGAAGAGACCCAGAGTCACTAATTAAATCTTATAAAACAAACATTTAACTGGGGGCATCATGTTATGTGATCTCAAGCTTTACCACAAAGCTGTGATTACCAAGACAGAATGGACCTGACATAAAAACAGAGAGATATACCAGTGGAAAAGAGTATAGAGCCCAGATATTGATCCTCAACTCTAGGGTCAAATAATCTTCGACAAAACAGGAAAAAAATATACAGTGGAAAGAAGACAGTCTCTTCAATAAATGGTACTGGGAAAACTGGGCAGCTATATGTAGAAGAATGAAACTCAACCATTTTCTTACACTGTACATAAAGATAAACTCAAAATGGATAAAAGACCTCAATGTGAGACAGGAATCCATCAGAATCCTAGAGGAGAACATAGGCAATAATCTTTTCTATATCAGCCACAGCAACTTATTTCAAGATATGTCTCCAAAGGAAAAGGAAACAAAAGTGAAAATGAATTTTTGGGGCTTCAGCAAAATCAAAAGCCTTTGCACAGCAAAGGGAACAGTCAACAAACAAAGAGGTAACCCATGGAATGTGAGAAGATATTTGCAAATGACAGTATAGACAAAAGGTTACATCCAAGGTCTATAAAGAACTCCTCAAGCTCAACACAGACAAAACAGACAACCATATCAAAAAATGGCCAGAATACATGAACAGACACTCCTCCATTGAAGAATTACAAATGACTATCAGACACATGAAAAAAATGTTCATCATTACTAGCCACTAGGAAGATTCAAATGACCACCACATTGAGATACCACCTTCCACCAGTTGAATGGCCAAAATTAGCAAGACAGGAAACAACATGTGTTGGAGGGGATGTGGAAAAAGGGGAACCCTCTTACACTGTTGGTGGGAATGCAAGTTGGTGCAGCCTCTTTGGAGAACAGTGTGTAGATTCCTCAAGAAATGAAAAATAGTACTTCCCTATGACCCTGCCATTGCACTACTGGGTATTTACACCAATGATACAGATGTAGTGAAAAGAAAAGCCATCTGACCCCAATGTTTATAGAAGCAATGGCCACAGTTGCAAACTGTGGAAAGAAGCAAGATGCCATTCAACAGATGAATGGATAAAGAAGATGTGGTCCATATACAATATGGAGTATTATGCCTCCATCAAAAAGGATAAATACCCAACTTTTGTAGCAACATGGACGGGACTGAAAGTGATTATGCTGAGTGAAGTAAGTCAAGCAGAGAGACTCAATTATCATATGGTTTCCTTTATTTGTAGAGCATATCAAATATCATTGAGGACATGGGGGTTATATAGGAGAAGGGAGTTGGGGGGAATTGGAAGGGGAGGTGAACCATGAGAGACTACAGACTCTGAAAATATTCTGAGGAGTTTGAAGTGGTGAGGGGGGTGTGAGGTTGTGGGAACCAGGTGGTGGGTATTATAGAGGGCACGGATTGCATGGAGCACTGTGTGTAGTTCAAAAATAATGAATACTGTTATCTGAAAATAAATAAAAATATAAATTTAAAACTATGGAAAAAAAAAAAAGCCGCAACCCATGGAATGGGAGAAAATATTTGCAAATCTCAGTTCACACAAAAGGTTGATATCCAGGATCTATAAAGAAATTATCAATTTCAACACTCACAAACAGACAATCATATAAAAAAATGGGCAGAAGATAGGAGAAGACACTTGTCCAATGGGCAATATTGACCATACCTTCTTTATCTATTAGTCTTTTCAAGGGAGTAGCAGCTCAATCCACAGTTCTACTGGAGGAGCCATTGCAGGCCATGGATATAAGAAGTTCCTTTTCCTCTGACTAAAGAGATATGGTCAACATGGCTATACCCATAATTTCCGACCCTTCGTAATCCCTTAACATAAGGAAAAGACACTGAAAAGTACTCTTTCATCCACAGGATGACATACCTCGCAGAGAGCTGATGATACCCCAGAGACCTCTCTGCTTCTTGAGATCTCTAGAAATTTCAGTGGAAATAAGAAAACCTTGCTGTCTCTGGAAAGTTGTTGGCCTAAAGGATAGTATACTGAATAAAAATTTCTTTTCTATTTGTCTAGAAAAGGGAAGTGGGAAATTAACACACAAAACAACTTGAGTTCTTGATCAATTTCAGAAGACTCTTTTTCTGTCATTCCCGGGGATTCCTACCTAAAGCCATAGTACTCAAAGATCATGAGAGAGGGGCTGATGATTCAGGGAAGCCAACTTCTGTGATGACACCAAGGCTTGAGGTCATATCAACTACTCTTCGCCAAACCACGCCTGATCACAACATTGGCTGGAGTAGTCATGGGTGGTCCAAGGATTCCAAGCCCTCCCAAACCACTGGAGCCAGCTGGGTCTCTCACCAAGGCAGTGGCAAAGTGAGTCGGTGGCAGCTTCTCCATGACTGAATTCATAGTCTTTGGTTATGACTGTCGCCACCAGCCCTCTGGGCTCTGGAGAAAGGCAGGAATCTACCATTCTATCTTACCCACGATTGGCCAAGGAAGAAGCAGGCATCAAATAATGACTCAGGGCTGGAACTCCATGCCCTGCACATGTCTATGATCCTCCCACTCAATCCTGGCGCTTTTGAACAGGAAGAACAACCAAGAAAAGCTCCCAGGGAAAACTGGCAACCATGCCAAAGACATGTCTGGAGTCTTCAACAGCGAGGATACGAGTAACCCTAGCTTCTCCAAACACCGTGTCAAAATAACCTCCCAATGTTCAAAAGTGACAAATCACCAAATGCAGACCCTTCACCCGAGACCTGAGGCCCAGGACAGACTCATGTTCTTGGAGTCTACAGGAGCAAGTGTTGAGTTGTTGGAATAGAACCATAGCCCAAATGAAGCCATTTGAAAGATTTTTGTGCCTGTTTCAGGTTGTCCAAGCAACATGTATACATGGAGATACAAACATGTATCTCCAAAAGAACTCAAGGAAGAGGATTCAAATGTCACAAAACCATAAGCATTCTCACAGGTTGGTGGACCTTGCCTCTGGGGAACTATATGGAGATGTGGCAGCACAAGTCTTCCTTAACCCTCTCATGACAATCCCCCAAATTGCTTCATGTGATCAGCAAGCAGTGTCCCTTGTGAAGATGTGTGTGTTCTAATGGAACCAGGAGATGATGAAGAATGTGAGAAAAAGGAGCCACTAGAGTTGTATAGACAGTGGATGCTAGAGGTTGGTGAGGAGATACAGGAAGACAAATAAAATCCGAATGAACAAGGAAGCTCAGAGTGACAGTCTGGCATTTCAGGGTGGTAGGATGTGCTCTGAACCTCGCTGCATTCCATAGGGACCTAAATACAAATTAAATAAACCATCCTCTGGGCCAAGTCAATCCTTATACACTGTTTTTGTTTTTTGTCTAAATAAGGACAAGCTTGTACTTGACAGAGAGACAGAGAGATCACAATCAGGGGATGGAGCTGGAGAGGGAGAAGCAGACTTGCCCCTGAGCAGGAAACCTGAGACCAGAGTCGATGCCGTGACCCTGGGATCATGAGTTGAGCTGAGAGCTGCCTCTGTACCAGAGGACATATCACAGGACCCAATCTTTGTATTCTTAATCCTTCCTAGTTCTAGACAAGTACCACTGCTCTGTCATTGCTCAGAAATGCAGGGGATCCAGATTTTGGCTTGGGATGGTGTTGCTTGTTCTATCTGACCTGCTTCAAGAGCTGGTAGAGCTTGTCGTCTTGAAGTCAGTGATGTGGCTATGGACACACAACTCTCCCGAGCATATTTGGGTAAAGGGAATTCCTCCATTGCTAGTTTTGCAGGGGGCGTGACACTATGTCTTGTGTTGCACTGCTTCTTGTAGACATAGATGGGACACCTCTGTGCCTCTGAATCAAGATCTCTGTTTCTGCTCCTGGTGAGGGACATTTGAAGCTTTGATTTCTCTAAGAAATGTTTAGCACTCTTATTCTCTTACTCCTAGTTCTCTTAAAATAGGCACCACTTTCCATTCCTTGGAGTTGATGACTTCCCTAAGCTCATTGTCATGTTCCATCATTCTTCCTTCTCTATCTGGATTTGCTTCCTTACTCTTCAGTACTGGTCTTCCAGATGACAAATTTGATCCTCGGCTTCTGTCAGCTTCCTGGTCTTTGCATCCAGTTTGCTCATAATCTTTTCATCAAGGACTCCTTATTTTATTATTTTAAACACTTTTATCTCTGTGGTTCGAGACTCCCTGATATCTTCTGTGTGTTTCTGATGTACAGAACAGATGTATCCTGGCTGTTGCTTTCAATCTTCCATCGAGCATGTTACATGTAGACGTTTCAATTTGATTGGCCTGGACAATCTTTTTCCTCAGCGTCCAATGATTCTTCCACCTTTGCACTGGATCCAGGTCTCTATCTTCTCTTTATTCAAAAAACCCATTCTATTTTCTAACCTGAGAGTAAATTCTTTAGGATGATGACATCATGGAGTGGCCAATGGCTGGCCCTTGAACTATTCGCGATGTTTGTGGCATGCATGCCCTCTGCTGGTGTGTTGTGGCTGTCCCCTGTCTTTGAGGCCAGTCATCTAGATGCTCTCCTTGCCTGCCATTTGGAGTCTTTGGTGTCTGGGATGAATATGGTGATGTTCATCTTGTTGGGCTCTGGCGTGCCTGTGAAAGGAGACTTTCAACTAACTCAACAAAATGAAGGCCAGTAGAATGCTGTGATCAGGAGAAAGCATGTGGGCAGGGATTTTTTCTAGTCCCCTACAGAAGAGTCTGTTTCCTGGGACAAAGCAACTTGGACTGAGGAAAGCAGTCCCCCCAGTGTTTTACGCCCAGCACTTCGTGTTTTCAGGTTCAACAGCTAATGTCCTCACCATACTATCTTTGGCCAGTAGCTCTGTGTTTATACTACTGGTGCGAGAGCCCAAAATTTCGTGTGCCCCCATCGAGTCATCTCCACGATCACTGCTTCTCACGGATGGACTGCCAGAACCCACCATTTCCCACTGAGTCTCCCGGGACTGTCTCTGATCAAGATTTCCAGGCTGCCTGCACCTGGTTGCTTGTTGGTGATATCTCCAGGAGAAACACAGTGTTCTCTCGAATCAATGTTTGCCAAGCCTGATGATCTGAATACTCAGGACTCAAGACAATTCTTTGACAAGAACTCGTGCCATTCAGAGCCACTGCTGGTCGCAGCCAGTGGCATTGGGAAACATGCTCCTTGTGGGTTCTCAGTGTGCTCCTCTCTTCTGTGCCTTTGTCCTTTGCATTGTCTCACTGCCCTCTGAAGCACCAACCACTTACATTTACCCTAAGCCATGCCTCCATTCTTCTCCCAAAGTTTCTGTTACTTCAATTCTCTTTTGCTGTAGAGTTTGCTTTGTAAGCTTCAGACAAATTTCCACCATGTTGCACTTGATGGTGTAATATCCCAGTTGTTTTCCTGGCTGAAGACAAGCCTGGAGTTCCCAGAGACTACTACCATCTCACTGTCCTCCAAAAGCACTGCAGACTCTTGCCCAGCCATAAGCAAGAATAAATTCTTGCCCCTTGTCTCATGTGGCAGAATTGTGGAGAGCATTGGGCTACGTCACATCTATCAGTCTAAGAAAGACAAATAACATAAAATTTCCAAGTGATGGAATGGGAGTTTTCAAGGCATATCCAATTGAATTGCAATCCATAAAAGACCAACTTCCCATCTCTTGAAACTTCATTATGTGTTATGTGAAACACACACAGACAGCATACACACACACACACACACACACACACACACACACAGAAAATACACATGAGTGATGCAGAGGAATTGTGGATCAAGGGACGCCAACCCCAAAAAAATACCATTAAGGTTAAAGGTACAGAGAATCCAAGTAAGAAAACAATGAAAATGAGATAGTTAACTCCTTCTTTGTCAATCATTAGTTAATGTATTCAGGACTAAATTCTCCAATCCCTATAAACAGATTATTAGAAACATGAAAATAAAAAGAAAATAAAGGCAATAAAGGTCAACAAGAAAACAACAAAAACTAAACAAGCTTGAACTTACATTGGCCATACAGTCGAAGGAGATTTTCTTCAACTATAAGGAGATTTCCTTGGACTATCAAGATACACATAGCTTGAAAATGGAGGAATTGGGAAGATATAGTTCATGCAACTGGCAAGGAGAAGAGAATCAAAGTGATTGTGCCGATGACAAGTAGAGAGATTTTAGCCCTTCAAGAGACAAAAGATTCCCAGAAGGTGTTTTGTCTTCATGCAGTATCAAAACATCAGAAACTTGGAAGAATTGCCAACAGATACACCACCAATGTGGGTGTTTCTAAATGTTGGAAGCATATTAACAGAAAGGAAAGGAGATTGGGACCACATTCCAATATTGTTGGGGACTACGATATCCACTTACAGCACAAGACAGATCATCCAGAGGGAAAGGTGGTAAGGAATAACAGACGTCATCATGGGCTCTCGAGTCCACCTGAGCTTTGGGGAAACATGCATAAGATTGTGTATCTGAGAACCATAAGAGAAGTTCTTCCCAAGGGCAGACCTAACATTTTCTATCAGAGATCCTCTGCTGGAGTCCAAATACAGAGACTTCAAATCTTATCTTGTAACTTAGGACCACGAATATATGAAAACAGAAAGAAATCACTTACGAATGGGAAACACAGCCAGACACTAAAAGGTGGAAAACACAACACACTCCCGAACTAGCAGAGTCAAGGAAGGACAAGCAAAAGGAAAATCAGAAAGTACCTTGAGCAAAGGAAAGTCAAGAAACTTACGGGATGATACCAAAATATTGTATGAGGATAGAATATAGGGCTAAATGCGTTTATTTCCAAAAATTAAAAACACTGAAGAAAAGCAACCTAAATGATGGCATAAGGCAATAGAAAAAGGTGAAACAAACTCCAAAGTAAACAGAAAAAAGGAGATAATACATATGGTCATTGCAATAAAGAAATACAGACAAACCAATAAGAAAAATTCAAAAGAATTCACACATCAGTTTTGAAAACTTTAACTGGTGGAGCCATTACCTGGATTCAAGGGGAGACAAGCATATAGTTGAAAGTAGCAGACCACAAGACAACTTATATAAAGGAACAAAAAAAAAAATAACCTAAAAGCCCCTCTACACAATTATTCTAGCCAATCCAAGAACTGTAATAAAGGATAAATTCCAAGACACATATCAACTCCCAAGATTAGGTCAGGAACTCTACAGCATCTGAACTCTCTCCTAGTGACTAAAGAATTTGAGGCAGTAATCAAACCCCTACCAACACAGAGAAGTCCAGGTCCAAATCACTTTCCTGGGCAACTTGTCTAGACATTTAGTGAATGAAATGCCATTTCAACTAATCGATTCCAGAAATGGAGGAGGTGGGGAGACTCTAATTTACAAATATAAAGAACAATTCAGATATGGACATTATAGGAAACATTGTACATGTCATTTTAATAAGTAAAGTTAATCATCCTTCATTCATTTTTGACAGAGTATTCACGGATTATTTATTTCTATACACGACCTAGTGCTTCTTCTAATATATGCCACAACTCCTCAACACCCATTAGCCAGTTCCCTCATTCCCTGCATGTCTCTCTTTTCTGTAACCCTCAGCTTGGTTCCTCAGAGTCCTGAGTAACTCTTGGGTTGTCTCCTCTTCTGACATTATTCCCTTCAGTTTTCCTTTCTTTCTACTAAGGCCCATGGTATTCCTTCTGGGACCCATAGATGAGAAGCCATATGACATTTCCCTTTGTCTGCTTGCCTTTTTCATTTTGCAACACCCAGTCATGCAGCATTCATGTCAGTGCCAAGTACCAGGGATTCATCCTCCTTGGTGCCTGAGGAATACTCTGTTGCCAATACGAATCACATTTTCTTTATCCACTAGTCTTTGCAAAGGCACTGCATCTCAATCTACTGTCTTGCTCCAGGGGGTATTGAAGGCCACTGACATAGGTTATTCCTTTTCCTCTGATTAAAGAGACTTGGTCAACATGTCTATACCCATTACCACAGCAGGTAGAGTTAACTAAAGATGACAAGGAGTGCTGTCCAAGGCTCTTCTTTAAGGGTTAGCTATCAAGAAGAATGTCACTCTACTTTAAACATTTGCAAAGGTGTTTAAGGTAAAACCAGGTAGACAGAGCCCTAATGCCTTATGACTTGTGTTTCAGAACACTAGGAAATGAGACACAGACAGCACAATACATCCATGCCCTAATATTTTTCCCTTAGAAGGGACTTTCTATCCCTTAGTCTTCCCTGACCCATAAGGAAAAGACACTGAGAAAGAACTCCATCACCCACCAGATGACAAACCTCACAGAGAGCTGATGATACCCAAGAAGCCTCACTGTTTCTTGAGATCTCTAGAAATTGCAGTAGAAATAGGAAATCCTTGCCATCTCTGGAGAATTGTTGGTCTAAAGGATGGTATACCGAACGTCATTTTCATTTCTCTTTGTCTGGAAAGAGAAAGTGGGAAATTAACACACAAGGCAACCTACGTTCTTAGTCAGGCTAAGAAGACTTTTTTTTTTTTTCTCCAACCCGTGGCTTAGTACCTAAAGCCATAGGACTCAAAGGTCATGAGGGAGGGACTGCTGTTTCAGTGATGCCAACAACTTTTGTGATGTCACCAAGGCTTGAGGTCATTGCACCAATTCCTCCTCAACCCACACCTGATCACTACTCTTGGCCTGAGCATTCATGGGTGGGCCAAGAGGACCCCAAGCCCTCTCAAATCACTGGAGCATTCTGGGTATCTCACCAAGGAAGTTACAAATTGAGTCAGAGGCACCTTCTCCAGGCTAAATTTATAGTCTTTGGTCATGACTGTCACCACCAGCCCTCGGGGCTATTAAAAAGGCAGGAATCCACCATTTCATCTTACCCATGACTGGCCTAGAAAGAATCAGGTGTCCAACAATGACTCAAGGGTGGAACTCCATGCCCCACACATGTCTATGGTTCCTCCACCCAATCACGGCACTTCTGACCAGGAAAAGTGTCACCACGGAATGCTCCTAGGGAACACCTGCAACCATGCCAAAGACATGTCTGGAGTCATCAACAGCAAGGACACGAGTAAACCTAGGGTGTGTAGACACCATGCCAAAATGGTCTCCCAATATTCAAAGGCAGAACCTACACATGATAAACTGAGGCCCAGGACAGACTCATGTACTTGGAGTCCACAGAAGCAAGCATGGAGCTTGTTGGAAGAGAACCATAGTCCAAGTGAAACCATCTGAAAAAGACTATCGTGCCCGTTTTAGTATATCAACATGTATCTCCAAATGGATGCAAGGAAGAGGACTCTAATGTTGCAGAGACTTGATCATTCCTACAGGTTGGTGCAGCTACCCTCTGTGGAACTGAATGGAGATGTGGATGGACAAGCCTGCCTTAAACCTCTCATGACGATCCCCCAAATGGCTTCAGGTGATAAGCAAGCAGTGCCCCTTGTGAAGTTGGGCATGTTCTAATGGAACCAGGAAAGGATGAAGGATGTGACAAATAGGAGCTCCTACAAGGAGACTGACAGTAGATGCTACAGGTTGGTGAAGAGAAAAGCCAAATGAACTATGGAGATCAGAGCGACAGTCTGGCATTTCAGAATGGTGGGGCATGCTCTGAACATGGCTGCATTCCATAGGGACCTAAATCCAAATTAAATAAACCCTCCCCTGCGCCCAGTTAATATCCTGATGTTGCTTCAAGCTTCCATTGAGCGTGTTACATGTAGACATTTCATTTTGATTGGCCTGGACAGGATCATTTCTTGTTCTTTTCCTCAGCGTCCAATGATTCTACCACCTTTGCATTGGATCCCAGTCTCTGTATTCTCTATATTGAAAAAGCCCTTTCTGGGCCAAAATTAGCAATACAGGAAACAACACGTGTTGGAGGGGATGTGGACATAAGGGAAACCTCTTCCACTGTTGGTTGGAATGCAAGTTAGTGCAGCCTTTTTGAATAACAGTATGGAGATTCCTCAGGAAATTAAAAATAGAACTTCCTATGACCTTGCAATTGCACTAAGGGTATTTACCACAAAGATTTAGATGTAGTAAAAAGAAGGCCCATCTGTACCCCAATATTTATAGCAGCAATGGCCACAGTCACCAAATTGTGGAAAGAACAAAATGCCCTTCAAGGGAAGAATGGATAAGGTAGATGTGGTCCATATACACTATGGAGTATTATGCCTCTATCAGAAAATAGGAATAGCCAACTTTTGTAGTAACATGGATGGGAATGGAAGAGATTATGCTGAGTGAAATAAGTCAAGCAGAGAGAGTCAATTATCATATAGTTTTACTTATTTGTGAAGCATTACAAATAGCATGGAGGACATGGGGAGATAGAGAGGAGAAGGGAGATGGGGGAAATTGGAAGGAGAGGTGAACTATGAGAGACAATGAACTCTGAAAATCAATCTGAGGGTTTTGAAGAGGTGGGGGGTGGGAGGCCGTGGTACCAGGTGGTGGGTATTATAGTGGGCACAGATTGCATGGAGCACTGGGTGTGGTACAAAAACAATGAATACTGTTATGCTGAAAATTTTTTAAAAAATGATATTTATGCATCAAAGTCCTAGTCTTTTCCATAAAAATATCTTATCTACTTTATAAAAAAGAAAGCCCATTCTGTTTTCTACCCTGAGAGTAAATTCTTTAGGATGACAACATCATGGAATGACCAAGGGCTGGCCCTTGAGGGAGTCTCCGATGTGTTTGGCATGCATGCCCTCTGCTGGTGTGTTGTGGCTTTTCCCTGTCCTTGAGGCCAGTCATATAGAGGCTCTCCTGCCTGCCATTTGGAGTGTTTGGTATCTGGGCTGAATATGGTGATGTTCAGCATGGTGGGCTCTGGCGTGCCTGTGAAAGGAAACTTTCAACCAACTCAACAGAATGAAGGCCTGTAGAATGCTGTGATTAGGAGAAATCATGTGGACAGGGTTTTCCTCTAGTCCCCTACAGGAGAGTCTGTTCTCCTGGGACAAAGCAACTTGGACTGAGGAAAGCAGTCCTCCCAATGTTCCACACTAAGGACTTCATGTTTGCATGTTTGGCAGCTAATGTCCTCACCATCCTTTAGTGGCGAATAGCTCCGTGTTTATGCTACTGGTGCGAGAGCCCAAAATTTCGTGTCATCTCCACATCGAGTCATCGAGTCATCTCCACAAACACTGCCTTTCATGGATGCACTACCAGAAACCACCATCTTCCCACTCTGCCTACTAGGATTGATTATGATCATGGTTTCCATGCTTCCTGCATCTGGTTGCTTGTTGGTGTCAACAAGAGAACACAGTGTTCTCTCGAGGTGATGTCTGCCAAGCCTGATTATCTGAAATCTCCGGACTCAAGACCCTTTGACAAGAACTCATGCCATTCAGAGCCACTGCTGGTCGCAGCCTGTGGCATTGGGAAACATGCTCCTTGTGGATTCTCAGTGTGCTCCTCTCTTCTGTGCCTTTGTCCTTTGTGTTGACTTACAGCCCTCTGAAGCACCAACCGCCCACATCTCCCCTAAGCCATGCCTCAATTCTTCTCCCAAAGTCTCTGCAACTTCTTTTATTTTTTGGCTGTGGAGTTGCTTTGTTGGCTACAGGCCCATTTCCACCATGTTGCACTTCCAGTTGTGTGGTAATCTTCCAGTTGTGTTTCTGGCTGACGACAAGCCTGGAGTTCCCAGACACTACTACCATCTCACTGTCCTCCAAAAGCACCACAGACTCTTGCCAAGCCATAAGCAAGAATTAATTCTTGCCCCTTGCCTCACGTGGCCGAATTGTGGAGAGCATTGGGCTACGTCACATCTATCAGTCTCAGTAAGACCAATAACATATCACTTCACTTTCTCATGGTACTCAAGTATCATGTGAAATAACAAGGAAAAGGCACAAACTATACAACTCTAACAGACACGCAATATTTTGTTTGTTTGAAGGCAGGTTAGTGAGAATATTTATATAAAAACCTGTTTCCTCAGAGCCCAACCCCTTGAGGGGAACTGGAGGAGTTAACTCAGGGAACATCATTGACTTAAAATCCATGTGGCAAGCCACTACCACAGAAAACAAACCAAGAAAGAAAAAAAATAAAAGACTGCAAGAGAACAACCACCACTACTTCATAGGACTACATTTATTTTTAACTCTTCCCCACTATTCTGGTTCATTTTTTTTTTTACATAGATATTTTTTTAACTAATTTACCATCACAGTGAGCTGTCACGTACATCAAATTCTATAATAACCTTCTAAGATGAACTTTTTGATATATACCCCTGTGTTTTTCTTTATGCATTTCTATGTTTTGAATTCTTTTTTTTTTTTTTAATTTTAGTTTGGTTTAGTCTAGTTTATTCCTTTTTATTTTATTTTCTAATATTCATATAGAGTTAAACTTCAAATTAATCCCCTTTTCCCAATGAATATTACCCTCATAGGTAAACAATTTTTTTCAGGTCAATATATGGTGTTTATTTTTTCCAATTTATTTATTTTCAGAAAAACAGTATTTATTATTTTTTCACCACACCCAGTGCTCCATGCAATTCGTGCCCTCTATAATACGCACCACCTGGTACCCCAACCTCCCACCCACTCCCGCCACTTCAAACCTCTCAGATTGATCTTCAGAGTCCATAGTCTCCCGTGATTCACCTCCCCTTCCAATTTACACCAACTCCCTTCTCCTCTCTAACACCCCTTGTCCTCCATGATATTTGTTATGCTCCACAAATAAGTGAAACCATATGATAATTGACTCTCTCTGCTTGACCTCTTTCACTCAGCATAATTTCTTCCAATCCTGTCCATGTTGCTACAAAAGTTGGGTATTCACCCTTTCTGATGAAGGGATAATACTCCATAGTGTAAATGGACCACATCTTCCTTATCCATTCATCTGTTGAAGAGCATCTTGGTTCTTTCCATAGTTTGGCGACCATGGCCATTGCTACCATAATCATTGGGGTACAGATGGCCCTTCTTTTCACATCTGTATCCTTGGGATAAATACCCAGGAGTGAAATAGCAGGGTCATAGGGAAGCTCTGTTTTTAATTTCTTGAGGAATCTGCACACTGTTCTCCAAAGAGGCTTCACCAACTTGCATTTCCACCAACAGTGGAAGAGGGTCTCCCTTTCTCCACATCCTCTCCAACACATGTTGTTTCCTGTTTTGTTAATTTTGGCCATTCTAACTGGTGTAAAAGTGATATCTCAATGTGCTTTTAATTTGAATCTCCCTGAGGGCTAATGATGATGAACATTTTTTCATGTGTCTGATAGCCATTTGTATGTCTTGATTGGAGAAGTGTCTGTTCATATCTTCTGCCCATTTTTGATATGTTTGCCTGTTTCATGTGTGTTGACTTTGAGGAGTTCATTATAGATCCTGGATATCAACCTTTTGTCTGTACTGACATTTGCTAATATCTTCTCCCATTCCGTGGGTTGCCTCTTCGTTTTTGTTTTTGTTTTTGTTTTGGCTGTTTCCTTTGCTGTGAAGAAGCTTTTGATTTTGATGAAGTCCCAAAAGTTTATTTTCGTTTTTGTTTCCTTTGCCTTTGGAGACATATCTTGAAAGAAGTTGCTGTGGCTGATATTGAAAAGATTACTGCCTATGTTCTCCTCTAGGATTCTGATGGATTTCTGTCTCACGTTGAGGTCTTTTATCCATTTTCAGTTTATCTTTGTGTACGGTTTAAGAGAATGGTCGAGTTTCATTCTTCTACATATAGCTGTCCAGTTTTCCCAGCACCATTTATTGAAGAGACTGTCTTTTTTCCACTGTGTATTTTCTCCTGTTTTGTTGAAGATTAATTGACCATGGATTTGAGGGTCCATTTCTGGGCCCTCTACACTGTTCCACTGGGTAAACCAAATTTAATCCCATTTATCTTAGGAAAGTAGAGTCCATTAAAATAGATATCAACATACATCCAGGAAGAATCAAAACAACCGCCCACACTAAGAATTTATAACCACTCTTCCATCCTTTTCTTCCATCACTGGTTCTGTGTTTTTCTGATTGTCCTGATAGCATATATATCTTACACTTGGGGTTCATTTTGACGAGGTTCTTCCTTTAAATGCATATATATTTTTTCTCTTGTCATATACTTTTATCTGTCTTTTTGTTTGTCTGTTTTTGTTTGTCTACTTCATAATTCTTACCTTGGGACCCAATTGGGCTAAACAATATCTTTCATCTTTCATCTTTCCTCTCTCTCTCTCTCTCTCTCTCTCTCTTATTCTTTTGCTTTTTCTTTTCTTTTGTCTCTCATTTAGGTGGGGAATCCTGATTGCTCAGAAGTGTTCCAGGGTGCACCTTGACTGCACCAAGGTCAACACATCCAGCTACATCTGTTCAGTCATCTCTCTCCAAAATGACTAGGAGGAGGAATGCCCAACAGAAGAAAAATACAGAGGATGGACCTTCTGCAACAGAGCTAATGGCTATCAACATAGACATTATGTTGGAAAGAGAATCCAGGCTAACAATTATCCAGGCAATAGCTAGGTTGCACAAAGTCATGGATGATCAAATGGAATTGATTAGAGCCAGGCTGAAAGCGCCCATAAAGCATGTTCACAATGTTAGGAAGGAGCTAAAAGCTAACAGGACTGAGGTTCTCAATGCTCTCAATGAATTCCAATCTCATCTAAATTCTCTCACAGCTAAAGTAACTGAGAAAATGGTAGAATTAGTGATCTGGAGGACAAACAGACAGAGAGAAAGGATCAGGAGGAAGCCTGGAACAAACAGCTTAGAAACAATGAAAACAGAATCAGGGAAATAAATCATGCCATGAAATATTTCAAAATCAGATTTATTGGAATCCCTGAAGGGGAGGGAAAAGAAAGAAGTCTAGAAGATAGAGTGGAACAAGTTCTTCATGAGAATTTGCCCAATCTCACGATTGGAACCAGTGTTCATGTACTAGAGGCCAAACGGTCTCCACCCAATATTATAGATAACAAAACATCAAGGCACCTGATAGTCAAATTAAGGAATCATAATTGGAGGTATAATCACTTGAAAGCCTCTAGGACAAAGAGGCTCCTTTCTTGCAGGAGAAAGCCCATCAGAATAGCGTCAGACCTGTCCCAGACATCTGGCAAGGCAGAAAGGGCTGGCAAGATATATTCAGAACACTAAATGGGAAGAACATGCAGCCAAGAATACTTTATCCAGCAAAAATGACATTCAAAATGGATAGAGAGATAAAGAGTTTCCAAGACTGGCAAGGCTTAAAAAACAATGCAACCACCAAGCCGACACGGCATGAAATATTAAGCAGGGTTTTATAAAAGAGGAAAAATCGTAAGAATAGCATTGAACAGAAATATAGAGACAGTCTACAGAGAGAAAGACTTCAAAGGTAACACGATGTCAATAAAAACGATCTATGAATAATCACTCTCAATGTGAATGGCTTACATGCACCCATAAAACAGCACAGTGTTGAAGATTGGATAAAACGACAGGACCCATCGATATGGTGTCTACAAGACACTCATTTTGAACCTAAAGATACACCAAGACTGAAAATGAAGGGATGGAGAAGCATCTTTCATGACAATGGGCCTTGAAGAAGGCTGGGGTAGTGATTCTCCTATCAGATAAATTAGATTTTAAACTAAAGACCGTAGTCAGAGATACAGGAGAACACTACATCATTCTTAAAGGGACTATCCACCAAGATGATCTACCAATTGTAAACATAGATGCCCTAATATGGGAGTAGCCAATTACATAAAAAAAACTGTTAATCAAGATAAAGAGTCATATTGATATGAATACATTAATAGTAGGAGATCTTAATACACTTCTCTGAGAAATAGACAGATCATTGAAGCAAAAATTAATAAAGACACAAGAGCATTGAATGACACTTTGGACCAGATGGACCTCGGAGATATACACAGAACATTTCATGCTAAAACAACAAAATACTCATTCTTTTCAAGTGCACATGGAACCTTCTCAAGAATAGATCACATACTGGGTCACAAATCAGGACTCAACTGATACCAAAAGACTGAGATTATTACCTGCATATTCCCAGATCACAATGCTTTGAAACTGGAGTTCAATCACAAGGAAAAGTTCCTAAGGAACTCAAACACCTGGAAGTTAAAGACCACCTTGCTTAATAATGCTTGGATCAACCAGGAGATCAAAGAATTGAAAAAATTCATGGAAACCAATGAGAATAAAGACACTTCGGTCAAAAACCTATGGGATACAGCAAAGGTGGCCCTAAGGGGGAAATACATAGCCATCCAAGCCTCCTTCAAAAAATTGAAAAATACAGAATACAGCAGCTGTCTCTACACCTTAAAGAACTGGAGAACCAACAACAAATCAAACCAACTCCACCCACAAGAAGGGAAATGATCAAGATTAGAGCTGAGATCAATGAGTTAGAAACCAGAGATACAGTAGAATGTATCAATAAAACTAGAAGCTGTTTTTTTGAAAGAATCAATAAGATTGATAAACCATTGGCCACACTAATCCAAAAGAAAAGAGAGAAAGCCCAATTTAATAAAATTATGAATAAAAAGGGAGAGCTTACAACTAACACCAAGGAAGTAGAACCAATCATCAGAAGTTTTTATCAAGAGTTATATGCCAATAAGCTAAGCAACCTAGATGAAATGGATGCATTCCTGGAAAACTATACACTCCTATAATTGAACCAGGAAGAAATTGACAGCCTGAATAGACCAATATCTAGTAATGAGATTGAAGAAGTGATCAAAAACCTCCCAAAAACACAAGAGCCAAGGACCTGACGGATTCCCTGGGGAATTCTACCAAACTTTCAAAGAAGAAATAACACATATTCTCCTGAAGCTGTTTCAAAATATTGAAGCAGAAGGGACACTCCCAGACTCACTCTATGAAGCCAACATTACCTTGTTCACCAAACAGGCAAAGACCCTATCAGAAAGGATAATTTCAGACCAATATCACTGATGAATATGGATGCTAAGATTCTCAACCAGATCCCAGCAAACAGTATCCAACAGCACATTAAAAAGATTATCCACCAAGACCAGGTGGAATTCATCCCTGAGCTACAAGAATGGTTCAACATTTGCAAATCAATTAGTGTGATACAACAAATTAATATGAGAAGAGAGAAGAACCACATGGTCCTCTCAATTGATCCAGAAAACTTATTTGACAAAATCCAGCATCTGTTCCTGATTAAAATGCTTCAAAGTATAGGGATAGAGGGAATATTTCTGAACTTCATCAAATCTATCTATGAAAGACCCACATCAAATATCATCCTCAATGGGAAAAAGCTTGCAGCCTTCCCATTGAGATCAGGAACACAACAATGATTCCCACTCTCACCACTCTTGTCAACTCAGTATTAAAGTCTTAGTAACAGCAATCAGACAACAAAGAGAAATAGAAGATATACAAATTGGCAGTGAAGAATTCAAACTCTCTCTTTTCAGATGACATGATTCTTTATATGGGAAACCCAAATAACTCCACCCTCAAACTACTAGAACTCATACAGCAATTCAGCAACATGGCATCATACAAAGTCAGTGTATAGAAATCAGTGGCTTTCTTATACACTAACAAAGAAAATATAGGAAATACAAATTAGAGAATCGATTCCATTTTTTGTAGCATGAAGAATCATAAGGTACCTAGAAAGAAACCTAACCAAAGATTTAACTTCAATGAACTACAGAACACTCATGAAATAAATAAAAGAAGACACAAAAAGATGGAATACCATTCCATGCTCTTGTATCAAAAGAATAAACATTGTTAAAATGTCTATACTACCTAGAGCAATCTAGACTTTTAATGCAATACAGATCAAAATTCCAAGAATTATTGATTTTTCAAAGGGCTGGAGAAAATAATCCAACAATTCTTATGGAAACAGAAGAGACCCGAATCGCTAAAAATATGTGGAAAAAACAAAAATAAAACTTGGGGCATCATGCTACTTGTTTTCAAGCTTTACTACAAACCTGTGATGACCAAGACAGAATGGCACTGGCATAAAAACAGACATAGACCAGTGGAACAGAGTAGAGAGTCCAGATACGGAACCTCAACTCTATTGGCAAATAATATTCAACAAAACAGGAAAAAATATACAGTGAATACAAGAGAGTCTCTTCAATAAATGGTGCTGGGAAAATTGGGCAGCTATATGTAAAAGAAGGAAACTCAACCATTATCTTACACCCTATATAATGATAAACTCAAAATGGATAAAACACCTCAATGTAAGACAGGAATCCATCAGAATCCTAGAGTAGTACATAGGCAATAATCTCTTCGATATCATCCACAGCAACTTCTTTCAAGATATGTCTCCAAAGGCAAAGGAAACAAAAGCAAAAATAAACTTTTGGGAATTCATCAAGATCAAAATCTTCTGCACAGCAAAGGAAATAGTCAAAAAACAAAGACGCAACCCAAGGAATGGGAAAAGATATTTGCATGTGACAGTAAAGACAAAATATCGATATCCAGGATTCATAAAGAACTCCTCAAACTCAACACACCGAAAACAGAAAATCATATCAAAAAATGGGCAGAAGATATGAACAGACACTTCTCTAATGAAGACATACAAATTGCTATCAGACACATGAATAAATGTTCATCATAACTAGCCCTCAAGGAGATTTAAATGAAAACCACATTGAGATATCACCTTACACCAGTTGAATGGCCAAAATTAGCAAGACAGGAAACCACATGTGTTGGAGGGTATGTGGAGAAACGGGAACCCTTTTCCATTGTTGGTGGGAATGCAAGTTGGTGCAGCCTCTCTGGAGAACAGTGTGGAGATTCCTCAAGAAATTAAAAATAAATCTTCCCTATGACTCTGCAATTGCACTACTGGGTATTTACCACAAAGATACAGATGTGAAAAGAAGGGCCATCTCTACCCCAATGTTTATAGCTGCAATGGCCACAATTTCCAAACTGTGTAAAGAACCAAGATGCCCTTCAACGGATGAATGGATAAGGAAGATGTGGTCCTATACACTATGGAGTCTTATGTCTCCAACAGAAAGGATGAATACCCAACTTTTGTAGCAAAATGGAAGGGACTGGAAGAGATTATGCTGAGTGAAACCATTCAAGCAGAGATAGTCAATTATCATATGGTTTCCCTTATTTGTGGAGCATAACAGAAAGCATGGAGGAAATGGGGAGATGAGGAGAAGTTTGCGAAATTGGAAGGGGAGGTGAACCATGAGAGACTCTGGACTCTGAAAAACAATCTGAGGGTTTTGAAGGGGTGAGGGTGGGACCTTGGGGTACCAGCTGGTGGGTATTATAAAGGGCACAGATTGCATGGAGCACTGGATGTGGTCCAAAAATAATGAATACAGTTATGCAGAAAATAAATAAAAAATAAATTTTAAAAAATGATAAAAAACAAAACCTCGTGTTTCAGAACACGAGGAGATGAGGACATAGACACCACAATACATCCATACCCTAACATTTTTTCTTGATTTCGACCTAGCCTTCATGTGTTCAGAGGTGTTTGATTACTGCTTCAAATGCTTTAGTCACTACTAGAAAGCTCAAATTGTAGGTTACCTGAGCTAATATTGGCAGTTGATATATGTCTTGCAATATATTTTTTTTCTCTCAGTTATTGAATTTGCTGGCATAATTGCATAGAGGCATCTTTTAGGTTATTATTTTTTCCTTTCTGTCAGTTGTCCTGTGGTCTCATACTTTCAACTGTATGCTTATCTCCGTGTTATATCCAGGTAATGCCTCATCCAGTTTGTTAACATTTTCAAAACTCATGTTTGAGTTCACCTGATTTTTTGTACTGGTTTATTTATATTTCTTTTATTTCTTTGATCATATGTATTATTTCATTCTTTCTATTACCTTTGGAATTTGTCTCTTCTTTTTCTACTTCCTTAGAGCATCAAGTTAGGTTGCTTTACTCTGGCGTTTTTAATTTTTGGAAATACAAGCATTTAACCCTATATTGTTTCCCCATACAATGTTTTGGCATGATCTCATAAGTTTCTTGACTTTCCTTTGTTCATGGTACTTTCTGATTTTATGTGTGTGTGTGTGTGTGTGTGTGTGTGTTTCAGATAACACTTAAAATAAAATTTCAAGAGATAGAAAGTCAGTCTCTTTTGGATAGAAATTCAATTTGATATGCCTTCAAAACTCACATTCCATCTCTTTTAGCCACATTTCGTACAATTATGTTCCATTTATCACTCTTTTGTAAATACGTATTCACACTACCCGGCCCTCAAACAAACAAATTTTTGCATGTGTGGTTAGAGTCATATAGTTTGCCCCCTTTTCCCTTGCTTTTTCACAGGTTTCTTGACTACCATGAGAGAGTAAAATCGTATGTTATTTGTCTTTCTGAGACTGATAGATGTGACAAAAGCAAATATTCACCACAACTTTACCACATGAGGGAAATGGCAAAAATTTATTTTTCATTATGGCAGTGTAAGAGTCTGAGGGGCCTTTGGAGGACAGAGAGATGATAGTAGTGTCTGGGAACTCCAGGCATGTCTTCATGCATGAACAAAACCTGATGATTACCACATAAAGTGCAATATGGAGGAAAATGAAATGAAGCATACCAATCAAACTCCACAGTAAAGGAGAAAAGTAGTCATAGAGACTATGTGAGAAGATTGGAGACAAGATTTAAGGTATATGTTGCGGGTTGGTGCTTCAGAGATCAGTGAGCCAATGGAAAAGACAAAGCCACAGGAGAGAGGAGGACACACTGGGAATCCACATGGGACATGTAATCCAATGCCATCACCTGTGACCAGCAGAGCGTCTGAATGGCACGAGTTCTTGCCAACAAAGGGTCTTGAGGCCAGGAGATTTCCGATCAGCAGACTTGGCAGACATTGACTCGAGAAAACTGTGTTCCTCTTGGAGAGGACACCAACAAGCAACCAGGTGCAGACAGCCTGGAAGCCATGATCAGAGACATATCAGGAGACACAGTGGAAAGATGGTGGGTTGTATCAGTGCATACGTGAGAGGCAGTATTCTCAGAGATTACTCAAAGGGGGCAAAAATATTTGGGCTCTCACATCAGCAGCATCAAGACCAATGCTGGCCAAAGGCAGGACAGTGAGGATATTAGCTGCCTTACCTACAAACATGAAATCCCAGTCATGGAACTCTTGGGGGACTTACTCCTCAGTCCACGTTTCTTAGTCCTAGGAGAACAGACTCTCCCATAGGGAACTAGAAGGAAGCCCTACCCACATATTCTTCCCTTGACTGCAGCATTCCGCAGGCCTTCATACTTTTGCATTGGTTTAACATCTTTTCACAGGCACACAAGAGCCCACCAAACTAAACTTCACCCTATTCAGCCCAGACATCAAACACTCCAAACAGCAGGCAAGGAGAACCTCTGCAGATGACTGGCGTCAAGGACAGGGGTCAGTTACAACACAACTGCAGATGGTATGCATGACACAAACACCCGAAACTTCTTCAAGGGACATCCCTTGGGCACTCCATGATCTTTTCTCTTAAAGGAATTACCCTCAGGCTAAAAAGAAGATTAGGCCTTGAGAATACAGAGAAGAATACAGAGATCTAGAACAAATGCAAAACTGGAAAAATCAACTGATGCCAAGGGAAAAAAAATAATAATGAGAAACATGTACATGTAACACGCCTGATGGAGGATTGAAAGCAGCGGACAGGATACTCACTATACATCAGACAACACATAAGACATCAGGTAGAGTCGAACCACAGAGATAAAAGTGTTAAAAAATAAAATAAAGTAAAACAAAGAGTCCCTGGTGAAAAGAGTGGTAGAAGACTGGATGCAAAGTCCAGGAAGCTGGCAGAAGCAGAGAATCCAATTAGTGACCTTGAAGACAAATACTGGAAAATAAGTAAGCAACCAAAGAGAGAAGGAAGAATGGTGGAAAATGAAAATTAACTTATGGAAATCATTGACTCCAGGGAATAGAAACTGGTGCCTATTGTAGGAGACCAAGGGACAAGAAAAAAATGAGGGTTGAACATTTCTTTAAGAAATCAGAGCTGAAAATCACCATTATCTGGGAACAGAAACAAAGATAAGATTAAAAGGCACTGAGTAGTTTACCTACTTAGGAGCAAGTCAGCTCCCTCTCCAGCCCCACCCCCTGATTGTGAACTCTCTGTCTCTCTGTCAAATATTTGCATGTGCATCATTTGACAAAAAACAAAAACAAAACCAGTGTGAAAGGACTGACTGGGGCCAGAAGATGGTGTATTTAATTTGGACCTAGGTCCCTAAGGAATGCAGCCAGGTACAGAGTACCTCCTACCATCCTAAAATGCCAGACCTTTGCTCTGAGCTCCCTTGCTCATTCTCCTGTTGTCTTCCTGTATCTCCTTACCAACCTGTAGCATCCGGTGTCTGTCCCCCTATAATGGCCCTAGTTGACACATTATTCCCTTCTCCTGGCTCCTTTAGAACATGCCCATTTACCACAAGAGGCACTGTTTTCTTATAGCATGAAACCATTTGGGGGATGGTCATGAGAGGGTTAAGACAGGCCTGTGCTGCTGCATCTCCATTCAGTTCCCCAGAGGGTAGCTGCACCACCATGTGGGAGTGCTCAAGCTTCTTTGACATTCAATCCTATTCAATGTGTCCTTTTGGAGATACACATTGTCATCCTGATACGGGCATAAATGACTTTCATGTGGCTTCACTTGTGCTATGGGTCTCTTCCAAAACCTCCATGCTTGCTCCTGTTGACTCCAAGTAAATGGGTACATCCTGGATCTAAATATAGAGGGTAATATTAGCTCTCTTTGAGGTTTCTCTTCCTGTGGTGAGAAAGTCCTTTCTCAGCATCTTTTCCTTATGGGTCAGTCATGACTAAGGGATGGAAATTTCATTATCTAGCAGAAATATTAGGACATTGATGTATTGTGCTGTCTGTGTCCTCATCTCCTAGTGTTCAATTCACTAGTAATAAGGGATTAAGGCTCTGTCTACCTTGTTTTAACTTAAACACATTTGCGAAGTCTTCAAGCGAGTGACATTCTGCATAATAGCTTAGCCTTATGGAAGATCCCTGGACAGCTTTCTTGTCATCATGAGTTAACGCTACCTGCTGTGGTAATGGGCATAGCCATGTTAACCAAGTATCTTCAATCAAAGGAAAGGACAGTTTATATCGATGCCCTGCAATGCCCACTTGAGCAGAACTGTGGATTGAGCTGCAATGCCCTTGAAAATGGTAGTGGATAAAGAAGGTGTGGTCCATCTTGGCAACAGAGTATTCCTCAGGGGGGATGAACCCCTGGTACTTGCATTAACATGAATGCCAGAGGACTGGATTATGCAAAACAAAAAAGGCAAGCCGACAAAGGGAAATATCATATATTTTCCTTCCTATGTGCCCCAGGAAGAATACCATGGAAGGAAAGAAGTGAAAACTGAAGGAGAAGAAGTCACAGAAAGAGAGAAACCAGGAGTGACTCCTGACTCTGAGAACCAAACTGAGGGTTACATAAAAGAGGGACATGCAGGGAATGAGGGAACTGGCTAATGGGTGTTGAGGAGTTGTGGCATATATCACGATGAGCACTAGGTCGTATATGGAACTAAAACATCCGTGAATACTCTGTCAAAAACATATGATGGTTGATAGGCCTTCTATTTCAAAATAACAAAAAATTAAAATAAAAACAAACTGGTCTTTTCTAAAGCAGGTGAAGACAGAGAAAAGGAAAGAATTGTATTTTTATTATCTTTCCTTATTGAAATGTCATGGAATTTGTTTCCTAAAATGTCCTAATCTGAATTAGGTCTTTATACTTGTAAAGTAGAGTCTACCCTCCTCCTCCATTTCTGGAATCGATGAGAAGAAAATACATTGCCTTCATTAAATGTCTAAAAGAGTTGACCAGGAAAATGATTTGGACCTGGCCTTCTGTCTTTAGGGAGATTTTTAATTACTGCTTCAAACACCTTGGTCTTGACTAGAGAGCTCGATTTTGTAGGTTTTATACCTAAACGAGGGAATTGATATGCTTCTTAGAATTTATCCTATTTTTGGATTTGCTGGCATAATTGTGTAAAGGTGTCTTTTAGGAAATTTTTTTTCCTATCTATAAATTGTCATGTGTTCTCATACTTTCAGCTGTATGCTTGTCTCCCAGTTTTATCCAGGTATGGCCTCCTCCAATTTGTTAAAGTTTTCTAAAAAGACGTGTGAGTTCTCCTGAATTTTTCCTATTAGTTTGTTTATATCTATTTTATTTTGATGATCATATGCATTATTTCAATTCTCCTGCTAACTTTTATTCTTATAACTCTTAAGTTTTCTGTTAACTTTAACTCCTGTTAACTGTTAATTTTCTGTTAATTTCTTTTCACTTATTTGTGTCTTGAAGCCATAAAATCTCTCTTTCTGCCAAAAGCAGTTTGGCTCTCCACTCCTTGCCAGTTGCATAACCTAGGACTTCCTAATTCCTTCACTTTATATTAGAAGGTATCTTTGTGTGTATCTTTATAATTGAAGGAAATCTCTTATGGGCAACATAAGGTCGAGCTTGTTTAGTTTCCGTTCTTTTCATATTGACATTTTTTTTTGCTTTTTTTTTAAATTTTTTATCCAGTCCAACAGTCTGTTTATAGTGATAGGAGAATTTTATCCTGAATACTTGAAGTAATTATTGATAGGTTAGGAGTTATCTTTCTCATTTTGGTTAATTTCTAACTTGGAGTCCTAATGTAACTTTCCACATTATGATATTTTCTTTGGGGTTTGCTTCCTTTAGTGTGATTCCTCAATTCCTCCCCATCTTTCGTGTGTCTCATGTCTGTGTGTGTGTGTGTTTCATATAACACTTATAATGAAATTTCAAGAGATAAGAAATTGGTCTTTTATGGATAGCAATTCAGTTTGATATGACTTGAAAACTCACATTGCATTACTCAGCCACATTTCCTACCAAGCATGTCTCATTTAGTCCTCTTTTATAAACACATATTCTCACTAACTGGTCTTCAAACATACAAAGAAAAAATAGTCTGACTGGTTAGAGGTGTATTGTTTGTCCCTTTTTCCTATTCTTTTTCACATGTTTCTTGACTACCATGAGAGAGTGAAATTGTGTGTTATTTCTCTTTCTGACAAGGATAGATGTGACGTAACCCAGTGCTCTACACAATTCTGCCATTTGAGGCAAGGGGCAAGAATTTATTCTTGTATGGCTGGGTAGGAGTTTGCAGTGTCTTTGGAGGACAGTGAGATGGTAGTAGTGGCTGGGAACTCAAGCTTTTCTTCATGCTTGAACAAAACTGGGAGATTACCACATCAAGAGCAACATGGCAGTAAATGACCTGAAGGCAACAAACAAAACTCCACAGCAAAAGAGAAAAGAAGTAGCAGAGACTATTGGTGAAGTTGGAGACATGGCTTTGGGAAGAGATGGGCAGTTGGTGCTTCAGAAAAAAGTGAGCCAATGTGAAAGAAAATGGCACAGGAGACAGGAGCACACTGAGAAGTCACAAGAAGCATGTTTCCTGAAACCATTGGCTGTGACCATCAAAGGGTCTGAATGGCATGAGTTCTTTCCATCAATGAGTCTTGAGTCCTGGAGATTTAAGATCAGCAGACTTGCAGACATAGACTCGAGAGAACACTGAGTTTCTCCTGGAGAAAACACGAACAAGCAACCAGGTGAAGACAGCCTAGAAACCATGATCAGAGACAGTACCAGAAGACACAGTGGGAAGATAGTGGCTTCTGGCAGTGCATCCGTGATAGGCAGTGTGCATGGAGATGACTTTATGCTGGCAAAATAAATTTTGGGCTTTCTCACGAGCAATATCAAGACTGACCTACTGTCCAAAGATAGGGTGATGAGGACGTTAGCTGCCTAACCTGCAAACACGAAGTCGTAACTGTGGAACTCTGGGGGGACTGCCTTCCTCAGTCCATGTTGCTTAGTCACAGGGGAACAGAGTCTCCTGTAGGGAACTAGAAAAAAGCCCTGCCCACATGCTCTTTCCTGACCACAGCATTCTGCAGCCATACATTCTGATGAGTTGGTTCAACATCTTCTTTCACAGGTACACCAGAGCACACCATGCTAAACCTCACCCTATTTTGCTCAGGCGTGAGAGCCTCTGAAGAAGACTGCCGTCAAGGACAGGGGACAGCCACAACACAACAGCAGAGGGCATGCATACCACACACCCGCAAGACTGCCTCAAGGGCCAGTCTTGAGCAATCTATGATCCATTCTTCCAAAAGAAATTACCCTCAGTGTAGAAAACAGAGTGGGCTTTTCGAATTCAGAGAAGAAGTGAGAGACCTAGATCCAGTGCAAAGATGAAAGAATCAATTGATGCTGAGGAAAAAGGACAAGAAATGATCTTGGCCAGACAATCAGAGTGAAACCTCTACATATAACACGCCTGATGGAGGATTGAAAGCAGCAGTCAGAATACTCCCTGTACATCAGAAAACACAGAAGATATCAGGGAGACTCGAATCACAGAGATAAAACTGATAAAAATAAAAGAAAATAGAGAGTTCCTGATGAAAATATTGGTAACAGACTGGATGCAAAGTCCAGCAGTCCGGTAGAATCAGAGGATCCAATGAGTGACCTGGAAGAAAAAGACTAGAAAATAAGGAAGCAAATCCAAAGAGAGAAGAAAGAATGATGGACCATGACAATGAGCTTAGGGAAATCATTGACTCCAAGTAATAGCAAGAGGTGCTTATGTGAGGAGACCTAGGAGAGAAAGAAAAAAGAGGGCCAAACTTTTCTTTGTGCAATCAGAGCTGAAAATGTCCCTCATCTTGGAGCAAAAATGCAGAACTGTATTTGGAGATAGGGAGGATTCCAATCACCATCAACAGAAAAAGGGCAACACAAGATATAGTGCCAAACCCCTCAAAAGTTCGCAATGAATGTATTCTCTTTAAGAAAATATCCATGGGAGAGAAATGTCTTCATAGTCAAGTCACTCACTTCAAGTTGACAAGCAATACCAGCTCTTGAAGCAGTTCAGATAGAGCAAGCAACACCAGCCTAAGCAAAAATCCGTATCCCATGCATTTCTGAACAGTGAGAGAGCCGTGGTTCTTTTCTAGAACTAGGAGGTATTAGGAAGACTCAGTTTGGGTCCCAGGGTGTGTCCATCAGTTAAAAGGCAGCCTTTAGCTCAACTCATGACCCCAGGATCATGGCATCAACAATGGTCTCAGATTCCCTACTCTGGGAAAAGTCTGCTTCTCCCTCTCCAGCTCCACCCCCTGACTGTTATCTCTGTCTCTCTGTCGAAAGTGCATGTGGATAATTTGCCAAAAAAACAAACACAATAAGAGTTTACAAGGATTTACTGGGGCCAGAGGATGGTTTATTTATTTATTTATTTATTTATTTATTTTGGACCTAGGTCACTATAGAATGCAGCCAGGTACAGAGTACCTCCAACCATCCTAAAATGCCAGACCTTCGCTATGTGATCCCTTATTAATTCTCTTGTTCTTTTTCTTCCTGTATCTCCTCACCAACCTGTGCCATCAGCTTTCTGTCCCGCTGTAATGGCCCTTTGTTGTCACATTGTTCAACCTGTCTTGGTTTCATTAGAACATTCCTGTCTTCCGCAAGAAGCATTGTTTGGTTATCAAATGAAACCATTTCGGAGATGGTCATGAGAGGGTTAAGGCAGGTTTGTGCTACCACATCTCCATTCAGTTCCCGAGAGGGTAGTTGCACCACCCTGTTGGAATGCTCAAGGTTCCTCGACATTCGAATCATGTTCAATGATGACTTTTGGAGATACATGTTGACATCCTAAAACGGGCATGAAAGTCTTTCAGATGGCTTCACTTGGGCTATGGGCTTTTTGCAACATGATCCATGCTTACTCATGTGGACTCCAAGTACATGCGTCTGTTCTGTGTCTCACGTTCTAGGTTGTAAAGTCTGCCTTTGGTGCTTGGTCAGTTTTGAAGATTGAGAGACTCTTTTGGCATGATTTATTGAGATGTTAAAGTACTGGAGTCCTTGCTGTTGAAGACTCCAGATATGTCTTTGGAATGGTTTTGGGTGTTCCCTTTGAGCTTTCCTTGGGTGGCCCTTTTCTTGGTCAGAAGCACCCTGATTGGGTGGGAGGACCATACGTATGTGTGGCGCATGGTGTCCCTCCCCTGACACTTTGTTTGAGGCCTGGTTCTTTCTTGGCCTTTTGAGGGTAAGATGGAATGTTGGGTTCTTGCCTTTATCCAGAGTCTAGATGGATGGTGCTGACAGTCATGACCAAAGATTACATATTTGGCAAAAGAGGATGTGACACCAACTTGCTTTGCAAACTGCCTTGGTGAGAGACCCAGGCGGCTCCAGCAGTTTGGGAGGGCATGGGATCCTCTTGGCCCACCCATGACTACTCCTGCCAAGTGTAGTGTTCAGGCATGGCTATGACCTCAAAGCTTTGTGACATCATAAAAGCTGGCTTCACTGAAGCACCATTCCCTTTCTTATGACCTATGAATCCTATGACTTTGGGAGAAGCCCCTGGAAGGACAGAAAAAGAGCTCTCTATGACTGATCAAGAACTCAGATTGTCTTGTGTTAATTTCCCACTTCCCCTTTCTAGACAAAGATAAAAGAAAATGACAACCATCATTTGGGCCAACATTTATACAGAGATGGCAAGGTTTCCCTATTTCCACTGCAATTTCTACAGATCTCAGTAAACAATGAGGCCTCTTGGATATCATCAGATCTCTGTGGTGTTTGTCATCCTGTGGTGAGAGAGTCCTTTCTCATTATCTTTTCACTATGGGTCAGTGAGGATTAAGGTATGGAAAGTCTGTTTTCAAGGAAAAATGTTAGGGCATGGATGTATTGTGCTTTCTGTGTCCTCATCTCCTACTGTTCTGAAACACCTGTCATTAGGGATTAGGGCTCTGTCTACTTGATTTTACCTTAAACACATTTGCAAAGGCTTCAAGGAGAGTGACATTCTACATGAGAGCTAATGCTGAAGGAAGAGCCCTGAACAGCACCCCTTGTCCTCATTAGGTAACTTGACCTGCTGTGGTAATGGGTATAGATATTTTGATCAAGTCCTTTCAATAAGAGGAAAAGGAATGGCCTATATCGATGGCCTGCCATGCCCACTGGAGCAGAACTGTGGATTGAGTGGCAATACCCTTGCAAAGACTAGAGGATAAAGAAAGTGTGGTTAATATTGGCAACAGTGTATTCCTCAGTCATCAGGGAGGATGAATCCCTGGTACTTGCATTGACAGGAATGACACAGAAAAAGGTGATTCAAAATGAAAAAGGCAAGCAGACAAAGGGCAATATCATATGGCTTCCCCTGTGTGTGCCTCATGAGGAATACCTTGGCCCTGAGTAAAGGAAGGGGAATACCTTGCCTCTTAGTAAAGAAAGGGAGCACTGAAGGGGAAGAAATTAGAGAAGGAGGCAAATGGATATTACTCCTGAGTAACTCAGCACTCTTTGAAACAAGCTTAGGGTTACAGAAAAGGGAGACATGAAGGGGATGAGGGAACTGGTTAATGGGTTTTGAGAAGTTGTGGCATATATTAAGATGGGCACTAGGTCGTATATGGAGCTAAAGTATCAGTGAATGCTCTGTCAAAAACAAATGATGGATGATAGGCTGGCTTCCTCTACATATCAAAAAATTAATATAAATACAAACGGGCCCTTGCAAAACCAGATGAAGACAGACAGAGGAGAGGACAGAATTATTTATTTATTATCTTTACTTATTAAAATGGCATGGAATTTGTTTTCTATAATGTCCTTATCTGAATTAGGTCCTTATACTTGTACATCAGAATTTGCCCGCCTCCTCCATTTCTGGCATCGATGAGAAGAAACGACATTGACTTTATTAAATATCTAGAAATGTTGACCAGGAAAATTATTTAGACCTGGCCTTCTGTGTATTGGGAGGTGTTTGATTGCTGCTTCAAACGCTTTGTCACTAGTAGAGAGCTCAGATTTTGTAGGTTTCCTGATCTAATCTTGGAATTTGATATGTGTCTTGGAACAAATCCTATTCTCTCAGTTCTTGGATTTGCCGGCATAATTCTGTATAGAAGTCTTTTAGAATTTTTTTTTTTCCTATCAGTTGTCATGTGGTCTCATTCTTTCAGCTGTATGCTTGTCTCCCAGTTTTTTCCAGGTAATGGCTCCTCCAGTTTATTAAAGTTTTCTAAACTGACCTGTGAGTTCTCCTGATTTTTTCGTATTGGTTTGTTTGTATTGCTTTTATTTCGATGATCATATGCATTATTTTCTTTTTCCTGTTAACTTAGAAATTGATTCTTCTTTTTTAGTTTCTTAGGGCCTCATGTTAGTTTCATTTTTTTCAGTGTTTTGAATTTTTGTAAGTATACTCATTTAATCCTATATTCTCTCCCCATAAAATATTTTGGCATCATCTTATAAGTTTCTTGAATTTTCTTTGTTCAAGGTACTTTCTGATTTTCCTTTTGATTTTCTTTCTTTGATTCATTGCTAGTTCTCGAGTGTGTACTGTTTTCCACCTATTAGTGCCTGTCTGTGTTATCCATTCATAAGTGATTTTTTTTCTTTTTTCTTACCTTCGTGTTCATAAGTTTATAAAATAGTAATTGAAATGTCTTCTATTAATGACGACTAGAGTTGGACTCCAGCACAGGATCTGTGATAGACAATGTAAGGTATGACCTTGGAAAGAAATTCTCTTATGGTCCTCAGGGACTCAATCTTATGCACGTTTCCCCAAAGTTCAGTTGGTCTAGAGAGCCCATGATGACGTCTTTTATTCCTTAGCATCTTCCATCTGGATGATCTGTCCTGTGCTGTAAGTGGATATCATAGACCCCAACAATATTGGATTGTGGTCCTAATATCCATCCCGTTCTGATAATATGCTTCCAACATTTAGATACAGCCAGGAAGGTGGTGTATACATTGCAATTCATCCACATTTCTGATGTTTTGATGCTCCATCAAGACAAAACACCTTCCCGTAATCTTTTGTCTCTCAAAGCTATAAAATCTATCTGCCATAGGCACAATTACTTTGGCTCTCTTCTCGTTGCCAATAGCATAATCTTTGTCTTCCAAAATCCTTCATTTTCAATCCATGTGTATCTTTATAGTGGAAGGTAATTTGCTATGGTTAACATAAGGTTGAGCTCACTTTGTTTTTGTTCTTTCTCGTCAACTTCTTGGCCTTTTTTTTCTTCTAAATTTTCATTCAGTCCAACAATGTTTTTGTAGTGATAGGAGACTTTATCCTGTATACCTGAACTACTTATTGATAATGAAGGAGTTATATTTCCCATTTTGTTTGGTTTGTGACTTAGATTCTCTGTTCCTTTCCCCTTTATGGTATTTTCTTTGAGGCTTGCTTCCTTTAGTGTGATTCATCACTTCCTCCCCATCTTTTTGTGTCTTATCTCTTTGTGTGTGTGAGTGTGTGTTTGTGTGTGTGTGTGTGTGTGTGTTGTCAGTGTGCATTTCACATAACACTTAATTTTTGTTAATTTTTTTTCTTAATTTTAGTCATTGTTTTTGCACCACACCCAGTGATCTATGCAATCCATGCCCTCTCCCATTCCCACCAGCTGGTTCTCCCAACCTCCAAACCACCGCCTCTTAAAACCCTCAGATTGTTTTTCAGATTCTATTGTCTCTCATGATTCTCTATATCCCTTCTAATTTTCCTCAACTTCCTTCTCCTTTTAATTCCCCCTTGTCCTCCATGGTATTTGTTATGCTCCACAAGTAAATGAAACCGTATGATAATTGACTCTCTCTGCTTGATTTATTTCACTCAGCATAATCTCTTCCAGTCCCTTCCATTTTGCTACAAAAGTTGGGTATTCGTCCTTTCTGATGGAGGCATAATACTCCATAGTCTATATGGACCACATCTTCCTTATCCATTCGTCCATTGAAAGGCATCTTGGTTCATTCCACAGTTTGACAACCATGAACATTGCTGCTATAAACAGTGGGTACAGATGGCCCTTCTTTTTACCATATCTGTAGCATTGCTGTAAATGCCCACTAGTGCAATTGCAAGGTCATAGGGAAGCTCTATTTTTAATTTTTTGAGGAACCTCCAACTGTTTTCCAAAGCGGCTCCACCAACTTGCATTCCCACCAACAGTGTAAGAGGACTCCCCTTTCTCGACATCCTCTCCCACACATGTTGTTTCCTGTCTTGCTAATTTTGGCCATTCTAAATGGAGTGGTAGTATCTCAATGTGGTTTTCATTTGAATCTCCCTGATGGCTAGTGATGATGAACATTTTTTCATGTGTCTGATAGCCATTTGATGTCTTAGAGAAAAGTCTGTTCATATCTTCTGCCCATCTTTTGATATGATTGTCTTTTTTGTGTGTGTTCAGTTTGAGGAGTTCGTTATAGATCCTGGATATCAACCTTTTGTCTGTACTGTCATTTGCAAATATCTTCGCCCATTCCGTGGGTTGCCTCTTGTTTTGTTGACTGTTTCCTTTGCTGTGCAGTAGCTTTTGATTTTTTTTTAATTTTTTATTTTTTATAAACATATATTTTTATCCCCAGGGGTACAGGTCTGTGAATCAGCAGGTTTACACACTTCACAGCACTCACCAAATCACATACCCTCCCCAATGTCCATAATCCCACTCCCTTCTCCCAAACCCCCTTCCCCCGGCAACCCTCAGTTTGTTTTGTGAGATTAAGAGTCACTTATGGTTTGTCTCCCTCCCAATCCCATCTTGTTTCATTTAATCTTCTACCCACTTAAGCCTCCATGTTGCATCACCACTTCCTCATATCAGGGAGATCATATGATAGTTGTCTTTCTCCGCGTGACTTATTTCGCTAAGCATGATACGCTCTAGTTCCATCCATGTTGTTGCAAATGGCAAGATTTCATTTCTTTTGATGGCTGCATAGTATTCCATTGTGTATATATACCACATCTTCTTGATCCATTCATCTGTTGATGGACATCTAGGTTCTTTCCATAGTTTGGCTATTGTGGACATTGCTGCTATAAACATTCGGGTGCATGTGTCCCTTTGGATCACTACATTTGTAACTTTAGGGTAAATACCCAATAGTGCAATTGCTGGGTCATAGGGCAGTTCTATTTTCAACATTTTGAGGAACCTCCATGCTGTTTTCCAGAGTGGCTGCACCAGCTTGCATTCCCACCAACAGTGTAGGAGGGTTCCCCTTTCTCCGCATCCTCGCCAGCATCTGTCATTTCCTGACTTGTTGATTTTAGCCATTCTGACTGGTGTGAGGTGATATCTCATTGTGGTTTTGATTTGTATTTCCCTGATGCCGAGTGATATGGAGCACTTTTTCATGTGTCTGTTGGCCATCTGGATGTCTTCTTTGCAGAAATGTCTGTCCATGTCTTCTGCCCATTTCTTGATTGGATTATTTGTTCTTTGGGTGTTGAGTTTGCTAAGCTCTTTATAGATTCTGGACACTAGTCCTTTATCTGATATGTCGTTTGCAAATATCTTCTCCCATTCTGTCAGTTGTCTTTTGATTTTGTTAACTGTTTCCTTTGCTGTGCAAAAGCTTTTGATCTTGATGAAATCCCAATAGTTCATTTTTTCCCTTGCTTCCCTTGCCTTTTGCGTTGTTCCTAGGAAGATGTTGCTGCGGCAGAGGTCGAAGAGGTTGCTGCCCATGTTCTCCTCAAGGATTTTGATGGATTCCTTTCTTACATTGAGGTCCTTCATCCATTTTGAGTCTATTTTTATGTGTGGTGTAAGGAAATGGTCCAATTTCATTTTTCTGCATATGGCTGTCCAATTTTCCCAGCACCATTTATTGAAAAGGCTGTCTTTTTTCCATTGGACATTCTTTCCTGCTTTGTCGAAGATTAGTTGATCATAGATTTGAGGGTCTATTTCTGGGCTCTCTATTCTGTTCCATTGATCTATGTGTCTGTTTTTGTGCCAGTACCATGCTGTCTTGATGATGACAGCTTTGTAATAGAGCTTGAAGTCCGGAATTGTGATGCCACCAACGTTGGCTTTCTTTTTCAATATCCCTTTGGCTATTCGAGGTCTTTTCTGGTTCCATATAAATTTTAGAATTATTTGTTCCATTTCTTTGAAAAAGATGGATGGTACTTTGATAGGAATTGCATTAAATGTGTAGATTGCTTTAGGTAGCATAGACATTTTCACAATATTTATTCTTCCAATCCAGGAGCATGGAACATTTTTCCATTTCTTTGTGTCTTCCTCAATTTCTTTCATGAGTACTTTATAGTTTTCTGAGTATAGATTCTGTGTCTCTTTGGTTAGGTTTATTCCTAGGTATCTTATGGTTTTGGATGCAATTGTAAATGGGATTGACTCCTTAATATCTCTTTCTTCTGTCTTGCTGTTGGTGTAGAGAAATGCAACTGATTTCTGTGCATTCATTTTATATCCTGACACTTTACTGAATTCCTGTATAAGTTCTAGCAGTTTTGGAGTGGAGTCTTTTGGGTTTTCCACATATAGTATCATATCATCTGCGAAGAGTGATAATTTGACTTCTTTTTTGCCGATTTGGATGCCTTTAATTTCCTTTTGTTGTATGATTGCTGAGGCTAGGACCTCTAGTACGATGTTGAATAGCAGTGGTGATAATGGACATCCCTGCCATGTTCCTGACCTTAGCGGAAAAGCTTTCAGTTTTTCTCCATTGAGAATGATATTTGCGGTGGGTTTTTCATAGATGGCTTTGATGATATTGAGGTATGTGCCCTCTATCCCTACACTTTGAAGAGTTTTGATCAGGAAGGGATGTTGTACTTTGTCAAATGCTTTTTCAGCATCTATTGAGAGTATCATATGGTTCTTGTTCTTACTTTTATTGATGTGTTGTATCACACTGACTGATTTGCGGATGTTGAACCAACCTTGCAGCCCTGGAATAAATCCCACTTGGTCTTGGTGAATAATCTTTTTAATGTACTGTTGAATCCTATTGGCTAGTATTTTGTTGAGTATTTTCGCATCTGTGTTCATCAAGGATATCGGTCTATAGCTCTCTTTTTTGGTGGGATCCTTGTCTGGTTTTGGGATCAAGGTGATGCTGGCCTCATAAAATGAGTTTGGAAGTTTTCCTTCCATTTCTATTTTTTGGAACAGTTTCAGGAGAATAGGAATTAGTTCTTCTTTAAATGTTTGGTAGAATTCCCCCGGGAAGCCGTCTGACCCTGGGCTTTTGTTTGTTTGGAGATTTTTAATGACTGTTTCAATCTCCTTACTGGTTATGGGTCTGTTCAGGCTTTCTATTTCTTCCTGGTTCAGTTGTGGTAGTTTATATGTTTCTAGGAATGCATCCATTTCTTCCAGATTGTCAAATTTATTGCCGTAGAGTTGCTCATAGTATGTTCTTATAATAGTTTGTATTTCTTTGGTGTTAGTTGTGATCTCTCCTCTTTCATTCATGATTTTATTTATTTGGGTCCTTTCTGTTTTCTTTTTGATAAGCCTGGCCAGGGGTTTATCAATTTTATTAATTCTTTCAAAGAACCAGCTCCTAGTTTCGTTGATTTGTTCTATTGTTTTTTTGGTTTCTATTTCATTGATTTCTGCTCTGATCTTTATGATTTCTCTTCTCCTGCTGGGCTTAGGGTTTCTTTCTTGTTCTTTCTCCAGCTCCTTTAGGTGTAGGGTTAGGTTGTGTACCTGAGACCTTTCTTGTTTCTTGAGAAAGGCTTGTACCGCTATATATTTTCCTCTCAGGACTGCCTTTGTTGTGTCCCACAGATTTTGAACCGTTGTATTTTCATTATCATTTGTTTCCATGATTTTTTTTCAATTCTTCTTTAATTTCCCGGTTGACCCATTCATTCTTTAGAAGGATACTGTTTAGTCTCCATGTATTTGGGTTCTTTCCAAACTTCCTTTTGTGGTTGAGTTCTAGCTTTAGAGCATTGTGGTCTGAAAATATGCTTGGAATGATCCCAATCTTTTGATACCGGTTGAGTCCTGATTTAGGACCGAGGATGTGATCTATTCTGGAGAATGTTCCATGTGCACTAGAGAAGAATGTGTATTCTGTTGCTTTGGGATGAAATATTCTGAATATATCTGTGATGTCCATCTGGTCCAGTGTGTCATTTAAGGCCTTTATTTCCTTGCTGATCTTTTGCTTGGGTGACCTGTCCATTTCAGTGAGGGGAGTGTTAAAGTCCCCTACTATTATTGTATTATTGTTGATATGTTTCTTTGATTTTGTTATTAATTGGTTTATATAGTTGGCTGCTCCCACATTGGGGGCATAGATATTTAAAATTGTTAAATCTTCTTGTTGGACAGACCCTTTGAGTATGATATAGTGTCCTTCCTCATCTCTTATTATAGTCTTTCGCTTAAAATCTAATTGATCTGATATAAGGATTGCCACTCCTGCTTTCTTCTGATGTCCATTAGCATGGTAAATTCTTTTCCACCCCCTCACTTTAAATCTGGAGGTGTCTTCGGGCTTAAAATATGTTTCTTGGAGGCAACATATAGATGGGTTTTGTTTTTTTATCCATTCTGATACCCTGTGTCTTTTGACAGGGGCATTTAGCCCATTCACATTCAGGGTAACTATTGAGAGATATGAATTTAGTGCCATTGTATTGCCTGTAAGGTGACTGTTACTGTATATGGTCTCTGTTCCTTTCTGATCTACCACTTGTAGGCTCTCTCTTTGCTTAGAGGACCCCTTTCAATATTTCCTGTAGAGCTGGTTTGGTATTTGTAAATTCTTTCAGTTGTTGTTTGTCCTGGAAGCTTTTAATCTCTCCTTCTATTTTCAATGACAGCCTAGCTGGATATAGTATTCTTGGCTGCATGTTTTTCTCGTTTAGTGCTCTGAAAATATCATGCCAGCTCTTTCTGGCCTGCCAGGTCTCTGTGGATAAGTCAGCTGCCAATCTAATATTTTTACCATTGTATGTTACAGACTTCTTTTCCCGGGCTGCTTTCAGGATTTTCTCTTTGTCATTGAGACTTGTAAATTTTACTATTAGGTGACGGGGTGTGGGCCTATTCTTATTGATTTTGAGGGGCATTCTCTGAACCTCCTGAATTTTGATGCTCATTCCCTTTGCCATATTGTGGAAATTCTCCCCAATAATTCTCTCCAGTATACCTTCTGCTCCCCTCTCTCTTTCTTCTTCTTCTGGAATCCCAATTATTCTAATGTTGTTTCGTCTTATGGTGTCACTTATCTCTCGAATTCTCCCCTCGTGGTCCAGTAGCTGTTTGTCCCTCTTTTGCTCAGCTTCTTTATTCTCTGTCATTTGGTCTTCTATATCACTAATTCTTTCTTCTGCCTCATTTATCCTAGCAGTGAGAGCCTCCATTTTTGATTGCACCTCATTAATAGCTTTTTTGATTTCACCTTGGTTAGATTTTAGTTCTTTTATTTCTCCAGAAAGGGCTTTTATATCTCTCGAGAGGGTTTCTCTAATATCTTCCATGCCTTTTTCGAGCCCGGCTAGAACCTTGAGAATTGTCATTCTGAACTCTAGATCTGACATATTACCAATGTCTGTATTGATTAGGTCCCTAGCCTTCGGTACTGCCTCTTGTTCTTTTTTGTGTGTTGAATTTTTACGTCTTGTCATTTTGTCCAGATAAGAGTAAATGAAGGGGCAAGTAAAATACTAAAAGGGTGGCAACAACCCCAGGAAAATATGCTTTAACCAAATTAGAAGAGATCCAAAATCGTGAGTGGGGAGAAAGGGGATAAAAAGAGGTTCAAAAAGGAAGAAAGAAAAAAGAAAAAAAAAAGAAAAGAAAAGAAAAGAATTTAAAAAAAAGAAAACACCTAAGAAAAATGTAAATATATATATATATATATATATATATATATATATATTAGATAAACTAGTAAAAAATCGTTAAAAAAGAAAAAGGTAACAGTTAAAAAAGAAAATTTTACCCGAAGGCGAGAAAAAAAAATGAAAAAGAAAAAATTAAATTAACTGCAAGACTAAAAAAAATCACAGGAAAAAAGCCATGAGTTCCGTGCTTGGCTTTCTCCTCCTCTGGAATTCTGCTGCTCTCCTGGATATTGAAACCGCACTCCTTGGTAGGTGAACTTGGTCTCGGCTGGATTTCTTGTTGATCTTCTGGGGGAGGGGCCTGTTGTAGTGATTCTCAAGTGTCTTTGCCCCAGGCGGAATTACACCGCCCTTACCCGGGGCCGGGGTGAGTAATCCGCTCGGGTTTGCTTTCAGGAGCTTTTGTTCCCTGAGCGCTTTCCGTAGAGTTCCAGAGGACGGGAATACAAATGGCGGCCTCCTGGTCTCTGGCCCAGAGGAGCCGAGAGTCCAGGGCCCCACTCCTCAGTGCGCGCTCAGAGAACAGCGCCCAGTTACTCCTGTCTGCCTGCCCTCCGGCCGCGCTCCGAGCTCACCGAGCCTGCGACGGGTTCAAGGTAACACGGAGCTGCGAGCTTACTGTCGGCTCTGTCTCTGTAGCCGGCTTTCCTGTTCCAATACCCGCAAGCTCTGCGACACTCAGACACCCCCGATCCTTCTGTGACCCTGCGGAACCTGAGGCCACGCTGACCCCGCGTGGGCTACGCCCCGGTTTAGCCTCTGGAGCGATGTCCCTCAGCGGAACAGACTTTTAAAAGTCCTGATTTTGTGCGCGGTTGCTCCGCCGCTTGCCGGGAGCCGGCCCCTCCACCCCGGGGTATATCTTCCCGTCGCTTTGGATTCACTTCTCTGCCGGTCCTACCTTTCAGAAAGTGGTTGTTTTTCTGTTTCCAGAATTGCTGTTCTTCTTCTCTTCGATCTGCCGATGGATTTTCAGGTGTTTGCAATCTTTAGATAAGCTATCTAGCTGATCTCTGGCTAGCTGAAGCAGTCTCAGCTTGCTACTTCTCCGCCATCTTGACTCCTCCGCTTTTGATTTTGATAAAGCCCAAAGTTCATTTTTTATTTTTTTTTCCTTGCAGTCATATATAGAAAGATGCTGCTGTGGCTGATATCAAAGAAATCTCTGCCTATCTTCTCCTCTAATATTCTGATGGATACCTGTCTCATGCTGAAGTCTTTATCAATTTTGAGTTATGTTTGTGTAGGGTGTAAGAGAATGGTCGAGTTTCATTCTTCTACATATAGCTGTACAGTGTACCCATCACTACTTATTGAAGAGACTGTCTTTCTTCCACTGTATATTTTTTTCCTGATTTGTCGAAGATTTTTTTTTATCTCTAAATGAATTTATTGCACAGAAAAAAAAATATATATACACTTACAGTAGACATGTTCAAAAATTGTCGAAGATTATTTGTCCATAGAGTTGAGAGTCCATATCTGGGCTCTCTACTCTGTTCCACTGGTCTACGTGTCACTTTTTAAGCCAGTACCATGCTGTCTTGGTGATCACAGCTTTGTAGTAAAGCTTGGAATCAGGTAATGCAATGCTCTCAGTTATATGTTTGTTTTTCAAGATTTCATTAGCAATTCAGCTTCTCTTCTGATTCCATATAAATTTTAGGATTATTTGCTCCAGGTCTTTGAAAAATACCTGTAGAATTTTGATGGGAATGGCATTAAAAGGATAGATTGCTAGAGGCAGTATAGACATAGTCACAATGTTTATTATTCGGATCCAAGAGCATGGAATGGTTTTCCTTGTTTTTGTGTCTTCTTCCATTTCTTACACGAGTGTTCTGTAGTTCCTCAAGTACAGTTCTTTTACCTCTTTGTTTAGGTTTATTCCCAGGTATCTTATGCTTCTTGGTGCTATAGTAAATGGAATTGATTCTCTAAATTCCCTTTCAGTATTTTCATTGTTAGTGTAAAAGAAAGCCCCTGTTTCTTTTTTTTTTTTTGTATTTTTTTTCTTTTTTATTTTAATAAAAATAGTACATATTTTAAATATACAACACGATGACTTGATATACATACATATAGTGAAATGATTACTGTATTTAAGCTAATTAACATATTAGTTCTCATAGTTATCTTTTTGTGTATGTGATAAGAGCACCTCTCATCATATTCCCAGTATTCAGTATTGTCTTATTAGCTATAGTCATCATGTTGTACATTAGACTTTTAGACTTACTCATCCTACATAATTGCAGCTTTGTAGCTTTTGACCAGCATCTCTTCCTTCCACCCTGTAATCACCATTCTACTCTCTATGTCTATGAGTTCAATCTCTTGTTGTTCTTTCTTCCTTCCTTTTTCTTTCTTTCTTTCTTTCGTTCTTTCTTTTTTTTTTAACATGGAGAAATATGTACATTTATTTTGTATTTTTTAATATAATTTTTTATTTTTTATAAACATATATTTTTATCCCCAGGGGTACAGGTCTGTGAATCACCAGGTTTACACACTTCACAGCCCCTGTTTCTATATATTGACTTTGTATCCTGAACACATTACTGAATTGCTATATGAGTTCTAGTAATTTGCGGGGTGGAGTCTTTTGGATTTCCCATATAAAGAATCATGGCATGTGCAAAGAGAGGAGCTTAATTTCTTCATTGCCAATTTAGATACCTTTTATTTCTCTTTGTTGTCTGATTGCTATTGCTAGGATTTCCAATATTTTGTTGAACTAGATTGGTGAGAGTGAGTTTCCTTAAGTTTCTGATCTCAATAGGAAGGCTGCAATCTTTTTCCCAATGATTTTTGCTGTATATCATAGATTTGATGAAGTTCATGAATGGTCCTTCTATCCTTATACTTTGAAGAGTTTTGATCAGGAACGGATGCTGGATTTTGTCCGATGCTTTTTCTGCATCAATTGAGAGGACCATGTGGTTCTTCTCTCTTCTCATATTGATTTGTTCTATCACATTGATTGATTTGCAAATGTTGAATCAGGTGTTTCATTATCGCTTCAAATGCTTTAGTCACTAGTAGAGAGCTGAGATTTTGTAGGTTTCCTGACCTAATCTTGGGAGTTGATATGTGTCTGGAAATTTATCCTTTTCTCATTATTCCTGGATTTGCTGGCATAATTGTGTAGACGGGTCTTTTAGGTTGTTTTTTTTTTTCCCCCTTTCTGTGAGTTGTCATGTGGTCTCATACTTTCAGCTGTGTGCTTGTCTCCTTGTTTTATCGCAGGTAATGGCTTCTCAGGTTGTTAAAGTTTTCAAAACTGATGTGTGAGTTCTCATTTTTCTTTTGGTTTATTTCTATTTCTTTTATTTTGATGATCATATGTATTATCTTATTTTTTTTTCTGTGAACTTTGGAGTTTGACCCTTTCTCTTTTTTATTATGGTGCCCAGTGAGGTTGCTTTTATTCTGTATTTTTAATTTTTGGAAACACACACATGTAACCCTATATTGTTTCCCCAAAATATGTTTTGGCATCATCCCATAAGTGTCTTTACTTTCCTTTGTTCATGGCCTGCTGTGAATGTCCTTTGGATTTTATTTCTTTGATTCATTGCTAGTTCACAACTGTGTTTTGTTTTCCACCTATGGTGTCTGGCTGTTTTTCCCATTCGTAAGGATGTTTTTCTGTTTTCACACCTCGTGGTCATACAAGATAGGATTTGAATTCTCTTCCATTAATTATGGCTTGATTTGGACTCCAGCACACGATCTGCAATAGAAAATTTAGGTCTGCCCTTGGGAAGATCTTCTCTTATGGTCCTCAGCGACACAAGCTTATGCATGTATCCACAAAGCTCAGGTGGTCTCGAGAGCCCAAGATGATGTCGGTTATTGCTTACCAACTTTCCAATCTGGATGATCTGTCCTGTGCTAAAAGTGGATATCATAATACCAACAATATTGGCTTGAAGTCCACATCTCCCTTCTTTTCTGTTAATATGCTTCCAACATTTAGAAACGCTCATGTTGGTGGTATATGTGTTGACAATTATTCCAAGTTTCTGATGTTTTGATGCTCCATCAAGACAAAGCAGCTTCTGGTCATCTTCAGTCTCTCGAAGGCATAAAATTTCTCTATCTGCCATAGGCATCAATTGGTGAATTGGGAATTGTTTTCCCAATTCCTTCACTTTCAAGCTAAGTGTATTTTTATCGTTGAAGGAAATCTCCTATGGTTAATGGAAAGCCGAGCTTGTTTAGTTTTTGTTGTTTTCTTGTAGACCTTTTTGCCTTTCTTTTCTTTTCTTTCTTTCTTCTTTTTTTTTTAATTTCATCCAGTCCAACAGGCTGTTTCCAGTGATGGCAGAATTCATTCCTGAGTACTTTAAATAATTATTGCTAACTAAGAAGTTACATTTCTCATTTTGGTTGGTTTCTGACTTGGATTCTCTGTTTCTTTCCTTTATATGGTATTTTATTTGGGGTTTGCTTCCTTTAGTGTGATTTCTCACTTCCTCCCCATCTTTTCTGTGTATTATCTGTATGTGTATGTGTGTTTGTGTGTATGTTGTCTGTGGGTGTTTCACATAACACTTATAATTATATTTCAAGAGATAGGAAGTCGGTCTTTTATGAATAGCAGTTCAATTTGACATGCCTTGAAGAACTCACATTCCATCACATTCAGCCACATTCCCTACAAAAAATGTCACCTTTTGTCCTATTTGATTAACATGTATTCTCAAAAACCTGCCACCAACAAACACCAAATTTTGTGTGCTTGTTTAGGATTGTATTGTTTGTCACTTTTTCCCTTGCTCTTCCCCATGTCAGTGGACTACCTTGAGAGAGTGATGTTATGTTATTTGTCTTTCTGAGACTGATAGATGTGCCATAGCCCAGTGCTCTCCACAACACAGCCACATGAGGAAAGTGGCAAGAATTCTTTCTTGCCTATGCCTCCAAAAGAATCTGCGGTGCATTGGAGTACAGTGATATGGTATTAGTATCTGAGAACTTCAGGCTTGTCTTCATCCTTGAATACAACTTGAAGATGAGCACATCAACTGCAACATGGTGGAAATTGACCTGAAGTAAACTCCACAGCAAAAAATCAAAAGATAAATGAAGTTGCAAAGAGTCTGGGAGAAGATTATAGACATGGCTCAGGAGAGATGTCAGCAATTGGTGCATCAGAGGCCAATTAGCCAATGCAAATACAAAGTCCTGGGAGAGAGGAGCACAGTGGCAACCCAAAAGGAGCATGTTTCTTAATGCCATTGGCTGTGACCTACAGTGGACCTGAATGGCACGAGGTTTTGCCAACAAAGGGTCATGAGGCCTGGAGAATTCAGATCAGCAGGCTTGGCAGATATAGACTCGACAGAGAGGACACAAACAAGTGACCAGGTGCAGACAGCCTGAAAACCATGATCAGAGACAATCCCAGGAGACACGGTGGGAATATGGTGGGTTATGGCAGTGCATCTGTGGAGGCAGTGTTCCTGGAGATGACTTGATGGGGGCATAAGAAATTTTGGGCTCTTGAACAAGCAGCATCAACACCAAATACTGGCCAAAGACAGGACGATGAGGACATTAGCTGCCTAAAGTGCAAACATAAAACCCCAAACGTGGAAAATGTGGGACACTGCCTTCCTCAGTCCAAGTTCTTAGTCCCAGGAGAACAGACTCTCCTGCAGGGGAATAGAAGAAATCCCTGCCCAATGTTCTCTCCTGACCACAGCATGCTGAAAGCCTTCATTCTGTTGAGTGGGTTGAACGTCTCCTTTCACAGACACATCAGGGCCCACCAGCTAAACCTCAGAATATTCAATCCATACCCCAAACACAACAAATTGCAAGCAAGGAGAGGCTCTTCAGATGACTGGCCTCAAGGACAGAGGGCAGCCAAAACAGCAGAGGGCATGTGTGCAACATACACACACACCTGAGACTCCCTAAAGGTCCAGACCTTGAACACTCCATGATCTCTTCTTCCTAAAGAAATTACCCTCAGGCTAGAAAACATAATGGGGTTTTCGAATACAGAGGAGAAGACAGAGACCTAGATCGAAGGCAAAGATGGAAGAATCAATTGATGCTGAGGAAAAAGAACAGGAAAAGATCATGGCCAGGCAATCAGAGTGAAACCTCTACATATAACACGCCCTATGGAAGATAGAAAGCGGTAGCCTGAATACTCCCTGTTCTTCAGAAAACACAGAAGATATCAGGGAGTTAAGAACCACAGAGATAAAGCTGATAAAAAGAAAAGAAAAGTTAGAGTTGCTGATGAAAAGATTGGTAGCAGACAGATGCCAAGTCCAGGAAGCTGGAAGAAGCACAGGATCCAATTAGTGACCTGGAAGAAAAAGACTAGAAAATAAGAAAGCAAATCCAAAGAGAGAAAGAAAATAGATGGAATATGACAAAAAGCTTAGGGAAGTCATCGACTCCAAGGAATGGAAAGAGATACCTATTGTAGGTAAACTAGGAGTGAGGGGAAAAAGGGGCTGAACATGTCTTTAAGAAATCAGATCTGAAAATGTCCCTCATCAGGGAGAGAAACAGAGATCCAGATTCAGAGTCACAGAGGACTAGCATCAGTATCTACAGAAGCAGAGCACCACAAGACATATGTCATTCCCCCCCTGAAAAAGCTGGCAATGGAGGAATTCTCTCTAACCAAATATGTTCAAGAGAGTAGTTTGTCCATAGCCAAGTCACTGACTTCAAGAGGATAAGCTAGACCAACTCTCAAAGCAGGTTGGATAGCTCAAGCAACACCAACCCAAGCCAAAATCTGTAACTCCTACATTTCTGGAAAATGAAAGAGCAGCAGTTCTTGTCTAGAACTATGAGGTTTTCAGAAGACAAAGATTGCGTCCTGGAATGCATCCATCAGTTCAAAGGAGGCCTTCAGCTCCACTCATGATCCCAGGTCATGGCATCGACTCTGGTCTCAGGTTCCCTGCTCAGGGCCAAGTCAGCTTCTACCTCTCAAGCTCCACCCCCTGAATGTCATCTCTATGTTTCTCTGTCAAATACGTGCATGTGCATCATTTGAAAAAAAAAAATCAGTGTACAAGGATTGAATGGGGCCAGAGGATGTTTTATTTAATTTGGACCTAGGTCCCTATGGAATGCAGCCAGGCAAAGAGCAAGTCTGGCCATCCTAAAATGCCATACCTTTGCTGTGAGCTCCCTTATTCATTCTCCTGTTCTTTGTCTTCCTGTATCTCCTCACCAACCTGTAGCATCCGCTGTCTGTCCTGATCTAAAGGTCCCTTACACCATGTTCCATTAGAACATGCCCATCTTCCTCAAGAGGCACTGTTTGCTTATCGCATGAAACCATTTGGGGGAAGGTTATGAGAGGGTGAAGGCAGGCTTGTGCTGACACATCTCCATGCAGTTCCACAGAGGGTAGCTGCTCCACCCTGTGGGAGTGCTCAAGGTTCTTCCACATTCGAATCCTCTTCAAGGCGTCCTTTTGGACATACAAGTTGTCTTCTTGAAATGGGCACGGAAGTCTTTCAGATGGCTTCACTTGGGCTATGGGTCTCTTCCAACTGGCTCCCCGTTTGCTCCTGTGGACTCCAAGTACTTGAGTTCGTCCTCGACCTAAGGGTCTAGGGTGTAGAGTCTTCCTTTGGTGTATGATCAGTTTTGAAAATTGGGAGGCCATTTTGGCAAAATTTCTGGAGATGCTCGTGGTACTCATGTCCTCGATGCTGAAGATTCCAGACATGTCTTTGGCACATTTATGGGTGTTCCCATTGAGCTTTCCTTGGGTGGCCCTTTTCCTGGTCAGAAGTGCCCCGATTGGGTGGGAGGGCAATACCCATGTGCAGGGCACAGTTCTCCTCCCCTGAGGCTTTATTTGAGGCCTGATTGTTTCTTGGCCTTTCGTGGCTAAGATGGAGTGGTAAATTCTTGCATTTTTCCAAAGCCCAGAGGGCTGGTGCTGACAGTCACGACCAAAGACTCTGAATTCGGCCCTGGAGAAGGTGACACCAACTCGTTTTGCAAACTGCCTTGGTGAAAGTCCCAGGTGGCTCAGCGGTTTGGGTGGGCTGGAGCAGAACTGTGAATTACCCCACAATACCCTTGCAAAGAATAGTGAATAAAGAAGGTGTGGTCCATCTTGGCAACACGGTATTCCTCAGGCATCAGGGATGATAAACTCTGGTACTTGCATTGACATGAATGTCCCATGACTGGGTGATGTGAAATGAAAAATACAAGCAGACTAAGGGAAATATCATATGTCTTCCCTCATATGTGCCTCAGGAGGAAGACCATGTCCTTTAGTAAAGGAAGGGAAAACTGAAGGGGAAGAAGTCAGAGAAGGAGACAAACCAGGAGTGACTCAGGACTGTGAGAAACAAACTGAGGGTTACAGAAAAGAAAGACATGCAGGGAAGCAGGAAACTGCTTAATGAGTGTTCAGGATTTATGGCCAATATTAGGAGGAGCATTAGGTCATATATGGAACTAAAGCATCCGTGAATACTCTGTCAAAAACGGATGATGACTGATGTGTTGACTTCCTCAACAGAACAAAACAATTCAAAGAAAAGCAATCTGGCCCTTTCAAAACCAGATGGCACAGAGAAAAAGGGGATGAATTATATTTTTATTATATTTAATTATTGAAATAGCATGGAAATTCTTTCCTAAATTCTCCTTATCTGAATTGGGTCTTTATAGTTGGCAATTAGAGACTACCCTTCTCCTCCATTTCTGAATCGATGAGAAGAAATGACATTGTCTTCACTAAATGTCTAGAAAAGTTGCCAAGGAAAATGATTTGGTCCTGGCCTTCTGTGTGTTGGCAGGTGTTTGATTACTGCTTCAAACGCTTTACTCACTATTAGAGACCTGAGATTTTGTAGGTTTCCTGACCTAATCTTGGGAGTTCCTATGTGTCTGGGAATTTATCCTTTTCTTTCAGTTCTTGGATTTGCTAGCATAAATGTGTGGATGTGCCTCTTAGGTTATTCTGGTTTTTTGTTTTTTGTTTTTTGTTTGTTTGTTTGTTTGTTTTCCTTTCTATCAGTTGTCATGTGGTTCCATACTTTCAGCTGTGTGCTTATCTCCCTGTTTTATCCAGGTAATTGCTCCTTCAGTTTGTTAACATTTTCAAAACTGTCGTGTGAGTTCTCCTGATTTTTTTCTATTTATTTTTATTTCCTTTATTTCGATAATCATATGTATGATTTCATTTTTTCTTTTAACTTTGGAGTTCAGTTCTTCTTATTGTTGTTCCTTCTGGTGTTTAGTTAGGTTGCTTTTCTTCAGTGTTTTTAATTTTTGGAAATACACTCATTTAACCCTATATGGTTTCCCCATAAAATATTTTGGCATTATCCCATGTGTTTCCTGACTTTCCTTTGTTCATGGCTCTTTCTGCTTTTCCTTTGGATTTTCTTTGATTAATTGCTAGTTTGGGAGTGTGTTGTTTCTCTACCTTTTAGTGTCTGGCTGTATTTCCCATTTGTAAGTGATTTCTTCCCGTTTTCATACCTTCGTGGTCATAAATATATAAGATAGGATTTGAGTTTTCTTCCATTAATTACTACTTGATTTGGACTCCAGCACACGATCTGTGATAGACAAAGTTAGGTTTGCCATTGGGAAGAACTTCTCTTATGGTGCTCAGAGACACAATCTTTTGCATGGATCCCCAAAGTTCAGGTGGTCTAGAGAGCCCATGAGGATGCATGATATTCCTTAACCCTTTCCATCTGGATGATCTGTCCTGTGCTGAAAGTGGATATCGTCGTCCCCAACAATATTGGATTGAGGTCCCCATCTTCCTTCTTTTCTGGTCATATGCTTCCAACATTTATATACACCCATGTGGGTGCTGTGTATGTTGGCAATTCTTCCCGGTTTCTGATATTTTGATTCTCCACCAAGACAAAACACCTTCCAGCAATCTTTTGTCTCTCGAAGGCATAAAATCACTCTAGCTGCCATAGGTACAATCAGTTTGGCTCTCTTCTCCCTGGGAATTGCATAACCTATGTCTTCCCAATTCTCTCACTTTCAGGCTGTGTGTATCTTTATAGTCGAAGGAAATCTCTATGGGCAACAGAAGGTCGAGCTTGTTTAGTATTTTTTGTTTTCTTGTGGACCTATTTTGCCTTCTTTTTTTTTTTTTAATTTTAACCAGTTCAAAATCTGTTTGTAGTGTTGGGAGACTTTAGTCCTAAATACTTGAACAAATTATTGATAGGTAAAAAGTTAACTTTCTCATGTTGCTTGGTTTCTGACATGAATTCTCTGTGTCTCTCCACTTTATGTTATCTTCTTTGGCGTTTGCTTCATTAGGGCGATTCTTCACTTCCTCCCCATCTTTTGCACATTTTATCTGTTTTTGTGTGTGTGTGTGTGTGTGTGTGTGTTTGTGTCTGTGTTGTCTGTGTATTTTACATAACACTTACAGTTAAATTTAAAGAGATAGGTATTCGGTCTCTTATGGATAGCAATTCAATTTCACATGCCTTGAAAACTCACATTCCATCACTTTCAGGAACATTTCCTACAAAGAATGTCATATTTTGTCCTCTTTGATAAACAAGTATTCTCAGAAACCTGCCTTCAAACAAACACCACATTTTGTGTGCCTGGTTAGAGTCGTATTGTTTGTCCCATTTCCCCATATTTTTCATATGTCTCTTGACGACCATGAGAGAGTGAAATCATCTTTTATTTGTCTTTCTGAGAATGATAGATGTGACATAACCCAATGCTCACGACAATACTATCACAAGTGGCAAGTGGAAGAATTCATTCTTGCTTATGCCTCGGAAAGAATCTGCAGCGACTTGGAGGACAGTGAGATGGTAGTAGTGTCTGAGAACTCCAGGCTTGTTTTCAGTCATGACCACAAAAGAAGATGACTACATCAACTGCAACGTCTCCTAAATCGACTTGAAGCCTACAAAGTGAACTCTACTGTGAAAGAGAAATGAATTTGCAGAGTTTGGGAGAAAATTGGAGACATGGATCAGGGGAGACTTGTGCATTTCATGCATCCGAGGTCAGTGAGTCAATGCAAAAGACAAGGGCACAGGAGAGAGGAGCACACTGGGAACCCATAAGGAGCATGTTTCCCACTGCAATTGGCTGTGACCAGCAGAGGGTCTGAAGGGCATGAGTTCTTGGCAACAAAGGGTCTTGAGGCCTGGAGATTTCAGAACAGCAGGTTTGTCATACATCAACTCGAGATAACACTGTGTTTCTCCTGCAGAGAAAACCAACAAGCAACCAGGTGCAGACAGTCTGGAAACCATGATCAAAGACAATACCAAAAGACATAGTGGGAAGTTGGTGGGTATTGGCAGTGCATCCATGAGAGGCAGTTTTCATGGAGATGACTCAATGGGGGCATAAGAAATTTTGGGTTTTCACACCAGCAGTATCAAGATTGAGCTACTGGCCAAAGACAGGATGTTGAGGACATTAGCTGTCTAACCTGCCAACACGAAATCCCAACCGTGGAACACTTAGGAGACTGCCTTCCTCACTCAAAGTTGCTTATTCCCAGGAGAACATACTATCCCATGGGGGACTAGAAGAAAGCTCTGCCCTCATGCTCTCTCCTGACCACAGCATTCTGCAGGCATTTGTTCTATTGAGTTCGTGGAATGTCTCCTTTCCACTGCACACCAGAGCCCACAAAGCTAAACCTCAGCATATTCAGCCCGGACCACAAACACACCAAACAGCAGGCAAGGAGAGCCTCTGTAGTTGACTGGCCTCAAGGACAGGGGACTGCCACAATACAATAGCAGAGGGCACTCCTGCCTCATGCACACACCCGAGACTCCCTCAAGGGCCAGCCCTTGGGTACTACATTATCTCTTCTTCCTAAAGAAATTAGCCTCATGCTAGAAAAAAGAATGGGCTTTTTGAATACAGAGAAGACAGAAGACTAGATCCAAGGAAAAGATAGAAGAATCAATTGATGCAGATGAAAAAAAAAAACAAAAAACACAAAATGATCATGGTCAGGTAATCAGAGTGAAACCTCTACATATAACACACTCAATGGAGGATTGAAAACAGCGGCTAGGATACTCCCAATCGATCTGAAAACACAGAAGATGTCAGTGAGTCTCGAACCACAGAGATAAAATAGATAAAAATAGAATAATCTAAAATAAGAGTTTCTGATGTAAAGATTGGTATCATACTGGATGCAAAGTCCAGAAAGCTGGCACAAGCAGAAATTCCAATTAGTGACCTGGAAGAACAAGACTGGAAAATAAGAAAGCAAATCCAAAGAGAGAAGGAGGAATGATGGAGCATGACAATGAGCTTAGGGAAGTCATCGACCTCAAGGAATGGAAAGAGGTGCCTGTTGTAGGAGAACTAGGAGTGAGAGAGAAAAAGAGGGCTGAACATGTCTTTGAGAAGTCAAAGCTGCAAATGCCCCTCATATGACAGCAGAAACAGAGATCCAGATTCATAGTCATAGAGAACTCCCATCACCATCCACAGAAGCAGAGCATCACAAGACATGATGTAATTCTCCCTGCAAAATATAGCAATGGAATAATTCTATTTACCCCAATATGCATGGGAAAGTAGTTTCTCCATAGCCAAGTCAATGAGTTCAAGAGGACAATCTACACAAGCTCTCGAAGCAGGTGGAAAGCTCCAGCTAAAATCCTTATCCCCTGCATTTCTGAACAATGACAGAGCAGCGGTTCTTGTCTAGAACTAGGAGGTATTCAGAAGTCAAAGATTGGGTCCTGGGGTGTATCCACCAGTTCAGAGGTGGCCTTCAGCTCAACTCATAATCCCAGGGTCATGGCATTGACTCTGGTCTCAGGTTCCCTGTTCAGGGGCAAGTTAGCTTCTCCCTTTCCAGCTCCACCCCTGGATTGTGATCTCTCTGTTTCTCTTCCAATACGTGCATGTGCATCACTTGACAAGAAATAAAAACAAAACCAGTGTAAAAGGATTGACTGGGGCCAGAGGATGTTTTGTTCAATTTGGAACTAGGTCCTTATGGAAGGTAGCCAGGTAGGGAGCACCTCCCGCAATCCTAAAATGCCAGGCCTTCGCTCTGAGCTCCTTTATTCATTCTGTTCATTGTCTTCCTGGATCTCCTCACCAACCTGTAGCATCTGCTGTCTGTTCAAATGTAATGGCCCCTTGTTGACACATTGTTCATCCTCTCCTAGCTCCAGTAGAACATGTCATCTTCCACAAGAGGCACTGTTTGCTTGTAGCATGAAACCATTTGGTGGATGGTCATGAGGATTGAGACAGGGTTTTGCTACCACATCAATTCAATTCCCCAGAGGATAGCTGCACCACCCTGTGGGAATGCTCAAGGTTATTTGACATTCAAATCCTCTTCAATGCGTCCTTTGGAGATACAGGCTGACTACCTGAAGTGAGCATGAAAGTCTTTCAGGTGGCTTCACTTGGGCTATGGGTCTCTTCCAACATGGTCCACACTTGCTTTTGTGGACTCCAAGTACATGAGTCCGTCCTGTGCTCGTGTTCTAGGGTGTAGAGTCTGACTTTGGTGAAAAGTCAGTTTTTAAGATTGGAAGTCCGTTTTGTAATGATTTCTGGAGATGCTCGAGGTACTCGTGTCCTCACTGTTGAAGACAATGGTCATGTCTTTTGCATGGTGTAGGGTATTCCCTGTGAGGTTTCCTTGGGTGGCACTTTTCTTGGTCAGAAGCGCTCTGATTGGTTGGGAGAACCATAGCCATGTGTGGGCCATTGCTTCCTCCCATGAGGCTGTGTTTAAGGCCTTATTTCTTTGTTTAAGGCTTTATTTCTCGGCCTTCCATGGTAAGATGGAATGGTGGGTTCTTGATTTTCTCTGGAGTACAGCTGGTGCTGACCATCATGACCAAAGACGACAAATTCGGCCATGGAGAAGGTGACACTGACTCACTTCACAAATGGCCTTGGTGAAAGACCCTGGCAGCTCCAGCGGTTTGGGAGGGCATTGGATCCTCTTGGGCCACCCATTACTACTCCAGCCACATGTAGTAATCAGGCATGGTTTGCGGAAGAGTGGTTGCTATGACCTCAAAGCCTTTTTATATCACACAAGCTTTCATAACTGAGGCAGCAGTCCCTTTCTCAAGTAATCTGAGTCCTATAGGTTTAGGTAGTAAGCCCCTGGAAATTCAGGTTGTCTTGTTTTTTTTTTTGTTTGTTTGTTTTTGTTTTTGTTTTTGTTTTTAATTTCCCACTTCCCAATTCTAGAAAAATGAAAAGAAAATGAATTTTGGGATACCATCTTTAGGCCAACATTCCTCCAGAGACGGATTTTTTTTTTTCTATTTCCACAGCAATTTCTAAAGATCTCAAGAAACAATAACGATTCTTGTAGGCATCTAGCTCTCTGTGAGTTTTGTCATCCTGTGGGTGAGTGAGTCCTTTCTCAGTGTCTTTTCCCTAAAGGTCAGTGATGACAAAGGGATGGAAAGTCCCTTTTCAAGGAAAAAGGTTAGGACATGGAAGTACTGTGCTGTCAGTGTCATCATGCCCTACTCTTCTGAAATACTAGTCATAAGGGCCTAGGGCTTCGTCTACATGATTTTACCTTAAGCACCTTTGCAAGGCTTCAAGGAGAGTGACATTCTGCATGATAGCTAACCCAGAAGGAGGATCCCTGGACAGCACTCCTTGTCATCAAAATATTTAACACTACCTGCTATAGGAATGTGTATAACCATCTATGCTTCTCTCCCCCTTTAATCCAGGTAATGGCTCCTCCATTTTGTTAAAGTTTTCAAAACTGACGTATGAGTTCTGATTTTTTTCGTATAGGTTTGTTCGTATTTCTTTTATTTCAAGGATCATATGTAATTTTTATTTTTACTGTTCATTTGGAGTTTGTTTCATCCTTTTCTAGTTCATTATGCTTTCTGTTGGATTGCTTTTTTTCGGAGTTTATAATTTTTGAAAATAAACGCATTTAAACTTATTTTGATTCCCCATAAAAAGTTTTGGTATCATTCCATAAGTTTCTTGATTTTCCTTTGTTCATGGCTCTTTCTGTTTTTCCTTTGGATTTTATTTCTTGGATTCATTGCTAGTTCGTGTGTGTGTTGTGTTTGCCACCTATTATTGTCTGGATCTGTTTCCCATTTTTAAGTGATTTCTTTCCGTTTTCATATCTTTGTGGTCATAAGTATACAAGATAACATTTGAATTCTCTTCCATTAATTATGACTCGGTTTGGACTCCAGCACACAATCTGTGAAAGACAAAGTTAGGTCTGCCATTGGGAAGAACTTCTTTTATGGTCCTCAGAGACATAATCTTATGCATATATCCCCAGAGCTCAGGTGGTCTAGAGAGTCCATGACGACATCTGTTATTACTTACCACCTTTCCCTCCGGATGATTTGTTGTGCTGAACGTGGATATTGTAGTCCCCAACAATATTGGATTGAGGTCCCCATCTCCCTTCCTTTCTGTTCATATGCTTCCAACATTTAGATACACCCATATTGGTGGTGTATATGTTGGCACTTCTTTCAAGGTTCTGATGACTTGATGCTCCATCAAGACAAAACACCTTCCGGTAATCTTTTGTCTCTCCAAGGCATAAAATCTCTCTTTGGCTCTCTTCTTCTTGCCAATTACATAACCTATGTTTTCCCTATTCTTTCACTTTCAAGCAATGTGTATCTTCATAGTCTTAGGAAATCTCCTATGGGTAAAGAAGGTCGAGCTTGTTTAGTGTCTGTTGTTTTCTTGTGGACTGTTTTTGCGTTTGTTTTTTTTTTTTTTTTAAATTTTCATCCAGTCGAACATTCTGTTTGTAGTGACGGGAGACTTTAGCCATGAATACTTGAACTAATTATTGATAGGTAAGAAGGGAACTTTCTCATTTTGGTTCGTTTCTGACTTGGATTCTCTGTGCCTTTCCCCTTTATGGAATTTTCTTTGGCGTTTGCTTACTTTAGTGTGATTCTTCACTTCCTCCCCATCTTTTGTGTATCTTATTCGTGTGTGTGTGTGTTGTGTTTGTGTATTTTTCTGTGTGTGTTTCACATAACATTTATAATTAAATTTCAAGAGATAGAGATTTCAGTCTTTTTTGGATAGCAATTCAATTTGACATGTCTTGAAAACTCACATTCCATCACTTTCAGCCACATTTCTTACAAAGAATGTCACCTTTTGTCCTCTTTAATAAACACGTATTCTCAGAAACTTGTCTTTAAACAAACTGTGTGCCTGGTTAGAATTGTATTGTTTGTCCCCTTTTTCTTTGCTTTTTCACATATTTCTTAACTAATATGAGAGTGAAATCATCTGTTATTTGTCTCCGAGTCTGATAGATGTGACGTTGCTCAATGCTCCCCACAAAACTGCCACTTGAGACAAGTGGCAAGAATTCATTCTTGCTTATGTCTCAGTAAGAGTCTGTGGTGCCTTTGGAGGACAGTGAGATGGTAGTAGTGTCTGAGAACTCCAGGCTTGTCTTCATCCATGAACACAATTTGAAGATGACCACATCAACTGCAACTTGGTAGAAATTGACTTGCAGCCTACAAAGTAAACTAGACATCAGAAGAGAATAGAAGTCGCAGAGACTAGGGGAGAAGATAGGAAACATGGCTTAGGGGAGACGTGGGTGGTTGGTTTGTCAGAGGGCAGTGAGCCAATACAAAAGACAAAGGCACGGGAGAGTGGAGCACATTGGAAACCCACAAGGAGCATGTTTACCAATGTCATTGTCTGTGACCATCAGAGGGTCTGAAGGGCATGAACTCTTGCCAACAAAGGGTCATGAATTCTAGAAATTTCAGATCAGCAGGATTGACAGACATCTACTCTAGAGAACACTGTGTTTCTCCTGGAGAGGACACTGACAAGCAACCAGGTAAAGACATCCTGGAAACCATTATTAGAGAAAATACCAGGTGACACAGTGGGAAGATGGGGGGTTCTGGCAGTGCATCCATAAGAGGCAGTGTTCGTGAAGATGACTTGATGGGGGCACAATGAATTTTGGGCTCTTGCACCAGCAGCATAAAAGCTGAGCTACTGGCAAAAGACAGAATGGTGATTACACTAGCTGCCTAAACTGCAAACACAAATTTGCAAGCACTGGAACACTTTAGGGATGCCTTCCTTAGTCCAAGTGGCTTAGTCCCAGGAGAGCAGACTCACTGGTAGGGGACTTGGAGAAAACCCTGCCCTCATGTTCTCTTTTGACCATCACATTCTGCAAGCCTTCATTTTTTGACATGGTTGAATGTCTCCTTTTGCGGGCACACCAGAGCCCAGTAAGTTAAACCTCAGCATATTAAGCCTAGTCATCCTGTGGGTGAGTGAGTCCTTTCTCAGTCCTTTCTTTGCCACACCAAACGGCAGGCAACTAGAATTTCTGCAGATAACTCATATGTGCCCCAGGAGGAATACCATGGGCCTTATAAGAATACCATGGGCCTTAGTAGAAAGAAGGGAAAACTGAAGGGGAAGAAATCAGAGAAGGAGATGAACCAGGAGTGACTCAGATCTCTTAGAACCAAGCTAATGTTTACAAAAAAGAGAGCCATGCAGGAATGAAGGAACTTGCTAATGGGTGTTGAGAGGTTGTGGCATATATTAAGAGGAGCACTATGTAGTATATGGAACTAAAGCAACAGTGAATACTCTGTCAAAAATGGATGATGGATGATAGGCTGGCTTCCACAACAGAACAAAACAATTCAAAAAAAGCAATCTGGCCCTTTCAAAAAAAGATGAAAACACAGAGAGAAAAGAAAATAATTATATTTTATTATCTTTAATTATTGAAATGACATTGATTTTGTTTCCTAAATTGTCTTATTTGAATTGGGTCTTTATACTTGTAAATTAGGTCTACCCGCCTCCTCCATTCCTGGAATCGATGAGAAGAAATGACATTGCCTTCAGTATTTGTCTGGAAAAGTTTCTCACTAAAATGATGTGAACCTGGCCTTCTGTGTGTTGGAAGGGGTTTGATTACTGCTTCAAACGCTTTAGTCACCAGTAGAGAGCTCAGATTTTGTAGGTTTCCTGACCTAATCTTGGGAGCTTATATATGTCTGGGAATTTATCCTTTTCTCTCAGTTCTTGGATTTGGTAGAATAATTGTTTAGACGGGTTTCTTAGGGTATTTTTTTTCTTTCCATCCATTGTCATGTGGTTTCATACTTTCAGCTGTATGCTTGTCTCCTTGTTTTTCCAGGTAATTGCTCCTCCAGTTTGTCAGCTTTTTCAAAACTGAGGTGTGAGTTCTCCTGGTTTTTTAGTATTGGTTTGTTTGTTTTTCCTTTATGTTGATAATAATATGTATTATTTAATTTTTTCTGTTAATTTTATCTTTTTTTATTTTAAATCATTTTCAGGATAACAGGATTCATTGATTTTGTTCCACACCCAGTGCTCCATGCAATCCATGCCCTCTCTAATACCCACCACCTGGTTCCCCCAACCTCCCACACCCTCACCACTTCAAATACCTCAGAATGTTTTTCACAGTCCATAGTCTCTCATGGTTTACCTCCCCTTCCAATTTGCCCCAACTCCCTTCTCCTAACTCCCATGTCCTCCATGCTATTTGTTATGTTCCACAAATAAGTGAAAACATATGATAATTGAGCCTCTCTGCTTGAATGGTTTCACTCAGCATAATCTCTTCCAGTCCTGTACATGTTGCTACAAAAGTTTTGTATTTATCCTTTCTGGTGGAGGTATAAAACTCCATAATGCTCCATAGTCTATATTGACCACATATTCCTTATCCATTCATCTGTTGAAGGGCACATTTGTTCTTTCCACAGTTTGGCAACCGTGGTAATTGCTGCTATGAACATAGGGGTACCTTTACATCTATATCTTTGTGGCAAATACCCAGTAGTTCAATTGGGTAGTGCAGTTCTCCCTGCAATTGCAGGGTCATAGGGAAACTCTAGTTTTAATTTCTTGAGGAATCTGATCTCCACACTATTCTCCAAAGAGGCTGCACCAACTTGTATTACCACCAACAGTGTAAGAGGGTTCCCATTTCTCCACATCACCTCCTCCAAGACATGTTCCGGTCTTGCTAATTTTGGCCATTCTAAGTTGTGTAGGGTGGTATCTCAAAGTGGTTTTAATTTGAATCTCCCTGAGCGCTAGTAATGATAAACAATTTTTCATGTGTCTGATAGCCATTTGTATGTCTTCATTGGAGAAGTGTCTGTCCATATCTTCTGCCCATTTTTTGATATGATTGTCTGTTTTGTGTGTGTTGAGTTTGAGGAGTCCATTATAGATCCTGGATATCAACCTTTTGTCTGTACTGGCATTTGTAAATTTCTTCTCCCATTTCGTGGGTTGCCTCTTTTTTTTTTCTTGACTGTTTCCTTTGCTGTGCAGAAGCTTTTGATTTTGATGAAGTCCCAAAAGTTCATCTTCGCTTTTGTTTCCTTTCCTTTGGAGACATATCTTGAAAGAAGTTTCTGTGGCTGATATCGAAGAGATTACTGCCTATGTTCTCCTCTAGGATTCTGATGGATTCCTGTCTCACATTGAGGTCTTTTATCCATTTTGAGGTTATATTTGTGTACGGTGTAAGAGAATGGTCGAGTTTCATTCTTCTACATATAGGTGTCCAGTTTTCCCAGCACCATTTGTTGAAGAGACTGTCTTTTCCACTGTATATTTATTCCTCTTTTGTCGAAGATTATTTGACACGGAGTTGAGGGTCCATATCTGGGTTCCCTCTACTCTGTTCCACTGGTCTATGTGTCTGTTTTTATGCCAGTACCATGCTGTCATGGTGATCACAGCTTTTTAATAAAGCTTGAAATCAGGTAACGTGATTTTTAATTTTTGTTTTCCCACATTTACTTAGCGATTCAGGGTCTCTTCTGGTTCCCTACAAATTTTAGGATTATTCGTTCGAGCTCTTTGAAGAATACTGGTGGAATTTTGATCGGAATGACATTAAAAGTATAGATTGCTCTAGGCAGTATAGACATTTTGACAATGTTTGTTCTTCCGATGCAAAAGCATGGAATGGTCTTCCAACTTTTTATGTCTTCTTCAATTTCTTTGATGAGTGTTTTGTAGTTCCTCGAGTAGAGTTCCTTTACCTTATTCCCAAGTATTTAATGGTTTTTGGTGCTTTAGTAAATGGAACAGATTCTATAATTTCCCTTTCTGTATTTTCATTTTTGGTGTATAAGAAAGCCACTGATATCTGTACTTTGACTTTATATTCTACAACATTGCTGAATGGCTCTATGACTTCTAGTATTTTGGGTGTGGAGTCTTTTGCGTTTTCCATATATAGAATCATGTCATCTGCTTACAGAGAGAGAGTTTGACTTCTTCATTGCCAACTTGGATACCTTTTATTTCTCTTTTTTGTCTGATTGCTGTTGTTAGGACTTCTAATACTATGTTGAACAAGAGTGGTGAGGGTCGGCATCCTTGTCATGTTCCTGATCTCAATGGGAAGCCTGCAAGCTTTTTCCTATTGAGGATGATATTTGCTGTGGGCTTTTCATAGATAGATTTGATGAAGTTCAGGAATGTTTCCTCTATCCCTAAACTTTGAAGCGTTTTGATCAGGAACGAATGCTGGATTTTGTCAAAGGATTTTTCTCCATCAATTGAGAGGACCATGTAGTTCTTCTCTCTTTTCTTATTACTTTGTTCTATCACATTGATTGATTTGCGAATGCTGAGCCATCCTAGTAGCCCAGGGATGAATCCCACCTGGTCAGGGTGGATAATGTTCTTAATGTGCTGTTGGAACCTGTTTGCTAGGATCTTGTTGAGAATCTTAGCATCCATATTCATCAGGAATATTGGTTGATATTTTCCTTTTTGTTATGGTCTTTGCCTGCTTTGGGGATCAGGGTAATGCTGGCTTCAGAGAAAGAGTCTGCAAGTTTTCCTTCTGCTTAAATTTCCTTCTGCTTAAATTTCCTTCTGCTTAAAACACCTCAGGAGAATAGGTGTTATTTCTTCTTTGAATGTTCTCTGGTATTCTCAGGGAATCTGTCAGGTCCTGGGCTCTTGTTTTTTGGGAGATTTCTGATCACTGCTTCAATTTTGCTACTATATATCAGTCTATTCTTGTTGTCAATTTTTTCCTTGTTCAATTTTGGGAGTGTATAGTTTTCGAGGAATGCATCCAATTCATCTAGTTTGCTTAGCTTATTGGCATAGAACTGTTGATAATAACTTCTGATGATTGTTTCTACTTCCTTGGGCTTAGTTGTGATCTCTCCATTTTCATTCATAATTTTATTAATTTGGGATTTCTATCTTTTATTTTGGATTAGTGAGGCCAATGGTTTATTGATCTCATTGATTCTTTCAAAAAACCAGCTTCTAGTTTCATTGATACATTTTACTATATCTCTGGTTTATATCTCACTGATCTCAGCTCTAATCTTGACGATTTCCCTTCTTATGTATGGCGTTGGTTTGATTTGTTGATTTCAGGTGTAGAGACAGCTGGTGTGCTCTGGATTTTTAATTTTATTTTTTGAGGGAGGCTTGGATGGCTATGCATTTTCCCCTTAGGACTGCCTTTGCTGTATCCCATATGTTTTGCACAGAAGTGTCTTCATCCTCATTGGTTTCCATGAATTTTTTCAGGTCTTCTTTGATCTCATAGTTGATCCAAGCATTCTTAAGCAAGGTGCCCTTTAGCTTCCAGGTGTTTGAGTTCCTTCTGAAAATTTCTCTGTGATTGAGCTCCAGTTTCAAAGCATTGCTATCTGAGAATATGCAAGGAATAATCTCAGTTTTTGGTATCATTTGAGTCCTGATTTGTTACCCAGTATGTGTTCTATTCTTTAGAAAGTTCCATGTGCACCTGAGAAGAATGAGTATTCTGTTGTTTTTGGGTGAAATGTTCTGTATATATCTATGAGGTCCAATGTGTAATTCAAGGCTTTTGTTTCTTTATTGATTTTCTGCTTCGATGATCTGTCTCTTTCTGAGAGAGGTGTGGTAAGATCTCCTACTATTAATGTATTCATATCAATATGACTCGTTCTTTATTAACAATTTTCTTATGTAATTAGTTGCTCCCATATTGGTGCCATAGATATTTACAATTGTTAGATCATCTTGGTGGATAGTCTCTTTAAGAACTATGTAGTGTCCTCCTGTATGTCTGACTACAGTCTTTAGTTTAAAATCTAATTTATCTGATATGAGAATCGCTATCCCGGCATTGGTTGAGGCCCATTGTCATGAAAGATGCATGTCCATCCCTTCACTTTCAATATGGTGGTATCTTTAGGTTCAAAATGGGTCTCTTGTAGACAACATATGGATGGGTCTTGTCCTTTTATCGAATCTGCAACCCTATGCATTTATGGGCTCTTTTAGGTGATTCACATTGAGAGAGATTATTGTTAGATACGTTTTTATTGACATCGTATTACATTTGAAGTCTATTTCTATAGTTTTTCTCTATATTTTTGTTAAATGCTCTTCTTAGGATTTTTCCTCTTTTATAGAACCCCCCTTAATATTTCCTGCAGTGTCAGCTTGGTGGTTGCATAGTCTTTAAGCCTTGCCAGTCTTGGAAACTCTTTATCTCTCCATCCATTTTGAATGTCAGTCTTGCTGGATAAAGTATTCTTGGCTGCATGTTCTTCTCATTCAGTGTCCTGAATATATCTTGCCATCCCTTTCTGGCTTGCCAGATCTCTGTGGACAGCTCTGATGTTATTCTGATTGGCTTTCCTCTGTAAGTACGGAGCCTCTTTGTCCTAGCGGCTTTCAATAGATTATATCTACAATTATGGTCCCTCAATTTGACTATCAGGTGTCTTAATGTTTTTCTGAAATCTATAATCTTGGGTGGAGACCATTCCGCCTCTAGTACATGAACACTTGTTCCATTCGCGAGACTGGGAAAATTTTCATGAACAACTTGTTCCACTAATTCTTTTGACTTCTTTCTTTCTTCTCCCCTTTGGGGATTCCAATAATTCTGACGTTGGAACGTTTCATGGTATCACTTATTTCCTTGATTCTGTTTTCATGGCTTCTAAGCTGTTTGTTCCAGGCTTCATCCTGATCCTTCCTCTCTATCTGTTTGTCCTCAAGATCAGTAATTCTATTTTCTGTCTCAGTTATCCTAGCTTTGAGAGAATTTAGATTAGTTTGGAACTCATTGAGAGCATTGTGAAGCTCATTTCCGGTAGCTTTCACTTCTTCCCTAACTTTGAATACATTATCTCTGGTCGTTTTCAGTTTGGCCCTAATAAATTCCATTTCGTCATCCAGGACTTTCTCCAACCTAGCTATTGCCTGGATAATTGTTAGCCTGAATTCTCTTTCCGAAATATTGTCTATGTTGATAGCCATTAACTCTGTTGCAGAAGCCTCTTTCTCTGTATTTTTCTTTTGTTAGGCATTCCTTTTCCTAGTCAATTTGGTGAGACATGACTGAACGAATGTAGCTGGATGTATCAACCCTGGTGCTGTGAAGTTGCACCCTGGAATGCTTCTGAGCCATTATCATTCCCCCCCGCGCAAATGAGAGAAAAAAGAAAAAGTAAAAAAAAAAGAGAGAGAGAGAGAGAGAGAGAGAGACAGGAAAGAACTGGAAGATAAAAAAAAAAAAAAAAGGTTCAGGCCCCAAGGTAAGATTTATGAAGTATACAAACAAAAACAGACAAACAAAAAGACTGATAAAAGTAAATGACAAGAGAAAAATATATCTATATCTATATATATGCAAATAAAGGAAGAAACTCATCCTAAAAATCCCAAGTGTAAGATTTACATACTATCAGGAAAAACACAGAAACACTGGTGGAAGAAAAAGATGGGAGAGTGGTTATAAATGCTCAGTGTGGGTGAGGAAGGTTGTTTTGATTATACCTGGATGTATCTTGATATCTTTGTGAAAGGACTCCACTTTCCTAAAATAAAGTGGGATAAAAATCAGTTTACCTATAAGAGTAGCCTTGATTGGGGAAAGAGGGTTACCTTGACTAACTCTATATGAATATTATAAAATTTTAAAAAATGGGTAAACTAGATTAAATAAATAAATTTACAAAAATTAAAATATATTTGCAAAAGGAAAACACAGGTATATGTATCAAAAAGTTAATGTTAGAAGGTTATTGTGGATTTTGATGTACTGGGCATCTCACTTTGATGGTAAGTAGGTTAAAATATTATCTATATAAAAAAAAATGAGCCAGAATAGTGGAAACGAATTAAAAATAAAAGTTGTCCTATGAAGTAGTGGAGGTTGTTTTCTTCTTGTCTTTTTTTTTTTTTTCTGGTTAGTTTTCGGGGAGAGGGGTCTGCAACATGATTTCTCAGTCAATGATGTTCTCTGTGTTTGGTCCTCCCACCCCCCTAAAAGGGGTGGGCTCTGAGGAAACTGTTTTTTTCAGGCTATTGTTCTCTAGAGGTTTTTATGTCAGTTCACTTTTGTTTTTCTCTCTCTCCTGGACCGCTTTTGATGGTTTTTTTAGGTTTAGAGGAAAGCAAACTGCACCCTGACCTCCTTTTCTGAGAGAAGCCTCAGTCTGGCCGCAGAGCCCAAATAAATCCCCCCTTGGCCGCTGGCAGTGCAAGTTCCCAGTCAGGGTCCCTGAGGACGCAGGATTTTTTGCTTGTACCTAAAACCATGGTGTTGGTGGCTGTCTGGGCAGCTCCAGATTGCCAGAGAGGTTCCAAAAAGTGATTGCAAACTGAGATTTTCCCGCTGGCCCGGGCTGGGAGTGCCTTGTCTTTCTGGGTCTGAGAGCACCGGGCTGAAGCCTGTGTGCACCTCTCTCAGGGGAGCGCACAGCGCGGGACTTGGACCCTGATGGCACAGTATGGCATTCACGTGGTCACTGCAAGAAGGCTGTGCTTCTGTTGGCTGGCAGGGCTACCAGTCCCTCAAGGGAGCCAGGCTCCACACTCTCTCTGGTGCGCTGGTGGCTCAGGGACCAAGACCTGATTTCTCTGCTGCACTCTCTGGCTCTGCACCAGGGGTGGCTCTCCTGGGTCTGGGGATTTAAGCCCCTGTCCCTAACACCTTGATTCCCACAATTTCTCTCCAGTGATCCTTTGCTCTTTTTGGAGACTCCTGAGTTAATGCTGGTCCCCAGATGCAGGACACTCTTGTATTAGGATATTACTTTCCCACCAGTCACCTCTGGTGGCTCCTTCCCCCTTTTGTTTATCTTCCAATATCAGTCCGACTTCCCCACTCTGCTTTACCTGCCCATTGGCGTCTTCTGCTCCGGTAGAGATCCAGACGTGTATAATTCTGATCTCAGGCTGATTTTGTGGGTGATCGGAGTTCTTTGGAAAGTAATCAGCTCACTTTAGGGTACAGGTTGAAAGAGTGCCACCTCCTACTTCCCCACCATCTTGTCTCTTCTTTTAATTTTAGGGTTCATTTCTTCATCTTCTTTTTCCTTCTTGAGTCCAGTTAGTTTGCTTTTTTTTTTTTGGTGTTTTTAAGTTTTGGAAATGCATGCATTTAACCCTATATTGTTTCCCCATAAAATGTTTTGGCATCATCGCATAAGCCTCTTGATTCCCTTCATTCATGGCACTTTTTGATTTTTCTTTGGATGCTCTTTCTTTGATTCATTGCTAGTTTGCGAATGTTTTGTGTTTTCCACCTATGAGTGTCTGGCTGTGTTCCCCATTCATAAGTGATTTCTTTCTGTTTTCATACCTTTCATAAGTATCCAAGATAGGATTTGAATTCTATTCTATTATTTATGACTTGATTTGGACTCCAGCACACATTCTGTAATATACAAAGTTAGGTCTGCCCTTGGGAAGAAATTCTCTTATGGTTCTCAGAGACACAATATTACATATGGATCCCCAAAGCTCAGGTGTTCTAGAGATCCCATAATGACATCTGTTATTCCTTACCACCTTTCCATCCGGATGATCTGTCCTCTGCTGAAAGTGGATATCATATTGGATTGATGTCTCCATCTCTTTTCTTTCTGTTCATATGCTTCTAGCATTTAGATACACCCATATTGTGGTGAATATGTTGGCAATTCTTCCAAGTTTCTGATGTTTTGATGCTCCATCAAGACAAAACACCTTCTGGTAATCTTTTGTCTCTCAAAGGCATAAAATCTCTGTATCTGCCTTAGGCACAATCACTTTGGCTCTCTTCACCTTGCTAATTGTTAACCTATGTCTTTGCAATTCTTTCACTTTCAAGCTATGTGTATCTTTATAGTCAAAGGAAATCTCCCATGGACAACAGAATGTCGGGCTTCTTTAGTATTTGTTGTTTTCTTTTTGACCTTTTTGCTTTTTTAAAAAATTTTTATCCAGTCCAATAATCGGTTTGCAGTAACAAGTGATTTTAGTCCTAAATACTTGAATGAATTATTGATAGATAAGAAGTTAATTTTCTCATTTTGGTTGGTTTCTGACTTGGGTTCTCTGTGCCTTTCCACATTATGGTATTTTCTTTGGGTTTGCTTCCTTTAGTGCAATTCTTCACTTTTTCCCCATCTTTAATGTGTCTTATCTGTGTGTGTGTGTGTGTGTGTGTTTTGTCTGTTTTGTTTCATATGATACTTATAATTAAATTTAAAAATATAGGAAGTCGGTCTTTTATGGATAGCAATTCAGTTTGACATGCTTGAAAACTCACAATCCCTCACTTTCACTACATTTCCTACAAATTATGTCACCTTTTCTACACTTTCATAAACAGGTATTCTCACAAACCTGCCTTCAAACAAACACCATAATTTGCCTGGTTAGAGTTGTATTGTTTTTCCTTTTTCCCTTGCTTTTTCATATGTCACTTGACTACTATGAGAGAGTGAAAATATATGATATTTGTCTTTCTGAGACTGATAGATGTGACATAGCCCAGTTCTTCCCACAACACTGCCACATGAGGCAAGTGGCAAGAATTTATTCTTGCTTTGACTTGGTAGAATCTGTGGTGCCTTTAGAGGACAGTGAGATGGTAATAGTGTCTGAGAGCTCCAGTTTTGTCTTCAGCCATGAACATAACTGGAAGATGACCACATCAACTGCACTTGGTGGAAATAGACAAAAAACTCACAAAGTAATCTCCACAGAAAAGAGAAAAGAAGTCGCAGAGAGTCTGGGAGAAGATTGGAGGCATGGCATGGGAGAGACATCGGCGGTTGGTGCATCAGAGGGCAGTGAGCAAATGGATAAGGCAAAGGCACAGGAGAGAGGAGCACAGTGGGAATCCATAGGAGCATGTTTCCCAATGCCAAGGCTGTGACGAGGAGAGGGTCTTAAGGGCACGAGTTCTTGCCAACAAATTGTCTTGTGGCCTGGAGATTTCATATCAGGAGGCTTGGCAGACATTGACTCGAGAGAACGCTGAGTTTCTCCTGGAGGGGACACCAACAAGGAACCAGGTGCAGACGGCCTGAAAACAATGATCAGAGACAATACCAGGAGACAAAGTGGGAAGAGGTTGGGCTCTGGCAATGCATCCATGAGAAGCAGTGTTCGTGGAGATGACTCGATTGGGGTACAAGAAATTTTGGGCTATCACACCAGCAGCATCAAGACCGAGCTACTGGCCAAAGACAGAATGGGGAGGACATTACCTGCCTAACCTGCAAACTCCAAAGTCCCAATTGTGGAAGAGTTGGGGGAACTGCCTTCCTCAGTCTAGGAAGGGAGAAAACAAACTCTCCCGTAGGAGCCTAAAGAAAATCCTGCTAACATACTCTCTCCAGACCACAGCATTCTGCAGGCCTTCATTCTGTCCATTGGGCTAAACGTCTCCTTCCACAGGCACACCAGAGCCTACCAAGCTAAACCTTTCCATATTCAGCCCAGAATCAAAACACACCAAATGTCAGGCAAGGAGAGACTCTGATAATGACTTTCCTCAAGGAAAGCATGGGGACAGCCTCAACACAACAGCAGAGGGCATGTATGTCACACACACACACAAGAGACAACCTCAAGGGCCAGCCTTTGGGCATTCCATAACTTTTTCCTCAAGAAAAACACTCAGGCTAGAAAACAGAATGGGCTTTTTGAATACAGAGAAGAATACAGAGACCTAGATCCAAGGCAAAGATGGAAGAATCAATTGATCCCATGGAAAAAGAATAAGAAATGATCATGGCCAGGCAATCAGAATGAAACCAATACATATAACACGTCCAATGGACGATTGAGAGCAGCAGCCAGGATCTCCCTGTACATCAAAAAACACAGAATATATCAGGGAGTCTGTAACCACAGGTATAAAGCTGATAACAAGAAAAGAGAAGAAGAGAAAGAGTTCCTGATGAAATATTGGTAGCAGACTGGATGCAAAGTTTCAGAAGCTGGCAGAAGCAGAGGATACAATGAATGGACTGGAAGAAAAAGCCTAGCAAATAAGAAAGCAAATCCAAAGAGACAAGGGAGTATGATGGATTATGACAATGATCTTAGTGAAGTTATCGACTCCAAGGAATGGAAAGAGGTGCCTATAGTAGGAGAACTAGGAGTGATAGAAAAAGGAGGGATGAACATGTCTTTGAGAAATCAGAGCTTAAAATGCCCAACATCTGGGAGAAGAAACAGATCCAGATTCAGAGGCAGTGAGGTGTCTCATCACCATCCACAGAAGCAGAGCACCACAAGACATAGTGCCATTGTCCCTGCAAGAACTAGCAATGGAGTAATTCTCTCTACCCAAGTATGTTCGACGGGGTAGTTTGTCCATAACCAAGTCACTGACTTCAAGAGGAAAAGCTATACCAGTTCTTGAAGCAGGCCGGATAGCTCAAGCAACACTAGCCCAAGCCAAATCCATATTCCCTGCATTTCTGAACAATGACAGAGCAGTGGCTCTTGTCTAGAACTAGGAGGTATTCAGAAATCAAAGGTTGGGTCCCGGCTTTTATCCATCAATTCAGAGGCGGCCTTCAGCTCAACTCATGATCCCAGGTCATGGCATCGACTCTGGTCTCAGGTTCCCTGCTCAGGGTCAATCAGCTTCTCCCTCTCCAGCTCCACCCCCTGATTGTCATCTCTCTGTCTGTCTGTGAAATACGTGTATATGCATCGTTTGACAAAACAAACAAACAAAACCAGTGTACAAGGATTGACTGGGGCCAGAGAATGTTTTATTTAATTTGGACCTAAGTCCCTATGAAAGGCAGCCAGGTACAGAGCACCTCCCACCAGCCTAAAATGCCAGACCTTTGTTTTGAGCTCTCTTGTTTATTCTCTGGTTCTGTGTCTTCTTGGACTCTTCACCAATCTGTAGTATTACAGCATTCACTGTAATGGCCCCCTGTTATACATTGTTCATCATCTGCTGACTCCATTAGAATATGTCCATCTTCCGCAAAAGGCACTGTTTGTTTATCGAATGAAACCATTTGGGCAATGGTTATGCGAGGGTAAAGGCAGGCTTGTGCTGCCACATCTCCATGCAGTTTCCTAGAGGGTAACTGCCCCACCCTGTGAGAATGCTCAAGGTTCTTCGACATTCGAATCCTCTTCAATGCATTCTTTTGGACATACAAGTTGTCCTCCTGAAACGGGCATGAAAGTCTTTCAGATGGTTTCACTTGATCTGTGGGTCTCTTCCAACATGCTCCTTGCTTGCTCCTGTGGACACCAAGTACATGAGTCCGTCCTGGACCTAAGGTTCTAGGGTGTGGAGTCTGCCTTTGGTGCATACTCAGTTTTGAAGCTTGGGAGGCCATTTTGGCATGATTTCTGGAGACGCTCGAAGTACTCGTTTCCTCACTATTGAAGACTCCAGACATGCCTTTGGCACGGTTCTGGGTGTTCCCTTTGAGCTTTTCTTGGGTGGCCTTTTTTCTCTCATAAGGTTCCTGATTGGGTGGAAGGGACCTACACATGTGCAGGGTGCATATTTCCTCCCTTGAGGCTTTGTTTAAGGCCTTATTGTTTATCAGCCTGTTGTGGCCAAGATGGAATGGTGGATTAAGCCTCTCTTCGGAGTCCGGAGCGCCAGTGCTGACAGCCATGACCAAAGACTATGAATGTAGCCAAGGAGAAGGTGACACCAACTCGCTTCATAAAACTGCCTTGGTGAGAGACCCAGGGGGCGCCAGTGGTTTGGGAGGCATTGGGATCCGCTTGACCCACCCATGACTCATCCAGCCAAGTGTAGTGATCAGGCATGGGTTGATGAGGAGTGGTTGCTATGACCTCAAAGCTTTGTGACATCACAGAAGCTGGTTTCACTGAAGCAACCGTCTCACTCCCACGCCCTTTGAGTCCTATGGCTTTAAGTAGGAAGCGCCGGGAAGGACAGAAAAAGAGCCCTTTGAGCCTGGTCGAGATTTCAGTTTGTCTTATAAGTTAATGTCCCACTTCCCCTTTCTTGAAAAGAGAAAAGAAAATGATGTCTGGTATAACATCCTTTAGGCCAACATTTCCCCAGAGAAATAAATGTGTTCCTATTTCCACTACAATTTCTAGAGATCTAAGAGGCCTTTTGGGTATCAACAGCTCCCCGTGGGGTTTGTCATTCTGGGTGTGAGAGATTCCTTTATCAGCGTATTTTCCCTATGGGCCAGTGATGACTAAGGGATGGAAAGACTCATTTCAAGGAAAAAGTTTAGGTCATGGATATATTGTGCTTTTTGTTTCCTCATCTCCTAGTAACCTGAAACACGAGTTGTAAGGAACTGTGTCTACCTGGTTTTCCTTTAAATAACTTAGCCAAGTCTTGAATGAGAGTGACAATCTGCATCAGAGCTAACTCTTAAGGAAGAGTCCAGGACAGCACCCATTGTTTAACTCTACTTGTTGTAGTAACAGGTATAGATATGCTGACCAATTCTCTTTAATCAGAGGAAAAGTGATGGCCTTTTTCAATGGCCTGCAGTGCCCACTCGAGCAGAACTGTGGATTGTGCTGTAATACCCTTGCAAAGACTAGTGGATAAAGAAGGTGTATTCCATCTTGGCAACACTGTATTCTTCAGGCATCAAGGAGGATTAACCCCTGGTACGTGCATTGACATGAATGTCCCATGACTTGGTGATGTGAAATGAAAAACACAAGCAGACTAAGGGAAATATCATATGTCTTCCCTCATATGTGACCCAGGAGGAATATCATGGTCCTTATTAAAGGAAGGGAAAACTGAAGGGGTAGAAGTCAGAGAAGGAGACAAACCAGGAGGGACTCAGAACGCTGAGAACTAAGCTGAGGATTACAGAAAAGAAAGACATGTAGGTATGAGGAAACTGCTTGCTGGGTGTTCAGGAGTGGTGCAATAGGTCCTATATAGAACTAAAGCACCCATGAATACCTTGTCAAAAATAGATGATGGATGATAGGCTGACTTTCTTAATAGAACAAAACAATTAAAGGAAAAACAATATGGCCCTTTCAAAACCAGATGAAGACACAGAAAGAAAGGGAAAATATATTTTTATTATCTTTAATTACTGAAATGGCATGCAATTTGTTTCCTAAAATGTCCTTATCTGAATTGGGTCTTTACCTTTGTCAGTCAAAGTCTACCCGCCTCTTCCATTTCTGGAATTGATGAGAAGAAATGACATTGCCTTCACTAAATGTCTAAAAGAGTTACCCAGGAAAATGTTTTGGACCTGGCCTGCTGTGTGGTGGCAGGGTTTTGACTACTGTTCAAATGCTTTAGTCAACAGTAGAGAGCTAAGATTTTGTAGGTTTCCTAAGCTAATCTTGGGAGTTGATATGTGTCTGGGAATTTATCCTTTTCTCTCAGTTCTTGGATTTGCTAGCATAATTATGGAGACAGGTCTTTTAGGTTATTTCTTTTTTCCTTTTTACCAGTTGTCATGTGGTTTCATACTTTCAGCTGTGTTCTTGTCTCCCTGTTTTCTCCCGGTAATGGCTCCTCCGGGTTGTTAAGCGTCCGGTTAGGTTGCTTTTTTCCGTTGTTTTTAATTTGGAGAAATACACGCATTTAACCCTATATTGTTTCTCCATGAAATGTTATGGCATCACATCATCAGTTTCTTGACTTTCCTATGTTCATGGCACTTTCTGATTTTCATTTTGATTTTCTTTCTTTGATTTATTGCTAGTTCAGTGGGTGTTGTGTTTTCCACCTATGAGTGTCTGGCTGTGTTTCCCATTCGTAAGTGATTTCTTTCCGTTTTCATACCTTCGTGGTCATAAGTATACAAGATAGGATTTGATTTCTCTTCCATTAATTATGACTTGATTTGGACTCCAGCACACGATCTGTGATAGATAATATTAGGTCTGCCCTTGGGAATAACTTCTCTTATGGTACTCAGAGACACCATCTTACACCTGTATACCCAAAGCTCAGATGGTGTAGAGAGCCCATGATGGCGTCGGATATTCCTTACCATCTTTCCATCTGGATGATCATTCCTATGCTTAAAGTGGATATTATAGTCCCCAACAATATTGGATTGAGGTCCCCTTCTCCCTTCATTTCAGTTGCTATTGTTCCAACATTTAGATACACCCATGTTTGCAATGTATATGTTGGCAATCCTTCCATTTTTCCGATGTTTTGATGCTCCATCAAGACAAAACACATTCCAGTATGTTTTTGACTCTCGGAGGCCTAAAATTTATCTGCCTTAGGCAGCATCACTTTGGCTCTCTTATCCTTGCCAATTGCATAACCTATGTCTGCCCAATTTCTTCACTTTCAAGCTAAGTGTATCTCAATAGTCGAAGGAAATCTCCTATGCCAAAAGGAGGCCAAGCTTGTTTAGTTTTTGTTTTCTTGTGGACATTTTTTGCATTTTTAAAAAATTTCATCCAGTCCAACAATCTTTTTGCAGTGACAGGAGAATTTATCCTGAATACTTGAACGAATTATTGATAGGTAAGAAGTTAACTTTCTCATATTGGTTGGTTTCTGACTTGGATACTCTGTGATTTTTCCCTTTTATGGTTTTTTCTTTGGGGTTTGCTTCCATAAGTGCGATTCCCTACTTCTTCCACATCTATTGTGTGTCTTATCTGTCAGTGTGTGTTTGTGTGTGTGTGTTGTCTGTGTTTGTTTCACATAACACATAATTAATTTTCAAGAGATAGGAAGTAGGTCTTTCATGGATAGCAATTCCATTTGACATGCCCCGAAAACTCACATTCCATCACTATCAGCCTCATTTCTAACAAAGAATGTCATCTTTTGTCCTCTTTGAGAAACACATATTCTCAGTCCTGCCTTCAAACAAACACTACATTTTGTGTGCCTGGTTAGAGTCGTATTGTTTGTCACTTTTTTCCCTTGCTTTTTCATATATCTCCTGACTACCATGAGGGAGTGATATTGTATGTTATTTGTCTTTCTGAGACTGATAGATGTGACGTAGCCTAATGCTCTCCACAACGCTGCCACATGAGGCAAGTGTCAAGAATTACTTCTTGCTTATGCCTTGGTAAGAATCTGCGGTGCCTTTGGAGGACAAGAGAGGGTAGTATTGTCTGAGAACTCCAGGCTTGTCTTCTGCTGTGAACACAACTGGAAGATAACCACATCAATAGCAACATGGGAGAAATTGACCTGAAGCCTACAAAGTAAACCCCGCAGCAAAAGAGAAAAGAAGTCTCAGAGACTATGGGAGAGGATTGGAGACATTGCTCATGGGAGATGTGGGCTGTTGGTGCTTCAGAGAGCAGTGAGCAAATGCAAAAGACAAAGGCACAGAAGAGAGGAGCACACTGGGAACCCACAAGGAGCATGTTTCTCAATGCTACTGGCTGTGATCAGCAGAGGGTTTGAGGGGCACTTGATCTTGCCAACAAAAAGTCTTGAGGCCTGGATATTTCAGATCAGCAGGCTCATCAGACATTGACTCGAGAGCACACTGTTTTTCTGGTGAAGAGGATACCAACAGGCAACCAGGTGTAGACAGCCTGAAAACCATGATCAGAGACAGGATCAGGAGACACAGTAGGAAGAAGGTTGGTTCTAGCAGTGCATCTGTGAGATTCAGTGTTCGTGGAGATGACTCAATGGGGGCACAAGTAATTCACACTAGCAGCATCAAGACCGAGCTTCTGGCCAAAGACAGGATGCTGAGGACATTAGGTGCCTAAAATGCAAACACCAAAATCCCAACATTGGAAGACTTTGGGGATTTCCTTCCTCAGTTTAAGTTGCTTAATCCCAGGAGAACAGACTTTCCCTTAGGGGACTAGAGGAATGCTTTTCCCACATGCTCTTTCCTGACCACAGCATGGTGCAAGCCTTCATTCTGTTGAGTGGGTTGAACGTCTCCTTTCACAGGCACACCAGATCCCACCAAGCTAAACCTCAGCATTTTCAGCCCAGACAGCAAACACACCAAACAGCAGGCAGCAAGAGCCCTGCAGATGACTGGCTTCTAGGACAGAGGACAGCCACAACACAACAGCAAATGGCATGCGACACACACACACACACACACACACACACACACACAGGACTCCCTGTAGGGCCAGTCCTTGAGCACTCCATGATCTCTTCTTCCTAATGAAATTACACTCAGGCTAGAAAACACAATGGGCTTTTTGAATACAGAGAAGAAGACAGAGACCTAGATCCAAGGCAATGACGGAAGAATCAATTGATTCTGAGGAAAAAGAACAAGAAATGATCATGGCCACGCAAACATTGTGAAACCTCTACATATAACATGCCCAATGGAGGATTGAAAGCAATAACCAGGATACTCCCTGAATATCAGAAAATGCAGAAGGTATCATGGAATCACTAACCACAGAGATAAAATTTATAAAAATTAAATTAAATTAAATTAAATAATTAAATACAATGAAATTAAGATTTCGTGATAAAAATATAGGTAGCTGACTTGATGCAAAGTCCAGGAAGCTGGCAGAAGCAGAGTATCAAATTAGTGACCTGGAAAGAAAACACTGGAAGAAATGGAACCAAAGTCAGAGAGAGAAGGAAGAATGATGGCACTTAATGATCTTAGGGAAGTCATCAACTCCAAGGAATGGAAAGAGGTGCCCATTATAGGCGAACTAGGAGTGAGAAAAAAAAAAAAAAAAGAGGGCTGAACATGTCTTTGAGAAATCAGAGCTGAAAATGTCCCTCATCCGGGCGCAGAAACAGAGATCCAGATTCAGAGGCACAGAGGACCCCCATCACCATCAGCACAGAGGCTGAGCAACACAGGACATAGTGTCATTACCTCTGCAAAAGCTAGCGATGGAGGAATTCTCTTTATCCAAATATGCATGGGAGAGTAGTTCGTCCATAGGCAAGTAACTGACTTCGAGGTCAAGCTAAACCAGCTTTCAAAGCAGGTTGGAAAGAGGAAGCTACACGAACCCAAGCCAAAATCCGTATCCCCTGCTTTTCTGAACAATGACAGAGCAGGGGTTATTGTCTAGAACTATGAAATATTAAGAGGACAAATATTTAGGGAGACATGATGGCGGGGAAATAGGAGAAGGTGCCGTTTCAACCTGTACCCTTAAGTGAGCTGATTACCTACCAATGAACTCTGATCACTCATGAAATCAGCCTGAGATCAGAATTATACACATCTGGATCTTTACAGGGGCAGAAGACATCAGAGGGCAGGTAAAGCAGAGTGCAAAATCAGACTGATACTGATAGTGGCTTAAGTCCCCAGACCCAGGACAGCACTGGGTCAGAGAGAGTGTGGATGAGAAACCAGGTCTTGGTCCCTGAGCCTCCCTCCCGCCCAGGAACGCATGGGGTCTGGCTCCTGTGAGGGGCTGGGAGCCTTGCAAGACCACAGAATGCCAAGCTGTACTACCGAGCCTGAAAGGCACTTGCCCCTCACATTCCCTTGAGAGAGGTGTGTGAAGGTCCAGCCAATGCTCTTAGACCCACGCCATTGTATCAGAGCCAGAGACGCATGTGCGCTCCAAACCATCCCCTGAGAGAGGTGCATGTAGGCACAGACTGGCGCTTACAGACGTGCATCCTGCTATCAGAGCCTGAGACTTCTGCAAAGGACCCACACCATCCCCTGAGAGAGGTTTGTGCAAGCACGGTGCTCTTAGACCCAGAAAGACCAGGCACTCCCAGCCCAGGCCAGTGGGAAAATCTCATTGTACAATCACTGCTTGAAACCTCTCTGGTGGTCTGGAGCTTTCCAGACAGCCACTGCTGCCATGGTTTTGGGTACAAGCAGAAAATCCTGCATCCTTATGGACCGCGACGCAGAACCTGCTCTGTCAGCAGCCGAGGGGGAAATTTATATGGGCTCTGCAGCACCCACAGGGGACCAGACGGAGGCTTCTCTTTGAGAGGGATGTTGGGGTGCAGTTTGCTTTCTTCTAAACCTCCAGAAAACATCATATGTAGTAAAGTTAAGAAAAAAATAAAGTGAACAACATAAAAGCCGCCAGAGAACAAAAGCCTGAAAAAACCGGTTTCCTCATAGCCTGTCCTCTTGAGGGGGGCAGGAGGACATAATTAAGGGTACATCATTGACTGAAAATCCACCTGGCAGGCCCTTCCCCCAGAAAACCAACCAGGAAGGAAAAAAAAAAAAAAGGACTACAATAGAACAACCACCACTACTTCATAGATACAACTTTCATTTTTAAGTAATTCTCACTATTTTTTATATAGATAATTTTTGACCTATTTACCATTACAGTGATATGTCCAGTACATCATATTCCATAATAGCCTTCTAACCTGAACTTGTTGATACATACACCTGCTTTTTTCTTTTGTATTTCTTTTTTTTAAATTTTAGTTTAGTTTAGTCTAGTTTATTCATTTTTATTTTTATTTTCTTTTGGTCATATAGAGTTAAACTTTAAGGAAATCTCATTTCCCCAATCAATGGTACCACAATGGGAAAACCAATTTTTAATCCCCCTGTATCTTATGAAAGATTAGTCCTTTAACAAAGATATCAAGATACATCCAGGAAGAATGAAAACAACCTTCCTTGCCCACACTGTGAATTTATAAATACTTTTCCTACTTTTTCTTCCTCCAGTGTTTCTGTGTTTTTGTGTTTGTCCTGATACTATATAAATCTTATATTTGGGGTTCTTTTTGATGAGGTTATTTCTTTATTTGCATATATATTTTTCTCTTGTCATATATTTTTTATCAGTATTTTGTTTGTCTGTTTTGTTTGTAATACTTCATAAATCTTTTCTTGAGGGCCTTTTGGGCTGATCCTTCTCTTTTATCTTCCTTTTTTTCCTGTCTCTCTCTTTTTCTTTTTTCTTTTTCTTTTTTCTCTTATTTGGGGTGGGGGAGAATCCTGATTGCTCAAAGCCTTCCAGGGTGCACATTGATGGCACCATGGTCAATATATCCAGCTACATTCGTTCAGTCGTCTACACCCAATATTATAGATTCCAAAAAGAAAAAAAAAATCAAGGTACTTGATATTCAAATTGAGAAATCATAATTGAATTTATACTCTCTTGAAAGCCACTAGGACAAAGAAGCTCCTTACTTAAGAAGGAAAGCCCATCAGAATAAAGTCAGACATCCCCAGAGAACTCTCAAGCCAGAAAGGCCTGGCAAGACATATTCAGGGCACTAAATGAGAATAACATGCAGCCAAGAATACTTTATCAAGCAAGACTGACTTTCAAAGTGGATGGAGAGATAAAGAGTTTCCAAGACTGGCAAGGCTTAAAAGACTGCAACCACCAAGCTGACACTGCAGGAAATATTAAGGGGGGTTCTATAAAAGAGGAAAAATCATAAGAATAACATTGACAGAAAATAAAGTGAAATCTACAAAAAGATAGACTTCAAAGGTAACACGATGTAAATAAAATCATATTTATCAATAATCGCTCTCATTGTAAAGGTCCTAAATGCACTCATTAAATGACACAGGGTTGCAGATTGTATAAAAAGACAGGACCCATCCATATGGTGTTTATGAGGGACCCATTTTGAGCCAAAAGATACACCCAGACTGAAAGTGAAGGGATGGAGAAGCATCTTTCATGCCAATGGGCTTCAAAAGAAGGCCGAGGTAGTGATGCTCATATCAGATAAATTAGATTATAAGCTAACGACTATAGTCAGAGACAGAAAAGAGCACTACATAATTCTTAAAGTGACTATCCATCAAGATGATCTAACAATTGTAAATATCTATGCCCTCAATAGGGGAGCAGCCAATTACATGAGAAAACTGTTAATCAAGGTAAAGAGTCATACTGATTTGAATACATTAATAGTAGGAGATCTTAACACACCTATCTCAGTAATAAAGAATCTAAGCAAAAAATCCACAAAGAAATAAGAGCATTGAATGATACATTGGACCAGATGGACCTCATAGATATATACAGAACACTTCACCTTAAAACAGCAGAATACTCATTCTTCTCAAGTGCACATGGAACCTTCCCAAGAATAGACCACATACTGGTTCACAAATCAGGACTCAACTGATATCAAAATATTGAGATTATTCCCTGCATATTTTCAGATCAATAGCTTTGAAACTGGAGCTCATCACAAGGAAAGGTTTGGAAGGAACTCAAACTCCTGGAAGCTAAAGACCACCTTGCTTAAGAATGATTGGATCAATCAGGAGATCAAAGCAATTTATGGAAACCAATGAGAAAGAAGACACTTCATTGAAAAACCTATGGGATACAGCAAAGGCGGTCCTAAGGGGGACATTCATAGCCACCCAAGCCTTCCTCAACAAAATGGAAAAATCCAGAATGCACCAACTGTCTCTACACCTAATCAAACTGAAGAATAAGCAGCAAATCCAACCAACTCCACACATAAGAAGGACAATAACCAATATTAGAGCAGAGATCAATGAGGTAGAAACCAGAGACCGAGTAGAGTTTATCAATGAAACTAGAAGCTGGTTTTTTGAAAGAATCAATATGATCGATAAACCATTGGACACACTAATGCAAAGGAAAAGAAAAAAATCAGGCAAAGACCATAACAAAAAGAAAAATATCAACCAATATCCTTGATGAATATGGATTCTAAGATTCTCAACAAGATCCTAGCACACAGGTTCCAACAGCACATTAAGAACATTATCCACCCTGACCAGGTGGGATTCATCCCTGGGCTACTAGGATGGCACAACATTCGCAAATCAATCAATGTGATAGAATGAATCAATAGGAGAAGAGAGAAGAACTACATGGTCCTCTCAATTGATTCAGAAAAAGCATTTCAGGGGGCGCCTGGTTGGCTCAGTGGGTTAAGCCACTGCCTTCGGCTCAGGTCATGATCTCAGGGTCCTGGGATCCAGTCCCGCATCTGGCTCTCTGCTCAGCGGGGAGCCTGCTTCCCTCTGTCTCTCTCTGCCTGCCCCTCCATATACGTGTGATTTCTCTCTGTCAAATAAATAAATAAATAAAATCTTAAAAAAAGAAGAAAAAAGAAAAAGCATTTCACAAAATCCGTTATCCATTCCTGATTAAAACATTCAAATTATAGGGAAAGAGGGAATATTTCTGAACATCATCAAATCTATCTATGAAAGACCCACAGCAAATATCATCCTCAATAAGAAAATGCTTGCAGCCTTCCCATTGAGATCAGGAACACGACAAGGATGCCCACTCTCTCCTACCTTGTTCAACATAGTATTAGAAATCCTAGCAACAGCAATCAGACAACAAAGAGAAATAAAAGGCATCCAAATTGGCAATGAAGAAATCAAACTCTCTCTCTTCGCAGATGACATGATTCTTTTTATGGAAAGCCCAAAGACTCACCCCATACTACTAGAACTCATACAGCAATTCAGCAATGTGGCAGGATACAAAGTTAATGTACCGAAATAAGTGGCTTTCTTATATATTAACATGGGAAAACGTGTATTTTCTGTATGGGAAAATACAGAAAGGGAAATTAGAGAATCGAAGGCATTTACTATAGCACTAAGAGCCATAAGGCAACTGGTAATATACCTAACAAAAGAGGTAAAGGATCTGTACTCAAGGAACTACAGAACACTCATGAAAGAAATTGAAGAAGACACAAAACATGGAAGACCATTTCATGCTCTTGGATCAGAAGAATAAACATTGTCAAAATGTCTATACTGTCTAGAGCAATCTCTCCTTTTAATGCCATTCTGATCAAAATCCACTGGTATTTTTCAGAGAGCTGTATCAAATAATTCTAAAATTTATATGGAATCTGAAGAGACCCAGAATCGCTAAGTAAATGTTGAAAAATACATAAAACTGGGGGCATCACGTTACCTGATTTCAAGCTTTACTGCAAAGCTATGTTCTCACAGACATCATGGTACTGGCTTAAAAACGGACACATAGACACGTGCCATCTTTTTCTTCTGCCAGTGTTTCTATACTTTTGTGTTTGTCCTGAAAGTATATAAATCTTACACTTGGGGTTGTTTTTGACGAGGTTCATCATATATATATATATATATATTTTCTTTTTCTCTTTCCCTTCTCATATATTTTATCAATCTTTTCATTTGTTTTTTTTTTTATATACTTCATAAATCTTTCCTTGGGGCCCATTTGGACAGAACCTTCTCTTTTGTTTTCCATTCTTTTATCCTATTTTTTTTAATTTTTAATTTTTTATAAACATATATTTTTATCCCCAGGGTTACAGGTCTGTGAATCACCAGGTTTACACACTTCACAGCCCTCACGAAAGCACATACCCTCCCCAATGTCCATAATCCCACCCCCTTCTCCCAAACCTCCTCCCCCCAGCAACTCTCAGTTTGATTTGTGACATTAAGAGTCACTTATGGTTTGTCTCCCTCCCAATCCCATCTTGTTTCATTTATTCTTGTCTTCCCTTCCCCCCCTCTTTATTTTCTTTTTCTTTTTTTTTTTTCTCTCGTTTCAGTGAGGAATTCTGATTGCTCAAAAGCATTCCAGGGTGCACCTTGACCGCACCACAGTCAATATATAAATATATATCCATTCAATCTTCTCTCACCAAAATGAGGAGGAGAAGGAATGCCCAACAGAAGAAAAATATGGAGGATGGGCCTTCTGCAACAGAGCTAATGGCTATCAATATAGACAATATGTCGGAAAGATAATTCAGGCCCACAATTATCCAGGCAATAGCTAGATTGGAGAAAGCCATGGATGACCAAACGTAATTGATTAGGGTGGAATTGAAAGCCACCAGAGTTGATATTCACAATGTTAGGACAGAAAGGAAAGCCACCAGGGATGAGGTTCACAATGCTCTCAATTAGTTCCTATCTAATCTAAATTCTGGAAAACCTAGGTAACTGAGACAGAAGATAGAATTAGTGATCTGGAGGACAAACAGAGATAGAGAAAGGATCAGGAGGAATCCTGGAACAAACAGCTTAGAAGCCACAAAAACAGAATAAAGAAAATAAATGATGCCATGAAACGTTCTAAAATCAGAATTATAGGAATCTCTGAAGGAGAAGAGAAAAGAAAGAATTCTATAAGATATAGTGGCACAAGTTCTTCATGAAAATTTTCCAATCTCATGAATGGAGCCAGAATTCATGTACTAGAGGCATAACGGTCTCCACCCAAGATTATAGATTAAAAAAAAAAATCAAAGCACCTGATAGTGAAATTGAGAATTCATAAGTGTAGATACAATCCCTGAAAGCTGCTAGGACAACGAGGCCCCTTACATACAGAGGAAAGCCCATCATGATCACATCAGACCTGTCCACAGAGACCTCTGAAGTCAGAAAGGGCTGGCAAGATATATCCAGGGCACTAAATGAGAAGGACATGCAGCCAAGAATACTTTATCCAGCAAGACTGACATTCAAAATGGATGGAGAGATAAAGAGTTTCCAAGACCGGCCAGGCTTAAAAGACTATTTCTGCCGACACTGCAGAAAATATTAAGTGGTTTTTATAAGAGAAAAAACTCCTAAGAATAGTATGGAACAGAAATATATAGAAAATCTACAGAAAGAAAGACTTCAAAGGTAACATGATGTCAATAAAAACGTATCTATCAATAATCACTGTCAGTGTTAATGGCCTAAATGCGCACAAAAAAATGACACAGCATTGCAGATTGGATAAAATGACAGGACCCATCCATATGGTGTATACAAGAGACCCATTTTGAACCTAAAGATACACCCAGACTGAGAGTGAAGGGATGGAGAAGCATCTTTCAACCCAATGGGCCTCAAAAGAAGGCAGGGAGCAATTCTCATATCAGATATATTAGATTTTAAACTAAAGACTGTATTCAGAGACACAAAAGGAAACTACATCATTCTTAAAGGAACTATCCACCAAGATGATTTAACAATTGCAAATATCTATGCCCCGAATATGGGAGCAGCCAATTACATGAGAAAACAGTTATCCAAGATAAAGAATCATATTGATTTGAATAGATTAATAGTAGGACATCTTAACACGCCTCTCTCAGAAATAGACAGATCATTCAAGCAGAATATCCATAAAGAAACAATAGCATTGAATGATACATTGGACCAGATGGACCTCATAAATATATATAGATTATTCCACCCTAAAACAACAGAATGCTCATTCTTCTCAAGTGCATATGGAATGTTCTTCTCAAGAATAGACCACATACTGGGTCACAAATCAACTCTACCGATACCAAAATATTGAGATTATTTCCTGCTTATTCCCAGGTCACAATGCTTTGGAATTGGAGCTTAATAACAAGGAAAAGTTCTGAAGGAACTCAAACACCTGGAAGCTAAAGACCACCTTACTTAAGAATGCTTGGATCACCACACACAAAAATAGACTCCCATTGGATGAAAGACTTTAATGTGAGAAAAGAATCCATCAAAATCCTTGAGAACAGAGGCAGCAACCTCTTTGACCTCAACCGCAGCAACATCTTCCTACGAACATCGCCAAAGTCAACAGGAGCAAGAAAACAAATGAACTATTGCAATTTCATCAAGATCAAAAGCTTTTGCACAGCAAAGGAAACAGTGAACAAAATCAAAAGACAACTGACAGAATGGGAGAAGATATTGCAAATAACATATCAGATAAAGGGCTAGTATCCAATATCTATAAAGAGCTTGGAAAACTCAACACCCAAATACAAATAATCCAATCATGAAATTGGCAGGGGACATAAACAGACATTTCTGCAAAGAAGACATCAAGATAGCCAACAGACTCATGAAAAAATGCTCCACATCACTCGGCATCAGGGAAATACAAATCAAAACCTCAATGAGATACCACCTCACACCAGTCAGAATGGCTTAAATTAACAATCATGAAATGACAAATGCTGGCAAGGATGCGGAGAGAGGGGAACTCTCCTGCACTATTAGTTGGAATGCAAGATTGAGCAATCACTCTGGAAAACAGTGTGGAGGTTCCTCAGAAAACTGAAAATAGAGATATCCTATGACACAGAGATTGAACTACTAGGCATACATTCTAAAGATACAAATGTAGTACTCTGAAGAGGCACATGCACCCGAATGTTTATAGTAGCAAGGTCCACAATAGCCAAACTATGGAAATGAACCTAGATGTCCATGAACAGATAAATGGATAAAGAAAATGTGGCATGTATACACAATGGAATACTATGCAGCCATCAAGAGAAAAGAAAACTTGCGATTTGCAATGAAGTGGATGGAAATAGAGGGTATTATGCTTAATAAAATAAGCCAATCAGAAAAGACAACTATCATATTATCTTCTTGATATGAGGAAGTGGAGATGCAATGTCGGCGTTTGGGGGTAGGAATAAACAAATGAAAGAACATGAGATTGGCGGGAGACAAACAATAAAAGTCTCAATCTCAAAAAACAGACTGGGGGTTGCTGGGGGCACATGGATGGGAGAGGGTGAGGAGATATTGATATTGGGGAGGATATATGCTATGATGAGTGCTGTGAAATGTGTAAACATGGCGAATCACAGACCTCCACCACTGGGGATAAAAAGAAGTAATATGTTTATTAAAAAATAAATTAATTAATTAAAAAAATAAAAATAGATTGAAATATTGGATAAATCAGGATACCAAAGAAGAACTGAAACAATTCATGGAATCCAATGAGAATGAAGACACTATGGTAAACCTATGGGATACAGCAAAGGTGGTCCTAAGGGGGAAATACATAGCCATCCAAGCCTCCCTCAAAAAAAAAAAATGGAAAAATCCAGAATGCACAAGCTGTTACTACACCTTAAAGAAGTGGAGAATCAACAACAAATCAAACCAACTCCACACATAAGTAGGGACATAATCAAGACTAGAGCAGAGATCAATGAGGTAAAAACTAGAGACACAGTAGAACGTATCAATGAACCTAGAAGCTGGTTTTTTTAAAGAATCAATATAATCGATAAACTATTGCCCACACTAATCTTAAAGAAAAGAGATAAAGCCCACATTAGTAAACTTATGAATGAAAAGGGAAAGATCACAACTAACAGAAAGGAAGTAGAACCAATCATCACAAGTTATTATCAAGAGCTATATGCCAATAAGCTAAGCAACCTAGATAAAGTGGATGCATTCCTGGAAAATTATAAATGTCCAAAATTGAACCAGGATAAAATTGATAACCTGAATAGACCAATCTCTAGTAGCTAGATTGAAGCAGTGATCAAAACACCATAAAACAACAGCCCAGGACCTGATGGATTCCCTGGGGAATTCTACCCAACTTTCAAAAAGTAATAACACCTATTCTACTGAAGCTGTTTCAAAAAATTGAAGCTGAAGGAAAACTTCCAGACTCTTTCTATGAAGCCAGCATAATCCTGATGCCCAAACTAGTCAAAGACCTTACCAAAAAGGAGAATTTCAGAACAATATCACTGATGAATATGGATGCTAAGATTCTCAACAAATCATAGCCAAGAGGATCCAATAGCACATTAAAAAGATTATCCACCATGACAAGGTGGGATTCGTCCCTGGGTTACAGGATGGTTCAACATTAGCAATCAATCAATGTGATAGAACAAATCAATAAGAGAAGAGAGAAGAACCACATGGTCCTTTCAATAAATGAAGAAAAATCATTTGACAAAACCTAGTATCTGTTCCTGATCAAAACTCTTCAAAGTATAGGGACAGAGGGAACATTCCTGAACTTCATCAAATCTATCTATGAAACACCCACATCAAATATCATCCTCAATGGGAAAAAATTTGCGTCCTTCCCGTTGAGATCAGGAATACGACAAGGATGCCCACTCTCACCACTCTTGTTCAACATAGTATTAGAATTCCTAGCAACAGCAATCAGACAACAAAGAGAAATAAAAGGTATCCAAATTGGCAATGAAGAACTCCAATTCTCTCTCATCATAGATGACATGATTCTTTATATGGAAAACCCAAAGACTCCACCCTCAAATTACTAGAACTCATACAGCAATTCAGCAACGTGGCAGGATACAAAGTCAATGTACAGAAATCAGTGGCTTTCTTATACACTAACAATGAAAATAAAGAAAGGGAGATTATAGAATTGATTCCATTTACTATAGCACCAAGAACCATAAGATACCTGTGAATAAACCTAACCTAAGTGGTAAAGGGCTTTTATTTGAGGAACACATAACACTCATAAAAGAAATTGAAGAAGACACAAAAACATGGAAGATCATTCCATGCTCTCACATCAGAAGAATAAACATTGTGAAAATGTCTGTCCTGCCTAGAGAAATCTACACTTTTAATGCCACTCTGATCAAAATTCCACTGGTATTTTTCAAAGAGATGGAGCAAATCATCCTAAAATTTGTATAGAACCAGGAAAGACCCCGAATTGCTACGGAAATATTGAAAAGCAAAAATAATACGGGGGGCATCACGCTACCTGATTTCAAGCTTTACTACAAAGCTGTGGTCACCAAGACAGCATTGGTACTGGCATAAAAACAGACACATAGACCACTGGAACAAAGTAGAGAGCCCAGATATAGACCCTCAACTCTATGGGCAAATAGTCTTCGACAATACAGTAAAAAATATACAGTTGAAAAAAGACAGTCTCTTCAATAAATGGTGCTGGGAAAACTGGGCAGCTATATGTAGAAGAATGAATCTTGACCAAACTCTTACACCATACACAAAGATAAACTCAATATGGATAACCGTTCTCAACTTGAGACACGAACCCATCAGAATCTAGAGGAGAACTTAGGCAGTAATCTCTTCGATATCACACAGCAACTTTTTTCAAGATATGACTCCAAAGGCAAAGGAAACAAAAGTGAAAAAAACTTTTGGGACTTTATCAAAATCAAAAGCTTCTGCACAGCAAAGAAAACAATCAAAAATAGAGAGGCAACCCACGGAATGGGAGAAGATATTTGCAAATGACAGTGCAGACAAAAGGTTGACATCCAGGATCTATAATGAACTCCTCAAACTCAATACACACAAAACAGACAAGCATATTTTAAAAAAATGGGGAGAAGATATGAGCAGAGACTTCTCCAATGAAGACATACAAATTGCTCTCAGACACATGATAAAATGTTCATCATCCATAGCCATCAGGGAGATTCAAATTAAAACCAAATTGAGATATCACCTTTGACCAGTTACAATGGCCAAAATTAACAAGACAAGAAACAACATGTGTTGGAGGGAATGTGGAGAAAGGGGAACCCTCTTCACTGTTGGTGGGAATGCAAGTTGGTGCAGACTCTTTGTAGAGCACTGTGGATATTTCTCAAGAAATTAAAAATAGAACTTCCCTATGACCCTGCCATTGCACTCCTGGGTGTTTACCCCAAAGATACAGATGTATTGTAAAGAAGGGCCAGCTGTACCCCAATGTTTATAGCAGCAATGGCCACAGTCGCCAAACTGTGGAAAGAAGCAATATATTCTTCAATGTACGAATGGATAAGGAAGATGAGGTCCATATACACTATGGCATATTATGCCTCCATCAGAAAGGATGAATACCCAACTTTTGTAGCAAAAAAGTTCGATGGGACTGGAAGATATTATGCTGAGTGAAATCAGTCAAGCAGAGAGAGTCAATTATCATATGGTTTCACTTTTTTTTTTGAAGCATAAAAAATAGCATGGAGGACATGGGGTGTTAGGGAAGAGAAGGGACTTGGGGGAAATTGGAAGGATAGGTGAACCATGAGAGACTCACGGTTTAGAGTCCTCTAAAAAACACAATCTGAGAGGTTTGAATTGGCAGGTGGGTGGGAGGTTGAGGTGCCAGGTGGTGGGTATTACAGAGGGCATGGATTGCATGGAGCACGGGATGTGGTGGAAAAATAATGAACACTGTTATGATGAATATAAATAAAAAGTAAATTTAAAAAAGTAAAAATAAATTAACTAAAAAAATTAAGATGCACATAGCTTGAAAGTGAAAGATTTGGGAAGACATAGGTTATGCAATTGTCAAGGAGAAGAGAACCAAAGTGATTGTGCCTGTGGCAGATAGAGAGATTTTATGACATAGAGAGACAAAAGATTATAGGAAGGTGTTTTTTCTTGATGGAGCATCAAAACATCAGAAACGTGGAATAATTGAAACATATACACCACCTTCATTGGTGTACTGAAATGTTGGAAACATATTATCAGAATGTAAGGGAGATTAGGACCACAATCCAGTATTGTTAGGGACTATGATATCCATTTACAGCACAAGACAGATCATCCATATGGAAGGTGATAAGGAATAAAAGATGTCATCATGGGCTCTCTAGACCACCTATTTGGGAAAACATGCATAAGATTGTGTCTCTGAGGACTGTAAGAGAAGTTCTTCCCTAGGGCAGACCTATTACAGATTCTGTGCTGGAGTCCAAATCCAGTCATCATTAAGAGAAGATATTTCAATTACGATCTTTGTATATTTGTGATCACAAAGGTATGAAAACAGAAAAAAATCACTTATGAACGGGAAACATAGCCAGACACTAATAGGTGGAAAACCCAACACACTCCCGATCTAGCAATGAATCAAAGAAAGAAAATCATGAAGTACATTGAACAAAGAAAAGTAAAGAAAGTTAGAAGATGATACAAAATATTTTATGGGGAATGAATATAGGATTAAATGTGTGTATTTTCATAAATTAAAAACACCAAAAAAAGGAGTCAAACGTGATGCCAAAAGAAACTAAAAAAGAAGAGTCAATCTCCAACGTTAACTGGAAAAAGAAAATAATACATATGATCATCGAAATAAAAGAAATACAAAGAAACCAATAAGAAAAAAATCAGGAGAACTCACACGTCAGTTTAGAAAACTTTAACAAACTGCAGGATCCTTTACCTGTATAGAACTGGGAGACAAGCATACAGCTGAAAGAATGAGACCACATTAAAACTGGTGGTCTCAAAACAAAACAAAACAAAAAACTAAAAACCTAAAAGACCCCTCTACACAATTATGCATGCAAATCCAAGAACTGAGAGAAAAGGATTTATTCCAAGACACATATCAACTCCCAAGATTAGGTCAGGAAACCTACAAAATCTGAGCTCTCTAGTAGTGACTTAAACTTTTGAAGCAGTTATCAAACACCTGTGTACACACAGAAGACCAGGTCCAAATAATTTTCCTGGTCAACATTTCTAGACATTTAATGAAGTCAATGTCGTTTCTTTTCAACAACTCCAGAAATGGAGAAGGCGGGCAGACTCTAATTTACAAGGATAAGGACCCAATTCAGATAAAGACATTGTAGGAAACAAATTCCATGCCATTTTAATAAGCAAATATAATAAGTAATTCTGTCCTTTTCTATGTCTGTTTTCATCTGGTTTTTAAAGGGTCAGTTTGTTTGTATTTCAATTTTTTTATTTTTTTGTTATTGTGGGGATGCCAGCCTATATTCCATCATTTGTTTTTGACAGAGTATTCACTGATGCTTTAGTTACATATATGACCTAGTGCCCATCTTAATATATGCCACAGCTCCTCAACACCCATTAACCATTCCCTGCATGTCTCACTTTTCTGTAACCCTCAGCTTGTTTCTAAGAGTGCTGAGTCACCCCTGGTTGCCTTCTTCTCTGACTTCTTCCCCTTCAGTTTCCCTTCCTTTACTAAGGGCCGTGGTATTTCCCTTCCTTTACTGAGGGCCAAGGTATTCCTCCTGGGGCACATAAAAAAGAAGCCATATAATATTGCCCTTTGTCTTCTTGACTTTTCATTTTGCATCACCCATTCTTGTGCCATTCATGTCAATGCAAGTACCAAGGATTCCTCCTCCCTGATGACTGAGGAATACTCTACTGCCAATATGAACCACACCTTCTTTTTTCTGTAGTATTTGCAAGGATATTGCCACTCAATCCACAGTTCTGCTCCAGTGGGCATTGCAGGCCATTGACACAGGCCGTTACTTTTCATCTGATTGAAGAGACTTGGTCAATATATCTATACATGTTACCACAGCAGGTAGAGTTAACTAATGATGTGATGTCCAGGGCTCATCTTTCAGCATTAGCTCTTGCAGAATGTCACTCTCTTTGAAGCCTTTGCAAAGGTGTTTAAGGTAAAACCACATAGAGAGAGCCCTAATCCCTTATGACTCCAGTTTCAGAACAGTAGGAGATGAGGACACAGACAGCACAATACATCCATGCCCTAACATTTTTCCTTGAAAGGGGAATTTTGGCACCTCAGTCATCACTGACCCATATGAAAAGACACTGAGAAAGGACTCTCTCACCCACAGCGTGACAAAACCCACAGAGAGCTGATGATACCCAAAAGGCCTCATTGTTTACTGAGATCTCTAGAAATTGCAGTGGAAACAGGAAAACCTTGCCATCTCTGGAGAAATGTTAGCCCAAAGGATGGTATACCAACTTTTCATTTTCTTTTCTTTTTGTCTAAAAAGGGGAAGTGGGAAATTAACACACAAGACTACCTGAGTTCTTGATCAGGCTCAGAGGGCTCTTAATCTGTACTTCCAGTGGCTTTTCTCAAAGAATAGGACTCAAAGGTCATGAGAGAGGGACTGCTGCTTCAGTGAAGCCAGCTTCTGTGATGTCACAAAACTTTGAGGTCATAGCCACGCCTGATCACTACACTTGGCTGGAGTAGTCATGGGTGGCCAAAGAGAATCCCAAGCCTTCCCAAACAGCTGGAGCCACCTGGGTCTCTCACCAAGACACTTTGCAAAGCGAGTCAGTGTCACCTTCTCCATGGATGAATTCATAGTGTTTGGTCATGACTGTCAGCACCAGCCCTCTGGACTCTGGGGAAAGGCAAGAATCCACCATTCCATCTTACCCACAAAAGGCCAAGAAAGAATCATGCCTCAAACAAAGCCTCAGGGGAGGACCACTACATCCCACACATAGGAATGGTCCTCCAAGCCAATCAGGGTGCTTCTGACCAAGAAAAGTGTCACTCAAGCAAAGCTCCCAGGGCACACCCACCACCATGCTAAACCCATGTCTGGAATCTTCAACATCAAGGACACAAGTAGCTCTAGCGTCTCAAGAAATCATGCCAAAACAACCTCCCAAACATCAAAACTGAGCAAGCACCAAAGGCAGAATCTGCAACCCAGAACAGACGCATGTATTTTGAGTCCACATGAGTAAGCGTGGAGAATGTTGGAAGATACCCATAGCCCATTTCAAGCCATCTGAAAGACTTTGTGCATGTTTTAGGATGACAACATATATCTCCAAAAGTCCTCATTAAAGATGATTCGATTGCAGAAATGTCTGTTCATGTCGTCTGCCCATTTCTTGATTGGATTATTTGTTCTTTGGGTGTTGAGTTTGCTAAGTTCTTTATAGATTCTGGACACTAGTCCTTTATCTGATATGTCGTTTGCAAATATCTTCTCCCATTCTGTCAGTTGTCTTTTGATTTTGTTAACTGTTTCCTTTGCTGTGCAAAAGCTTTTGATCTTGATGAAATCCCAGTAGTTCATTTTTTCCCTTGCTTCCCTTGCCTTTTGCGTTGTTCCTAGGAAGATATTGCTGCGGCAGAGGTCGAAGAGGTTGCTGCCCGTGTTCTCCTCAAGGATTTTGATGGATTCCTTTCGTACATTGAGGTCCTTCATCCATTTTGAGTCTATTTTTGTGTGTGGTGTAAGGAAATGGTCCAATTTCATTTTTCTGCATGTGGCTGTCCAATTTTCCCAGCACCATTTATTGAAAAGGCTGTCTTTTTTCATTGGACATTCTTTCCTGCTTTGTCGAAGATTAGTTGACCATAGATTTGAGGGTCTATTTCTGGGCTCTCTATTCTGTTCCATTGATCTATGTGTCTGTTTTTGTGCCAGTACCCATGTTGTCTTGATGATGACAGCTTTGTAATAGAGCTTGAAGTCCGGAATTGTGATGCCACCAACGTTGGCTTTCTTGTTCAATATCCCTTTGGCTATTCGAGGTCTTTTCTGGTTCCATATAAATTTTAGCATTATTTGTTCCATTTCTTTGAAAAAGATGGATGGTACTTTGATAGGAATTGCATTAAATGTGTAGATTGCTTTAGGTAGCATAGACATTTTCACAATATTTATTCTTCCAATCCAGGAGCATGGAACATTTTTCCATTTCTTTGTGTCTTCCTCAATTTCTTTCATGAGTACTTTATAGTTTTCTGAGTATAGATTCTGTGTCTCTTTGGTTAGGTTTATTCCTAGGTATCTTATGGTTTTTGATGCAATTGTAAATGGGATTGACTCCTTAATATCTCTTTCTTCTGTCTTGCTGTTGGTGTAGAGAAATGCAACTGATTTCTGTGCATTGATTTTATATCCTGACACTTTACTGAATTCCTGTATAAGTTCTAGCAGTTTTGGAGTGGAGTCTTTTGGGTTTTCCACATATAGTATCATATCATCTGCGAAGAGTGATAATTTGACTTCTTCTTTGCCGATTTGGATGCCTTTAATTTCCTTTTGTTGTCTGATTGCTGACGCTAGGACCTCTAGTACGATGTTGAATAGCAGTGGTGATAATGGACATCCCTGCCGTGTTCCTGACCTTAGCGGAAAAGCTTTCAGTTTTTCTCCATTGAGAATGATATTTGCGGTGGGTTTTTCATAGATAGCTTTGATGATATTGAGGTATGTGCCCTCTATCCCTACACTTTGAAGAAATCCAGATGGCGAACAGACACATGAAAAAGTGCTCCATATCACTCGGCATCAGGGAAATACAAATCAAAACCACAATGAGATATCACCTCACACCAGTCAGAATGGCTAAAATCAACAAGTCAGGAAATGACAGATGCTGGCGAGGATGCGGAGAAAGGGGAACCCTCCTACACTGTTGGTGGGAATGCAAGCTGGTGCAGCCACTCTGGAAAACAGCATGGAGGTTCCTCAAAATGTTGAAAATAGAACTGCCCTATGACCCAGCAATTGCACTATTGGGTATTTACCCTAAAGATACAAATGTAGTGATCCAAAGGGACACATGCACCCGAATGTTTATAGCAGCAATGTCCACAATAGCCAAACTATGGAAAGAACCTAGATGTCCATCAACAGATGAATGGATCAAGAAGATGTGGTATATATACACAATGGAATACTATGCAGCTATCAAAAGAAATGAAATCTTGCCATTTGCAACAACATGGATGGAACTAGAGCATATCATGCTTAGCGAAATAAGTCAAGCAGAGAAAGACAACTATCATATGATCTCCCTGATATGAGGAAGTGGTGATGCAACATGGAGGCTTAAGTGGGTAGAAGAAGAATAAATGAAACAAGATGGGATTGGGAGGGAGACAAACCATAAGTGACTCTTAATCTCACAAAACAAACTGAGGGTTGCCGGGGGGAGGGGGTTTGGGAGAAGGGGGTGGGATTATGGTCATTGGGGAGGGTATGTGCTTTGGTGAGTGCTGTGAAGTGTGTAAACCTGGTGATTCACAGACCTGTACCCCTGGGGATAAAAATATATGTTTATAAAAAATAAAAAATTAAAAAAAAAAAAAAAAAAAAAGATGATTCGAATGTTGAAGAACCTTGAGCATTCCCACAGGGTGGTGCAACTACACTCTGGGGAACTGAATGGAGTTGTGGCAGCACAATCCTGCCTTAACCCTCTCATTACCATCCCCAAATGGCTTCATGTAATAACCAAAAAATGTCTCTTGCGGAATACGGTCTTGTTCTAATGGAGCCAAGAAAGCTTGAACAATGTGACAACAAACGGCCATTTCAGCAGGACAGACAGTTGATGGTACAGATTGGTAATGAGTTACAGGAAGGCAAAGAACAATAGAATGAACAAGGGAGCACAGAGCGAAGGTCTGGCATTTTAGGATGGTGGAAGGTGCTCTGTACCTGGCTGCATTCCTTAGGGACCGAGGTCCAAATTAAATAAACCAACCTGCAGCCCCAGTAAATCCTTGTAAACTCTTTGTTTTTGTGTTTGTTCTTTGGACAAACAATGCACATGCTCTTATTAGACAGAGAGACAGAAAGATCACAGTCAGTGGGTGGAGCTTGAGAGGGAGAAGCAGACTTTTCCCACGCAGGGAATCTGAGACCAGAGTCAATGACATGAACCTGATTTCATGAGTTGAGTTAAAGGCAGCCTCTGAACAGATGCACACACCCCGGGACCCAATATTTGTCTTCTTAATACCTCCTAGTTCTTGACAAGAACTACTTTCAATCCTCCATCAGGCATGTTATATGTAGAGGTTTCACTTCGATTAGGTGGCCATAATGATTTCTTGCTCTTTTCCCCTCGGCATCAATTCATTCTTCCATCATTGCATTAGATCTAGTTCTCTGACTTCTCTGTATTCAAAAACCCTATTCTGTTTTCTACACTGAGGGTAATTTCTTTTGGAAGAAGAGTTCATGGATTGCTCAAGGGATGTCCTTTGAGGGAGTCTGGCAGGTGTGTGCCATGCATGCCCTCTGCTGTTGTGTTGTGGCTGTCCCCTGTCCTTGAGGCCAGTCATCTGCAGAGGCTCTCCTTGCCTGCCGTTTGGTGTCTGGGCAAAATAGGGTCAAGTTTAGCTTGGTGGGCTCAGGTGTACCTGTGAAAGATGTTTAACTAACTCTTCAGAATTAATGCCTGCAGAATGCAGTGGTCAGGAGAGAGCATGTGGGCAGGGCTTTCTTCTTGTTCCCTGAGGGAGAGTCTGTTCTCCTGGGACTAAGCAACATGGACTGTGGAAGTGTTGCTTGCTATGGACTTCATGCTTGCAGGTTAGGCAGCTAACATCCTCATTGTCCTGTCTTTGGACAGTAACTCGGTCTTTATGCTGCTGGTACGAGAGCCCAAATTTTCATTTGCCACCATTGAGTCACCTCCATGAACATTGTCTCTCATGGATGAACTGCCGGAAGACACCATCTTCCCACTGTGTCTCCTGGTACTCTCTCTGATCATGGTTTCTAGGCTGTCTGCACCTGGATGCTTGTTGGCACCCTCTCCAGGGGTAACTCAGTGTCCCCTTGAGTCTATGTTTGAAAGCCTGCTGATCTTAAATCTCCGGGCCTCAAGACCCATTTTTGGCAAGAACTCATGCCACTCAGACCCCTTAGAGGGCCACAGCCAATGGCTTCGGGAAACATGCTCCTTATGGTTTCCAATGTGCTCCTGTCTCCTGTGCATTTGGCTTTTGCATTGGCTCAGTGCCCTCTGAAGCACAACTGCCCACATCTCCCCAAAGCAATGTCTTCAACTTCACCCATAGTTTCTGCTACTTCTTTTCACTTTTGCTGTGAAGTTTTGTTTGTTGCCTTCAGGTCTTTTACTGCCATGATGTTCTTTATGTGGTAATATCCCAGTTCTGTTCAGGCCTGAAGACAAGCTGGAGTACCCAGACACTACTACGATCTCACTGTCTTCCAAAGGCCCCACAAAATTTTACCCAGCCCTACAAGAATGAATTCTTGCCACTTGCCTCCTGTGTCAGAGTTGTGGAGATCAGTGGGCTATGTCATATCTATCCATGCCAGAAAGAGAAATAACAAACGATTTCACTCTCTTGGTAGTCAAGAAACACATAATAAAGTAAGGGAAAAATGGACAAACATTACGACTCCAACAGACAGACAATTATTTTTGTTTGTTTATTTGAAGGCTGGTTAGTGAGAATACGTGTTTATAAAAGAGGACTAAATGGGACATTCTTTGCAGGAATTGTGGCTGAAAGTGCTGGAATCTGAGTTTTCAAGGCATATCAAATTGAATTGCTATCCATAAAACACCAACTTCTTATCTCTTGAAATTTCATTATAAGTCTTATGTGAAACACACACAGACAACACACACAACAAACACACACACATATAAGACACATAGAAGATGGGGAGGACGTGTGGAATCACACTAAAGGAAGCAAACCCCGAACAAAATATCAAAAAGGGGAAAGGCACAGAGAATCCAAGTTAGAAATCAACCAAAATGAGAAAGCTCACTCCTAACCTATCAATAATTAGTTAAAGTATTCGGGACAAAATCTCCTATCACTAGAAACAGATTTTTGAACTGGATAAAAAATTTTAAAAAATATATCAATAGGAAAAGAACAAAAACAAAACAAGCTCAACCTTATGTTGTCCATAAAAGATTTCCTTCAGCTATAAAGATATACACAGCTTGAAAATGAAGGAATTGAGAAGTCATAGGTTATGCAACTGGCAAGGAGAAGAGAGCCAACGTGTTGGTGCTTTTGGCCGATAGAGTGATTTTTACGCCTTCGAGACACAAGTGAATTTATAGAAGTTAACAGAAAATTAACAGTTAACAGAAGTTAAAGTTAACAGAAAAGTTAAGAGGTATAAGAAGAAAAGTTAACAGAAGAATGGAAATAATGCATGAGATCAGCAAAATAAAATAAATGCAAACAAACTAATAGGAAAATTTCAGGAGAACTTACACGTCAGTTTTGAAAACTTGAACAAACTGGAGGAGCCAATACCTGGATAAAACGGGGAGACAAGAATACAGATGATAGTATGAGACCACATGACAACTGATAGACCAAAAAAAAAAAAAAAAAACCTAAAATACATCTCTTCACAATTATGCCAGCAAATCCAAAACCATAGAGAAAAGGAAAAATTCTAAGAAACATATCAATTCCCACATTTACGTATAAAACCTACAAAAGCGAGCTCTCTAGTAGTGGCTAAAGTGTTTGAAGCAGTAATCCAACACCTGCCAACACACAGAAGGCAGAGTTTAAATATTTTGACTGTTCAAATTTTATAGTCATTTAATGAAGGAAATGTCTTCCATTCCAGAAATGGAGGAGGCGGGTAGACTTTACAAGTATAAAGACCAAATTCATATAAGGACATTTTAGGAAACAAATTACATGCCATTTCAATAAGGATAGATAAGAAAAATACAATTATTTCCTTTTCTCTGTCTGTATTCACCTGCTTATAAAAGGCCAGTTTGTTTTTATTTTAATGTTACTGTTCTATTGAGGATACCAACCTATCATCCATCATTCATTTTTGACTGAGTATTCACAGATGCTTTAGTTCCATATACGACCTAGTGCTCCTCCTAATATGTGCCACAACTCAATACCCAGTAGCCAGTTCCCTCATTCCCTGCATGTATCTCTTTTCTATAACCCTCAGCATAGTTCTCAGTCCTGAGTTACTCCTGGTTTGTCTCCTTCTCTGACTTCTTCCCCTTCAGTTCTTACTTCCTTCTACTAAGGGCCATGGTATTCCTCCTGGGGGACATAGGAGAGAAGACATATGATATTTCCCTTGGTCTGCTTGTCTTTTTCATTCCACATCATCCAGTCCTGTAGCATTCATGTCAGTGTAAATACGAGGGGTTCATCCTCCCTGAGGGCTGAGGAATACTGTGTTGCCAAGATGGACCACATCTTCTTTATCCACTAATCTTTGCCAGGGCATTGTGGCTCAATCCACAGTTCTGCTCGAGTGGGCATTGCAAGTCATTGATATAGGCCATCTTTTTCCTCTGATTGAAGATACGTAGTTAACATGGCTATGCCCATTACCACAGCAGGTAGCGTTAACTAATGATGACAAGGAATGCTGTCCAGGGCTCTTCCATAAGGCTAAACTATTATGTAGAATGTCACTCACCTTGAAGTCTTTGCAAATGTGTTTAAGTCTAAACCAGGTAGACAGAGCCCTAATCCCTTATGACTAGTGTATCAGAAAACTAGGAGATGAGGACAGATATCTCAATACATCCATGCCCCAACATTTCTGCTTGAAAAGGGAATTTTCATACCTTAGTCATCACTGAAGCATAAGGAAAAGACACTGAGAAAGGACTCTCTCACCCATAGGAAGACAAACCTCAAAGAGAGCTAATGATGCGCTCTATATTTTCAGTGGAAATAGGAACAACTTGCTCTCTCTGGAGAAATTTTGGCCTAAAGGATTGTATACTGAACGTCATTTCATTTTCTAATTGTCTAGAAAGTGGTAGTGGGAAATTAAGACAAAGACGGCCTGAAATCTTAATCAGGCTCAGAGGGTTCTTTGTCCTTCCAGGGGCATCGTACCTAAAGCCATAGGATTCAAAGGTCATGATAGAGTGACTGTGGCTTCAGTGAAGCCAGCTTCTGTGATATAACAAAGCCTTGAGGTCATAGGAACCACTCTTCCCTAAACCATGCACGATAACTCACTTGGTTGGAGTAGTCATGGGTGGGCCAAGAGGATCCCAAGCCACCCAAACCGCTTGGGAGCCACCTGGGTCTCTCAATAAGGCCATTTTAGAAGCGAGTCTGTGTCATTTTCTCTATGGCTGAATTCATAGTCTTTGGTCGTGACTATCAGCACCAGCCCGCTGGACTCCTTACAAAAGGCCAAGAAAGTTGAGGCCTCAAACAAAGCCTAAGGAGAGGAACTCCACAGCCTACATATGGCTATAGTTCTCCCACACTATCAGGGCGCTTCTGACCAGGAAAAGGACCTCCAAGGAAAGCTCAAAGGGAAAACCCACAACCATGCCAAAGACATATCTGGAGTCTTCAAAAGCAAGGACACAAGTACCTCGAGCGTCTCCAGATATCATGCCAAAATGGACTCCCAATCATCAAAACTGACCAAGCACCAACGGCAGACTCTACACCCTAGAACCTTAGGTGCAGGATGGACTCATGTACTTGGAATCCACAGAAGCAAGCATGGAGCATGTTGGGAAAGAACCATAGCCCAAGTCAAGCCATCTGAAAGATTTTCATGCCCGTTTCAGGATGACAACATGTAACTCCAGACGGACACATTGAATAGGATTCGAATGTTGAAGAACTTGAGCATTCCCACAGGGTGAAGCAGCTACCCTCTGGGGAACTGAATGGAGATGTGGCAGCACAAGCCTGCCTTAAACCTCTCGTTACCATCCCCCAGATGGTTTCATGTGATAAGGAAACAGTGCCTCTTGAGGAAGATGGATATATTCTAAAGGAACTGGGAGATGGGGAATAATGTTTCAACAAGGGCATTACAGCGGGAGAGACAATGGAGGATGCAGGTTGATGAGATCCAGGATGAAAAAGAACAGGAGAATGAACAAGGGAGCTCCAAGCAAAAATCTGGCATTTTAAGATGGTGGGAGTTGCTCTGTACCTGGCTCCAATACTTAGGCACCTAGGTCCAAATTAAAGAAAACATTATCTGGCCCCAGTCAATCCTTGAACACTGTTTTTGTTTGTTTGTTTGGTTGGTTGTTTGATATGGTTTCTTTTGTCAAATCATTCACGTGCACGTATTTGACAGAGAGACAGAGAGATCACAATCAGGGGATTGAGCTGGAGAGGTAGAAGCTACTTGCCACTGAGCAGGGAAACTACTCAGTAGCTTTGAATACATATCGCTTTTTGCTCCCAGATGAGGGTCATTTTCAGCTCTGATTTCTCAAAGAAATGTTCGGCCCTCTTTTTTCTCTTGCTTCTTGGTCTCCTATATTAGACATCTCTTTTCATACCCTGCAGTCAATGATTTCCATAAGCTAATTTTCGTGTTCCATCATTCTTGCTTTTCTCTTTGGTTGCTTTCTTATTTTCTAGTATTTGTCTTCCAGGTCACTAATTTTATCCTTGGCTTCTGCCAGCTCTTTGGACTTTCATCCAGTCTGCCACCAGTCTTTTCATCAGGGACACTTTATTTCACTCTTTTAACACTTTTATATCTGTGGTTAGAGTCTACCTGATGTCTTCTATGTTTTCTAATGTACAGTGAGTATCATGGCCACTTCTTTCAATCCTCCATCAGGCGTGTTACATGTACAGGTTTCCCTTTGGTTGTTTGGCCAATATCATTTCTTGTTTTTTTTTTTGTTGTTGTTGTTGTTGTTTTGTTTTGTTTGTTTGTTTTTTTGATTTGTTTGTTTGTTTCCCTTGGCATCAATGAATTCTTCCATCTTTGCATTGGGTCTTGATCTCTGTCTTCTCTGTATTGGAAATGTCCATTGTGTTTTTTTTAGCCTGAGGGTAATTTCTTTAAGGGAAAAGATCATGAAGCTGGCCCTTGAGGGTGTTTCTGGTGTGTGTGTCATGCATTACTTCTGCTGTTGTGTTGTAGCTGTCTGCTGTCCTTGAGGCCAGTTATTTGCAGAGACTCTCTTTGCTTGCTGTTTGGAATGTTTGGTGTCTGGGATGAATAGGGTGTGCCTATGAAATGAGATGTTCAACCAAGGCAACAGAATGAAGGCCTGCAGAATTCTTTGGTCAGGAGAAAGCACGTAGGCAGGGCTTTCTTCTATTTCCCTATGGGAGAGTCTGTCTGCACCTGGTTGCTTGTTGGTGTCCTCTCCAAGGAAAACACAGTGTTCTCTCAAGTCGACATCTGCCAAGCCTGCTGATCTGAAATATGCGGGCCTCAAGACTCTTTGTTGGCAAGAACTCCTGCCATTCAGACCCTCTGATGGACACAGGTGATGGCTTTGGATTACATATTCCATGTGTCCTCCTCTCTCCTGTGGCTTTGTCTTTTTCATTGGCTGACTGTGCTCTGAAGCACCAATCACTGACAGATCCCCTAAGCCTTGTCTCCAATCTTATCACATATTTTCTGTGACTTCTTTTCTCTTTTGCTGTGGAGTTTACCTTGTAGGCTCCAGGTCAATTTCCTCCAACTTGCAGTTGATGTGGTCATCTTCCAGTTGTGTTCATGGCTGAATACAAGCCTGGAGTTCCTGAGCGCTACTTCAATCTCTCTGTCCTCCAAAGGCACCGCAGTCTCTTACACAGCCATAATTAAGAATGATTTTTTTCCCACTTGCCTCATGTGTCAAAATTGTGGTCAGCATTGGACTTCATCATATCAGTCTCAGGAAGACAAATAACATGATTTCACTCTCTCATGGTAGTCAAGTGACATGTGAAAAAGCAATGGGAAAAGGGACAAACAATATCACTCTAACCAGGCAACAAAGATGTGTTTGTTTGAAGGCTGGTTAGAGAGAATACGTGTTTATAAAATAGGGCTAAATGAGACATAATTTGTAGGAAATGTGGCTGAAAGTGATCGAAGGTGAGTCTTCAAGGCATATCAAATTGAATTGTTATCCAAAAGATACCAATTTCCCACCTCTTGAAATTTCATTTTAAGTATTTTAAAAAACAAACAGACACACAGACATACACACACACACACACACAGATAAAATCATAAAGTACCATCAACAAAGTAAAGTCAAGAAACTTATGAGATGATGCCAAAACATTTTATGGGGAAAGAATATAGGTTTAAATGCGTGTATTTAAAGGAACTAAAAACACTGGAATAAAACAACCTAACTTGATGCTATAAGGAAGTAGTAAAAGAAGAAACAAACTCCAAAGTTAAGAGAAAGAATGAAATATTATATATGATCATCAAAATAAAAAAAATACAAACAAAACAGTACAAAACAATCAGGTGAACTCACATGTCAGTTTTGAAAATGTTAAAAACGTGGAGGAGGCATTACCAGGATAGAACACCGAGATAAGCATAAAGTTGAAAGTATGAGACCACATGACTACTGAAAGATAGGAAAAAACAAATAACCTAAAAGACCCTTCTACACAATTATGCCTGCAAATCCAATAACTGAGAGAAAATTAGATACTGCAAGACACATATCAACTGCCAGGATTAGCTCAGGTAACCTACAATCTGAGTTTTATTGTAGTGACTAAAGCATTTGTAGCAGTAATCAAACACCTCCCAACACATGAAGTTTTGAAAATCAAGGAAATCAAAGTCAAAATCAAGGTCGAAGTCAAGGATAAGTGTTAGGGCATGGATGTATTGTGCTGTCTCTGTCCTCATCTCCTAGGGTTCTGAAACACAAGTCATAAGGGATTAGGGCTCTTTCTACCTGGGTTTACCTTAAACACATTTGCAAATTCTTCAAGGAGAGTGACATTCTCCATGATACCTAACACCTAAGGAAGAGCCCTGGACAGCACTCCTTGTCATCATTAGTTAACACTACCTGCTGGGATAATGGGTATAGCCATGTTGAAAAAGTCTCTTTAATCAGAGGAAAAGGAACAGCCTATATCAATGGCTTGCAATGCCCCCTCGTGCAGTACTGTGGATTGAGCCCTAATGCCCTTGCAAAGACTAGTGTATAAAGAAGGTGTGGTCCATATTGGCAACAGAGTATTCCTCAGTCATAAAGGAGGTTGAACCCCTGGTACTTGCATTGACATGAAATCCACAGGACAGGGTGATGCTAAATGAAAAAGACAAGCAGACAAAAGGAAATATCATTTGTCTTCTCTCATATGCGCCCCAGGAGGAATACCATGGGCCTTATTTGAAAGAAGGGAAAACGGAAGGGGAAGAAGTGAGTGAAGGAGACAAACCAGGAGTGACTCAGGACTCTGAGGAACCAAGCTGAGGATTATAGAAAAGAGAGACATGCATGGAATGAGGGGACTGCCTAATGGGTGTTGAGGAGTTGTGGCATATATTAGGAGGAGCACTAGGTCATACATGGAACTAAAGCATCCATGAATACTCTGTCAAAAACTTATGATGGATGATAGACCTACTTCTTCAACATAACAAAAAATTAAAATAAAAACAAACTGGTCCTTCAGATGGTTTGAAGTGGCGGGGGGTGGGAGGTTGGGGGAACCAGGTGATGGTTATTAGAGAGGGCACGGAAGCATGGAGAACTGGGTGTGGTGCAAAAAGAATGAATACTGTTATAATAAAAATTAAAAAAAAAACTGGTCCTTTCAAAAGCAGGTGAAGATAGAGAAAAGTTGAAATTATATTTTTATTACTTTTAACTTATTAAAATGGCATGATATTTGTTTCCTATAATGTCCTTATCTAACTTGGGTCTTTATACTTGTAAATTAGAGTCTCCCCGCCTCCTCCTTTTCTGGATTCAATGAGAAAAGATGACATTGTCTTCATTAAATGTCTAGAAGAGTTGACCAGGAAAATGATTTGACCTGACCTTCTGTTTTTGGGAGGTGTTTGATTACTGCTTCAAATGCTTTCGTCACTACCAGAGAGCTCAGATTTTGTAGGGTTTTGACCTAATCTTGGGAGTTGATATGTGTTGGAATTTGTCCTTTCCTCACAGTTCTTTTATTTGCTGGCATAATTGTGTAGATGGGTACTTTAGGTTATTTTTTTTTCTTTCTATCAGTTGTCATGTGGTCTCATACTTTCAGCTATATGCTTTTCTCCCCCTTTAATCTAGGTAATGGCTCCTCCATTTTCTTAAAGTTTTCAAAACTGAGGTTTGAGATCTCCTGAATTTTTCCTGTTGGCTTGTCTATATTTTATTTCAATGTTCATATGTTTTATCTCATTTTTTCTGTTCACTTTCGAGTTTGTTTCATCTTTTACTAGTCCCTTATACCATCGTTTAGGTTGCCTTTATTCGGTATTTTTAGTTTTTGGAAATAAATGCATTTAGCCCTATATTCTTTCCCCATAAAATGTTTTGGCATCATCCCATAAACTTCTTTACTTTCCTTTCTCCAAAGTACTTTCTGAATTTCCTTTTGCTTGTCCTCCCTTGACTCATTACTAGTTCTGGAGTGTGCTGTGTTTTCCACCTATTAGTGTCTGGCTGTGTTTCCCATTCGTAAGTGATTTCTTTCCTTTTTTATATCTTCGTGGTCATAATTTACAAGATAGGATTTGAATTATTTCTATTAATTATGATTGAATTTGGACTCCAGCACAGGGTCTCTGATGGGCAATTTTAGGTCTGCCCTTGGGAAGAACTTCTCTTATGGTCCTCAGAGACACGATCTTATGAAAGTTTCCCCAAAGCTCAGGTGGTCTAGAGAGCCCTTCATGACGTCTGCTATTCTTTACCACCTTTACCTCCGGATGATTTGTCCTGTGCTGTAAGTAGATATCATAGACTCCAATAATATTTGAATGTGGTCCCCATCTCCTTTCCTTTCTGTTAATATGCTTCCAACATTTAGATACACCCATATTGGTGGTGTATATGTTGGCAATTCTTTCAAGTTTGTGATATTTTGAAGCTGCATCAAGACAAAACAACTTCTGGTAATCTTTTGACTCTAGAAGGCTAATATCTCTCTATCTGCCATAGGCACCATTACTTTGGCTCTCTTCTCCTTGCCAGTTGCATAACCCGTGTCTTTGCAATTTATTGACTTTCAAGCTATGTGTATATTAATAGTCGAAGGAAATCTCCAATGGCCAACAAAAGGTCAAACTTGTTTTTTTGTTGTTGTTTTCTTGTTGACCTTTTTGCCTATTTTTTTCGTTTTATTAAATATTCATCTTCCCAACAATCTGTTTATAGGGATAGAAAAATTTAGTCCTGTATACTTTAACCAAGTATTGATAGGTAATGAGTTAAGTTCTCATTTTGGTTGGTTTCTGACTTGGATTCTCTGTGCCTTTCCCCTTTATGGTATTTTCTTTGGGGTTAATTCCTTTAGTGAAATCCCTCACTTACTCATCATCATTTGAGTGTCAACTGTGTGTGTGTGTGTGTGTTTGTGTGTGTCTGTGTGTGTTGTCTGTGTTTGTTTCACATAACACTTATAATGAAATTTCAAGAGATAGGATGTCGGTCTTTTATGGGTAGCAATTCTATTTGATATGCCTTGAAAACACATTTCATCACTTTCAGCCACATTTCCTGCAAAGATTGTCCATTTAGCCTTCTTTTATAAACACATATTCTTACTATGCTGCCTTCAAACAAACACCCAATTTTGGGTGCCTGGTTAGAGTCGTGTGTGTGTGTGTGTGTGTGTGTGTGTGTGAGTGTGTTTGTCCATTTCCCTTGCTTTTTCACATGTCCCTTGACTATTTTTGAGAGTGAAATCGGATGCTATTTTTCTTTCTGAGATTCATAGATGTGATTTAGCCCAATGCTCTCCACAATTCTGCCACATGAGACAAGTGGCAAGAATTCATTCTTGCTTATGGCTGGGCAAGAGTCTGTGTTGCTTTTGGAGGACAGTTAGACGGTAGTAGTATCTGGATACTCCAGGCTTGTCTTCAGCTAGGAACACAACTGTAATATTACCCCATCAAGTGTTACATGGCAGAAATGGACCTGAAGACTGCAAAGCAAACTCCACAGCAAAAGAAAAAAAAAAGTGTAACGGAGACGTAGGGAGAAGCCTGGAGACAAGGCTTAGGGGAGACGTGGGTGGTTGGTGTTTCAGAGGGCAGTGAGACAATGCAAAAGACAAAGGCACAGGAGAGCGGAGCACACTGGGAACCCACAAGGAGCATGTTTCCCAATGCCAGTGCCTGCGACCAGAAGAGGGTCTGAATCCACAAGTTCTTTCCAAAGAAGCGTCTTGAGCTTGGTGTTTTCAGATCAGCAGGCTTGGTAGATATCAACTCGAGAGAACAACCTCTTTCTCCTGGAGAGGACACCAACAAACAACCAGGTGTAGACAGCCTGGAAACCATGATCAGACACAATTCCAGGAGACAAACTTGGAAGATGGTGAGTTCTTGCAGTACATCCATGAGAGGCAATGTTATTGGAGATGACACGAAATTTTGGGCTCTCACACCAGTAGCCTAAACATGGAGCTACTGGCCAAATATAGGATGGTGAGGACATAGCTACTGAAACTGCAAACACGAATTCCTGATCATGGAACACTGGGGGGACTGCCTTCCTCAGGCTAAGATGCATTGTCCCAGGAGAACAGACTCTCCTGTAGGTGACTAGAAGAAAGCCGTGCCCATATGCTTTCTCCTGATCACAACATTCTACAAGCCTTCATTCTGCTGCATTGGTTAAAAGACTCTTTTCACAGGCACATCGGAACCCAAGTTAAACCTCAGCATATTCAGCCCAGACACCAAACACTCCAAATGGCAAGAAAGGAGAGCATCTGCAGATGACTGGCCTTAAGGACAGGGGGCAGGCACTACACAACAGCAGAGGACAGGCATGCCATTCACATCAGAGTCTCCCACAAGGGCCAGCCCTTGGCCACTCCACGATCTCGTCATCCTACAGAATTTACACTCAGGGAAGAAAACAGAATGGGCTTTTCCAGTAAATAGAAGAAGACAGAAACCTGGATCCAATGCAAAGATAGAAGAATCATTGGACGCTGAGGAAAAAGAACAAGTGATGATCATGTCCAGGTAATCGATGTGAAACGTCTACATGTAACACGCCCATTGGAAGATTGAAAGAGGCAAGCAGGATACTCACTGTACATCAGAAAAGCACAGAAGACATCATGGAGTCTCAAACCACAGAGATAAAAGTGATTAAAATAATAAAATAATGAGTCCCTGATAAAAAGACTGGAAGCAAACTGGATGAAAAGGCCAGGAAGCTGGGAGAAGCAGAGTATCAAATTATTCATCTGGAATAAAAATACTGGAAAATAAGGAAGCAAATCCAGAGAGAGAAGAAAGAATGATGGGACATGACAATGAGCTTAGGAAAGTCATCAACTCCAAGTAAAGGAAAGAGGTGCCTATTGTAGTAAAACTAGAGGTGAGAGAAAAAAAAAAGAGGGCTGAACATTCTTAGAGAAATCTGAGCTGAAAATGAACCTCATATTGGAGCAGAAACAGAGATCCAGATTCAGAGGCACAGAGATGTCTCATCTACATCAACAGAAGCAGTGGAACACAGGACATAGTGTCATCACCACATAGAAAGCTAGCAACTGAGGAATTATCTTTACACAAATATGCTAGGGAGAGTAGTTTGTCCATAGCCAAGTCACTGAATTCAAGATGACAAGCTATACCAGCTTTAGAAGCAGGTAGGATAGAGCAAGCAACCCAGCCCAAGCCATGATCTATATCCCCTGCATTTCTGAACAATGACAGAGCAGTTGTTCTTGTCTAGAACTAGGAGGCATTAAAAAGACAAAGATCAGGTCCTGTGGTGTGTCCATCAGTACCGATGCGGGCTTCAGCTCAACTCATGATCCCAGGGTCATGGAATCGACTCTGGTCTCAGTTTCCCTGTCCAGGGGCAAGTTGGCTTCTTCCTCTCCAGCTCCATCCCCTGATTGTGATTTCTTTGTGTTTCTGTCAAATACGTGCATGTCCATATTTTGACAAAATACAAAATACAAAAAAAAAAAACAAAAAACAAAAAACAAAAAACCTGTGTACAAGGATTGACTATGGCCAGAGTATTGTTCATTTAATTTGTATTTAGGTCCCCATGGAATGCATCCAGGTACAGAGCACCTCCCACCATCCTGAAATGTCAAACCGTCGCTCTGAGCTCCCTTCTTCATTCTGCTCTTCTTTGTCTTCCTGTATCTTTTCACCAACCTGTAGCATCTGCTGTCAGTCCCGCTGTAGTGTCTCCTTTTTGTCACATTCTTCATCCTCTCCTGGTTCCATTAGAACATGCCCATCTTCCACAAGAAACACTTTTGCATATCTCATGAAACCATTTGGGGGATGGTCATGGGAGGGTTAAGGCAGGCTTGTGCTGGCACATCTCCATGCAGTTCCACAGAGGGTAGCTGCTCCACCCTGTGGGAATGCTCAAGGTCCTGCGACATTTGGATCCTCTTTCTTGCATCCTTTTGGAGATACATGTTGTCACCCTGAAACGGATATGAGTCTTTCAAATGGTTTCACTTGGGTTATGGTTCTCTTCCAACAAGCTCCTGTGGACTCCAAGTACATGACTCCATCCTGGGCCTCAGGTTCTCGGGTCTAGGGTCTGCATTTGGTGCTTGGTCACTTTCGAAGATTGGGAAGCAATTTTGTCATGGTTTCTGGGGACGCTAGTGGTGCTCGTGTCCTCATTGTTGAAGACACCAGACAAGTCTTTGACATGGTTGCAGGTGTTCCCTGATAGTTTTCCTTGGTGGCACTTTTCCGGTCAGAAGCTCCCTGATTGGGTGGGAGGACAATATACATGTGCGGGGCATGGAGTTCCTCCCCTGCCTCATGGTTTAATACCTGATTATTTCTTGGCCAATCGTGGGTAAGATAGAATATTGGATTCTTGTCTTTCTCTGGAGTCCAAAGGGCTGGTGATGACAGTTACGAACAAAGGCTATGCTTTCCGCCATGCAGAATGTTACACTGACTCTCTTCCCCACTGCCTTGGTGAGCGATCCAGGCAGTTCCAGTGGTTTGAGAGGACTTGGGATCCTCTTGGCCCACCCAGGGCTACTCCAGCCAAGAGTAGTAATCAGGCGTGGGTTGAGGAGAAGTGGTTTCTATTAACCTCAAACATTGGTGAAATCACAGAAGTTGGCTTCACTGAAAGAGCAGTTCCTGTCTCATGACCTTTGAGTCCTATGGCTTTAAGTAGGAAGCCCCAGGTAGGACAGAAAAAAGAGCCTTCTGAGATAGATCAGCAACTTAGGTTGTCTTCTGTGTTAATGTCTCACTTCCCGTTTCTAGACAAAGAGAAAAGAAAATGACATTCAGTATATGAAACTTTAGTCCAAAGTTTCTCCATAGATGGCAAGATTTTCCTAATTCCTCTGCAATTTCACGAGATCTCAAGAAACAGTGAGGCATCCTGGGTATCATCAGCCCTTGTTAGGTTTGTCATTCTGTGGGTTAGAGAGTCCTTCCTCAGCGTCTTTTCCTTATGGGTCACGAAAACTAAGGGATGGAAAGTCGCTTTTCAAGTTAAAATATTAGGGCAAGGATGTATTGTGCTGTCTCTGTCCCCATGTCCTAGTGTTCTGAAACATGATTGATAAGGGATTAGGGCTCTGCCTACTTGGTTTTCCTTAAACACATTTGCAAAGGCTTCAGGAAGGGTTATATTCTCCATGATAGCTAAACCTTAAGGAGGTGCCCTCGACAGCAACCCTTTATCATTAGTTAACTCTGCCTGATGTGGTAATGGGTAAATACATTTTGACCAATCTCTTTAATCAGAGGAAAAGGAACAGCTTATATCGGTGGCCTGCAATGCCCACTCGAGCAGAACTGTGGATTGACCTGCAATGCCCTTGCAAAGACTAGTGGATAAAGAAGGTGTGGTCAATCTTGACAACAGATTATTCCTTAGGCATCAGGGAGGATGAAACCCTGGTCCATGCATGGACACGAATGTCACAGGACTGGGTGATGCAAAATGAAAATGGCAAGCAGATAAAGGAAAATATCATATGGCTTCTCTCATATGTGTCCCAGGAGGAATACCACGGGCCTTAGTAGAAAGAAGGGAAAATAGAATTGGAAGAAGTGAGAGAAGGAGACAAACCAGGAGTGACTCAGGACTCTGAGGAACTAAGCTGAGGGTAATAGGCCTACTTCCTCAACATAACAAAACAAACAAACAAACAAAAAAAAAAAACAAAAAAACTAAAATAAAAACAACCTGTCCCTTTCCAAAGCAGATGAGACAGACAGAGAAAAGGAAATAATTATATTTTTATTACTTTTACTTATTAAATTGGCATGGGATATCTGAATTGCTTCTTTATACTTGTAAAGAGGAGTCGCCCCTCGCCCCACCTCATCCATTTCTGGAATTGATGAGAAGAAATGACCTTCTCCTCATGAAATATCTAGATGTGTTTCCCAGGAAAATGATTTGGACCTGGCCTTCTTAATACATTTTCTTATGCATCTTTCCCCAAAGCTCAGGTGGTCTAGAGAGCCCATGATGTCTGTTATTCCTTACCATCTTTTCCTCTGTACTATCTCTCATGTGCTGTAAGTGGATATCGTAGGCCCCAACAATATTGGAATGTGGTCCCCATATCCTTTCCTTTCTGTTAATATGCTTCCAACATTTAGATACTCCCACGTTGGTGGTGCATATGTTTGTAATTCTTCCAAGTTTCTGATGTTTTGATGCTGCATCAAGACAAAACACCTTCTGGTAATATTTTGACTCTTAAACACATAAAATCTCTATATCTGCCATAACATCAAGATGTCTGTTTTTGTTCTTTTATTGTTGAACTTTTTTACCTTCTTTTTTCTTTTTTTTTTTTTTAATTTTCATCTTTCCAACTATTTGTTTATAGGGATAGGAGAATTTAGTCCTGAATACGTTAACTAATTATTTATAGATAAGGAGTTAACCTCCTCATTTTGGCTTGTTTCTGACTTGGATTCTCTTTGCCTTTCCCCTTTATAGTATTTTCTTTGTGGTTTGCTTCCTTCAGTGGGATTCCTCACTTATTCCCCATGTTTTGTATGTCTTTTCTCTGTGTGTGTGTGTGTGTGTTCACAGTGTCTTTCACATAACACTCAATTCTTCCTTTATATTTAATTTTTCAGCATAACAGTATTCATTGTTTTTGCACCACACACAATGCTCCATAAATCCATGCCCTCTCTCATACCCACCACCTGGTTCCCCCAACCTCTCAACCCCCGCCCCTTCAAAACATTAAGATTGTTTTTCAGAGTCCATAGTCTCTCATGATTCACCACCCCTTCTAATTTCCCTGAACTCCCTTCACCTCTCCATCTCCCTTTGTCTACCATACCATTTGTTATGCTCCACAAATAGGTGAAACCATATGATAATTCACTCTCTCTGCTTGACTTATTTCACTAAGCATAATCTCCTCCAGTCCCGTCCATGTTGATACAAAAGTTGGGTATCCATCTTTCTGATGAAGGCATAATAATCATAGTGATATGGACCACATCTTCCTTATTTATTCGTCCATTGGAGGGTATCTCGGTTCTTCCCGCAGTTTGGCGACCATGGCCATTGCTGCTATAGACATATGGTACAGATAGCCCTTCTTTTCACTACATCTGTACCAATGGGGTAAACACCCAGAAGTGCAATGACAGGGTCATGGGGAAGCTCTATTTTTAATTGCTTGAGAAATCTCCACACTGTTCTCCAAAGTGGCTGCACCAACTTGCATTCCCACCAAGAGTGTAAAAGGGTTGTCCTTTCTCCACATCCTCTCCAACACATGTTGTTTCTTGTTTTGTTAATTTTGGCCATTCTAACTGGTGTAAGGTGATATCTAAATGTGGTTTTAATTTGAATCACCCTGAGGGCTAGTGATGATGTACATTTTTTCATGTGTCTGATAGCCATTTGTATGTCTTCATTGTATGTCTTCCTCTTCTGCCTATTTTTTTTTAAATGATTGTGTGTGTTGAGATTAAGGAGTTCTTTATTGATCCTGGATATCAATCTTTGTACTGTCATTTCCAAATGTCTTCTTTCATTCCGTGGGTTGCCTCTTTGTTTTCTTAACTGTTTACTTTGCTGTGCAGAAACTTTTGATCTTGATGAAGTCCCAAATGTTCTTGTTCACTTTTGTTTCCTTTGCCTTTTCAGCCATATCTTGAAATAAGTTGCTGTGGCTGATATCGAAGAGATTACTGCCTATGTTCTTTTCTAAGATTCTGATGGATTCCTGTCTCTCATTGAGGTCTTTTATCCATTTTGAGTTTATCTTTGTGTACTGTGTAAGAGAATAGATGAGATTCATTCTTCTGCAATTAGGTGTCCAGTATTTCCAGCACATTTATTGAAGAGACTGTCTTTTTTCCCACTGTATATTTTCTCCTGTTTTGTCAAAGATTATTTGATGATAGAGTTGAGGGTTCATATCTAGGCTCTCTACTCTGTTCCACTGGTCTATATGTCTGTTTTTATGTCAGGACCAAACTGTCTTGGTGATCGCAGATTTGTAGTAAAGCTTGAGATCATGTAACGTAATGCCCCAGATTTTTGTCTGTTTTACAGGATTTTCTGAGGAATTATGGGTCTCTTCAGATTCCATACAAATTTTAAGATTATTTGTTACAGCTCTTTGAGAAATACCATTGGAATTTTGATCGGAATGGCATTAAAACTAGAGACTGCTCTAGGCAGTATAGACATGGTCTTCCATGTTTTTGTGTTTACTTCAAATTCTTTCATGACTGTTCTTTTGTTCCTCAAGTACAGTTCCTTAACCTCATTGGTTAAGTTTATTCCAGGTATCTTATGGATCTTGGTGCTATCATAAATACATTCGATTCTCTAATTTCCATCTCTATATTTTCATGGTTAGAGTATAAGAAAGCCACTGATTTCTGTACATTGACTTTGTATCCTGCCACGTTGCTGAAATGCTGTATGAGTTCTAGTATTTTGGGCGTGGAGCCTTATGGGTTTTCCATATAAAGAATCATGTCATCTGCAAAGAGAGAGAGTTGGACTTCTTCATTGCCAATTTGGATACCTTTTATTTCTCTTTGTTTTCTAATTGCTGTTGCTAGAATTTTTATGTTCAACAAGAGTGGGGAGAGTGGGCATCCCTGATGTGTTCCTGATCTCAACGAGAAGGCTAAAGGTTTTTCCCATTGATGATGATATTTGCTGTAGGTCTTTCATAGATAGATTTGATGAAGTTCAGGAATGTTCCCTTTATCCCTATACTTTGAATTGTTTTGATCAGGAATGGATCCTGGATATTGACAAATGCTTTTTCTGCATCAATTAAGAGGACCACGTGGTTCTTCTCTTTTCTTTTATTAATTAGTTCTATCATGTTATTGATTTGTGAATGTTGACCCATCCTTGTTGCCCAGGGATGACTCCCACCTGGTTATGGTGGATAATCTTTTTAACCTGCTGTTGGATCCTGTTTGCTAGGATCTTGTTGAGAATCTTAGCATACCTATTCATCAGTGATATTGGTCTGAAATTCTCCTTTTTGGTAGGACCTTTTCCTGTTTTAGGGATCAGGGAATGCTGGCTTCATTGAAAGAGCCTGGACGTTTTCCTTCTGCTTTAATTTTTGGAAACATCTTCAGGTTAATAGGTGTTATTTCTTCTTTGAAAGTTTAGTAGAATTCTGCAGGGAATCTGTCAGGTCCTGGGATCTTGTTTTTTGGGAGGTTTTTGATCACTGCTTCAATCTAGTTACTATATATGAGTCTATTCAAGTTGTCATTTCTTTGTTCAATTTTGGGAGTGTATAGTTTTCAAGGAATGCATCCATTTCATCTAGGTTGCTTAGCTTATTGACATATAACTGTTGATAGTAACTTCTGATGATTGTTTCTACTTTTTTGGTGTTAGTTGTGTTTTATACCTTTTCATTCATATTTTATTAATTTGGGCTTTCTCTCTTTTCCTTGGGTAATGTGGCCAATGGTTTATCAATCTTATTGATTCTTTCAAAAAAAACCAGCTTCTAGTTTCTAGTTTCATTGATATGTTTTACTGTATCTCTGGTTTCTACCTCATTGATATCTATTCTAATCTTGATTAATTCCCTTCTTATGTGTTCAGTTGGTTTGATTTGTTTTTGATTCTCCAGTTCATTAAGGTGTAGTGACAGCTGGTGTATTCTGGATTTTTCCTTTTTTTTTTTTTTTTTTTTTTTTTTTTTTTTTTTTTTTGAGGGAGGCTTGGATGGCAATGTATTTCCTGCTTAGGACAGCCTTTGCTGTATCACAAGATTTTGGGACCGAAGAGTCTTTATTCTCATTGGTTTCCATTTTCTTCTTTGATCTCCTGGTTGATCCAAGCATTTTTAAGCAATGTGGTCTTTAGCTTCCATGTGCTTGAGGTCCTTCCAAACTTTACCTTGTGATTGAGCTCCAGTTTCTAAGCAATGTTATTTGAGAATATGCAGGAATAATTTCAGTCGTCTGGTATCATTTGAGTCCTGATTTGTGACCCATTATGTGGTCTATTCTAGAGAAGGTTCATGGACTGGGAGTGCCTGGTATCTTGTTCTAAGAGTTCCTGGCTTGCAAGCACCCTTCTCAGGGGAGTGTGTGGGTTGCATGTGTCTCAGGCTATGATAGCAGGGCGCAGGTCGGAGAGCATGAGCTTGGGCCTTCGTGCACCTCTCTCAGTTGAGTGTGTGGGGTGCTCTTACATCTCAGGCTCTGATAGTATGGTGCGGGTCTAAGAGCACTAGCCTGGGTGTTCGCACACCTCTCTCAGTGGAGGTTGAGGGGTGCATGAGTCTCAGGCTCTGTTAGCAAGGCTTGGCATTCTGCTTTCTGGCAAGTCTACTAGCCCCTAACAGGAGCTGGACGCCATGCAATCTTGGGCCAAGATCTGGTTTGTCCACCACACTTTCTGATTCAGCGCCAGGGGAGGCGTCCTGGGTCCGGGGACTTAAGCCTCCGTCCTTAGCTGCCCCAATTCCCACAATTTATCCCCATGATCCTTTGCTCCTTTTGAGTGCTTTCAACCAGAGTCCATGTTAATGCTGGTCGCCAGATGCAGGCACTCTCCTATTGGGGTATTACTTTCTAATTGGTCGCCTCTGGTGACTCCCTTCCACTTTTGTTGATCTTTCATTATCAGTCTGACATTCCCACTCTGCTTTTACTGCCCACTGTTGTCTTCTGCCCCTGTAAAGATTCAGACGATTATAATTCTGATCTCAGGCTAATTTAATGGGTGATCAGAGTTTTTTGATAGGAATTCACCTCACTTCAGGGTACAGGTTGAAACGGCACATCTCCTACTTCCTTGTCATCTTGAGACATCTCACATAACACATACAATGAAACTTCAAGAGATAGGAAGTTGGTCTTTTATGGATAGAAATTCAATTTGATATGCCTTGAAAATTCACATTCCATCACTTTCAGCCATATTTCCTGCAAAGAATGTCCCATTTAGTCCTCTTTCATAAACACATATTCCCACTAACCTGCAATCAAAGAAACAGAATTTCTTGTGTCTGGTTAGAGTCATATTGTCTGTCCCCTTTTCCCTGCTTTTTCACATGTTTATTTATTACCATGAGACAGTGAAATCATACATTATTTGTATTTCTGAGAATAATAGATGTGACATTGTCAATGCTCTCCACAACACTGCTACAGGAGGCAAGTGCAAATTGTTCATTCTTGCTTATGGCTGGGTAAGAGTCTGTGGTGCCTTTGGAGGATAGTAGTATGGTGGTACTGTCTGGAAACTCCAGGAATATGACCACATCAACTGCAACTTTGTGGAAATTGACCTGAAGCCTACAAATCAAGCTCCACAGCAAAAGAGAAAGGAAGTCGCAGAGACTAGGGAAGAAGATTGGAGTCATGATTTAGGGAGATATGGTCGGTTGGTGTTTTAGAGGGCTGTGGGCCAATGCAAAAGACAAAGGCACAGGAGAGAGAAGCAAACACACCAAGCACAGCTAACGGCTGGAAAGGACAGCTTCTGCAGATGACGGCCTTAAAATCAGGGAACAGCCACAACTCAACAGCAGATGGCATGCATGCAACACACACCCGAGACTCCCTCAAGAGCCAGCCGGCACTCCAAGATCTCTTCTTCATAAAGACCCTCAAGGAAGACAACAGAATGGGCTTTGAGAATAGAGAGAAGAATATAGAGACCTAGATACAATGCAAAGATGTAATAATCAATTGATATTGACGAAAAAGAATAAGAAATGATCAAGGCCAAGCAATCGAAGTGAAACCTCTAAATGTTACAATAACCATGGAGGATTGAAAGCAGCAGCCAGGATACTCACTGTACATCAGAAAAACACAGAACACATCAGGGAGTCTCATACCACAGAGATAAAACTGATAAAAAAAGAAAAGAAAATATAAGGTCACTGATGAAATGATTGGTAGCAGACTGGATGCAATGTTGAGGAAGCTGCAGCAGCAGACCATCAAATTAGTGATCTAAAAGTAAAAGAATAGAAAATAAGGAAGCAAAGCCAAAGAGAGAAGGAAGAATAATGGAACATGACAATGAGCTTCGGAAAGTCATCGACTACAAGGAATGGAAACAAGTGCATATTCTAAGAGATCTAGGAGTGAGAGTATAAATGCCAAACATTTCTTTGAGAAATCAGAGATGAAAATGTCCCTCATCTGGGAGCAGAAACGGATATCCTGATTCAGAGGTACAGAAGACTCCCATCACCATCTATAGAAAAAGAGCACCACAAGACTTAGTGTCATTCCTCTGCAAAAGGTAGCAAAGGAGTTATTTTCTTTAATCAAATATGGGTGGGAGAATAGTGTGTCCATAGCCAAGTCACTGACTTCAAGATGACAAGCTATCAGCTCTCGAAGAAGGGTGGATAGCTCAAGAAACACCAGCCCAAGCCAAAATCCGTATCCCCTGCATTTCTGAACAATGACAGAGCAGTGGTTCTTGTCTAGAACTCTGAGGTATTAAGAGGACAGTGATTTGGTCCTTGGGTGTGTCCATCAGTTCAGAGGTGGACTTCAGCTCAACTATGTTCCCAGGGCCATGGCATCAACTTTGGTCTCAGGCTCCCTGTTCAGGGACAAGTCTGTTTCCCCTTCAGAGCTCCACCCCCTGAATGTGATCTTCTGTCTCTCTCTTCAAATACATGCATGTGTATCATTTGACTAAAACAAAAACAAAAACAAAACAATTTTACAATGATTTATTGGGTCCAGAGGATGGTTTATTTAATTTGGATCTATATCCCTATAGAATTCAGCACCTCCCCACATGCTAAAATGCCAGACTGTTGCTTGGAGTTCCATTGTTTATTCTCCGGTTCTTTGTCTTCCTGTATCTTCTCATTAAACTGTAGCATTCACTGTCTGTCCTGCTGTAATGGAACTTTGTTTTCACATTTTCATCCTCTCCTGGCTCAATTAGAACATGCCTGTCTTCTGCAAGAGGCACTGTTTAGTTATCATTTGAAACCATGTGTAGGATGGTCATGAGAGGGTTAAGGCAGGCTTGTACTGTCATATCTCCATTCAGTTCCGCATACGGTAGCTAAACCACCCTGTGGGAATGCTCAATTTTTTTTTGGCATTCGATTCCTCTTCAATATGTCCTTTTGGAGATACAATTTTTCATCTTGAAAGGGGCAAGAGTGTATTTCTGATGGCTTCACTGATGCTATAGGTCTCTTCCAACATGCTCCATGCTTGTTAGTGTGGAATCCAAGTACATGAGTCCATCTTGGGCCTCAGGTTTTGGGTTTAGAATATGCCTTTGGTATTGTTCACTTTTGAAGATTGGGAGGCCTTTTTGTCACGATTTCTGGAGATGTTAGAGGTACTCATGTCCTCGCTGTTGAAAACTCCAGACATATCTTTGGCATGATTGCAGGTGTTCCCTGTGAAGTTTCCTTGGGCGGCCTTTCCCTTGTCAGAAGCGCCCTGATTAGGTGGGAGGAACATACACATGTGAGTAACATGGAGTTCCTCCCTGAGTCTTTGTTTGAGACCTAAGTCTTTATTGGCATTTTGTGAGTAAGGTGGAATGCTGGATTCCTGCCTTTCTCTGGAGTCCAGATGGGTGATGTTGACTGTCATCACAATATACAACAAATTTGGCCATGGAGAAGGAACACCAACCTGCTTCACACGTGGCTCCATCAGTTTGGGAATGCTTGGTATCCCCTTGGCCCACCCATGTCTACTACTGCCAAGTGTAGACCAGGTGCAGTTTAGTAAGGCGTGGAAGCTACTACCTCAAAGCTTAGTGACATCACAAAAACTGGCTTCACTAAAGCAACAATCCATCTCTAATGGCCTTTGAGTTCTATGGGTTTAGTTTGGAAGCACCGGAAAGGACAGAGAAAGACCCCATGAGCCTTATCAATAACTCAGGTCGTCTTGTGTGTTAATGTCCCACTTCGCATTCCTAAACAAAGAAGAAAGAAAATGACATTCAGGATACCAACTTTTAGACCAATATTTCTCCATAAATGGCAAGGATTTTTTATTTCCATTGTAATTTCTGGAGACCTCAAGAAATAGTGAGGCCTCTTGGATTTCATCAGCTCTCTAAGAAATTTGTCATGCTGTGGGAGACAAAGTAATTTCTCAGCAGCTTTTCCCTATGGGTCAATGATGACTAAGGGATGGAAAGTCCATTCAAGGAAAAATGTCAGGGTATGGATGTATTGTGCTATCTGTGTTTTCATCTCCTACTGTTCGAAAACACTAGTCATAAGGGATTATGGTTCTGTCTACCTGCTTTTACCTTAAAACCTTTGCAGAGTCTTCAGGAGCGTGATATTCTGCATGTGAGCTAATGCTGAAAGAAGAGCCATGGACAGCACTCCTTGTCATCATCAGTTAATGCTACCTGCTGTGGTAATAGGTATAGCCACGTTGACTAATTCTCTTAAGTCAGAGGAAAAGGAATGGCCTATATCGATGATCTTCAATGCCCACTAAAGCAGAACTGTGGGTTGAGCTGCAATACCCTTACAAAAATTAGTAGATAAAGAAGGTGTGATCCACCTTGGCAAAAGAGTGTTTTCAGACACAAGGAAGGATGGACCCCTGGTATTGCATTGACAATAATTTCACAGGATTAGGTGTTGACAAATGAAAAAAGGCAAGAAGACAAAGGGGAATTCATTATGGTTTTCTTCTTATGTGCCCCAGAAGGAATACCATGGCCCTCATTAGATGGAAGGAAAAACTGATGAAAATAAAATGAAATAAAATAAAAAGAAAATAAATGAAATGAAATAAAAATAAAATAAAATAAAAAAGAGTTTGTGTTGGAAATATTGATAGCAGACTGGATGCAAAGTCAAGTAGGCTGGCAGAAGCAGAGGATCCAATTAGTGACCTGGAAAAAAAGAAAAGACTAGAAAATATGGAAGCAAATTCAAAGAGAGAAGGAAGAATGATGGAACATGGTTATGATCTTAGAGAAGTCTTTGACTCCAAGGAGTCAAAAGAGGTGCCTATTGTAGGAGTGAGAGGAAAAAAAAGAGGGCTGATCATTTCTTTGACAAATCAGAGCTGAAAATGTTTCTCCTCAGGAGAAACAGAGATCCAGATTCAGAGGCACAGAGGATTCCCATCACCATCCACAGAAGCAGAGCACCACAAGACATAGTCATTCCTTTTGAAAAGATAGAAGTGGAGGAATTCTCTTTACCCAAATATGCAAGGGAGAGTAGCTTGTCCATAGCCAAGTCACTGACTTCAAGAGGATAAGCTATATCAGCTCCTGGAGCAGGTCAGATAGAGCAAGCAACACCAGCACAAGCCAAAATCTGTATCCCCTGCATTTCTGTACAATGATAGAGAAGTGGTTCTTGTCAAGAACTTGGAGGTATTAAGAAGAGAAAGACTGAGTCCTGGGGTGTGTCCCTCAGTTCAGAGGTGGTCTTCAGCTCAACTCATGATCCCAGGGTCATGGAATCAACTCTGGTCTCAGGTTCCCTGCTCAAGGGGAAAGTCAGCTTCTCCATCTCCAGCTCCACATTTTGACTGTGACATCTTTCTCTTTTTGTCTCTGTCAAATACGTGCATGTACATCCTTTGACAAAAAGCAAAAATGAAACCAGTGTACAAGGATTTTCTGGTGCCAGAGGATGTTTTATTTAATTTGGACCTACGTCCCTATAGAATTCAGCCAGGTACAGAGCAGCTCCCACCGTCCTAAAATGCCAGACCTTTGCTCTGAGCTCCCTTGTTCACTCTCTGGTCCCGTGACTTCCTGGACTCCTCGCCAACCTGTATCAGCCACTGTCTGACCTGCTTTAATGGCCCCTTGTTGACCCATTGTTCATTCTCACCTGGCTCCATTAGAACATGCCCATCTTCTGCAAGAGGCACTGTTTCCTTATTGCATGAAAACATTTAGGGGATGGTCTTGAGAGGGTTAAAGCAGGCTTGATCTTCCACTTCTCCATTCAGTTACTCAGAGGGTAGCAGCTCCAAACTGTGGGCATACTCAAGGTTCTTTGACATTCGAATCTTCTTCAATGTGTCTTTTTGGATACACAAGTTGTCATCATGAATCAGGCATGAAAGTCTTTCAGATGGCTTCAATAGGGCTATGGGTCTCTTCCAAAATTCAGGGAACTGAACATGTGTATGAGAAGTCAGAGCTGAAAATGTCCCTCTTCTGGGATTAGAAACAGAGATCCATATTCAGGGGCATAGAGGACTCCGATCATGATAAACAGAAGCAGAGCTCCACAAGACATACTGTCATTCCCCTGCATATCTAGCAGCAGATGAATTCTCTTCACCCAAATATGCATTGGAGAGTAGTTTGTCCATAGTCAAGTCACTGACTTTAAGAGGACAAGATATACCAGCTTTCGAAGCACATCAGATAGAGCAAGCAACACTAGCCCAAGACAAAATCCTTATCCCCTGCATTTCTGAACAATGATAGAGAAGTGGTTCTTGTCTAGAACTGGGAGGTATTAAAAAGAGAAAGACTGGGTCTTGGGGTGTGTCCATTAGTTCAGAGGCGGCCTTCAGCTCAACTCATGATCCCAGGGTCATGGCATCGACTCTGGTCTCAGGTTCCCTGCACAGGGGCAAGTCAGCTTCGCCCTCTCTGGCTCTAACTCTGATTGTTATCTCAGTCTCTCTCTCTCTATCTGTCAAATACGTGCAAGTGCATCATTTGATAAAAATCAAAAACAAAATCAGTGTACAAGGATTTACTGGTGCCAGAGGATGTTTTATTTAATTTGGACCTAGGTCACTATGGAATTCAGCCAGATACAGAGCACCTCCCAACATCCTAATATTCCAGACCTTCACTGTGAGCTCCCTTGTTCATTTTCCGTTCTGTGTCCTCCTGGACTCCTCACCAACCTGTAGCAGCCGCTGTCTGACCTGCTTTAATGGCCCCTTGTTTACCCATTGTTCATTCTCGCCTGGCTACATTAGAACATGCCCATCTTCTGCAAGAGACACTGTTTTCTTATCACATGATACCATTTGGGGGATAGTCATGAGAGGGTTAAGGCAGGCTTGTGTTGCCACACTTCCAAGCAGTTCCACAAAGGGTAGCAGCACCACACTGTGGGCATGTCCAAGGTTCTTCAACATTTGAATCCTCTTCAATATGTCCTTTGGGAGATACAGGTGGTCATCCTGAAACATGCATGGGAGTCTTTCAGATGGCTTCATTTGGGCTATGGGTCTCTTCAAACATGCTCCATGTTTGCTCCTGTGGACTACAAGTATATGAGTCCATCCTGGGCCTCAAATTTTAGGGTGTAGAGTTTGTGTTTGGTGCTTGATAATTTATGGTTATTGGGAGATCGTTTTGGCTGATTTCTGAAGGTGCTTGAGATTCCTAGCTGATTCCTAGCTGTTGAAGACTCCAGACATGTATTTAGCATGGTTACAAGTGTCCCCTTTGACCATCCTTGGGTACCCTTTCCCTAGTCAGAAGAGCCCCGATTGGGTGGGAGGACCATACACATGTGAGGGACATGGAGTTCCTCCCTGTCTCTTTGTTTGAGACCTGATTCTTTCTTGGCCTTTCGTGGGTAAGATGGAATGGTGGATTCTTGCCTTTCTCCAGAGTCCAGATGGGTGGTGCTGACTGTCATGACAGTAGACTACGAATTTGGCCTTGAGGAAAGTAACACCAACTCACTTGCACACTGCCTTGGTGAGAGACCCAGGTGGCTCCAGCGGTTTGGGAGAGCTTGGAATATTCTTAGCCCACCCATGACTACTACAGCCAAGTGTAGATCAGGCGTGGTTTGGGGAAGAGTGGTTGCTAGGACCTCAAATCTTTGTGACATCACAAAAGCTGGCTTCACTAAAGCAGCAGTCCCTCTCTCATGGCCTTTGTGTCCTATGGCTTTAGGTAGGAAGCACCAGAAAGGACAGAAAAAGACCCCATGAGCCCAATCAAGAATTCAGGTTGTCTTGTGTGTTAATGTCCCACTTCCCTTTTCTAGACGAAGAAAAAAAATGACGTTCAGGATACCAACATTTAGACCAATATTTCCTCCATAGACGGTAAGGATTTCCTATTTCCACTGCAATTTCTAGAGATCTCAAGAAACAGTGAGGCCTCTTGTGTATCATCAGCTCTCTGTGAGGTTTGTCATTGTGGGTGAGAGAGTCCTTTACGCAGCATCTTTTCCCTGTGGATCAGTGATGACTAAGGGATGGAAAGTCCCTTTTCAAGAAAAAATGTTAGGGTATGAATGTATTGTGCTATCTGTGTTTTCATCTCCTACTGTTCAAAAACACTAGTCATAAGGGATTATGGCTCTGTCTACCTGCTTTTACCCTAGAACCTTTGCAAAGTCTTCAAGGAATGTGACATTCTGCATGTGAGCTAATGCTGCAGGAAGAGCCCTGGACAGCACTCCTTGTCATCATCAGTTAATGCTACCTGCTGTGGTGATATGTACAGCTATGTTGACTTATTCTATTAAATCAGAGGAAAAAGAATGGCCTATATCAATGACCTGCAATGCCCATTCGAGCATAATGTGGGTTGAGCTGCAATACCCTCGCAATAACTAGTGGATAAAGAAGGTGTGGTTCGTATTGGCAACACAGTATCCCTCAGTCATGAGGGATAATGAACCCCTGGTTCTTGCATTGACATTAATTTCACAGGATTGGGTGTTGAGAAATGAAAAAAGGAAGGAGACAAATGGGAATTTCTTATGGTTTCCCTCTTATGTGCCCCAAGGGACACCATGGCCCTTAGTAGAAGAAAAAACTTAGTAAAAGGGAAAACTAAAGGGGGTGAAGAGAAGGAGACAAACCAGGAGTGACTCAAGTCTCTGAGAACCAAGCTGAGCATTATAGAAATAGAGACATGCAAGGAATGAGGGAACTGGCTAATGGGTGTTGAGGAATTTTGACATATCTTAGGATGAACACTAGACCATGTATGGAACTAAAGCTTCAGTGAATTCATAAACATATGATGGATGATAGGAAGGCTTCCTCAACAGAACAAAAAAATAAAAAGAAAAACAATATGACAGTTTCAAAAGCAGATGAAGACACAGAGAGAAAATGACAATATTGTATTTTTATTATATTTACTTTTTTTATAAAAACATGAAATTTGTCCCTATAATGTCCTTATTTGAATTGGGTCTTTATACTTTAAAAGTAGAGTCTACCTGCCACCTCCATTTCTGGAATCAATGGGAAGAAACGACATTGCTTCATTAAAAGTCTAGAAGTGTTGACTAGCAAAATGATTTGCATCTGTCCTTATGTGTGTTGGCAGGTGTTTGATGACTGCTTCAAAAATTTAGTCACTAATAGAGAGCTCAGATATTGTAGGGTTTGTGACCTAATCTTGGGAGTGGATATGTGTCTTGGAATTTATCCTTTTCTCTTGTACTTAGATTTGCTGGTATAATTTTGTAGAGGGGTCTTTTAGGTTTTTTTTCCCCCTTTCTATAAGTTTTCATGTGGTCTCCTACTTTCAGCTGTATGCTTGTCTCCCTATATTATCCAGATAATGGTTCCTCCAGTTAAAGTTTTTTAAAGTTCTTTTCTTCTTTTTGTAGTTCCTTATGGCATCAAGTTAGGTTTTTGTTTAATTTCTTTTTTTTTTCTGTGTTTTTAATTTTGGGAAATACACAAATTTATCTCTATATTCTTTCCCCATAAGATGTTTTCATATCATCCCATAAGTTTCTTTACTTTCATTTGGTTCAATGTACTTTCTGATTTTTTTTTTCTTTCATTCATTGCTAGTTCAGGAGTGTGTTTTGTTTTCCACCTATTCGTGTCTGGCAGTGTTTCCCTTTCATAAGTGATTTCTTTCTATTTTCAAACCTTCGGGTGATAAGTATACAAAATATAATGTTAATTCTCTTCCATTAATTATGACTTGATTTGGACTCCAGCACACGATCTGTGATAGACACAGTTTGGTCAGCCCTTTGGAAGAACTTCTCTTAAGGTCCTCAGAGACACCATCTTACACATGTATCCCCAAAGCTCAGTTGTTCTAGACAGCACATGATGACTTCATCCACCTTTCCATCTGGATATTCTCTGCTGTGCTGAAAGTGGATATTGTAGTCCCGAACAATATTGGATCGAGATCCCTATCTCCCTTCCTTTCTGTTAATATGTTTCCAACGTTTAGATACACCCATGTTGGTGGTGTATATCTTGGCAATTCTTCCAAGTTTCTGATGTTTTGATGCTCCATCAAGACAAAATAACTTCCGGCAATTTTTGTCTCTGGAAAGCATAAAATCTCTCTATCTGGATAGCACCATTTCTTTGGCTCTCTTCTCCTTGCCAATTGCATGACCTATATCTTCCCAATTCCTCCACTTTCAAGCTATATGTATCTTTATAGTCAAAGGAAATCCCTATTTGCAACATAAGGTTGAGCCTATTAATTTTTTGTTGTTTTCTGGTGGACCATTTTTGCCGTTTTTTGTTTGTTTTTTGTTTGTTAATTTTCATCCAGTCCATCAATCTGTTTGTATTGAACAGATATTTTATCCTGAATACTTAAACTAATTATTGATAGGTATGAGGTTAACTTTATATTTTGGTTGGTTTTTGACTTGGATTCTCTGTGCCTTTCATTTTTTTTTTTTAATTTTTTATTTTTTATAAACATATATTTTTATCCCCAGGGGTACAGGTCTGTGAATCACCAGGTTTACACACTTCACAGCACTCACCAAATCACATACCCTCCCCAATGTCCATAATCCCACCCCCTTCTCCCAAACCCCCTCCCCCCGGCAACCCTCAGTTTGTTTTGTGAGATTAAGAGTCACTTATGGTTTCTCTCCCTCCCAATCCCATCTTGTTTCATTTATTCTTCTTCTACCCACTTAAGCCTCCATGTTGCATCACCACTTCCTCATATCAGGGAGATCATATGATAGTTGTCTTTCTCTGCTTGACTTATTTCGCTAAGCATGATACGCTCTAGTTCCATCCATGTTGTTGCAAATGGCAAGATTTCATTTCTTTTGATGGCTGCATAGTATTCCATTGTGTATATATACCACATCTTCTTGATCCATTCATCTGTTGATGGACATCTAGGTTCTTTCCATAGTTTGGCTATTGTGGACATTGCTGCTATAAACATTCGGGTGCATGTGTCCCTTTGGATCACTACATTTGTATCTTTAGGGTAAATACCCAATAGTGCAATTGCTGGGTCATAGGGCAGTTCTATTTTCAACATTTTGAGGAACCTCCATGCTGTTTTCCAGAGTGGCTGCACCAGCTTGCATTCCCACCAACAGTGTAGGAGGGTTCCCCTTTCTCCGCATCCTCGCCAGCATCTGTCATTTCCTGACTTGTTGATTTTAGCCATTCTGACTGGTGTGAGGTGATATCTCATTGTGGTTTTGATTTGTATTTCCCTGATGCCGAGTGATATGGAGCACTTTTTCATGTGTCTGTTCGCCATCTGGATGTCTTCTTTGCAGAAATGTCTGTCCATGTCTTCTGCCCATTTCTTGATTGGATTATTTGTTCTTTGGGTGTTGAGTTTGCTAAGTTCTTTATAGATTCTGGACACTAGTCCTTTATCTTATATGTCGTTTGCAAATATCTTCTCCCATTCTGTCAGTTGTATTTTGATTTTGTTAACTGTTTCCTTTGCTGTGCAAAAGCTTTTGATCTTGATGAAATCCCAGTAGTTCATTTTTTCCCTTGCTTCCCTTGCCTTTTGCGTTGTTCCTAGGAAGATGTTGCTGCGGCAGAGGTCGAAGAGGTTGCTGCCCGTGTTCTCCTCAAGGATTTTGATGTGCCTTTCATTTTTATGCTATGTTTTGGCGGGGTTTGCTTTCTTTATTGTGACTCCTCACTTTGTCCCCATCTTATGTGTGTCTCCTTTGTGTGTGTTTGTGTGTGTGTATGTTGTCTGTGTGTTCACATAACACTTATAATTAAATTTCAAGAGATAGGAAGTTGGTCTTTATGGATAGCAATTCAATTTGAAATAACCTGAAACCTATCATTCCGTCACTTTCAACCACATTTCCTACAAAGAATGTCACTGTTGTCCTCTTTGATAAACATGTATTCTCACAAACCTGCCTTCAAACAAACACCAAATTTTGCGTGCCTGGTTAGACCGTGTGGTTTGTCTCTTTTTATTTTGCTTTTTTCTATGTATCTTGACTACCATGAGAGAGTGAAACCATATGTTACTTGTCTTTTGGACTAATAGATATGGCCTAGACCAGTGCTCCCCACAACACTGCCACACGAGGCAAGTAGCAAGAATAAATTCTTGCTTATAATTCCATAAGAATCTGTGGTGCCTTGGAGGACGGTGAGATGGTAGTAGTCTCTGAGAAGTCCAAGCTAGTCTTCAGGCATGAGCACAAGTGGAAGATGCCCACATCAACTGCACCTTGGCAGAAAATGACCTGAAGCCTACAAAGTAAACTCCACAGCAAAAGATAAAAGAAGTTGCAGAGACTATGGGAGAAGATTGTAGACATGGCTCAGGAGAGATGTGGGCGGTTGGTGCATCAGAGGCCAGTGAGCCAATGCAAAAGACAAAGGCACAGGAGAACGGAACACCCTGGGAACCCACAAGAAGCATGTTTCCCAAAGCCATTGACTGTGACCAGCAGAGGGTCTGAATGGCACTAGTTCTTGCCAACAAAGGGTCATGAGGCCTGGAGATTTCAGATCAGCAGCATGGGCAGACATAGATTTGAGAGAACACTGTGTTTCTCCTGCAGAAGACACCAACAAACAATCAGGTGCAGACAGCCTGGAAACCATGATCAGAGACAATATCAGGAGACACAGTGGGAAGATTTTGGGTTCTGGCAGTGCATCCGTGAGAGACAGTGTCCATGGCAGTGTTCAATGGGGACATAAAAAAAACTTTATGCTCTCGTACCAGCAGCATCAAGAAGGAGTTACTGGCCAAAGACAAGATGGTGAGGATATTAGCTGCCTAACCTGCAAATACCAAAATCCCAACCGTAGAACACTTGGGGAAATGCCTTCCTCAGTCCAGGTTGCTCTGTTCCAGGAGAGCACACTCTCCCATAGGGGACTAGAAGAAAGCCCTGCCCACATGCGCTCTCCTGACCAAAGCATGCTGCAGCCCTTTGTGCTGTTGAGTTGGTGGAACGTTTCTTCTCACAGGCACAGCAGAGTCCACCAAGCTAAACCTCAGCATATTCAGCCCAGACCCCCCAAAACACCAAATGGCAGGCAAAGAGAGCCTCTGTAGATGACTGGCCTCAAGGACAGGGACAGCCATAACACAAGAACAAAGGACATGCATGCCACACATACACCCGAGACTCCCTCAAAGGCAAGCAATTGGGTACTCCATGATCTCTTATTTCTAAGGAAATTACCCTCAGACTAGAAAACTGAATGGGCTTTTCCAATACAGAGAAGAAGAGACCTGGATCCAATGCAAAGACAGAAGAATCAATTGATGCTGAGGAAAAAGAACAGGAAATGATCATGGCCAGACAATTGGTGTGAAATCTCTACATATAACGTGGCCAATAGAGGATATAAAGCAGCTTCCAGGATACTCCCTGTATATCAGAAAACACATAAGATATCAGGGAGTCTCAAATCACAGAGATAAACTGATAAAAATAAAATACTGTAAAATAAAGAGTTCCTGATGAAAAGACTGGTAGCAGACTAGATGTTAAGCCCAGGTAGCTGGCAGAAGCAGAGGATCCAATGAGTGACTTGGAAGAAAAATACTAGAAAATAAGGAAGCAAATCCAAAGGGAGAAGGAAGAATTATGGAACATGACAAAGAACTTAGGGAAGTCATTGACTCCAAGGAATGGAAAGAGGTGTCTATTGTAAGAGTACTAGGAGTGAAAGAAAAAAAGAGGCCTGAACATGTTTTTGAGAAATCAGAATTGAAAATGTCTTTCATCTGGGACTGGAAACAGAGATCCAGATTCAGAGGCACAGACGACTTCCATCACTATCCACAGAAGCAGAACACCAGAAGACATAGTGTCATTCCCCTTGCAGAAGCTAATAATGGAGGCATTACCTTTTTTCAAATATAGGTGGAAGAGTAGTTTGTCCATAGTCAAGTCACTGACTTCAAGAGGACAAGCTAGACCAACTCTCGAAGCAGGTAGTATAGCTTAATCAACACCAGTCCAAGCCAAAATCCATATCACCTGCATTTTGAACAGTGACAGAGCAGCAGTTATTGTCTAGAAATAGCAGATATTCAGAAGTCAAAGGTTGTGTCCTGGGGTGTGTCCATCAGTTCAGAGGGGGCCTTCAGTTCAACTCATGATCACAGGGTTATGGCATCAACTCTGGTCTCAGGTTCCCTGCTCAGGGTCAAGTCAGCTTCTCCCTCTCCAGCTACAACCCCCGATTGTGATCTCTCTGTCTCTCTGTCAAATATGTGCATGTGCATCATTTGACAAAATACCAAAAACAAAATCAGTGTACAAGGATTGACTGTGGCCAGAGGATGTTTTATTTAATTTGGACCGAGGTCCCTATGGAAGGCATCAAGGTACAAAGCACCTCCCATCATCCTAAAATGTCAGACCTTCACTCTGAGCTCCCTTGTTCATTCTCCTGTTCTTTGTCTTCCTGTATTTCCTCACCAACCTGTAGTATCTGCTGTCTGTCCCACTGTAATGGCCCCTTGTTGACCAATTGTTCATCCTCTCCTGGATCCATTAGAACCTGCCCATCTTTTGCAAGAGACACTGTTTTCTTATCGCATGAAACCATTCGGGGGGGATGGTCATGAGACCATTAAGGCAGGCTTGTGCTGCCACAACTCCTTGCAGTTCCCCAGAGGGTAGTTGCTCCACCCTGTGAGAGTGCTCAAGGTTCTTCCACATTCGAATCCTCTTCACTGAATCCTTTTGGACATACAAGCTGTCATCCTGAAATGGGCATAAAGTCTTTCAGATTTTTACCGAGTCATAAAGTCTTTCCAATGGCTTGACTTGGGCTATGGATCTTTCCCAACATGCTCCATGCTTGCTCCTGTGAACTCCAAGTACATGAGTCCGTCCTGGACTTAAGGGTCTAGGATGTAGTGTCTGCCTTTGGTGCATGGTCATTTTTGGAGATTGGGAGGCCATTTTGGCATGATTTCTGGAGACTCTAGAGGTACTCGTGTCCTCGCTGTTGAAGACTCCAGATATGTCTTTGGCACAGTTGCGGGTGTTTCCTTTGAGCTTTCCTTGGGTGGCCCTTTTCCTGGTCAGAAGCACCCAGAATGGTTGGGAGGACCATACACATGTGTAGGGCATGGATTTCCTCCCCTGAGTCTTGTTTGGGACCTGATTATTTCTTGACCTTTCGTGGCTAATATGGAATTGTGGATTCTTGCCTTTCTCCGGAGTCCAGAGGGCTGGTGCTGATAGTCACAACTAAAGACTATGAATTTGGCCATGGAGAAGGTGACACCGGCTCACTTCACAAACTGCCTTGGTGAGATACCCAGGCGGCTCCAGCAGTTTGCGAGGGCTTGGGATCCTCTTGGCCCACCCATGACTATTCCAGCCAAGTGTAGTGATTTTAAGGACCTATTTTATATTTCTATTTTAGCCAGAGGCTTCCATTGAATTTAAACAATAACTTTGCTGCTTAACCCTTAAACTGCCCCTGCTCCCCTTCCCCCAAGGGACTTAAAAACAAGTCCCAGAAACCAGCTCCAAGTGTGAAGGCTGTACCCACCTCAAGTCTAACCCTGACATAAGTACTGCCATCTTGGCAAAGCAAAAGCCAGCACCTTGCACTGTAAGAGTGGGTCAGTACAAGAATGGCAATGCTCAAGTCCTAGAGGCCATTTTACTGAGCTTCCCTCACCAGCCAACAGGGCACACCTAACTTGAAATAAGAGAAAGTAGCTAAAACTTAAGAAATGACTTAATCATATACCACCAGGGCGGGTTGGCGATGGCGCCACAAGGACAAAATGTTAAAGAAAAACTAATAGTTAACTTGCAGAGATTACAATCTTGCAAGATTGGAATCTCCCTTGGTTTTCAAATGTCCTGGTGATTTACAACAAATAGGTCATCTCTTCAATGGCTCAGTTTTGAGAGACAAATGGATCATGCCTCAAGGCCAAAGGTCACCCTCCCCACCACAAAACTGTGGGAGGCTGAGGCAGAAGGAAATGCAGTTAAGGTGAAATATCTTCTAAACCTAAATCTCACGTTACCACCAGAATGGCTCCAGGGTGGCAAGAGGTTAAACAAACCTGTCACAGTGGGGCACAAGATATGTATGTAGCCATGAAGAAGTGCCTTGAAAATGCTATATAAACCCTTGGATTTGAGTGCTCAGGTTCCTTGTTGAAACCCGCTGTGCTGGGTGGATACTTGGACTTCAGCTAGCTGGAAATAAACCTCGTGTGTGACTTGCATTATCGAGAGGGTTCTCTGTCTAATTGAGGGGTGGTCAACTCCATACCCTAACATAATCAAGCGAGGGTTCATGAGGAGTGGTTGCTATGACGTCAAACATTTGTGACATCACAGAAACTGGCTTCACTGTAGCAGCCATCCCTCTCCCATGGAATTTGAGCCCTTTGGCTTTAAGGTAGGAAGCCCCAAGAAGGACAGAAAGCCTGGTGGAGAACTCAGGTTGTCTTGTGTGTTAATGTCCCACTTCCCCTTTCTAGACAAAGAGAAAAGAAAATGACGTTATGTATACCATCCCTTAGTCCAACATTTCCCCATAGAAGGCAAGGTGTTCCTATTTCCACTACAATTTTTAGAGATCTCAAGAATCAATGAAGCCTCTTGGGTATCAACAGCTTTCCATGGGGTTTGTCATCCTGTGAGTGAGAGGGCCCTTTGTCAGCGTCTTTTCCCTATGGGTCAGTGATGACGAAGGGATGGAAAGTCCCTTTTCAAAGGTTAGGGCATGGATACATTGTGCTGTCTGTATCCTCATCTCCTAGTGTTCTGAAACCCGAGTCATAAGGGTTAGGGCTCTCTTTACCTGGTTTTCCCTTAAACACATTTGCAAATTCTTCAAGGAGAGTGACATAGTACATGAGCTACTCTTAAGAAAGAGGCCTAGAAAGCACCCGCTCGGTATTCATCCATTCTGATGGAGGTATAATACTCCATAGTGTATATAGACCCATAGTGTATATAGACCACATCTTCCTTATCCATTCATCTGTTGAAGGGCATCTCGGTTCTTTCCACAGTTTGGCGACTGTTGTCAAGGCTGCTATAAACATTGGTGTAAAGATGGCCCTTCTCTTCACTACATCTGTAGTGCAATGGCAGCGTCATAAGGAAGCTCTATTTTTTAATTTCTTGAGGAATCTCCACACTTTTCTACATAGTGGCTGCACCAACTAGCATTCCCACCAACAGTGTAAGAGGGTTCCCCTTTCTCCACAACCTCTCCCGCACATGTTGTTTCTTGTCTTGCTAATTTTGGCCATTCTAACTGGTGTAAGGTGGTATCTCAATATAGTTTTCATCTGAATCTCCCTGATGGCTCGTGATGATGAACATTTTTTCATGTGTCTGATAGCCATTTGTATGTCTTCATTGAAGTGTCTGTTCATATCTTCTGCCCATTTTTTATATGATTGTCTGTTTTGTATGTGTTGAGTGTGAGTTCTTTATAGATCCTGGATATCAACCTTTTGTCTGTACTGTCATTTGCAAATACCTTCTCCCATTCCGTGGGTTGCCCCTTTGTTTTATTGACAGTTTCCTTTGCTGCACAGAAGCTTTTGTTCTTGATGAAGTCCCAAAAGTTCATGTTTGCTTTTGTTTCCTTTGCCTTTGGAGACATACCTTGAAAGAAGTTGCTGTGGCTGATATCAAAGAGGTTACTGCCTATGTTCTCCTCTAGGATTCTGATGGATTCCTGTCTCACGTTGAGGTATTTATTCATTTTGAGTTAATCTTTGTGTAGTGTGTAAGACAATTATTGAGTTTCATTCTTCTACATATAGCTTCCCAGTTTTCTCAGCACCATTTATTGAAGATACTGTCTTTTTTCCACTATATATTTTTTCCTATTTGGCAGAAGATTTTTTAACCATAGAGTTGAGGGTCCATATCTCGGCTCTCTACTCTGTTCCACAGGTATATGTGTGTTTTTTTATGCAAGGATCATGCTGTATTGGTGACCACAGTTTTATAGTAAATCTTGACATTAGGTAACGCGATGTCACCAGTTTTATGTTTGCTTTTCAAGATTTCCTTAGATATTTGAGTTCTCTTCTGATTCCATCCAGATTTTTGGATTATTTGCTCCAGCACTTTGAAGAATACTGGAGGAATTTTGATTGGAATGGCATTAAAAAGATATATTGCTCTAAGCAGTATCGACATTTTCACAATGTTTATTCTTCTGATCCAAGAGCATTGAATGGTCTTCCATGTTTTTGTGTCTTCTTCAATTTCTTTCATGAGTGGTTTGTAGTTCCCCGAGTACAATTTCTTTGCCTCTTTGGTTTTTCTGTATTTTGTATGAGTTCTACTAGTTTGGGGGTGGTCTTTTGAGTTTTCCATATAAAGAATCATGTCATCTGTATATAGAGAGAGTTTGACTTTTTCATTGCCAATTTGGATATTATTTATTTCCCTTTGTTGTCTGCTGTTGCTAGGACTTCTAATACTATGTTGAACAAGAGTGGTGAGCGTAGGCATCCTTGTCATGTTCCTTCAGTGGGAAGGCTGCAATCTTTTTCCCATTGGGGATGATATTTGCTGTGGGTCTTTCATTGGTAGATTTGATGAAGCTCAGGAATGTTCCCTCTATCCCTATACTTTGAAGTGTTTTAAAAAGGAATGAATGCTGGATTTTGTCAAATGCTTTCTCTGCATCAGTTGAAAAGACCATATGGTTCTTCTCTCTTCTCTTATTGATTTGTTCTATCACATTGATTGATTTGCAAATGTTGAACCACCCTTGTAGCCCAGAGATGAATACCAGCTAATCATGGTGGATAAACTTTTTAATGTGTTATTAGATAATGTTTGCTAGGATCTTTTAGAGAATTCTAACATCCATATTTATCAGTGATATTGGTCTGAAATTCTCTTTTTTGTAAGATATTTTCCTGGTTTGTGTACCAAGGTAAAGTTGGCCTCTGAGGTAGAACTCCTCAGAGTCTGGAAGTTTTCCTTCTGCTTCAATTTTTTGAAACAGTTTCTGGAGAATAGGTGTTATTTCTTCTTTGAAAGTTTGGTAGAATTCCCCAGGGAATTCATCAGGTCCTGGGCTCTTGGTTTTGGGAAGCTTCTGATCACTGCTTCAATCTCATTACTAGATATCGGTCTACTCAAATTGTCAATTTCATCCTGGTTCAATTTGGGACATTTATAGTTTTCTAGGAATGCATCCATTTCATCTAGGTGCTTAGCTTATTGGCATATAACTGTTGATGATAACTTCTATTATTGTTTCTACTTCCTTGGTGTTAGTTGTAATCTCTCCCTTTTCATTCATTTTTTATGAATTTGGACTTTCTTTTCTTTTGGATTAGTGTGGCCAATAGTTTATTGATCTTATAGATTATTTTAAAAAATAGCTTCTAGTTTCATTGTTACATTCTACCTTATCACTGGTTTTTACCTCATTGATCTGTGCTCTAATCCTGATTATTCCCCTCTTATGTGTGAAGTTGGTTTGATTTGTTGTTGATTTTCCAGTACCTTAAGGTGTAGAGACAGCTGGTATATTCTGGATTTTTTCATTTTTATTAAAAGAGTTTGGATGGCTATGTATTTTCCCCTTAGGGCAGCCTTTGATGTATCCAGAAGTTTTGGACGGAAGGGTCTTCATTCTAATTGATTTCTATGAATTCTTTCAGTTATTCATTGATCTCCTGGTTGATCCAAGCATTCTTAAGAATGGTGGTTTCTAGCTTCCATGTGTTTGAGTTCCTTCTGAACTTTTCCTTGTGATTGAGCTCCAGTTTCTAAGCATTGTGATCTGAGAACATACAGGGAATATTCTCAATCTTTTAGTATTGGTTGAGTCCTGATTTGAGACCCAGTTTGTGGTATATTCCTTGAGAAGATTCTATGTGCACTTGAGAAGAATGAGTGTTCTGTTGTATTAGTGTAGAATATTCTGTATATATTTATGAGGTTCATCTGGTCCAATGTGTCATTCAATGATCTTGATTCTTTATTGAATTTCTGCTTTGATGATCTGTCTATTTCTGGGAGAAGCATGTTAAGATATCCTACTATTAATGTATTCATATCAATATGACTCTTTATCTTGATTACAATTTTATTATGTATTTGGATGCTCCCATATTGGGGGCATGGATATTTACAATTGTTAGATCGTTTGGTGGATAGTCCCTTTAAGAATTATTTAGTGTGTTTCTGTGTCTCCGGCTATAGTCTTTAGTTTAAGATCTAATTTATCTGATATGAGCATCGCTACCTCGGCCTCCTTTTGAGGCCCATTGGAATGAAAGATGCTTCCCCATCCTTTCACTTTCAGTCTGCATGTATCTTTAGGTTCAAAATGGGTCTCTCATAGACATCATATGATGGGTTCTGTCATTTTATCTGATCTGCAACCCTGTGTTGTTTTAAGAGCACATTTAGATCATTCACAATGAGAGTGATTATTGATAGATATGTTTTTATTGACATTGTGTTACCTTTGAAGTCTTTATCTGTAGATTGTCTCTATATTTCTGTTCTATGCTATTCTTAGGATATTTTCCTCTTTTATAGAACCCCCTTTAATATTTCCTGCAGTGTTGGATTGGTGGTTGCATAGCCTTTTAAGCCTTGCCAGTCTTGGAAACCCTTTATCTTTCTATCCATGTTCAATGTCAGTCTTGCTGGGTAAAGTATTCTTGGCTGAAAGTTCTTTTCATTTAGTGCCTGAATATATCTTGCCATCCTTTTCTGTCTTGCCAGTTCTCTGTTGACAGGACTGATGTGGTCCTGATGGGCTTTCCTCTGTATGTAAGGAGCCTCTATATCATAGCAGCTTTCAAAATATTCTATCTACACTTATGATTACTCAATTTTACACTCAGGTGCCTTAATTTTTTTTTTTTTGAATATATAATCTTGGTGGGAGACCGTTATATCTCTACTACATGAATGTTGGATCCAATCACGAGATTGGGAAAATTTTCATGAAGAACTTGTTCCACTATATCTTCTAGACTTCTTTCTCCTCCACTTTAGAGATTCATATAATTCTGACGTTGGAAACTTTCATGGAATCATTTATTATTCTGATTGTGTTGTCATGACTTCTAAGCTTTGTTTTTCCTGGCTTCCTCCTCATTCTTTCTATTTGTCATCCAGATCACTAGTCTAACTTCTTTTGCAGTTACCCTAGGGTTTAGAGATTTTAGGTTAGTTTGGAACTCATTGAGAGCATTGTAGACTTCATACGTGGTGGCTTTCAGTTCTGCCCTAACATTGTGCACATCATCCCTGGTGGCTTTCAGTTCTGCCCTATTCAATTCCGTTTAGTCATCCATGGCTATCTGCAAACTAGCTATTGCCTGGATAATTGTGAGCCTGAATTCTCTTTCCAACATATTGCCTATGTTGATAGCCAATAGCTCTGTTGAAAAAGACCCATCCTCTGTACTTTTCTTCTGTTGCACATTCCTCCTCCTAGTCATTTTGTTGAGAGATAACTGAACGGATATACCTGGATGTATCAGATGTGGTGCAGTCAAGGTGCACCCTGGAATGCTTCTGAGTGATGCGAACTTACCATTGAAACAAGTGAAAAAAAAAAAGTAAAAAGAGAGAGAGAGAGAGGAAAAAATTGAAGATAACAGATAATAGATATATAGATTATATATAATATATGTACTACATGTATCATATGTACTATAGTCTATTGTATATCTATATATGTATATATATATATATACTAGTGATATATATATATCACTACTATAGATACATATATACATATATATCTCTATATAGAGATATATATGTCTCTATATAGACATAAATATATATCTCTATATAGAGATATATATCATATATAGAGATATACATATATATATATATATATATATATATATATGCACCCTGGAATGCTTCTGAGTGATGCGAACTTACCATTGAAACAAGTGAAAAAAAAAAGTAAAAAGAGAGAGAGAGAGAGAGGAAAAAATTGAAGATAACAGATAATAGATATATAGATTATATATAGAGAGATATATATACATATATATATATATATACATATATACATATATATATCTCTCTATATGTATATATATGTGTATATATGTGTATCTATATATGTATATATGTATCTATATATGCAGCAGATTTTGTGCCGCGGTCCCAGGGAATGCAAAATCTTCTGCTTGTACCCAGAACCATGAAAACAGCGTCTCTCTGGGCAGCTCCAGACTGCCAAGAGGTTCCAATCAGCGATCCCACACTGAGATTTTCATGCTGACCCGTGCTAGGAGTGCCTGGTCATTCTCTGTCTAAAAGTTCTGGGCTTGCAAGCACTGCCCTCAGGGGATGGTGTGGGCTGCACATGTCTCAGGCTCTGATAGCAGAGCACGGGTCCAAGAGCATGTGCCTGGGCCTTTGCACACCTTCCTCATGGGAGTGTGTGGGGTGCATATGCGTCTCATGGTATGATAGTATGGTGTGGGTCTAAGAGCAATGCACTGAGTCTTCACACACCTCTCTAAGGGGAGGGTGAGGGGTGCATGCATCTCATGCACTCTGATCACCCATGAAATCAGCCTGAGGTCATAATTATACATATCTGCTCTATTGCTATATTGCTAATAGAGCAAGTCTTGTTGATCTGCTGTCTGGCGATGCTCCAAGCCTCTAACAGGTACTGGACCCCATGTGATCATGGGCACGCTGGTGGCTCAGGGACCAAGACCTGGTTTCCCCAACACACTGTCTTTGGCTCAGCGCCAGGGGAGGCTGTAGTGGGTCTGGGGACTTAAGAACCTGTCCTTAGTCTCCCTGATTCACACAATTTATTCCCAGTATCCTTTGTTCTTCTTGAGTGCTTTCAACCAGAGTCTAAGATAATGGTGATCCCGAGACACAGGGCACACTTGTATTGGGGTGTTACTTTCCAACTGGTCGCCTTGGGTGGGTCCCTTCCACTTTTGTTTATTTCAATATCAATCCAATGTTCTCACTCCACTTTTTCTGCCCACTATGTCTTCTGCCCTGGTAGAGATCCAGATATGTATAATTCTGATCTCAGGCTGATTTCATGGGTGATCAGAGTTCTTTGGTAGGAAATCAACTCACTTTGGGGTACAGGTTGAAATGGCGCCTCCTCCTACTTCCCGTCATCTTGTCTCATCTCACATAACACTTAGAGTAAAATTTTAAGATATTGGAAGTCGGCATTTTATGGATAGCAAATCACTTTCATATGCCTTGAAAACTCACATTCCAGTACTTTCATCCACATTTCCTGCAAGGAATGTCCTATTTAGTCCTCTTTTATAAACACGTATTCCCACCAACCTGCCTACAAAGAAAGAGAAAATTTTATGTGTCTGGTTTGAGCTCTATTGTTTGTCTGTTTTCCCCTGATTCTTCACATATTTCTTTACTACCACGAGAGAGTGAAATTATACGTTATTTTTCTTTCTGAGACTCAGGGATGTGACATAGAAAAATGCTTTCCACAACTTTGCCAGAGGAGGCAAGTGGCAAAAATTCATTCTTCCTTATGGCTGGGTAAGAGTCTGTCCTTTGGAGGACAGTGAGATGTTAGTAGTGTTTGGGAACTCCAGGATCATGGTCAGCCATGAACACAACTGGAAGATGACTACCTCAATTGCGACTTGGTTGAAATTGACATGAAGACTACAAATCAAACTCCACATCAAAAGAGAAAAGAAGTCACAGAGACTATGGGAGAAGATTGGAGACATGGCTTAGGGAGAAGTGGGTGGTGTTGCTTCAGAGGGCAGTGAGCCAATGCAAAAGACAAATTCACAGGAGATAGGAGAACACTGGGAAACCAAAGAGAGCATGATTCCAAATGCCACTTGCTGTAACAAGCAGAGGATCTGAATGGTACGAGTTCTTGCCAACATTGGGTCATGAGTCCAGAGTTTTTAGATCATCAGCCTTTGCAGATACAGACTTGAAAGAAAACAGTTTCTCCTGGAAAACTTAGGAAACAGTGAGTCCTCTTGGGTATTATCAGCTCTCCTTGAGATTTTTCAGCCTGTGGGTGAGAGAGTCCTTTCTCAGCGTCTTTTCCTAATGGGTCAGGGAAGACTAAGGGATGGAAAGTCCCTTTTCAATTATTTTCCTGGTCAACACTTCTAGACATTTAAAAAGGCATGTCGTTTCTTCTTATTGATTCCAGAAATGGAGGACGCAGTTAGACTCTAATTTACAAGCATAAAGACCCAATTCACATAAGGACATTATAGGAAACAAATTCCATGCCATTTTAATAAGTATAGATAATAAAATATAATTATTTCCTTTTCTCTGCCTGTCGAATCTGTTTTGAAAGGGCCAGGTTTTTGTTGTTACTGTTGTTTTTTCTTTGTTTTTTAGAATTCTTGAATTATTTTATTGTATCTCCAAAACTAATATAACACTATATATCAACTATATTTAAATACAAACAACAAAAAGAAAATGGGAAGTTATAAATAATTTCTGGTACACAGTAATTCTTCTTCTTCTTCTTCTTCTTCTTCTTCTTTTTTTTTACTTAAGTTACCAGCTTATTGTCTACTTTCTCTTCTTTTTAATTTCTTTTCAGTGTAACAGTATTCATTGCTTTTGCCCCACACCCAGTGATCCATGTAACCTGTGCCCTCTATAATACCCACCAGCTGGTTTTCCCAACCTCCCACCCAACTCGTTCATTGAAAACCCTCAGATTGTTTTTTAGAGTCCATAGTCTCTCATTGTTCACCTTCCCTTCCTATTTACCTCAACTCGCTTCTCCCCTCCAACTCCCATTGTCCTCCATGTTGTGGTGCTCCACAAATAAGTGAAACCATATATAATTGTCTCTCTCTCCTTAACTTGTTTCATCAACATAATATTTTCCAGTCCCGTCCATTTTGTTACAAATGTTGGGTATTTGTCCTTTCTGATGGAGGCATAATACACCATATAGTATATGGACCACATCTTCCTTATCCATTCGTCCATTGAAGGATATATTGCTTATTTCCACAGTTTAGTGACCATGGCCATTGTTGCTATAAACATTGGGGTACAGATGGCCCTTATTTTCACAACATCTGTATCTTTGGGGTAAATACCCAGTAGTGCAGTTGCAGGATCATAGGGAAGTTCTATTTTTAATTTCTTGATGAATCTCCACACTGTTCTCCAAAGAGGCTGCACCAACTTGCATTCCCACCAACAGTGTAAGAGGGTTCCCCTTTCTCCACATCCCCTCCAACACATGCTGTTTCCTGTCTTGCTAATTTTGGCCATTCTAACTGGTATAAGTTATTATCTCAATGTGGTTTTCATTTTAAACTCCCTCGTGGCTCGTGATGATGAACATTTCTTCATGTGTCTGATAGCCATTTGTAGGTCTTCATTATAGAAATATTTGTTCATATTACCTGTCCATTTTTTTATATGATTGTCTGTTTTGTATGTGTTGAGTTTGGGAGTTCTTTATAGATTCTGGATATCAACCTTTTGTCTCTACTGTAATTTGCAAATATTTTCTCCCATTTCCTGGGTTGCCTCTCTGTTTCCTTTGCTGTGCAGAAACTTATAATCTTGAAGAAGTCCCAAAAGTTTATGTTAGTTTTTGTTTCCTATGCATTTGGCGCCATATCTTGAAAGAAGTTGCTGTGGCTGATATCGAAGAATTTACTGCCAATGTTCTCCTCTAGGACTCTAATGGATTCCTGTTTCACATTGAGGTCATTTATCCATTTTTAGTTTATCTTACTATAGGGGGTAAGAGAATGGTCGATTTTCATTCTTCTACATATAGCTGTGCAGTGTTCCCAGCACAATTTATTGAAGAGACTCTCTTTTTTCCACTATATATTTTTTTGCTGTTTTGTCAAAGACTATTTGCCCATTAAGTTGAGGGTCTATATCCAGGCTCTCTACTCTGTTCCACTGGTGTATGTGCTAGTTTTTAAGCCAGGACCATTCTGTCTTGGTGATCACAGCTTTATAGTATATCTTGAGATCAAGTAACACAATGCCCCCAGTTTTATGTTTGTTTTTTAACCTTTCCTTAGCAATTCGGGGTCTCTTCTAATTCCATATAAATTTTAGGATTATTTGCTCCAGCTCTTTGAAGAATACCGGTGGAATTTTTATGGGAATGGCATTAAAAGGATAGGTTGCTCTAGGCAATATAGACATTTTAACACATTTATTCTTCTGATCCAGGAGCATAGAATGGTCTTCCATTTTTTTGTGTGTATGTGTCTGTCTTCTTCAATTTCTTTCATGAGTGTTCTGTAGTTCCTCAAGTACAGTTACTTTACCTTTTTGGTTAGGTTTATTCCCAGGTATCTTATAGTTCTTGGTGCTATAGTAAATAAAATTTATTCTCTAATTTCCATTTCTGATTTTCATTCTTAGTGTATAAGAAAGCCACTGATTTCTGTACATTGACTTTGTATCCTGCCACTTTGCTGAATTGCTGTATGAGTTATAGTAGCTTGGGGATGGACTCTTTGGGGTTTTCCATAAAAAGAATCATGTCTTCTGCGAAGAGAGATAATTTGACTTCTTCATTGTCAATTTAGATACCTTTTATTTCTCTTTGTCTGATATCAGAAGATAAACAAAAGGAGGAAAGGGTCACCAGAGTCGACTGATTGGAAAGTAATACCCCAGTACGAGAATGCCCTGTTTCTGGGGATCACAATTAAGTTGGTCTCTCGTTGAAAGCACTCAAAAAGAGCAAATGATCACGGGGGTAAATTGTGGATATGGGGCTAGGGACAGAGGTTTATGTCCCCAGACCCTGTTTAGCCTCCCCTGGCACTGAGCTAGAGAGAGTGTGGCAGATTAACCAGCTCTTGGTCCCTGTGCCACCAGTGCAGCTGAGACGTGTTGGGTCAGCTCTTGTGAGGGGTGGGAGCCTTGCTATACAGCAGATTGCTGAGCCTTGCTAACAGAGCCTGAGACGTGCACACTCCTTACCCTCGCCTGAGAGGTGCACAAAGGCCCAGGCTGGTGCTCTTAGACCCTCGACATACTGTCATTGCCTGAGACATGCCAGTGACCCACACCTTCCTCTGAGAGAGGTGCCCACAAGTGCTGTGCTCTTAGACCCAGAAAGCCCGGACACTCCAAGCCCAGGCCAGTGGGAAAATCTCAGTATGCAATCACTGCTTGGAAACATTCTGGCAGTCTGGAGCTGCCAGGACAGCCACCGCTGTTTTAGTTTATGGTAGAAGCAGAAGATCCTGAATCCCCTGGGACTGCATCTCAATACCTGCTCTGCCAGTGGCCAAGGGTGAATTTATATGTGCCCTACAGCTCCTACAGAGGAGCAGACTGAGGCTTCTCTCTGACAGGGAGGTCAGTGAGCCATTTGCTTTCCTCTAAACCTCCAAAAACCATCAAAAGCGGTCAAAGCAAAAGAGAAAAAGTGAACAAACATAGAAACCTCCAAAGAACAAAAACCTGAAAAAACCGGTTTCCTCAGAGCTCACTCCCTGACAGGGGCGGGAGGACTTAACTCAGGGAACATCATTGACAGAAAACCCACGTGTCAGGCCCCTCCCTCAGAAATACAACAAATAAAGGAAAAAAAAAGGGTACAAGAGAACAACCACCACTATTTCACAGATACATTTATTTTTAAGTCGTTAACAATATTCTGGACCATTTTTTATATAAATGATTTTTGAAAGATTTTATTTATTTATTTGACAGACAGGGATCACAGGTAGGCAGAGAGAGAGGAGGAAGCAGGATCCCCGCTGAGCAGAGAGCCCGAGGCGGGGCTCGATCCCAGGACTCTGGGATCATGACCTGAGCCTAAGGCAGAGGCTTTAACCCACTGAGCCACCCAGGGGCCCCTATATAGATAATGTTTAACCTATTTACAATCACAGTGAGATATCCATTAAATCTAATTATATAATTACCATTACATATAGATATCCATTACATCTAATTCTAATCTGAACTTTTTGATATCTACACTGTGTTTTCTTTGAATTTCTTTTTTTAATGTTTTTAAATTTTAGTTCAGTTTTGTCCAGTTTATTGCTTTTTAATTTTTATTTTCTAATATTCATATAGAGTTCAACGTCAAGGCAATCCCCTTTCCCCAATCAATGCTACCCGTAAGGGTAAACCTAATTTTAATCCTTCTTTATTTTAGCTAAGTTGAGTTTTTTAACAAAGATATCAAGATACATCCACGAAGAATCAACATAACCTTCCTCGCCCACACTGAGAATTTATAACCACTCACCCATCTTTTTTCTCCACCAGTATTTCTATGTTTTCGTGTTTGTCCTAATAATATATATATATATATTATTCTTGGGTTTCTTTTTGACCAGGTTCTTCCTTTATTTGCTTATACTTTTATCAGCTTTTTTTTTTTTGTCTGTTTTTGTTTGGAATCTTTCCTTGGAGCCCATTTACCTTTCCTTTTTTTCCTGTCTGTCTGTCTCTCTCTCTGTCTCTCTCTATTTTTCTTTCTCTTTTCTTTTTTCTCAGGTTTGGTTGGGGAATACTATTGCTCAAAAGCAATAGCAAAGGGAGTACCTTGACTACACCATGGTTGATACATGCAGTTACATCCGTTCAGCCATCTCTCACCAAAATGACTAGAAGGAGGAATGTCCAACAGAAGAAAAATACAGAGGATGGGTCTTCTGCAACAGACCTAAGGGATATCAACATATTAAACATGTCAGAAAGAGTATTCAGGCTCACAATTATCCAGACATTAGCTAGGTTGGAGAAAGCCATGGATGACCAAGCAGAATTGAGTAGGGCAGAACTAACACCACCAGGGATGATGTTCACAATGTTCTCAGTGAGTCCCAGTCTAATCTAAATTCTCTAAAAGCTAGGGTAACTGCAAAAGAAGATATAATTAGTGGTCTAAGGACAAAAAGACAGAGAGAAAGGGTCAGGAGGAAGCCTGGGGCGGGCTTAGAAGCTAGGAAAACAGAATCAGGGGGAAAAAATGATGCCATGAAACTTTCCAACGTCAAAATTATTGGAATCCCTGAAGGGGAGGATACAGAAAAAAAAATGTCTAGAAGATATAGTGGAACAAGCTCTTCATGAAAATTTTATCAATCTCGTGAATGGAACCAGCTTTCATGTACTAAAGGCAGAATGGTCTCCCCCCAAGATTATAGATTTCAAAAAAAAAAAAAAATGACGGCACCTTATAGTAATATTGAGAAATCACAAGTGTAGATACAATCTCTTGAAAGCTGGTGGGACAAAGGGGCTTCTTATGTACAGAGGAAAGCCCACCAGACTTATGTCACACCTGTCCACAGAGACCTCTCAATCAGAAAGGGCTGGCAACATATATTCAGGGCACTAAATGAGGAGAGCAGGCAGCCAAGAATACTTTATCCAGCAATATTGACATTCAAAATGGATGGAGACATAAAGAGTTTCCAAGACTGGCAAGTCTTAAAATACTATGCAACCAACAAGCTGACATTACAGGAAATATTAAGGGGTTTCTATAAAACAGTAAACGTCCTAAGAATGACATTGAACAGAAATATAGAGACAATCTACAGAAAGAAATACTTCAACGGTAACACAATGTCAATAAAAACGTATCCATAAATAATCACTCTCAATGTTAATGGCCTAAATGCACCCATAAAGTGGCACAGGGTTGCAGATTGGATAAAACGACAGGACCCATCCATATGGTGTCTACCGAAAGATACACCCAGAATCGAAAGATACACCCAGACTGAAAGTGAAGGGATAGAGAAGCATCTTTCATGCCAATGGGCCTCAAAACAAGGCTGGGGTAGTATTTCTCCTATCAGTTAAATTAGATTTTAAACTAAATACTGTAGTCAGATATAAAGAAGGACACCACATAATTTTTAAAGGGACTACCCACCAAGAGGATCTAACAATTGAAAATATCTATGCCCCCAATATGGGAGCAACCAATTACATAATAAAACTGTTAGTAAAGATAAAGTGTCATATTGATATGGATAGATTAAGAGCAGGGGATTGTAACACGCCTCTCTCATAGACATATCATCCAAGCAGAAAATCCATAAAAAAACAAAAGCATTGAATGACAATTGGACCAGATAGACCTCATAAATATATACAGGACTTTCCTCCTTAAAACAATATAACACTCATTCTTCTCAAATGCACATGGAAACTTCTCAAGAATAGACCACATACTGGGCTACAAATCAGCACTCAACAGACTCAAAAACACTGAGATTATTCCCTGCATATTCTCAGCTCACAATACTTTGGAACTGGAGCTCAATCACAAGGAAATTTCCTAAGGCACTCAAACACCTGGAAGCTAAAGAGGTCCTTGCTTAAGAATGCTTGGATCACCACACACAAAAATAGATTCCGATGGATGAATGACCTCAATGTGAGATAGGATTCCATCAAAATCCTTGAGGAGAGAACAGAGGCAGCAACCTCTTTGACCTCAACCACAACAACATCTTCCTAGGAACATTACCAATGACAACAGAAGCAAGGGGAAAAAAAGTGAACAATTGCGATTTCATCAACATCAAAAGCTTTTGCACAGCAAAGGAAAGAGTGAACAAAACCAAAAGACATCTGACAGAATGGGAGAAGATATTGCAACTGACATATCAGATAAAGGGCCGGTTTCCAATATCTATAAAAATCTTGGCAAACTCAACACCCAAAGAACAAATAATCCAATCAAGAAATGGGCGGAGGAAATGAACAGACATTTCTGCAAAGAAGACATCCAGATGGCCAAAAGACACATGAAAAAAAAAATACTCCACATCACTCAGCATCAGGGAAATACAAATCAAAACGACAATGAGATATCACCTCACACCAGTCAGAATGGCTAAAATTAACAAGTCAATAAATGACAGATGATGCAAGGATGTGGAGATAAGTGAACACTCCTGCACTGTGGGTGGGAATGTAAGCTTGTTCAAACACTCTGGAAAACTTTGTGGAGGTTCCTCAGAAAAATGAAAATAGAGCTACCCTATGACACAGCGATTGCACTACTGAGTGAGACTGTAGTTAGAGATACGGAAGGATACTTCATAATTCTTAAAGGGACTATCCACCAAGATGATCTAACAATTGTAAATATCTATGTCCCCAATATGGGAGCAGCCAATTACAAAAGAAAATTGTTAATCAAGATAAAGGGCAATATTGATATGAATACACTAATCATTAGAGATCTTAACACACCTCTCTCAGAAATAGACAGATCATCGAAGCAGAAAATGTATAAAGAAACAAGAGAATTGAATGACACATTGGACCAGATGGACCTCACAGATATATACAGAACATTCCACCCTGAAAAAACAGAATACTCATTCTTCTCATGTGCACATGGAACTTTCTCCAGAATAGACCACATACTGGATCACAAATCAGGACTCAACCGATTCCAAAAGACTGAGATTTTTCCCTGCACATTATCAGATCACAATGCTTTGAAACTGGAGCTAAATCACAAGGAAAGTTCCAAAGGAACTTAAACACCTGGAAGCTAAAGACAGCCCTGCTTAAAAATGCTTGGATCAACCAGGATATCAAGGGAGAACTGAAACAATTCATGGAAACCAAAGACAATGAAGACACTTCGATCTAAAGCTTATGGGATACAGCAAAGGCGGTCCTAAGTGGGAAATACATAGCCATCCAAGCCTCCCTCAAAAAAAAATTGAAAAATCCAGAACACAGCAGCTGTCTCTACACCTAAAAGAACTAGAGAATCAACAACAAATCAAACCAACTCCACACATAAGAAAAAAGTAATCAAGAATAGAGCTGAGATCGATGAGGTAGAATCCAGAAATATAGTAGAACATATCAATGAAACTAGAAGCTGGTTTTTTGAAAAAATCAATAAGATCTATAAACCATTGGCAACACTAAACCAAAATAAAAGAGAGAAAGCTGAAATACATAAATTATGAATGAAAGGGAGAGATCACAACGAACACCAAGGAAGTAGAAACAATCATCAGAAAATATTATCAACAGTTATATGCCAATAAGCTACGCAACCTAGATGAAATGGATGAATTCCTGGAAAACTATAAACTCCCACTATTGAATCAGGAAGAAATTGACAACCTGAATAAATAAATATCTAGTAACGAGACTGAAATGGAAACCAAAAGCCTCCCAAAAAGCAAGAGCCCAGGACCTGATGGATTCAGTGGGGAATTCTACCAAAATCTTAAAGAAGAAATAACACCTACTCTCCTGAAGCTGTTTCAAAAATTGAAGCAGAAGGAAAACATCCTGACTATTTCTATGAAGCCAGCATTACCCTGATCACCAAATCAAGCAAAGACCCTACCAAAAAGGAGAGTTAAATACCAATATCACTGATGAATATGGATGCTAAGATTGTCGAATAGATCCTAGCAAACAGGATTCCACAACACATTAAAAAGATTATCCACCATGACCAGGTGGGATTCATCCCTGGGCTACCAGGATTGTTCAACATTCACAAATCAATCAATGTGATAGAACAAATTAATAAGAGAAGAGAGAAGAACCACATGGTCCTCTCAATTGATGCAGAAAAAGCATTTGGAAAAATCCAGCATCCTTTGCCTGATTAAAATGTGTCAAAATATAGGGACAGAGGGAACATTGCTGAACCTCATCAAATCTATCTATGAAAGACCAAATTTCATCCTCAATGGTAAAAAGCTTCCAGCCTTACCATTGAGATCAGGAACATGACAAGGATGCCCACTCTCACCACACTTGTTCAACATAATATTAGAAGTCCTATCAACAGCAATCAGACAACAAAGGGAAAGAAAAGGTATCCAAATTGGCAATGAAGAAGTCAAACTCTCTCTCTTTGCAGATGACATGATTCTTTATATGGAAATCCCAAAAGACTCCAGTCCCAAACGACTAGAAATCATACAGCAATTCAGCAATGTAGGAGGATACAAAGTCAATGTACAGAAATCAGTGGCTTTATTATACATTAAGAATGAAAATACAGAAAGGGAAATTAGAGAATCGATTACATTTGCTAAAGCACCAAGAATCATAAGATACCAGGGAATAAACCTAAACAAAGAGGTAAAGGGTCTTTAGTCGAGGAACTAGAGAACACTCATGAAAGAAATTGAAGAAGACACAAAAAGATGTAAGACCATTCCATGCTCTTGGATCAGAAAAATAAACATTGTTAAAATGTCTATACTACCTAGAGCAATCTATACTTTTAATGATATTCCGATCAAAATTCCACCAGTATTCTTCAAAGAGCTGGAGTAAATAATCCTAAAATTTGTATGGAATCAGAAGAGACCCCAAATTGCTAAGGAAATGTGGAAAAACAAGAATAAAATGGGGGCATCCATGACGTTACCTGATTTCAAGCTTTATTACAAAGCTGTGGTCACCAAGACAGATTGGTACTGGCTTATAAGCAGACACATAGACCACTAGAACAGATTATTTAGCCCAGATATGGACCATCAACCCTATGGTCAACTGATGTTCGACAAAACAGGAAAAAAAATATACAGTTCGACAAAACAGGAAAAAAGACAGTCTCTTCAATAAATGGTACTGGGAAAACTGGGCAGCTATATGTAGAAGAATGAAACTCGACCATTCTCTTACACCATACACAAAGATAAACTCAAAATGGATCAAAGATCTCAATGTGAGACAGGAATCCATCAGAATCCTGGAGAAGAGCATAGGCAGTGATCTCTTCGATATCAGCCACAGCAATGTCTTTCAGGATATGTCTCCAAAGGCAAAGGAAACAAAAGTGAAAATGAGCTATTGGGACTTCATCAAAATCAAAAGCTTCTGCACAGCCAAGAAAACAAAGAGACAACCCACGGAATGGGAGAAGATATTTGCAAATGACAGTACAGACAAAATGTTGATATCCAGAATCTATAATGAACTCCTCAAACTCAACACACACAAATCAGACAATCATATAAAAAAATGGGCAGAAGATATGGACAGACTTCACCAATAAAGACATAAAAATAGCTATGAGACACATGAAAAAATGTTCATCATGACTGGTCATGAGGGAGATCCAAATGAAAAGCACATTGAGATATCACCTTACACCAGTTAGAATGTCCAAAATTAGCACAACAGGAAACAACATGGAGAGGATCTGGAGAAAGGGGAACCCTCTTACACTGTTGGTGGGAATGCAAGTTTGTGCAGCCTCTTTGGAGAATAGTGTGGAGATTCCTCAAGAAATTAAAAATAGAACTTCCCTATGACCCTGCCATTGCACTCCTGGGTAGCTACCCCAAAGATACTGATGTCGTGAAAAGAAGGGCCATCTCTACCCCAATGTATATAGCAGCAATGACCATGGTCGCCAAACTGTGGAAAAAAAGCAAGATGCCCTTCAATGGACGAATGGATAAGGAAGATCCGGTCCGTATACACTATGGCGTATTATGCCTCCATCAGAATGGACGAATAGCCAACTTTTGTAGCAACATGGATGGGACTGGAAGAGATTATGCTGAGTGAAATAAATCGAGCAGAGAGAGTCAATTATCATACGGTTTCACTTATTTGTGGAGCATAACATATAGCATGGAACACATGGGGAGTTAGAGAGGAGAACGGAGTTGGGGTAAATTGGAAGGGGAGGTGAATCATGAGAGACTATGGACTCTGAAAAACAATCTGTGGGGTTTGAAGGAGCGGGGGTTGTTAGGTCGGGGTACCAAGTGGTGGGTATTAGAGAGGGCACGGATTGCATGGATCACTGGGTGTGGTGCAAAAATAATGAACATTGTTATGCTGAAAATTAAAAAAAATAATAACTTAAAAAAATCCGAAGGCAAGGTCCAAACCATTTTCATGGGCAACTCTTCTAGACATCTAATGAAGGCAATGTAGTTTCTTGTCATTGATTTCAGCAATGGAGGAGGCAGGTAGAACCTAATTTACAAGTATAAAGACCCAATTTTTAAAATGACATTATAGGAAACAAATTCCAAGCCATTTTAAAATATAAAGATTATAAAAATAATAATTCTTTTTTTCTCTGTCCGTCTTCATCTGGTTTTGAAAGGTCCAGATTGTTTTTCCTTTATTTTTTTGTTCTGTTGAGGAAGTCAGTCTATCATCCATCATCCGTTTTTGACAGAGCATTCACGTATGCTTTAGGTCTATATTCAACCTAATGCTCCTCCTTATATATGCCACCACTCTTCAAGACCCATGAATAAATTCCCTTATTCCCTGAATGTATCTCTTTTCTGTAACCCTGAGCTTGGTGCTCAGAGTCCTGAGTCACTCCTGGTTTGTCTCTTTCTCTGACTTCTTCCCCTTCAGTTTCCCTTCCTTTACTAAGGGCCATGGTATTCCTTCTGATGCACATATTGTGGAAAAACATATATTTCCCTTTGTCTGCTTGCCTTTTACATTTCGCATCACCCAGTCATGGTACATTCATGTCAATGCAAGAACCAGTTTTTTATCCTCCCTGATGCCTGAGGAATACTGTGTTGCCAAGATGACTGCATGTTTTTTATCCACTAGTCTTTGCAAGGGCATTGCAGCTCAATCCACAGTTCTGCTCGAGTGGTCCTTGCAGGCCAATATAGGTCATCCCTTCTGACTAAAGAGACTTGGTCAAAATGTCAATACCTGCTACCACAACAAGTAGAGTTAACTAATGATGACAACAGATGATGTCCAGGCCTCTTCTTTAGGAGTTAGCTCTGATGCAGAATGTCACTCTCCTTGAAGACTTTGCAAAGGTGTTGAAGGGAAAACCTGATAGAGAGAACACGAATCCCTTAACCTCCTGTTTCAGAACACTTGGAGATGAGGACACAGCACAATATATCCATGCCCTCACCTTTTTCCTCAAAAAAGAACTTTCCATCCCTTAGTCCTCACTGACCCATAGGGAAAAGACACTGACAAAGGACTCCCTCACCCACACGATGACAAAGCCCATGGAGAGCTGTTGATATGCAAGAGGCCTCACTGTTTCTTGAGATATCTAGGAATTGTAGTGAAATTAGGAAAACCTTGCCATCTCTGGAGAAATGTTGGCCTAAAGGATGGTATACTGAATGTCATTTTCTTTTCTCTTTGTCTAGAAAGTGGAAGAGGAACATTAACTCACAAGACAACCTCAGTTCTTGATCAGGCTCAGAGGGTTCTTTTACTGTCCTTCCTGGTACTTCCTATCTTAATCTATGGGACACAAAGGTCATGAGGGAAGGACTGCTGCCTCTGTGAAGTCACAATTCTTTGAGGTCATAGCAATTACTCCTCATCAAACCACTCCTGATCATTACACTTGGATGGAGTTGTCACAGGTGGGCCAAGAGAATCCCAAGCCCTCCCAAACTGCTGGGGCCGCCTGGGTCTCTCACCAAGGCTGTTTGCAAAACGAGTCACTGTCTCCTTCTCCATGGATGATTTTGTAGTCTTTGGTCGTGGCTGTTAGCACCAACCCTCTGGACTCTGGAAAAACGCAAGAATACACCATTCCATCTTAGCCATGGAAGGCCAGGAAAGAATCAGTCCTCAAAGCCTCAGGGGAGGAAATCTATGCCCTGCCCATGGGTATCGTCCTCCCACCCAATCAGGGAGCTTCTGACCAGGAATAGGGCTACCCAAGAAAAGCTCAAAGGGAACACACACAACCATGCCAAAGACCTGTCTGGAGTCTTCATCATCGAGGAAACGAGTACCTCTAGTGTCTCTGGAAATCATTCCAAAACAGCCACCCAATCTTCAAAACTGACTGAGCAACAAAGGCAGATTTTACACTCGAGAACCTGAGGCCAGTATAGACTTATGTACTTGGAGTCCACAGGAGCAAGCATGGAGCATGTTGGAAGAGAACCATAGCCCACGTGAAACCATCTGAAAGACTTTCATGCCCATTTCAGGATGACAACTTGTATTTCTAAAATGACACATTGAAGAGGATTCAAATGGTCAAGAACCTTGAGCATTCCTACAGGCTGGTGCAGCTTCCCTCTGGGGAACTGAATGGAGATGTGGCAGCAGAAGACTGCCTTAACCCTCTCATAACCATGTCCCAAATGGTTTCATGTGATAACCAAACAGTGCCTATTGCGGAATATGGGCATGTTGTAATGGAGCCAGCAGAGGATGAATAATGTGTCAACAAGGGGCCTTTATAGTGCGACAGACAGCGGATGCTACAGGTTGGTGAGGGGATCCAAAAAGGCAAAGAACAGGAGAATGAACAAGGGAGCTCAGAGAGAAGGCCTGGCCTTTTAGGATGGTGGGCAGTTCTCTGTACCTGGCAGCATTCCATATGGACCTAGGTCCAAATTAAATAAAACATACTCTGACCCCTGTAAATCCTTGCACACTGTTTTTTTGTTGTTGTTGTTGTTATTGTTGTTTGTTTGTTTGTTTGGGTTTTTTTTTTTTTTTGTGCAAATGATGCACATGCATAAATTTGACAAAGAGACTGAGCAGGAAACCTGAGACCAGAGTCGATACCATGACCCTGGGATCATGAGTTGAGCTTAAGACACCTTCTGAACTGATGGACACAACTTGAGACCAAATATTTGACTTCAGAATACCTCCTAGTTCTAGACAAGAACCACTGCTCTGTCATTGTTCAGAAATGTAAGGCATACGGATTTTGGCTTGGTCTGGTGTTGCTTGAGGTATCTGACCTGCTTCGAGAGCTGGTATAGCTTATCCATTTGAATTCCTTGACTTGGCTATAGACAAACTATTCTCCCACGCATATTTGGGTAAATAATAGTCCTCCATTACTAGCTTTGCAGGGGAAATGACACTATGTCATGTGCTGCTTTGATTCTGTGAATGGTGATGGGAGACCTCTGTGCCTCTGAGTATGGATTGATGATTCTGCTCCCAGATAAGGGACATTTTTCAGCTCTAATTTCTCAAAGACATGTTCGGTCCTCTTTTTTTCTCCCACTCCTAGCTCTATAACAGGCACCTCTTTCCATTCCTTGGAATCCATGTCTTCTCTAAGTTCTTTGTCATGTTCCGTCATTATTCTTTCTCTTTTGGATTTGATTCCTTAGTTTACAGTCATTTTCTTCCAGGTAACTAATTTTATCCTCTGCTTATACCAGCTTCCTGGACTTTGCATCCAGTCTGCTACCAATCTTTTCATCACGAACTCTTTATATCATTTTATTTTATTTATATAAGTTTTATCTCTGTGGTTCGAGAATCCTGATATCTTTTGTCTTTTCTGATGTCCAGGGAGTGTTCTGGTCGCTCCTTTCAGTCCTCCATCAGGCGTGTTACATGTAGAGCTTTCACTCCGATTGCCTGGCCATAATCATTTCTTGTTCTTTTCTTCAGCATCAATTGATTCTTCCCTCTTTGCATTGGATCTAGGTCTCTGTCTTTTATGTATACGAAATGCCCATTCTGTTTTCTAGCCTGAAGATAATTTTATTAAGAAAAAGATATCATGGAGTGTTCCAGGCCTGGTCCTTGAGGGAGTCTCAGTGTGTGTGTGGCATGCCTTCCCTCTGCTATTGTGTTGTGTATGTCCCCTGTAATTGAGGTCTGTCATCTGCAGAGGCTCTCCTTGCCTGAAGTTTGGTGTGTTTGGGGTCTGGGCTGAATATGCTGAGGCTTAGCTAGCTGGGCTCTGATGTACCTGAGAATGGAGACATTCAACAAAGTCAACAGAAAGAAGGTCTGCAAAATGCTGTTGTCAGGAGAGAGCATGTGGGCAGGGCTTATTTCTAGTCCCCTACAAGAGAGTCTGTTCTCCTGGGACTAAGCAACTTGGACTGAGGAAAGTAGTCCCCCAAGTGTTCCACTGTTGGTATTTCATGTTTGTGTGTTAGGCAGCTAATGTCCTGTCCATCCTGTCTTTGTCCAGTAGCTCAGTCTTGATGCTGCTGCTCTAAGAGCCCAAACTTTCTTGTGTCCCCATCGAGTCATCTCCAGGAACTCTGCCTCTCAGGGATGCAGTGCCAGAACCCACCATCTTCGCAGTGTGTTTCCAGTTATTATCTCTGATCATAGTTCCCAGCCTGTCTGCACCTAGTTTCTTGTTGGTGTTCTCTCCAGGAAAAACACAGGGTTCTCTCGAGCCAATGTCTGGCAAGCCTGCTGATCTGAAGTCTCCAGGCCTCAAGACACTTTGTTGGAAAGAACTCATGCCTTTCGGACACTCTGCTGGTCACAGCCAATGCCATTGTTGTACATGACCCTTGTGGGTTCCCACTGTGCTCTGCTCTCCTATGCCTTTGTCTTTTGAATTGGCTCACTGCCCTCTGAAGCACATAAAGCACAAGTCTCCCCTATTCCATGTCTCCAGTCTTCTCCCATAGTCACTGTGACTTATTTTCTCTTTTTATGTGGAGTTTGATTTGTAGGATTCATGTCATTTACACGAAGTTGTAGTTGATGTGGTAATCTTCCAGTTGTGTTCATGGCTGAAGACAAGCCTGGAGTTCTCAGACACTGCTACCATCTCACTGCCCTCCAAAGGCACCACAGATTCTTATCAAGGCATAAGCAAGAATGTATTCTTGCCACTTGCCTCATGTGGCAGTGTTGTGGAGAGCATTCATTGGACTACGTCACATCTCTCAGTCTCAGAAAGACCAATCACATACGATTTTACTGTCTCATGGTAGTCAAGAAACATATGAAAACGCAAGGGAAAATAGGACAAACAGTAGAACTCTAACCAGGCTCACAAAATATGGTGTCTGTTTGAATACAGGTTTGTGAGAATATTTGTTTATAATATAGGACAAAATATGACTTTTTTTTTTAGGAAATGTGGCTGAAAGTTATGGAAGGTGAGTTCTGAAGGCATGTCAAAATGAATTGTTATCCACAAAAGACCAAGTACCTATCTATTGATATTTTATTGTTAGTGTTATGTGAAACACACACAGACAACACACACACACACACACACACACACACAGAGCTATAAGACACATATAAGATGGGGAAGAAGTGAGGAATTGCACTAAAGGGCACAAACCCCAAAGAAATTTCCATGAAGGGGAAAAGCTCAGAAATTCCAAGTCAGAAACCAACCAAAACGAGAAAGTTAACTCCTTACCTAACAATAATCAGTTCAAGTATTGAGGTCTAATATCTCCTATTATTACAAATAGATTGTTGGACTGGATGAAAATTAAAAAAAAAAAAAACAGGCAAAATGCCAAGAAGAAAAGAACATAAACAAAAAAAAGCTAGACCTTATTTGGATATAGGTGATTTTTTTCGATATAAAGATACACATAGCTTGAAAATGAAGGAATGAGGAAAATATAAGTTATGCAATTGGTAAGGATAAAAGAGCCAAAGTGCTTGTGCCTCTGGCAAATAGAGTGATTTTATGCCTGGTAAGGAATAACAGACGTCATCATTGGCTCTCTAGACCACCTGATGTTTGGGGAGACATGCCTAAGATTGTGTCTTTCAGGGCCATAAGAAGAGTTCTTCCCAAAAGTAAACCTAGCATTATCTATCAGAGATTCTGTGCTGAAGTCCAAATCCAGTCTTAAATAATAGAAGATAATTTAAATCCAATCAGGTTTACTTATGACCTCGAAGGTATGAAAACTGAAAGAGATCACGTATGAAAGTGTAACACAGCCAGACACTAATAGGTGGAAAACACAACACACTTGCAAACTAGCAATGAATCAGAGAAGAAAATCAGAAAGTACCTTGAGCAAATGAAAGTTAAGAAACTTACAGGATGAAGTAAAAAATTTTATGGTGAAAGATATAGGGTTAAATGCATGTATTTCCAAAAATTAAAAACACCAAAAAAAAGCAACCTAACTAGACGTCATAGTGAACAAAAAAGAAGTAATGAACTCCAAAGGTAACAGAAAAAATGAAATAAGAGGTATGATTATTGAGACACATTGAGACAAATAGCATGGAGGACAAGTGGAGTTAGAGAGGAGAAGGGAGTTGGCAGAATATGGAAGGAGAGGTGAACCATGAGAGACTATGGATTCTGAAAAACAATCTTAGGGGTTTGATGTGGCAGGGGTGGGTTGGAGGTTGGAGTACCAGGTGGTGGGTATTATAGAGGTCATGGGTTGCATAGAGCACTGGGGGTGGTGCAAAAATAATATTGTTATGATGAAAATAAATAAAAATAGACTAAAGAAAAAAGATAAGTTTGTGTTTATTTTAATTTTTGTTATGTTAAATAAGCCAGCTTTTCATCCATTTGTTTTGACAAAGTATTCACTGTTGCTTTAGTTCCATATACAATCTAGTGCTCATCCTAATATATGCCACAACTCCTCAATACCAATTAACCAGTTCCCTCATTCCCTGCATGTCTTTTTTTTCTGTAACCCTTAGCTTGTTTCTAAGATTCATGAGTCACTCCTGGTTTGTCTCCTTTTCTGACTTTTTCCCATTCAGTATTTCCTTCCTTTACTAAGGGCCATGGTATTCTTCCTGGGGGATAAAATGGGGAAGCCATATGATATTTCACTCTACCTGCTTGCCTTTTTTATTTCACATCACCGGTTCCTGTGCTATTCATGTAAGTGCAAGAACCAGGGATTTATCCTCCCCGATGACTGAAGAATACTCTGTTGCCAATATGGACCACACCTTCTTTATCCACTAGTCTTTGCAAGGGCATTGCAGCTTAATCCACAGTTCTGGTCGGGTGGGCATTTCAGGCCATTGATATAGGCCGTTCCTTTTCCTCTGATTGAAGGGACTTGGTCAAGATGTTTATATCCATTACCACAGTAATTTCCATTACCATTAGAGTTAACGAATGATGACAAGGAGTGCTGTCTAGGGCTCTTCCTTAAGGGTTAGCTCTCATGCAGAATGTTACTCTCCATGAAGCCTTTGCAAAGGTATTTAAGGTTAAACCAGGTAGACAAAGCCCTAATCCCTAATGTATAGTGTATCAGAACACTAGGAGATGAGGACACAAACAACACAATACATCCATGCCGTAACATTTTTCCTTGAAAAGGGACTTTCCGTACCTTAGTCATTATTGACCCATAAGGAAAAGATGCTGAGAAAAAACTATTTCACCCACAGGATGACAAACCCCACGGATAGATGTTGATACCCAAGAGACCTCACTGTTTCTTCACATCTCTAGAAATGGTAGTGGAAATAGGAAACCTTGTCATTTTGGGGAAATGTTGGCCTAAAGGATGGTATACCAAACATCATTTTCTTTTCTCTTTGACTACAAAAGGGACATGGGACATTAGGACACAAGACAAACTGAGTTCTCGATCAGGCTAAGAGGGCTCTTTTTCTGTCCTTCCCAGGGCTTCCTACCTAAAGCCATAAGACCCAAAGGTCATGAGAGAGGGACAGCTGCTTCAGTGAAGCCAGCTTCTGTGATGTCACAAAGCTTTGAGATCATAGCTACCATGCATACCCTAAGCTCTACTGATCACTGCACTTGTTTGGAGTAGTCATGGTTAGGCCAAGATGATCCCAAGCCCTCCCAAACCGCTGGATCCGCCTGGGTCTCTCACCAAGGCAGTTCGCAAAGTGAGTCAGATTCACTTTCTCCATGGCCGAATTTGTAGTCTTTTGTTGTGACTGTAACCACCAGCCCTTTGGACTCCAGAGAAAGGCAAGAATCCACCGTTATATCTTACCCATGAAAGGCCAAGAAAGAATCAGGAGTCAAACAAAACTTCAGGGGAGGAACTCCAAGCCTGCAAATAGGTATGGTCCTCCCACCCAGTCAGGTACTTTTGCCAGGAAAAGTGCCACCCAAGGGTGATGCAGCTACCATCTGGAGAATTGCATGGAGATGTGGCAGCACAAGCCTGCCTTTACACTCATTACCATCCCGCAAATGGGTTCATGCGATAAAAAAAATAGTACCTCTTGCAGAAAATGGTCAGGTACTAATGGAGCCAGCAGAGGATGTACAATGTGTCAACAAGGGGCCATTTCTGTTGGACAGACAATGGATGCTACAGGTTGGTGAGGGGATACAGGAAGACAAAGAATAGGATAATGAACAAGGGAGAACAGAGTGAAGTCCTGACATTTTAGGATGGTGGGAGGTGCTCTGTACCGGGCTGCATTCAATGGACCTAGTCTGGGCCCAGTCAATCCTTGTACACTGGTTTTGCTTTTGTTTTTGTTTTTTTGGAAAACTATGCATATGCACGTAATCGACAGATAGAAAGATCACAGTCACTGGATTGAGCTGGAAAGGGAGAGACAGACCTGTCCCTGAGCAGGGAACCTGAGACTAGAGTCAATGCCATGATCCTGGGATCTTGAGTTCAGCTGAAAGCCACCTCTGAAGTGCTGGACACACCCTGGGGCCCAATATTTGTCTTCCTAATACCTACTAGTTCTAGAAAAGAACCACTTCTCTGTCATTTTTCAGAAATCCGGGGATATGTATTCTGACCTGGGCTGGTGTTTCTTCCTCTGTCTGACGTGCTTCAAGAGAGGGTATGACTTGTCTTTCTGAAGTCAGTGACTTGGCAATGGACACATTACTCTCCCACACATATTTTCTTAAAGAGAATTCCTCCATTGCTAACTTTTGAAGGAGTTTGACACTATATCTTGTGTTGCTCTTTTTCTATTAATGGTGATGGTAGTCCTCCATGTTTCTGAATCTGGATCTCCATTTTTGCTCCAAGATGAGGGACATTTTCATCTCTGATTTCTCAAAGAAAAGTTCAGCCCTCTTTTTTCTCTCACTCCTAGGACTCCTACCATAGGCACCTCTTTCCATTCCTTGGAGTTGATGATTTCCCTAAGATCATTGTCATGTTCCATCATTTTCACTTCTCTCATTAGATTTGCTTCCTTATTTTCCACTATTTGTCTTTCAGGTTACTAATTTGATTCTCGGCTACTGCCAGCATCCTGGACTTTGCATAGAGTCTGCACCAAACTTTTCATCAGAGACTCCTTATTTTATTTTATTTCTATAACTTTCATCTCTGTGTTTCAAGACTCCCTGATGACTTCTGTTTTTTTCTGATGTACAGTGAGTATCCTGGCTGCCGTTTTTTATATCCTCCATCAAACATGTTATTTGTAGAAGTTTCCCATCCATTGTCTAGCACTGATCATTTCTTCTTCTTTTTCCTCAGGATCAATTAATTTTTCCATCTTTGCCTTGGATCTAGGTCTATGTATTTTTCTCTGTATTGGAAAAGCCCATTCTGTTTTTAAGCCTGAGGGTAATTTCTTTAAGAGAAGAGATCATGAAGTGCCCAAGGGTTGTCCCTTTTGGAAGTCTCGGGTGTGTGTGTCATGCATGCTCTCTGCTCTTGTGTTGGGGCTGTCCCCTGTCACTGACACCAGTCATCTGCAGAGGCCCTCCATGCCTTATGTTCGGAGTGTTTGATGTCTGGGCTTAATAGGGTGAGGTTTGGCTAGGTGGGTTCTGGTGTGCCTCTGAAATGAGATGTTCAACCAACGAAATAGAGCAAAGACATGCAGAATGCTGTCATCATGAGAAAGCAGGTGGGCAGGGATTTCTTCTAGTCCCATACAGGAGAGTCTGTTCTCCTGGGACAAAGAGTCTTGGACTGAGGAAGGCTGTACCACCAGTGTTCCACAGTCGGTACTCGTGTTTGCAGTTAGGCAGGTAATGTCTTCACTGTCCTGTCTTTGGCCAATAGCTCAGTCTTTATGCTGCTGGTGTGAGAGCCTAAAATTTCTTGTGCCCCATCGAGTTATCCGTACAAATACTGCCTCTCATGGATGCAGTGCCAGAACCCCCCATCTTCCCACTGTGACTCCTGGTATTGTGTCTGATCATGGTTTCCAGGCTGTCTACACCTGGTTGGTTGTGGGTATCCTCTCCAAGAGGAACACAGTGTTCTCTCAAGTCAATATCTGCCAATAGGTTGATCTGAAATCTCTGGGCCTCATACCTTTTGTTGGCAAGAACCCGTGCCATTCAGACCCTCTGATGGTCACAGCCAATGGCTTTGGGATACATGCTCTGTGTGGGTTCCCAGTGTGTGCTCCTCTCCTGTGGCTTTGTCTTTTTCATTTTCTCATTGCACTCTGAAGCACCAACTGCAGACATCCCCTGAACCATGTCTCAAAATTTCTCACGTAGTGTCTGTGACTACTTTTCTCCTTTACTGTAGAGTTTGATTGGTATGCTTCTGGTATTTTCTACAATATTGTGCTTTATGTGGTAATCTTCAGGTTGTGTTCAAGCCTTAAGAAGAGCATGGAGTTCCCGGACACTACTACCAAGTCTCTGTCCTCCAAAGGCACCACAGTCTCTTACACAGCCATAAGCAAGAGTAAATTCTTCCCACTTTCCTCATGTGCATAGTTGGGTTGAGCATTGGGCTATGTCACATGTATCAATATCAGAAAGACAAATAACATACGATTTCACTCTCTCATGGTAGTCAAGGAACATTTGAAAAAGCAAGGGAAAAAGGGACAAACAATATGACTCTAACTACACACACAAAATTGTGTGTTTGTTTAAGGCCGATTAGTGAGAATACATGTTTATAAAAGAGGACTAAATGGGACATAATGTGTAGGAAGTGTGACTGAAAGTGATGGAATGTGAGTTTTCACAGCATATCAATTTGAATTGCTATGCATAAAAGACTGAGTTATTATCTTTTGAAATTTCATTTTAAGTGATATATGAAATAAACAAAAACAACATACACACACACACACACACACACAGATAAGACACACAAAAGATGGGAAGGAAGTGAGGAATCACAGTAAATGAAGCAAATTCCAAAGTAAATACCATAAAGGGTAAAGGTACAGAGAATCCAAGTCAGAAACCAACCAAAATGAGAAAGTTAACTCCTTACCTATCAATAATTAGATCAAGTAGTCAGGACTAAATTCTCCTATCCCTATAAAAGGATTTCTGGAAGAATGAAATTTTAAAAAAAAAGAAAAGAAAAGAAAAAAAAGGCAAAAAAGTTTAACAAAAAAACAACATTAACCAAACATAATCAATCTTATGTTGGACATAGGAGATTTCCTTTGACTATACAGATACACATAGCTTGAAAGTGAAGGAATGGGGAAGATATAGGTTATGAAATTATCAAGGAGAAGAGAGCCAACGTGATTGTGCCTATGGCAAATAGAGAGGTTTTATGCCTTCCAGAGACAAAAGATTGCTGGAAGGTGTTTAGTCTTCATGGAGCATCAAAACATCAGAAACTTGGAAGAATTGCCAACATATACACAACCAAAATGGGTGTATCTAAATGTTGGAAGCATATTAACAGAAAGGAAGGGAGATGGAGACCAAAATTCAATATTGTTGGGAGTATCCCCATGTTCTCCATGCTATTGCTCCACAAATAAGTGAAACCATATGATAGTTGACTCTCTCTGCTTGACTTATTTCACTCTGCATAATCTGTTCGAGTCCCGTCCATGTTGCTACAAAGGTTGGGTATTCATCCTTCCTTATTTTTAAAATAAATTAATTTATTTTCAGAAAAACAGTATTCATTATTTTTTCACCACACCCAGTGCTCCATGCAATCCGTGCCCTCTATAATACCCACCACCTGGTACTCCAACCTCCCACCCACCTGCCATTTCAAACCCCTCAGATTGTTTTTAGAGTCCATTGTCTCTCAATATTCACCTACCCCTCCAATTTACCCCAACTCCCTTCTGCTAACTACCTTTGTCCTCCATGATATTTGTTATGCTCCACAAATAAGTGAAACCATATGATAGTTGACTCTCTCTGCTTGACTTATTTCACTCAGCATAATCTCTTCCAGTCCTGTCCATGTTGCTACAAATGTTGGGTATTCATCCTTTCTGTTGGAGGCATAATACTCATAGTGTATATGGACCACATCTTCATTATCCATTTGTCCATTGAAGGGCATCTTTGTTCTTTCCATAGTTTGGAGACCATGGCCATTGCTGCTATAAACGTTGGGGTAGAGATGGCCCTTCTTTTCACGACATCTGTATCCTTGGGGTAAATACCCAGGAGTGCAATTGTAGGGTCATAGGGAAGCTCTATTTTTAATTTCTTGAGGAATATCCACACTATTCTCCAAAGTGGCTTTACCAACTTGCATTCCCACGAAAAGTGTAAAAATGCTCCCGTTTCTCCACATCCTCTCAGACACATGTTGTTTTCTGTCTTGTTAATTTTGGTCATTCTAACTGGTATAAGGTGATATCTCAATGTGGTTTTCACTTGAATCTCCCTGATGGCAAGTGATGATGAACATTTTTTTATATATATGATAGGCATTTGTATGTCTTCATTGGAGAAGTGTCTGTTCATATCTTCTACTCATTTTTGATATGATTGTCTGTTTTGTGTGTGTTGAGTTTGAGGAGTTCATTATAGATCCTGGATTTCTGTACCATAATTTGCAAATATCTTCTCCAATTCCGTGAGTTGCCTCTTTGTTTTTTGAATGTTTCCTTTGATGTGCAGAAGCTTTTGATTTTGGTGAAGTCCCAAAACTTTATTTTTGCTTTTGTTTCCTTTGCCTTTGGAGACATATCTTGAAAGAAGTTGCTGTGACTGATATTGAAGAGATTACTGCCTATGTTCTCCTCTAAGATTCTGATGGATTCCTGTCTAATGTTGAGGTATTTTATCCAATTTGAGTTTATCTTTGTGTAGGGTGTAAGAGAAAGGTCGAATTTCATTCTACACATAGCTGTCCAGTTTTCCCAGCACCATTTATTGAAAAGACTATCTTTTCTTTTTCTAAATATAATTTTTTATGTTTTATAAACATATATTTTTATCCCCAGGAGTACAGGTCTGTGAATCACCAGGTTTACACACTTCACAGCACTCACCAAAGCAAATACCCTCACCAATGTCCATAATCCCATCCCCTTCTCCCAACCTCCCTCCCCCCAGCAACCCTCAGTTTGTTTTGTGAGATTAAGAGTCACATATGGTTTGTCTCCCTCCCAATCCCATTTTCTTTCATTTATTCTTCTCGTACCCACTTAAGCCCCCATGTTGCATCACCACTTCCTCATATCAGGGAGATCATATGATAGTTGTCTTTCTCCGCTTGACTTATTTCGCTAAGCATGATACGCTCTAGTTCCATCCATGTTGTCGCGAATGGCAAGATTCCATTTCTTTTGATGGCTGCATAGTATCCCATTGCGTATATATACCACATCTTCTTGATCCATTCATCTGTTGATGGACATCTAGGTTCTTTCCATAGTTTGGCTATTGTGGACATTGCTGCTATAAACATTCGGGTACACGTGCCCCTTTGGATCACTATGTTTGTATCTTTAGGGTAAATACCCAATAGTGCAATTGCTGGGTCATAGGGCAGTTCTATTTTCAAAATTTTGAGGAACCTCCATACTGTTTTCCAGAGAGGTTGCACCAGCTTGCATTCCCACCAACAGTGTAGGAGGGTTCCCCTTTCTCCGCATCCTCGCCAGCATCTGTTATTTCCTGACTTGTTGATTTTAGCCATTCTGATTGGTGTGAGGTGATATCGCATTGTGGTTTTGATTTGTATTTCCCTGATGCCGAGTGATATGGAGCACTTTTTCAAGTGTATGTTGGCCATCTGGATGTCTTCTTTGCAGAAATGTCTGTTCATGTCCTCTGCCCATTTCTTGATTGGATTATTTGTTCTTTGGGTGTTGAGTTTGCTAAGTTCTTTATAGATCTGGACACTAATCCTTTATCTGATATGCCGTTTGCAAATATCTTCTCCCATTCTGTCATTTGTCTTTTGATTTTGTTAACTGTTTCCTTTGCTGTGCAAAAGCTTTTGATCTTGATGAAATCCCAATAGTTCATTTTTGCCCTTGCTTCCCTTGCCTTTGGCGATGTTCCTAGGAAGATGTTGCTGCGGCTGAGGTCGAAGAGGTTGCTGGCTGTGTTTTCCTCAAGGATTTTGATGGATTCATTTCGCACATTGAGGTCCTTCATCCATTTTGAATCTATTTTTGTGTGTGGTGTAAGGAAATGGTCCAATTTCATTTTTCTGCATGTGGCTGTCCAATTTTCCCAGCACCATTTATTGAAGAGGCTGTCTTTTTTTCCATTGGACGTTCTTTCCTGCTTTGTCAAAGATGAGTTGACCATAGAGTTGAGGGTCTATTTCTGGGCTCTCTATTCTGTTCCATTGATCTATGTGTCTGTTTTTGTGCCAGTACCATGCTGTCTTGATGATGACAGCTTTGTAATAGAGCTTGAAGTCCGGGATTGTGATGCCACCAACGTTGGCTTTCTTTTTCAATATCCCTTTGGCTATTCGAGGTCTTTTCTGGTTCCATATAAATTTTAGAATTATTTGTTCCATTTCTTTGAAAAAGATGGATGGTACTTTGATAGGAATTGCATTAAATGTGTAGATTGCTTTAGGTAGCATAGACATTTTCACAATATTTATTCTTCTAATCCAGGAGCATGGAACATTTTTCCATTTCTTTGTGTCTTCCTCAATTTCTTTCATAAGAACTTTATAGTTTTCTGAGTATAGATTCTGTGTCTCTTTGGTTAGGTTTATTCCTAGGTATCTTATGGTTTTGGGTGCAATTGTAAATGGGATTGACTCCTTAATTTCCCTTTCCTCTGTCTTGCTGTTGGTGTAGAGAAATGCAACTGATTTCTGTGCATTGAGTGTCAGGAAAAGACTATCTTTTTTTCCACTGTATATTTTTTCCTGTTTTGGTGAAGATTATTTGACCATAGAGTTGAGGGTCCATATCTGGGTTCTGTACTCAGTTCCACTGGTATATGTGTCTGTTTTTATGTCTGGTCCATGCTGTCTTGGTAATCATAGCTTTGTAATAAAGTTTTAAATCAGGTAACGTGATGACCCCTATTTCATTTTCGTTTTTCAACATTTCCTTAGTGATTCGGTGTTTCTTCTGATTCCATACAAATTTTTGGATTATTTGTTCCAGCTCTTTGAAAATTACCGGTGCAATTTTTATCGGAATTACATTAAAAGTATCAATTGCTCTAGGCAGTATAGACATTTTAACAATGTTTATTTTTCTGATCCACTTGCATGGAATGCTCTTCCATCTTTTTGTGTCTTCTTCAATTTCCTTCATGAGTGTTCTGCAGTTCCTCAAGTACAGTTCATTTACCTCTTTGGTTAGGTTTATTCCCAGGTATCTTATGGTTCTTGGTGCTAGATTCAATGGAATCGATTATCTAATTTCCTTTTCTGTATTTTCATTCTTAGTGTATACGAAAGCCACTGATTTCTGTACATTGACTTTATATTTTGCCACGTTGCTAAATTGCTGTATGAGTTCTATTCGTTTGGGGGTGGAGTCTTTTGGGTTTTCCATATAAAGAATCATGTCATCTGCGAAAGAGAGAGTTTGACTTGTTCATTGACAATTTGGATACCTTTTATCTTTTTCTTTTTTCTTGTCATTGTTGTTGTCTGATTTTAGTTGCTAGGACATCTAATATGATGTTGAACAAGAGTGGTGAGAGTGAGCATCCTTGTCTTGTTCCTGATCTCAACGGGAGGGCTATAAGCTTTGTCCCATTGAGAATGATATTTGCTGTGGGTCTTTCATAGATAGATTTGTGAAGTTCAGGAATGTTCTCTCTATCCCTATACTTTGAAGCATTTTACTCAGGAACAGATGCTGGATTTTGTCAAATGCTTTTTCTGCATCAATTGAGAAGACCATGTCTTTTCTTTCTTCTCATATTAATTTCTTCTATCACATTGATTAATTTGTGAATTCAACTATACTTAAATAAAAAACAACAAAAACAAAATGGAACAGCATACATGTATTCTGGTTCACAGTAATTTTTTTTGACAGAAGTTACCCATTTATTGTTTACTTTCTCATTTTTTTTAATTTCTTTTCAGTGAAATATTATTGTTTTTGCACAACACCCTGTGCTCTATGAATCTGTGCCCTCTCTAATACCCACCACCTGGTTTCCCAAATCTCCCACCCCCTGCCCTTTTAAAACTCTCAGATTGTTTTTCAGAGACCATAGTCTCTCATGGTTCAACTCCCCTTCCGATTCCCTCAAATACCTTCTCCTCTCCATCTCCCCTTGTCCTCCATGTTATATGTTATGCTCCAGAACTAAGTGAAACTATATAAAATTGACTCTCTCTGCTTGATTTATTTCACTCAGAATATTCTCTTCCAGTCCCATCCATGTTGCTACAAAAGTTGGGTATTCGTCCTTTCTGATGGAGGCATTATCCTCCATAGTATATATGGACCACATCTTCATTTTCCCTTCGTCTTTTGAAGGGCATCTTGCATCTTTCCACAGTTTGGCAACTGTGGCCATTGCTGTTATAAATATTAGGGAACAGATGGTCCTTCTTATCACGACATCTGTATCTTTGGGGTAAATACCCAGGAGTGCAATAGTAGGGTCATAGGGAAGCTCTAATTTTAATTTCTGGAGGAATATCCACACTGTTTTCCAAAGTGGCAGCAGCAACTTGCATTCTCACCAACAGTGTAAAACGGTTTACGTTTCTCTGCATCGTAACACATGTTATTTCCTGTCTTGCTAATTTTGGCCATTCTAACTGGTGTAAGGTGATATCTCAGTATGGTTTCATTTGAATCTCTCTGATGGCTAGTGACGATGGACATTTTTTCATGTGTCTGATAGCCATTTGTAGGTCTTTATTGGAGAAGTATCTGTCCATAACTTCTGCCCATTTTTTATAAGATTGTTTTGTGTGTGTTGAGTTTGAGGAGTTCTTTATAGATCCTGGATATCAACCTTTTGTCTGTACTGTCATTTGCAAACATCCTCTCCAAATCTGTGGCTTGCCTCATTGTTTTCTTGATGGTTTCTTTTTCTGTACAGAAGCTTTTGATTTTGATGAAGTCCCAAAAGTTTATTTTCGCTTTTGTTTCCTTTGCCTTTGGAGACATATCTTGATATCTGCTGTGGCAGATATCAAAGAGATTATTGCTTATGTTCTCCTTTAGGATTCTGATGGATTCCTGTCTAATATTGAGGTCTTTTATACATTTTGAGTTATTTCTCTGTACAGTGTAATTCAATGGTCAAGTTTCATTCTTCTCATATAGCTGCCCAGTTTTCCCAGAACCATTTAATAAAGAGACTGTCTTTTTTCCACTGTATATTTTTCCTGTTTGGTCGAAGATTATTTGGCCATAGACACGAGGGTACATATCTGGGATCTTTACTCTGTTCCACTGGTATGTTTCTGTTTACAAGCCAGTACCATGCTGTCTTGATGATCACAGCTTTGTAGTAAAGCTTGAAATAAGGTAATGAGATGGCCCCAGTTTTCTATTTGTTTTTCAACATTTCCTTAGCAATTCAGGATCTCTTCTGATTCCATACAAATTTTTGGATTATTTGCTCCAGCTGTTAAAAAAATACTGGTGAAATTTTGATCGGAATAGCATAAAAGTATAGATAGCTCTAGGCAGTATAGAAATTTTAACAATATTTATTCTTCCGATCCAAGAGCATGGAATGGTCTTCAATCTCTTTGTGTCTTCTTCTACTTCCTCCATGAGTGTTCTGTAGTTCCTCGAGTACAGTTCCTTTACCACTTTGCTTAGGTTTATGCCCAGGTATCTTATGGTTCTTGGTGTTATATTAAATGGATTCGATTCTCTAATTTCCCTTTGTATATTCTCATTGTTAGTGTATAATAAAGCCTCTGATTACTCTGGTTACTGTACATTGACTTTTTAATCCTGCTACGTTGCTAAATTGCTGTATGAGTTCTAGTCGTTTGGGTGTGGAGTCTTTTGGGTTTTCCATATTAAGAATCATGTCCTCTGAAAAGAGTGAGAGTTTGACTTTCTCATTGCCAATTTGGATACCTTTTACTTCTCTTTGTTGTCTGATTACTGTTGCTAAGACTTCAATACTATGCTGAACAAGAGTGGTGAGAGTAGGCATCCTTGTCGTTTTCCTGATCTCAATGGAAGGCTGCAAGCTTTTTACCATTGAGGATTATATTTGCTGTGGGTCTTTCATAGTTAGATTTTATGAAGTTCAGGAATTTTTCCTCTATCCCTATACTTTGACACATTTTAATCAGGAACGGATTCTGGATTTTGTCAAATCCTTTTTCTGCTTCAATTGAGAGGAGCATGTGGTTCTTCTCTCTTCTCTTATTGATTTGTTCTATCATATCAATTTATTTGAGAATGTTGAACCATCCATGTAGCCCAGCGATGAATCTCACCTGGTCATGGTGGATAATCTTCTTAATGTGCTGTTGGATCCTATTTGCTACGATCTTGTTGAGAATCTTAGCATCCATAATCATCAGTGATATTGATCTGAAATTCTCCTCTTTGGAAGGGTCTTTCCTGGTTTTGGGGTAAGGGTAATGCTTGCTTCATAGAGGCTGGAATTTTTCCTTCTGCTTCAATTTTTGATACAGCATCAGGAAAAAAATGTTGTTATTTCTTCTTTGAAAATTTGGCAGAATTCGCCAGGGAATCCGTCAGTTCCTGGGCTCTTGTTTTATGAAAGGTTTTTGATCACTGCTTCAATCTAGTTACTAGATATGGGTCTATTCAGGTTGTCAATTTATTCCTAGTTCAATTTTGAAAGTTTATAGTTTTCCAGGAATGCATCCACTTAATCTAGGTTGTATAGCTCATTGGCATATAACTGTTGATAATAACTTTGATGAGTGTTTCTACTTCCTTGGTGTTAGTAGTGATCTCTCCCTTTTCATTCATAATTTTAAGAAACTGGGCTTTCTCTTTTTCATTTGGATTAATGTGACTAAGGGTTTATTGATTTTATTGATTCATTCAAAAAATCAGCTTCTACTTTTATTGGTATATTCTACTGTATCTCTGGTTTCTACCACATTGGTCTCTGCTCTATTCTTGATTATTGTCCCTCTTATCTGTGGAGTTGGTTTGATTTGTTGTTGATTCTCCACTTCTTTAAGGTGTACAGACATGTGGTGTATTCTGGATTTTTCAATTTTGTTGAGGGAGGCTTGGATGGCTATGTATTTCCCGCTTAGGACCACCTTTGCTGTATCCCATTGGTTTTGGACCAAAGTGTCTTCATTCTCATTGGTTTCCATGAATTGTTTCAGTTCTTCTTTGATCTCCTGGTTGATCTAAGCATTCTTAAGCAGGGTGGTCTTTAGCTTCCAGGTTTGAGTTCCTTCCGTATTTTCCTTGTGATTGAGCTCCAGTTTCAAAGCTTTGTGATTTGAGAATATGCAGGGAATAATCTCAGTCTTTTGATATCGGTTGAGTCCTCATTTGTGACCCAGTATGTGGTCTATTTTTGAGACATTTCCATGTGCACTTGAGAAGAATGAGTGTTCTGTTGTTATAGGGTGGAATGTTCTGTATATTTCTATGAGGTTCATCTGGTCCATAGTGTCAACCTCGTCAAATGACCCCAAGAATAAGATTTATATACTAGCAGGACAAACACAAAAATACAGAAACACTGGAGGAATTGGAGTGTTTATAAATTCTCAGTGTGGGCGAGGAAGGTTATTTTGATTCTTCCTTGATGTATCTTGATATTTTTGTTAAAGGACTCATCTTTTGTAAGGTAAAGGGGGATTAAAAATTGATTTTACCATATAAGTAGCATTGATTAGGGAAAGGGGATTACCTTGAAGTTTAACTCTGTATGAATAATAGAAAATAAAAATACAAAGGAATAAACTAGACTAAACTAAACTAGAATTTTAAAAAATTAATAAAAACAATAGAAATGCAAAAGAAAAGACAGGTGTATGTATCAAAAATTTCATGTTAAAAGGTTATTATGGAACTTGATGTATTGTACATCTCATTGTGATGCAAAATAGGTTAAAAATTCTCTATTAAAAAAATGAACCAGAATAGTCGGAACGGGTAAAAATAAAAGTTGTCCTTAATAGTGGTTGTTGCTCTCTTGTAGTGTTTTTTTTTTTTTTTTTCTTTCCTGGTTGGTTTTCTTTGGGGGCCTGCCAGGTGTGTTTTCAGTCAATGATGTTCCCTAAGTTAATTCCTCCTCCCCCCCTCAAGGGGGTGGGATATGAGGAAACAGTTTTTTTTTTTTTTTTTCAGGCTTTTGTTCTCTGGAGGTTTTTGTTTGTTCACTTTATATTTTCTCTCGCCTTGACCCCTTTTGATGGTTTTTGAAGGTTTAGAGGAGAGCAAACTTCATCCTGACCACCCTCTCAGAGAGAAGCCGCCGTCTGGTCCCTGTGGGTGCTACAGAGCCCATATAAATTTCTCCCTTGGCTGCTGACAGAAGAGGTTCCGAGTCACAGTCCATATTGTACCCAAAACCATGGCATCAATGGCTATCTGGGCAGCTCCAGACCACCAGAGCAGAAATTGTACACTGTGAATTTCCCGCTGGCCTGGGCTGGGAGTGCCTGGTCTTTCTTGGTCTAAGAATGCCGAACTTGCACACATCTCTCTCAGGGGATGTTGTGGATCATGCGTGCAAATCTCAGCCTCTGATATCAGGGTGCAGGTCTGAGAGCACCACGCTGTGCCTTTGTGCACCACTCTCAGGTGAGGGTTTGGAGCACGCGTGCATCTCAGGCTCTGATACAATGGTGCATGTCTAGGAGCGCCAGTCTGGGTCTTCGCGCAACTCAGGGGAGTGTGAGGGGTGCCCGTGTCTCAGGCTCTGTGGCACGGCTTGGCATTCTGCAATCTGGTGAGGCTCTCAGCCGCTCACAGAAGCTGGACCCCATGCGTTCTCAGGCACACGGGTGGCTCAGGAACCAAGACTTGATTTCTCCACTGCACTCTCTCTGGCTCATAATGTAAAAATTGGTAGCAGACTGGATGCAAAGGCCAGGAAACTGGCAGAAGCAGACGACCAAATTAGTGACCTGGATGACAAATACTAGAAAATAAGTAAGCAAAGCCAGTGAGAGAAGGAAGAATGATGGAATATGACAATGAGCTTAGGGAAGTCATCAACTCCAAGGAATGGAAAGAGGTGCTTATTGTAGGAGAGGCTGTCCTGGGTCTGGGGACTTAAGCCCATGTCCCTAGCCACCCTGATTCCCACAATTTCCACCAACCCCTAAAATCATTTGCTTTTTCTGAGTGCTTTCTACCAGTTTCCAAGTTAATGATGGTCCCCAGATTCAAAGCACTCTCGTATTAGGGGTATTACATTTCAATCGGTTGCCTCTGGTGGCTAACTCCCCCTTTTGTTTATCTTCAGATGTCAGTATCAGTACACTCCGATTTACCTGCCCTCTAGAGCCTTCTGCCCCTTTAGAGATCCAGATGTGTGTAATTCTGCTCTCAGGCTGATTTCATGGGAGATCGGAGTTCACTGGTAGGTAATCAGCTCACTTAAGGGTCCATGTTGAATCGGCGCTTCCTCCTACTTCCCCACAAACTTGTCTCCCTAAATCTTTGTCTTCTTAATACCTTATAATTCTAGACAAGAAACACTGCTCTGGTATTGTTCAGAAATGCATTGTTCAGAAATCCTTATGGATTTTGGCCTGGGCGAGTGTAGCTTCCTCTATCTGACCTGCTTTGAGAGCTGGTATTGCTTGTGGTATTGAAGTCAGTGACTTGGTTATGGACAAACTACACTCCCACACATATTTTGGTAAAGAGAATTCCTCAATAGATAGCTTTTGCAGCGGGAATGACACTATGTCTTGTGTTGAACTGCTTCTGGTGATGATGAAGAGATTGCTCTGTGCCTCTGAATTTGAATCACTGTTTCTGCTCCTGGACGAGGGACATTTTCAGCTCTGATTTCTCAAAGAAGTATTTAGCCCTCTTTTTTCTTTCGTTCCTAGGTCTCCTACAATAAGCACCTCTTTACATTCCTTGGAGTTGATGACTTCCCTAAGCTCATTGTCATATTCCATCATTCTTCCTTCTCTCACTGGCTTTGCTTACTTATTTTCTAGTATTTGTCATCCAGGTCACTATTTTGATCGTCTGCTTCTGCCAGTTTCCTGGCCTTTGCATCCAGTCTGCTACCAATTTTTACATCATGAACACTTTATTTTATTTAATTTAATTTTTATCAATTTTATCTCTATGGTTTGAGACTCTCTGATATATTGTGTTTTTTGATGTACAATGAGTATCCTGGCCACTGTTGTCAATCCATTATCAGGCGTGTTATATGTAGAGGATTCATTCCAATTGCCTGGTCATAATCATTTCTTGTTCTTTTTTCCATGGCATCAAAGGAATCTTCCATCTTTGCCTTGGATCTAGGTCTCTGTCACCTACTCTATATTCAAAAAGCCCATTTGGTTTTCTAGCCTGAGGTTAATTTCTTTAAGAAAAAGCGATCATGGAGTGCCCAAAGGCAGGCACTTGAGGGAGTCTTGGATATGTGTGTGTGTGTGTGTGTGTGTGTGTGTGTGGCATCCATGCTTTCTACTGTTGTGTTGTGGCTGTCCCCTGTCCCTGAGGCCAGTAATCTGCATAGGATCTCTTTGCCTGCCATTTGGTGTGTTTGCTGTCTGGGCTGAATATGCTGAAGTTTAGCTTAGGTGGGCTCTGGTGTGCCTGTCAAAGGAGACATTCAACCTACTCAAAGAATGAAGTCCTATAGAATGCTGTGGTCATGAGAAATCATGTGGGAGGGGCTTTCATCTATCCCCCTGCAGGAGAGTCTGGTCTCCTGGGACAAAGTAACTTGGACTGAGGAAAGCAGTCCCCATGTGTTCCATTGTTGGGACTTCATGTTTGCAGGTTTGGCAGCTAATGTCCTCACCATCCTATCTTTGGCCAGTAGCTCTGTCTTCTGGTTGGAGAGTCCAAAATTTCATATGCCTCCATTGTGTCATCTCCACGAACACAGCCTCTCACGGATGCATTGCCAGAAGCCACCATCTTCACTGTGGCTCCTGGTATTGTCTCTGATCATGGTTTTCAGGTCGTCTCCATCTGATTGCTTGTTGGTGTCCTCTGCAGGATAAACACAATGTTCTCTTGAGCCAATGTCTGAAAAGCCTGCTTATCTGAAAACTCCAGACTCAAGACCCTTTGTTGGCAAGAATTCATGCCTTTCAGACCCTCTGCTGGTTGCAGCCACTGACATTGGGAAACATGCTCCTTGAGGGTTCCCAGTATGCTCTGCTGTGCCTTTGTCCTTTGCATTGTCTTACTGCCCTCTGAAACACCAACCGCCCACATCTCCCCTACGCCATGTCTCCAGACTTCTCCTAAAGTCTCTGTGACTTCTTTTCTCTTTTTCTGTGGAATTTGATTTGTAGGTTAAAGATTCATTTTCACCATGTTGCACTTGATGTGGTAATATTCCAGTTGTGCTTCTGGCTGAAGACAAGCATGGAGTTCCCAGCCACTACTACCATTTCACTGTCCTCCAAAAGCACCACAGACACTTACCAAACCATAAGCAATAATAAATTCTTGCCACATGGCTCATGTGGCAGAATTGTGGAGAGCATTGGGCTATGTCACATCTATCAGTCTCAGAAAGACAAATAACATTCGATTTCACTCTCTCATGGGAGTCAAGGAACATGTGAAAAGGCAAGGGAAAAGTGGACAAACAATACTACTCTAACAGGCAACCAAAATTTGGTGTTTGTTCAAAGAAAGCTCAGTGAGAATACGAGTTTGTCAACAAGGTCTACATGGAACATTCTGTGCAGGAAATGTGGCTGAAAGTGATGGAATGTGAGTGTTCAAGGTATATCAGATTGAATTGATATCCATAAAAGACTGACCTCCTATCTCTTGAAATTTCATTATAAGTGTTATGTGAAACACACACATACAAAGATAAGACACACAAAAGATGGAAAGGAAGTGAGGATTCGTACAAATGAAGCAAACCCCAAAGAAAATAGAATAAAGGGTAAAGGCACAGAGAATCCAAGTCAGAAAACAACAAAAATGAGAAAGTTAACTCCTTACCTATCAATTGAGTTCAAATATTCAGGCCTGAATTCTCCTATCACTATAACGAGACTGTTGGAAGGATAAAAATTAAAAAAGAAAAAAATCAACAAGAAAACAAGAAAAACAAAACAAGGTCAACCTTATGTTGGCCATAGAAGACTTCCTTCGACTCTAAAGATACACATAGCTTGAAGTGGAGGAATTGGGAAGACATAGTTAATGCAATTGGCAAGGAGAAGAGAGCCATAATAATTGTGCTTATGTCAGATAGAGAGATTTATGCCTTTGAGAGACAAAAGATTACTGGAAGGTGTTTTGTCTTGATGGAGCATCAAAACATCAGAAACTTATAAGAATTGCCAACAAATACACCACCAACATGGGTGTATATGTTGGAAACATATGAACAGGAAGGTTAATAGATGGGGACCAAAATCCAATATTGTTGGGGAAGACGATATCTATTTATAGCACAGGACAGATCATCCAGAGGGAAAGGTGGTAAGGAATAACAGATGTCATCGTGGACTCTCTATAGTTCCTGGGATTTGGGGAAACATACATAAGATTGTGTCTCTCAGGACTATAAGAGAAGTTCTTCCCAAGGGCAGACCTAACATTGTCTATCAGAGATCTTCTGCTGGAGTCCAAATCCAGTCATAATTAATAGAAGAGAATTCAAATCCTACCTTGTAATTTACAACCATGAAGATAAGAAAATGGAAAGAAATCACTTATGAATGGGAACACAGCCAGACACTAATATGTGGAAAACACAACACACTCCCGAACTAGCCATGAGTTAAGGAAAAACAAGCAAAAGGAAAATCAGAAAGTACCTTGAACAAAGGAAAGTCAAGAAACTTAGGGGATGATGCCAAAACATTTTATGGGGAAAGAACATAGGGCTAAATGCGTTTATTTCCAAAAATTAAAAACACCGAAGAAAAGCAACCTAAAGAATGACATAAGGAACTAGAAAAAGGTGAAACAAACTCCAAAGTGAACACAAAAAGGAGATAATACATATTATCATTGGAATAAAAGAAACACAGACAAACCAATAGGAAAAATTCAGAACTCACATGTCGGTTTTGGAAAACAATAACAAACTGGAAGAGCCATTATCCTGTATTCAACAGGGGACAAGCATATAGCTGAAAGTAGGAGACCACATGACAACTTATAGAAAGGAACAACAACAACAAAATAAACTAAAAGCCCCTATCCACAATTAGGCTAGTAAATCCAAGAACTGTGAGAAAAGGATAAATTCAAAGACACATATCAACTCCCAAGATTAGATCAGGAACCCTAAAAAATCTGAGCTCTCCAGTAGTTAGTTACAAAAGCGTTTGAAGCAGTAATCAAACACCTCCCAAAAACAGAAGGTCAGGTCCAAATCATTTTCATGGTAAACTCTCCTAGACATTTAATGAAGACAATGTCGTTTCTTCTCATTGATTCCAGAAATGGAGGAGGTGGGGGCACTCTACTTTATAAGTATAAAGACCCAATTCAGATAAGGACATTTTAGGAAACAAATTCCATGCCGTTTTAATAAGTAAAGATTATAAAAAATATAAATTTTCCTATTCTCTGTCTGTCTTCACCTGCTTTTGAAAGGGCCAGTTTGTTTTTATTTTAATTTTTTGTTATTTTGAGGAAGTAAGCTTATCATCCTTCATACGATTTTGACAGATTATTCACAGATAGTTTAGTTCCATATACGACCTAGTGCTCTTTCTAAAATATGCCACAACTCCTCAACAGCCATTAGCCAGTTCCCTCATTCCCTGCATGTGTCTCTTTTCTGTAACCCTCAGCTTTGTTCCTCAGATTCCTGAGTCACTCCTGGTTTGTCTCCTTCTCTTACTTCTTCCCCTTCAGTTTTCCCTTCTTTATACTAAGGCCCATGGTAATCCTCCTGGGGCACAAATGAGGGAAGACATATGATATTTCCCTTTGTCTGCTTGCCTTTTTTATTTTGCATCACCCAGTCCTGTGGCACTGATGTCAATGCAAGTACCAAAAGTTCGTCCTTCCTCCCTGATGGCTGAGGAATGCTCTGTTGCTATTATGGACCACACCTTCTTTATCCACTAATTTTTGCAAGGGCATTGTGGCTCAATACACAGTTCTGCTCGATTGGACCTTGCATGACATCGATATAGGCTGTTTCTTTTGCTCTGATTAAAGAGACTAGGTCAATATGGCTACACCCATATGCACAGCAGATAGAGTTAACGAATGATGACAAGGAGTGCTGTTCAGGGCTCTTCCTTAAGGGTTAGGTATCATGGAGAATATCACTCTCCTTGGAGCCTTTGCAAAAATGTTTAAGGTAAAACAAGGTGAAAGGTAAAACAGAGCACTAATCCCTTATGACTCATGTTTCAGAACACTAGGAGATGAGGACAGAGACAGCACAATACATCCATGCCCTAACATTTTTCTGTGAAAGGGACTTTCCATTCCTTAGCCTTCCCTGACCCATAAGGAAAAGACACTGAGAAATCACTATGTCACCCACAGAATGAAGAACCTCACAGAGAGTTTATGATACCCAAGAGGCTTCACTGCTACTTGAGGTCTCTAGATATTGCAGTGGAAATAGGAAAACCCTGCCATATCTGGAGAAATCATAGCCTAAATGATGGTATACTGAATGTCATTTTCTTTTCTCTTTGTCTAGTAAGGTGAAGTGGGAAATTAACACACAAGATAACCTGAAGTCTTCTTGATCAGCCTCAGAGGGCTCTTTTTCTGTCCTTCCAGGAGATTCCTACCTAAAGCCATACAACTCAAAGGTCATGAGAGAGGCACTGCTGACTCAATGAAGCCAACTTCTGTGATGTCTTCAAGATTTGATGTCATAGCAACCACTGCTCCCAAAACCAGGCCTGATCGCTGCACTTGGATGGAGTATTCATGGGTGGACCAAGAGGAAACCAAGCCCTCCCAAACCGTTGGAGCCACCTGGGTCTCTCACCAAGGAAATTTACAAAGCGAGTCGTTGTCACCTTCTCCATGGCCGAATTCATAGTCTGTTTTCAAGACTGTCACCTCCAGCCCTATGGATTCCGGAGAAAGGCAAGAATCCAGCATCCTATCTTACCACGATAGACCAAGAAATAATCAGGAATCCAGCAATGACTCCAGGGTGAAACTCTAGGTCGCACACATGACTATGGTCCTCCCACCATTCAGGGTGCTTCGGATCAGGAAAAGGGTCACCCAAGGAATATTCCCAGGGAGCACCCTCAACCATGTCAAAGACATGTCTGGAGTATTCAACATTGAGGACACGAGTACAACTAACATCTCCAGACATCGTGCCAAAATGGTCTCCCAATCTTCAAAAGTGTCCAAGCACCAGAAGCAGACACTACATTCAAGAACCTGAGGTCCAGGATGGACTCATGTACTTGGAGTCCACAGGAGCAAACGTGGAGCATGTTGAAAGAGACCCATAGCCCATGTGAAGCCATCTGGAAGACTTTCATGCACATTTCAGGATGACAACTTGTTTGACCAAAAGGACGCATTGAAGAGGATTCAAATGTCAAAGAACCATGATCATTCAGCAGCTCTCCTCTGGGGGAACTGCATGGAGATGTGGCAGCACAAGCCTGCCTTAAACCACTCATGACTATCCACCAAATGGTTTCAGGTGATAACCAAACAGTACCTCTTGTGGAATATGGGCATGTCTAATAGAGCCAGCAGAGGATGAACAATGTGATAACAAAGGGCCACGACAGCGGGACAGACACCCGATGCTACAGGTTGGTGAGGAGATACGGGAAGACAAAGAAGGGAAGAATGAACAAGGGAGTTCAGAGCGAAGGTCTGGCATTTTATGATTGTGGGAGGTGCTCTGTACCTGGCTGAATTCCATAGGAACCTAGGTCCAAATTAAATAAACCATCCTCTGCCCCCAAACAATCCTTGTACACAGATTTTTTTTTTTTTTGTAAAATATGGGCATGCATGTATTTGACAGAGAGAGAGAGATTACAATCGGGGGTGGAGCTGGAAAGGGAGCATACTTGCCCCTGAGCAGAGATCATGAGACCAGAGTTGATGCCTTGAACCTGGGATCATGAGTTGGCTGAAGGCACCTTTGAACTGATGGACACTTGGGACCCAATCTTTGTCTTCTGAAAACCTCCTAGTTTTAGACAAGAACCTCTGCTATGTCATTTCTCAGAAAGGCAGGAGATACATATTCGTGCTTGGGCTGGTGTTGCTTACTCGATCCGACCTGCTTCAAGAGCTGGTATAGCTTGTCATTTTGAAGTCAGTGACTAGGATAAGGACAAACGACCCTCCCAAGCATATTTGGATAAAGAGAACTCTTCCACTGCTAGCTTTTGCAGGGTGAGTCAAACTATGTCTTGTGCTGCACAGCTTCTGTTGATGGGGATGGAAGTCCTCTGTGCCTCTGAATCTGGATCTCTGTTTCTGCTCCAAGAGTAGGGACATTTTAAGATCTGACTTCTCAAAGAAGTCAGCCCTATTTTTCTCTCTCACTCCTAGTTCTCCTACAATAGGCATCTCTTTCCATTCCTTGGAGTCGATGACTTCCCTAAGCTCATTGTCATGTTCCATCACTCTTCCCACTCTCTATATTTCCTTCATATTTTGCAGTATTTGTGTTCCTGATCACTAATTTTATCTTCTGCTTCTGCCAGCTTCCTGGCTTTTGCATCCAGTGCACTACTAATCTTTTCTTCAGGGACTCTTTTTGTTTTTGTTAATCACTTTTATCTCTGTGGTTTGAGACTCCCTGATGTATTCTGTGTTTTTCTGATTTACAGTGAGTATTCTGGCTGCTGCTTTCCATCTTCCAACAGGCATGCTAAATGTATACCTTTCACTTCAGTTGGCTTGGCCATGTTCATTTCTTGTTTTTCCTTGGTGTCCAATGATCCTTCCCTCTTTGCACTGGATCTAGGACTCTACCTCTTCTCTTTATTCAAAAAGCCCATCCTGTTTTCTTCCCTGAGAGTAAATTCATTAGGATGACGAGATCATGGAGTGCCCAAGAGCTGGCTTTTGAGGGAGTCCCAGGTTTGTGTGTGTGGCATGCATGCCCTCTGCTGTGTTGCTGTGACTGTACCCTGTTCTTGAGGCCAGTAATCTTCAGAGGCTCTCTTTGCCTGCAATTAGGAGTGTTTGGTGTCTGGGATGAAAATGGAGAGGTTTAGCTTTATGGACTCAGGTGTGCCTGTCAAAAGAGACTTTCAACCTACTCAACAGAATGAAGGCCTGTAGAATGCTGTGGTCAGGAGAAAGCGTGTGAGCAGGGCTTTCTTCTAGTCCACTACTGGAGAATCTGTTCTCTTGGGACAAAGCAACTTGGACTGAGGAAGGCAGTCCCCTCTGTGTTCCACAGTCAGGATTTGGTGTTTTCAGGATTGGCAGCTAATGTCCTCACCATCCTATCTTTGGCCAGTAGCTCGGTCTTGATGCAGCTGGTGTGAGAGCCCAAAATTTCATGTGTTCCCATCCTGTCATCTCCATGAACACTGCCTCTCACGGATGCACTGCCAGAACCCACCATCTTTCCACTGTGCCTCCTATTATTGTTTCTGATCATGGTTTCCAGACTGTCTGCACCTGGTTGCTTGTTGGTGTCCTCTCCAAGAGAAACACAGTGTTCTCCTGAGTTGATATCTTCCAAGCCTGCGGATCTGAAAATTATGGACTCAAGACCCTTTGTTGGCAAGAACTCATGCCATTCAGACCCTCTGCTGGTAACAGCCAAAGACATTTGAAAACATGCTCCTTGTGGGTTCCAAGTATGCTCTGCTCTCCTGTGTCTTTGTCCATTACATTGTCTCACTGCCCTCTAAAACACCAACCGCCTACATCTCTGCTAAGCCATGTCTCAAGGCTCCTTCCAATGTCTCTGCAACTTCTTTTCTCTTTGGTGTGGAGATTGCTTTGTAAGCCTTAGGTCCATTTCTGACATGTTGCACTTGATGTGGTAATTTTCCAGTTGTGTTCTTGGCTGATGGCAAGCCTGGATTTCCGAGCCACTACTACCATCTCACTGTCCTCCAAAAGTACTGCAGACATTTACCCAGCCATAAGCAAGAATGAATTATTACCACTTGCCTTATGTGGCAAAATTGTGGACAGCATTGGGCAACGTCACATCTATCAGTCTCAGAAAGACAAATAACATACGACTTCACTCTCTCATGGGAGTCAAGGAACATGTGAGAAAGAAAGGGAAAAAGGGGACAAACAATACAACTCTAACCAGGTACCCAAAATTTGTTGTTTGTTTGAAGGCAGCTCGGTGAGAATACATGTTTGCCAAAGAGGTCTACATGGAACATTCTGTGCAGGGAATGTGGCTAAAAGTGATGGAATGTGAGTGTTCAAGGTATATCAGATTGAATGGATATCCATAAAAGACTGACCTCCTATCTCTTGAAATTTCATTATATGCGTTATGTGAAACACACACACACACACACACACACACACACACACACAAAGATAAGACACACAAAAGATGGGGAGGAAGTGAGAATTCATACAAAGGAAGCAAACCCCAAAGAAAATAGAATAAACGGGAAAGGCACAGAGAATCCAAGTCAGAAAACAACGAAGATGAGAAAGCTAACTCCTTACCTATCAATAATGTGTTCAAGTATTTAGGACTAAATTCTCCTATCCTATAACGAGACTGTTGGAAAGATAAAAATAAAAAGAAAAGAAAAGAAAAGAAAAGAAAAAAATCAATGAGAAAACAAGAAAAACAAAACAAGCTCGACCTTATGCTGGCCATGGGAGATTTCCTTCAATTATAAAGATACACATAGCTTGAAAGTGAAGGATTTGGGAAGACATAGGTTATGCAATTGGCAAGGAGAAGAGAAGAGAGCCATAATAATTGTGCCTATGACAAATAGAAATATTTTAGGACTTTGAGAAACAAAAGATTACTGGAAGGTGTTTTGTCTTGATGCAGCATCAAAGCATCAGAAACTTAGAAGGATTGGCAACAGATACACCACCAACATAGGTGTATCTAAATGTTGGAAGCATATGAACAGAAAGGAAAGTTAATGGGGACCGCAATCCAATATTGTTGGGGACAACTATATCCATTTATAGCACAGGACAGATCATCCAGAGGGAAAGGTGGTAAGGAATAACTGACTTCATCATGGGCTCTCTAAATCTCCTGAGCTTTGGGGAAACATGCATAAAATTGTGTCTCTGAGGACCATAAAGGAAGTTCTTTTCAAGGGTAGACCTAATATTGTCTATCACAATCCTCTGCTGAAGTCCAAATCCAGTTGTAATTAATAGAATAGAATTCAAATCCTATCTTGTAATTTAAGAACACAAAGATATGAAAGCAGAAAAAAATCACTTAAGAATGGGAAAAACAGCCAGACACTAATACATGGAAAACACAACACACTCCTGAACTAGCAATGTGTCAAAGAGGGAACATAAAAAAGAAAATAAGAAAGTATCTTAAACAAAGGAAAGTCAAGAAACTTATGGGATGATGCCAAAATATTTTATGGGGAAAGAATATAGAGTTAAATGTGTTTCTTTGCAAAAAATATAAACACTGGAAAACAGAAACCTAACCGACGGCAAAAGGAACTAGAAAAAGAAAGGAACTCCAAAGTGAACAGAAAAAAAGGAAATAATACTTATGATTGATGAAATAAAAGAAATACAAACAAACCAATAGGAAAATCAGGAGAACTCACACGTCAGTTTTTGAAACTTTAACATAATGGAGGAGCCATTACCTTGGTTAAACGGGGAAGCAAGCATATCTTTGAAAGTATAAGATCACATGACAACATATATAAAGGAAAAAAAAATAACCTAAAAGACCTCTCTACACAATTATGCCAGCAAATCCCAGAACTGTGGGAAAAGTATAAATTCAAAGACACATATCAACTCTCAAGTTTAGGTCAGGAACCCTAGAAAATATGAACTTTCTAGTATTGACTAAAGCCTTTGAAACAGTAATCAAACACTTCCCAAGAACAAAAGGTCAGGTCCAAATTATTTTCGTGGCCCATTCTTCTAGACATTTAATGAAAACAATGTTGTTTCTTCTCATCGATTTCAGAAATGGAGGAGGCGGGGACACTCTACTTTACAAGTACAAAGACCCAATTCAGATAAGGACATTTTAGGAAACAAATTCCATGTCATTTTTAATTACTAAAATTAATAAAAAATAAATTTCCCTTTTCTCTGTCTGTCTTCTGCTTTTGAAATGGCCAGTTTGTTTTTATTTTAATTTTTTTGTTATGTTGAAGAAGTAGGCCTATCATCCCTTAAACGTTTTTGACAGATTATTCACGGATTCTATAGTTCCATATATGACCTAGTTCTCTTCCTAATATATGCCACAACTCCTCATCACCCATTAGCCAGTTCCCTCATTCCCTGCATGTGTCTCTTTTCTGTAACCCTCAGCTTTGTTCCTCAGAGTCCTGAGTCACTCCTGGTTTATCTCCTTCTCTGACTTCTTCCCCTTCAGTTTTCCCTTGTGCTAAGGCCCATGATATTTCTTCTGGGGAGCAATGGGGAGTAGCCATATGATATTTCTCTTTGACTGCTTGCCTTTTTCATTTCACATGACCCAGTCTTGTAGCACTGACGTCAATGCAAGTACCAGGGGTTCATCCTCCCTGATGGCTGAGGAATACTCTGCTGCCATTATGGACCACATCTTCTTTTTCAACCTCTCTTTGCAAGGGTATTGTGGCTCAATCCACATTTCTGCTCAGTTGGACCTTGCAGGGCATCGACACAGGCAGTTCCTTTTCCTCTGATTAAAGATACTTTGTCAATATGGCTACATCCATATGCACAGCAGGTAGAGTTAATGAATGATGATAAGGAATGCTGTCCAGGGCTCATCCTTAAGGGTTAGCTATCATGGGGAATGTCACTCTCCTTGAAGCCTTTGCAAAGGTGTTTAAGGTAAAACCAGGTATACAGAGCCCTAATCCTTTATGACACATGTTTCAGAACACTAGGAGATGAGGACACAGAAGCTTAATACAGCCATGCCCTAACACTTGTCCATGAAAAGGGACTCTCCGTCCCATAGTCTTCCCTGACCCATAAGGCACGCTGAGAAAGGACTCTCTCACCCACAGGATGACAAATTTCACAGAGAGGTGACAATATACAAGAAACCTCACTGCTTCTTTAAATCTCTAGAAATTGCAGTGGAAATAGGAAAACCTTGCCGTCGCTGGAGAAATGTTGGCCTAAAGGATGGTATACCAAACTGCATTTTCTTTTCTGTTTGTATAGAAAGGCGAAGTGGGAAATAAACAGAAAAGATAACCTGAGTTCTTGATCAATCTCAGAGGGCTCTTTTTCTGTCTTTCACTTGGCTTAGTACCTAAGACCATAGGACTCAAAGGTCATGAGAGAGGGACTGCTGTTTCAGTGAAGATAACTTTTGTGATGTCACCAATATTTGAGGTCATAGAAACCACAGCTCCCCAAACCACGCCTGATGGCTACACTTGGCTGGAGTATTCATGAGTGGGCCAAGAGGACCCCAAGGCTGCCCAAACTGCTGGAGCTGCCTGGGTCTCTCACCAAGGCTGTTTGTGAAGCGAGTAGGTGTTACCTTCTCTAAAGCCGAATTTGTAGTCTGTGGTCGTGACTGTCACCTCCAGCCCTGTGGACTCCAGATAAAGGCAAGAATCCAGCATTCCATCTTACCCACGATAGGCCAAGAAATAATCAGGTGTCTAGCATTGACTCAGGGGAGGTATCCACGCCCCACACGTGGCTATGGTCCTCCCAACCAATCAGGGCCCTGCTGACCAGGAAAAGAGCCACCCAAGGAAACTCCCACTCCCCGGGAACACCTGCAACCATGTCGAAGACATGTATGGAGTCTTCAACAGCGAGGACACGACTATCCCTTGAGTCTCCAGACATTGATCTGGAGGAATCCCTCCCAATCTTCAGAAGTGACAAAGCACCAAAGGCAGACTCTACATCTAAGAACTGAGGTCCAGTATGGACTCATGGACTTGGAGTCCACAGGAGTGAGCGTGGAGCATGTTGGAAGAGACCCATATCCCAAGTGAAGCCATCTGAAAGACTTTCCTGCCCGTTTCAGGATGACAACATGTATCTCCAAAAGGACACATTGAAGAGGATTCAATGTAGAAGAACCTTGAGCATTCCCAAAGGGTGGTGCAGCTATTCTCTGGGGAACTGCATGGAGATGTGTCAGTACAAGCCTGCCTTAAGCCTCTCATGACCATCCCCCCATGTAATAACCAAACAGTGCCTCTTGCAGAAGATGGGCATGTTCTCCTGGAGCCGAGGGAGGGTGTACAAACAAAGGGCCAGTACAGCGGGACAGACACCCAATGCTACATGTTGGTAAGGAGATACAAAAGACAAAGAAGAGCTAATGAACAAGGGAGCTCAGACCGAAGGTCTGGCATTTTAGGATGGTGGGAAGTGCTCTCTACCTGGCTGCACGCCATAAGGACTTAGGTCCAAATTAAATAAACCTTTCTCTGGCCCCAGTCAATTCTTGTACACTGGTTTTGTTTTTGTTTTTATTTTTCTTTCACCCGGTGAACGTGCACGTATTTGACTGAGAAACAGAGAGATCACAATCACGAAGTTTTGCTGGATAGGGAGAATCAGACTTGTCCCTTAGCATACTCTGAGATTAGAGTTGATCCATGACCCTTGAATCATGTGCTGAGCTAAAGCTGCCTGTGAACTGATGGACACACTTCGTGCCCAATCTTTGTCTTTTTAATACCTCACGGTTCTAGACAAGAACCATGGTTCTGTCATTGTTCATAAATCCAGGGGATATGGATTTTGGCTTGGGCTGGTGTTGCTTGCTCTATTCGACAAGCTTTGAGACCTAGTATAGCTTGTCATCTTGAAGTCAGTGACGTGGCTATGGACACACTAGTCTCCCATGTATAATTGGGTAAATAGATTTCCACCATTTATAGCTTTGCAGGGGGGATGACACTATGTCTTGTTTTGCTCTGCTTCTGTTGATGGGGATGGGAGTCCCCTGTGGCTCTGAAGATGGATCTCTGTTTCTGTTCCTAGATAAGGAACATTTTAAGCTCTGATTACTCAAATATTCGGCCCTCTTTCTTCTCTCACTCCTAGGTCTTCTACAATTAGCAGCTCTTTCAATTACTTGGAGTTGATGATTTTCATAAGCTCATTGTCATGTTCCATCATTCTTCCTTCTCTCGTTGGCTTTACTTCCTTATTTTTCAGTATTTGTCTTCCAGGTCACTAATTCTATCCTCTGCTTCTTCCAGCTTCCTAACCTTTGCATAGAATCTGCTACCAATCTTTTCATCAGAGACCCTTTATTTTATTTTATTTTTACTTTTAACTCTGTGCTTTGAGACTCCCTAATGCCTTCTTTGTTTTCCTGATGTACAGTGACTGTCCTGACTGCTACTTTCCATCCTCCCTCTGTAGTGTTACATGTACAGTTTTTACTTCGATTGCCTGGCCATAATCATTTCTTGTCTTTTTCTTCTGCATCAATTGATTCTTCAATCTTTGCATTGTCTAGGTCTAGGTCTCTAGACTAGGTCTCTCTCTTATTCTCTGTATTTGAATAGCCCATTCTTTTTTTCTAACCTGAGGCAATTCTCTTAAGAAGAAGAGATCATGGAATGGCCAATGGCTGGCCTATAAGGAGTCTGGATAATCCCTTACACTAGTGTTTCTTAACAGTAGGAGATGAGGACACAGCACAATACATCCACGCCATAACGTCTTTCTTTGAAAAGGGACTTTTTGTTCCTTAGTCATTACTGACCCATAGGTGAAAAATGCTGAGCAAGGACTCTCTCACCCACAAATGACAAACTTCTCAGAGAGCTGATGATACCCAAGAGGCCTCACTGAGATCTTGAGTACTTGAGATCTCTAGAAATTGCTGTGGAAATTTACCATCTCTGGAGAAGGGTGGGCTTAAAAGATGGTATACTGAACGTGATTTTCTTTTGCCTTTCTCTAGAAAGGGGAAGTGGGAAATTAACACACAAGACAACCTGAGTCCTTGATCAGGCACAGAGGGCTCTTTTTAGTCCTTCCCAGGGCTTCCTACCTAAAGCCATAGGACTCAAAATTTATGAGAGAGGGACTGCTGATTAATTCTAGCCAGCTTCTGTGATGTCACAAAGCTTTGAATCATAGCAACCACTCTGCCCCAAATCAAGACTGATCACTATACTTGGCTGGAGTAGTACTGGGTGGGCCAGGAGGATCCCAAGCCCTCCCAAACCACTGGAGCCACCTGGGTCTCTCACCAAAGCAGTTTGCAAAGCGAGTCAGTGTCACATTCTGCACGGCCAATTTTGCAGTCTATTGTCGTTACACTCAGCACCAGCCTCTGGAATCCAGAGAAATACAAGAATCCAACATTCCATTTTACCCATGATAGGCCAAGAAAGAATCAGGTCTCAAACACTCAGGGGAGGAACTCCATGTCCCGCACATGTTTATGGTCCTCCCACCACATCAGGGTGCTTCTGACTAGGGAAAGGTCACCCAAGGAAACCTCACAGTGAACACCCACAACCTTGCCCAAGATATGTCTTGAGTCTTCAACATCGAGGACATAAGTTACTCTAGCGTCTCAAGAAATTATGCCAAAATGGAATCCCAATGTTCAAAGTGACCAAGCATCAAAGTCAGACTCTACACCCTAGAAAATGAGTCCCTTCTTAGGACAGCACAGGGGACTCCTGTGGGAATCCACAGTTGCATACTTGGAGTATGTTTGAAGACACATATAGCACAAGTTAAACCATCTGAAAGACACTCTTTTCTGTTTCAAGATGAAAATTTGTATCTCCAAAAGGGCACATGGAAAAGGATTCAAATATTGAAGAACCTTGAGCATGCCCACAGGGTGGTGCAGCTACCATCTGGGGAACTGCATGGAGATATGACAGCACAAGCCTGCCTTAACCCTCTCATGACCACCCCTCAAATAGTTTCATGCGATATCCAAACATTACCTCTTGTGGCAGATGGGCATGTTCTAATGGAGCCAGGAGAGGATGAACAATGTGACATCAAAGGGCCACTACAGCGGGACAGAGAGCGGATGGTACAGCTTGGTGAGGAGATACAGGAAGACAAAGAACAGGAGAATGAACAAGGGAGCACAGATCGAAGGTCTGGCATTTTAGGATGGTGGGAGCTGTTCTGTAACTGGCTGCATTCCATAGGGATCTAGGTCCAAATTAAATAAACCATCCTATAGCACCAGTAAATCATTGTAATCTGGTTGTGTTTTTGGTTTTGTTTTATTAAATTATGCACATGCACATATTTGAGAGAGAGACAGAAAGATCACACACAGGAAATGAAGATGGGGAGGGGAATCAGACATTCCCCCGAGCAGGGAACCTGAGACTAGAGTAGAGGCCATGACCCTTCGATCATGAGCTGAGTGAAGGCTGCCTCTGAACTGATTGACACACCACATGACACAATCATTGTCTTATTAATAGCTCAGACTTCTAAACAAGAACCACTGCTCTGTCATTGTTCAGAAATGCAGGGGATACGGATTTTGTCCTAGGATGGTGTAGCTTGCTCTATCCGACCTGCTTTGAGAGTTGGTATAACTTGTCATCTTGAAGTCAGTGACTTGGCTATGGACACACTACTCTCCCACGCATATTTTTGTAATGAGAATTCCTCCCTTGCTAGGTTTTACAGGGGGAATGACACTATGTCTTGTGTTGCTCTTCTTCTGCTGATGGTGATGGGTGTCCTCTGTACTTCTGAATCTGGATCTCTGTTTCTGCTTCCAGTTGAGGGACATTTTCAGCTCTGATTTTGCAAAGAAATGTTTGGCCTTTATTTTCTTGCTCTTAGGTCTCTACAGTAGGCACCTCTTTCCATTTTTTGGAGTCAATGATTTCCCTAAGCTTATTGTCATGTTCCATCATTCTTCCTTATCACTTTCTCTTTGCTTTCTTTATTTTCCAGTCTTTTTCTTCCAGGTCACTAATTTGACCCTCTGCTTCTGCCAGTTTCCTGGCCTTCGCATCCAGTCTGCTACCAATCTTTTCATCAGGGACTCTTTATTTTATTTTTTAATCACATTTATCTCTGTGGTTCAAGACTCCCTGATGTCTTCTGGTTTTTTGTTTTTTTTTTTTTTTCTTTCTGATGTATAGTGAGTATCCTGGATGCTGATTTCAATCCTCCATAGGACAAGTTACATTTAGAAATTTCACCTCGATTGCCTGGCCATGGTCATTTCTTATTCTTTTTTCCTCGGCATCAATTGAAACTTCCATCTTTGCATTGGATCTAAGTCTCTGTCTTCTTCTATTTACAAAGCCCATTCTGTTTTCTACCCTGAGGGTAATGTCTTTAAAAAGAAGTGATCATGGAGTTCCTAATGACTGACCCTTGAGGGAGACTCAGGTGTGTGTGGCATGCATGTCCTCTGCTGCTGTGTTATGTCTGTCCCTTGTACAGTCATCTGCAGAAGCTCTTCTTGCCTGCCATTTTGTGTGTTTTTGGTCTGGGCTGAATATGGTGAGGTTTAGCTTGGTGTGCACTGGTTTGTCTGTGAAAGAAAATGTTCAAGCAACTAGAGGGCATGGAGTTCTGCAGAATGCTGTGGTTAGTAGAGATCTTGTGGGCACAGCTTTCATCTAGTCCCTTATGGTATAGTCTGTTCTCCTTTGACTAAACAACTTTTACTGAGGACGGCAGTCTCCCCAGTGTTCCACTATTGGGACTTTGTTTTTGCATGTGAGTCAGCTAATTTCCTCACCATCCTCTTTGGCCAGTAGTTCGGTATTTATGCTGCTGGTGTGAGAGCCCCAAATTTCTTTTCTCCCATGGAGTCATCTCCACAAATACTACCACTCTCGGATGCACTGCCAGAACCCACTATCTTCCCTCTTTGTCTCCTGGTATTGTCTCTGATCATGGGTTCCAGGCTGTCTTCACCTAGCTGTTTGTTGGTGTCCTCTCCAGAAGCAACACAATGATCTATCGAGTCAATATCTGCCAAGCCTGATGATCTGAAAACTCCATATCAAGTCCCTTTCTTTGGCAATAACTTGTGCTGTTCAGATCCTCTGCTGATCACAGTCAATGGTATTTCTCCTTGTGGGTTACTAGTGTTCTCCTCTCAACAGTGCCTTTGCATTTTGCATTGGTTAACTGCCCTCTGAAGCACCAACTGCACACATCTCCCTAAGCCATGTTTCCAATCTTCTTCCATAGTCTCTGCTACTTCTTTTCTTTTTTGCTGTGGAGTTTAATTTGTAGGCTTCAGGTCAATTTCCTCCACGTTGCAGATGATGTAGTCATCTTCTAGTTGTGTTCATGGCTGATCACAAGCCTGGTGTTCCAAGACACTACTACAACCTCAGTGTCATCCAAAGGCACCACAGACTCTTACCCAAACTTAAGGAAGAATGAATTCGTCCCACTTGTCTCACGTGGCAGAGTTGTGGAGAGAATTGGGTTATGTTACATCTCTCAGTCTCAGAAAGACATATAAATATGATTTCACTCTCTCATGTTAGTAAAGGAACATGTGAAAAAGCAGGGGAAAAGGGACAAAGAATAAGACTCTAACTAGTCACAAAAAAGGCCCATGATAGTAAAATTGAGGAATCATAAGTGTAGATATAATCTATTGAAAGGCACTAGGACATAGAGTCTCCTTACTTACAGAGGAAAGCCCATCAGAATCATGTCAGACCTGTCCACAGAGACCTGGCAAGCCATAAATGGCAAACAAGATATATTTAGGGCACTACATGAGAAGATCATGCAGCCAAGAATACTTTTTCAGCAAACTAAAATTCAAAATAAATGGAGAAATAAAGAGTTTCCAAGACAGTTAAGACTTAAAAGACTATGCAACCACCAAGCCGATACTGCAGGAAATATTAAGGGGGATTTTATAAAAGAGGAAAAATGCTAAGAATAGCATTGAGCAGAAATATACAGACAATATACAGAAAGAAAAACTTCAATGGTAACACAATGTCAATAAAAACATATCTATCAATAATCACTCTCAATGTGAATGGCCTAAATGCACCCATAAAAGGACACAGGGTTACAGATTGGATAAAACTACAGGATCCATCAATACGGTTTCTATGAGAGACCCATTTTGAACCCAAAGATACACCCTGACTGAAAGTGAAGAAATGGAGGAGCATCTTTCATGACAATGGGCCTCAAAAGAAGGTCAGAGTAGCGATTCTCATATTAGATAATTTAGGTATTAAACTAAAGACCATAGTCAGTGATACAGAAGGACACTGCATAATCCTTAAAGGGACTATCCACCAAGATGATCTAAGAATTGTAATTATCTATGCCCCCAATGTGGGAGCAGCCAATTACATAAGAAAAATGTTAGTCAAGATAGAGTCATATTGATATGAATACATTAATAGTAGGAGATCTTAACAAGCCTCTCTCAGAAATAGATCACTGCAGAAAATCCATTAAAAAGCAAGAACATTGAATGACAGTTTGGACCAGATGGACCTCATAGATATATACAGAACATTCCGCCCTAAACCAACAGAATACTCATTCTTCTCAAGTGCACATGGAACCTTCTCAAGAATATACCACATACTGGGTCACAAATCAGCACTCGGGGCACTTTGGTGGCTCAGTGGTTAAGCCTCTGCCTTTGGATCAGGTCATGGTCCCAGGGTCCTGGGATTGAGCCGATGCCTTCCTCTCTCTCTCTCCTGCCTTGCTTCCTACTTGTGATCTCTCTCTGTCAAATAATTAAATAAAAAAAAAATCAGGACTCAACGGATACCAAAAGATTGAGATTATTCCCTGCATATACTCAGATCAGAATGCTTATAAACTGGAGCCCAATCACAAGGATAAGCTTAGAAGGAACTCAACCACCTTGAAGATAAAGACCACGTTGCTTAAGAATGTTTGGATCAACTAGGAGATCAATGAAGAACATGGAAACTAATGAGAATGAAGAAACGTCCATCCAAAATCTGTATGACACAGCAAAGGTGGTCCTAAGGGGGAAATACAAAGCCATACAAGCCACCCTCGAAAAAAATGGAAAAATTCAGAATACACCAACTGTCTTTAAACCTTAAGGAACTGAAGAATCAACAAGAAATCAAACCAACTCCACACCTAAGAAGGGAAATAATCAAGATTAGAGCTGAGATCAATGAGGTAGAAACCAGAGATAGTAGAACGTATCAATGAGATTAGAAGCTGGTTTTTTGAAAGAATCAATAAGATTGATGAGCCATGGGACACATTAATCAAAAAAAAAAAAAAACGAGAGAAAGCCCAAATTTATAAAATTATTAATAAAAAGGGAGAGATAACAACCAACACCAAGGAAGTAGAAACAATCATAAGTTATTATCAACAGCTTTGTGCCAATAAGCTAAGAAACCTAGATGAAATGGATGCATTCTTGGAAAACTATAAATTCCCCAAACTGAACGAGGAAGAAATTATATTAAAAAAAAATACAATAAAACAAAAAATTTACAATCTCCCAAAAAACAAGAGCCCAGGACCTGATGGGTTTGCTTGGGAATTCTACCAAACTTTCAAAGAAGAAATAACACCTATTCTCCTGAAGCTCTTTCAAAAAATTGATGCAGAAGGAAAACTTGCAGATTCATTCAATGAAGCCAGCATTACCCTGAGCCCCAAAACAGGCAAAGAAACTACCAAAAAGTAACATTTCAGATCACTATCACTGATTAATATGGATACTAAGATTCTCAACAAGATACTAGCAAACAAGGTCCAAAAGCACATTAAGAAGATTATCCGCCATGAGCAGGTGAGATTCATCCCTGGACTTCTAGAATGGTTCAACATTCGCAAATCAATCAATGTGATAGAACAAATTAATATGAGAAGAGAGAAGAACCACATGGTCCTCTCAAGTGATGCAGAAAAAGCATTTGACAAAATCCAGCATCAGTCTTCTTGCTCAGTGGGGAGCCTGCTTCTCTCTTTGCTTCTGCCTGCCGATCTGCCTGCTTGTGTTCTCCAGCACTCTCTCTTTCTCTCTCTCTCTGACAGATAAATAAATAAAACCTTAAAAAAAAAAGAAAGAAAGAAAGCCAATGATTTCTGTACATTGTCTTTGTATCCTGAAAGTTGCTGAATCCTGTATGAGTTCAGGTACTTTGGGGGTGGAATCTTTTGGATTTTCCATATAAAAATTTTTGTCATTTGCGAAGACAGAGAGTTTGAATTCTTCATTGGCAATTTGGATACCTTTGATTTCTCTTTGTTGTCTGATTGCTGTTGCTAGGACTTCTAATACTATGTTGAACAAGAGTGGTGAGAGTAGGCATCTTGTGTTCTCAATGGTAAGGCTGCAAGCTTTTTCCCATTGAAGATGATATTTGCTGTGATATTCCATAGATAGATTATACAGTGGAAAAAAGACAGTCTCTTCAATAAATGATGCTGGGAAAACTGGGCAGCTATATGTATAAGAATGAAACTTGAGCATTCTCTTACACCGTACACAAAGATAAACTCAAAATTTTTAAAAGACGTCAACATGAGTCAGGAATCCATCAGAATCCTAGAGGAGACTATAGGCAGTAACCTCTTTGATATCAGTCACAACAAATTCTTTCAATATATGTCTCCAAAGGCAAAGGAGTGAAAAGAGAAAATAAACTTTTGGGATTTCATCAATATCAAAAGATTCTGCACAGGAAAGGAAAGAGTTAAGAAAAGAAAGAGGCAACCCACAGAATGGGAGAAGGTATTTGCAAATGAAAGTACAGACAAAAGGTTGTTATCCAGGATCTATAAAGAGCTCAAACTCAACATACAAAAACAGACAATCATATAAAAACAATTGGCAGAAGATATGAACAAGCACTTGTCCAATGAAGACATACAAATGGCTATAAGACACAGGGAAAACGTTCATCATCACTAGCCATCAGGGAGATGCTAGTGAAAACCCCATTGAAATACCATCTTACATTTGTTAGAATAGCCAAAATTAGCAAGACAGGAAGCAACATGTGCAGGAGAGGATGTGGCAAAAGGGAACCCTCTTACACTGTTGGAGGTAATGCAAGTTGGTGCAGCCTCTTTGGAGAACAGTGCAGAGATTTCTTAAGAAATTAAAAATAGAACTTCCCTATGACCTTGCAATTGCAGTACTGGGTATTTACCCCAAAGATGCAGATGTAGTGAAAAGAAGGGCCATCTGTGCCCCAATGTTGATAGCAGCAATGGGCACAGTCATCCAACTGTGGAAAGAAACAAGATGCCCTTCAACAGATGAATGGATAAGGAAGATGTGGTCCATATACACGATGGAGTATTATTCCTTCCTCAGAAAGGATGAATACCCAACTTTTGTAGCAACATGGATGAGACTGGAAGAGATTAAGCTGAGTGAAATATGTCAAGCATAATCAGTTACCATATGGTTTCACTTATTTGTGGAGCATAACAAATAGCATAGAGGACATGGAGAGTTAGAGAGGAGAAGGTAGTTGGGGGAAATTGGGAGGGAATGTGAACCATGAGAGACTATGGACTCTGAAAGACAATCTGAGGGTTTTGAAGTGGTGGTGGTGGGGGGTGAGAGGTTGGGGTAGCAGGCGGTGGGTATTATAGAGGGCATGGATTGCATGGAGCACTGGGTGTGTTGCAAAAATAATGAATACTGTTATGCTGAAAATAAATAAAAAAATAAATTAAAAAAAGAAGCAAGATGCCCCTCAATAGACAAATGGTTAAGGAACATATGGTCCATATATACTATGGAGTATTATGCCTCCATCAGAAAGGATGAATACTCAACTTATGTATCAACACAGAGAGTACTGGAAGAGATTATGCTGAGTGAAACAAGTCAAGCAGAGTGAGTCAATTATCATATGGTCTCACTTATTTGTGGAACATAACAAATATCATGGAGGACAGAGGGAGATGGAGAGGTTAAGGGAGTTGAGGTAAATTGGAAGGGGAGGTAAACCATGAGAGACTATGGACTCTGAAAATCAATCTGAGAGTTTTGAAGGTGTGGGGCGTTAGATGGTGGGGAAATCCGGTGGTTGGTATGAAAGAAGGCACGGAAATCTGGAGCACGGTGTGTGGTGAAAAAACAATTAATACTGTTATTTTGAAAATAAATAAAAAAATTAAAAAATATGTGTTATTTGAAACACACAGTCAACACACACACACACACACACACACACACACACACAGATAAGACACAAAAAAGATTGGGAGAAAGTGAGGAATCACACTAAAGGAGCAAACCCCAGAGAAAATACCATAAAGGGGAAAGGCACAGAGAATCCAAGTCAGAAACAAACCAAAATGAGAAAGTAACTCTTTACCTATCAATAATCAGTTCAAGTATTCAGGACTAAATTCTCCTATCACTACAAACACATTGTTTGACTGGATGAAAATTAAAAAAAAAAAAGTCAACAAGAAAAAAAAATTAACAAAATGAGCTCAAACATATGTTGCCCATAGGAGATTACTTTCAACTCTAAAGATACACATGGCTTGAAAGTTAGGGAATTGGAAGACATTGCTTATGCAATTGGCACGGAGAAGAGAGCCAAAGTGATTGTGCCTATGGCAGATAGAGTGATTATGCCTTCAGAGACAAAAGATTACCAAAACATGTTTTGTCTTGATGGAGCATCAAAACATCAGAAGCTTGGAAGAATTGCCAACATATACACCACCAACATGGGTGTATCTAAATGTTGAAGCATATTAACAGAAAGGAAGATAGATGGGGACCACAATCCAATATTATTGGGGACGAAGATATCCACTTTCAGCATAAGACAAATCATCTGGAGGGAATGGTGGTAAGGAATAACCGACATCATCATGGGCTCTCTAGACCACCTGAGCTTTGAAGAAACATGAATAAGATTGTTTCTCTGAGGACCATAAGAGAAGTTCTTCCAAAAGGCAGACCTAGCATTGACTATCACATATTCTGTGCTGGAATCCAAATCCAGTCATAATTAATAGAAGAGAATTCAAAACCTATCTTGTATACTTATGACCATGATGATTTGAAAATTGAAAGAAATCACTTACAAATGGTAAACACAGCCAGACACTAATACATGGAAAACACAAAACACTCCCAAACTAGCAATGAATCAAAGAAACTCAGACAGTACCTTGAACAAAGAAAATAGAGAAACTGATCAGATAATGTCAAAATATATCATAGGGAGAGAATGTATAGCTAAATGAGTGTATTTCCCACAATTAAAAACACTGAAAAAAAAAAAAAAAACAACCTAACTGATGGCAGAAGGAACAGGAAAAATAAGAAACGAACTCCAAAGTTAAAAAAAAAAATTGAAATATACATATGATCGTCGAAATAAAAGAAATACAAACAAACCAATAACAGAAAATCAGGAGAATTCACACGTCAGTTGTGAAAACTTTAACAAACCAAAGCAGCCATTACTTGGATAGAACAGGGTGCAAACATACAGCTGAAAGAATGAGACCACATGACAACTGATTGAAAGGAAAAAAAAAAAAAACCTAAAAGACCTCTCTACACAATTATGCCACCAAATCCCAAAACTGAGATAAAAGGATATATTCGAAGACCCATAACAACTCCCAAAAATAAGTTAGGAAACCTACAACGTCTGAGCTCTCTTGCAGCATATGAAGCGTATAAAGCAGAAATGAAACCACTGCCAACACACAGAGAAAAAGGTCCAAATCATTTTTCTGGTCAACACTTCTAGACATTGAAGACAGGAAGGCAATGCCATTTTTTCTCATAGATTCCAGAAATGGAGGAGGCAGGGAAACTAATGTTCAAGTATAAAGACCCAATTCAGATAGGGAAATTAGAGGAAACAAACTCAATGCCATTTTAATGAGTAACGATAATAAAAATATAATTCTTCCCTTTTCTCATTCTTCATCAGCTTTTGAAAGGGCCAGTTTGTATTTATTTTCATTTTTTTATTATGCTGAGGAACCAAGTCATCACCCATCATACGTTTTTGACAGAGTATTCGCTTATGCTCTTGTTCCATATACGACCTAGTGCTCCTCCTAATATATGCCACAACTCTTCAACACCTATTAGCCAGTACCTTCATTCCCTGCATGTCTCTTTTCTATATCCCTCAGCTTGGTTCTCAGAGTCCTGAGTCACTCCTGGTTTGTCTCCTTCTCTGACTTCTTCCCCTTCAGTTTTTCCTTCCTTTACTAAGGGCCATGGTATTCGTGCTGGGGCACATAGGAGGGGAGCCATATGGTATTTTCCTTTTCTGCTTGGCTTTCTCATTTCACATCACCCATTTCTGTGCCATTAATGTCAATGCAAGTACCAGGGGATCATCCAACCTGATGATTGAGAAATAATCTGTTGACAAGATGGACCACACCTTCTTTATCCACGAGTATTTGTAAGGGCATTGTGGCTCAATCCACAGTTCTGTTTGAGTGGGCATTGCAGGCCAGTGATATAGGCCATTTCTTTTCCTCTGATTGAAGCGACATGTCAACAGGCCTCTTCCTTAATAGTTAGTTCTCATGCAGAATGTCACTCTCCTTGAAGCCTTTGCAAAGATGTTTAAGGTAAAACCAGGTAGACAGAGCCCTAATCCCTAATGACTAGTGTTTCAGAACAGTAGATAATAAAGACACAGACAGCACAATACTACCATGCCCTAACATTTTTCCTTGAAAAGAGACCTTTTGTACTTTAGGGATCAAAGACCCATCGCGAAAAGACACTGAGAAAAGACTCTCTCACCCACAGAATGACAAACACCACAGAGAGCGTATGATACCCAGGAGGCCTCATTGTTTACTGATAACCCTAGAAATTGCAGTGCGAATAGGAAAACCTTGCTGTGTCTGGAGAAATGTTGGCCTAAAGAATTGTATAACGAATTTCATTTTCTTGTCTCTTTTTTAGAAAGGGGCAGTTGTAAATTAATACACAAGACAATCTGAGTTCTTGATCAGGCTCACTGGGCTCTTTTTCTGTCCTCCCCAGGGCTTCCTACCTAAAGCCATAGGACTCAAGGGTCATGAGAAAGACTGTTGCTTCAGTGAAGCCAGCTTCTGTGATGTCACAAAACTTTGAGATCATAGGAACCACCCCTCCACAAATCACGTCTGATCACTGAATTTAGATGGATCACTGCACTTGGATGGATCCAGCTTGTATTCAAAGCTGGGCAAGAGGATCACAAGCCCTCCCAAACCGCTGGATCTGCCTGTGTCTCTCACCAAGGCAGTTTGTGAAGCGAGTTGGTGTCATCTTCTCCATGACTGAATTCATAGTCTTTGGTGGTAAATGTCACCATTAGCACTCTGGACTCTAGAGAAAGGCAGCATTCCATCTTACCCATGAGAGGCCAAGAAAGAATCCGTCGTCAAACGAAGCCTCAGGCGAGGAACTCGACTTGCAGCACAGGGATATGTTCCAATCAGGGTGCTTCTGATCAGGAATAGGGCTACCAAAGAAGGCTCCCAGGGAAAGCTGTAATCATGGAAAAGACATGGACAAATCTTTGTCTTCTTAATACCTGCTACTTTCTGACAAGAAGCACTAATCTATCATTGTTCAGACATGCAGAGAATACGAATTTTGGCTTGGACTGGTGTTTCTTGCTCTATCTGACCTGCTTCAAGAGCTGGTATAACTTGTATTTTTGAAGTCAGTGACTTGGCTATGGACAAATTACTCTCCCATGCATATTTGGGTAAAGAATAGTCCTCCATTGCTAGCTTTTGTTGGGGAGTGACACTATATCTTGTGTTGCTCTGCTTCCCTTGATGGTGATGGGAGTCCTCCGTGCCTCTGAATCTGGATCCCTGTTTCTGATCCAAGATTAAGAACATCTTGAGATCTGATTTCTCAAAGAAATGTTCAGCCCTCTTTCTTTCTCTCATTCTCCTACAATAGGCACCTTTTTCCATTCCTTGGAGTCCATGACCTCCCCAAACTCATTGTCATGTTCTATCACTCTTCCTTCTCTTTTTGGATTTGCTTCTTTATCTTCCAGTCTTTTTCCTCCAGGTCACTAATTGGATCCTCTGATTCTGCCAGCTTCCTGGACTTTGCATCCAGTCAGATACCAATCTTTTCATCTGGAACTCATTATTTTATTTTATTTTATTTTATTTTGTTTTTATCAGTTTTATCTCTGTGGTTTGAGACTGCCTAATATCTTCTGTGTTTTTCTGATGTACAGTGAGTATCCTGGCCACTGCTTTCAATCCTCCATTGAGCGAGTTTCACTCTGATTGCCTGGCCACGATCATTTCTTTTCTTTCTTTCTTTTTTTTTTTTTTTTTTGTTTATTTCCATTAGCATCGATGACTCTTCCATCTTTGCATTGGAACTAGGTCTCTGTCTTCTCCCCTGTATTGAAAAAGCCCATTCTGTTTTCTAACCTGAGGCTAATTTCTTTAGGAAGAAGAGATCATGGTTTTCCCAACAGCTGGTGCTTGATGGAGTCTTGTGTGTGTGTGTGTGTGTGTGTGTGTGTGTGTGTGTGTGTGTGGCATGTATGCCCTCTGCTGCTGTAGTGTGGCTGTTCCCTGTCCTTGAGACCAGTCATCTGCAGAGGCTCTCCTTTCCAGCTGTTTTGTGTGTTTGGGGTCTGGGGTGAATATTATGAGGTTTAGCTTGCTGGGATCTGTTGTGCCTGTGAAAGGAGACATTCAATAAAATCAACAGAATGAAGGGCTGCATAATGCTGTGGTCAGGAGAGAGCATGTTGGCAGGGCTTTCTTCTAGTCCCCTATGAGACAGTCTGTTCTCCTGGGACTAAGTAACTTGGACTGAGCAAAGCTGCCCAACAAGTGTTCCATGGTTAGGATTTCATGTTGGCAGGTTAGGAAGCTAACGTCCTCCCCGTCCTATCTCTGGCAGAAGCTCAGTCTTGATGCTGCTGGTGTGAGAACCCTAAATTTTGGTGTCCCCATTGAAACATCTCCATGAACACTGACTCTCACGTATGCACTGCCATAAGCAACCATATTCCCACTGTGTCTCCTGATATTGTCTCTTATCATGGTTCCAGGCTGTCTGCACCTGGTTTCATGTGGGTGTCCTCTGCAGGAGAAACACAGTGTTATATAGAGTATGTCTGCCAAGACTGCTTATCTGAATTCTGCAGGCATCAATACACTTTGTTGGGAAGAACTCATGCCATTCAGACCCTCTACTGGTCACAGCCAATAGCATTGGGAAACATGCTTCTTATGGGTTCCCAGTGTGTTCCCCTCTCCTGTGCCTTTGTCTTTTAATTGGCTCACTGCCCTCTGAAGCACCAAACACCCACGAATCCCATAAGTCATGTCTCCAATCTTCTCCCACAGTCTTGTCGACTTCTTTTCTCTTTTGCTGTGGAGTTTGCTTTTAGCCTTCAGGTCGATTTCCACCAAGTTGCAGTTGATGTGATAATATTCCAGTAGTGTTCATGGCCAAAGACTAGCCTAGAGTTTCCAGACACTACTACCAACTCACTGTCTTCAAAAGGTACCACAGATTCTTAAAGAAGATAAGCAAAAATGAGTTCTTGCCACTTGCCTCATGTGGCAGAGTTGTGGAGAACATTGGGCTATGTCACATCTATCAGTCTCAGGGACACAAATAACATACTATTTCACTCTCTCATGGGAGTCATGTGAAAATGCAAGGGAAATGGGACAAACAATAGAATTGTAACAAGACACATAAAAGTCAGTGCCTGTTTGAATACAGATTTGTGAGAATACTTGTTTATGATACAGGACAAAATATGACGTTCTTTTTAGGAAATGTGGCTGAAAGTTATGGAAGGTGAGTTCTCAAGGCATGTCAAAATAAAATGCTATCCATAAAAGACCAAGTACCTATCTCTTGATATTTTATTGTTAGTGTTATGTGAAACACACAGAGACAGCACACACACACACACACACACACACACACACACATAAGACACATATAAGTTGGGGTAGAAGTGAGAACTTGCACTAAAGGGCACAAACCCCAAAGAAATTTCCATAAAGGGAAAAAGTTTTTCTTTGAAGGCGGGTTTGTGAGAACACATGTTTATCAAAGAGGACAAAAGGTGAAACCATTGGTAGGAAATGCGTCTGAAAATGATGGAATATGAGTTTTCAAGGAATGCCAAATTGAATTGCTATCCATAAAAGACCGATTTCATATCTCTTGAAATTTAATTATTAGTGTTATGTGAAACCCACTCAGAGAACACACACACACACACTCACACACACACACACACACAGACAAAGCACACAAAAGATGGGGAGATGTGAGGAATTGCACTAAAGGATGCAAACCTCAAAGAAAATACCATAAAGAAGAATGGCACAGAGTATCGAAGTCAGAAACCAACCATAATCAGAAATTTAACTTCTTACCTCTCAATAATTATTTCAAGTATTCAGGACTAAATTCTCCCGTCACTACAAACAGATTGTTGGACTGGATGAAAATTAAAAGAAAAAAAATGCAAAATGGTTCACAAGAAAACAACAAAAACTAAACAATCTCGACCTTATGTTGGCCATAGGAGATTTCCTTTAACTATAAAGATACACATAGCTTGAAAGTGAAGGAATTGGGAAGATATAGGTTACATAGTTTGCAAAGAGAAGAGAGCCAAAGTGATTGTGCCTATGGCAGCTAGAGAGATTTTAGCCTTTGAGAGTCAAAAGATTACAAGAAGGTGTTTTGTTTTAATGGAATATCAAAACATCAGTAACTTGAAAAATTGTGAACATATACCCCACCAACATGGATGTATCTAAATGTTGGAAGTGTATTAAGAGAAAGGAAGGGAGATGTGACCTCAATTTAATATTTTTGGGACAAGGATATCCACTTTCAGCCCAGGACAGATCATCTGGAGGGAAAAGTGTTAAGGAATAACAGATGTCCGCATGGGCTTTCTAGACCGCCTGAGCTTTGGGGATACATGTGTAAGATTGTGTCTCTGAGGACCATAAGAGAAGTTCTTCCCAAGGGAAGACCTAACTTTATCTACAACAGATCATGTGCTGGATCATGTGCTGGATAGGTCGTAATTAATTGAACAGAATCCAAGTCATATCTTGCATACTTATTACCACAAAGGTATGAAAACAAAAAGAAATCACTTATGGATGGGAAACACAGCCAGACACTAATAGGTGGAAAACAGAATACACTAGAGAACTAATAATGAACCAAAGAAAGAAAATCAAAAGGAAAATTAGAAAGTATCATAAACAAAGGAAAATCAAGAAGGTTGTGGGATGATGCCAAAACATATTATGGAGAAAGACTATAGGGCATTAATTTCCAAAAACTAAACACCTAAAAAAAAGCACCCTAAATTGGAACTAGAAAAAGAAGAAATGAACTCCAAAGTTAACAGAAAAAATGAAATAATACATATGATCATCAAAATAAAAGAAATACAAACAAACCTGTAGGAGAAAATCTCACACGTCAGTTGTGAAAACAAAAACAAACGAGAAGCCCTTACCTGAATAATACAGAGAGACAAGCACACAGCTGAAAGAATGAGACCACATGGTAACTGATATAAAGGAAAAAAAAATCTAAAAACCCCTCTACACAATTATACCAGCAAGTCCAAGAACTGAGAGAAAAGGATAAATTCCAAGACCGATATCAACTCCCACGATTAGGTCAAAAAACCTATAAAATCTGAGTCCTCTAATAGTGACTAAAGCGGTTGAAGCAGTAATCAAACTCCTGTCAAAACACAAAAAGCCAGGTCCACATCAATGTACTGGTTAAATCTTCTACAAAAGTAGTAAAGGCAATGTTGTTTTTTCTCATCCTTTCCAGAAATGGAGGAGGCGGGGATACTCTAATAGGAAACCAATTCTATGGCATTTCAATAAGAAAAGATAATAAAAATATAATACTTTCCTTTTTCTCTCTGTCTTTATCTGCTTTTGAAAGGACCAGATTATTATTTTTTTTAATTTTTTGTTATGCTGAGGAGGCAAGCCTATTATCCATCATCCGTTTTTGACAGAGTGCTTTAGCTCCATACACAACCTAGTGCTCATCCTAATATATGCCACAACTCCTCAAACCCATTAACCAGTTCCCTGATTCCCTGCATGTCTCTATTTACTGTAACCCTCAGCTTGGTTCTCAGAGTCCTGAATCACTCTTGGTTTGTCTTCTCAGACTTCTTCTCTTCAGTTTTCCCTATCTTTACTAAGGGCCATGGTACTCCTCCTGGGGCACAAAAGAGGGAATCCATATGATATTTTCCTTTGTCTGCTTGATTTTTTCCTTTCACATCATTCAGTCATGTGGCATTCATGTCAGTGCAAGTACCAGGGGTTCATCCACCCTGATGACTGAGGAATAATCCCTTGCCAATATGGACCATAACCTCTTTATCCACTAGTATTTGCAAGGGCATTGTGGCTCAATCCACAATTCTGCTCGATTGAACCTTGCAGGGCATTGATATAGGCCATTCCTTTTCCTCTGATTAAAGAGAATTGGTCAACCTGGCTATACACATTACCACATGATGAGTTAACTAATGATGACAAGGAGTGCGCTCCAGGGCTCTTTCTTAAGAGTTAGCTATCATTCAGAATGTCACACTCCTTGAAGCCTTTGCAAAGGTGTTTAAGGTAAAGCCAGGTAAACAGAGCCCTAATCCCTTATGATTAGGGTTTCAGAACATTAGGAGATGAGGACACAGACAGCACAATACATGCATGTCCTAACATTTTTTCCTTGAAAAGGTAATTGCTGTCCCTTAGTCATCACTGACCCATAAGGAGAAGACTCTGAGAAAGGACTATCTTACACATAGGATGACAAACCTTGCAGATAGCTAATGAGACCCAAGAGGCCTCACTCATTATTGAAATCTCCAGAAATTGCAGCGAAATAGGAAAACCTTGCCATCTCTGGAGAAATATTGGCCTAAAGATGGTATGCCGAATGTTATTTCTTAACCTCTTTTTCTAGAAATGGGAAGCGTGGCATTAAAACACAAGAAAACCTTGTTGTGAGCAGGGACAAGATGGCGGGGACATAGGAGGAGGTGCCTTTTCAACTTGTACCCCCAAATGCGCTGATTACTTACCAAATAACTCAAATCACCCATGAAATCAGCCTGAGATCAGAATTATACACGTCTGGATCTTTAAAGGGGGAGAAGATGCCAGTGGGCAGGTAAAGGGGAGTGGGAACAGAGACTGATTTCAGAAGATAAACAAAAGGGGGAAGGAGCTACCAAAGGCGACCAGTTGGAAAGCAATATCCCAATATGAGCAAGAGTGCCCTGGTCTGGGGACCAGCATTAACTTGGATACTGGTTAAAAGCACTCCAAAAGAGCAAAGGATCTCAGGGAGAAATTGTGGGAATTCGATTACTAGGGACAGTGGCTTAATTCCCAGGTCCCAGGAAAGCCTCCCTGGTGCTGAGGCAGAGAGAGTGCCTCGGAGAAACAAGCTTTTGGTCCCTAAGCCACCAGCGCACCCAAGAAAGCATGGGGCCCATTTCCTATGAGGGGGTGGGAGCCATGCCAGGTGGCAGAAAGAGCCAGCCTTGCTATATAACCCTTAGATACTCCCCTGAGAGAGGTACAAAGGCCCAGCTGGTGCCCTTTGATATGCACCATTGTTTAAGAGACTGCACCAAACTCTTCCCCCAGAGAGGTGTGCAAGGCTCAGACAGGTGCTCTCAGACCTGCGCCCCATTCTCAGAGCCTGAGACCCATGAACGAACCTCAGCCTCCCCTGAAATTGGTGCACAGAAGCCAGGCACTCTTAGATCCAGAAAGACAAGGCACTCCAAGCCCCGGGGTTAGCGGGAAAATCTCAGTGTATGATCGCTGCCTGGAACCTCTCTTGGGGTCTGAGGTTGCAAGGACAGCTGCCACTGCCTTGGCTTTGGGTACAAGCAAAAGATCATGTGTCCCTAGGGATCGATACTTGGAACCTGCTCTGCCAGCTGCCAAGGGGGAACTTATTTTGCCTCTGCAGCCAGACTGAAGCTTCTCTCTGAGAGGGAGATCAGGGTGCAGTTTTTTTTCCTCTAGAACTACAAAAACCATCAAAAGTGGTCAAAGTGAGAAAAAAAATGTGAACAAACATAAAAACCGCCAGAGAATAAAAGACTGAAAACAAACAAACAAACAGTTTCCTCAGAGCCCACCCCTTTGAGGGGAGCTGGAGGACTTAAGTCAGGGAACATCATTGACTGACAACCCCCATTGCAGGCCCCTCCCAAGAAAGAAAAAAAAAGAGGAAAAAAGAGGAAAAAAAAGGACTACAAGAGAACGAACACTAGTTCATAGGAAAACTTTTATTACTCATTCATTCCCACTATTCTGGTTCACATTTTTTTATATATAGGTTATTTTTTTTAACCTACTAACCATCACAGCGAGCTGTCCAGTATATCAAATTCCATAATAATCTTCTAACCTGAACTTTTTGATACATACACCTATGTTTTTCTTTCACATTTCTATTTTTTTAGTTCGTTCTTTTTTATTAAATTTTAGTTTACTTTAGTCTAGTTTATGCCTTTTTATTTTTATCTTCTAATATTCATAGAGTAAAACTTCAAAGTAATACCTTTTTCCCAATCAATACTACCCCTATAGGTAAACTAATTTTTAATCCCCCTTTATCTTCAGAAAGTTGAGTCCTTTAACAAAGATATCAAGATACATCCAGGAAGTATCAAAACAAACTTCTTCGTACACACTGAGAATTTATAACCACTCTCCCATATTTTTCTTCCACAAGTGTTTCTGTGTTTTTGTGTTTGTCCTGAAGGTATATAAATCTTACACTTGTGATACTTTTAGACAAGGTTCTTCTTTTATATGCATATAGATTTTTTTTCTCTTGTCATATACTTTTATTAGTCTTCTTGTTTGTTTTTGTTTGTCTAATTCATAAATCTTACCTTGGGGCCCATTTGGGCTGAACCTTCTTTTTCTTCTTCCCTTTCTTTCCTGTCTCTCTCTTTATCTCTTTTCTTTTTCTTTTCTTTTCCCTTTCATTTGGGTGGGGAATCCTGATTGCTCAGAGTGTTCCAGGGTGCACCCTGACTGCACCACGGTTAATACATCCAGCTACATCTGTTCAGTCATCTCCCACAAAAATGACTAGGAGAGAGGAGGAGTCAAGATGGCGGAGAAGTAGCAAGCTGAGACTGCTTCAGCTAGCCGGAGATCAGCTAGATAGCTTATCTAAAGATTGCAAACACCTGAAAATCCATCGGCAGATCGAAGAGAAGAAGAACAGCAATTCTGGAAACAGAAAAAAAACCACTTTCTGAAAGGTAGGACCGGCAGAGAAGTGAATCCAAAGCGACGGGAAGATATACCCCGGGGTGGAGGGGCCGGCTCCCGGCAAGCGGCGGAGCAACCGCGCACAAAATCAGGACTTTAAAAAGTCTGTTCCGCTGAGGGACATCGCTCCAGAGGCTAAACCGGGGCGAAGCCCACGCGGGGTCAGCGTGGCCTCAGGTCCCGCAGGGTCACAGAAGGATCGGGGGTGTCTGAGTGTCGCAGAGCTTGCGGGTATTGGAACGGGAAAGCCAGCTACAGATACAGAGCTGACAGTAAGCTCGCAGCTCCGTGTTACCTTGAACCCGTCGCAGGCTCGGTGAGCTCAGAGCGCGGCCGGAGGTCAGGCAGACGGGAGTAACTGGGCGCTGTGCTCTGAGGGCGCACTGAGGAGTGGGGCCCTGGGCTCTCGGCTCCTCCGGGCCGGAGACCAGGAGGCCGCCATTTGTATTCCCGTCCTCTGGAACTCTACGGAAAGCGCTCAGGGAACAAAAGCTCCTGAAAGCAAACCCAAGCGGATTACTCACCCCGGCCCCGGGTAAGGGCGGTGTAATTCCGCCTGGGGCAAAGACACTTGAGAATCACTACAACAGGCCCCTCCCCCAGAAGATCAACAAGAAATCCAGCCGAGACCAAGTTCACCTACCAAGGAGTGCGGTTTCAATACCAAGGAGAGCAGCAGAATTCCAGAGGAGGAGAAAGCCAAGCACGGAACTCATGGCTTTTTTCCTGTGATTTTTTTTAGTCTTGCAGTTAATTTAATTTTTTCTTTTTCATTTTTTTTCTTTTTTCTCGCCTTCGGGTAAAATTTTTTTTTTAACTGTTACCTTTTTCTTTTTTAACGATTTTATACTAGTTTATCTAATATATATATTTTTTCTTTTTTACATTTTTCTTAGGTGTATTCTTTTTTTAAAAATTCTTTTCTTTTCTTTTCTTTTATTTTTTTCTTTTCTTTTTGTTTTTTTTTTTCTTTCTTCCTTTTTGAACCTCTTTTTATCCCCTTTCTCCCCTCACGATTTTGGATCTCTTCTAATTTGGTTAAAGCATATTATCCTGGGGTTGTTGCCACCCTTTTAGTATTTTACTTGCCCCTTCATTTACTCTTATCTGAACAAAATGACAAGACGTAAAAATTCAACACAAAAAAAAGAACAAGAGGCAGTACCGAAGGCTAGGGACCTAATCAATACAGACATCGGTAATATGTCAGATCTAGAGTTCAGAATGACAATTCTCAAGGTTCTAGCCGGGCTCGAAAAAGGCATGGAAGATATTAGAGAAACCCTCTCGAGAGATATAAAAGCCCTTTCTGGAGAAATAAAAGAACTAAAATCTAACCAAGGTGAAATCAAAAAAGCTATTAATGAGGTGCAATCAAAAATGGAGGCTCTAACTGCTAGGATAAATGAGGCAGAAGAAAGAATTAGTGATATAGAAGACCAAATGACAGAGAATAAAGAAGCTGAGCAAAAGAGGGACAAACAGCTACTGGACCACGAGGGGAGAATTCGAATTTCGAGAGATAAGTGACACCATAAGACGAAACAACATTAGAATAATTGGGATTCCAGAAGAAGAAGAAAGTGAGAGGGGAGCAGAAGGTATACTGGAGAGAATTATTGGGGAGAATTTCCCCAATATGGCAAAGGGAACGAGCATCAAAATTCAGGAGGTTCAGAGAATGCCCCTCAAAATCAATAGAATAGGACCACACCCCGTCACCTAATAGTAAAATTTACAAGTCTCAATGACAAAGAGAAAATCCTGAAAGCAGCCCGGGAAAAGAAGTCTGTAACATACAATGGTAAAAATATTAGATTGGCAGCTGACTTATCCACAGAGACCTGGCAGGCCAGAAAGAGCAGGCATGATATTTTCAGAGCACTAAACGAGAAAAACATGCAGCCAAGAATACTATATCCAGCTAGGCTATCATTGAAAATAGAAGGAGAGATTAAAAGCTTCCAGGACAAACAACAACTAAAAGAATTTGCAAATACCAAACCAGCTCTACAGGAAATATTGAAAGGGGTCCTCTAAGCAAAGAGAGAGCCTACAAGTGGTAGATCAGAAAGGAACAGAGACCATATACAGTAACAGTCACCTTACAGGCAATACAATGGCACTAAATTCATATCTCTCAATAGTTACCCTGAATGTGAATGGGCTAAATGCCCCTGTCAAAAGACACAGGGTATCAGAATGGATAAAAAAACAAAACCCATCTATATTTTGCCTCCAAGAAACATATTTTAAGCCCGAAGACACCTCCAGATTTAAAGTGAGGGGGTGGAAAAGAATTTACCATGCTAATGGACATCAGAAGAAAGCAGGAGTGGCAATCCTTATATCAGATCAATTAGATTTTAAGCCAAAGACTATAATAAGAGATGAGGAAGGACACTATATCATACTCAAAGGGTCTGTCCAACAAGAAGATTTAACAATTTTAAATATCTATGCCCCCAATGTGGGAGCAGCCAACTATATAAACCAATTAATAACAAAATCAAAGAAACACATCAACAATAATACAATGATAGCAGGGGACTTTAACACTCCCCTCACTGAAATGGACAGGTCATCCAAGCAAAAGATCAGCAAGGAAATAAAGGCCTTAAATGACACACTGGACCAGATGGACATCACAGATATATTCAGAATATTTCATCCCAAAGCAACAGAATACACATTCTTCTCTAGTGCACATGGAACATTCTCCAGAATAGATCACATCCTCAGTCCTAAATCAGGACTCAACCGGTATCAAAAGATTGGGATCATTCCCTGCATATTTTCAGACCACAATGCTCTAAAGCTAGAACTCAACCACAAAAGGAAGTTTGGAAAGAACCCAAATACATGGAGACTAAACAGTATCCTTCTAAAGAATGAGTGGGTCAACCGGGAAATTAAAGAAGAATTGAAAAAAATCATGGAAACAAATGATAATGAAAATACAACGGTTCAAAATCTGTGGGACACAACAAAGGCAGTCCTGAGAGGAAAATATATAGTGGTACAAGCCTTTCTCAAGAAACAAGAAAGGTCTCAGGTACACAACCTAACCCTACACCTAAAGGAGCTGGAGAAAGAACAAGAAAGAAACCCTAAGCCCAGCAGGAGAAGAGAAATCATAAAGATCAGAGCAGAAATCAATGAAATAGAAACCAAAAAAACAATAGAACAAATCAACGAAAGTAGGAGCTGGTTCTTTGAAAGAATTAATAAAATTGATAAACCCCTGGCCCGACTTATCAAAAAGAAAAGAGAAAGGACCCAAATAAATAAAATCATGAATGAAAGAGGAGAGATCACAACTAACACCAAAGAAATACAAACTATTATAAGAACATACTATGAGCAACTCTACGGCAATAAATTTGACAATCTGGAAGAAATGGATGCATTCCTAGAAACATATAAACTATCGCAACTGAACCAGGAAGAAATAGAAAGCCTGAACAGACCCATAACCAGTAAGGAGATTGAAACAGTCATTAAAAATCTCCAAACAAACAAAATCCCAGGGCCAGACGGCTTCCCGGGAGAATTCTACCAAACATTTAAAGAAGAACTAATTCCTATTCTCCTGAAACTGTTCCAAAAAATAGAAATGGAAGGAAAACTTCCAAACTCATTTCATGAGGCCAGCATCACCTTGATCCCAAAACCAGACAAGGATCCCACCAAAAAAGAGAGCTATAGACCGATATCCTTGATGAACATAGATGCGAAAATACTCAACAAAATACTAGCCAATAGGATTCAACAGTACATTAAAAAGATTAATCACCACGACCAAGTGGGATTTATTCCAGGGCTGCAAGGTTGGTTCAACATCCGCAAATCAGTCAATTTGATACAACACATCAATAAAAGAAAGAACAAGAACCATATGATACTCTCAATAGATGCTGAAAAAGCATTTGACAAAGTACAACATCCCTTCCTGATCAAAACTCTTCAAAGTGTAGGGATAGAGGGCACATACCTCAATATCATCAAAGCCATCTATGAAAAACCCACCGCAAATATCATTCTCAATGGAGAAAAACTGAAAGCTTTTCCGCTAAGGTCAGGAACATGGCAGGGATGTCCATTATCACCACTGCTATTCAACATCGTACTAGAGGTCCTAGCCTCAGCAATCATACAACAAAAGGAAATTAAAGGCATCCAAATCGGCAAAGAAGAAGTCAAATTATCACTCTTCGCAGATGATATGATACTATATGTGGAAAACCCAAAAGACTCCACTCCAAAACTGCTAGAACTTATACAGGAATTCAGTAAAGTGTCAGGATATAAAATCAATGCACAGAAATCAGTTGCATTTCTCTACACCAACAGCAAGACAGAAGAAAGAGATATTAAGGAGTCAATCCCATTTACAATTGCATCCAAAACCATAAGATACCTAGGAATAAACCTAACCAAAGAGACACAGAATCTATACTCAGAAAACTATAAAGTACTCATGAAAGAAATTGAGGAAGACACAAAGAAATGGAAAAATGTTCCATGCTCCTGGATTGGAAGAATAAATATTGTGAAAATGTCTATGCTACCTAAAGCAATCTACACATTTAATGCAACTCCTATCAAAGTACCATCCATCTTTTTCAAAGAAATGGAACAAATAATTCTAAAATTTATATGGAACCAGAAAAGACCTCGAATAGCCAAAGGGATATTGAAAAAGAAAGCCAACGTTGGTGGCATCACAATTCCGGACTTCAAGCTCTATTACAAAGCTGTCATCATCAAGACAGCATGGTACTGGCACAAAAACAGACACATAGATCAATGGAACAGAATAGAGAGCCCAGAAATAGACCCTCAAATCTATGGTCAACTAATCTTCGACAAAGCAGGAAAGAATGTCCAATGGAAAAAAGACAGCCTTTTCAATAAATGGTGCTGGGAAAATTGGACAGCCACATGCAGAAAAATGAAATTGGACCATTTCCTTACACCACACACAAAAATAGACTCAAAATGGATGAAGGACCTCAATGTACGAAAGGAATCCATCAAAATCCTTGAGGAGAACATGGGCAGCAACCTCTCCGACCTCTGCCGCAGCAACATCTTCCTAGGAACACGCAAAAGGCAAGGGAAGCAAGGGAAAAAATGAACTACTGGGATTTCATCAAGATCAAAAGCTTTTGCACAGCAAAGGAAACAGTTAACAAAATCAAAAGACAACTGACAGAATGGGAGAAGATATTTGCAAACGACATATCAGATAAAGGACTAGTGTCCAGAATCTATAAAGAACTTAGCAAACTCAACACCCAAAGAACAAATAATCCAATCAAGAAATGGGCAGAAGACATGGACAGACATTTCTGCAAAGAAGACATCCAGATGGCGAACAGACACATGAAAAAGTGCTCCATATCACTCGGCATCAGGGAAATACAAATCAAAACCACAATGAGATATCACCTCACATCAGTCAGAATGGCTAAAATCAACAAGTCAGGAAATGACAGATGCTGGCGAGGATGCGGAGAAAGGGGAACCCTCCTACACTGTTGGTGGGAATGCAAGCTGGTGCAGCCACTCTGGAAAACAGCATGGAGGTTCCTCAAAATGTTGAAAATAGAACTGCCCTATGACCCAGCAATTGCACTATTGGGTATTTACCCTAAAGATACAAATGTAGTGATCCAAAGGGACACATGCACCCGAATGTTTATAGCAGCAATGTCCACAATAGCCAAACTATGGAAAGAACCTAGATGTCCATCAACAGATGAATGGATCAAGAAGATGTGGTATATATACACAATGGAATACTATGCAGCCATCAAAAGAAATGAAATCTTGCCATTTGCAACAACATGGATGGAACTAGAGCGTATCATGCTTAGCGAAATAAGTCAAGCAGAGAAAGACAACTATCATATGATCTCCCTGATATGAGGAAGTGGTGATGCAACATGGAGGCTTAAGTGGGTAGAAGAAGAATAAATGAAACAAGATGGGATTGGGAGGGAGAGAAACCATAAGTGACTCTTAATCTCACAAAACAAACTGAGGGTTGCCGGGGGGAGGGGGTTTGGGAGAAGGGGGTGGGATTATGGACATTGGGGAGGGCATGTGATTTGGTGAGTGCTGTGAAGTGTGTAAACCTGGTGATTCACAGACCTGTACCCCTGGGGATAAAAATATATGTGTATAAAAAATAAAAAATTAAAAAAAAAATGACTTGGAGGAGGAGTGCCCAACAGAAGAAAAATAAAGAGGATGGACTTTCTACAACAGAGTTAATGGATAGCAACATAGACAATATGTTGGAAAGAGAATTCAGGCTAACAATTATACAGGCAATAGCTAGTTTGGAGAAAGCCATGGATGACCAAACAGAATTGATGACGGCCGAGCTAAAAGCGACCAGACAGGATGTTCACAATGTTAGGGCAGAGCTTAAAGCTACCACGGCGAGGTTAACAATGCTCTCAATGAGTTCCAATCTAATCTAAACCCTCTCAAAGCTAGGGTTACTGAGACAGAATCTAGAATTAGTGATCTGGAGGACAAACAGAGAGAAAGGATCAGGAGGAATCCTGGTACAAACAGCATAGAAACCATGAAAATAGAATCAGGGAAATAAATGATGCCACGAAACGTTCCAACCTCAGAATTATAGGAATCCCTAAAGGCGAGGAGAAAGAAAGAAGTCTAGAAGATACAGTAGAACAAGTCCTTCATGAAAATTTTCCCAATCTCGCGAATGGAACCACTTGTACTAGAGGCTGAATGGTCTCCACACAAGATTATACATTCCAAAAAAAACATCACGACACCTGATAGTCAAATTGAGGAATTATAATTGTAGGTATAATCTCTTGAAAGCCGCTAGGGAAAAGAAGTTCCTTACTTACAGAGGAAAGCCCATCAAAATAACATCAGACCTGTCCACAGAGAATTGGCAAGCCAGAATAGGCTGGCAAGATATATTCAGGGCACTAAATGAGAAAAACATGTAGCCAAGAATACTTTATCCAGCAAGACTGACATTAAAAATGGATGGAGAGTAAAGTTTCCAAGACCAGCAAGGCTTAAAACATGATGCAACCACCAAGTCGACACTGCAGGAAATATTAAGGGGGTTCTATAAAAGAGGAAAAATCCTAAGAATAGTATTGAACAGAAATATAGAGACAATCTACAGAAAAAAAATTTCAAAGGTAACTCAATGTCAACAAAAACGTATCTATCAATAGTCACTCTCAATGTGAATAGCATAAATGGGCCCATAAAAATGCAAAGGGTTGCAGATTGTATAAAATGACAGGACCCATCCATATGTTGTCTACAAGAGACCCATTATGAACCTAAAGATACACTCAGACTGAAACTGAAGGGATGGAGAAGCATTTTTCATGCCAATGGGCCTCAAAAGAAGGTTGGGGTAGTGATTCTCATATTAGAAAACTTAGATTTTAAACTAAAGACTGTAGTCATAGATACAGAAGAACACTACATAATCCATAAAGGAACAATCCACCAAGATGATCTAACAATTGTAAATATCTATGCCCCCAATATGCGAGCAGCCAATTACAAAAGAAAAATGTTAATCAAGATAAAGAGTCATATTGATATGAATACAGTAATCAAAGGAGATCTTAACATGCCTCTCTCAGAAATAGATCATCAAAGTAGAAAATCAAAAAAGAATCAAGAGCATTGAATGACGCATTGGAACAGATGGACCTCATAGATATATACAGAACATTCCACCCTAAAAAAAAAAACAAAAAACAAAAAAAAAAAAAACAAAAAAACCCAGAATAGTAATTATTCTCAAATGCAAACGAAACCTTCTCAAAAATAGACCACATACTGGGTCACAAATCGGGACTCAATCGATACCAAAAGAGAGATTATTCCCTGCATGTTCTCAGATCACTTTGCTTTGAAACTGGAGCTTAATCATAAGGAAAAGTGCAGAATGAAATCAAACACCTGGAAGCTAAAGAACACCTTGCTTAAGAGTGCTTTGATCAACCAGGAGATCAAAGAAGAACTGACACAATTCATGGAAACCAAGGAGAATGAAGACACTTCAATCCAAAATCTAGGAGATACAGAAATGGGGGTTCTAAGTGGGAAATACATAGTCATCCAAGCCTACCCCCCAAAAATTTGTAAAATCCAGAACACAGCAGCTATCTCTACACCTTATAGAACTAGAGAGTGAACAACAAATCAAACCAACTCCACACATTAGAAGGGGAATCATCAAGATTAGAGCTGAGATCAATGAGGTAGAAACCAAAGATACAGTAGAACATATCAATAAAACAAGAAGTTGGCTTTTTGAAAGAATCAGTAAGATCGATAAGCCACTGGCCACACTAATCCAAAAGAAAAGAGAGAAACCCAAACTCATAAAATTATGAATGAAAAGGGAGAGATCACAACTAACACCAAGGAAGTAGAAACAATCATCAAAAGTTTTTATCAACAGTTATATGCCAATAAGCTTCACAACCTCGATGAAATGGATGCCTTCCTGAAAAGCTATAAACTCCAATAATTGAACCAGGAAGAAATCGACAACCTAGATATATTAATATCTAGTAACGAGATTAAAGCAGTGATCACAAACCTCCCAAAAAACAAGAGCCCAGGACCTGACAGATTCACTGTGGAATTCTACCAAACTTTCAAGGAAGAAATAACACCTACTCTCCTGAAGCTGTTTCAAAAAATTGAAGCAGAAGGAACACATCTTGACTCTAAGAAGCCAGCATAACCCTGATCCCCAAATCAGGCAAAGACCCTACCAAAAAGGAGAATTTCAGACCAATACCACTGAAGAATATGGATGCTAAGATTCTTAACAAGATCCTAGCAAACAGGATCCAACAGCACATTAAAAAAATTATCCATCATCACCAGGTGGGATTCATCCCTGGGCTACAAGGATGGTTCAACATTTGCAAATCAATCAATTTTGTAGAACAAATTAATATGAGAAAAGAAAAGAATCACACGGTCCTCTCAATTAATGCAGAAAAAGCATTCGACAAAATCCAGCATCCATTCCTGTTTAAAACGCTTCAAAGTATAGGGATAGAGGGAACATTCCTGAACTTAATCAAAAATATCTTTAAAAGACCCACAGAAAATATCATCTTCAATGGGAAAAAGTTTGCAGCCCTCCCATTGAGATCAGGAACAAGACAAGGATGCCCACTTTCACCAGTCATATTCAACATTATATTAGAAGTCTTAGCAACAGCAATCAGACAACAAAGAGAAATAAAAGGTATCCAAATTGGCAATGAAGAAGTCAAACTCTCTCTCTTTGTAGATGACATGATTCTTTATATGGAAAATCCAAAGACTCCACCCCCAAACTACTAGAACTCATACAGCATTTCAGCAACGTGGCAGGATACAAAGTCAATATGCAGAAATCAGTAGCTTTCTTATACACCAACAATGAAAATGTAGAAAGGGAAATTAGAGAATCAATTCCATTGATTATGGCACCAAGAACCATAAGATACCTGGGAATAAACCTAACCAAAGAGGTAAAGGATCTTTACTTGAGGAACTACAGAACACTCATGAAAGAAATTGAAGAAGAAACAAAAAGATGGAAGACAATTGCATGCTCCTGGATCAGAAGAATAAACATCATTAAAATGTCTATACTGCCTAGAGCAATCTATACTTTTAATGTCATTCCAATCAAAATTCCACCAGAATTCTCCAAAGAGCTGAAGCAAATAATCCAGAAATTTGTATGGAATCAGAAGAGACCCTGAATTGCTAAAGAAATGTTGAAAAACAAAAATAAAACTGGGGGCATCACGTTACCTGATTTCAAGCTTTATTACAAAGCTGTAATCACCAGGATAGCATGATAGTGGCATAAAAACAGACACATAGACCAGTGGAACAGAGTAGAGAGCCCAGATGGACCCTCAACTCTATGGTCAATTAATCTTCGACAAAACAGGACAAATATACAGTAGAAAAAAGAAACTCTCTTCAATAAACAGTGCTGGGAAAACTGGGAAGCTATATATAGAGGAATTAAACTCAACCATTCTCTTACACCGTACACAAAGATAAACTCAAAATTGATAAAAGACCTCAATGTGAGACAGGAATCCATCAGAATTTTAGAGGAGAAGATAGGCAGTAATATTTTTGATATCAGCCACAGAAACTCTTTCAAGATATGTCTCCAAAGGCAAAGGTAACAAAAGCGAAAATAAACTTTTGGGACTTCATCAAAATCAAAAGCTTCTGAACAGAAAAGGAAACATTCAAAAAAAAAAAAAAACAACAAAAAGAGGCAACCCACGGAATGGGAGAATATATTTGAAATTGACAGTACAGACAAAAGGTTGATATCCAGGATCTATAATGAGCTCCTCAAACTCAACATGCACAAAACAGGCAACATATCAAAAATGTGCAGAATGTATGAACAGACACTTCTCCATTGAAGACATACAAATGGCTATCAGACACATGAAAAAATGTTCATCATCACTAGCCATTTGGGAGATTCAAATGAAAACGACATTGAGGTATAACCTTACACCAGGTAGAATGGACAAAATTAACAAGACAGGAAACAACATACGGTGGAGGGGATACGGAGAAAGGAGAACCCTCTTACACTGTTGGTGGGAATGCAAGTTGGTGCATCCTCTTTGGAGAACAGTGTGGAGATTCCTCAAGATATTAAAAATAGAGTTTCCTTTATCCCTGCAAATATCACTCCTGGTTATTTACCTCAACAATACAGATGAAGTGAAAAGAAGGGCCATCTGTACTCCAACGTTTATAGCAGCAATGACCACATTTGCCAAACTATAGAAAGAACCAAGACGCCCTTCAATAGATAAATGGATAGGGAAAATGTGGTTCATATACACTATGGAGTATTATGCCTCCAACAGAAAGGATGAATATCCAACATTTGTAGCAACATGGACTGGACTCGAAGTGATTATGCTGAGTGAAATAAGTCAAGCAGAGAGAGTCAATTATCATATGGTTTCACTTACTTGTGGACCATAACAAATAGGCTCGAGGACATGTGGATTTAGAGAGGAAAAGGGAGTTCGGGGAAATTGGAAAGGGAGGTGAATCATAAGAGACTATGGACTCTGAAAAACAATCTGCGGGGTTTGAAGTGGAGGGGAGTGGGAGGTTGGGGTACCAGGTGGTGGTTATTATAGAGGGCATGGATTGCATGGAGCACTGGGTGTGGTGAAAAAATAATGAATACTGTTATGCTGAAAATAAATAAATTTAATTAAAAAAATAGTTCAAGTATTCAGGATAAATTCTCCCGTCAGTATAAACAGATTATTGGACTGGATGAAAATTAAAAAAAAAAAAAAAGAAATAAAAGGCAAAAATGGTCTACAAGAAAACAACAAATCTTAACAATTTCACCTTATGTTGTGAATAGATATTTCCTTTGACTATAAAGATACACATAGCTTGAAAGTAAAGGAATTGGGAAGACAAAGGTTATGCAATTGGCAAGGGGAAGATAGCCAAAGAGATGGTACTTATGGCTGATAGATTTTATGCCTTCGAGAGACAAAAGATTACCAGAAGCTTCTTCAATGAAGCATCAAAACAACTTAAAAGAATTGCCAACAGATACACCACCAACATGGGTATATCTAAATGTTGGAAGCATATTAACAGAAAAGAAGAGAGATGAGTACCTCAATCCAATATAGTTGGGGAATATGATATCCGCTTTCATCACAGGACAGTTCATCCAGATGGAAAGGTGGTAAAGAATAACAGACGTCATCATGAGCTCTCTAGCACACCTGCGCTTTGGGGATTCATGCATAGGATTGTGTATCTGAGGCCCATAAATTCTTCCCAAGGGCTAAACAGTCTATCACAGATCATGTGCTGGAATCCAAATCAAGTAGTAATTAATGGAAGAGAATTCAAATCATATCTTGTATACTTGAATAGTTATGACCAAGAAGGTATGAAAACCAAAAGAAATCACTTATGAAAGGGAAACACAGCCAGACACTAATAGGTGGAAAACGCAACACACTCCCGAACTAGCAAAGGATCAAAGAAAGAAAATCAAAAAGGACCTTGAACAAAGGAAAGTCAAGAAACTTATGGGAAGATGTCAAAAGATCCTATGGGGAAAGAATATAAGGTTAAATGTGTGTATTTCCCAAATTTCAAAACACTAATAAATAAATAAATAAATAAATAAATAAATAAATAAGCAACCTAACACGGCACCATAAGGAAATAGAAAAAGAAGAAAAGAAGTTTAACAAACTTTAACAAACTGAAGGAGCCATTACCTTGATAATACAGAGAGACAAGCAAACAGATGAAAGTATGAGACCACATGACACCTGATAGAAAGGAAGAAAAAATAAACTAAAAAAACGCCTCTACAAAATTATGCCATCAAATGTAAGAACAAGAGAAAAGGATAAATTCCAAAACACATATCAACTGCCAAGTTTAGTTCAGAAACCCTATAATATATGAGCTCTCTATTAGTGACTAAATTGTTTGAAGCAGTAATCAAACTCTTTCCAACACACAGAAGGCCAGATACAAATCATTTTCCTGGTCAACACTTCTAGATATTTAATGAAGGCAATGTCATTTCTTCACCTCAATTCCAGAAATGGAGGTGTTGTGTAAACTCTACTTTTCAAGTATAAAGACCCAATTCAGATAAGGACATTAGAAGGAACAAATTCCATTCTTTTTAATAAGTACAGTTAATAAAATTATAATTCTTTTCTTTTCTCTCTGTGTCATCATCTGCTTTCAAAAGGGCCAGAATCTTTTTCTTTTTATATATTTTTTTCTGTTGAGGAAGCCAGCCTATCATCAATCATCTGTTTATGACAGAGTATTTGCTAAAGCTTTATTTCCACATATGGTCTAATGCTCATCCTAATATATGCCACAACTCCTCAACACCCATTAGATAGTTCTCTCATTCCCTGCATGTCTCTATTTTCTGTAACCCTCAGCTTGGTTCTCAGAGACCTGGGCCACTCCAGGTTTGTCTATTTATTTCTCTTCATCCCCTTCAGTTGTCCCTTCCTTCTACTAAGAGCATGGTATTCCTCCTGGAACATATAGGAGGGAAAGCATAATGAATTCCCCTTTGTCTGCTTGCCTTTTTCATTTGTGAACACCCAGTCCTGTGAAACTCAAGGCCATGCAAGTACCAGGGGTTCATCCTCCCTGATGGCTGAGGGATACTCTGTTGCCAATACGAACCACCTCTTCTTTATCCACTAGGTTTTGCAAGGACATCGCAGCTCAATCCACAGTTCTGCTCGAGTGGGCATCACAGTTCATCGATATAGGCCATTCCTTTTCATCTGATTTAAGAGAATTAGTCAACATGGCCATACCTATTACCACAGCAGGTAGTGTTAAGTAATGATAACAAGGAGTGCTTACAAGGGCTCTTCCTTCAGTGTTATCTCTCACGTAGGATGTAATGCTCCAAGAAGGCTTTGCAAATGTATTTCAGGTAAAAGCAGGTAGACAGAGCCATAATTCCTTATGACTAGTGTTTTTGAACAGGAGGAGATAAAAATACAGTTAGGACAAGACATCCAAGCCCAAACATTTTTCCTTGAAAGGGGACTTTCCTTCCCTTAGTCATCACTGACCCATAGGGAAAAGACACTGAGAAAGGACTCTCTCACCCACAGGATGACAAACCTCACACAGAGCTGATGATACCCAAGAGGCCACACTGTTTCTTGAGATCTCTAGAAATTGCAGTGGGAATAGGAAAACCTTGCCGTCTATGGAGAAATATTGGTCAAAGGATGGTATCCTGAACATCATTTCCTTTTCTCCTTTTCTAGAAATGGGAAGTGGGACATTAACACAGAACAACCTGGATTCTTGATCGGGCTCCTGGGGTCTTTTTATGTCCTTTCCGGTGATTCATACCTAAAGCCATGGAACACAAAGGCCATGAGAGAAGAATTGCTGCTTTAGTGAATCCAGCTTTTGTGATGTCACAAAGTTCTTCAGTCCTAGCAACCATTCATCCCCAAATCACGCCTGATCTACACTTAGTTGGAGTAGTCTTGGGTGGGCCAAGAGGATCCCAAGCCCTGCCAAAGAGCTGGAGCCACCTGGGTCTCTCATCAAGGCAGTTTGCAAAGTGAGTTGGTGTTACTTTCTCCATGGCCCAATTCGTAGTTTAGTGTCCTGTCAGCACTAGCCATCTGGACTCCAGAGAAAGGCAAGAATCCACCATTCCACCTTACCCACAAAAGTCCAAGAAAGAATCAGGTCTCAAACAAGGACTTAGGGGAGGAACCACATGTCCCTTAATACCTCCCACCCAATCAGGGCGCTTCTGACTAGGGAAAGACCACCCAAGGAAAACTCACAGGGAACACCCACAACGAGGCCACAGACATGTATGTAGTTTTCAACAGCGAGAACACGAGTATCATGAGTTGAGCTGAAGGCCGCCTCTAAACTGAGGTGGAGCCACCTGGGTCTTTCTCTTCGTAATGCCGGGACCCAATCTTTCTCTTCGTAATGCCCCCCAGTTCTAGACAACAAACACTTCTGGATCCTTGTTCAGAAATGCAAAGGATATGGATTTTGGCTTGGGCTGGTGTTGCTCTATTTGACCTGCTTTGAGAGCTGGTAGAGCTTGTCCTCTTTATTTCAGTGACTTGGCTATGGACAAACTACTTTCCCATGCATATTTAGGTAAAGATAATCCCTCTACTGCTAGCTTTTGCAGGGTGAATGACACTATGTCTTTTGGTGCTTTGCTTCTGTGGATTTTGATGGGAGTCCTTTTAACCTCTGAATCTGGACCTCTGTTTCTAATCCCAGAAGAGGGACATTTTCAACTCTGATTTCTCAAATAAATGCTCAGCACTTTTTATTTCCTCTCACTCTTAGTTTAACTACAATAGGCACCTCTTTGCATTCCTTGGAGTCTATGACTTCCCTAAGTTCATTGCTGTGTTCCATCATTCTTCCTTTTCTCTTTGGATTTGCTTCTTAATATTCTAGTCTTTTTCTTCCAGGTCACTCATTTGATCCACTGCTTCTGCCAGCTTCCTGAACTTTGCATCCAGTCTCCTACCAATCTTTTCATTAGGAACTCTTTTTATTTATTTTATTTTATTTTATTTTATTTTATTTTATTTTATTTTATTTTTATCAGTTTTATCTCTGTGGTTCGAGACTCCCTGATATCTTCAGTGTTTGCTTATGTACAGAGAATATCCTGGCTGCTGCTTTCAATCCTCCATCGGGTGTGTTTTATGTAGAGGTTTCACTTTGATTGCCTGGCCAAGATCATTTCCTGTTCCTTTTCATCGACATCAATTGATTCTTCCATCTTTACATTGGATCTAGGTCTCTGTCTTCTCTGTATTCGAAAAGCCCATTCAGTTTTCTAGCCTGAGGGCAATTTCTTTAGGAAGAAGAGATCATGGAGTACCCATGGGCTGGCCCTAGAGGGAGTCCCTAGTGTGTGTGTGTGTGGCATGTATGCCCTCTGCTTTTGTATTGTGGCTTTACCTATCCTTGAGGCCCGTCATCTGCAGAAGCTTTCCTTGCCGACCAATTAATTTCTTTGGGGTCTGGGCTGAATATGCTGAGGTTTAGCTTGTTGGGTTCTGGTGTTTCTGTGAAAAGATATATTCAATGAACTCATCAGCATGAAGGCCTGCATAATACTGTGGACAGAAGAGAGCATGTGGGCAAGGCTTTCTTCTAGTCCCCTATGGGAGAGTCTGTTCTCCTGGGACTAAACAACTTGGACTGAGGAAGGCAGTCCCTCAAGTGTTCCAGGGCTGGGATTTCGTGTTTGCAGTTTAGGCAGCTAATGTCCTCACAGTCCTTTCTTTAGCCAGTAGCTCAGTCTTTATCCTGCTGGTGTGAAAGCCCAAAATTTCTTGTGCACCCTTTGTGTCATCTCCATGATGATTGCCTCTCACAGACACACTGCCAGAACCCACAATCTTCCCACTGTGTCTCCTTGTATTGTCTCTGGTCATGGTTTACAGACTGTCTGCACCTGGTTGTTTGTTGGTGTCCTCTCCACTCCTGGAGAAATACACTGTTCTCTCCAGTCACTGTCTTCCAATCCTGCTAATCTGAACTCTCCTGGCCTCATGACCTTTTGTTGGCAAAAACTCATGCCATTCAGATTCTCTGCTGGTCATAGCCAATGGATTTGGGAAGCACGCTTCTTGTAGGTTCCCAGTGTGCTCCGCTCTCCTGTGCCTTTGTCTTTTGCATTGGCTCACTGCCCTTGACACACCAACCACCCACCTCTCTCCTGAGCCATGTCTCCAATCTTCTCCCATATTCTCTGCAATTTCTTTTCTCTTTTGCTCTAGAGTTTATTTTGTAAGCTTCAGGTCAATTTCTGCCAAATAGCAGTTGATGTGGTAATCTTCCAGTTGTGTTCATGGCTGAAGACAAGCCTGGAGTTCTCACACACTACCATCTCACTGTCCTCCAAAGGCACCACAGATTCTGACAGCAGGATAAGCAAGATAGGTTCTTGACACTTGCCTCTTGTGGCACTGTTGAGGAGAGCATTGGGCCACGTCACGTCTATCAGTCTCAGAAGGACAAATAACATATGATTTCACTCCCTCATGGTAGTCAAGGGACATGGGAAAAAGCATGGGAGAAAGGGAAAAACCACACGATTCTAACCAGGCACACAAAGTGTGCTGTTTGTTTGAAGGCAGGTTTGTGAGAACACGTATTTGTAAAAGAGGATAAAAGTGACATTCTTTGTAGTAAATGAGGCTGAAAGTGATGGAATGTGAGTTTTTAAGGCATATCAAATTGAATTGCTATCCATAAAGAACAACTTCCTACTTTTGAAATTTAATTATAAGTGTTATGTGAACACACACAGACACACATGCACACACAAAGGAGACACACGAAATATGAGGAGGAAGTGAGGAATTGCTCTAAAGAAAGCAAACCCCCAAGAAATACCATAAAGGGGAAAAGCATGAAGAACTAAGTCAGAAACCAACCAAAATAGAAACTTAACCTCCTACCTATTAACTAGTAGTTCAAGTATTCAGGATAAATTCTTCATTCAGTACAAATACATTTTTGGAATGGATGAAAATTTAAAAAAAAATTTAAAAAAGGAAAACAAAAGGCAATACAGTTCCACAAGGAAACAACAAAAACTTAACAAGCATGACCTTATGTTGTGAATAGAGGCTTTCTTTGACTCAAAAGTGAAGGAATTGGGAAGACATAAGTTATGCAATTGACAAGGTGAAGAGAGCCAAAGTGATTGTGCCTATGGAAAATAGAGAGATTTTATGTCTTTGAGAGACAAAAGTTACTGGAAACTGCTTTGTCTTGATGGAGTATCAGAATATATGAAACTTGAAAGAATTGCCAACAGATACACCACCAATGTGGGTGTATCTAAATGCTGGAAGCATATTTACAGAAATGAAAGGAGATGGGGACCACATTCCAGTATTGTTGGGGACTAAGATATCCACCTACAGCACAGGACAGATCATCCAGAGGGAAAGGTGGTAAGGAATAACAGACGTTTTCATGGGCTCTCTAGACAACCTGAGCTTTGGGGAAGCGTGCATAATATTGTGTCTCTGAGGACCACAAGAGAAGTTCTTCCCTAGGACATACCTAACATTGTCTATCAGAGTTCTTTTGTTGGAGTCCAAATCCAGTCGTAATTATTAGAAGAGAATTCAAATTCTATATTGTAACTTATGACCACAAAGATATGAAAATGGAAAGAAATCACTTACAAAAGGGAAACACAGACAGGCACAAATAGGTGGAAAACACAACACAATCATGAAGTAACAATGTATCAAAGAATGAAAATCAGAAAGTACCTTTTACAAAGGAAATTCAAGAAACTTATGGGATGATGTCAAAACATCTTATGGGGAAAGAATATAGGTTTAAATGTGTGCATTTCCCAAAACAAACAAACAAACAAACAAAAAAAAAAAAACAGAAAAAAAAGCAACCTAACTTGATGCCATAAGGAAATAGAAAAAGAAGAAAAGGACTTTATTAAACTTTAACAAAATGAAGGATCCATTATCTTGATAATACAGGGAGGCAAGCACTCAGATGAAAGTATGAGACCACATGACACCTGATAGAAAGGGAAAAAATAACCCTCTACAAAATTATGCCAGCAAATCTAAGAGCAAGAGAAAAGGATAAATTCCAAAACACATATCAACTCCCAAGTTTAGGTCAGAAACCCTATAATATCTGAGCTCTTTATTTGTGACTAAATCGTTTGAAGCAGTAATCAAACTTTTGCAAACACACAGAAGGCCAGATGCAAATCATTTTCCTGGCCAACACTTCTAGATATTTAATGAAGGCAATGTCATTTCTTCACATTGATTCCAGAAATGGAGGTGTTGGGTAAACTCTACTTTTTAAGTATAAAGACCCAATTCAGATAAGGACATTAGAAGGAACAAATTCCATTCTTTTTAATAAGTAAAGATAATAAAATTATAAATCTTTCCTTTTCTTTCTGTGTCTTCATCTGCTTTTGAAAGGGCCAGACTCTTTTTCTTTTTATGTTTTTGTTTTGTTGAGGAAGCCAGCCTATCATCCATCATCTGTTTATAACAAAGAATTCGCTGAAGCTTTAGTTGCATGTACAGTTTAATATTTATCCCACGATATGCTACAACTCCTGAACACCCATTATCCAATTACCTCATTCCCTGCATGTCTCTCTTTTCTGTAACCCTCAGCTTAGTTCTCAGAGTCCTGAGACACTCCTGGTTTGTCTCTTTCTCTGACATCATCCCCTTCAGTTTTCCCTTCCTTCTACTAAGGGCCTGGGGAACATAGGAGGGAAAGCATAATTAATTCCCCTTTGTCTGCTTGCCTTTTTCATTTCTCAACACCCAGTCCTGTGAAATTCATGTCAATGCATGTACCAGGGGTTCATTCTCCCTGATGCCTGAGGGATACTCTGTTGCCAATACAAATTACACCTTCTTTATCCACTAGTTTTTGCAAGGTCATGGCTGCTCAATCCACAGTTCTGCTCGGGTGGGCATTGCAGGTCATCGATATAAGCCATTCCTTTTCCTATGATTTAAGAGAATTGGTCAACATGGCTACTATACCCTTTACCACAGCAGGTAGCATTAACTAGTGATAACAAGGAGTGCTGTCCAGGGCTCTTCCTTCAGTTTTAGATCTCATGCAGAATTTCATGCTCCTGAAGACTTTCCAACGTTGTTTAAGGTAAAAGCAGGTAGACAGAGCCACAGTCCCTTATGACTAGAGTTATTGAACAGTAGGAGATGAAAACAAAGATAGCACAATATATCCATGTCCTAATATTTTTCCTTGAAAAAAGAGTTTCTGTCCCTTAGTCATCAATGTCCCTTAGGTAAAAGACACTGAGAAAGAACTATCTCACCCACAGGATGACAAACCTCACATAGAGCTGATGATACACAATAGGCCTCACTGTTTCTTTAGATCTCTAGAAATTGCAACATAAATACTAAAACCTTGCCATATATGGAGAAATATTGGCCTAACAGAAGGTATCCCAAACACCATTTTCTTTTCTCTTTGTCTAGAAAGAGGAAGTGGGACATTAATACACAAGACAACCTGAGTTCTTGATCAGGATCATGGGGTCTCGGTGCTTACTACCTAAAGCTATAGGACAAAAAGGCCATGAGAAAGGGACTGCTGCTTTAGTATAGCCAGATTTTGTTATGTCACAAAGATTTGAGTTCCTACCAATCACTCCTTCCCAAATCACGCCTGATCTACACTTGGCTGGACTAGTCTTAGGTGGGCCGAGAGGATCGCAAGGCCACCCAAACAGCTCCAGCCGCCTGTGAAGTGAGTTAGTGTTACTTTCTCCATGGCCAAATTCGTAGTCTATTATTGTGATTGTCAGCACCAGCCATCTGAATTCCGGAGAAAGGCAAGAATCCACAATTCCACCTTAACCACCATGAAAGTCCAAGAATCAGGTTTCAAACAAAGACTCAGGGGAGGAACTCCCTGTCCCTCACATGTGTTTGGTACTCCCACCCAATCAGGGCACTTCTGACTAGGGAAAGTCCACCCAAGGAAAGCTCAAAGGCAACACCCGCAACCATGCCAAAGACATGTCTGTAGTCTTCAACAGTGAGGACATGAGTACCTCCAGTGTCTCCAGAAATCGTGAAAAAAGGCCACCTAATCTTCAAAAGTGAACAAGTCCCAAAGGCATACTCTTCACCCTAGAACCTGAGGCCCAAGACTGACTCATCTACTTGGCGTCCATAGGAACAAACGTGGAACATGTTGGAAGAGACCTATAGCACAAGTGAAGGGATCTGAAAGACACTCTTGCTCATGTCAAGATGAAAATGTTTATCTCCAAAAGGGACACATTGAAGAGGATTCGAATTTCGAAGAACCTTGAGCATTCCCACAGGGAGGTTCAGCTACCCTTTGGGGATCTGAATTGAGATATTGAAGCACACGCCTGCCTTAACAATCTCATGACCATCCCTTACATGGTTTCATACAATAACCAACCAGTGCCCCTTGTGGAAGATGGGCATGTTCTAATGGAGCCAGGAAAGGATGAACAATGTGACAACAAAGTGCCATTATAGCAAGTCAAATAGCAGATGCTACAGGTTTGTGAGAAGATACAGGAAGACAAAGAATAGGAGAATGAACAATGGATCTCAGAGCGACGGTCTACCATTTTAGCATGGTGGGAGGTGTTGCATTCCACAGGGATATAGGTCCAAATTAAATAAACTATCCTCTGGAACCAGTAAATCTTTGTAAACTGGTTTTGGTTTTGTTTTTTGTTTTTAGTCAAGCGATACACATGCACGTACTTGAGAGAAAGACAGAAGATGACATTGAGTGGGTGGAGCTGGGGAGGGAAAACAGACTTGCCCCTGAGTGGGGAACCTGAGTCCAAAGTCATGGCCATGGACCTGGGATCATGAGTTGAGCTCAATTCTGCCTCTAAACCAAGGATCATATAGTTGTCCTCTTAATACCTCAGAGTTCTAGACAAGAACCACTGCTCTGTCATTGTTCAGAAATGCTGGGGATACAGATTTTGGCTTGGGCTGGTGCTGCTTGCTCTATCCAACCTGCTCCAAGAGCTGGTATAGCTTGTCATCTTGAAGTCAGTGCCTTGGTTATGGACACACTACTCTCTCTTGCATATTTGGGTAAAGAGAATTCCTCCACTACCAGCCTTTTCAGGGGTAATGACACTATGTCTTGTGTTGCTCTTCTTCCGTTGATGGTGATGGATGCCATCTGTGCCTCTGAATCTGGATCTCTGTTTCTGCTCCCAGATGAGAGACATTTTCAGCTCTGATTTCTCAAAGACATGTTTGGCCTTTATACTCTCACTGCTAGATCTCCTAGAATAGGCACCTCTTTCCATTCCTTGGAGTTGATGACTTTCCTAAGCTCATTGTCATGTTCCATCATTCTTCCTTCTCTCTCTGGATTTGCTTCCTTATTTACCAGTCTTTTACTTTGAAGTCACTAATTTGATTGTCTGATTCTGCCAGCTTCCTCGACATTGCGTCGAGTCTGCTACCAATCTTTTCATCAGGGACCCTATATTTTCTTTTCTTTTTTTTTTATCATTTTTATCTCTGTGGTTCAAGACTTTCTGATATTTCTGTGTTTTTCTGATGTACAGTGAGTATTCTGACTGCTGCTTTAAATCCTCCATCGGGTGTGTAACATTTAGAAGTTTCACTTCGATTGCTTGGCCTTGATCATTTCTTATTCTTTTTCTTTGACTTTATTTGATTCTTCCATCTTTGCCTTGAATCTAGGTCTCTATCTTTTTCTCTTTATTCACAAAGCGTATTCTGTTTTCTTCCCTGAGGGTAATGTCTTTAGGAATAAGAAGTCTTAGAGTACCCAAGGGCTGGCTCTTGAGGGATCCTCTGGTGTGTGGGGCATGCATGTCCTCTGACGTTGAGTTGTGGCTGTCCCCTGACCTTAAGTCCATCATCTGCAGAGGCTGTCCTTGCCTGCCTTTTGGTGTGTTTGGTGTGTTTGCTCCTCTTTCCTGTGCCTTTATTTTGCATTGACTCAAAGCCCTCTGAAACATCAACCACTCACGTCTCCCTAAGCCATGTCTCCAATCTTCTTCCATAGTCTCAGTGAATTCCTTTCTCTTTTGCGGTGGAGATTGATTGTAGGCTTCAGGTCAATTTCCATCAAGTTGCAGTTGTTGTGGTAATATTCCAGTTGTGTTTATGGCTGATGACAAGCCTGGAATTCCCAGACATTACTACCATCTCACTGTCCTCAAAAGGCACAGACTCTTACCCAGCCATACGTGAGAATAAATTCTTGCCACTTGTCTCATGTGGCAGTGTTGGGAAGACCATTGGGCTACGTCACATCTCAGTCTGAGAAAGACAAAAAAACATATGATTTCACTCTCTCATGATAGTAAAGCAGCATGTGAAAAATCAGGGGAAAAGGGACAAACAATATGACTCTAACCAGACCCACAAAATTTTGTGTTTCTTTGAAGACAGGTTAGTGGGAATACATGTCTATAAAAGAGGACTAAATGGGACATTCTTTGCAGGAAATATGGCTGAAAGTGATAGAATGTGAATTTTCAAGCATATCAAGTTAAATTGCTATTCATAAAAGGTTGACTTCCTATGCAGGAAAAGCAGAGTTGGAACATCAGAATGATTATGAAAGATAAACAAAAGTGGAAGAGACCTACCAGAGGCAACCCGTTGGAAAGTAATACCCAAATACGAGAGTGCCCTGCATCTGGGGACCAACATTAACTTGGACTCTGGTTGAAAGCACTCAAAAGGTGCAAATGATCACGTGGATAAATTGTGGGAAATGGGCAAGCTAAGAACAGGGTCTTATGTCCCTGGATGCAGGTCAGCCTCCACTGGCATGGAGCCAGAGAGAGTGTGGTGGAGTAAACAGGTCTTGGTTCTCGAGCCACCAGCACGCCGGAGATTGCATGGGGTCCAGGTCCTGTGAGGAGCTGGGAGCCTCGCCAGACAGCAGAACGCCGAACCTTGCTAACAAAGCCTGAGATGCACGCACCCCTCACCCTCCTCTGAGAGAGGTCTTCAAAAACTCTTCAAAAACCCACACCATACTATCAGAGCCTGAGACAAGCATATGCCCCACACACTCCCCTCAGAGAGGTGCCCGAAGGCTCAGGGTTGTGCTCTCTGACCCACACCCTTCTATTAGAGCCTGAGACACACGTGACCCACACCCTCCCCAGAGATAGTTGCTTGCAAGTGAGGCACTCTTAGACCCAGAAAGACTAGACATTCTCAGCCCAGACCGGCGGGAAAATCTCAGTGTGGAATCATTGCTTTGAACCTCTCTGGCAGTATGGAACTGCCCAGACAGCCGCTGCTGCTGTGTTTTGGTGTACATGCAGAAGATCCTGCATCCCCTGGAGCCACGACTAATATCTGCTCTGCCAGCGGCCAAGGGGGAATTATATGGGCTCTGCAGCACCCACAGGGGAGCCGACTGAGGCTTCCCTTTGAGAGGGAAATCGGGGTGCAGTTTGCTTTCCTAAGAACTCCTAAAACCAAAAACCAAAAGTATACATATACACATATATATGTATATGTATGTATATGTATATGCAAACATATACTGAGGCTGAGTTTTTGAACAACTCTCTCTCATATTTTTATATGACAAGAGAAAAGTATATATACATATATACATATATATACATATGTTTTTCTCTTTAAATATATATACATATATTTTTCTCTTGAAATTTATGTATATTATATAATATATAAATAAATATTTTAATAAAATAAATAATAAATAACAAATAATAAATATAATAAATAATGATATATAAATAGATAATATATATTTATATTTATATATATTTGAGATATATTTATAAATAAATATGCATAAATAAATATATATATATATATATATATATATATATATATAAAATAAATAGAAGAGTTGACCAGTTGATGATTTGGATCTGGCTTTCTGTGTGATGCGAGTTGTTTGATTACCCCTTCAAACACTTTAGTCACTATTAGAGAGCTCAGATTTTGTAAGGTTCCTGATCTAATCGTGGGAGTTGATATGTGTCTTTGAGTTTAGTCTTATCTCTCAGTTCTTGGATTTGCTAGCATAATTTTGTAGATGGGCCTTTTATGTTATTATTTCATTTCAATAAGCTGTCATGTGTTCTCATACTTTCAGCTGTATACTTGTCTACCTGTTTTATCCAGGTAATGGCTCCTCCAGTTTGTTAACATTTCAAAACTGACATGAGTTCTCCTGATTTTTTTCCTTTTGAATTGTTTGTATTTCCTTTATTTTAATAATCCTATGTATTATTCCGTGTTTTTTTTTTCTGTTAACTTTGGAGTTTATTTCTTCTTTATTTAGTTCCTTAAGGCTTCAAGTTATGTTTAATATTTTGGTGTTTTTAGTTTTTGGAAATACGTTCATTTAACCCTATATTTTTTCCCGATAATTTTTTTTTACATCATCCCAAAAGTTCTTTACATTATTTTGCTAAAGGTACTTTCTGATATTATTTCTTTGATCCATTGGTTGTTCGGGATTATGTTGTGTTTTCCACCTATTAGTTTCTGGCTATGTTTCCCTTTTGTAAGTGATTTCTTTCCATTTTCATATCTTCGTGGTCATATGTACACCTGATAGGGATTAAATTCTTTTCCTTTAATTAAGACAGCATTGGACTCCAGCACAGGATCTGTGATAGACAATGCTAGGTGAGCCTTTGGGAAGAACTTTTCTTATGTTTCTCAGAGACACAATCTTATGCATGTTTTCCCAAAGCTCAGGTGGTCGAGAGCCCATTATGACGTTTGTTATTCCTTTCCACCTTTCCATCCAGATGATCTGTCCTGTGCTGAAAGTAGATATCATAGTCCCCAACATATAGGAATGTGCTGACGATTTCCGTTCCTTTCTGTTAATATGCTCCCACCATTTAGATACACCTATGTTGGTGGCTTGTATGTTGATACATCTTCCAAGTTTCTGATGTTTTTATGCTCCATAAAGACAAAAGACCTTCTGGTAATCTTTTGTCTCTTGAAGGCATAAATTATATCTTCCATAGGCATAATCACTTTGGCTCACTTATCCTTGCCAATTGCATAACCAATGTCTTCCAATTCCCTCACCTTCTTTTTTCCTTTTTTTAAAAATTTTTAAATTTATTTATTTTCAGAAAAACAGTATTCATTATTTTTTCACCACACCTATTGCTCCATGCAATCCATGCCCTCTGTAATACCCACCACTTGGTACCACAACTTCGCAAGCCCCCGTCACTTCAAACCCATCAGATTGTTTTTCAGAGTCCATAGTCTCTCATGATTCACCTGCCATTCCAATTTCCCCCAACTCCCTTCTCCTCTCTAACACCCCTTGTCCTCCATGATATTTGTTATGCTCCACAAATAAGTGAAACCATATGATAATTGACTGACTCTGCTTGAATTATTTCAATAAGCATAATCTCTTCCAGTCCCGTCCATGTTGCTACAAATTTGGTTATTCATCCTTTCTGATGGAGACATAATACTCCATAGTGTATATGGATCACATTGTCCTTATCCATCCATCCATTGAAGGGCATCTTGGTTCTTTCCATAGTTTGGCAACCGTGGCCATTGCTTCTATAAACATTGGGTTACAGATGGCCCTTCTTTTCACAACATCTGTATCTTTGGGGTAAATACCCAGGAGTGCAATGGCAGGTTCATAGGGAAGTTCTATTTTTAATTTCTTGAGGAATCTCCACACTGTTTTCCAAAGAGGCTGCACCAACTTGCATTCCCACCAACAGTGGAAGAGGGTTCCTCTTTCTCCACATCCCCTCCAACACACGTTTTTTTTTTTCCTGTTTTGTTAATTTTGGCCATTCTAACTGGTGGAAGGTGATATATCAATGTAGTTTTATTTTGAATCTCCCTGAGGGCTAATAATGATGAACATTTTTTCATGTTTCTGATAGCTGTTTGTATGTCTTCATTGGAGAAGTGTCTGTCCATGTATTCTGCCCATTTTTTGATATGTTTGTCTGTTTTGTGTGTGTTGAGTTTGAGGAGTTCATTATGGATCCTGGATATCAACCTTTTGTCTGTACTGTCATTTGCAAATATCTTCTCCCATTCCGTGGGTTGTCTCTTTGTTGTTTTGACTTTCCTTGGCTGTGCAGAAGCTTTTGATTTTGATGAAGTCCAAAAAGTTTATTTTCACTTTTGTTTCCTTTGTCGTTGGAGACATATCTTTAAAGAAGTTGCTGTGGCTGATATTGGAGAGATTACTGCCTGTGCTCCCCTCTAGAAATATGATGGATTCCTTTCTTACATTGAGATCTTTTATACATTTTGAGTTTATCTTTGTGTGCGGTGTAAGAGAATGGTCGAGTTTCATTCTTCTCCATATAGCTGCCCAGTGTTCCCAGCACCATGTATTGAAGAGACTTTCTTTTTCCCACTGTTCATTTTGTCCTGTTTTGTTGAAGCTTATTTGCCAATAGAGGTTAGGGTCCATATCTGGGCTCTCTACTCTGTTCCATGGGTATATGTGCCTGTATTTATTCCAGGACCATGCTTTCTTGGTGATCACAACTTTGTAGTAATGCTTGAGATCAGGTAACGTGATCCCCCCAGTTTTATGTTTGTTTTTCAAGATTTCCTTAGCGATTCGGGGTCTCTTCTGATTCTATACTAATCTTAGGATTATTTTCTCCAGCTCTTTGAAAAATAGCGGTGGAATTTTGATCAGAATGGCATTAAAAGTATAAATTGCTCTAGACAGTATTGACATTTTAACAATATTTATTCTTCTGATACAGGAGCATGGAATGCTCTTCCATCATTTTCCATCATCTTCAATATATTTCTAGAGTGTTCTGTATTTCCTCAACTACAGTTCCTTTAACTATTTCATTGTGTGTTTTTCTGTATGAATTCTAGAAGTTTGGGAGTGGAGTCTTGGGTTTTCCATATAAAGAATCATGTCATCTGCGAAGAGAGGAAATTTGACTTCTTCATTGCCAAGTTGGATATCATTTATTTCCCTTTGTTGTCTGATTGCTGTTGCTATGATGAACAAGAGTGGTGAGAGTGGGCATTCTTGTCGTGTTCCTGATCTCAGAGGGAAGGCTGCAAGCTTTTTTTTCCATTGAGGATGATATTGGCTGTGGGTCTTTCATGGATTTGATGATGTTCAGGAATGTTCCTTCTTTCCCTAAACTTTGAAGTGTTTTAATCAGGAATGAATGCTGGATTTTGTCAAATGCTTTTTCTGCATCAATTGAGAAGACCATGTGTTTCTTCTCTTTTCTCTTATTAATTTGTTCTATCACACTGATTGATTTGGAATGTTTAACCATGCTTGTAGCCCAGGGATGAATCCCACCTGGTCATGATGGATCTTATTTTTGATGAGTTGTTGGATAATGTTTGCTAGGATCTCGTTGAGAGATCTTAGCATGCATATTAATCATTGATATTGATCTGAAATTCTCCTCTTTGGTAGGATCTTTGCCTAGTTTGGGGATCATGGTAATGCTGACTTCATAGAAAGTGTCTGGAAGTTTTCTTCTGCTACAATTTTTTGAAACAGCTTCAGGAGAATAGGTGTCATTTCTTCTTTGAAAGTTTGGTAGAATTGCCCAAAGAATCCGTCAGGTCCTGGGCTCTTATTTTTTTGGGACGTTTTTGATTACTGCATTAATCTCCTTACTAGATATAGGTCTATTCAGGTTGTTGATTTCTTCCTGGTTCAATTTTGGGAGTCTATAGTTTTCCAGGAATCCATCCATTTCATCTAGGTTGCTTAGCTTATTGGCAAATAACTGTTGATAATAAATTCTGATGATTGTTTCTACTTCCTTGGTGTTATTTGTGATATCTCCCTTTTAATTCATAATTTTATGAATTTGGGCTTTCTCTCTTTTCCTTTGGATTAGTGTGTCCAATGGTTTTTCAATCTTATTTATTCTTCCAAAAATACAGCTTATAGTTTCATTGATACGTTCTGCTGTATCTCTGATTTCCACGTCATTGAATTCTCCTCTAATCTTCATTATTTACCTTATGTGTGCAGTTGGTTTGATTTGTTGTTGATTCTCCAGGCCTTTAAGGTATAGAGACAGTTGGTATATTCAGGGTTTTTCCATTTTTATTAAGGGAGGCTTGGATGGCTTTGTATTTCCTGCTTAGGACAGCCTTTGCTGTATCCCACAGGTTTTGCATGTAAGGGTCTTCATTCTCATCATTTTCCATAAACTTTTTCAGTTCTTCTTTGATCTCCTGGTTGATCCAAGCATTCTTAAGCAAGGTGGTCTTTAGCTTCCAGGAGTTTGAGTTCCTTCTGAACTTTTCCTCCTTTCCTTGTGATTGAGCTCCAGGTTTAAAGCATTGTGATTTGAGAACATTCAGGGTATATTCTCAGTCTTTTGGTATCAGTTGAGTCCTGATTTGTGACCCATTATGTGGTCTATTCTCCATAAGGTTCTATGTGCACTTGAGAAAAATGAGTATTCTGTTGTTGTAGCATGGAATGTTCTCTATATATTTATGAGATCCATCTGTTCCAATGTGTCATTCAAAGCTCTTGTTTCTTTATGGATTTTCTTTTTGGATGATCTGTCTATTTCTAAGAGAGGAGTATTAAGATCTCCTACTATTAATCCATTCATATCAATATGACTCTTTATCTTGACTAAGTTTTCTTAGTAATTAGCTGCTCCCATATTGAGGGCATAGATATTTACAATGGTTAGATCATCTTGATGGATATTCCCTTTAAAGATTATGTAGTGTCCTTCTATGTCTCTGACTACAGAATTTAGTTTAAAATTTAATTTATCTGATATGAGCATCACTCTCTTGGCCTACTTATGAGGCCCATTGTCATGAAAGATGCTTCTACATCCCTTCACTTTCAGTCTAGTTGTATCTTTAGGTTAAAAATGGGTCTCTCATAGACATTATATGGATGGTTCCTGTCGTTTTATACATCTGCAACCCTGTGTCATTTGATAGGCACATTTAGGCGCTTCACATTGAGAGTGATTATTGATAGATATGTTTTTATTGACATCGTGTTACCTTTGAAGTCTTTCTTTATGTAGATTGTCTCTATATTTCTGTTCAATGCTATTCTTAGGATTTATCCTCTTTTATAGAAACCCCCCTTAATATTTCATGCAATGTTGGCTTGGTGGTTGCATAGTCTTTTAAGCCTTGACAGTTTTGGAAACTCTTTATTCCTCCATCCATTTTAAATGTCATTCTTGCTGGATATAGTATTCTTGGCTGCATGTTCTTCTCATTCAGTGCCCTGGATATATCTTGCCAGCCCTTTCTGGCTTGCTAGGTCTGTGGAAAGGACTGACATGATCCTGATTTGCTTTTCTTTGTACGTTAAGAGCCTCTATGTCCTAATGGCTTTCAAAAGATTGTATCTACACTTATAATTTCTCAATTTTACTTTCAGGAACATTGTTTTTTTGTTTTTTTTTTTTTTAATGTATAATCTTAGGGGGGGACCATTCTGCCTCTAATACATGAACGCTGATTCCAATAGCGAGTTTGGGAAAATTTTCATGAAGAACTTGTTCCACTATATCTTCTGGACTTCTTTCTTTCTCCTCCCCTTCAGAGAAACCTATAATTCTGACGTTGGAATCTTTCATCGCATCATTTATCACCCTGATTCTGTTTTTATGGCTTCTAAGCTGATCCTTTCTCTCTATCATTTTGTCTTCCAGATCACTAATTCTATCTTCTTTTGCAGTTACCCTAGATTTTAGAAAATTTAGATTAAATAGGAACTCATTGAGAGCATTCTGAACCTCATCTCTGGTGGCTTTCAGTTCTGTGCCAACATTGTGCACATCATCCCTGGTGGCTTTAAGCTTTAAGCTGCCCTAATCATATCTGTTTGGTTATCCATGGCTTTCTGCAACCTAGCTATAGTCTGGATAATTGTGAGCTTGTATTCTCTTTCTGACATATTGTCTATGTTGATAGTCATTAGTTCTGTTGCAGAAGGTCCATACTCTGTATTTTCCCTCTGTTGAGCATTCCTCCTCCTAGTCATTTTGGTGATAGATGATTGAACAGTTGTAGCTGGATGTATAGACCATGGTGCAGTGAAGGTGCTCCCTGGAACACTTCTGAGAAATCAGAAATCCTCACCGAAATGAGAAAAAAAAGAGAAAGTAAAAAGAGACAGAGCAAGAGAGACAGGAAAAAGTGAAGATAAAAGAGAGGAGTTTCAGCCTAAACGGGCCCTAAGGAAAGATTTATGAAATTTACAAAAACAAAAAAACAGACAAAGAAAGGGACTAATACAATTATATGACAAGAGAAAATATTTCTCTTTCATTTACTTTTTCAGTCTTTTTTGTTGTCTGACTATGTAGATATATATCTACATAGATATAGATCTATGTCTATAGATATAGACATAGACATAGATCTATATTGATATAGACATTGATATAGATATATCTATATGGATATATATCTCTATATGTATAGATATATCTATAGATATTGCATGCATATAGATATATTTATATTTATTTGCATGCACATATATATAGATATAGATCTTTATAGGTATAGAGATATCGATAGATATCTATCATTAGATATCTATCAATAGATATCTATTGATATCTCTATACCTATAGAGATCTATATCTATATCTATATGTATGCATGCAAATAAAGGAATAACCTCATCAAAAGCACCCCAAGTACAAAAATTATATACTATCAGGACAAACACAAAAATACAGAAACATTGGCAGAACAAAAGGACGGGAGAGTGGTTATAAATTCTCAATGCAGGGAAGGAAGTTTATTGTGATTCTTCCTGGATGTGTCTTGACATCTTTATTATCTTTGTTAAAAAACTCAACTTTCCTAAGATAAAGGGGTATGAAAAATTGGTTTACCTATAGGGATAGCATTGATTGAAGAAAGGGGATTACCTTGAAGTTTAACTCTATATGACCATTAGAAAATAAGAATAAAAAAGCTATAAACTAGACTAAACTAAACTAAATTTAAAAAATTAAAAATAGAATGCAAAAGAAAAACAAAGATGTGTGTATCAAAAAGTTCAGATTAGAATGTTAATAAGGAATTTGATATACTGGATATCTCAGTGCTATTGTAAATAGGTTAAAAATTATCTATAAAAAGAAATGAACCAGAATAGTGGGAAATAGTTAAAAATGAATGTTTTATCCATGAACTAGTCTTGGTTATTCTCTTTTAGGTTTTTTTTTCTTTCCTGGTTGGTTTTATGAGGGAGGAGCCTGACATGTAGGTTTTCAGTTAATGATGTTCTCTGATTTAAGTCCTCCTATCCCTCTCAAGGGGCTGAGCTCTGAGAAATTTGTTTTTTCAGGTCTTTGTTCTCCGGAGGTTTTTATGTTTGATTTTTTTTCTTGCCTTTACCACTTTTGATGGTTTTTGGAGGTTTAGAGGAAAGCAAACTGCACCCCGACCTCTATCTCAGAGAGAAGCCTCAGTCTGCTCCCCTGTGGGTGTTCCAGGGCCCATATAAATTCGTCCCTGGCCACTGGCAGAGCATATTTTGAGTCGCTGTCCCAAGGATTGCAGAATATTCTGCTTTTACCCAAAACCATGGCAGAAACATCTGTTTGGGCAACTCCAGACCACCAAAGAGGTTCCAACAAGCAATCCCACACTGAGCTTTTCATGCTGTCCCAGCCCAGGCTTGGAGTGTCTGGTCTTTCTCTGTCTAAGAGTTCTGGGGTTGCAATCACCTCTCTCAGGGGAGGATGTGGATTGCGTGTGTCTCAGGCTCTGATAACAGGGTGTGGGTCTGAGAGGACAAGCCTGGGCCTTCATGCACCTCTCTCATGGGAGGGTAAGGGTTGCATGTGTCTCAGGCTCTGTTAGCAAGTCTCATTGTTCTGCTGTCTGGCGAGGCTTCCAGCTCCTAACAGGAGCTGTACCACACATGATCATGGGCACATTGGCAGCTCAGGGACCAAAACCTGGTTTCTCTAACACTCTCTCTTTGGCTCAGTGCCAGGGGACGCTGTACTGGGTATGGGGACTTAAGCCCCTCTCCTTAGCCACCATGATTCACACAATTTACCTCCAATATCCTTTGCTCTTTTTGAGTGCTTTGAACCAGAGTCCAAACTAATGCTGGTCTCCAGACACAGGGTACTCTTGTATTCGTGTTTTACTTTCCAAACAGTCGCCTTGGGTGGGTCCCTACCACTTTTGTTTATTTCAGTGTCAGTCCAACATTCTCACTCCACTTTTCCTACCCACTGATGTCTTCTTTCCCAGTAGAGACCCAGACATGTATAATTCTGATATCAGGCTGATTTCATGGGTGATCAGAGTTCTTTGATAGGAAATTACCTCACTTTGGAGTACAGGTTGAAACGGCACCTTTTCCTACTTCCCCATCATCTTGTCTCATCTCACATAATACTTATAATGAAATTTCAAGAGATAGGAAAATCGGTCTTTTATGGATAGCAATTCAAAGTGATATGCCTTGAAAACTCACATTCCATCACTTTCGGCCACATTTCCTGCAACGAATGTCCCATTTAGTCCTTTTTTATAAACTCGTATTCCCACTAACCTGCCTACTAAGAAAGACAAAATTTTGTATGTCTGGTTATAGTCGTATGGTATTTCCCTTTTCCCCTGCTCATTCACATGTTTCTTTACTAACATGAGAGAGTGAAATCATACGTTATTTGTCTTTCTGAGACTCATAGATGTGACGTAGCCCAGTGTTTTCCACAATTTTGCCACATGAGGCAAGTGGCAAGAATTAATTCTTCCTTATGGCTAGGTAAGAGTCTCTGGCGCATTTGGAGGACAGTGAGATTGTAGTAGTGTCTGAGAACTCCAGGCTTGGCTTCAGCCAGGAAAGGCAGTGTTCATAGAAATGACTTGATGGGGGCAAATGTAATTTGGGGCTCTTGCATAAGCAGCATGAAGACTGAACTATTGGTAAAGACAGAACGGTGAGGACATTAGCTGCCTCATACAAAAAGGAATTCCCAGCCATGGAACACCAGGGGGACTGTCTTCCTCAGTCCAAATTTCTTAGTTAAAGGAGAACAGACTCTCCAGTGGGGGACTAGAATAAAGCCCTTCCACCATGCTCTCTTCTAACCACAGCATTCTGCTGGCTTTCATTCTGTTGAGTTGGTTGAATGTCTCCTTTCACAGGCAAAAAAAGTGCTTACCAAACTAAACCTCACCATACTCAGCAAAGAAATCAAAACTCCAACTGTCAGGCAAGGAGAGCCCATGCAGATGACTGCTTTAAGGTCCGGGGACAGCAACAAAAGAACAGCAGAGTGTTTTCACCCAACACACACCCGATACTCCCTCAGTGGCCAGCCCTTGGCCACTCCATGATCTTTTCTTCCTAAAGACATTACCCTCAGGGTAGAAAACAGAATGGGCTTTGTGAATAGAGAGAATAAGACAGAGACCTGGATCCAGTGAAAAGATGGAAGACTCAATTGATGCCGAGGAAAAGAATAAGAAAGGACCATGGCCAGTCAAAGTGAAACCTCTAAATGTAACAAGCCCAATGGAGGATTGAAAGCAGCATTCAGGATACTCACTGTACATGAAAAACACAGAAGACATCAGAGAGTCATGAGACACAGATATAAAAGTGATTAAAAAAATAAAACATAGGGTGCCTGATGAAAAGATTGATAGCAGACTGGATACCAAGCCAGGAAGCTGGCAGAAGAAGAGAATCCAATTAGTGATCTGGAAGAAAAATACATGAAAATAAAGAAAGATAAGTGAAAGAGAGATTGAAGAATGATGGAACATGACAATGAGTTTAGGGAAATCATTGACTCCAAGAAATGGAAAGAGGTGCCTATTCTAGGAGACGTAGGAGTGAGAGAATAAAGGCCAAATATTTCAAGTGTCCCTCAACTGGGAGCAGAAACAGAGCTCCATATTAAGAGCCACAGAGGACTTCCATTACCATCAACAGATGCAGAGCAACACAAGACATAGTGTCATTCCTCCTGCAAAAGATAACAAGGGAGGAATTCTCGTTACTCAAAAACGCATGGGAGAGTAGTGTGTCCATAGGCAAGTCAGTGACATCAAGACAACAAGTTATACTAGCTCTTGAAGCAGGTTGGATAGAGCAAACAACACCAGCCCAAGCCAAAATCCATATCCCCTGCATTTCTAAAAAATGACAGAGTAGTGGTTCTTGTCTAGAACGCTGAGCCATTAAGAAGACAAAGATTGGGTCCTGGGTTGTGTCCATCAGTTCAGAAACGGCCTTCAGCTCATCTCATAATACCAGGGTCATGTCTTCATCTCTGGTCTTAGGTTCCCTGATCAGGGGCAACTCTTATTCCCTTTCTATCTCCACTCCTGAGTTTGATTTCTGTCTCTCTCTCAAGGACGTTCATGTACATTGTTGGACAAAACAAACTAACTAACAAACAAACAAGAAACAGTTTACAAGGATTTACCTAGGTCCCTATGGAATGCAGTCAGGTACAGAGCAACTCCCACCATCTTAAAATTCCTGGCCTTTGCTCTATGCTCCCTTGTTCATTCTCCTATTCTTTGTCTTTCTGTTTATCCTCATGAACCTGTATCATGCACTGTCTGTCCCGCTATAATTGCCCTTTGTTGTCACATTGTTCATCCTTTCCTGGCTCCATTAGAACATGTCCATCTTCTGCAAGAAGCACCGTTTGGTTATCACATGAGACCATTTGGGGTATGGTATTGAGGGGGTTAAGGAAGGCTTGTGCTGTCATATCTCCATTCTGTTCCCCAGAGGGTAGCTGCACCACCTTGTGGGAATCTTAAGGTTCTTCAACATTTGAATCCTCTTCCGTGTGTCTTTCGGAGATACACATTTTCATCTTGAAACGGGCAAGAGTGTCATTCACATGGCTTCACTTGTGCTATAGGTCTCCTCCAACATGCTCCATGCTTGCTCCTGTGGACTCCAAGTAAATGAGTACGTCCTGGGACTCACATTCTAAGGAGTAGAGTCTGACTATGTGCTTTGTCAGTTTTGAGGATTGGGATGCTTAATGGCACGATTTCTTGAGACCCTAGAGGAACTCATAACCTCGCTGTTGAAGACTCCAGACATATCTTTGAAAAGGTGGGTTCCCTGTGGTTTCCTTGGGTGACCTTTCCCCAGTCAGAAGCGCCCTGATTGGGTGGGAGGACCATACACATGTGCAGAACATGGAGTTCCTCCCAAGTCTTTGTTTGAGACCTGATTCTTTCTTGCTCTTTTGTGGGTAGGATGCAATGGTGGATACTTGCCTATCTCCAGATTCCAGATGGATTTTGCTGACTGTCACGACAGTAGACTACAAAATCGGTCATGGAGAATGTGACACTGACTCGCTATGCAAACTGACTTGGTGAGAGACCCAGGCGGCTATAGCATTTTGGAGGGCTTGGGATCCAAGCCATAGTCATGGCCCACTCATTAGTATTTAGACCAAGTGTAGATCAGTTGTGGTTTGGGAAGGAGTGGTTGCTATGACCTCAAAGCTTTGTGACATCACAGAAGCTGGCTTCATTAAAGCAGCAGTCCCTATCTTATGAGCTTTGAGTCCTATGGTTTCAGGTAGGAAGCCCAGTAATAATTAAAAAAATGCCCTCTGAGCCTGATTAGGAACTCAGGTTGTCTTGTGTGTTAATTTCCACTTCCCATTTCTAGACAAAAAGAAATGAAAATGACGTACAGCATACCATGATTCAGGCCAATATTTCTCCAGAGACGGCAAGGTTTTCCTATTTACACTACAATATCTAGAGATCTTAAGAAACAGTGAGGCTCCTTGGGTATCAGAAACTCTCTGTAAGATTTCTCATCCTGTGGGTTACAGTCCTTGCTCAGCATCTTTTACCTATGGGTCAGTAATGACTAAGGGCCAGAAAGTCCCTTTTCAAGAAAAAAAAATAGGGAATGGATGTATTCTGCCTTGTCCTCATTTTCCCATGTTAAGAAATACTATTCATGAGGGATTAGGGCTCTGCATACCTGGCTTTACCATGAACACCTTTGCAATGGCTTCAAGGAGAGTGACATTCTTCATGATAGCTAACCCTTAAGGAAGGCCCAGGAGAGCAGTCATTGTCATCATTAGTTAACTCTACCTGCTGTGGTAATGGGTATAGCAAGTTGACAAAGTCTCTTTAATCAGAGGAAAAGGATCAGCCTATATCGATGGCCTGCAAGGTCCAATCGAGCAGAACTGTGGATTGAGCTGCAAAGCCCTTGCAAAGACTAGTGGATAAGTATGATATTGTCCATATTGGCAACAGAGTATTCCTCAGCCATCAGGGATGATAAACCCCTGTGACTTGCATTGACATGAATGCCACAGGACTGGGTGATGCAAAATGAAAAGGGCAAGCAGACAAAAGGAAATATCATATGGCTTCTCACATATGTGCCCCTGGAGGAATTCAATGGCCCTTATTAGAAAGAAGGGAAAATGGAAGGGGAAGAAGTCAAAGATGGAGACAAACCAGAAGTGACTCAAGACTCTGAGGAACCAAGGTGAGGGTTACAGAAAAGAGAGACATGCAGGAAATAAGGGAACTGACTAGTGGATATTGACTAGTTGCGGCATGTATTAGGAGGAGCACTAGGTCGTCTATGGAACTAAAGAATCTGTGAATACTCTCTCACAAACGTATGACGGATGATAGGACATTTTAATCAACAGAACAAAAAATTAAAATAAAAACAAACTGGGACTTTCAAAAGCAGGTGAAGATAGAGAAAGTAAAAATTATATTTTTATTATCTTTACTTACTAAAACAGCATGGAATTTGTTTCCTATAATATCCTTATCAGAATTGGGTCTTTATACTTGTAGATTCTACCCACCTCCTCCATTTCTGGAATCGATGAGAAGAAATGACATTGACTTCATTAAATGCCTAGAAGTGTTGACCAGGAAAATGATTTGGATCTAACCTTCTGTGTGTTCGGAGGTGTTTGGTTACTGCTTCAAACGCTTTAGTCACTACTAGAGAGCTAAGGTTTTGTTGGGTTCCTGACCTGATCATGAGATTTGATATGTGTCTTGGAATTTATCCTTTTCTTCAGTGTTGGATTTGCTGGAATAATGGTGTAGAGGGGTCTTTTAGGTTTTTTTTCCCTTTCTTTCAGTTGTTATGTGGTTTCATAATTTCAGATGTATGCTTGTGTCCCCGTTTAATCCAGGTTATGTCTCTTCCAGTTTGTTAAAGTTTTCAAAACGGACGTCTGGGTTCTCCTGATTTTTTCCTATTGTTTTGTTTGTATTTCTTTTATTTCAATGATCATATATATTACTTCTTTTTTTCTGTTCACTTTGGAGTACGTTTCATGATTTTCTAGTTGCTTATGCTGTCGGTTAAGTTCCTTTTATTCGGTGTTTTGAATTTTTGAAATAAACGCATTTAACCCTATATTTGCTCCTCATAAAATGTTTTGGCATCATCCCATAAGTTTCTTTAGTTTCTTTTGTTCAAGATACTTTTTGATTTTCCTTTTGTTTGTTCTTCCTAAACTCATTATTAGTTCGGGAGTGTGTTGTGTTTTCCACCTATTCGTGTCTGGCTGCGTTTCCCATTCATAAGTGATTTCTTTCCATTTTCATAACTTCGTGGTCATATGTATACAAGATAGGTTTTCAATTCTCTTCTATTAATTACGACTGGACTTGGACTCCAGCACAGAATCTCTGAGAGATAATGTTAGTTCTTCCCTTGGGAAGAACTTCTCTTATGGTCCTAAGATACACAATCTTATGCATGTTTCCCCAAAGCTCGGTGGTCTAGAGAGCCCATGATTACATCTGTTATTCCTTACAACCTTTACCTCTGTATGATTTGTCCTGTGCTGTAAGTGGATATCGTAGTCCCAACAATATTGCATTGTAATCCCCATCTCACTTTCTTTCTGTTAATATGCTTTGAACATTTAGATACACCCACGTTGGTGGTGTATATGTTGGCAATTCCTCCAAGTTTGTGATGTTTGGATGCTGCATCAAGACAAAACACCTTCCGGTACTCTTTTGTCTCTTGAGGGCATAAAATCTCTCTATCTGCCATAGGAACCATCACTTTGGCTCTCTTCTCCTTGCCAATTGCATGACCTTTGTCTTCCCAATTGCATCACTTTCAAGCTATGTGTATCTTGATAGTCGAAGGAAATCTCCTATGTCCAACATAAGGGCAAGCTGATTTTGTTCTTGTTGTTTGTTTGACCTTTTAGCCTTTCTTTTCTTTTCTTTTTTTTTTAATTTTTATCCTTCCAAAAATATGTTTATAAGGATAGGAGTATTTAGTCTTGAATACTTCAACTAATTATTGATGGGTAAAGAGTTATCTTTCTTATTTTTGTTGTTTTCTGATTGGATTCTCTGTGCCTTTCCCCTTTATGGTATTTTCTTTGGGGATTGCTTCCTTTAGTGCATTTTTCTCCCATCCTCCCCATCCTTTGTGTGTCTTATCTGTGTGTGTGTGTGTGTGTGTGTGTGTGTGTGTGTGTCGATGTATGTTGTCTGTGTGTCTTTCACATAACACTTATAATGAAATATCAAGAGATAGGATCCATTCCTTTATGGAAAGCAATTCAATGTGACATGCCTTGAAAACTCACATTCCATCTCTTTCAGCCACATTTCCTGCAACGAATGTCCCATTTAGTCCTCTTTTATAAACACATATTCTCACTAACTTGCCTTCAAAAAAAACATCCAAATTTTAAATATCTGGATAGAATCATATTGTTTGTTGCCTTTTCCCTTGCTTTTTCACATGTTCCTTGACTGGCATGAGAGAGCGAAATCATATGTTATTTGTCTTTCTGAGACTGATAGATGTGATGTAGGCCAATGCTCTACACAATTCTGCCACATGAGGCAAGTGGCAAGAATTCATTCTTGATATTGGCTGGGCAAGAGTCTGCGATTCTTTTGGAGGACAGTGGGATGATAGTAGTGTCTGGGATCTTCAGGCTTGTCTTCAGCAAGCAACACAACTGGAAGATTACCTCATCAAGTGAAACATGGTGGAAATGGATTTTAAGCCTGCAAAGTAAACTCCACAGCAAAAGAGAAAAGAAGTCACAGAGGCTTGGACAGAAGCCTGGAGACATGGTATTTGGGAAACGTGGGAGGTTGGTGCTTCAGAGGGCAGTGAGACAATGCAAAGGACAAAGGCACAGGAGAGAGGAGCACACGTTGAACCCACAAGGAGCATATTTCCTTATGCCAGTGGTTGCGACCAGCAGAGAGTCTGAATGGCACGGGTTCTTATCAACAAAGGGTCTTGAGTCCAGAGTTTTTAAATCATCAAGCTTGGCAGACATCGAATTGAGAGAACACTGTATTTCTCCTGTAGAGGACACCAACAGTCAATCAGGTATAGACAGCCTAGAACCATGATCGACACAATACTAGGAGACACAATGGGAAAAGAAGGGTTGTGGCAGTGCATCCATGAGAGGAAGTGTTCATGGAGATGACTCGATGGGGGTAGCTGCACCACCCTGTGGGAAAGCTCAAGATTCTGTGGCATTCAGTTCCTCTTCCTTGCATCCATTTGGAGATTTTTGTTGTCATCCTGAAATGGACACAAACATCTTTCAGATGGTTTCACTTGGGCTATGCTCCAACGCTTGGTCTTGTGGACTTCAAGTACATGAGTCTGTCCTGGGCCTCAGGTTCTCGGATGTAGGGTCTGTATTTGGTGCTTGGTCACTTTTGAAGATTGGGCGTCGATTGTGGCACTGTGTCTGGAGACACTAGGGTTACTTGTGTCCTCGCTGTTGAAGACTCCAGACATGTCTTTTGAATGGTTGCTATTGTTTACTGGGAGCTTTCCTTGGTGGCATTTTCTCTAATCAGAAGCATCCTGATTAAGTGGGAGGAGCATAGACGTGTACGGAGCAAGGAGTTCCTCCCCTGAGTCATTGTTTGACACCTGATTCTTTCTTGGCTTATGATGGGTAAGATAGAATGGTGGACTCTTGCCTTTCTCTGGAGTCCAGAGGGCTGCAGGTGGTGATAGCCACAACCAAAGACTATAAATTCAGCCATGGAGAATGTGACACCAGCTCGCTTCACAAACTGCCTTGGTGAGAGACCCAGGCGGTTTGGGAGGCTTGGAATCCTCTTGGCCCACCCATGACTACTCCAGCCTAGTGTAGTGATCAGTCGTGGGTTGAGGAGTAGTGGCTGTTATAACCTCAAACCTTTGTGACATCACAGAAGTTGGCTTCACGGAAACTGCAATCCCTCTCTCATTACCTTTGAGTCCTATGGCTTTAGGTACTAAGCCCCGGGAAGGACTGAAAAAGAGCCCTATGAGATTGATCAAGAACTGAGCTTGTGTTGTGTGTTTATTTATCAATTCCCCTTTATAGACAAAGAGAAAAGAATATGATGTTTGGTATATAGCAACATTTAGGCCAACATTTCTCCAGAGACTGTAAGGTTTTCTTATTTCCACTGCAATTTCTAGAGATCTCAAGAAACAGTGAAGCTTCTTGCATATCATAAGCTCTCTGTGAGGTTTGTCACCCTGTGAGTGAAAGAGTACTTCCTCAGTGTCTTTTCTTATTGGTCAGGGAAGATTAATGGATGGAAACTCCCTTTTCAAACATTTTCCTGGTCTACACTTCTATAGTTTTAATGAATGCAATGTCGTACCTTCTCATTGATTCCAGAAATGGAGGACACGGTTAGACTCTGATTTACAAGCAAAAAGACTGAATTCAGATAAGGAGATTATAGGAAACAAATTCCATGCCATTTTAATAAGTATAGACAATAAAATATAATTATTTCCTTTAACTGTCTGTCTTCATCTTCTTTTGTAAGGGCCAGTTTTGTTGTTGTTGTTGTTGTTTGTTTGTTTGTTTGTTTTTTAGAATTGTTGAATTATTTTATTGTATATTCAAAACTAATATAACAATGTGCATCACCTATATTTAAATAGAAACAATAGAGGGGTAGACAAGATGGCGGGGAAGTAGGAGGAGGCGCCCATTCAACCTGAACCCTACAGTGAGCTGATTACCTTCCAAAGATCTCCAATCACCCACGAAATCATCCTGAGATCAGAATTATACACGCCTGGATCTCTGCTGGAGCAGAAGACGCCAGTTGGGCAGGTAAAGCAGAGTGGGAAAGTTGGGCTGATATCAGAAAATAAACAAAAGGGGGAGGGAGCCAACAGAGGCAACCCTTTGGAAAGTAATATCCCAATACTAGAGTTCCCTGTGCCTGGGGACCAGCATTAACTCAGGAGTCTGGTAGAAAGCACTCAAAAAGAGCAAAGGATCACGGGGGGGGGTTGCTGGAATCGGAGTATTAGGGTCAGGGCTGAAGTCCCCACACCCAGGACAGCCACCCCTGGTGCAGAGCCACAGAGAGTGTGGCAGAGAAACTAGGTCTTGGTCCCTGAATCACCAGCGCTCCTGAGAGTGCATTGCGCCTGGCTCCCATGAGGGACTGGGAGTCTCCCAGCCAACAGAAGCACAGCCTTTTTGCAGTCCCCAAGCAAGTGCCCTGCTGTTCCATCAGAGTCTGAGTTGTGCCCCGTGCCCTCCCATGAGAGAGGTGCACACAAAAGCCAGCCTGGTCCTCTCGGACCGGAACGACCAGGCACTCCCAACCCAGGACAGCGGGAAAATCTCAGTGTGTGATCCCTGCTTGGAACTTCTCTGACAGTCTAGAGCTGCCCAGACAGCCGCCACTGTCCTGGTTTTGGGTACAGGCAAAAAATCCTGAGTCCCCAGGGACCGCAACTGGAAACCTGCTCTGCCAGCGGCCAAGAAGGGATTTATATGGGCTCTGCAGTCAGACTGAGGCTTCTCTCTGAGAAGGAGGTCAGGGTGCAGTTTGCTTTCCTCTAAACCTACAAAACCCATCAAAAGCGGTCAAGGCGAGAGAGAAAAAAGTGAACAAATATAAAAATCTCCAGAGAACAAAACCTGAAAAAAACAGTTTCCTCAGAGCAAACTCCCTTGAGGGGGGTTGGAGGACTTAGTGGAGGGAACTTCAGGGCCTGAAAACCCACATTGCAGGCCCTTCCCCAAGAAAACCAAACAGGAAAGGAAAAAAAAAAAAAACAAAAAAAAACAAGAGAACAACCACCACTACTTCAAAGGACAATTTTTATTATTAATTCGATCCCACTATTCTGGCTCATTTTTTAATATAGTTAATTTCCTATTATTATATAGAAAAATTTTTAACCTATTTCCTGTCATAGTGAGATGTCCAGTACATCAAAGTTCCATAAAATAAACTTTTTGATTCATACAACTGTGTTGTCCTTTTCCATTTCTATTTTTTATTTTTTTAAATTTAGTTTAGTTTAGTTTATTTCCTTTTTTAATTTTTTTATTTTATAATATTCATATAGTGTTAAACTTCAAGGTAATACCCTTTCCCCAATCAATGCCACCCCTATAGGTAAACCAATTCCTAATCCCCCCTTATCTTGGGAAAGTTGAGTCCTTTAGCTAAGATATCAAGATATATCCAGGAAAAATCAAAACAACCTTCCTCATCCACACTGAGAATTTACAACCACTCTCCCATCTTTTTCGTCCACCAGTATTTCTGTGTTTTTATGTTTGTCCTGATCATATATAAATCTTACACTCAGGGTTCTTTTTGATGAGTTTCTTCCTTTATTTGCATATATAATATATATAGTATATATATTATATATAATATATATGTATATACAAATATGTATATATATATTTTTTTCTCTAGTTATATACATTTATCAGTCTTTTTGTTTGTCTCTCTCTGTTTGCTAACTTCATAAATCTTACCTTGGGGCCAATTTGGCTTGAACCTTCTCTTTTATCTCACCTTTCTATCCTGTCTCTCTCCCTCTCTCTCTTTTTTTTTCTTTTCCTTTTCTTTTTCCACTCATTTGGGTAGGGAACCCTTATTGCTCAGAAGCATTCCAGGGTGCACCTTGACGTCACCACAGTAGATACTCCTAGCTACAACCGTTCAGCCATCTCTCACCAAATTGACTAGGAGGAAGAATGCCCAAGAGAAGAAAAATACAAAGGATGGACCTTCTGCAACAGAGCTAATGACTATCAACATAGACAATAGGTTGGAATGAGAATTCAGGCTAACAATTATACAAGCAATAGTTAGGTTGGAGAAAGCAATGGATGACCAAATGGAATTGATTAGTGCCTAACTGAAAATGACCAGAGATCATGTTTTCAATATTAGGAAAGTGCTGAAAGGTACCAGGGATGACCTTCACAATGCTCGCAATGAGTTCCAATCTAATCTAAATTCTCTCAATGCTAGGGTAACTGAGACAGAAGATAGAATTAGTGATCTGGAGGACAAACAGATAGAGAGAAAGTATTAGGAGGAAGCCTGGAGCAAACAGCTTAGAAGCCACGAAAACAGAATCAGGGGAATAAATGATGCATGAAACGTTTCAACCTCAGAATTATTGGAATCCCTGAATGGGAGGAGAAAGAAAGAAGTCTAGAAGATATATTAGAACAAGTTCTTCATGAAAATTTTCCAAATCTGGAGAATGGAACCACGTTTATGTAGTAGAGGCCAAAATGTTTCCCCCCAAGATTACAGATTCTCAAAAATCCTCGAGACACCTAATGGTAAGAATGAAGAATTATAATTGTAGGCAGAACCTCTTGAAAGCGGCTAGGACAAAGAAGATCCTTATGTACACAGGAAAGTCAATCAGAATAACGTCAGACCTGTCCACAGAGTCCTCGCAATCCAGAAAAGAATGGCGAGATATATTCAGGGCACTAAATGAGATGAACATGCATCCAAGAATACTTTATGCAGCAGGACTGACATTCAAAATGGTTGTAGAGATAAAGACTTACCAGTACTGGCAAGGCTTAAAAGACTATGCAACCACCGAGCCGATACTAAAGGGAATATTAAGGGGACTTCTTTAAAGGAGGAAAAAGCCCAAGAGTAGCATTGAACAGAAATAAAGAGACGATCTAATATAAAGAAAGACTAAAATTTAACAGACTAAAAAGACTAAAAATTAAAAGACTAACATTTAAAAGACTAAAAATTAACACAATATCAATAAAAACGCATCTATCAATAATCACCCTCAATTTGAATATCCTAAATGTGCTCATAAAATGGCAGAGGGCTGCAGACTGGATAAAACGACAGGACCCTTCCATATCTTGTCTACAAGAGACCCAATTTGAACCTAAAGTTACACCCAGACTGAAAGTGGAGGGATGGAGAAGCATCTTACATTCCAATGGGCCTCAAAAAAAGGCTGGGTAGTGATTCTTATATCAAACAAATTAGATTTTACACTAAATACAGAGATCCAGAAGGACACTACATCATTCTTAAAGGGATTATCCACCAAGATGATCAAACAATTGTAAAAATATACCCCCAATATGGGAGCAGCCAATTATGTAAGAAAACTGTTAATCAAGATAAAGAGTCATATTGATATGAATACACTAATTGTTGGAGGTCTTAACACGCCTCTCTCAGAAATAGACAGATCATCGAAGCAGAAAATCAATAAAGAAACAAGAGTATTGAATGACTCATTGGACCAGATGGATTTCAAAGATATATACAGAACATTCCACCCTAAAACAACAGAATACTCATTCTACTCAAGTTTACAGGGAACTTTCTCCAGAATAGACCACATACTGGATCACAAATCAGGACTCAACCAATACCAAAAGATTGCGATTATTCCCTGCACATTCTCAGATCACAATGCTTTGAAACTGGAGCTCAATCATAAGGAAAAGTTCAGAAGGAACTCAAACACCTGGAAGCTAAAGACCACCTTGCTTAAGAATGCTTGGATCAATCAGGAGATCAAAGAAGAACGGGAACAATTCATGGAAAATAATTTGAAGACATATCAATCCAAAACCTATGGGATACAGCAAAGGCGGTCCTAAGGGGGAAACACATAGCCATCCAAAAACATTGAAAAATCCAGAACACAGCAGCTGTCTCTACACCTTAAGGAACTGGAGAATCAACACAAATCAAACCAACTCCACACATAAGTAGGGAAATCATCAAGATTAGAGCTGAGATAAATGAGGTAGAAACCAGAGATACAGAAGAACATATCAATGAAACTAGAAGCAAGTTTTTTTTTAAAGAATCAGTAAGATTGATAATCCATTGGCGACACAAATCCAAAAGAAAAGAGAGAAAGCTCAAATACATAAAATTATGAATGAAAAGGGAGAGATCACAACTAACACCAAGGAAGTAGAAACAATCATCAGAAGTTATTATCAACAGTTATATGCCAATAAGATAAGCAACCTAGATGAAATGGATGCATTCCTGGAAAACTATAAACTTCCAAAATTGAATCAGGAAGAAATTGAAAACCTGAATAGACTGATATCTAGAAACAAGATTGATGCAGTGATCAAAAACCTCCCAAAAAACAAGAGCCCAGGACCTGATAGATTCCCCCAGAGAATTGTACCAAACTTTCAAAGAGGAAATAACACCTATTCATCTGAAGCTGTTTCAAAAAATTGTACCAGAAGGAAAATTTCCTGACTCTTTCTATGAATCCATAATTACTCTGATACCCAAAACAGGCAAGACCCTACCAAAAAGGAGAATTTCAGACCAATATCACTGATGAATATGGATGCTAAGATTCTCAACAAGATCCTAGCAAAGAGTTTCCAACAGCACATTAAAAAGAATATCCACCATGACCAGGTGGGGTTTATCCCAGGGCTACAAGGATGGTTCAACATTCATAAATCAATGTGATAGAAAAAACTAATAAGAGAAGAAAGAAGAGCCACAGGGTCCTCTCAATTGATGCAGAAAACGCATTTGACAAAATCCAGCATCCATTCCTGATTAAAACGCTTGAAAGTATAGGGATAGAGGGAACATTCCTGAACATCATCAAATCTATCTATGAAAGACCCACAGCAAATATCATCCTCAATGGAAAAAAGTTTGCATCCTTTCCGTTGAGATCATGAACACGACAAGGATGCCCACACTCACCACTCTTGATCAACATAGTATTAGAAGTCCTAGCAATAGCAATCAGACAACAAAGGGAAATGAAAGATATCCAAATTGGTAATGAAGAAGTCAAACTCTCTCTCTTTGCAGATGACATGATTCTTTATATGGAAAACCCAAAAGTCTCCACACCCCAAACTACTAGAACTCATACAGCAATTCAACAGTGTGGCAGGACACAAAGTCAAAGTACAGAAATCAGTGGCTTTCTTTTACAGTAACAATGAAAATACAGAAAGGGAATTTAGGTAATCAATTCTATTTACTATAGCACCTAGAACCATAAGATACCTGGGAATAAACCTATGCAAAGAGGTAAAGGATCTGTACTCGAGGAACTACAGAACATTCATGAAAGAAATTGATGAAGATACAAAAAAGATGGAAGACCATTCCATGTTATTGGATCAGAAGAATAAACATTATTAAGATGTCTATACCACCTAGAGCAATCCATACTTTTAATGCTATTCCGAACAAAATTCCACCGGTATTCTTCAAAGAGCTGAAGCAAATAATCCAAATATTTGTATGGAATCAGAAGAGACCTGGAATCGCTAATGAAATGGTGAAAAACAAAAATTAAACTGGGGGCATCACGTTACCTTATTTCAAGCTTTATTACAAAGCTGTGATCACCAAGACAGCATGGTACTGGCATAAAAACAGACACATAGACCAGTGCAACAGAGTAGAGAACCCAGATATGGACCTTCAAATATATGGTCAAATAATCTTCGACAAAACAAGAAAAAATATATAGTGGAAAAAAGTCTCTTCAATAAATGGTGCTGGGAATACAGGGCACCTCTATGTAGAAGAATGAAAAACAACCATTCTCTTATACCATACACTAAGATAAACTCAAAATGGATAAAACACCTCAATTGGCGAGAGGAATCTATCAGAATCCTAGAGGAGAACATCGGCAGTAATCTCTTCGATATCAGCCACAGCAACTCCTTTCAAGATATGTCTCCAAAGGCAAAGGAAACAAAAGCGAAAATGAACTTTTCAGACTTCATCAAGATCAAAAGCATCTGCACAGCAAAGGAAACAGTCAAGAAAACAAAGAGGCAACCCACGGAATGGGAGAAGATATTTGAATGACAGTAGAGACAAAAGGTTGATATCCAGAATCTATCAAGAACACCTCAAACTCAACACACACGAAACAGGCAAACACATCAAAAAATGGGCAGAAGATATGAACAGACACTTCTCCAATCAAGACATACAAATGGCTATCAGACACATGAAAAAATGTTCATCATCACTAGCCATAGGGAGATTCAAATTAAAACCACATTGAGGTACCACCTTACACCAGTTAGAATGGCCAAAATTAACAAAACAGGAAGCAACATGTGTTGGAGAGGATGTGGAGAAAGGGGAACCCTCTTCCACTGTTGGTGGGAATGCCCATTGATGCAGCCTCTTTTGAGAACAGTGTGGAGATTCCTCAAGAAATTAAAAATAGAACTTCCCTATGACCCTGCAATTGCACTACTTGGTATTTACCACAAGGATACAGATGTCATGAAAAGAAGCCCATCTGTACCCCAATGTTTATAGCAGCAATGGCCATGGTCGCCAAACTATGGAAAGAACCAAGATGCCCTTCAATGGACGAATGAATAAGGAAGATGTGGTCCATATACACTAGGGAGTATTATGCCTCCATCAGAAAGGATGAATACCCAACCTTTGAAGCAACATGGACGGGACTGGAAGAGATTATGCTGAGTGAAATCAGTCAAGCAGAGAGAGTCAATTATCATATGGTTTCACTTATTTGTGAAGCATAACAAATATCATGGAGGACAAGGGGTGTTAGAGAGAAGGAAGTTGGGGTAAATTGGTAGGGGCGGTGAATCATGAGAGACTATGGACTCTGAAAAACAATCTGAGGGGTTTGAAGTGGTGGGGCTTGGGAAATGGGGGTACCAGGTGATGGGAATTATAGAGAGCACGGATTGCATGGAGCACTGGGCGTGGTGAAAAATAATGAATACTGTTTTTCTGAAAATAAATAAATTGAAAAAAATGGCCAGAAGATAGGGACAGACACTTCTCCAAAAAAGACATAAAAATGGCTATTCGACACATGAAAAAATGTTCACCATCACTAGCCATCAGGGAGTTTCAAATTAAATCTACATTGAGATATCACCTTACACCAGTTAGAATGGCCAAAATTAGCAAGACAGGAAACAACATGTGTTGGAGAGGATGTGGAGAAAGGGGAACCCTCTTCCACTGTTGGTGGGAATGCAAGTTGTTGCAGCCTCTGGAGAACAGTGTGGAGATTCCTCAAGAAATTTAAAATAGAACTTCCCTTGACCCTGCCATTGTGCTACTGGGTATTTACCCCAAAGATACAGATGTAGTGAAAAGAAGGGCCAACTCTACCCCAATTTTTACAGCAGCAATAGCCACGTTCGCCAAACTGTGGAAAGAACCAAGGTGCCCTTCAACGGACGAATAGATAAGGAAAATGTGGTCCATATACACTATGGAGTATTATGCCTCCATCAGAAAGGACGAATACCCAACTTTTGTACCAACATGGACGGGACTGGAAGAGATTATGCTGAGTGAAATAAGTCAAGCAGAGAGAGTCAATTATCATATGGTTTCACTTTTTGTGGAGCATAACAAAAAGCATGGAGGACATGGGGAGTTAGAAGGGGTTTGGCGTAAATTGGAAGGGGAGGTGAACCATGAGAGACTATGGACTCTGAAAAACAATCTGATGGGTTTGAAGTGGTGGGGGTGTGGGTGGTCGGGGTACCAGGTGGACGACACGGATTGCATGGAGCACTTTTTGTGGTGAAAAATTAATGATACTGTTATGCTGAAAATAAATAAGTGAAAAAAAAAATGAAACAACAATGAAATACTATGCAGCCATCAAAAGAATTTAAACTTGCCATTTGTAACGACGTGGATGGAACTAAAGGGTATTATGCTTAGTGAAATAAGTAAAGTGGAGAAAGACAACTACCATATAATCTCCCTGATATGAGGAAGTGGAGATGCGACAGAGGGGTTAAGGGGGTACAAGAAGATTAAATGAAACAAGATGGGATTGGGAGGGAGACAAAACATAAGTGACTCTTCATCTCATAAAACAAACTGAGGGTTGATGGCGGGAGGGGTGTTGGGGGAAGTGGTGTGGAGTTATGGACATTGGGGAGGGTATGTGCTATGGTGAGTGTTGTGAACTGTGTAAACCTGGTGATTCACATACCTGTACCCTGGGGGATAAAAATATATTATATGTTATAAAAAATAAAGAATTTAAAAAAAAGAGATTAAAAATAGAGCTACCCTATGACCCTGTGATTGCACTACTGGGTATTTACCCTAAAGATACAGATATAGTGAAAAGAAGAGCAATCTGTACCTCAATGTTCATAGCTGCAGTGGCCACAGTCACCAAAGTGTGAAAAGAGCCAAGATGCCCTTCAACAGATGAATGGGTAAAGAAGATATGGTCTATAAATACAATGGAATATTATGCCTCCATCAGAAAGGATGAATACCCAACTTTTGCATCAACATGGAGGAGATTATGCTGAGAGAAATAGATCAAGGAGAGAGTCAATTGGTTTAACTTACTGGTGGAGCATAAGGAATAATATGGAGGACATTGAGAGTTGATGAAAAGGAAGTTATGGGGAATCAAAGCAGGGGATGCACCATGAGAGACTGTAGACTCTGAGAAACAAACAGAGTTTTGGAGGGGAGAGGGGTGGGGTGTTGTGTAACCCTGGTGTTGGGTATTAAGGAAGGAACCTATTGCATGGAGCACTGGGTGTGGTGCATAAAGAACAAATCATTTAACACAGAAAAAAATATTTAGAAAGCAATAAATATAAATATTTATTTTTTTGTTTATTAGAAATACATAAATAAATTAAATAAATAAATAAATAAATAAGAAATTGGGAAGGTATACAAAAATTTCTGGTACACAGTAATTTTTTTTTTTACTATTACCACTTTATTGTTTACTTTCTCTCTCTCTTTTTTTTTAATTTTAAAATTCTTTTCAGTGTAACAGTATTCATTATTTTTGCACCACACTGGGTCATCCATGCAATCCATGCCCTCTCTAATATACACCAGCTGGTTTCCTAACCTCCCACCCCATGCCTGTTCAAAACACTCAGATTGATTTTCAGAATGCATAGTCTCTCATGGTTTACCTTCCTTTCCAATTAATCTCAACTCACTACTTCCCTCAAACTCCCTTTGTCCTCCATGTTATTTGTGATGCTCCACAAATAAGTAAAACCATATATAATTGACTCTCTTTGCTTGACTTGTTTCATCAAAATTAGTAAGACAGGAAACATCATGTGTGGGAGAGATTGTGGAGAAAGCGGAATGCTCTTGCACTGTTGGTGGGAATGCAAATTGGTGCAGCCACTTTGGAGAACAGTGTGGAGATTCCTTGAGAAATTAAAAATAGAGCTTCCCTTGACTGTGCCATTGCACTACTGGGTATTTACCCCAGAGATACAGATATAGTGAAAAGAGAGGCCATCTCTACCCCAATGTTTATAGCAGCAATGGTCACGGTCGCCAAACTGGAAAAAACCAAGATGCTCTTAAATTGTCCAACGGATAAATAAGATGTGGTCCATATACACTATAGAGTATTATGCCTCCATCAGAAAGGATGAATACCCAACTTTTTTTAAAATTTATTTTCAGCATAACAGTATTCATTGTTTTTGAAACACACCCAGTGCTCCACGCAATGTGTGCCCTCTCTAATACCCATCACCTGTTTCCCCCAACTTCCCAACCCATCCAACACCTCAAACCACTCAGATTGTTTTTCAGAGTCCATAGTCTCTCATGGTACAACTCCCCTTCCAATTTTCCCCCACTCGCTTCTCTTATCTCCCCATATCCTCCATGTTATTTGTTATGCTGAACAAATAAGTGAAACCATATGATAATTGACTGACTCTGCTTGACTTATTTCACTCAGCATAATCTCTTCCAGTCCCGTCCAGGTTGCTACAAAAGTTGGGTATTCATCCTTTCTGATGGAGGCATAATAATCTATAGTGTATATAGACCACATCTTCCTTATCCATTCTTCCACTGAAGGGCATATTGGTCTTTCCATTGTTTGGCGACCTTGGACATTGCTGCTCTAAACTTGGGGTACAGATGGCCCTTCTTCTCACTACATCTGTAACATTGGGGTAAATACCAAGTAGTGCAAATGTAGGGTCATAGGGAAGCTCTACTTTTAGTATCTCGAGGAATCTCCACACTGTTTTACAAACTGGCTGCACCAACTTGCATTCCCACCAACACTGTAAGAGGGTTCCCCTTTCTCCAGATCCCCTCCAACATATGTTGTTTCATGTTTTGTTAATTTTGGCCATTCTAACTGTTATAATGTGGTATTTCAATGTGGTTTTCATTTGAATCTCCCTGAGGGCTCGTGATGATGAACATTTTTTCATCTGTCTGATAGCTATATGTATGCCTTCTTTGGAGAAGTGTCTGTTCATACCTTCTGCCCATTTATTATAAGATTGTCTGTTTTGTGTGTGTTGAGTTTGAGGAGTTCTTTATAGATCCTGGATATCAACCTTTTGTCTCTACTGCCATTTGCAAATATCTTCTCCTATTCCGTGGGTTGCCTCTTTGTTTTCTTGATTCTTTCCTTTGCTGTGCAGAAGCTTTTGATCTTGACGAAGTCTGAAAAGTTCACGTTCACTTTTGTTTCCTTTGTTTTTGGAGACATATCTTGAAAGAAGTTGCTGTGGCTGATATTGAAGGGATTACTGCTGATGTTCTCCTCTAGGACTCTGATGGATTCCTGTCGCCCATTGAGGTCTTTTATCCATTTTGAATTTATCTTTGTGTGTGGTGTAAGAGAATGGTCAAGTTTCATTCTTCTACATATAGCTGTCCAGTATTCCCAGCACCATTTTTTGAAGAGACTGTCGTTGTTCCAGTGTATATTTTTTCCTGTTTTGTAGAAGATTATTTGAGCATGGAGTTGAAGGTCCATATCTGGGTTCTCTACTCTGTTCCACTGGTCTATGTGTCTGTTTTTATGCCAGTACCATGCTGTCTTGGTAATCACAGCTTTTTAGTAAAGCTTGAAATCAGGTAACATGCTGTCCTCAGTTTTATTTTTGTTTTTCAACATTTCCTTAGTGATATGGGGTCTTCTTATTCCATACACATTTTTGATTATTTGATTCAGCTCTTTGAAAAATACTGGTGGAATTTGATCGGAATGGCAGTAAAAGTATATATTGCTCTAGACAATATAGACATTTTCACAATGTTTATTTTTCTGATCCAAGAGGATGGAATGGTCTTCCATCTTTTTGTGTCTTCTTCAATTCTTTCAGGATTGTTCTTTAGTTCCTCGAGTACAGTTCCTCTTTGGTTAGGTTCATTCCCAGGTATCTTATGGTTCTTGGTGCTATAGTAAATCGAATCAATTCTCTAACTTCCCTTTCTGTATTTTCATTGTTACTGTATAAGAAAGCCACTGATTTCTGTACATTGACTTTGTATCCTGTCACGTTGTTGAATGGCTGTATGAGTTCTAGTAGTTTGGGGCTGGAGTCTATTGGGCTTTCCATATAAAGAATCATGTCATCTGTGAAGAGAGAGAGCTTGACTTCTTCATTGCCAATTTAGATACTTTTTATTTCCCTTTGTTTTTTGATTGCTGTTGATAGGAATTTTAATAATATGTTGAACAAGAGTGGTGAGAGTGGACCCTTGTAGTTTTCCTGATCTCAACAGGAAGGCTGAATGCTTTGTGCCATTGAGGATGATATTTGCTGTGGGTCTTTCATAGACAGACTTGACGAAGTTCATGAATGTTCCTTCTATCCCTATAGTTTGAAGCGTTTTAATCAGAAATGAATGCTTGATTTTGTCAAGTGTTTTTTCTGCATAAATTGAGAGGACCATGTGGTTCTTCTCTCTTCTCTTATTGATTTTTTGTATCACATTGATTTGCGAATGTTGAACCATCCTTATATCCCAGAGATAAACCCCACGTGGTCATGGCGGGCAAAATTCTTAATGTGTTTTTGGATCCTGTTTGATAGGATCTTTTTGAGAATCTTAGCATACATATTCTTCAGTTATATTGGTCTGAAATTCTCCTTTTTGGGAGGGTCTTTGGTTTGGGAACCAGGGTAATGCTGGCTTCGTAGAAAGCGTCTGGAAGTTTTCCTTCTGCTTCAATTTTTGAAACAGCTTCAGAAGAAGAGGTGTCATTTCTTCTTTGAAAGTTTGGTGGAATTCCCCAGAGAATCCATAAGGACCTGAGCTCTTGTTTTGGGGTCATGTTTGATCACTGCTTTAATTTCGTTACTAGTTATCAGTCTATTCAGGTTGTCAAATTCTTCCTGGTTCAATTTGGGAGTTTTAACATTTCCTGGAATGCATTCATTTCATCTAGGTTGCTTAGTTTATTGACATATAAGTGCTGATAATAACTTCTGATGATTGTTTCTATTCCCTTGGTGTTAGTTGTGATCTCTCCCTTTTCATTCATAATTTTATGAATTTGGGATTTCTCCTTTTTTTTTAAGATTAGTGTAGCCAAAGGTTTATCCAGCTTATTGATTCTTCAAAAAAAACCGCTTATAGTTTTATTGATACTTTCTACTGTATCTCTGATTTCTACCTCATTGATCTCTCCTCTAATCTGGATTATTTCCCTCTTATGTGTGAAGTTGGTTTCAATTGTTTTTGATTCTCCAGTTCTTTAAGGTCTAGATATAGATGGTGTAGTCTGCTTTTTTTTTTTTTTTCATTTTGTTGAGGGAGTCTGGATGGCTATGTCTATGAGTCCTATTACCACCTTAGGACCGCCTTTGCTGTATCACATAAGTTTTGGACCAAAGTGTCTTTATTCTCATTGGTTTCCATTAATTGTATCAGTTCTTCTTTGATCTCCTGGTTGATCCAAGCATTTTTTTAATATAATTTTTTATTTTTTATAAACATATATTTTTATCCCCAGGGGTACAGGTCTGTGAATCACCAGGTTTACACACTTCACAGCACTCAGCAAAGCACATACCCTCCCCAATGTCCATAATACCACCCCCTTCTTCCAAACCCCCTCCCCCCAGCAACCCTCAGTTTGTTTTGTTAGATTAAGAGTCACTTATGGTTTGTCTCCCTCCCAATCCCATCTTCTTTCATTTATTCTTCTCGTACCCACTTAAGCCCCCATGTGGCAACACCACTTCCTCATATCAGGGAGATCATATGATAGTTGTCTTTCTCCGCCTGACTTATTTCGCTAAGCATGATACGCTCTAGTTCCATCCATGTTGTTGCAAATGGCAAGATTTCATTTCTTTTGATGGCTGCATAGTATTCCATTGTGTATATATACCACTTCTTCTTGATCCATTCATCTGTTGATGGACATCTAGGTTCTTTCCATAGTTTGGCTATTGTGGACATTGCTGCTATAAACATTCGAGTACACGTGCCCCTTTGGATCACTACGTTTGTATCTTTATGGTAAATACCCAATAGTGCAATTGCTGGGTCATAGGGCAGTTCTATTTTCAACATTTTGAGGAACCTCCATGCTGTTTTCCAGAGAGGTTGTACCAGCTTGCATTCCCACCAACAGTGTAGGAGGGTTCCCCTTTCTCCGCATCCTCGCCAGCATCTGTCATTTCCTGACTTGTTGATTTTAGCCATTCTGACTGGTGTGAGGTGATATCACATTGTGGTTTTGATTTGTATTTCCCTGATGCCGAGTGATATGGAGCACTTTTTCATGTGTCTGTTGGCCATCTGGATGTCTTCTTTGCAGAAATGTCTGTTCATGTCCGATGCCCATTTCTTGATTGGGTTATTTGTTCTTTGGGTGTTGAGTTTGCTAAGTTCTTTATAGATTCTGGACACTAGTCCTTTATCTGATATGTCGTTTGCAAATATCTTCTCCCATTCTGTCAGTTGTCTTTTGATTTTGTTAACTGTTTCCTTTTATGTGCAAAAGCTTTTGATCTTGATGAAATCCCAATAGTTCATTTTTGCCCTTGCTTCCCTTGCCTTTGGCGATATTCCTGGAAGATGTGGCTGCGGCTGAGGTCGAAGAGGTTGCTGCCTGTGTTCTCCTCAAGGATTTTGATGGATTCCTTTCGCACATCGAGGTCCTTCATCCATTTTGAGTCTATTTTCGTGTGTGGTGTAAGGAAATGGTCCAATTTCATTTTTCTGCATGTGGCTGTCCAATTTTCCCAGCACCATTTATTGAAGAGGCTGTCTTTTTTCCATTGGACATTCTTTCCTGCTTTGTCGAAGATTAGTTGACCATAGAGTTGAGAGTCTATTTCTGGGCTCTCTATTCTGTTCCATTGGTCTATGGGTCTGTTTTTGTGCCAGTACCATGCTGTCTTGATGATGACAGCTTTGTAATAGAGCTTGAAGTCCGGGATTGTGATGCCACCAACGTTGGCTTTCTTTTTCAATATCCCTTTAGCCATTCGAGGTCTTTTCAGGTTCCATATAAATTTTAGAATTATTTGTTCCATTTCTTTGAAAAAGATGGTTGGTACTTTGATAGGAATTGCATTAAATGTGTAGATTGCTTTAGGTAGCATAGACATTTTCACAATATTTATTCTCCAATCCAGGAGCATGGAATATTTTTTCCATTTCTTTGTGTCTTCCTCAATTTCTTTCATGAGTACTTTATAGTTTTCTGAATATAGATTCTGTGTCTCTTTGGTTAGGTTTATTCCTAGGTATCTTATGGTTTTGGGTGCAATTGTAAATGGGATGGACTCCTTAATTTCCCTTTCTTCTGTCTTGCTGTTGGTGTAGAGAAATGCAACTGATTTCTGTGCATTGATTTTATATCCTGACACTTTACTGAATTCCTGTATAAGTTCTAGCAGTTTTGGAGTGGAGTCTTTCGGGTTTTCCACATATAGTATCATATCATCTGCGAAGAGTGATAATTTGACTTCTTCTTTGCCGATTTGGATGCCTTTAATTTCCTTTTGTTGTCTGATTGCTGAGGCTAGGACTTCTAGTACTATGTTGAATAGCAGTGGTGATAATGGACATCCCTGCCGTGTTCCTGAACTTAGCGGAAACGCTTTCAGTTTTTCTCCATTGAGAACGATATTTGCAGTGGGTTTTTCATAGATGGATTTGATGATATTGAGGTATGTGCCCTCTATCCCTACACTTTGAAGAGTTTTGATCAGGAAGGGATGCTGTACTTTGTCAAATGCTTTTTCAGCATCTATTGAGAGTATAATATGGTTCTTGCTCTTTCTTTTATTGATGTGTTGTATCACATTGACTGATTTGCGGATGTTGTACCAGCCTTGCAGCCCTGGAATAAATCCCACTTGGTCGTGGTGAATAATCCTTTTAATGTACTGTTGAATCCTATTGGCTAGTATTTTGGTGAGAATTTTCGCATCTGTGTTCATCAAGGATATTGGTCTATAGCTCTCTTTTTTGGTGGGATCCTTGTCTGGTAAAGAAGAATTGAAAAAAATCATGGAAACAAATGATAATGAAAATACAACGGTTCAAAATCTGTGGCACACAACAAAGGCAGTCCTGAGAGGAAAATATGTAGTGGTACAAGCCTTTCTCAAGAAACAAGAAAGGTCTCAGGTACACAATCTAACCCTACACCTAAAGGAGCTGGGGAAAGAACAAGAAAGAAACCCTAAGCCTAGTAGGAGAAGAGAAATCATAAAGATCAGAGCAGAAATCAATGAAATAGAAACCAAAAAAACAATAGAACAAATCAACGAAAGTAGGAGCTGGTTCTTTGAAAGAATTAATAAAATTGATAAACCCCTGGCCTGACTTATCAAAAAGAAAAGAGAAAGGACCCAAATAAAATCATGAATGAAAGAGGAGAGATCACAACTAACACCAAAGAAATACAAACTATTATAAGAACATACTATGAGCAACTCTACGGCAATAAATTTGACAATCTGGAAGAAATGGATGCATTCCTAGAAACATATAAACTACCACAACTGAACCAGGAAGAAATAGAAAGCCTGAACAGACCCATACCAGTAATGAGATTGAAACAGTCATTAAAAATCTCCAAACAAACAAAAGCCCAGGGCCAGAGGGCTTCCCGGGGGAATTCTACCAAACATTTAAAGAAGAACTAATTCCTATTCTCCTAAAACTGTTCCAAAAAATAGAAATGGAAGGAAAACTTCCAAACTCATTTTATGAGGCCAGCATCACCTTGATCCCAAAACCAGACAAGGATCCAAGCATTCTTAAGCAAGGTGGTCTTTAGCTTCCAGGTGTTTGAGTTCCTCCCGAAACTTTTCTTGTGATTGATGTCTAGTTTCAAATCATTGTTATTTGAGAATATTCAGGAAATAGTATCAGTTTTTTGGTATTGGTTGAGTCCTTATTTATGACCCAGTATGTGGTCTATTCTCCATAAGGTTCCATGTGCAGTTGAGAAGAATGAGTATTCTGTTGTTATAGGGTGAAATGTTCTGTATGTATCTATGAGGTCATTCAATGCTCCTGTTTCATTATGGATTTTCTGTTTGGATGATCCATCTATTTCTGAGAGAGGCGTGTTACGATCTCCTACTATTAATCTATTCATATTAATATGACTCTTTATCTTGACTAACAGTTTTCTCATGTAATTGGCTGCTCCCATGTTGGGGGCATAGATTTTTACAATTGTTAGATCATCTTAATGGATAGTCCCTTTAAGAATTATGTAATGTCCTCTGTATCTCTGACTACAGTCTTTAGTTTAGAATCAAATCTGTTTGATATGAGAATCATTACCTCGGCTTACTTTTGAGGCCCATTGTCATGAATGATGTTTCTCCATCCCTTCACTTTCAGTCTGGGTGTAATTTTCCGTTAGAAATAGGTCTCTTTTAGATACCATATGTATGAGTCCTGTCGTTTTATCCAATCTGTAACCCTGTGTCATTGTATAGGCCCTTTTAGGCTATTCACATTAAGAGTGATTATTGATAGATATGTTTTTATTGAATTGTGTTAACTTTGAAGACTTTCTTTCTGTAGATTGTCTCTATATTTCTGTTCAATGCTATTCTTAGGATTTTTCCTCTTTTATAGAACCCTCCCTTAATATTTCCTGCAGTGTTGGCTTGGTAGTTGCACTTTCTTTTAAGCCTTGCCAGTCTTGGAAACCCTTTATCTCTCCATCCATTTTGATTGTCAGTCTTGGTGGGTAAAGTATTTTTGGCTGCATGTTCTACTCATTTAGTAACCTGAAAAATCTTGCCAGCCCTTGTTAGCTTGCCAGGTCTCTGTAAACAGGTATTACATTATTCTGATGAGCTTTCCTCTGTAAGTAAGGAGGCTCTTTGTCCTAGCGTGTTTCAAGAGATTGTATCTACACTTTTCATTTCTCATATTTACAATAAGGTGACTTGATTCTTTCTGAAATCTGTAATCTTGGGGGGAGACTGTTCTGCATCTAGTATATGAATAACACTCTTAGGGGATGGTGTGTCTCGCTCATTACTCAGGCTCTGATAGCAGAGTCCGATAGCAGAGCGTGGGGCGAGAGCACGAGGCTGGGCTTTCACACAGCTCTCTCAGGGGAGGGTGAGTGGCGTGAGCATCTCAGGCTTAGATAGCAAGGCTGTGCATTATGTTGGTGGCTAGGCTCCAAGCACATCACAGGAGATGGACCCCATGCATTCTCGGGTGCACTGGTGGCTCAGAGTCCAAGACCTAGTTTCTTAGCCACACTCTCTCTGTCTCAGCAGCAAGGGAGACCGTCCTAGGTCAGGGGACTTTAGCCCCTGTCCTTAGTCCCTTAATTCCCACAATTTACTCCCATGATTATTTGCACTTTTTCAGTGCTTTCAACCAGACTGCAAGTTAATGCTGGTCCCCAGACACAGGGCACTCTCTTATTGGGGTATTACATTCCAATTGGTCAGCTCTGGTGGCTCGTTCGCCACTTTTGTTTATCTTTCAATATCAGTCTGACCTTCCCACTCCACTCTTCCTACCCTGTAGAGATGTAGACGTATTGCTGATTTCATGGGTGATCAGAATTCTTTGGTAGGTAATCAGCTCACTTTAGGGTACAGGTTGAAATGGCACCTCCTCCTACTTCCCATTGTCTCATCTCACATAACACTCATAATGAAATATCAAGATACAGGAAGTCGGTCTTTTTTGGATAGCAATTCAATGTGAAATGCCTTGAAAACTCAAATCCCATCACTTTCAGGCATAATACCTGCAAAAAACGTCAAATTTAGTCTTCTTTTATGAACATGCATTCTCACTAAACTGCCTTGAAAGACACACATGTTAGAGTCATATTGTTTGTCCCTTTTTCCCTGCTTTTTCACATGTTTCGTGACTAATGTAAGAGAATGAAATCATACGTTATTTGTCTTTCTGAGTCTGACAGATGTGACGTAGCCCAATGCTCTCCACAACTCTGCAACAAGTGGCAAATGGCAATAATCCATTCTTGCTTATGCATTGGTAAGAGTCTGTGGTGCTTTTGAAAGACAGTGAGATGGTAGTAGTGTCTGGGAACTAGAGGCTTGGGCTTCAGCCATGAACACAACTGGAGGACTAAAATATGAACTGCAACTTGGCAGAAATTGACCCAAAGCCTACAAATCACTCTACAGCAGAAGAGAAAAGAGTTGCATAGACTATGAGAGAAGATTGGAGACATGGTTTAGGAGAGACATGGGCAGTTGGTGCTTTAGAGCCAGTAAGCCAATGCAAAAGACAAAATCACAGGAGAGAGGAGCACTCTGGAAACGCACAAGGAAAATGTTTCCCAATACCATTGGCTGTGACAAGCAGAGGATCTGAATGGCACGAGTTTTTGCCAACAAAGGGTCTTGATGCCTGGAGATTTCAGCTCAGCAGGCTTGGCAGACATCGACTCAAGGGAATATTGTGTTTCCCCTGGAGAGGACACCAACAAGCAACCAGGTGCAGAGAGCCTGAAAACCATGATCAGATACAATACCAGGAGACACAGTGGGAGATGGGTTCGGGCAATGCATCCGTGAAAGGCAGTGTTCGTAGAGATGACCCAATGGGGGCAAAAGAATGTCTCTCCGCCCAGCAGCATAAAGACCGAGCTACTGGCCAAAGACAGGAGGGTGAGGACATTAGCTGCCTCATCTGCAAAAACGAAGTCCCTAATGTGGAATACGTAGAGGACTGCCTTTCTCAGTCCAAATTTCTTAGTCCCAGGAGAAGAGACTCTTCCATAGGATACTAGAAGAAAGCCCTGCCCACATTCTCTCTTTTGACAACAGCATTCTTCAGACCTTTGTTCTGTTGAGTTGGTTGGACATCACCTTTCACAGGCACACCAGAGCACACCAAGCTAAACCTCACCATATTAAGTCCAAACAACAAAACTCAAAATGGCAGACAAGGAGAGCCTCAGCAGAAGACTGCCCTCAAGGACAAGGGACAACCATAACACAACAGCAGAAGGCATGCATGCCACACAACCCGAGACTCCTCCAGGGCTACCATGAGATAGTGATATCATATGTCTTTTCTCTTAAAGACACGGATAGATATGACGTAGCCCACAACTCTAGCACATGAGGTAGTGGCAAAAATTCATTCTTGTAGGGTTGTGTAAGAGTTTGTGGTGTGTTTGGAGGACAGTGAAATGGTAGTAGTGTCTGGGAACTCCAGTTTGTCTTCAGGACTGAACACAACTTGGAGATTAGCACATCAAGAGCAATATGGCAGTAAATGACCTGAAGGCAACAGACAAAACTCCGCAGCAAAAGAGAAAATAAGTAGCAAATACTACGGGTGAAGTTGGAGACATGGCTTTGGGGAGACCTGGTCTGTTGGTGCTTCAGAGGGCAATGAGCCAACGCAAAAGCCAAAGGCACAGGAGACAGGAGCACATGGGAATCCACAAGGAGCATGTTTCCAGAAGCCATTGGATGTGGCCATCAAAAGGTGTGAATGGCATGAGTTCTTGACAACAATGGGTCTTGAGGCCTAGAGATTTAAGATTAGCAGGCTTGCAGACATAGACTGGAGAGAACACTGAGTTACTCCTGTAGAGGAAACCAACAAGCAAGCAGGTGCAGACAGCCTATAAACCATGATCAGAGACAATACCAGGAGACACAGTGGGAAGATGGTGGATTCTGGCAGTGCATCCGTGAAAGGCAATATGCAGGGAGATGACTCATTGGTGGCAAAAGAAATTTTGGAATCTTGTAAGAGCAGCATAAATACCGAACTACTGCCCAAAGACAGGATGATGAGGACATTAGCTGCCTAACCTGCAAACACAAAGTCCGAATTGAGCAACACTGGGGGACTCTCTTCCTCAGTCCACGTTGTTTAGACCCAGGAGGACAGGCTCTCCCATAGGGGAAAAGAAGAAAACCCTGCCTACATGATCTCTCCTGACCACTGCATTCTGCAAGCATTTGTTCTGATGATTTGGTTCAACATCTCCTTTCACAGGTACACCAGAGCCCACCAAGTTAAACCTGAAACCATTTTACTTAACACCAAATACTCCAAACGGCAGGCAAGGAGAACCTCTAAAGAAGACTGGCCTCAAGGACAGGGGAAAGCCATAACACAACAGCAGTTGGCATGCTTTCCACACACCTGTGAGACTCTATCAAGGACCAGCCCTTGAGCAATCCATGATCTCTTATTCCAAAAGAAATTACCTTCAGTGTAGAAAACAGAATGGTCAGAGAATTAGATCCAATGCAAAGATGGACGAATGAATTGATGCCGAAGAAAAAGAGCAAGAAATAATCATGGCCAGGAAATCAAAGTGAAACCTCTACATGTACAATGCCTGCCGAAGGGTTGCAAGTAGTTATTGTCTATAATAAGGAGGTATTAAAAGACAAAGATTGGATCCCATGGTGTGTCCATCAGTTCAGAAGAAGCCTTCAGCTCAACACATGATCCCAGGGTCATGGCATCGACTCTGGTCTCAGATTCCCTACTCTGGGAAAAGTCTGCTTCTCCCTCTCTAGCTCCACCCCGATTGTGATCTCCCTGTCTCTCTGTCAAACACATGTATGTTCATCATTTGCCAAAAAGACAAACACAAAAACAAAAAGAGTTTACAAGAATTTATTGGGGCCAGAGAATGGTTTATTTAATTTGGACCTCAGTCCCTATGGAAGGCAGCCAGTTCCAGAGCACCTCCCACCATCCTTAAATGCCAGACCTTTGCTCTGTGCTCCGTTGTTAATTCTCTTGTTCTTTGTCTTCCTGTAACTCCTCACCAACCAGTACAATCCATTGTCTATCCCGCTGTCATGACCCTTTGTTGTCACATTGTTCAACCTCTTTTGGCTCCATTACAACAGGACTGTATTCTGCAAGAGGCATTGTTTGGTTATCACATGAAACCACTTGAGGGATGGTAATGAGCAGGTTGAGGCAAGATTGTGCTGCCACTACTCCATTCAGTTCCCCAGTGAGTAGTTGCACCACCCTGTGGGAATGCTCATGGTTCTTTGACATTCGAATCGACTTCAATGAGGACTTTTGGAGATACATGTTGTCATCCTAAAACGGGCATGGAAGCCTTTTAGATGACTTGACTTTGGCTATGGGTTTCTTCCAACATGCTCCATGCTTACTCACGTGGACTCCAAATACATGCGTCCATTCTGGGCCTCACGTTCTAGGTTGCAGAGTCTGCTTTTGGTGCTTGGTCAGTTTTGATGATTGGAAGACTGTTTTGGCATGATTTCTGGAGACACTGGAAGTTCTCGAGTACTTGCTGTTGAAGACTCCAAACATGTGTTTGGCATAGTTGTGGGTGTTCCCTGGGAGCTTTCCTTGGGTGGCCCTTTTCTCTGTCAGAAGCACCCTGATTGGCTGGGAGGAACATACCTATGTGTGGGACGTGGTGTTCCTCACCTGAGTCTTTCTTTGAGGTCTGATTCTTTCTTGGCCCTTTGTGGGTAAGATGGAATGGTGGATTCTTGCCTTTCTCTGGAGTCCAGAGGGCTGGTGCTGACTGTCATGACCAAAGACTACGTATTCGGCCACAGAGAAGATGATACGGACTTGTTTTGCAAACTGCCTTGGTGAGAGACCCAGGCAGATCCAGCTGTTTGGAAGGGCTTGTGATCCTCTTGGCCCACTCATGACTACTCCAGCCAAGTGTAGTGATCAGGCATGGCTATGATCTCAAAGCTTTGTGACATCACAGAAGCTGATTTCACTGAAGCAGCAGTCCCTCTCTCATAACCTTTGAGTCCTATTCTTTGAGAAAAGCTGGAAGTACAGATTAACAGCCCTCTGAGCCTGATCAAGAACTCAAGTAGTTTTGTGTGTTAATTTCCCACTTCCCCTTTTTAGACAAAGAGAAAAGAAAATAATGACCAGTATACGATCCTTTGGGCTAACATTTCTCCAGAGACGGCAAGGATTTCCTATTTTCACTGCAATCTAGAGATCTCAGTAAACAATGAGGCCTCTTGGGTATCATCAGATCTCTGTGGGGTTTGTCATTCTGTGGGTGAGAGAGTCCTTTCTCAGCATCTTTTCACTATGGGTCAGTGATGACTAAGGTATGGAAAGTTCCCTTACAAGGAAAAATGTTAGAACATGGATGTATTGTGCTGTGTGTGTCCTCATATTCTACTGTTCTGAAACCGAAGTCATAAGGGATTAAGGCTCTATCTACCTAGTTTTGCCTTAAACACCTTTTCAAACGCTTCAAGGAGAGTGACATTCTGCATGAGAGCTAATGCTGAAGGAAGAGCCCTGGACAGCACTCCTTTCATCATTAGTTAACTTACCTGATGTGGTATTGAATATAGACATGTTGACAAAGTCTCTTTAATCAGAGGAAAAGGAATGGCCTGCGATGCCACTCAAGCAGAACTATGGATTGAGCCACAATGACCTTGCAAAGACTAGTGGATAAATAAGGTGTGGTCCATATTGGCAACAGAGTATTCCTCAGCCATTAGGGAGGAAGAACACCTGGTACTTGCATTGACATGAATGACACAGGACTGGTTGATGCGAAATGAAATAGGCAAGCATAAAAAGCAAATATCATATGGCTTCCCTCCTATGTGCTGCAGGAGAAAACCATAGCCCTTAGTAGATGGAAGGGAAAACAGAGAAGGAAACAAACCAGGAGTAACTCAGGTATCTGAGAACCAATCTGAGGGGAACAGTAATGAGAGACATGCAGGCGTGTGGGAACTGGCTAATGGGTCTTGAGGAGTTGTGGCATATCTTAGGATAAACACTAGGTCGTACATGGAACTAAAGCAGCAATGCATGCTGTGTCAAAACGTATTATGGTTGATAGGCTGGCTTTCTCAATATAACAAAAAAAAATAAAATAAAATCAAACTGGGTCTTTCAAAAGCAGATGAGGACAGACATAGAAAAGGAAAGAATTAAATTTTTTTATTCTTACTTATTAAAACAGCATGGAATTTGTTTCCTTATTGGGTCTTTATATTTGGAAAATAGAGTCTCCCAGCCTCCTTCATTTCTCGAATCGATTTGAAGAAATGAGATTGCCTTCATTAAATGTCTAAAAGTGTTTACCAGGAAAATGATTTGGATCTGGCCTCCTGTGTGATGCGAGTTGTTTGATTATGCTTCAAATCCTTTAGTCACTAATAAAGAGCTCAGATTTTGTAGTGTTCCTGACCTAATCTTGGGAGTGTATATGTGTCTGGGAATTTATTCTTTTCTTTTAGTTCTTGGATTTGGTGGCATATGTTGTAGAGGGGTCTTTTAGGTTATTTTTTCCCCTTTCTATTAGATATCATGTGGTCTCATACTTTCAGTTTTATGCTTGTCTCCCTATTTTATCCAGGTAATGGTTCCTCCAGTTTGTTAACTTTTCAAAACTGACGTGTGAGTTCTCCTGATTTCTTCTTATTGGATTGTTTGTATTTCTTTTATTTCAATGATCCTATGTATTATTACACGTCTTTTTCTGTTAATTTAGGATTTTATTTCTTCTTTATTTCGTTTCTTATGGCATCCAGTTAGGTTAATTTTTTTTGGTGTTCTTAATTTTTGGAAAAACACACATTTAACCCTATATTCTTTCCCGATAAAATTGTTTGACATCATCCCAAAAGTTACTTTACTTTCTTTCATTAAAGGTACTTTATGATTTTATTTCTTTGATTCACTGCTTCTTAGGGAGTATGTTTTGTTTTCCACCTATTAGTTTCTGGCTCTGTTTCCATTTAGTAAGTAATTTATTTACGTTTTCATACTTTTGTGGTCATAAGTACGCATGATAGGAATTAAATTCTCTTCTATTAATTAAGGCTGGCATTGGACATCAGCACTGGATCTGTGATAGACAATGCTAGGTCGGCCTTTAGGAAGAACTTTTCTTATGGTCCTCAGAGACACAATCTAATGGTTGTGTCCCCAAAGCTCAGGTGGTCTAGAGAGAGCCCATTACCACGTCTGTTATTACTTACCACCTTTCCATCTGCATGATCTGTCCTGTGCTGAAAGTGGATATCATAGTCCCCAACAATATTGGAATGTGCTGACCATATCCCTTCCTTTCTTTTAATATGCTTCCAACATTTAGATACACCCACGTTGCATGTGTATGTTGGCAATTTATCCAAGTTCCTGATGTTTTGATGCTCCATCAAGACAAAACACTTTCTGGTAATCTCTTGTCTCTCGAAGGCATAATCACTCTATCTGCCATATGCACAATCACTTTGGCTCTCTTCTCCTTGCCAATTGCATAACCAATGTCTTCCAGTTCCCTCACTTTCAAGCTATGTGTATCATTATAGTCAAAAGAAATCTCCTATGGGCAACATATGTTTGAGCTCATTTTGTTAAGTTTCATTTCTTGTTGACTTTTTTTGCCTTTTTTAAAATTTTTCTTCCAGTCCAACAATATGTTTGTAGTCATAGGAGACTTAGTCCTGAATACTTGAACTTATTATTCATAAGTACAGAGTTACCTTTCTCATTTTGGTTGATTTCTGACTTAGATTCTCTTTGCCTTTCCCCCTTATAATATTTTCTTTCAGGTTTGCTTCTTTTGGTGTGATTCCTCAATTCCTTCACATCTTTTGTCGTCTTATCTGTGTGTGTTTGTGTGTGTGTGTGTGTGTGTGTGTTTGTCTGTGTGCATGTATATGTGTGTGTTGACTGTGTGTTTCACATAACACTTATTTTTTTAATTTTTTTTATTTCTTTTCTGCATAACAGTATTCATTGTTTTTGCACCACGACCCATGCTCCAGAAATTCATGCCCTCTTTCATACCCACCACCTGGTTCCCCCACTCTTGAATCCCCGCCCATTCAAAACGCTAAGATTGATTTTCAGAGTCCATAGTCTCTCATCGTTTCCTCCCATTCTAGTTTCCCTCAACTCCCTTCACCTCTTTATCTCCCTTTGTCCTCAGTGATATTTGTTATGCTCCACATAAGTGAAACTATATGATAATTGACTTTCTCTGCTTGACTTGTTTCACTCAGCATAATCTCTTCCAATCCCGTCCATGTTGCTACAAAAGTTGGGTATTCGTCCTTTCTGAAGGAGGCATAGTATTCCATAGTGTATATGGACCACATCTTCCTTATCCATCTGTTCGTGGAAGGGCATCTTGGTTCTTTCCACTGTTTGGTGACCGTTGTCATGGCTGCTATAATTATTGGGGTAGAGATGGCCATTCTTTTCACTACATCTGAATCATTAGGGGAAATACACAGTAGTGCAATGGCAGGGTCATAGGGACGCTCCATTTTTAATTTCTCGAGGTATCTCCACACTGTTCATAGTGGCTGCACCAACTTGCATTCAACCAAGAGTGTAAGAGGGATCCCTTTTCTCCACAACCTCTCCCACATATGCTGTTTCCTGTCTTGCTAATTTTGGCCATTCTAACTGGTGTATGGTGGTATCTAAATGTGGTTTTCATTTGATTCTTCCTGATGGCTTGTGATGAACTTTTTTTAATGTGTCTGTTAGCCATTTGTATGTCTTCATTGTTGAAGTGTCTGTTCATATCTTCTGCCCATATTTTATATGATTGTATGTTTTTATGTGTTTTGTTTGAGTTCTTTATAGATCCTGGATATCAACTTTTTTCTCTGTACTGTCATTTGCAAAAGTATCTTCTCTCATTCCATGGGCTGCCTCTTTTTTTGTTGACTGTTTCCTTTGCTGTACAGAAGCTTTTGATCGTGATGAAGTCCCAAAAGTTCATGTCCACTTTTGTTTCCTTTGCCTTTGGAGACATATCTTGAAAGAAGTTATTTTTGCTGATATCAAAGAAGTTACTGACTTTGTTCTCCTCTAGGATTCTGATGGGTTCCTGTCTCATGTTGAGCTCTTTTATCCATTCTGAGTTTATATTTGTGTAGCATGTAAGAGAATGGTTGAGTTTCACTATTCTACTTATAGCTTCCCAGTTTTCTCAGCACCATTTATTGAAGAGACTGTCTTTTTTCCACTGTATATTTTTTCCTGTTTTGTCGAAGATTATTTGTCCATAGAGTTGAGGGTCTATATCTAGGCTCTCTACTCTGTTCCACAGGTATATGTGTCTGCTTTTACACAAGGACTATGATGTCTTGTTTGTCACAGTTTTGTAGTAAATCTTGATATCAGGTAACACAATACCCCCAGTTTTATGTTTCTTTTTCAAGATTTCCTTAGCAATTTGTAGTCTTTTCTGATTTCATACAGATTTTTGGATTATTTTCTCCAGTTTTTTGAAGAATATCGGTGGAATTTTGATTGAAATGGCATTAAAAGAATAGATTGCTCTAGGCAGTATAGATATTTTAACAATGCTTATTCCTCCAATCCAAGAGCATGGAATGGTATTCCATGTATTTGGGTGTTCTTCAATATCCTTAATGAATGGTTTGTAGTTCCTTGAGTACAGTTCTTTACCTCTTTGGTTGTGCTGTATTCTGTAGGATTTGTAGTTTGGGGGTGGAGTCTTTTGGGTTTTCCATATAATCAATCATGTCATCTGCGAAGAGAGAGAGTTTGACTTTTTCATTGCCAGTTTGGATATCATTTATTTCCCTTTGTTGTCTGATTGCTGTTGCTAGGACTTCTAATACTATGTTGAACACGAGTGGTGAGACTGGGAATCCTTGTCATGTTCATGATCTCAGTGGGAAGGTTGCAATCTTTTTCCCAATTAGGATGATATTTGCTGTGGGTCTTTCATAGGTAGATTTGATGAAGCTCAGGAATGTTCCCTTTATCCCTATACTTTGAAGTGTTTTAATAAGGAATAAACACTGGATTTTGTCCAATGCTTTCTCTGCAACAATTGAGGACCACGAGATTCTTCTCTCTTCTCTTATTGACTTGTTCTTTTACATTGATTGATTTGTGAATGTTGAACCATCCTGGTAGCCCAAGGATAAATCCCAGCTGATCATGTTGGATAATTTTTTTAATGTGTTGTTGGATAATGTTTGCTAGGATGTTGTTGAGAACCTTAACATCCATATTGATCATGATATTGGTCTGAAATTCTTCTTTTTGTAGGATCTTTGCCTGGTTTGGGGATCAGGGTAATGCTGGCTTCGTAGGAAGTGTCTGGAAGTCTTCCTTCTGCTTCAATTTTTTGAAACAGCTTCAGGAGAATAGGTGTTATTTCTTCTGTGAAAGTTTGGTTGAATTCCCCAAGGAATCCATATGGTCCTGGGATCTTGTTTTTTGGGACTTTTTTTTTTTTATCACTGCTGCAATCTCGTTACTAGATATTGGTCTATTCAGGTTGTCAATTTCATCCTGGTTAAATTTTGGGCGTTCATAGTTTTCTAGGAATGCATCCATTTCATATAGGTTACTTAGCTTACTGGCATATAACTGTTAATAATAACTTCAAATTATTGTTTCTACTTCCATGGTGTTAGTTGTCTTGGTGGTTGTATGGCCTTTTAAGCCTTAGCAGTCTTGGAAACTTTTTATTTCTCCATCCATTTTGAATGTCGATCTTGATGGATCACGTATTCTTTGCTGGATGTTCTTCTCATTTAGTACCTGAATATATCTTGCCATCCCTCTCTGGCTTGCCAAGTCTATGTGGACAGGTCTAACGTGATCCTAATGGGATTTCATCTGTATGTAAAGAGCCTCTATGTTCTAGCAGCTTTCAAGATATTCTATCTACACTTATGATTTCTCAATTTTACACTCAGGTTCCTTAATTTTTTTTTTGAATCTATAATCTTGGGGGGAGACTGTTATACCTCAAGTACATGAATGTTGGATCCAATCACGAGATTGGCAAAATTTTCATGAAGATCTTGTTCCACTATATCTTCTACACTTCTTTCTTTCTCCTCCCCTTCAGAGATTCCTATAATTCTGACGTTGGAAACTTTCATGGCATCATTTATTTCCCTGCTTCTGTTTTAATGGCTTCTAAGCTGTTTGTTTGTTTTTTTCAAGGCTTCCTCCTCATTCTTTCTCTATATGTATTTGTGCTCCAGATTACTAGTTCTATCTTCTTTTGCAGTTAACGTAGCATTTAGAGAATTTAGATTAGATTAGAACTCATTGAGAGCAGTGTGGACCTCATCCCTAGTGGCATTCAGTTCTGCCCTATTCAATTCCGTTTGGTCATTCATGGCTTTCTGCAAACTAACTATTGCCTGGATAATTGTGAGCCTGAACTCTCTTTAGACATATTGTCTATGTAGATCGCCATTAGCTCTGTTGCAGAAGGTCCATCCTCTGTATTTTTCTTCTGTTGCATGTTCCTCCTCCTAGTCATTTTGGTGAGAGATAACTGAATGGATATAGCTGGATGTATCGAATGTGGTACAGTCAATGCACCCTGGAATGCTTCTGTGCAATGAAAATTCCCCATTGAAACGAGTGAAAAAAAGTGAAAAGAGAAAGAGAGAAGAAAAAAAAGTGAAGATAACAGAGAAGGTTTAGCCCAAATGGGCCCAAAGGAAAGATTTATGAAGTTTACTAAAAAAAGAAAAAAAAAGAAAAAAGAAAAAAGAAAAGAAAAAGGAAAAGACTGATAAAATATATGACAAGAGAAAATATTTCTCTTTCATATAATTTTTCAGTCTTTTTGGTAGTCTGTCTATATAGATATATATCTATATCTATGTAGGCATAAGTATATATCTATATAGACATATATATCTCTATATAGAGATATATGCCTGGATATATATCTCTATATATCTCTATATAGATATTTATATCTATAGATATTTATATCTATATATATATATATAGAGAGAGGCATATATAAATGTCATATATATGCCTGTAGATATATCTATATATCTAGATATACATAGATATACATATTATAATCTATATATATCTATTATGTAAATCTATATATGTATATATATTATTAGTAGTGATAAATATCTACACATATGTGTATATATATATCTTATATGTGCATATATAGATATACATAATAGATATAGAGATTATATAGAGAGATATATAGAGATTATGGATATATAGAGATATATATATGGATATATAGAGATATATAGAGATTATAGGTCATAATATATATATCTATATCTACATATATAGTTATATCTACAGGCATATATATGACATTTATATACATATATACATTAATATACATATATACATATATAGATATATAGAGATTATATATCTGTTATGTATATCTATATATAAATTATATATAATATATATTTATCTTTATTTAGATATATAGATATACCTAATTAGGCATATATATCTATATCTATATATAGATATAGATGTAGATATTTAAATAAAGGAAGAACCTCGTCAAAAAGAACCCCAAGTATAATAATTATATACTATCAGGACAAACACTAAAGCACCGAAACACTGGTGAAACAAAAGATGGGAGAGTGGTGACAAATTCTCAGTGTGGGCAAGGAAGTTTATTGTGACACTTCGTGGATGTATCTTGATATCTTTGATATCTTTGTTAAAAAACTCTACTTTTCTAAGGTAATGGGGGATTAAAAATTGGTTTACCTATAAGGATAGCATTGATTGGGGAAGGGGATTACCTTGAAGTATAACTCTATGTGAACATTATAAAATAAAAATAAAAAAGGAATAATCTATTCTTTGGGTGTTGAGTTTGCTAAGTTCTTTATAGATTCTGGACACTAGTCCTTTATCTGATATGTCGTTTGCAAATATCTTCTCCCATTCTGTCATTTGTCTTTTGATTTTGTTAACTGTTTCCTTTGCTGTGCAAAAGCTTTTGATCTTGATGAAATCCCAATAAGTTTATTTTTGCCCTTGCTTCCCTTGCCTTTGGCATTGTTCCTAGGAAGATGTTGCTGCGGCTGAGGTCGAAGAGGTTGCTGCCTGTGTTCTCCTCAAGGATTTTGATGGATTACTTTCGCACATTGAGGTCCTTCATCCATTTTGAGTCTATTTTTGTGTGTGGTGTAAGGAAATGGTCCAATTTCATTTTTCTGCATGTGGCTGTCCAATTTTCCCAGCACCATTTATTGAAGAGGCTGTCTTTTTTCCATTGGATATTCTTTCCTGCTTTGTCAATGATTAGTTGACTGTAGAGTTGAGGGTCTATTTCTGGACTCCAAAGAACAAATAATTCAATCAAGAAATGGGCAGAGGACATGAACAGACGTTTCTGCAAAGAAGACATCCAGATGGCCAACAGACACATGAAAAAGTGCTCCATATCACTCAGCCTCAGGGAAATACAAATCAAAAGCACAATGAGACCTCACTTCACACCAGTCAGAATGGGTAAAATAAACATGTCAGGAAATGACAGATGCTGGCGAGGATGCGGAGAAAGGGGAACCCTCTTCCACTGTTGGTGGGAAAGCAAGCTGGTGCAGCCACTCTGGAAAACAGCATGGAGGTTCCTCAAAATGTTGAAAATATAACTGCCCTATGATCCAGCAATTGCACTATTGGGTATTTACCATAAAGATACAAACGTAGTGATCCAAAGGGGCACGTGCACCGGAATGTTTATAGCAGCAATGTCCACAATAGCCAAACTATGGAAAGAACATAGATGTCCATCAACAGACGAATGGATCAAAAAGATGTGGTATATATACACAATGGAATACTATGCAGCCATCAAAAGAAATGAAATCTTGCCATTTGCGACAACATGGATGGAACTAGAGTGTATCATGCTTAGCGAAATAAGTCAAGCAGAGAAAGACAACTTTCATATGATCTCCCTGATATGAGGAAGTGGTGATGCAACATGGGGGCTTAAGTGGGTAGGAGAACAATAAATGAAAGAAGATGGGATTGGGAGGGAGACAAACCATAAGTGACTCTTAATCTCACAAAACAAACTGAGGGTTGCTGAGGGGAGGGGGTTTGGGAGAAGGGGGTGGGATTATGGACATTGGGGAGGATATGTGCTTTGCTGAGTTCTGTGATGTGTGTAATCCTGGTATTTCACAGACCTGTACCCCTGGGGGAAAATATATATGTTTATAAAAAATTTAAAAAAAGGAATAAACTAGACTAAACCAAACTAAATTTAAACAAAAATTTTAAAAATAGGATGCAAAATAAAAACAAATATGTATGTATCAAAAAGTTCAGGTTAGAAGGTTAATATGGAATTTGATATACTGGACATCCCATGTGATGGTAAATAGGTTAAAAATTATCTATATAAAACAAATAAACCAGAATAGTTGGGATGAGTTAAAAATTAATGTTGTATCGATGAAGTAGTGGTAGTTTTTCTCTTGTCTTTTTTTTTTTTTTCTTTCCTGGATAGTTTTCTGGTGTAGAGGCCTGCCCAGTTGGTTTTCAGTCAATAAAGTTCCCTGATTTAAGTCCTCCCATAGGAGTGGGCTCTGAGGAATCCTGTTTTTTTCAGGTCTTTATTATATGGAGTATTTATGTTTGTTCAGTTTTTTTTCCTCTTGCCTTGACCGCTTTTGATGGTTTTTGGAGGTTTAGGAAAAAAGCAACCTGCACCCCGATATCCCTCTCAGAGAGAAGCCTCAGTCTGCTCTCCTGTGGGTGCTTCGTGCCCATTTAATTCATCCTTGACCACTGGCAGAGCAGATTTTGTGCCACAGTCCCAGGGAACGCAGAATTTTCAGCTTGTACCCAAAACCATGGCAGCAGCGTCTGTCTGGGCAGCTCCAGATTGCCAATAAGTTCCAATCAGTAATCCCACACTGAGATTTTTACACTGGTCTGTGCTGGGAGTGCCTGGTCATTCTCTGTGTTCAAGTTATGGGCTTGCAAGCATCTCTCTCAGGGGAGTGTGTGGGGCGCACGTGTGTCCAATGGTCTGATAGTATGGCGCAGGTCTAAGAGCAATGTGCTGGTTCTTCACACACCTCTCTCAGGGGAGGCTGAGGGGTGCATGCCGCTCAGGCTCTGTTAGCAATTCTCATTGATATGCTGTCTGGCGAGGCTCCAAGCCCCTAACACTTGCTGGACCCCATGTGATCATGGGCGTGCTGGTGGCTCAGGGACAAAGACCTGGTTTCTCCAACCAGGGAGCGGTAGTAAGTCTGGGGACTTAATAACCTGTCCTTAGTTGCCCTTATTCACACAATTTACCCCCAGTATCATTATCTCTTCTTGAGTGCTTTCAACCAGAGTCCAAGTTAATGGTGGTCCCCAGACTCAGGGCACACTTGTATTGGGGTGTTACTTTCTAATCGGACACCTTGGGTGGGTCCCTTCCACTTTTGTTTATTTCAATATCAATCCATTGTTCTTACTCCCCTTTTTGTGCCCACTATGTCTCTGCCCTGGTATAGATCCAGACATGTATCATTCTCATCTCAGGCTGATTTCATGGGTGATCTGAGTTCTTTGGTAGGAAATCAACTCACATTGGGGTACAGGTTGAAACGGCGCCTCCTCCTACTTCCCCATCATCTTGTCTCATCTCACAAAACACTTATAATGAAATTTCAAGATATAGGAAGTCGGCATTTTATGGGTAGCAAATCAATTTCAATGTGCCCTGAAAATTCACATTCCATCACTTTCAGCCACATTTCCTGCAAGTACATCCTATTTAGTCCTCTTTTATAAACACGTATTACCACTAACCTACCTACAAAGAAAGACAAAATTTTATGTGTCTGGTTGGAATTGTATTGTTTGTCTCTTTTCCCCTGCTTTTTCACATGTTTCTTTACTAACATGAGAGAGTGAAATCATATGTTATTTTTCTTTCTGAGACTCAGGGATGTGACATAGCAAAAAGCTCTTCACAACTTTGCCACATGAGGCAAGTAGCGAGAATTCATTCTTCCTTAAGGCTGGATAAGAGTCTGTGGAGACTTTGGAGGACAGTGAGATGGTAGTAGTGTTGGGAAACTCCAGGCTTGTCGTCAGCCATGAACACAACTGGAAGATGACTACATCAACTGCGACTGGTGGAAATTGACCTGAAGCCTACAAATCAAACTCCACATCAAAAAAGAAAAGAAGTCACAGAGACTATGGGAGAAGATTGGCTTAGGGAGAAGTGGGTGCTGGTACTTCAGAGGGCAGTGAGCCAATGCAAAAGACAAAAGCACAGGAGAGAGGAGAACACTGGGAACCCACAGGGAGCGTGTTTCCCAATGCCACTTACTGTAACCAGCAGAGGATATGAATGCAATGATTTTTTGCCAACCTTGTGTCTTGAGTACAGAGTTTTAAGATCATCAGTGTTGGCAGATATTGATTTGAGAGAATACTGTGTTTCTCATACAGAGGACCTCAACAAAAAACAAATGATCTGGAAGCCATGATCAGAGACAATACCAGGAGACACACAGGGAAGATGGTGGGTTCTGGCAGTGGATCTGTGAGAGTCAGTGTTCATTTAGATGACTCGATGGGGGCAAAAAAAAAAAATGGGGCTCTCACATAAGCAGCATAAAGACCGAACTACTGGCAAAGAAAGAATGGCTAGAACATTAGTTGCCTCACGTACAAAAACAAAGTCCCAACTCTGGGACATTAGGGGGACTGTGTTCCTCAGTCGAAGTTGCATAGTCAAAGAAGAATAGACTCTTCTGTAGGGGACTAGAAGAAAACCCTTCCACCATGCTCCCTTCTAACCACAGAATTCTGCAGGAGTTCATTCTGTTGAGTTGGTTGAATGTCTCCTTTCACAGGCAAACCAGTGTACAGCAAACTAAACCTCACCATATTCAGCACATAAACCAAACACTCAAATGGAAGGCAAGGAGAGCCCCTGCAGATGACTGCCTTAAAGCCAGAGGACAGCCACAACACAAGAGCAGAGGGCATGCACCCCACAAACACCCGAGACTCCCTCAATGGCCAGCCCTTGGCCAGTCCATGATCTCTTCTTCCTAAAGACATTACCCTCAGGGTAGAAAACAGAATGGGCTTTGTGAATAGAGAAAAGATGACATAGACCTTGATCCAATGGAAAGATGGAAGACTCAATTGATGCTGAGGAAAAGAATAAGAAATGACCATGGCCAGGCAATCAAAGTGAAACATCTAAATGTAACAAGCCCGATGGAGGTTAAAAGCAGCACCCAGGATACTCACTGTACATAGAAAAACACAGAAGACGTCAGGGAGTCTCGAAGCACAGAGATAAAAGTTATGAAAAAAAAAATAAAACATAGGGTCCCTGATGAAAAGATTGGTAGCAGACTGGATGCAAGGCCAGGAAGCTGGCAGAAGCAGAGGATCAAATTAGTGATCTGGAAGAAAAATACTGGAAAATAAAGGAAGATAAGCAAAAGAGAGAAGGAAGAATGATGGATCATGACAATGAGCTTAGGGAAATAATCGACTTCAAAGAATGGAAAGAGTTGCCTATTCTAGGAGACCTAGGAGTGAGAGAATAAAGAAGGCCAAATATTTCCTTGAGAAATCAGAGATGATAATGTCCCTCACTGGGAGAAGAAACAGAGTTCCATATTAAAAGGCACAGAGGACTCCCATCACCATCAACAGATGCAAAGCAACACAAGACATAGTTCCATTCCCCCTGCAAAATATAGCAATGGAGGAATTATCATTACCCAAATATGCATGGGAGATTAGTGTCTCCATAGTTAAGTCACTGACTTCAAGACTACAAGTTATACCAGCTCTCATAGCAGGTCAGATAGAGCAAGCAACACCAGTCCAAGCCAAAATCCATATCCCCAGCATTTGTGAACAATGACAGAGTAGTGGTCCTTGTCTAGAACTCTGAGCTATTAATAAGACAAAGATTTGGTCCTGGGGTGTGTTCATCAGTTCAGAAACTGAGCCTTAAGCTCAGCTCATGATCCCAGGGTCATGGCCTCATCTCTGGTCGCAGGTTCCCTGCTCAGGGACTACTATGATTCCCCTCCCCATCTCCACCCCTTGAGGGTGATCTTTCTGTCTCTCTCTTAAGTAGGTTCATGTATATCATTGACCTAAAACAAACAAACAAACAAAAAACAAAAAAATCAAAAAGCAAAACAAAACAACAACAACAACAACAACATAAAACAGAACAAAACAAAACCAGTTTACAATGATTTACTAGGGTCAAAGGATGGCTTATTTAATTTGGACCTAGGTCCCTATAGAATGCAGTCAGGTACAGAGCACCTCCCACCATCTTAAAATGACAGGCCTGTGCTCTGTGTTCCCTTGTTCATTCTCCTTTCTTTGTCTTCTTGTATCTCTTCACCTATCTGTATCATACACTTTCTGAACCGCTATAGTGGCCCTTTCTTGTCATACTGTTCATCCTTTCCTGGCTCCATTAGAAAATGCCCATCTTCTGCAAGAAGCACCGATTGATTATTGCATAAAACCATTTGGGAGATGGTGAAGAGAGGGTTAAGGCAGGCTTGTGCTGCCATATCTCCATTGAGTTACCCAGAGGGTAGCTACACAACCCTGTGAGAATGTTCAAGGTTCGTTGAAGGGCATCTTGGTTTTTTTCCATAGATTGGTGATCATGGCCTTGATGCTATAAACATTGGGGTACAGATGGCCCTTCTTTTCACTACATATGTATCTTTGGGGTAAATACCCTGTAGTACAATTGCATGATCATAGGGAAGTTCATTTTTAATTTATTGAGGAATCTCCACACTGTTCTCCAAAGAGGTTGAACCAACTTGTATTCCCACCAACAGTGTAAGAGGTTTCCCCTTTCTCTACTCCCCCTCCAACACATGTTGTTTCCTGTCTTGTTAATTTTGGCCATTATAACTGGTGTAAGAAGATATTTCAATGTGGTTTTAAATAGAATCTCCCTGAGGGATAATGATTATGAACATTTTTTCATGTGTCTGATAGCCATTTGTATGTCTTCATTTGAGAATTCTCTGTTCATAAATTCTGCCCAATTTTTATATGATTGCCTGTTTTGTGTGTATTGAGTTTGAGTAGTTCTATATAGATACTAGACATCAAACTCTTGTCTGTTCTGTCATTTGCAAATATCTTCTCCCAGTCCGTGGGTTGCCTCTTTGTTTTCTTGACTGTTTCCTTTGCTGTGCAGAATATTTTGATTTTGATGAAGTCCCAAAAGTTTATTTTTGCTTTTGTTTCCTTTGTCTTTGGAGACATATCTTGAACAAAGTTGCTATGGCTGATATCAAGGAGATTCCTGTGTCATGTTAAGGTCTTTTATCCATTTTGAGTTTGTCTGTGTACGGAGTAAGAGAATGGTCGAGTTTTATTCTTATACATATAGCTGTCCAATTTTTCCAGCACCATTTATTGAAGAGACTGTCTTTTTTCAAATGTATATTTTTTCCTGTTTTGTCGATTGACATAATTGACCATAGAGTTGAGGGTCCATATCTGGGGTCTCTACTCTGTTCCACTAGTCTATGTGACTGTTTTTATGCCAGTACTATGCTGTCTTGGTAATCACAGCTTCGTAGTAAAGCTTGAAATCAGGTAACATGATGCCTCCAGCTTTATTTTTGTATTTCAACATTTCCTTAGCAATTCAGTGTCTCTTCTGATTCCATACAAATTTCTGGATTATTTGCTCCAGTTCTTTGAAGAATACTGGTGGAATTTTGATTGGAATGATATTAAAAGTATAGATTGCTCTAGGCAGTATAGACATTTTAACAATGTTTCTTCTTTCGATACAAGAGCATGGGATGGTCTGCCATCTTTTTGTGTCTTCTTCAATTTCTTTCATGAATGTTCTGTAATTCCTCGAGTACAGTTTTTTTTACCTCTTTTGTTAGGTTTATTCTTAGGTATCTTATGGTACTTGGTGTTATAGTAAATGGAATCGATTCTCTAATTTCCCTTTCTGTATTTTCATTGTTAGTGTATAAGAAAGCCACTGATTTCTGCACATTGACATTGTATCCTGCCACGTTGCTGAATTGATGTATGTGTTCTCATAGTTTGGGGGTGGAGTCTTTTGGGTTTTCCATATAAAGAAGCATGTCATCTGCGAAGAGAGAGAGTTTGACTTCTTCATTGCCAATTTGGATACCTTTTATTTCTCTTTGTTGTCTGATTGCTGTTGCTAGGAATTCTAATACTATGTTGAAAAAGAGTGGTAAGAGTGGATATCCTTGTCGTGTTCCTGATCTCAACGGGAAGGCTACAATCTTTTCTCATTGAGGATGATATTTGCTGTGGGTCTTTCATAGGTAGATTTGATGAAGCTCAGGAATGTTTCCTCTATCCCTATACTTTGAAGTGCTTTAATAAGGAACAGATGCTGGATTTAATCAGATGATTTTTCTGCATCAATTGCTAGGACCATGGGGTTCTTCTCTCTTCTCATAGTAATTTGTTGTATCACATTGATTGATTTGCAAATGTTGAACCATCCTTGTAGCCCAGGGATGAATCCCACCTGGTGATGGTGGATAATCTTTTTAATGTGCTGTTGGAACCTGTTTGCTATGATCTTGTTGAGAATCTTAGCATCCATATTGATCAGTGATATTGGTCTGAAATTCTCCTTTTTGGTAGGGTCTTTGCCCGGTTTGGGGATCAGGGTAATGCTGGCTTCGTAGAAAGAGTCCGGAAGTTTTCCTTCTGCTTCATTTTTTTCAAACAGCTTCAGGAGAATAGGTGTTATATCTTCTTTGAAAGTTTGGTAGAATTCCCCAGGGAATTTGTCAGGTCCTGGGCTCTTGTTTTTTGGAAGGTTTTTGATCACTGCTTCAATCTCGTTACTAGATATCAGTTTATTCAGGTTGTAGATTTCCTCCTGTTCCAATTTTGGGAGTTTATAATTTTCCAAAATGTGTCCATTTCATCAAGGTTGCTTAGCTTATTGGCATATAACTGTAAAAATAACTTCTGATGATTGTTTCTACTTCCTTGGTGTTATTGGTGATCTCTCCATTTTCATTTATAATGTTAAGAATTTGGGCTTTATCTATTCTCTTTTGGATTAGTGTGACTAGTGGCTTATTGATCTTATTGATTCTTTCAAAAAACTAACTTCTATGTTTATTGATACATTCTAATCTTGATGATTTTCCTTCTTATGTGTGGAGTTTCTTGGATTTGTTGTTGATTCTCCAGTTCTTTAAGGTATAGAGACAGCTGCTGTGTTCTGGATTTTTTAATTTTTTTGAGGGAGGATGGCTATGTGTTTCCTCCTTAAGACCTGATTTCCTGTATTCCATAGGTTTTGGACCGAAGTATCTTCATTATCATTGGTTTCCATTAATTGTTTCAGTTCGTCTCTGATCTCCTGGTTGATCCAAGCATTCTTAAGCAAGGTGGCCTTTAGCTTCCAGGTGTTTGAGTTCCTTCTGAAATTCCTTTTGTGCACTTGAGAAGAATGAGTGCTTTGTTGTTTTAGGGTGGAAGGTTCTTTAGATATCTATGAGGTCCATCTGTTCCAATGTGTCATTCAATGCTCTTGTTTCTTTATTGATTATCCTGCTTCAATAATCTATTTCTGAGAGAGTTGTGTTAAGATCTCATACGATTAGTGTATTCATATCAATAAGACTGTTTATCTTGATTAACAGTTTTATTATATAATTGGCTGCTCCCATATTGGGGGCATAGATATTTACAGTTGTTAGATCATCTTGGTGGATAGTATCTAAGGATTCTGTAGTGTGCTTCTGTATCTCTGACTACAGTAATTAGTTTAAAATCTAATTTGTCTGATATGAGAATCACTACCTCAGCCTTCGTTTTAAGTCCACTGGCATGAAAAATGCTACTCCATCCCTTAACTTTCAGTCTGCGTGTATCTTTAGGTTAAAAATGGGTCTCTTGTAGACAACATATGGATGGGTCCTGTCGTTTTATCCAATCTGCAACCCTGTGCCATTTTATGGGTGCATTTAGGCCATTCACATTGAGAGTGATTATTGATAGATGTGTTTTTAATGACATCATGTTTCCTTTGAAGTCTTTCTTTCTGTAGATTGTCTCTATATTTCTGTTCAGTGCTATTCTTAGGATTTTTCCTCTTTTATAGAACCGCTCTTCATATTTCCTGCAGTGTCGTCTTGGTGGTTGCATAGTCTTTTAATCCTTGCGGGTCTTTGAAACTCTTTATCTCTCCATCCATTTTGTATGTCAGTCTTGCTGGATAAAGTATTCTTGGATGCATGTTCTACTCATTTAGTACCCTGAATATACCTTGCCAGCTCTTTCTGCCTTGCCAGGTCTCTGTGGATAGGTCTGACATTATTCTGATTGGCTTTCCTCTGTAAGTAAGGAGCCTCTATGTACTATTGGCTTTCAAAAGGTTTTACCTTCAATTATGATTTCTCAATTTGATTATCACGTGCCTTTTTTTTTTTCTTTTTGGAATCTATAATCTTGGGTGGGGACCGTTCTGCTTCCAGTACATAAACTTTGGTTCCATTCACGAGATTGGGAACATATTCATGAATAACTTGTTCCCCTATATCTCCTAGACTTACTTCTTTCTCTTTCCCTTCAGGGATTCAAATAATTTTGACGTTGGAATGTTTCATGACATCATTTATTTCCCCGATTCTGTTTTTTTGTGACTTCTAAGCTGTTTGTTCCAGGCTTCCTCCTGATCCTTTCTCTCTATATGTTTTTCCTCTGATCACTAATTCTACCTTCTGTCTCAGTTACCCTAGCTTTTAAAGAATTTGTATTAGTTTGGAACTCATTGAGAGCATTGTGAACCTAATCTCTTGTAATTTTCAGTTCTGCTCTAACATTGTGAACATCATCCCTAGTTGCTTTCCTATAGGCCCTAATAAATTCCATTTTGTCACCCAACCTAGCTATTGCCAGGATAATTGTAAGCCTGAATTATTTTTCTGACATATTATCTAGGTTGATAGCCATTAGCTGTGTTGCAGAAGGCCCATCCTCTGTATTTTTCTTCTGTTGGGCATTCCTCCTCCTACTAGTTTTGGTGAGAGATGACTGAATGGATGTAGCTGGATATATCGATTGTGGCGCCATCAAGACGCACCCTGGAATGCTTCAGCAATCAGGATTCCCCACCCAATTGAGAGAAAAAAAGAAAAGAAAAGAGAGTGAGTGAGAGAGAGATACAGGAAAAAAGGAAAGAGAAAAGAGAATTTCAGCCCAAATGAGCCCCAAGGAAAGATTTATTAAGTATACAAACAAAACAGACAAACAAAAAGACTGATAAAAATATATGACAAAATGAAAAATATATATATGCAAATAAAGGAAGAACCTCGTCAAAACGAAATCCAAATATAAGATTTATATAGTATCAGCACAAACACAAAAACACAGAAACACTGGAGGAAGAAAAATAATGGAGAGTGTTTACAAATTATCAGTGTGGGCGAGGAAGTTTGTTTTCGTTCTTCCTGGATGTATATTATGTCTTTGTTAAAGGACTCATCTTTCGTAAGATACAGGGGGATTAAAAATTGGTTTTCCAATAAGGGTAGGATTGATTGGGGAAACAAGATTTCCTTGAAGCTTAACTCTATATGAATAATGGAAAATAAAAATAAAGATGAATAAACTAAATTAAACTAAAATTCAAAAAATAAAAAAAAATTGAAATTCAAGAGAAAAACACAGGTGTATGTATCAAAAAGTTCATGTTAGAAGGTTTTTATTGAATTTGATGTACTGGACATCTCACTGTGATGGTAAATAAGTTAAAAATTATCTATGTAAGAAAATGAACCAGAATAGTGCGAATGTGTTAAAAATGAAAGTTGTATCTATGAAGTAATGGTGGTTGTTCTCTTGTAGTCTTTTTTTTTTTTCCTTTCCTGGTTGGTTTTCTGTGGGAGGGACCTGCCAGGTGGGTTTTCATTCAATTATGCTCCCTAAGTAAAGTCCTCCTGCCCCCCTCAAGTGGGCGAGTTATGAGGAAACCGGCTTTTTCAGGCTTCTGTTCTCTGGAGATTTTTATGTTGTTCACTTTATTTTTTCTCTTGCCTTGACCACTTTTGATGTCTTTTTGGAGGTTTAGAGGAAAGCAAACTGCACCCCAACCTTCCTCTTAGAGAGAGGTCCCCTGTGGTGCAGAGCCCATGTTAATTTCCCCCTTGGCTGCTGACAGAGCAGGTTCTGAATCACGGTTCATAGCGATTCAGGATCTTGTGCCTGTACCCCAAACCACCGCAGCAGCAGCTGTCTGAGCATCTCCAGACCGCCAGAGATGTTCTAAGCAGCAATTGTACAATGAGATTTTCCTGCTGGCCTGGGCTGGGATTTCCTGTTCTTTCTGGGTCTAAGAGCACTGGGCTTGCATGCACCACTCTCAGGGGATGGTGTGGATTTCCTGCACAAGTCTCAAGCTCTGATAGGAGGGCGCAGGTCCAGGAGCACAAGTTTGTGTCTTCATGAACCTCTCTCAGGGAAGGGTTGGAGCATGCACTTGTCTCTGACTCTGATACAATGGCGTTGGTATAAGAGTGCCAGCTGGACCTTTGCACACCTCTCTCAGGGGATGGTAAGGGGCAGGCGTGTCTCAGGCTCTGTAGCACAGCTTGGCATTCTGCGTCTGGCGAGGCTCCCAGACCTTCACAGGAGTCATACCCCATGCGTTCTCGGGCGCGAGGGTGGCTAGGGACCAAGACCTTGTTCCTCTGCCACACTCTCTCTGTCTCAGCACCAGGGGTCTGTTCTGGGTCTGGGGAATTAAGCCCCTGTTCCTAGCTGCCCCAAATCCCACAATTACCCCCACAATCCTTTGCTCTTCTTGATTGCTTTCAACCAGTCCCCAAGTTAATGATGGTCCCCTGATTCAAGGCACTCTCGTATTAGGGGTATACTTTCCAATCGGTCGCCTCTAGTGACTCACTCCCCCTTTTGTTTATCTTCCATTATCAGTATCAGTCTGATGTTCCACTCTGCTTTACCTGCCCTTTGATGTCTTCTGCCCCTGTAGAGATTCAGATGTGTATAATTCTGATCTCAGGCTGATTTCATGAATGATCATAGTTCATTGGTAGGTAAATAGCTCATTTAAGGGTACAGGGTGAAATGTCACCTACTTCTACTTTCCCGCCATCTTGTCTCCCTAAATATGGTCCTCTTAATACTTCATAGATCTAGAAAAAACAAAAACAAAAACACTGCTCTGCCATTGTTCAGAAAAGCAGGGGATACAGATTTTGGCTTGGGCGGTGTAGCTTCTTCTCTCCGGACCTGCTTCAAGAGCTGGTTGTAGCATGTCTTCTTGGAGTCAGTGACTTGGCTATGGACAAACTATTCCTCCATCACTAGCTTTTGCAGGGGAATGACACTATGTCTTGAGTTGCCGTGCTTCTTTAAATGGTGATGGGAGTCCTCTGTACCTCTGAATCTGGATCTCTGTTTCTGCTTCCGGATGAGGGACATTTTCAGCTCTGATTTCTCAAAGACATATTCAACCCTCTTTTTATCTCTCACTCCTAGTTCTTCTAAAATAGGCACCTCATTACATTCCTTAAAGTCTATGAGTTCCTTAAGCTCATTGTCATGTTCCATCATTCTTCTTTCTCTCTGACTTTGCTTCCATTTTTTTCAGTGTTTTTTTTTTTTTTTTCAATGTCACTAATCTGATCCTCTGCTTCTGTCAGCTTTCTGGACTTTGCATCCGGTCAGCTACCAATCTTTCATGAGGAACTCTTCTTTTTATTTTATTTCATTTTATTATATTTTTATCAGTATTATCTCTGTGGTTCGATACTCCCTGATATCTTCTGTGTTTTCTGATGTACAGGGACTATCCTGGCCACTTAATTCAATGCTTCTTTGGACATGTTATATGTAGAGGTTTCACTCTGATTGCCTGGCCATGATCATGTATTCTTTTCTTTCCTGGGCATCAATTGATTCTGCCATCATTGCATTGGATCTAGGTCTCTCTCTTCTTCTCTGTATTGGAAAAGCCCATTCTGTTTTCTAGCCTGAGGGTAATTTCTTTAGGAAGAAGAGATCATGGAGTGCCCAAGGTCTAGCCCTTGAGGGAGTCACAGGTGTGTGTGTTTGTGGCACACATGCCCTCTGCTGTTGTATTGTGGAAGTCCCCTTTCCTTGAGGCCAGTCATCTGCAGAGGCTCTCCTTGTCTGCATTCAGTGTATTTCATGTCTGGGCTCAATATCCTGAGGTTTAGCTTGGTGGGCTCTGGTGTGACTGTGAAATGATACGTTCAACCCACCCAACAGAATTAAGACCTGCAGTATGCTCTGGTCAGGAAATAACATCTTAACAGGGCTTTCTTCTAGTTCCCTATGAGAGAGTCTGTTCTCCTATGTCAGAGCAACTTGGACTGAAGAAGGCAGTCCCCCATGTGTTACATAGTTGGAATTTTATGTTTGCAGATTAGGCAGCCAATGACATCACCATCCTGTCTTTGGCCAGTAGCTCAGTCTTGATGCTGCTGGTGTGAGGCCAAAATTTCCTGTGCCCCATCGAGTCACCTCCATAAACACTGCCTCTCACGGATGCACTGCCAGAACCCACCATCTTCCCACTGTGTCTTCTGGTATTGTCTCTGATCATGGTTTTAAGGCTGTCTGAAGCTGGTTGCTTTTTGGTGTCCTCTGAAGGCAAACTCAGTGTTCTCTCAAATCGATGTCTTCCAAGTCTGCTGATCTGAAAACTCCAGGCCTCAAGACATTTTTTGGGCAAGAACCCGTGCCCTTGAGACCCTCTGCTGGTCACAGCCAATAATATTGGGAAACATGCTCCTTGTGGGTTCCCAGAGTGCTCCACTCTCCTGAGTCTTTGTCTTTTGCATTGTCGCACTGGGCTCTGATGCACCAAATGCCCACATCTCCCCTGAGCCATGTCTCCAATCTTCACCCATAGTCTCTGCGACTACTTTTCTCTTTTGCTGTGTACTTTTCTTTGTAGGCCTCTGGTCAATTTCTGCCATATTGCAGTTGAAGTGGTAATCTTCCAGTTGTGTTCAAGGCTAAAAACAAGCCTGGAGTTCTCAGACACTACTACCATCTCACTGTCCTTTTAAGGCACCACAGATTCTTACCAAGGCATAAACAAGAATAAATTCTTGCCACTTGCCTCATGTGGCAGTGTTGTGGAGAGCAATAGGCTACACACATCTACCAGTCTCAGAAAGACAAATAACAGATGATTTCATTCTCTCATGGTAGTCAAGAGACATATGAAAAAGCAAGGAAAAGGGACAAACAGTACGACTATAACCAGGCACACAAAATGTGGTGTTTGTTTGAAGACAGATTTCTGAGAATACGTGTTTATCAAAGAGGACAAAAGATGACATTTTTTGTAGGACATATGGTTGAAAGTGATGGAATGTGTGTTTTCAAGGCATGTCAAATTGAATTGCTACCCATAAAAGATAGACTTCCTATAACTTGAAATTTAATTATAAGTCTTATGTGAAAAAACACAGCCTGAGGGTAATTTATTTAGGAAGAAGAGATCATGTAGTGCCCAAGGGCTGGCCTTTGAGGGAGTCTCAGATGTGTGTGTGTGTGTGTGTGTGTGTGTGTGTGTGTGTGTATCACACATGCCCTCTGCTGTTGTGTTGTGGCTGTCCCCTGTCCTTAATGCCAGTCATCTGCAGAGGCTCTCCTTGTCTGCCGTTTGGTGGGTTTGAAGTCTGGCTGAATACACTGAGGTTTAGCTTGGTGGGCTGTGGTGTGCCTGTGAAAGGAGACGTTCAACCCACAAAACAGAATGAAGGCCTGCTGAATGCTGTGATCAGGAAAGAGCATGTGGACAGGGCTTTCTTCTAGTCCCATATGGGAGAGTCTGTTCTCCTGGGTCAGAGCAACTTGGATTCAGGAAGGCAGTCCCCCAACTGTTCCAAAGAAGGCAGCAAATGTTTCACAGTCCTGTCTTTGGCCAGTACCTCGGTTTTGATGCTGCTGGTTTAAGAGCCCAAAATTTTTTTGTGCCCCCATTGAGTCATCTACACGAAAACTGCCGCTTATGGATGCACTGCCAGAACTCACGATCATCTGACTGTGTCTCCTGGTATTGTCTCTGATCATGGTTTCCAGGCTGTCTGCAGCTAGCTGATTGCTTGTTGGTGTCCTCTGCAGGAAAAACTCAGTGTTCTCAATCATATCAAGTCAATGTCTGCCAAGCCTGCTGATCTCAAATTTCCAGGCCTCAAGACCCTTTGTTGGCAGGAACTCGTGCCCTTCAGACCCTTTGCTGGTCACAGCCATTGGCATCATGAAACAGGCTCCTTGGGTGTTTCCAGTGTGCCTTGATCTCCTGTGCCTTTGTCTTTTGCATTCGCTCACTGCCCTCTGATGTACCAACTACCCACATCTCCCCTGAGCCATGTCTCCAATCTTCTCCCATAGTCACTGTTACTCTCTCTTCTTTTATCCCTTTCTTTGGAGTTTACTTTGGAGGTTTCAGGTCAATTTCCACCAATGTGGTGTGGATGTGTATCGCGCCCTCCCTTCCTGCAGAGAAGACACAACACCAACACACACACAGGTCGATGCACAAGCTCTTGTTTATTCCCTGATCTATCTTTATGCCCCCCCCGTGGGGAAGTTCCCTTGCCTTATATAGGGCACAACAGCCAATCACAGAGGTATTCACGTGAAAAGGAGGTATAGAGCCAATCACAGAGGTGTTCATGTGAACAGGAGGTATCTGGGGCTCGTAGGCAGTGGTGGCATGCGGTGTTCATGTGACGAGCACGAGGTCACGTGTGGCCAGGGCAGATGTTTTTAGGCTGTCCGTGTTGCTTGGGCTATGTAGCCGGCGCCATCTTAGGGGCACGACTGTCGCTATCTTAGGGGCGCGACCCCGGCAGCTCCCCCTTCTTTATTTATTTGTATGGATAAGGGACCGTGCCTGTCTTAGGTTGGGACGATCAACTTGCGCCCTTACCCGTCACCAAATATTGCAGAGCATGCTGCAGCTTCTGTCTTAGGTTGGTACGTCATTATCATCCTCATAACCCATCATTGACTACCGGTCCAGCATGCTAAGCCATACTTGGGTTGAGCTACCATGCTCTATGGCTACCAAGGCTTGATGTACAGCCTGCCGGTCTCTGGCTAATGTTCATTGGAGGGCCTTTATCCAACGCAGTGCCAGGAGGAGGACAAGGAGCACAATACAGCCGAGTGCAATAGTCCCAAACCAGGATCTTCAAAAAGCCACCACTACCTGCAGACTTTGTAGGAATTGGGAGGCCTAGAGAGGGTTGACTCTTGTGGCTTTGATCTGCAGAATATCCATCCGGAGGGAAGCTGTGGAATTTGGCTGACCAGATGACATTGAGCATCTGAGATAATTCTTGGGAGAGGTTCGCTGCTCAGGAGAGATTAGAATACAATTTAGATGTGATGCATATGCCCGATAAAGGCTGGGTACAACTGGTGGAGAGAATTTGTGACATTAGGTTCATTTGTTCCTGGAGGAGATCTACCCTTTGATTGAGGATCATTACGATTGATATACAAGGGGGTTGAAAGGAAGAAGAATAGTTAAAATGAACAAAGGAGCAAAGGCTCCCAGGAAGGAGTAAGGAAGTGATGTTGTAAGCTGCTTCAGTGTTCTTGTATGGTAGAGATGGAAAGCCGATACTTGCATTGGTAAAAATGCAAAGGAAAAACAAAGGAAAAACTGTCGAGTCGTTAGAGAGGGGCAGAGGAGCAGGCCAGGCTTGCACCATGGCCCATAATTGTTCTTCTCTATTCCACCATGGTTGACAAAATCCATTCATTTTATCTCTAACAGGAGCAAATTACTTGATTATAACCCTCCATTATCTCAATAAACTTCTCATTCCTAGACCTGCAAAGTTAGCAAAGTCAAGTACAGAATACCTAAGATGGTAGAAGAGGTAAAAAGGCATAGAGATGTTGGGTAGTCCCTCAGTTCTGGATACTGCTTAGCAGCGCAATATCAAATGAGCAATGACAGACAGCAACTATCCTAATCTAGGTCAGTACAACAACCAAAATACTTTGTAAAGTAATTCTTTGGTTCTTTTTGGAAATAAAATCAAACTCTTCTGATTAAACAGCATGTGAGGAGCATAAGAGCAACTGAAGTGTTTAACAATATTTACTTATCTAACATCTTTTACCAAAAAATTGTACTAAAAATAATACTAATCATAACTAATAACTGAGAAAAGTACTAATATGAACTGGTACTAACATAAACTGCAAAGGCCCAGAACAGAAATTAGGAGTTCTTTGATACTGAATAGTATATGTGAACTGAAGACTCTGCTGACTTGTATAACACCAATTATACTTTCCTTTGATAAACCCAAACTTAGGCACAAGAACTCAGTGTTAACAGGATTTCACCTTTTCTTACTATGTTTTATTTGTATTTATACTTAAATTTTACTGAAACATAATTTATTGAAATTTAATTTTTAAAAGATACTACTTTGAAAATGGTCTTACCCAGAGAAAATTATAGTGACATATATTTTAGATATTACATTTATTATTATGTTTAATTTAAATATTAGATTAAATGTCTATAGTATCACATATACCAATTATTTAAGCTGTCTTTCCATTTGAGATGAAAGTCTTATGCTAAGCTATACTCCTCACCTTCCCTGTGACTAAGAGCTGAATTGCGAGATATATACCTACAAGAAGTGGAAATCTGTAGCTATGAAGAGTTCTGTGTAAGTGTGTAAAGTTAAGGGACCTATAAAAGGATTGAACTCCCATCCTTAGCCACATTAGCACTATGCTCCAACTGAGTTAACTGGTTCAAAGTGTTAGATAAGACAGTGATAACTAAAGACATAGGAACAAAGAAAGGTTCTATTTCATCATCTTAAGGTTTCACAGAGATGATGCAGGTTTACTATTCAAATTCCCACCCCTGAAAAACAATTTCTTAAATAACTCTCAAGAGGGGTTTCATTAACTTTCAAAAGTGCCCACAAGGGGCTCTCCATTCGGAGTCTAAAAATTTCTGACCCCATTATCTTTACCTTTACAGTCGCGATCCGCGAACATACAGCTGCTGTCCCTTTGTGGTTGCTCTTCAGCAAACTTCTAACCTTTCCTTTGTGGTCGTGCTAGTGATGAACGTGCAATATGACGAGGGGGAAAAGGTACTCATGTATTGCCTTCTCTCACCTTATCCCTAAAATGCTAAGTTTAAAAAGCTGCACAACTTCTATTCCATGAAATCTTCCTGTAAGAACTTCCACTTCTAAAAATCAAGTAAACAAAATGGAAACATCGTATTTCACTCTGACAAAACTGTTCAATGTGAGATCAATACACATAAAATTAAAAAGTTAAATATACCTCATTATCAGGAAATCAGAACATATCTCAACCAGTATCAGAATTTCTACCTTCACTGTATCTTTGCTATTTTCAAATATACTCACAGTTCCCGGGTTTCGGCACCAAATGTCGTGCCCTCCCTGCCTGCAGAGATGATGCAACACCAACACACACACAGGCACAGGTCAATGCACAAGCTCTTGTTTATGCACTGGTCAATCTTTCTCCCCCTCCTGCGGGGAAGTTCCCTTGCCTTATCTAGGGCATAACAGCCAATCACAGAGGTGTTCACATGAATAGGAGGTATACAGCCAATCACAGAGGTGTTCACATGAACAGGAGGTATCTGGAGCTCATAGGCAGTGGTGGCATGTGGTGTTCATGTGACGAGCACGATGTCACATATGGCCAGGGTGGATGTTTTTTAGGCTGTCCATGCTGCTCGGTCTATGTAGCCGGCGCCATCTTAGGGGTGCGACCCCGACAGATGTGGTAATGTTCCAGTTGTTTTCAAGGCTGAAGGCAAGCCTGGAGTTCTCAGACACTACCATCTCACTGTCCTTCAAAGGCACCACAGATTCTTACCAAGGCATAAACAAGTATGAATTCTTGCCACTTTCCTCATGTGGCAGTGTTGTGGACAGCATTGGACCACGTCACATCTATCAGTCTCAGATGGACAAATAACAGACGATTTCACTCTCTCATAGTAGTCTAGTGACATATGGAAAAGCAAGAGAAAATGGGACAAACAATACAACTCTAACCAGGCACACAAAATGTGGTGTTTGTTTGAAGGCAGGTTTCTGAGAATACACGTTTATCAAAGATGACAAAAGATGACATTCTTTATAATAAATGTGGCTGAAAGTGATAGATTATGAGTTTTCAAGCCATGTCAACTTGAATTGCTATCCATAAAAGACTGACATTCTACCTCTTGAAATTTCATTATAAGTGTTATGTCAAACACTCACAGAAAGCACACACACACACACACACAAGCACACACACACAGATAAAACACACAAAATGTGGGGAGGAAGTGAGGAATTGCACTAAAGGAAGCAAACCTCAAAGAAAATACCATAAAGCGGAAAGGCACAGAGAATCCAAGTCAAAAACCAACCAAAATGAGAAAGATAATTTCTTACCTATAAATAGTTCATTCAAGTATTCAGGCCTAAATTCTCCTATCACTACAAACAGATTGGTGGACTGGATGAAATAAAAAATGAAAAGGCAAAATGGTCCACCAGAAAACACAAATACTAAACAAGCTTGACCTTCTGTTGCCCATAGGAGATTTCCTCAACTCTAAAGATACACTTAGCTTGAAAGTGAAAGAATTGGGAAGACATAGGTTATACAATTGGCAAGGAGAAAAGAGCCAAAGTGATTGTGCCTATGGAAGCTAGAGAATTTTTTTGCCTTTGAGAGACAAAAGATTACTGAAACGTGGTTTGTCTTGATTGTCGCGGTGGGTGCGATAAGAGAGAGCAGCTTTGAAGGATAGGATAATGAAGAAAGGGAATGTGGAAAACAGGAGGGACACAGGCGAATGTTTATTTTGCAGAGCTCTGATTTAAACCACACAGTAAGGGAATCACCTCATGTACATCTGGTTCTAGTTTCAATTTTGTCCTGAGAATAGCTGGCCATGCATAGATATCAGACAGCCTTGACCTTTGTGGTTTGGACTCTTAGGCCATAACTCAATAATCACAGAACACAGAAGCCTTATTAGCTTAGTCTTGAGATTACAGCTTCAATGGAAACAAGACAAACCTCTCAATGTTCTCATAACAATCACCCGGGAGACATGGTGGCGCTCTATCTCGCCACCAGTGAAGATCCTCGTTTGAAGAGGTTCCCTGGACCTATTGCTTTATTGGGTTAACCCCTTCTAGGCACAAGGCCCCCAACATTTTCCCCTTTTTGTTTTCAATGTAGAAAATAGAATTGTGCCTGTCTTAAAGCAGCTGACCTGTTCCACCTATTACACATACAACACCATATGATTGCAATTAGTACATATAAAATGAGCAATACACAGAATAGCCAAAATGAATGTTGTAAAATGTTCCCAGGGTTAGACCCCCTGAGAGTTTTCAGGAGTTGTTCAGCAATATATTACAAGGGTCTATAATGTCCAAGTGTGATTGTCTGATAGCGTTAATTTGCTATTGTAGCTCAGCCAGGTCCAGGCTCAAATTGGTATGATGCCAGAGGCCATGCAAATGTCTCTGAGCATTTTCCCAGGAGTGGTTTCCCACGGTTAAGGGCTTAACACATATGTTGATATCCTTCATGACATAAGACATATCAATGACATTTGAGTCCAGAGCAAAGATAATTGATTTCCCAAATATTCTACTGCTTTTTTGATGCCATCTAGTCTACTCAATATATTTATATCAATGGCCTCCTGAGTGGAAAATCATGAGATATATTTTGAGACAGAGTATTGACATGTTTTGCAGTGTGAAGGCTCTGAGATAATGCCAAAGAAGAGGCCATGGCTGTGGCTATTAGGGAAACTAAAGCTGTAATACCTGTTATAAGTAACCCAACAAATCGATGTGTTCACTTTAACTGTTTTTCTAATTCCAAAGTGAACTTATATCCATAGTTAGCATACCAAGGTCTTGTAACTTCTACAGGCAATAAAACACAAGGTGGCTGCATAACTAAAAACATTGTAGGTAGATCAGACCTATGTAAACTGAAAGCAGGCAAACAGTCAATATACAGCAAGGACAATGAAGCTTGTACATAATAGTTTCATTAACATTATATCTTGATATTGTTCCTGCCCCAACAACCAATAGGAAGGGTCGAGAGACACAAGCTCCTAAGGTCAGCTTTCCAGTTGCTGGGTAATAAGCAGACATATGTGCATCTGTGGTAACAGGTCCCATAGCACCCACAAGCTTCCAAAGCTTTGGATGAAACATACCCTGTGGTGTAGAAAACATGTTATCAGGGATAGCATTAAGATGAACATTAAGAGAATCAATACCAGCAGTCTGAGACCTTTGGGAGTTAAGATTTTTGTTCTTAGACAAGTCAGTAATAGAGACATCTGTGATACCATGAGGAGTAAGAACCTCTGGATGTCTCTACAAACATTCTACACAAGGAGGATAATTGTTGCACCAGGTACTATAAGTAGCACAACAAGGATGATCTAAAGGAGTCATGCCGACCATCAGATGAATGGGCAAAGTTCCTGATTGTACCTCCAGCAGGGTCCCATGTTCTTCCTTAGCTCCTGCTTTAGCTATGGACTTCTCTGCTTCTTCCTTATAACTCATGATGAAACCTAAGTATTTTAAAGTATGTGAGGAGTTAGAAGCAGTTAGGCACCCATACTTTGGTTGTTGAATATCTTGGGGAAACTGAAAACAAATGGGTGTGACTGAGGTGAGGCCCATCCAATTAAATTCATGAGCAGCAGTATCAGGTGAGACACTATCACTTATGCCTCCAAAAGCCCAAGTAAAGTTTGTCTGGATCCTTGGAGACAGATTACTCCAAATAACCACCTGAAAAGTAGGTGGATCGGGCATGTAGTCGCAATAAGTGTGAGCCTCTGAGGCAGCAGTTAACAAAGCAAGGGATGCTAAGAACAAATTGGCTGGAGTAAGAGGCTTATCTGTGCATTTTACTAATGCCACAGCCCGAAAAGAAAGGGATTTCATGGTGCCCCAACTAGGTGTTTCTTGACTTTGAGAACATCGTCTCCTGGGCTAATTCAGTTGAAGTTTGGCCATCTTTGTCTTTATCAGGGAGAAATTGCACCCATCTTACAGGAAGCCAGTGTGGCACTTCCTCATCCTATGGAAAAATACAAACAAAGTCCTGACCCCTCCTAAGGACAGGATCAGGCCCACACCACACGTGAGTGAGGTAATCCTTCCACTGGGCATATGGAAGTGGTGATAAATCAGGAGTCCAGAAGCGCTAGCTGCAGTCTTCTCCACAGTATATACATTCAAAAAATTTAAAACATATAAAGCTTGAGATAAATGAACATGAGGTGTATATTTAAGTTTACCCTATAAGATCTTTCCTTTTTTTAACTTTTTCAGAGCATTTTTGGAACTAGCATGACTGTTTCACAATGGCTTGACCTTTAGAATTTTATGGAATACCTGTAGAATGAGCAATGTGGAAAGTAGAACAGAATTTTTGAAAGGCCATAGAAGTGTGTGTAGGGCCATTGTCAGTCTTAATGGCTTTAGGACGACCTCCAGTGTGCAAATGCCTGAAATAAATGATTCTGCACATCTGTACAACTTCTCCTGAATGTGTGGTAGCAAAAGTATATTCTGAAAAAGTGTCCATAGAAACATACAAATATGATAACTGACCAAAGGTTTATATAAAGTAATATCCATCTGCCAAAGAGAATTAGGAGTTAGTCCACAGTGATTAATTGATTAATATGGTAGGGTATGGAAAGTTGGACAGGTTTGACATGATTTAACAATTTGTCGTGCTTGTTCTCTGGTAATCTTAAATTTCCGTAGTAATGCTTGTGCATTTTGGTGAAAAATTTTGTGACTTTTCTGTGTTTTTTGTAAGGGAGTAAAAATAGCACGATGAGTTAAAGCGTCCACTTAGATCATTACCTTTGGAAAGTGGACCTGGAAGGGCTGTGTGGGCATGGATATGGAAAATGAAAAGAAGTTCAGTTCTGGTTGTCAGTAGATGTTGAATCTGTGAAAACAAATGAAATAACTTTTTATCATTGCTAAGAATAAAGGCAGAGATTAATCAAGGAATTGTTTTAGCCACATATTGACTCTCTGTGTATATATTATTGGTGAAAGGGTATAGTTGAAGAGCATGTTGGAAGGCTTTTAATTCAGCGTGCTGCACTGAAGAAGTTTTATAATGTAGTTTAGTAGTAGAACTATGTAAGGTGGAAATTAAAATGATTCCAATGTCTCCAGTTTTACTTACATCTATAAAAACTGTCAGGGCATGAATAATTGGGGTTGTCTGGACAAGGCTAGGAAAAATGACAGCAGTCAGAGTAAGAAACTGTAAAAGTTTATCATTAGGTAAGTGGAATATAATCTCTCCTGGTTAAGAGTCCAAAGCAACTTGCCAATCAGTATCTTGCATTTGTAGAGTGGATAATTGTTCTTTTGTAATTAGAGGCACAATGATAAAGTCAGATTCTTGTCCCAATAATTGAACAAACCTTGTGCATGACTTGGTTATCAAGTGGATTGATAACTTTTAAATAATGAATGGCAAGATGAATTCATTCCAAAATTCCTGAAGATTGCCACAAAATAGCTATAGGTAAAATTTGTGGACATAATATGATCAAATATATTGATTCAGTTGTGTAAACTTGAGTTAATTGTGCTTGTGAGATAGCCTGTTCTAACAGAGATAGAGCAGTTTTAGCTGCCTCAGTTAGTTGCTGGAGCAAACTTGGATGAGAATCATCTCTTAAAATCTGAAATAGCATTTATTGGAAAATTGTAATTGTTTAGCAGTAAGTACTAAAGATGGGCGAAGCCAAATAATATCACCTTATAATTTTTGGAAATAATTAAGAGTTGTCAAATGCTGTGTTCTCATTTGGATTTTTTATGGTCTTATTTTCTTATTATAAATGACCTATCCTAGATAATCAAAAGGTTGCTGTCTTTGAATTTTCTCTAGTGCCACAACTAGACCATACAGATCCAAAAAATGTAACAAATCTTTAAAGGCCTGTTACAACAGTATCTCAGTTTTTGCTGAAGGCAAAATATTATCCATGATATTTTTCTCAAAAAGGAGTCAGGGCCCGAGAAACATACTCTTTACCCAAAGTAGGACTGTTAGCCATCCCTTGAGGCAAAACAGTCCATTGATATCTATCATAAGGTTTTAAAAAAATTGTACTAAAAAAGCAAATTTATCACTATCCCCTGGGGCTAGAGGAATGGTAAAAAAGCAATCTTTCAGATCTATTACTAACATTTGATGATCAAGTGGAATAGGAGTTGGAGATGGTAATCCACGTTGCAGGTCTTCTATTGGTTTTAGCACAGAATTAACTGCCCTGAGATCTTGTAATAATCTCCATTTGCCAGATTTCTTTTTGATAACAAATATTGGACTATTCCAATGACTAGAAGATTTCTGTAGGTGACAAAGAGCATATTGTTCAGCCACTAACAGTTTTGCTACCTCTAACTTCTTTTTAGGTAAGGGCCTTTGATCCACCCACACAGGAGTAGATGTTAACCATTGCAGAGGCATAGCATGTGATCTAGTCAATGGCCTTTCTGAAAACCCATGCCATGTCTATCAGTTTTAGGTGGTAATGATAGAGGTTCAATAGGGCCTTGTAAGGCCTTTCCAAGGCCTTTGCCTGTTTCATACCCCATTTTGTGCATCATTTGAATAACTATAGAAGATTGAAATTCTTTAGGAATGGGAGGTGTCTTTAACACTAGTCCCATATCAGCTAGTATATCTCTGCCCCAAAGGTTCAAATTTATATCTAATATAACATTTATTAGAAAATTGTTGAAAAGGTTGTTTTCAAAATTGTTGAAAAGGTTAAAAAGTGCCATGATGGTCTTCAGAAGTTTGCCCAGCTAAGTGGTTAGAGCTAATTTTTGGAGTTGATGCATACTCCCTTTATGGGAGTGGTGGTGCTTTTGAGGAGCCATTGAGAGGGCCAATCCTTGAGTGCTGTGACTGACATATCATCTCTGGTATCAATCAAGCCCTGAAATGGATGACGATGGATATATAGGGTCAGAAATGATTTATCAGATGTAAAAATTCTCATCCAATAGGCATCTGTTGAGCCAAATCCTTGTTCCCCTCATTGAGGTTTTACACTTTGGTTCTGTGTTTGTACTCTAGGTAACAAGATTAATTGTGTTATATGTATTTTAGGTTGCAAGGCCATGACCCTAGAAGAGAGGGATACCATCATTTTAATTTCTCTTGTGTAATCCTCATCTATAACTCCAGGATGAACAATTAACCCCTTCATAGTCCAGCTAGAACAGCTTATTAAAACTCCCCAAGTTCCTTTTGGCAAGGGGCCCCATATTCTGGTAGTGATTTCTTCAGAGGTTTCCCCAGCCTCAAGGTAAACAGCAACATGTGAGGCTAAGTCAGGTTCAGCACTGGAGGGGATACCTCGGAATAATTTGTTAATAATATGTTGACTCTGGGTAAGTCTGCGGTTTTTGCTTGGGGAATTGCAGTAGGACGGCTGATATTGTTTGGCAGGGCTGCAGTGGGCCCCATTTGAAGTTTCCCTGAAGGGTTTGGCCAAATTTATCTGTTTTGATAGACACTCATTTGCCCAATGATAACCTTGCTGGCAACGAGGACATACAGTTTGAGGCTTACTCTTTTGATTATTGGGAGGAGTAGGCATACCTTTACTTTGCCTTGTTTAGATAATTGGGGGCCTTGAGCACGAAAATGTTAAAAATTGCCATATTGAAAACATGCTTGATTATTAAATTGTCCTCCCTTAGATTTAATAAGGCGTCACTGCATTTCTTGAGGGGAAATTCCTTTTAATATTGCAGCCATATTAACTCCTTGAATAAAGGAAGGCCCAATTTCAGCACACAATCGAATGTAATCCTCTAAAGTGCCTGTTTATCTCCAAGGGCGTATAGCAGCCTGACATGCAGAGTTAGCATTTTCATAAGCCAATTGTTTGACTATAATAGTCCCAGCTTCACCATCCAATACAATCTTACCTACAGACTTTAAGAGACAGGCCACAAAGTCCCGATAGGGCTCATCCAGTCCCTGTCGAATTTTAGATAATTCCTCAGTTCGGGCCCCTGTAGTAGGTAATCTCTTCCAAGTCTTAAGAGCACATTCATTAATTTGAGTGTATGCAATCTCTGGATAATCTATTTGAATGCCAACATAGTCATAATGTCCAGCTCCTACTAATATATTATAAGTAATAGGAATCTGTGTTCTTCTATTATACAAGGACATTTCATTAGCTCTTTCAGTGAATTCAGCGTTCCATAATAGGAAATCTCCACCTGATAAACATGCTTGAGCTATGACCTTCCAATCATCAGGACACAAAGTTTCCCTTCCCAAATTATCTATTAGAGGTAAAGTAAAAGGAGTGGTAGGACCATATTGAGCAGTGACAGTTTCAATTTCTTTTAAGACTTTGAAATTTGGAGCTGTGTAAATTCTTTGTCCTTGTTGGTTGGCAGTAACAGGGAATACAGAAAACTCTGCATTATCTTCCCCTTTTTTCTGTGCTTGATATAAAGCATTCTGTAATGGTGTTACTCCTGATACTGTATTTGTAGAGGTTTCACACTGATTGTCTGGCCATGATCATTTCTTGTTCTATTTCCTCGACATCAATTAATTCTTCCATCTTTGCATTGGATCTAGGTCTCTGTCTTCTTCTCTGTATTTCAAAAGCCCATTCTTTTTTCTAGCCTGAGTGTAATTTCTTGAGGAAGAAGAGATCATGGAGTACCCAATTGCTGGCCTTTGAGGGAGTCACGGGTGTGTGTGTGTGGCATGCATGTCCTCTGCTGTTGTGTTGTGGCTGTCCCCTGTCCTTGAAGCTAATGTCCTTTGCCACAATTTCAGAGGCAAAGAGGCTCTCTTTGCTTGCCATTTGGTGTTTATTGGGGTCTGGGCTGAATATACTGAGGTTTAGCTTGGTGGGCTCTGGTGTGCCTGTGAGAGGAGATGTTCAACCAACTCAACAGCACAAAGTCCTGCAGCATGCTGTGGTCAGGAAAGAGCATGTGGGCAGGAATTTCTTCTAGTTCCCTACGGGAGAGTCTGTTCTCCTGGAATAGAGCAACCTGGACTAAGGAAGGCATTCCCCCAAGTGTTCCACGGTTCAGATTTTTGTATTTGCAGGTTAGGCAACCAACGTCCTCACCATCCTGTCTTTGACCAGTAGCTCGGTATTTCTCTCTTGTCATTTACTTTTATTAGTCTTTTTGTTTGTCTGTTTTTGTTTGTATACTTCATAAATTTATCCCTTAGACCAATTTGGGCTGAATATATATATAGATGAATAAGTCTAAGTCTAAGAATTATATACTATCAGTACAAACACAGAAACATTGGCAGAAAAAAAAATGGGAGAGTGGTTATAAATTCTCAGTGTGGGTGTGGAAGGTTATTGTGATTCTTCTTGGATGTATCTTGATATCTTTGTTAAAAAAACTCAACTTTCCTAATATAAAGGGGGATATAAATTGGTTTACCTATAGGTGTACCGTTGGTTGGGGAAAGGGGATTACCATGAAGTTTAACTTTATATGACTATTAGAAAATAAAAATAAAAAGGAGTAAACCTGACTAAACTAAATTTAAAAAAATAATAAAAAAATAGAATGCAAAGGAAAAACAAAAAGTGTATGTATCAAAAAGTTCAGGTTAGAAGGCTAATATGGAATTTGATGTACTAGACATCTCAGTGTGATGGTAAATATGTTAAAATTATCTATATAAAAAATTAAAACAACTAGTGGGAAGGAGTTAAAAATAAAATTTGAATCTATGAAGTAGTGGTGGTTGTTCTCTTGTAGTCTTTTTTTTTTTTTCCTGGTTGGTTTTCAGGGGAGGGGCCTGCCACCTGGGTTTTCAGTCAATGATGTTACCTGAGTTAAGTGCTCTCACCCCTATCAGGGGGGTGGGCTCTAAGAAAACCTGTTTTTCTGGCTTTTGTTCTCCTGAGGTTTTATTGTTTGTTCAGTTTATTTTTTCTCTCGCTTTGACTACTTTTGATGGTTTTTGGAGGTTTAGAGGAAACTAAACTGCACCCAAGTTCCCTCTCAGATAGAAGCCTCAGTCTGCTCCCCTGTGAGTGCTGCAGAGCCCATATAATTCCCCCTTGGCCACTGGCAGATCAGATTTTAGTCACCGTCCCGGGGGACGCCGGATCTTCTGCTTGTACCCAAAACCAAAGCAGCAGTGGCTGTCTGGGAAGCTCCAGACTGCCAGAAATGTTTCAAGCCACAACCCCACACTGAGTTTTTCCCACTGGCCCAGGATGGGGGTGTCTGGTCATTCTGTTTCTAAGATTGCCTAGCTTGAAAGCACCTTTCTTCGAGGAGGATGTGGTTCACGTCTGTCTCAGGCTCTGATAGAATGGCACAGGTCCAAGAGCACGAGCTTAGGCATTCATGCACCTCACTCATGGGAGTGTGTAGGGCAAACACGCGTCTCATGCTCTTATAGTATGGAGCGAGTCTAAGAGCACTGGGCAGGGTTTCACACACGTCTCTAAAAGGAGGGTGAGTTGTGCATGTTTCTCAGGCTCTGTTAGCAAGGCTCGGTGTTCTGCTGTCTGACGAGGCTCCCAGCCCCTCACAGGTGCTGAACCCCACAGGATCTTGGGTGTGCTGGTGGCTCAGGGACCTGGTTTCTCCACTACACTCTCTCTGGCTCAGTGCCAGGGGGGCTGTCCTGGTTCCGGGGATTTAAGCCCCTGTAATTAATGTCCCGTTTCCCACAACTTATCCTCTTTATATATTGCTCCTTTTGAGTGCTTTCAACCAGAGTCCAAGTTAATGCTGGCCCCAGATGCAGGGCACTCTTGTATTGGGGTATTACTTTCCAATTGGTCGCCTCTGGTGGCTCCCTCCCAATTTTTTTTATCTTTCATTATCAGTCTTATGTTCCCACTCTGATTTCATGCCCAGTGGTGTCTTCTGTCCTTGTAGAGATCCAGATGTTTGTAATTCTGATTGCAGACTGATTTCATGGGTGATCAGAGTTCTTTGGTAGGAAATCACCTCACTTTAAGATACAGGTTGATACAGCACTACTCCTACTTCCTCGTTATCTTGTGTCATCTCACATAACACTTATACTGAAATTTCAAGAGATAGGAAGTCGGCCTTTTATGGATAGCAATTCATTTTGATATGCCTTGAAACCTCACTTTCCATCACTTTCAGCCATATTTTCTGCAAACAATGTTCCCTTTAGTCTTTTATAAACACATATTCCCATTAACCTGCCCTAAGGAAACACAAAATTTTGTGTGCCTGGTTAGAGTTATATTGTTTGTCCCCTTTCCCCTGCTTTTTCACACGTTTCTTTACTATCATGAGAGAGTTAAATCATACGTTATTTGTCTTTCTGAGACTGAGCGATGTGACTTAGCCAATGCTCTCCACAACATTGCCACATGAGGCAAGTGGCAAGACTTCATTCTTGCTTATGGCTGGATAAGACTCTGTGGTGCCTTTGGAGCACAGTGAGATGGTAGTAGTGTCTGGGAATTCCAGGTTTGTCATCAGCTGTAAACACAACTGGAATATGACCACATCAACTGCAACTTGACAGAAATGTACCTGAAGCCTACAAATTAAACTCTAAAAGAGAAAAAGTCACAGAAACTATGAGAGAATATTGGAGACATGTTTTAGGGAGACGTGGGTGATTGGTGTTTCACAGGGCTGTGAGCCAATGCAAAATACAAAGGCACAGGAGAGATGAGCAAATACAACAAAAACAGCAGGCAAGGACAGCCTCTTCAGATGACGGCCTTAAGGTCAGGGGACAGCCACAACTCAACAGCAGAGGGCATGCATGCCACACACACCCGAGACTCCCTCAAGGGCCAGCCCTTAGTCACTCCAAGATCTCTTCCTCCTAAAGACATTACCCTCAGGAAAGACAACAGAATGGGGTTTGAGAATAAAGAGAAGAATATAGAGACCTAGATCCAATGCAAAGATGGAATAACAAATTGATGTCGAGGAAAAAGAATAAGAAATGATCAAGGCCAAGCAATCGAAGTGAAACCTCTAAATGTTATAAGCGCTTTGGAGGATTGAAAGCAGCAGCCAGTATAGTCAGTGTACATCAGAAAAACACAGAACAAATCAGGAAGTCTCGAGCCACAGAGATAAAGCTGATAAAGAGAAAACAAAATATAGGGTCACTGATGTTTAAAAGATTGGTAGACGACTGGATGCAATGTTGAAGAAGCTGGCAAAAGCAGACAATAACATTAGTAACCTGGACGTAAAAGACTTGAAAATAAGGAAGCAAAGCCAAACAGAGAATGAAGAATGATGAACATGACAATGAGCTTAGGGAAGTCATCGACTCCAAGGAATGTAAAGAAGTGCCTATTCTAGATCTAGGAGCGAGAGGATAAATTCCAAAAATTTCTTTGAGAAATCAGAGATGAAATGTCCCTTATCTGGGAGCAGAAACAGAGATCCAAGTTCAGTGGCACAGAGGACTCCTCTCATCATCAACATAAGAAGAGCACCACAAGATATAGTGTCATTCCCCCTGCAACAGCTAGCAAGGGAGGAATTCTCTTTATCCAAATATGGGTAATTCTCTTTACCCAAAGAGAATGGGTAATTCTCTTTACCCAAATACAAAATAATGTGTACCCATATATTACACATATGTAGTGCGTCCATAGCCAAGTCACTGACTTTAAAACAAGCTATACCAGCTCTTGAAGCAGTTCAGATAGAGCAAGCAACACCATCCCAAGCAAAAATCCACATCCCCTGCTTTTCTGAACAATGACAGAGCAGTGGATCTTGTCTAGAACTCTGAGGTATTAAGAGGACAGCAATTTGGTCCTCAGGTGTGTCCATCAGTTCAGTGGCGGATTGCAGCTCAACTCATGATCCCAGGGCCATGGTGTCGACTTTGGACTCTGGTTCCATGCTCAGGGGCAAGTCTGTTTCCCCTTCCCAGATCCACCCCTGAGTGTGATCTTTCTGTCTCTCTCTCAAGTACGTGAATGTTTATAGTTTGACTAAAAAACAAAAACAAAAACAAAACCAGTGTACAATGATTTACTGGGGCCAGAGGATTATTTATTTAATTTGGATCTATATCATTATTGAATGCAGCACCTCCCAACATGCTTAAATGCCAGACCATCGCTCTGAGCTCCATTGCTCATTCTCCTGTTCTTTGTCTTCCTGTATCTACTCACCAACTGTTGCATCCACTCTCTGTCCTGATTTAATGGAATTTTGTTGTCACATTGGATGTGGATGACCTCTCCTGGCTCCATTAGAACATGCCCATCTTCCGCATGAGGCACGTGGGGGATGGTCTTGAAAGGGTTAAGGCAGGCTTGTGCTGCCATATCTCCACTCAGTTCCCCAAAGCATAGCTGCACCACCCTGTGAGGAATGCTCAAGGTTCTTCGATATTCGAATCCTCTTCAATGTGTCCATTTGGATATACATATTTTAATCTTCAAATGGGCAAGAGTGTCTTTCTGATGGCTTTGCTTGTGCTATAGGTTTTTTACAACATGCTTCACACTTCTTCCTGTGGACTTCAAGCACATGTGTCCATTTAGGCCTCAGGTTCTAGGGTGTAGAGTATGCCTTTGGTACTTGTTCACTTTTGAAGATTGGGAGGCCTTTTTTTCCCATAATTTCTGAAATGCTAGAGGTACTCATGTCCTCACGTGAAAAATTCAGACATATCTTTGGCATGGTTGTGGGTGTTCCCTGTGAGGTTTCCTTGGGTGGCCTTTCCCTAGTCAGAAGTACCCTGATTGTGTGGGAGGACTATACACATGTGAAAGACATGGAGTTTCTCCTCTGAGTCTTTGTTTGAGACCTGATTCTTTCTTGGACTTTCGTGTGTAAGTTGGAGTGGTGGATTCTTGCCTTTCTCCAGAGTCCAGATGACTGGTTCTGACTGTCACGACAATAGAATATGAATTTGACCAGGGAGAAAGGAACACCAACTCGCTTCACAGGTGGATTCAGCAGTTTGGGAGGACTTATGATTTTCTTGGCCCACAGATGACTACTAGAGGCAAGTGAAATCAGTCGTGGTTTGGGAAGGAGAGGTTGCTAGGACATCAAAGTTTTGTGAAATCACAAAAGCTGGCTTCACCAAAGCTGAAGTCCCTCTCTCATGGCCTTTGTGTCCTATGGCTTTAGGTAGGAAGCACCGGAAAGGACAGAAAAAAACAAATGAGCCTGATGAAGAACTCAGGTTGTCTTGTGTGTTAATGTGCCACTTCCCATTTCTAGACAAAGAGAAAAGAAAATGACATATGGGATACCATCCTTTAGACCAATATTTCTCCATAGACAGCAAGGATTTCCTATTTCCATTGCAATTTCTAGAGATCTCAAGAAACAGTGAGGCCTCTTGGGTATCATCAGCTCTCTGTGAAGTTTGTCATGCTGTGGGTGAGAGAGTCCTTTCTCAGCATCTTTCCCCTTTGGGTCAGTGAAGACTAAGAGATAGAAAGTCCCTTTTCAAGGAAAAATGTTAGGGCATGGATGTATTGTGCTATCTGTGTTTTCATTTCCTACTGTTTGAAAACACTAATCATAAGGGATTTGGCTCTGTCTACCTGCTTTTACCTTAAACACCTTTGGCAAGGATTTAAAGAGCGCGACATTCTGCATGTGAGCTAACGCTGAAGGAAGAGCCCTGGACAGCATTACCTGTCATCATAAGTTAATGCTACCTGCTGTTGTAATAGGTATATCTATGTTGACTAATTCTCTTAAATCATATGAAAAGGAATGGCTTCTATCGATGGCATGCAATGCCCACTCGAGCAGAACTGTGGGTTGAGCTTCAATGCCCTTGCAAAAACTAGTAGATAAAGAAGGTGTGGTGTGTATTTGCAACAGTATTCTTCAGACACAAGGGATGATGAACCCATAGTTATTGCATTGACAATAATTTCACAGGACTGGGTGTTGAGAAATGAAAAAGGCAAGCAGACAACGGGGAATGTCTTATGGCTCCCCTCCAATGTGTTCCAGGAGGAATACCATGGCCCTTAGTAGACAGAAGGAAAAACTGAAGGGGGTGAAGTCAAAGGAGACAAACCAGGGTGTCTCAGGGCTCTGAGAATCAAGCTGTGTGTAACAGAAAATAGAGACTTGCAGGGAATGAGGGAACTGGCTAATGCATGTTGATGAGTTGTGGAATTTCTTAGGATGAACTCTAGAGTGTATATGGAACTAAAGCTTCAGAAAATTCTCTGTCATAAACATATGATGTATGTTAGGATGGCCTCCTCAACAGAACCAAAAATATAAAAAGAAAAACAATCTGGCCCTTTCAAAAGCAAATGAAGACAGACATGGAAAAGGAAAGAATTATATTTCTATTATCTTAACTTGTTAAAAAGGCATTGTAGTTTGTTCCCTATAATGTCCTCATCTGAATTGGGTCTTTATACTTGAAAAGTAGAGTGTACCCACCACATCCATTTCTGGAATCGATGAGAAGAAATGACATTGCCTTCATTAAATGTCTAGAAGAGTCCACCATGAAAATGATTTAAATCTGGCCTTCCGTGTTTTGGCAGGTGTTGGATTACTGTTTCAAATGATTTAGTCACTTATAGAGAGCTCAGATATTGTACGTATTCTGACCAAATCTTGGGAGTTGATATGTGTCTTGGAATGTATCTTTTTCTTTTGTTCTTAGATTTGCTGGCATAATTTTGTAGAGGGGTCTTTTAATTTTTTCCCCTTTCTATAAGTTGTCATGTGGTCTCATATTTTCAGCGGTATTCTTGTCTCCCTGAGTTTTCCAGGAATTGGTTTCCTCCTTTGCTAAAGTTTATTAAAGTTCTTTTCTTCTTTTTCTAGTTCCTTATGGCATCAAGTTAGGTTGTTTTTCCTTTGTGTTTTTAATGTTGGGAAATACACACACTTAACAATATATTCTTTCTCCATAAATTTTGTTTTGACATCATCCCATATATTTCTTTACTTTCCTTTGTTCAAGGTACTTTCTATTTTCTTTCTTTGATTTATTGCTAGTTTGCCACTGTGTTGTGTTTTCCACCTATTATTGTCCAGGTGTGTTTCCCATTCATAAATGATTTCTTTCCATTTTCATACCTTTTTGGTCATAAGTATACAAGATAGTATTTGATTTCTCTTCCACTAATCACGACTTGATTTGGACTCCAGCACACAATCTGTGATAGACAATGTTAGGTATGCAGTTGGGAAGAATGTGCCTTCTGGTCCTCAGAGACACAATCTAAAGGTTGTATTCCCAAAGCCAGGTGGTCTAGATGACCCAAGATGACGTCTGTTATTCCTTACCAGCTTTCCGTTTGGATGGTCTGTCCTGTGCTGAAAGTAGATATCGTAGTCCCCAACAATATTGGACTGAGGTCCCCATCTCCCTTCCTTTATGTTCATATGCTTTCAACATTTAGACACACCCATGTTGGTGGTGCATATGTTGGAAATTCTTCCAAGTGTCTGATGTTTTAATACTCTATCAAGACAAAGCAGATTCCAGTAATCTTTTGTTTCTCAAAGGCATAAACTTTTTCTCTCTGCCATAGACACAATCACGTTGGCTCTCTTCTCCTTGCCAATTGCATAACCCATGCCTTCCCCAGTTTATTCACTTTCAAGCTATCTTTATAGTCGAAGGAAATTTATATTTGCAAAATAAGGTCAATCTTTTTAAATTTTGTTGTTTTCTTGTGGGCCATATTTTACCATTTTTTTCTTTCTTTTCTTTCTTTATTATTATTATTATTTTTTAATTTTCATCCAGTCCAACAATCTGCTTGTACTGATAGGAGAATTTATCCTGAATACTTGAATTAACTATTGATAGGTAGTTGGATTCTGGCTAGGATTCTCTGTGCTTTTCCCCTGTATGGTATTTTTGGGAGTTTGCTTTGTTTAGTGTGATTCCTCACCTACTCCCCATCTTTTGTGTGTCTTCTTTGTGTCTTCACTGTGTGTGTGTGTGTGTGTGTGTGTGTGTGTGAGTGTTGTCTGTGTGTGGTCACATAACACTTTTGATTAAATTTCAAGAGATAGGAAGTCGGTCCTTTCTGGTTAGTAATTCAATTGGCATGCTTTGAAAATTCACATTCCATCAATTTCAGGCACATTTCCTACAAAGAATGTCACCTTTTGTCCTTTTTTATAAACACGTATTCTCACAAACCTGCCTTCAGACAAACACCAAATTTTGTGTGCCTGGTTAGAATTGTGTGCTTTATCCCTTTTTCCTTTGCTATTTCCTATGTCTCTTGCCTACCATGAGAGTAAAATTATATGTTATTTGTCTTTCTGAGACTGATAGATGTTAGGTAGCTGAATGCTCTCCGCAACATTGACACATTAGGCAAGAGGCAAGAATTCTTTCATGCTTATGCCTTGGTAATAATCTGTGGTGCCATGGAGAACAGTGAGATTGTAGTATTGTCTGAGATCTCCAGGCTTCTCTTCAGCCATGAAGACAACTGGAAGGTTACCACATCAACTGCAACATGGTGGAAATTGACCTGAAGCCCACAAAGCAAACTCCACACCAAATGAGAAACGAATTCACAGAAACTATGGGAGAAGATTGGAGACAAGTCTCTGGGGAGAAGTGGGTGGTCGGTTGTTCAGAGGCCAGTGAGCCAATGCAAAATACAAGGACACAGGAAAGCGGATCACACTGGAACCCACAAGGAGCATGTTGCCCAATGCCATTGGCTGTGACCAGCAGAGGCTCTGAAGGACATGAATTCTTGCCAACAAAGGGTCTTGAGGCCTGGATATTTCAGATCAGCAGGCTTGGCAGACATCAACTCGAGAGAACTCTGTGTTTCTCCTGCAGAGAACACCAACACTCAACCAGGTACAGACAGCCTGGAAACCATGATCAGAGACAATACCAGCAGACACAGTGGGATGATTGTGCATTCTGGCAGTGCATCCATGAGAGGCAGATTTCGTGGAAATAACTCAATGGGGTCACAAGAAATTTAGGGCTCTCGCATCAGCAGCATTAAGACTGAGCTACTGGCCAAAGACAAACAGTGAGGACATTAGCTGCCTAAACTGCAAAAACGAAAACCAACCCATGGAACACCTGGGGTCTGTCTTCCTTAGTGCAAGTTGCTAAGTCCCAGGAGTACAGATTCTCCCGTAGGTGATTAGAAGAATGCAAGGCCCACATGTTCTCTCCTGACCACTACATTCTACAGGATTTTGGTCTGTTAAGTGGATTGAATGTCTCCTTTCACAGGCACACCAGAGCCCACCAAGCTAAACCTCAGCCCAGACCCCAAACACACGAAGTGGCAGGCAAAGAGAAACTCTGCAGATGAATGACCTCAAGGACAGGGGACAGCCACAACACAACAGCACAGGGCTTGTGTTCCACACACACAACCAAGATTCCCTCAAGGGCCAGTACTTGAGCACTCCATGATCTCTTCTACCTAAAGAAATTAGAAATAGTTTCTGATGAAAATATTGGTAGCAGACTGGATACAAAGTCCAGGAAGCTGCCAGAAGCAGAGGATCAAATTAATGACCTGGAAGAAAAAGACTAGAAAATAATGAACAATCTAAAAAGATAAGGGAGAATGATGGAACATGACAATCAGCTTAGGGAAGTCAATGACTTCTCCAAGGAATGGAAAGAGGTGCCTATTGTAGGTGAACTAGGAGGGAGAGAAAAAAGAGGGTTGAACATTTCTTTGAGATATCAGAGCTGAAAATGGGATTAGAAAGAGATCCAGATTCAGAGGCACAGAGGACTCCCATCACCATCAACAGAAGCAGAGCACCACAAGACATAGTGTCATTCCCCCTGCATAAGCTAACATTGGAGGAATTCTCTTTACCCAAATATGCATGGGAGATTCGTTTGTCCATAGCCAAGTCACTGACTTCCAGAGGAAAAAGCCCTGGACAGCAGTCCTTGTCATTTTTAGTTAACTCTACATGCTGTGGTAATGGGTATAGCCATGTTGAAAAAGTCTCTTTAATCAGAGGAAAAGGAACGGTGTATATCAATGGACTGCAATTCCCCCTGGAGCAGAATTTTAGATTGATCTGGGGGCCTTGCAAAGACTAGTGGATAAACAAGGTGTGGTTCGTATTGACAACAGAGTATTCCTCAGCCATCAGGGAGGATGAACCCATGGACACTGAATTGACATGAATTCCACAGGACTTGGTGATGCAAAATGAAAAAGGCAAGCAGACAAAGAGAAATATCATATGTCTTACCTCATATATGCCCCAGGAAGAATACCATGGGTGTTAGTAGAAAGACGGGAAAATTGAATGGGAAGAAGTTAGAAAAGGAGACAAACCAGGAGTGACTCAGGACTCTGAGGAATCAATCTGAGAGTTACAGAAAAGAGAGACAAGTAGGGACTGAGAGAACTGGTTCACGGGTGTTCAGAAGTTGTGGCATATATTAGGAGGAGCACTAGATCATATATGGAACTAAAGCATCTGTAAATACTCTGTCAAAAACGTATGATGGATGATACGCCTACTTACTCAACATTAAAAAAAAACAACTAAATAAAAACAAACTGGCCCCTCAGATGGTTTGAAGTGGTGGGGGGGTGGGAGGTTGGGGGAACCAGGTGGTGGGTATTAGGGAGAGCATGGAAGCATGGAGCACTGGGTTTGGTGCAAAAATAATGAATACTGTAATGCTGAAAATAAAAAAAAAACTGTCTCTTTAAAAAGCAGGTGAAGACAGAGAAAAGGAGAAACTATATTTTTATTATCATTACTTATTAAAATGGCATGGTATTTATTTCCTATAATGTCCTTATCTGAATTGGGTCTTTATAATTGTAAAGAGGAGTTTCCCCGCGTCTTCCATTTCTTTAATCGATAGGAAGTTATGACATTGCCTTCACTAATTTCTAGAAGAGTTGACCAGGAAAATTATTTGGATCTGCCTTCTGTGTGTTGGCAGGTGTTTGATGATTGCTGCAAACGCTTTAGTCAGTACTAGAGAGCTGAGATTTTGTAGGTTTCCTGACCTAATCTTGGGAGTTGATATGTGTTGGAATTTATCCTTTTCTCACAGTTTCTGGATTTGCTGGCATAATTGTGTAGAGGGGTCTTTTAGATTATTTTTTTCTTTCTATTAGTTGTCATGTGGTCTCATACTGTCAGCTATATGCTTGTCTCCCAGTTTAATCCAGGTAATGGCTCCTCATGTTTGTTAAAGTTTTCAAAACTGACATGTGAAATTCCGCTGAGTTTTTCCTACTTGTTTGTCTTTATTTATTTTATTTCAATTATCATATTATTATCTTATTTTTTCTGCTCACTTTAGAGTTCATTTCATCTTTTCCTAGTTCCTTATGCCATCATTTAGTTTGCTTTTTTTTTTGGTGTTTTTAATTTTTGGAAATAAATGCATTTAGCCTTATATAACCCTAACCATCACTCTGATCTCCCTTGTTCATTCTCTCTTTTATTTATTATTATTTTTTAATTTTCAGCATAACAGTATTCATTATTTTTGCACCACACCCAGTACTCCATTCATTCCGTTCCCTCTATAATACCCACCACCTCATACCCTGACCTCCCACCTCCCACTGCCCCCTCAAAACCCTCAGATTGTTTTTCAGAGTCCATAGTCTCTCATGGTTCACCTCCCCTTCCAATTTCCCCCAACTCCATTCTCCTCTCTAACTCCCCATGTCCTCCATGGTATTTGTTATGCTCCACAAATAAGTGAAACCATATGATACTTGAATCTCTCTGCTTGACTTATTTCATTCAGCATAATCTCTTCCAGTCCTGTCCATGTTGCTACAAAAGTTGGGTATTTATCCTTTCTGTTGAGGCATAATACTCCATAGTGTATATGGACCACATGTTCCTTATCCATTCGTCCATTGAAGGGCATCTTGGTTCTTCCCAGTTTGGCAACCATGACCATTGCTGCTATAAACATTGGGGTACAGATGGGCTTTCTTTTCACTAAATCTGTATCTTTGGGGTAAATACCCAGGAGTTCAATGACAGGGTAATAGGGAATTTCTATTTTTAATTTTTTGAGGGATCTCCACACTGTTCTCCAAAGAGGCTGCACCAACTTGCATTCCCACCAACAGTGGAAGAGGGTTCTCCTTTCTCCACTTGCTCTCCAACACATGTTGTTTCCTGTTTTGTAATTTTGGTCATTCTAACTGGTGTAAGGTGATATCTCAATGTGGTTTTAATTTGAATCTCCCTGATGGCCAGTGATAATAAACATTTTTCATGTGTCTGATAGCCATTTGTATGTCTTTATGAGAGAAGTGTCTGTTCATACTTCTGCCAATTTTTTGATATGTTTGCCTGTTTCATGTATGCTGGTTTGAGGAGTTCACTATAGATCCTGGTTATCAACCTTTTGACTTTACTGTCATTTTCAAATATCTTCTCCCATTATGTGGGTTGCCTCTTGGTTTCTCGACTGCTTCATTTGCTATGCAGAAGCTTTTGATCTTGCTGCAGTCCCAAAAGTTCATCTTTACTTGTGTTTGCTTTGCCTTTGGAGACATACCTTGAAAGAAGTTGCTGTGGCTGATATCAGAGAGATTACTGCTTATGTTCTCCTCTAGGATTCTGATGGATTCCTGTCTCACGTGTGGGTCTTTTATCCATTTTGAATTTATCTTTGTGTACAGTGTAAGAGAATGGTCGAATTTCATTCTTCTACATATAGCTGTACAGGGTTCCCAGCACCATTTATTGAAGAGACTGTCTTTTTTCCACTGTATATTTTTTCCTGTTTTGTCGAAGATTATTTGACCATAGAGTTGAGGGTCCATATCTGGGCTCTTTACTCTGTTCCACTGGTCTATGTGTCTGTTTTTATGCCCTCATCATGCTGTCTTGGTTATCACAGCTTTGTAGTAAAGCTAGATATCAGGTAGCGTGATGCCCCCAGTTTTTGTTTGTTTGTTTGTTTGTTTTTCAACATTTCCTTAGCGATTCGAAGTCTCTGGTTCCATACAAATGTTTGGATTATTTGCTTCAGCTCTTTGAAGAATACCGGTGGAATTTTTATTGGAATGCCATTAAAAGTATAGATTGCTCTAAGCAGTATAGACATTTTCACAATGTTTTTTCTTCCAATCCAAGAGCATGGAATGGTTTTCTATCTTTTTGTGTCTTCTTTAATTTTTTTCATGAGTGTTCTGGAGTTCCTCAAATACAGATCTTTTACCTCTGAGGTTAGGTTTATTTCCAGGTATCTTATGGTATCTTGTGCTATAGAATAGATTCTCTAATTTCCCTTTCTGTATTTTCATTGTTAGTGTATAAAAAAGCCACTGATATTGACGTTGTATCCTGCCACGTTGCTGAACTCCACGAGTTCTAGTAGTTTGGGGGTAAGTCTTTTGTGTTTTCTATATAAAACACCATGTTGTCTGTGAAGAGGTAGTTTGACTTCTTAGTTGCCAATTTGGATACCTTTTATTTCTCTTTGTTGTCTTATTGTTGTTGCTAGGACTTCTAATACTATGTTGAACAAGAGTGGTGAGAGTGGGCCTCCTTGTTGTGTTCCTGATCTCAACGGGAAGGCTGCAAGCTTTCTTCCATTGATGATGATATTTGCTGTGGGTCTTTCATAGATAGATTTGATGAAGTTCAGGAATGTTCCCTCTATCCCTATACTTTGAAGCATTTTAATCAGGAACGGATGCTGGATATTGTCAAATGCTTTTTCTGCATCCATTGAGAGCACCATGAGTTTCTTCTCTCTTCTCATATTATTTTGTTGTATCAAATTGATTAATTTGCAAAATTTGAACCATCCTTGTAGCCCAGGGATGAACCCCACCTGATCATGGTGGATAATCTTTTTAATGTGTTTTTGGATCCTTTTGGCTATGATCTTGTAAGAATCTTAGCATCCATATTCATCAGTGATATTGTTCTGAAATGCTCCTTTTTGGTATGGTCTTTCCTGGTTGGGGATCAGGGTAATGCTGGCTTTATAGAAAGAGTCAGGAAGTTTCCTTTCGGCTTCAATTTTTTGAAATGGCTTAAGGAGAATAGGTGTTATTTCTTCTTTGAAACTTTGGCAGAATTCCCCAGAGAATCTGTCATATCCTGGGCTCTTGTTTTTTGGGAGGTTTTTGATCACTGCTTCAATCTCCTTACTAGATATTGGTCTATTCAAGTTGTCAATTTCTTCCTGGTTCAATTTTGGGAGTTCATAGTTTTCCAGGAATACATATATTTCATTTAGGATGCTAAGTTTATTGGCATATAACTGTTGTTAATAACTTCTGATGATTGTGTCTACTTAACCGGTGTTAGATGTTTTCTCTCCTTTTCATTCATAATTTTATGAATTTGGGCTTTCTCTCTTTTCATTTGGATTAGTGTGGCCAATGTTTTATTGATCTTATTGATTTTTTCACAAAACCAACTTCTAGTTTCATTGATACATTCTCCTGTATCTCTGGTTTCTACCTCATTGAAATCAGCTCTAATCTTGATTATTTCCCTTCCTATGTGTGGATTTAGTTTGATTTGTTGTTTATTCTCCAGTTCTTTAAGGTGTAGAGACAGCTGCTCTGTTCTGGATTTTTCAGTTTTTTTGAGGGAGATTTTGATGGCTATGTATTCCCACCATAGGACTGCCTCTGTTGTATCCAATAAGTTTTGGAATGAAGTGTCTTCATTCTCATTGGCTTCCATGAATTGTTTCAGTTCTTCCTTGATCTCCTGTTTGATCCAAGCATTCTTAAGCAAGGTGGACTTTAGCTTCCAGGTGTTTAAGTTCCCTCAGAACTTTTCCTTGTGATAGAGCTATAGTTTAAAAGCATTGTGATATGAGAAAATGCAGGTATTATCTCAGTCTTTTGGTATTGTTTGAGTCCAGATTTGTGACTTAGTATGTAGTCTACACTTGAGAAGGTTTCATGTACATTTGAGAAGAATGAGTATTCTGGTGTTATAATATGGAATGTTCTGTATATATCTATGAGTTAGATCTGGTCCAATGTGTCTTTGAATGCTCTTGTTTCTTTATTGATTTTCTGCTTTGATTATCTGTCTATTTCTGAGAGAGGCATGTTCAGTTCTCCTATTATTAATGTATTCATATAAGTATAATTATCCTGATTAACAATTTTCTTATGTAATTGGCTGCTCTCATATTGGGGGCATAGGTATTTAAAATTGCTAGATCATTTTGGTGGGTATTCCCTTTAAGAATTATGTAGTGTGTTTCTGTATCTCTGACTACGGTCTTTAGTTTAAAGTCTAATTTATCTGATATGAGAATCGCTACCCCAGCCTTCTTTTGAGTCCCATTTTCATAAAAGATGCTTCTCCATCCTTTCACTTTCAGTCTGGGTGTATCTTTAGGTTCAAAATGGGTCTCTTGTAGACAACATATGGATGGGTCCTGTCGTTTTATCCAATCTGCATCCCTGTGCTATTTTATGGGTGCATTTAGGCCATTGACATTGGGAGTGATTATTGAGAGATACGTTTTTATTGACATCATGTTACCTTTGAAATCTTTCTTTCTGAAGATTGTCTCTATATTTATGTTCAATGCTATTAGGATTTTTCCACTTTTATAGAACCTCCTTAATATTTCCTGCAGTATTGGCATGGTGGTTGCATAGTCTTTTAAGTCTTGCCTGTCTTGGAATCTCTTTATCTCTCCATCCATTTTGAATCTAAGTCTTTCTGGATAAAGTATTCTTAGCTGCATGTTCTTCTCTTTTAGTGCCCTGAATATATCTTGCCAGCCTTTTCTGGCTTGCCTGGTCTCTGGACAGGTCTGACGTTATTCTGATGGTCTTTCCTTCTCTAAGTAAGGAGCCTCTTTGTCCTAGCGGCTTTCAAGAGATTATATCTACAATTATGATTCCTCAATTTGACTATCAGGTGTCATGATGTTTTTTGGAATGGACAATCTTGGGTGGAGACCGTTCAGCCTATAGTACGTGAATGCTGGTTCCATTCATGAGACTGGAAAATTTTCATGAAGAACTTGTTCTACTATATCTTCTAGACTTCTTTCTTTTTCCTCCCCCTCAGGGATTCCGATAATTCTGACGTTGGAACGTTTCATGGCATCATTATTTCCCTGACTCTGTTTTATTGGTTTCTAAACTGTTTGTGCCAGGCTTCCTCCTGATATTTTATCTCTATTTGTTTGTCTTCCAGATCACTAATTCTGTCTTCTAACTTACCCTAGCTTTTAGAGAATTTAGATTAGATTGGAACTCATTGAGAGCATTATTAACATCATCCGGGGTCACTTTCAGTTCTTCCCTAATCAGTTCCGTTTGGTCATCCATGGATTTCTTCAACCTAGCTATTGGCTGGATAAATGTGAGCCTGAATTCTCTTTCCGACATATTGTCTATGTTGATAGGCATTAGCTCTGATCCAGAAGGTCCATCCTCTGTATTTTTCTTCTGTTGGGCAATCCTCCTCCTAATCATTTTTGTAGGAGATGACTGAACAAATATAGCTGGATATATCAACCATGGTGTAGGCATGGTGAACCCTGGAAAGCGTCTGAGCAATCAGGATTCCCCACCTAAAAGAGAGACAAAAGAAAGAAAAATGAAAAGATAAAGGGAGTGACAGGAAAGAAAAGGAAGATGAAAGAGAAGGCTCAGCCCAAATGGGACCTCAATGTATGATTTATGAAGTATATAAACAAAAACAGAAAAACAAAAAGACTGATAAAAGTATATGACATGAGGAAAAAAATATATATGCAAATAAAGGAAGATCCTCGTCAAAAAGAACCCCAAGTATAAGATTTATATACTATCAGGACTAACACAAAAACACAGAAACAGTGGTGGAAGAAAAAGATGGGAGAGTGTTTGTAAATTCTCAGTGTGGGCGAGGAAGTACGTTTTGATTCTTCCTGGATGTATCTTGATATCTTTGTTAAAGGACTCAACTTTCCTAAGATAAAGCGGGATTAAAAATTGGTTTACCTATAGGGGTAGTATTGATTGGGGAAAGGGGATTACTTTGAGGTTTAACTCTATATGAATATTAGAAAATAAAAGTAAAAAGGAATAAACTAGACTAAACTAAAATTAAAAAAAAAAAAGAATAGTGGTAAGGAGTTGAAAATAAAAATTGTCCTATGAAGTACTGGTGGTTATTCTCTTGCAGTCTTTTTTTTTTCTTTCTTGGTTTGTTTTCTGGGGGAGGGGCCTGACACATGGGTTTTCAGTCAATGATGGGCCCTGAGTTAAGTCCTGCCCCCCCCCAAGGGGGTGGGCTCTGAGTAAACTTTTTTTTATTTTTTTTGAGGCTTTTGTTATCTGGCAGTTTTTCCGTGTGTTCATTTTTTTTTCTCTCACCTTGACCTCTTTTGAAGGTTTTTGTAGTTTTAGATGTTTTAGGACAAGCTATACCAGCTCTCGAAGCAGGTTGGATAACTCAAGCAACCCCAGCTCAAGCCAAAATCTGTATCCTGTGCATTTCTGAAAAATGACAGAGCAGCCATTCTTGTCTAGACTTAGGAAGTATTCAGAAGTCAAAGATGGGTCCTGGGGTCTGTACATCAGTTCAGACGTGGCCTTCAGCTCAACTCATAATCCCCGAGTCATGGCATTGACTCTGGTCTCAGGTTCCCTGCTCACAAGCAAGTCAGCTTCTCCCTCTCAAGATACACCCCCTAATTATGATCTCTATGTCTCTCTGTCAAATACCTTCATGTGCATCGTTTGACAAAAAAAAAAAAAAAAAAAAGAAAGAAAAAAAAAAAGAAAAAAAGAAAGAAAAGAAAAAGAAAAAAGAAAACAAACAGCACCATAAGTACCTGGGACCAGAAGATCTTTTCTTTAATTTGGATCTTGGTTCCTATGAAAGGTAGCCAGGTACAGAGAACCTCCCTCCTAAATTGCCAGACCTTGGCTTGGAGCTCCCATGTTCAATCTCCTGTTCTTTGTCTTCCTGGATCTCCTCACCAACTTGTAGCATCCGCTGTTTTTCATGGTGTAATGGCCCCTTGTGGACACATTGTTCATCCTCTCCTGGCTCCATTAGAACCTACCCATATTCCGCAAAAGGCACTGTTTGCTTATCGCAGAAAACTTTTGTGGAATGGTCATTAGAGGATTAAGGCAGGCTTGTGCTGCCACATCTCCATGCAGTTCCACAGAGGGTAGTTGCTCCACCCTGTGGAAATGCTCAAGTTTCTTCCACACTCGAATCCTCTTCAAAGCGTCCTTTTGGACATACAAGTTGTCATCTTGAAATGGGCATGAAAGTCTTTCAAATGGCTTCACTTGGGCTATGGGTCTCTTCCAACATGCTTCACGCTTGCTCCTGTGGACTCCAAGTACATGAGTCCGTCCTGGACATAAGGGTCTAGGGTTTAGAGTTTGCCTTTGGTGCATGGTCGGTTTTGAAGGTTGGGAGGCCTTTTTCACACAAGTTCTGGAGATGCTCGAGGTACTCTTGTACTCGTTGTTGAAGACTCCAGACATGTCTTTGGCACAGTTGCAGTGTTCCCTATGAGATTTCTTTGGATGGCCCTTTCCCTGATCAGAAGCGCCCTGATTGGGTGGGAGGGCCTTACCCTTGTGCAGGGCTTGGATTTCCTCCCCGGAGACTTTGTTTGAGGCCTGATTGTTCCTTGGCCTTTCATGGCTAAGATGGAATGGTGGGTTCTTGCCTTTCTCCAGAGTCCAGAGGGCTGGTTCTGACAGTCATGACCAAAGACTACAAATACGGCCATGGAAAAGGTGACACCGAGTGGCTTCGCAAACTGCTGTGGTGAAATACCTAAGCAGCTCCAGCAGTTTGGGAGGGCTTGTGATCCTCTTGACCACCCCTTGACTACTCCATCCAAGTGTAGTGATTAGGCATGGGTTGATGAGGAGTGGTTGCTATGACTCCAAAACTTTGTGACATTACAGAAGCTGGCTTCACTGAAGCAGCTGTCACTCTACAATGAACTTTGAGTCTTATGCCTTTAGATAGGAAGTTCCGGGAAGGAAATACAAAGAGTCCTATGAGCCTGATCAAGAACTCAGGTTGTCTTGTGTGGGAATGTCTCACTTACCCTTTCTAGACAAAGAGAAAAGAAAATGACATTCCGTGTAACATCCTTCAGGTGAACATTTCCCCAGAGATGGCAAGGTGTCCTATTTCTACTGCAATTTCTAGAGATCTCCAGAAACAGTGAGGCCACTTGGGTATTAACAGTTCCCCGTGGGGTTTGTCATCCTGTGGGTGAGATAGTCCTTTGTCAGCATCTTTTCCCTATGGGTCAGTGATGACAAAAGAATGGAAAGTCTCTTTTCAAGAAAAAAGGTGAGGGCATGGATATATTGTGCTGTCTGTGTTCTCATCTCCTCGTGTTCTGAAACACGAGGTTAAGGGATTCAGGTTCTGTCTATCTAGTTTTCCCTTAAACACATTTGCAAAGTCTTTAAGGAGAGTGACATTCTGAATCAGAGCCAACTCTTAAAGAAGAGGCCTGGACAGCAAACGTTGTCATCATTAGTTAACTCTACTTGTCGTGGTAATGGGGATAGACATGTTGACCAAGTTTCTTTAGTCAGACGAAAAGGGACTGCCTATATCAATGGCCTGCAAGTCCACATGAGTAGAACTGTGGATTGACTTGTGATGCCCTTGCAAAGACTAGTGGATAAAGATGTGGTCCATATTGGTAACAGAGTATTCCACAGCCATTGGAGAGGATAAACCCCTGGACATTGCATTGACATGAATGTCCCAAAATTGGGTGATGCAAAATGAAAAAGGCAAGTAGACGAAGGGAAATATCATATTTCTTTCCTCAATGTGTGCCCCAGGAAGAATACCCTGGCCCTTAGTAAAGGAAGGGAAAACTGAAGGGGAAGAAGACAGAGAAGAAGACGAACCAGGAGTGACACAGGACTCTGAGAACCATGCTGAGGGTTACAGAAAAGAGACACATGCAGGGAATGAGGGAACTGCTTCATGGGTGTTCAGTAGTTGTGGCCTATATTAGGAGGAGCTCTAAGTCAGACATGGAACTAAATCATCTGTGAATACCCTGTCAAAAACGGATGATTTGGCTTCCTCTTCAGAACAACAACAACAACAACAAAAAATCAAAGAAAAACAATCTGCTCCTTTCAAAACAACATGAAGGCACAGAGAGGAAAGGAAAGAAATATATTTTTATTATCTTTACTTATTGAAATGGCATGCAATTTTTTTCTTAAAATATCCTTATCTGTATTGGGTCTTTATCCTTGTAAATTAGAGTCTACCCGCCTCTTCCATCTCTCGAATCGATGAGAAGAAATGGCATTGCCTTCACTAAAGGATTAGAAGTGTGGCCCAGGAAAATGATTTGGACATGGCCTGTTGTGTGTTGGCAGGTGTTTGATTACTGCTTCAAACGCTTCAGTCACTGCTAGAGAGCTCAGATTTTGTAGGTTTCCTGACCTAATCTTGGGAGCTGCTATCTGTCTGGGAATTTATCGTTTTCTCTCAGTTCTTGGATTTGCTAGCATAATTTTGTGGATGCGTTTCTGATGTTATTCTTCTTTCCTTTCTACCAGTTGTCATGTGGTTTCATACTTTCAGCTGTGTGCCTGCCTCCCTGTTTTATCCGGGTAATGGCTCCTCAGTTTGTGAACGTTTTCGAAACTGACATGTGAGTTCTCCTGAGTTTTTCCTATTGGTTTGTTTGTATTTCCTTTATTTAGATAATCATATGTATGATTTCATTTTTTCTGTTAACTTTGGAGTTCGGTTCTTCTTCTTGTTCCTTCTGGTGACCAGTTTGGTTGCTTTTATTCAGTGTTTTGAATTCTTGGAAATACACACATGTAACCCTATATGGGTTCCCCATACAATGTTTTGACATCATCCCATAAGTTTCTTCACTTTCCTTTGTTGATGGCTCTTTCTGCTTTCCATTTGGATTTTCTGTCTTGGATTCATTGCTAGTTTGTGAGTGTGTTGTGTTTTCCACCTTTTAGTGTCTGGCTGTATTTCCCATTCATAAGTGATTTCTTCCAATTTTCAAACCTTTGTGGTGATAAGTATACAAGATAGGATTTGAATTCTCTTCCATTGATTACGACCTGATTTAAACTCAGCATATGATCTGTCATAGACAAAGTTTGGTCTGCTATTGGGAAGACCTTCTCTTATGCTCCTCAGAGACACAATCTTATGCATGTTTCCCCAAAGCTCAGGTGGTCTAGAGATCTCATGAGGACGTATGTTTTTCCTTACCTATAATTCCATCATCATTATCTGTCTTGTGCTGAAAGTGAATATCATATTCTCCAAAAATATTAGATTGAGGTCCAAATATAACTTCCCTTCTATTAATATTCTTCCAACATTTACATACACCCATGGGGGTGGCATACCTTGTCAATTCTTCCAGGTTTCTGATGTTTTGATGCTCCATAAAAACAAAACGCCTTCCAGTAATCTTTTGTCTCTTGAAGGCAAAAATATCCCTAGCTGACATAGGCAGAATCACTTTGGCTCTCTTCTCCTTGCGAATTTCATAACCTATGTCTTCCCAATTCCTTCACTTTCAAGCTATGTGTATCTTTATAGTGGAAGGAAATCATTCTTGGGCAACAGAAGGTCGAGCTTGTTTAGTATTTGTTGTATTCTTGTGGAACTTTTTTTGCCTTCATTAGTTTTTTGTTTGTTTGTTTGTTTTGTTTTTTTTTTTAATTTCAAAGAGTCCAACAATCTGTTTGTAGTGGCGGGGGACTTTAATCCTGAATATTTGAACAAATTATTGATAAGTAAATTAACTTTCTCATTTTTGTTGGTTTCTGACTTGGATCCTCTGTGCTTTCCCCTTTAAGATATTTTCATTAAGGTTTGCTTTATTAGTGTAATTTCTCACTTCATCCCCATCTTGAATGTCTTCTCTGTATTGTGTATGAGTGAGTGTGTGTGTGAGATTGTGTGTTGTGTGTGTTTCACATAACACTTATAATTAAATTTCAAGAGATAGGAATTTGGTCTCTTATGGATAGCAATTCTTTTGACATGCCTTGAAAACTCACATTCCTTCACTTTCAGGAACATTTCTTACAAGGAATGTCATCTTTGCCCTCCTTGGTAAACACGTATTCTCATAGACCTGCCTTCAAACAAACACCACATTTTTTGTGCCTGATTAAAGTCATATTGTTTGTCCCTGTTTCCCTTTCTTTTTCATATGTCTCTTGACTGTCATGAGAGAGTGAATTTGTCTCTAATTTGTCTTTCTGAGACTGATAGATGGGACGTAGCCCAATGCTCTCTGCAACACTGCCACATAGGGCAAGTGGAAGAATTCATTCTTGCTGATACCTCGGTCAGAATTTGCAGTGACTTGGAGGACAGTGAGATGGTTGTATTGTCTGACAATCCCAGGCTTGTCTTCAGCGAGGAACACAACTGGAAGATGACCACAACAACTGAAACTTGGCGGAAATTGACCTGAAGCTTACAAAGTAAACTCAACAGTGAAAGAGACAAGAAGTCACAGAGACTATGGGCGATGATTGGAGACATGACTCAGGGGAGATTTGGGTGGTTGGTGCATCTGAGAGGCAGTGATAAAATGCAAAAGACAAAGGCACAGCAGAGCGGAGCACACTGGGAGCCCACAAGGAGTGTGTTTCCCAATTGCATTGGCTGTGACGAGCAGAGGGTCTGAAGGGCATGACTTCTTGCAAACAAAAAGTCTTGAGGCCTGAGATTTCAGACCTGCAGATTTGGCAGACATTGAGTCAAACACTTTGTTTTTCCTGCTGAGGTCACCAACAAGCAACCAGGTGCAGACAGCCTGGAAACCATGATCAGAAACAATACCAGGAGACACAGTGGGTAGATGGTGGGTCCTGGCAGTACTTCCGGAAGAGGCAGTGTTTGTGGAGATGACTCACTGGGGGCATAGGAAATGTTGGGCACTCGCACCAGCAGCATCAAGACCGAGCTACTGGTCAAAGGCAGGATGGTGAGGACATTAGCTACCTAACCTGCCATCATGAAATCCCAACAGTGGAACACTTGGGGGACTGCCTTCCTCAGTCTAAGTTGCTTAGTCCCAGAAGAAAATACTCACCATAGGAGACTAGAAGAAAGCTCTGACCACAGGATTGTTCCTGACCACAGCATTCTGCAGGCCTTCATTCTGTTGAGTTGGCTGAATGTCTCATTTCACAGGCGCACGAGAGCCCACCAAGCTAAACCTAAGATTATTCAGCCCAGACCCCAAACACACCAAACAGCAGACAAGGAGAGCCTCTGTAGATGACTGGCCTTAAGTACAGGGGAAAGCCACAACACCACAGCAGAGGGCATGTGTGCCACACATACACCTGAGAGCCCCTTAAGGGCCATCCCTTGGGCACTCCATGATCTATTCTTCCTCAAGGAATCAGCCTCATTCTAGAAAACTGAAGGGGCTTTTCAAATACAGAGAGAAAGACATAGACCTAGATTCAATGCAAAAATGGAAGGATCAATTGATGCCGAGGAAAAAGAACAAGAATGATCACGGCCAGGCAATCGTAATGAAACTTCTACATAGAACACGCCTGATGGAGGATTGAAAGAAGCGGCCAGAATACTCCCTGTACACCAGAAAACACAGAATATATTAGAGAGTCTCGAACCCCAGAGCTAAAACTGATAAAAATAAAAGAATATAACAGAAAATAAAGAGTTTCTGATGAAGAGATCAGTAGCAGACTGGATGCAAAGTCCAGGAAGCGGGTAGAAGTAGAGGATCCAATTAGTGAACTTGAAGAAAAATACTAGAAAATAAGGAAGCACATCCAAATAGAGAAAAAAGAATGATGGAACATGACAATTAGGTTAGGAATGTCATCGACTCCAAGGAATGAAAAGAGTTGCCTATTGCAGGAGGACTAGGAGTGAGAGAAGAAAAGATGGTTGAACATGGATTTGAGAAATTGGGGCTGAAAATGTTCTTCTTCTGGGAGCAGAATCAGAGATAAAAATTCAGTGGCACAGAGGATGCCCATCACCATCCACAGAAACCAAGCATCACAAGACTTAGTGTCATACCCCCTGCCAAAGACAGCAATGGAGGAATTGTCTTTACCCAAATATGTGTGGGAGAGTAGTTTGTTTATAGCCAACTCACAGACTTCAAGACGACAAGCTATACCAGCACTTGAAGCAGACTGGATAGCTCAAGGAACACCAGCCCAAGCCAAAATCCGTATCCCCTGCATTTCTGAACAATGACAGAGGAGTGGTTCTTGTCTAGACCTAGGAGGTATTCAGAAGTCAAAGATTGGGTCCCGGGGTGTGTCCATCAGCTCAACTCAGACTTCAGCTCAACTCATGATCCCAGGGTCATGGCATCGACTCTGGTCTCAAGTTCCCTGCTCAGGGGCAAGTCAACTTCTCTCTCTCCAGGTCCACCCCCTGACTGTGATCTCTCTGTCTCTCTATCAAACACATACATGTGTATCATTTGACAAAAAAAAAAAAATAGTGGACAGTAACTTACTGGGGCCAGAGGATGTTTTCTTTAATTTGGACCTTGGTTCCTATGGAAGGAAGCCAGGTACAGAGAACCTCCCACCATTCTAAAATGCCAGACCTTTGCTTGGAGCTCCCTTGTTCATTCTCCTGCCCTTTGTCTTCCTGGATCTCCTCACCTGTATCATCTGCTGTCTGTTGCAATGCAATGGCCCCTTGTTGACACATTGTTCATCCTTTCCTGGCAATATTAGAACATGGCATCTTCCACTAAAGGCACTGTTCGCTTATTGCAGGAAACTCTTGGCAGGATGGTCATGAGAGGGTTGATGCAGGCTTGTGCTGCCACATTTCCATGCTGTTGCCCAGTGGGTAGTTGTTCCACCCTGTGGAAATGCTCAAGGGTCTTCCACATTTGAATCCTCTTCAATGCATCCTTTTGGACATACAAGTTGTCATCCAAAATGGGCACGAAAGTCTTTATGATGCATTGACTTGTGCTATGGGCCTCTTAAAACATGCTCCACATTTGTTCCTGTGGACTCCAAGTACATGAGTCCATCCTGGACCTAAGGGTCTTGGATGTAGAGTCTAATTTTGGTGCATGGTCCGTTTTGAAGATTCAGAGACCTTTTTGGCATAAGTTCTGGAGATGCTTGAGGTACTCATGTCCTTGCTGTTGAAGACTCCAGACATGTCTTTGGCAAAGTTGTTGGTGTTCCCCATGAGATTCCCTGGGTGGCTATTTTCCTGGTCAGAAGCACCGTAATTTGGTGCGAGGGCCTTACACTTGCTCAGGGCTTGGATTTCATCCCCTGAGTCTTTGTTTGAGGCCTGACTGTTCCTTGGTCTTTCATGGCTAAGATGGAATGGTGGATTCTTGCCTTTCTCCGGAGTCCAGAGGGTTGGTGCTGACAGTCACGACCAAAGACTACGAATTCAGCCATGGAGAAGGTGACAGCGACTCGCTATGCAAACTGCCTTGGTGAGAGACCAAGGTGGCTCCAGTGTTTTGGGATGGCTTGGGATCCTCTTGGCCCACCCATGACTACTCCAGCCAAGTGTAGTGATCAGGCATGGGTTGATGAGGAGTGGTTTCTATGACCTCAAAGCTTTGTGACATCACATAAGCTGGCTTCACTGAAGCAGCTGTCCCTCTCCCATGATCTTTGAGTTCTATGGCTTTAGGTAGGAATCGCCGGGAAGGACAGACAGGAGCCCTCTGAGCCTGATCAAGAATTGTCCCACTTACCCTTTCTAGACAAAGAGAAAAGAATATGATGTTTCATGTAAACCTTTAGGCCAACATTTCCCCAGAGACGGCAAGGTGTCCTATTTCCACTGCAATTTCTAGCGATCTCCAGAAACAATGAGGCCTCTTGGGTATTAACAGCTCTCAATGGGGTTTGTCATCCCGTGGGTGAGAGATTCCTTTGTTAGCGTCTTTTCCCTATGGGTCAGTGATGACAAAGGGATGGAAAGTCCCTCTTCAAGGAAAAAAGTGAGGGCATGGATATATTGTGCTGCCTCTGTCCTCATCTCCAAGTGTTCTGAAACCTGAGGTTAAGAGATATGAGCTCTGTCTGCCTGGATTTCCCTTAAACATCTTTGCAATGTGTGCAAGGAGAGTGACATTCTGCATCAGAGCTAACTCTTAAGGAAGAGGCCTGGACAGCAGCCATTGTCATCATTAGTTACCTCTACTTGTTGTGGTAATGGGTATAGACATGTAGACCAAGTGTCTTTAGTCAGACGTAAAGGGAAAGCCTATATTGATGGTCTGCAATGCCCACTCGAGCAGAACTGTGGATTGAGTTGTAATGCCCTTGCAAAGACTAGTGGATGAAGAGGGTGTGGTCCATATTGTTAACAGAGTATTCCTTAGCCATCAGGGACGATAAATCTCTGGACATTGTGTTTTGACATGAATTTCCCAGGGCTGGGTGATGCTAAATGAAAAAAGTCAAGCAGATAAAGGGAAATATCTTATGTCTTCCCCCAATGTGTTCCCCAGGAAGAATACCATGGCCCTTAGCAAAGGAAGTGAAAACTGAAGGGGGAGAAGTCAGAGAAGGAGACCAGCCAGGAGCGACTCAGGACTCTGAGAACCAAGCTGAGGGTTACAGAAAAGAGAACTGCTTCATGGGTGTTCAGGAGTTGTGGCTCATATTCGGGGGAGTACTAGGTTGTATATGGAACTAAATCATCCGTGAATACTCTGTTAAAAATGGATGATGGATGATAGGCTGTCTTCCTCAACAGAACAAAAAAAAATTCAAAGAAAATCAATCTGCCCCTTTCAAAACCAGTTGAAGGTACACGGAGAAAAGGAATGAATTATATTTTTATTATCTTTACTTATTGAAATGGCATGCAGTTTGTTTCCTAAAATGTCCTTATCTGTACTGGGTCTTTATCCTTGTAAATTAGAGTCTACCCGCCTCTTCCATCTCTGGAATCGATGAGAAGAAATGGCATTGCCTTCACTAAATGTCTAGAAGAGTGGCCCATGAAAATGACTTGGACCTGGCCTGCTGTGTGTTGGCAGGTGTTTGATTACTGCTTCAAATGCTTCAGTCACTGCTAGAGACCTGAGATTTTGCAGGTTTCCTGACCTAATCTTGGGAGTTGCTATGTGTCTGGGAATTTATCCATTTCTCTCAGTTCTTGGATTTGCTAGCATAATTTTGTGGACGGGTCTCTTAAGTTACTACTTTTTCCTTTCTATCAATTGTCATGGGCTTTCATACTTTCATCTGTGTGCTTGTCTCCCTGTTTTATCCAGGTAATGGTTCCTCCGTTTTGTGAACTTTTTCAGAACTGACATGTGAGTTCTCCTGAGTTTTTCCTATTGGTTTGTTTCTATTTCCTTTATTTAGAGCATCATATGTATGTTTTCATTTTTTCTTTTAACGTTGGACTTCGGTTCTTCTTCTTCTTGTTCTTTCTGGTGTCCAGTAAAGTTGCTTTTTTTGGTGTTTTTAAATTTTGGAAATATATGAATATAACCCTATATGGTTTCCCCCATACAATGTTTTGGCATCATCCCATAAGTATCTTGACATTCTTTTGTTCACGGCTCTTTCCGCTTTCCCTTTGGATTTTTTTTTTTCTTGGATTCATTGTTAGTTTGTTAGTGTGTTGTGTTTTCCACCTTTTAGTGACTGGCTGTGTTTCCCATTTGTAAGGGATTTCTTCCCGTTTTCATACCTTTGTGGTGATAAGTGTACAAGATAGGATTTGAATTCTCTTCCATTGATTACGGCCTGATTTAAACTCCAGCACATGATCTGTGATATACAAAGTTTGGTCTGCAGTTGGGAGGACCTTCTCTTATGGTCTTCAGAGACACAATTTTATGCATGGAACCCAAAGCTAGGGTGGTTTAGAGAGCCCATGAGGACGTCTGTTATTACTTGCCACCATTCCATCTGGATGATCTGTCCTGTGCTGAATGTGGATATTGTAGTCCCCAACAATATTTGATTGAGTTTCCCATATCCCTTCCCTTCTGCTAATATTCTTCCAACATTTAGATACACCCATGGGGTTAGTTTATACATTTTCAATTCTTCCAGGTTTCTGATGTTTTGATGCTCCATCAAGACAAAACACCTTACAGCAATCTTTTGTCTCTCAAAGACATAAATTATCCCTAGCTGCCATAGGCACAATCACTTTGACTCTATTCTTCTTGTCAATGCCATAACCTGTTTCTTCCCAATTCCTTCACTTTCAAGCTATGTGTATCTTTATAGTCGAATGAAATCTTTCTTGGGCAACAGATGGTTGAGCTTGTTCAGTAATTGTTGTTTTCTTGTGGAACTTTTTTGCCTTTTTTTTTTCCTTTTTAATTTCAAACAGTCCTAAAATCTGCTTGGAGTGATGGGAAACTTTAGTACTGAATACTTGAATGAATTATTTTTATTTATTTATTTATTTTTTTTTAATCAGGGAGAGAGAGCAAGCACAGACAGACAGAATGGCAGGCAGAGGCAGAGGGAGAAGCAGGCTCCCTGTCGAGCAAAGGAGCCCGATGTGGGACTCGATCTGGGATCATGACCTGAGCCGAAGGCAGTTGCTCAACCAACTGAGCCACCTACGTGTCCCCACTTGAATGAATTATTGATAAGTATTTAACTTTCTAATTTTGGTTGGTTTCTGTCTTGGATTATCTGTGACTTCCCCCTTTATGATATTTTTTGGGGGGTTGGCTTCATTAGTGTGATTCCTCATCTCCTCCCCATTTTCTATGTCTTATCTGTGTGTCTGTATGTGTGTGTGTGTGTGAGTGTATGCATTGTGTGAGTGTGTTTCACATAACACTTATAATTAAATTTCAAAAGATAGGAATTCTGTCTCTTATAGATATCAATTCAATTTGACATGCCTTGAAAATTCACATTCCATCACTTTCAGGAACATTTCTTACAAGGAATGTCATATTTTGTCCTCTTTGATAATCACGTATTCTCACAAACCTGCCTTCAAACAAGCACCACATTTTGTGTTCCTGGTTAGAATCATACTGTTCGTCCCTGTTTTCCTTTCTTTTTTAATATGTCTCTTGACTGTCATGAGAGAGTGAAATCGTCTCTAATTTGTCGTTCTGAGAATGATAGCCCAAAGCTCTCCACAACACTGCCTCATGTGGCACATGGAAGAATTCATTCATGCTTATTCCTTGGTCAAAATTTGTGGTGACTTGGATGACAGTGAGATGGTAGTAGTTTGGTTAATGCATGAAAGCATTTGGGAGATCGTCATGAGAGGGTTAAGGCAGGCTTGTGCTGCCACATCTCCATTCAGTTCCCCAGAGGGTAGCTGCACCACCCTGTGGGAATGCTCAAGGTTCTGTGACATTCAAATCCTCTTCCTTGCATCCTTTTGGAGATACATGTTGTCATCATGAAATGGGCACGAAAGTCTTTCATATGGTTTCGTTTTGCTATGGATCTCTTCCAACAAGCTCCACGCTTGTTCCTGTGGACTCCAAGTACATGAGTCCATCCTGGGCCTCATGTTCTAAGGTGTAGGGTCTGTTTTAGGTGCTTGGTTACTTTTGAAGTTTGGGAGGCCGTATTGGCATGGTGTCTGGAGATGCTAGGATTACTCCTGTCCTTGCTGTTGAAGACTCCAGACATGTCTTTGGCATGATTGTGGGCGTTCGCTGGGAGCTTTGCTTGGTGCCACTTTTCCTGGTCAGAAGCACCCTGATTGGGTGGGAGGACCATACACATGTGCAGGGAGTGGAGTTCCTCCACTGCGTCATTGTTAATGCCAGTTTCTTTCTTGACCAATCGTGGGTAAGATGGAATGGTGGTTTTTTGCCTTTTGCTGAGTCCAGAGGGCAGGTGGTGACAGTTATTATGAAAGACTATAAATTCAGCCATGGGGAAGGTGACATTGACTCACTTTGCAACTGCTTTGGTGAGAGACCCAGGCGGCTCCAGTGGTTTGGGAGGCCTTGGGATCCTCTTGGCCCACCCATGAATACTCAAGCCAGGAGTAGTAATCAGGCGTGGATTGAGAAAGATCGGTTGCTGTGACCTCGAACCTTGTTCACATCACAGAAGTTGGCTTCACTGAAACAGCAGTCCCTCTCTCATGACATTTGAGTTCTATGGCTTTAGGTAGGAATCCCCAGGAAGGACAGAAAAGGAGCCCTCTGAGATTTATCAGGAACTTAGGTTGTCTTTTGTTTTAATTTCCCACTTCCCTTTCTAGACAAAGAGAAAGAAAATGACGTTTGGTATTCCGTCCTTTAAACCAACATTTCTCTATAGACAGCAATGTTTTCCTATTTCCACTGCAATTCCTAGAGATATCAAGAAACAGTGAGGCCTCTTGGTATCATCAGGTCTCTGTGAGGTTTGTCATCCTGTGGGTGAGGGAGTCCTTTCTCAGCGTCTTTTCCTTATGGGTCAGGGAAGACTAAGGGACGGAAAGTCCCTGTTGAAGGAAAATGTTAGGGCATGGATGTATTGTGCTGTCTGTGTCCTCTTCTCCTAGTGCTCTGAAACATGAGACATAAGGGATTAGATCTCTGTCTACCTGGTTTTCCCTGAAACACTTTTGCAAATTATTCAAGGAGTGACATTCTACATGATAGCTAACTCTTAAGGAAGAGCCCTGGACAGCGCTCCTTGTCATCTTTAGTTAACTCTACCTGCTGTGGTAATTGGTATAGACATGTTGACCAAGTCTCTTTAATCTAAAGAAAAGGAATGGCCTATATTGATGGCCTGCAATACCTCTTCGAGCAGAACTGTGGATTGAGCTGCAATACCCTTGCAAAGACTAGAGGATAAAGAAGGTGTGGTCCATATGGCAACAGAGTATTCCTCAGGCATCAGGGAGGATGAAACCCTGGTACTTGCATTGACATGAATGTCACATCACTGGGTGATGCAAAATGAAAAAGGTAAGCAGACAATGTATGTCTCATGTTGAGGTCTATGACTGTTTCCTTTGTTGTGCAGAAACTTTTGATTTTGATAAAATCCCAAAAGTTTATTTTGGCTTTTGTTTCCTTTGCCTCTGGAGACATATCTTGAAAGAAGTTGCTGTGGCTGATATCGAAGAGATTACTGCCTATGTTCTCCTCTAGGATTCTGATGAATTCCTGTCTCACATTGAGGTCTTTTATCCACTTTGAGTTTATCTTTGTGTACGGTGTAAGAGAATGGTCGAGTTTCATTCTTCTATATATAGCTGCCCAGTTTTCCCAGCACCATTTATTGAAGGACTCTTTTTCCCACTGTATATTTTTTTTTCCTGTTTTGTTGAAGATTATTTGACCATAGAGTTGAGAGTGCATATCTGGGCACTCTACTCTGTTCCACTGGTGTATGTGTCTGTTTTTATGCCAGTACCATGCTGTCTTGGTGATCACAGCTTTGTAATAAAGCTTGAAATCAGGTTACGTGATGCTCCCCAGTTTTATTTTTGTCTTCAATATTTCCTTAGCGATTTGGGGTCTCTTCTGATTCCATACAAATTTTTGGATTAGTTGCTCCAGCTCTTTGAAGAATACCGGTGGAATTTTGATCAGAAAAGCATTAAAAGTATAGATTGCTCTAGGCAGTATAGACATTTTTTTTTTAATTTTAACAATGTTTATTCTTCTGATCCAAGAGCATGGAATGGTCTTCCATCTTTTTTTTTTTTTTTTTTTGCCTTCTTCAATTTCTTTCATGAGTGTTCTGTAGTTCCTTGAGTAGAGATCCTTTACCTCATTGGTCAGGTTTATTCCCAGGTATCTTATGGCTCTTTGTGTGATATTAAATGGAATCAATTCTCTAATTTACCTTTCTGTATTTTCATTGCTGGTGTATAAGAAAGCCACTGATTTCTGAGTATTGACATTGTAACCTGCCACATTGCTGAATTGTTGTATGAGTCATAGTAGATTGGGGGTGGAGTCTTTTGGATTTCCCAAATAAAGAATCATGTCATCTGCGAAGAAAGAGCATTTGACTTCTTCATTGCCAATTTGGATACCTTTTATTTCTCTTTGTTGTCTGATTGCTGTTGCTAGGACTTCTAATTCTATGTTGAACAAGAGTGGTGAGAGTGGGCATCTTTGTCGTTTTCCTGATCTCAACGAGAAGGATGCAAGCTTTTTCCCATTAAGGATGATATTTTCTGTGGTCCTTTCATAGATAGATTTGATGATGTTCATGAATTTTTCCTCTATCCCTATACTTTGAAGCGTTTTGATCAGGAACGGATGCTGGATTTTGTCAAATGCTTTTTCTGCATCAATTGAGAGGACCATGTGGTCCTTCTCTCTTCTATTATTAATTTTTTATATCACATTGATTGCAAATGTTGAACCATCCTTGCAGCCCAGGGATGAATACCACCTGGCCAATATGGATAATGTTTTTAATGTGCTGTTGGATCCCATTTGCAAGGATCTTGTTGAGAATCTTAGCATCCATATTGATCAGTGATATTGGTCTGATATTCTCCTTTTTGGTAGGGTCATTGCCTCGTTTGGGGATAAGGTTAATGCTGGCTTCATAGAAGGAGTCTGGCAGTTTTCCTTCTGCTTCCATTTTCTGAAACAGCTTCAGGAAATAGGGTGTTATTTCTTCTTTGAAAGTTTGGTAGAATTCCCCCAGGGAATCCATCAGGTCCTGGACTCTTGTTTTTTGGAAGGTTAATCTCGTTACTAGATATTGGTCTATTTAGGTTGTCAATTTCTTCCTGATTCAATTTTGGGACTTTATAGTTTTTCAGGAATGGATCCATTTCATCTAGGTTGCTAAACTTATTGGCATGTAACTGTTAATAATAACTTCTGATATTTGTTTCTACTTCCTTGGTGTTCATTCTGTTCTCTCCCTTTTCATTTATAATTTTATGTATTTGAGCTTTCTCTCGTTTCTTTTGGATTACTGTCACTAATGGTTTATCAATCTTATTGATCTTTCAAAAAACCAGCTTCTAGTTTCATTGATACTTCTACTGTGTCTCTGGTTTCTACCTCATTGATCTCAGCTCTAATCTTGATTATTTCACTTCTTATGTGTTGAGTTGTTTTGATTTGTTGTTGATTCTCCATTTCTTTAATGTGTAGAGACAGCTGCTGTGTTCTGGATTTTTCAATTTTTTGGAGGGAGGCTTGGATGGCTATGTATTTCCCCCTTAGGTCCACCTTTGCTGTATCCCTTACGTTTTGGATCAAATGTCTTCATTTCCATTGGTTTTCTTTAATTCTTTCAGTTATTCCTTGATCTTCTGGTTGATCCAATCATTTTTAACCAAGGTGGTATTTACCTTCCAAGTGTTTGAGTTCCTTCTGAACTTTCCCTTGTGATTGAGCTCCAGGTTCAACGCATTGTAATCTGAGAATATGCAGGGAATTATCACAGTCTATTGGTATCGGTTCCTGATTTGTGACCCATTATGTGGTCTATTCTGGAGAAGGTTCTGTGTGCACTTGAGAAGAAGGAGTATTCTGTTGTTTTAGGGTGGAATGTTCTGTATATATCTACGAGGTCCATCTGGTCCAACGTGTCTCTCAATGCTCTTCTTTCTTTTATTTTCTGTTTCAATGATCTGTCTATTTCTGAGAGAGGAGTGATAAGTTCTCCAACGATTAGTTATTCATATCAATATGATTCTTTATCTTGATTAACAATTTTCTTATGTAGTTGGCTGCTCCCATATTGGGAGCATAGATATTTACAATTGGGCACATTTTATGGGCACATTTAGGCCATTCACATTGAGGGTGATTATTGATAGATACGTTTTTATTGACATCGTGTTACCTTTGAAGTTTTTCTTTCTGTAGATTGTCTCTGTATTTCTGTTCAGTGCTATTCTTGGGCTTTTTTCTCCTTTAAAGAAGCCCCCTTAATATTTCCTGCTGTATCGGCTTGGTGGTTGCATAATCTTTTAAGCCTTGCTGGTCCTGGAAACTCTTTATCTCTCCCTCCATGTTGAATTTCAGTATTGCTGGATAAAGTGCTCTTGGCTGCATGTTTTTCTCATTCAGTTCACTGAATATATCTTCCCAGCACTTTCTTGCTTGCCAGGTCTCTGTGGACAGGTCTGACGTTATTCTTAGGGGCTTTCCTCTGTACGTAAGGATCTTCTTTGTCCTAGCTGCTTTCCAAGAGGTTCTGCCTACAATTATAATTCTTTATTCTTACTATTAGGTGTCTTGAGGACTTTCGAGTATCTGTAATCTGGGGAGGAAACCTTTCGGCCTCTAGTACATTAACACTGTTTCAATTCATGAGATTTAAAAATTTTTCATTAAGAACTTGTTCCACTCTATATTCTAGACTTCTTTCTTTCTCCTCCCTTTTAGAGATTCCAATAATTCTAACGTTGGAAGGTTTCATGGCATCATTTATTTCCTGATTCTGTTTTCATGGCTTCTAATCTGTTCCAGGCTTGCTCCTGATCCTTTCTCTCTATCTGTTTGTCCTCCAGATCACTAATTCTATCTTCTGTCTCAGGTACTCTAGCGTTGAGAGAATTTAGATTAGACTGGAACTCATTGAGAGAATTGTGAAGCTCATCCCTGATAGCTTTCAGCTCTTCCCTAATATTGAAAACAGAATGTCTGGTCGTTTTCAGTTCGGCCCTAATCAATAGCATTTGGTCATCCATGGCTTTCTCCAACCTAGCTATTACTTGGATAATTGTTAGCCTGAATTCTCTTTCTGATATATTGTTTATGTTGTTAGCCATTGTTACCTGTTTCAGAAGTACCATCCTCTGTATTTTTCTTCATTTGGGCATTCCTCCTCCTAGTCATTTTGGTGAGAGTTGGCTGAATGGGTGAAGCTGGGTGGATTGACTGTGGTGCAGTCAAGGTGCACGCTTGAATGCTTCTGAGCAATCAGGGTTCCCCATCCAAATGAGAGAAAAAAGAAAAGGGAAAGAAAAAAAGAGAGAGGGAGAGAGACAGGAATGAAAGGTGAGATAAAAAAGAAGGTTTAGCCCAAATGGGCCCCAAGGTAAGATTTATGAAGTATACAAACAGACACAGACAAACAAAAAGACTGATAAAAATATATGATAAGAGAAAAAAATATATATATGCAAATAAAGGAAGAACCTAGTCAAAAAGAACCCCGAGTTTAAGATTTAAATACTATCAGGACAAACACAAAAACACAGAAATACTGGGTGGACGAAAATTATGGAGAGTGCTTGTAAATTCTCAGTGTGGGTAAGGAAGGTTGTTTTGATTCTTCCTGGATGTATTGATATCTTTGTTAAAGGACTCAACTTTTCCAAGATAAGGGGGGATTAAAAATTGGTTTACCTATAGGGGTGTCATTGATTGGGGAAAAGGGATTACCTTGAATTTAACTCTATATGAATATTAGAAAATAAAAATTAAGAAAAGGACTAAAGTACACTAAATTAAACTAAATTAAAAAAAGAAATTTAGAAATAGAAATGCAAAAGGAAAACACAGTTGTATGTATCAAAAAGTTCAGGTTTAGAAGGTTATTATGGAATTTGATGTACTGGACATCTCACTGTGATGGTAAATAGGTTAAAAATTATCTATATAATAATAAATATTTAACTATCTAAAAAATGAGCCAGAATAGTAGTTAGTAATTAATAATTATCATTATAATAATATGATGTATCTGCTATAATAATAATAATATAATAGAATAATAATATATAATATTATATTAATATTTTATTATATTATAATTAATATAAGATGATTATAATATTATGATTATTATTATAGTAATGCTATTATATATAACATTATAATAATAATAAGAATAATCGAATTAATAATAAAAATTGTGCTATGAGTAGTGGTGGTTGTTCTCTTGTCGACTTTTTTTTTTCCTGGTTGTTTTTCTGGGGGAGGAGCCTGCCACGTGGGTTTTCAGTCAGTGATGTTCCCTGAGTTAAGTCCCCCAGCCCCCTCAAGGAAGTGGACTCTGAGAAAACTGGTGTTTTCAGGCTTTTGTTGTTTGGAGGTTTTTATATTTGTTCACTTTTATTTTTCTCTCTCGCCTTGAGGGCTTTTGATGGTTTTTGTAGGTTTAAAGGAAAGCAAATGGCTCCCTGACATCCCTCTCAGAGAGAAGCCTCAGTCTGGCTGAAGAGCCCAAATAAATCCCCCCTTGACTGCTGGCAGAGCAGGTTCCCAGTCGCAGTCCCGGGGGACTCAGGATTTTTGCTTTTACCCAAAACCACAGCAGCAACAGCTGTCTGGGCAGCTCCAGACTGCCAGAGAAGTTCCAAGCAGCGATCGCACAATGATATTTCCCCACTGGCCTGTGCTGTGAATGCCTGGTCTTTCCGGTTCCAGAGCACCAGGCTGGCACCTGTGTGCACCTCTCTCGGGGGAGGGCACTGGATACAACTCAGTCTCTGATGGCACGGCAGGGCACTCGCATGGAAACTGCAAAAAGGCTGTGCTTCTGTTGGCTGCTGAGGCTCCGAGTACCTCATGGGAGTGGGGCGCCATACACTCTCAGGCACGCTGGTGATTCAGGGACCAAGACCTGGTTTCTCTGCCACACTCTCTCTGGCTCTGTGCCAAGGGTGGCTGTCCTGGGTCTGGGGACTTAAGCCCCGACCCTAAAACCCCGGTGATCCTTTGCTCTTTTTGAGTGCATTCTACCAGACTCCTGAGTTAATGCTGGTTCCCCGGGGCAGGAGACTCTTTTATTGGGATATGACTTTCCAATGGGTCACCTCTGGTGGATACCTCCCCCTTTTGTTTATCTCCTGATATCAGCACGACTTTCCCACTCTGCTTTACCTGCCCACTGGTGTCTTCTGCTCATGTAGAGATCCAGACGTGTATAATTCTGATCTCAGGCTGATTTAGTGGGTTATCACGGAGTTTTTTGGAAGGTAATCAGCTCACTTTAGAGTACAGGTTGAAAGGACGCCTCCTCCTCCTTCCCCGCCAACTTCGCTCTCCCTTTGTTCATTCTCTTGTTCTTTTTCTTTGCGGATCTCCTCACCAACCTGTACCATCTGCTGTCTGTCTGATCTAATGGCCCCTTGTTGACACATTTTTCATCCTCTCCTGGCTGCATTAGAACATGCCCATCTTCCACAAAAGGCACAGTTTGCTTATAGCATAAATCCATTTGAGTGATGATCATGAGAAAGTTGAGGCAGGCTTGTGCTGCCACATCTTCATGAAGTTCCTGAGAGTGTAGCTGCACCACCCTGTGGGAATGCTCAAGGTTCTTCAACATTTGAATCCTCTTCAATGTTTCCTTTTGAAGATACAAGTTGTCATCCTGAAATGGGCATGAAAGTCTTTGAGATGGCTTCCCTTGGGCTTGGGTCTGTTAAAAAATACTCTATGATTGCTCCTGTGGAATCGAAGCACATGAATCTGTCGGGTACCTAAGGATCTAGGGTGTAACGTCTGCCTTTGGTGCATGGTCAGTTTTGAAGATTGGGAGGCCTTTTTTGCATGATTTCTGGAGACGCTCATGGTACTCATGTCCTCGCTGTTGAAGACTGCAGACAAGTCTTTGGCATGGTTGTGGGTGTTTCCTTTTAGCTTTTCTTCATGGCCCTTTTCCTGATCAGAAGCACCATGATTGGGTGGGAAGGGCATACCCATGGGCAGGGCACAGATTTCCTCCCCTGAGGCTTTGTTTGAGGACTGATTGTTTCTTAGCCTTTCATGGCTAAGATGGAATGGTTGATTCTTTCTCCAGAGTCCAGAGAGCTGGTCCTAACAGTCATGACCAAAGACTACATATTGGACATAGAAAAGGTGACACTGACTCGGTTCGCAATCTTCCTTGGTGAGAGACCCAGGCGGCACCAGCAGTTTGGGAGAGCTTGGGATCCTCTTGGGGCACCCATGACTACTCCAGGGAAGTGTAGTGATCAGGTGTGGGTTGATGAGGAGTGGTTGCTATGACCTCAAAGCATCATGATATCACTGAGGCTGGCTTCACTGAACGGCCGTCCTTCTCCCATTAACTTTGAGTCCTATGGATTTAGGTAGGAAGCCCTGTAAAGGAAAGAAAAAGAGCCATATAAACATGGTGGAGAACTCAGGTTGTCTTTGGTATTAAAGTCTCACTTCCCCTTTCTAGACAAAGAGAAAAGTAAGTGACGTTCAGTATACCATCCTTTTAGGCCAACATTTCCCCAGAGATGGCAAAGAGTTCCTATTTCCACTATAATTTCTCGAGATCTCCAGAAAAGTAGAGGCCTCTTGGCTATCAAGAGCTCTCTGTGGGCTTTGTCATCCTGTGGGTGACAGATTCCTTCGTCAGCGTGTTTTCCTTATGGGTTAGTGATGAATAAGGGAAGAAAAGTCCCTTTTCACGAAAAAAGTTAGTATATATATATATATATATATATATATATATATATATATATATATATTGCTCTCTGTGTCCTCATCTCCTATTGATCTGAAAAACAAGTCATAAGAGTTTAGGGCTCTGTCTACCTGGTTTTCCCTTAAACACCTCTGTAAAGTCTTCAAGGAGTGACATTCTTATTCAGAGAGAACTCTTAAGGAAGAGGCCTGGACAGTACCCATTCTCATCATTAGTTAATTATCCTTTTTGTGGTGACAAGTGTAGACACTTTGACCAAGTCTCTTTAATCAGAGGAAAAGTGATGGCCTATATAGATGGCCTGCAATGCCCATTATAGCAGAACTGTGGATTGAGCAGCAATTCCCTTGCAAAGACTAGTAGATAAAGAAGGTGTGGTCCATCTTTGCGACACAGTATTCCTTAGCCATCATGGGGGATGAGCCCCTGTTCCTTGCATTGACATGGATGTTCCATGACTGGGTGATGTGAAATGAAAAGGGCAAGCAGACTAAGGGAAATATCATATGTTTATCCCACATATGTCCCCAGGAAGAATGCCATGGCCCTTAGAAAGAAAGGGAAAACTGAAGGGGAAGTAGTCAGAGGAGACAAACCAGGAGTGACTCAGGACACTGAGAACAAAGCTAAGGTTTACAGAAAAGAGGGACATGCAGGGAATGAGAAAACTTCTTCATGGGTATTCAGGAGTTCTGGCATATATTATGAGGAGCACTAGATCATATATGGAACTAAAGCATCCGTGAATTCTCTGACAAAAATGGATGATGGATGATAGACTAGCTTCCTCAACAGAACAAAACAATTAAACGAAAAATAATCTGGTCCTTTCAAAACCAGATGAAGACACAGAGAGAACAGGAAAGAATTATATTTTTATTATCTTTAATTATTGAAATGGCATGGAATTTGTTTCCTATACTTTCCTCATCTGAATTGGTATTTATACTTGTAAATTAGAGTCTACCCGCCTCCTCCATTTCTGGAATCAATGAGAAGAAATGACATTGCCTTCAGTACACGTGTACAAGAGTTGTCCAGGAAAATGACTTGGACCTGTCCTTCTGTGTGTTGGCAGGTGTATGATTACTGCTTCAAACCCTTTAGTCACTACTAGAGAACTGAGATTTTGTAGGTTTCCTGACCTAATCTTGGGGGATAATATGTGTCTGGGAATATATCATTTCCTCTCAGTTCTTGGATTTGCTAGTATAAGAGTGTAGAAGGGTCTCTTATGTTATTTCCCCCTCTATCAGTTGTCATGTGGTTTCGTACTTTCAGCCATGTGCTTGTCTCCCTGTTTTATCCAGATAATGGCTTCTCCAGTGTGTTTATGTTTTGAAAGCTGACGTGTGAGTTCTCCTGATTTTTACCTATTGGTTTGTTTGCATTTCCCTTATTTCGATAATCATATGTATTATTTCATTTTTTTCTGTTACCTTTGGTGTTTGGTTCTTCTTCTTCTTGTTCCTTCTGACATCCAGTTAGGTTGCTTTTTTTTGTTGATTTAATTTTTGGAAATGCACGCATTTAACCCTATATTGTTTCCCCCTAAAATATTTTGGCAAAATCCCAAAAGTTTCATGGCTTTCCTTTGTTCATGGCACTTTCTGTTTTTCCTTTGGATTTTCTTTCTTTGATTCATTGCTAGTTTGTGAGTGTGTTGTGTTTTCCACCTTTTAGTGTCTGGCTGTATTTCCCATTCGTAAGTGATTTCTTCCCATTTTCACACCTTCGTGGTCATAAGTATACAAGATAGGATTTGCAATCTCTTCCATTAATTACCACTTGATTTGCACTGCAGCATATGATCTGTGATAGACAAAGTTAGGTCTGCCATTGGGAAGAACTTCTCTTATGGTCCTCAGAGACACAAATTTACGCATGGATCCCCAAAGCTCAGTTGGTCTAGAGAGTCCATGATGACGTCTGTTATTCCTTCCTACCTTTCCATACAGATGACCTTTCCTGTTCTGAAAGTTGATACCATAGTCCGCAACAATATTGGAATGAGGTCCCAATCTCCCTTCTGTTCTGTTCATATACTTCCAACGTTAAGATACACCCATGTTGGCAGAGTATATGTTGGTAATTCTTCCATGTTACTGATGTTTTGATGCTGCATCAAGACAAAACACCTTCTGGTAATCTTTTGTCTCTTGAAGGCATAAAATCTCTCTATCTGCAGTAGGCACCATCTCTATGGCTCTCTTCTTCTTGCAAATTGCATAACCTATGTCTTCCCAATTCCTTCACTTTCAAGCTATGCATATTTTTATAGTCGAAGTACATCTCCTATGAATAACAGAAGGTCGAGTTTATTTAGTATTTGTTGTTTTCTTGTGGAACATTTTTGCCTTTTTTTTTTTTTTTAATTTTGTCCAGGCCACCAAATGTTTGCAGTGATGGGAGACATTAGTCCTAAATACTTGAACGAATTATTGATAGGTAAGAAGTTAACTGTCTCATTTTGTTTGGTTTATGACTTGGATTCTCTGTGCCTTTCCTCTTTATGGTATTTTCTTTGGGGTTAGCATCCTTTAGTTTGATTCGTCACTTACTCCCCATCTTTTGTGTGTCTTATCTGTGTGTGTGTGTGTGTGTGTGTGTGTGTGTGTGTGTGTGTTTTGTTTGTGTGTCTTGAGATAACCCTAATAATGAACTTCAAGAGATAGGAAGTTATTCTTTTATGGAGAGCATAAAAGTTTTTTATGAAAACTCACATTCCATCACTTTCTGTCACATTTCCTATGAAGAACGTCATTGTTTGTCCTTTTTGTTAAACACGTATTCTCACAAACATGCCTTCAAACAAACAGTAAATTTTGTGTACCTGATTAGAGTCATATTCTTTTTCCCTTTTTCCTTTTAATATGTCACTTGACTACCATGAAAGAATGAAACCGTCTGTTATTTGTCTTTCTGAGACTGATATGTGTGACATAGCCCATTGCTCTCCACAACACTGCCACATGAAGCAAGTGGCAAGAATTTATTCTTGCTTATGCCTTGGTCAGAATTTTCAGTGACTTGGAGCACAGTGAGATGGTAGTAGTGTCTGAGAACTCCAGGCTTGTCTTAGCCATTATTACAACTGGAATATGACCACAATAACTGCAACTGTGTGGGCCTTGACCTGAAGCCTACAAATTAAACTCTACAGCAAAAGAGAAATGAAGTGGCAGAGACTATGGGAGATGTTTGGAGTCATGGCTCAGGGGAGGTGTGGGCATCAGAGAGCAGTGAGCCATTGCAAAATAAAGAGGCACAGGAGACCAGAGCACATTGGGAACCCAAAAACAACATGTTTCACAATTCCATTGGCTGTGACCAGCATAGGGTCTGAAGGGCAAGAGTTCTTGCCAAAAAAGGGTCTCGAGGCCTGGAGATTTGTAATCAGCAGGCTTGGCTGACATTGTTTTGAGATAATACTGTTTGTCATGCAGAGGACATCAATAAGCAACCAGGTGAACAACCTGGATACCATGATCAGATACAATACCAAAAGACACAGTGGGATGATCATTGTTTCTGCAGTACATCCATGAGAGGCAGTGTTCGTGGACATGACTCGATGGGGGCACAAGAAATTATGGCTTCTTGCACCAGCAGCATCAAGTTGGAGCTACTGTCAAAAGGACAGTGAGGACATTAGCTGCCTAACCAGCCAACACAAAATCCCAAACGTGGAACACTTGAGGGACTGCCTTCCTCAGTCCAAGTTGCTCTGTCCCCAGGAGAACAGACTCTCCTGTAGGAAACTATAAGAAAGCTCTCCCCACATGCTCTCTCCTGATCACAGCATGCTTCATGCCTTCTATCTTTGAGTGGGTTGAATGTCTCCTTTCACAGGCACACCAGATCCCACCAAGCTAAACCTCAGCATCTTCAGCCCAGATGGCAAACACAACAAAAGGCAGGCAAGGAGGGCCTCTGCAGATGACTGGACTCAAGGACAGGGGACAGCCACAACACAACAGCAGAATGCATGTGTGCCACACACACACACACACAGACAAACACACACACACACACACACACCTGTGACTCCCTCAAAGGTGTGCCCTTGGGCACTTCATGATCTGTTCTTCCTAAAGAAATTAGCCTCAGGCTAGAAAACAGAATGGGCTTTTCGAAAATAGAGAAGAAGACAGATTCCTAGATCAAACGCAAAGTTGGAAGAATCAACTGATTCCCAGGGAAAAAAAAACAACAACAACAACAAAAAAAAAACAACAAAAAAGCAAGAAATGACCATGGCCAGGAATTGGTGTGGAAACTCTACATATAACATGCCCAATGGAGGATTGAAAGCAGCTGTCAGGATTCTCCCTGTACATCAGAAAACACAGAAGAGATCAGGGAGTCTTGAACCACAGAGATGAAATTGATAAAAATAAATAAAATAAAATAAAGATTTCCTGATGAAAAGATTGGTAGCAGACTGGATGCAAAGTCCAGGAAGCTGGCAGATGCAGAGGATCCAATAAGTGAACTGGACGAAAAAGACTAGAAAATAAGGAAACAAATCCAAAGAGAGAAGTAAGAATGATGGAACATGACAAAGAGCTTAGGCATGTCATCGACACTAAGGAATGGAAAGAGGTGCCTATTGTAGGAGAAATAGGAGTGAGAGAAAAAAATAAAGAGGGCTGAACATGTCTTTGAGAAATCATAGCTGAAAATGTCCCTCATCTGGGAGCATAAAGAGAAATCCAGATTCAGAGGCACAGAGGAATCCCATCACCACTCACAGAAGCAGAGCACCACAAGACATAGTGTCATTCCCCTGCAAAAGCTAGCAATGGAGGAATTCTCTTTACCCAAATATTCGTGGGAGAGTAGTTTGCCCATAGCCAAGTCACTGACTTCAAGAGGACAAGCTAGACCAACTCTTGAGGCAGGTCGGATAGCTCATGCAAAACCAGCCCAAGCCAAAATCCGTATTCCCTTCATTTCTGAACAATGACAGAGCAGCGGTACTTGGTCTAGGACTAGGAGGTATTCAGAAGACAAAGATTGGGTCCCGACATGTGTCCTTTAGTTCAGAGGCTTTGTCTTCCTGTATCTCCTTACTAATCTCTAGCATCCGCTCTCTGAGTGTAATGGCCCCTTGCTGACCCACTCCTGGCTCCATTGGAACATGTTCATCTTCCACAAGAGGCACTTTGCTTATCACATGAAACCATCTGGGGGATGGTCATAAGAGGGTTAAGGCAGGCTTGTGCTGCCACATCTCCATGCAGTTCCCCAGAGGATAGCTGCTCCACTCGGTGGGAATTCTCAAGGTTATTCCACATTCATATCCTCTTCAATTCCTCCTTTTGGAGATACAAGCTGTCATCCTGAAATGGGCACAATAGTTTTTCAGACGGCTTCACTAGGGCTATGGGTCTCTTCCAACATGCTCTATGCTTGCTCCTGTGGACTCCAAGTACATGAGTCCGTCCTGGACCTAAGGGTCTAGGGTGTAGTATCTGCCTTTGGTACATGGTCATTTTTGAATATTGGGAAGCCATTTTGCATTATTTCTAGAGATGCTCGAGGTACACGTGTCCTCGCTGTTGAAGACTTTAGACATGTGTTTGACACGGTTGTGGGTGTTGCCTTTGAGTTTCCATGGTGGCACATTTCCTTGTCAGTAGCACCGTGATTTGGTGGGAGGACTATAGACATGTGTGGACTGTGCAGTTCCTCCCCTGAGTCATTGTTTGACACCTGATTCTTTCTTGGCCTATTGTGCATGGATAGATGGAATGGTGGATTCTTGCCTTTCTCCCGAGTCCAGAGGGCTGGTGGTGACAGTCACAACCAAACAATATGAATGAGGCCATGGAGAAGGTGACACCAACTCGCTCTGCAACTGCTTTGGTGAGAGACCCAGGCGGCTCCAGTGGTTTGTGACGGCTTGGCATCCTCTTGGCCCACCCATGACTACTCCAGCAAAGAATAGTGATCAGGCCTCCGTTAAGGAGAGTGGTTGCTATGACCTCAAACCTTGGTGACATCACAGAAGTTGGCTTCACTTTAAAAGGAGTCCCTCTCTCATCACCTTTGAATCGTATGGCTTTAGGTATGAAGCCCCGGGAAATACAGAAAGAGTCCTATTAGCCAAATCAAGAACACAGGCTGTCTTGTGTGTTAATTTCCCACTTCCCATTTCTAGACTAAGAGAAAAGAAAATAACCTTTGTTATGCCATCCTTTAGGCCAACATTTCTCCAGAGATGGCAAGGCTTTCCTATTTCCATTGCAATTTCTTGAGATCTCAAGAAACAGTGAGGCCTCTTGGGTATCATCACTCTCTGTGGGTTTTGTCATCCTGTGGGTGAGAAAGTCATTTCTCAGCATCTTTTCCTTATGGGTCAGGGAATACTAAGGGACAGAAAGTCTCCTTTCAAGGAAAAATATTAGGATATCATGTATTATGCTGTCTGTGTCATCATCTCCTAGTAATCTGAAACACAAGTCATAAGGGATTAGGGCTCTGTCTACCTGGTTTTCCCTTAAACACATTTGCAAAGGCTTCAAGGAGAGTGACATTTCTCATCATAGCTAACTCTTGACTAATATGGGAGAGTGAAATCGTATGTTATTTGTCTTTCTGAGACTGATAGATGTGACGTAGCCCACTGCTCTCCTCAACACTGCCACATGAGGCAAGTGGCAAGAATTCATTATTGCTTCTGCTGTGACTTTTGAGGACAGTGCAATGGTAGTACTGTCTGAGAACTCCAGGCTTTTCTTCAGTCATGAACACAATTGAATGATAACCACATCAACTGCAACTTCTTGAAAATTGACCTGAAGCCTACAACATAAACTCCACAGCAAAAGAGAAAAGAAATAACAGACTATGGGAGAAGATTGGAGACATGGCTCTGGGAAGAAGTGTTTGTTTGGTGCGTGAGAGGGCAGTGAGCCAATGCAAAATACAAAGTCACAGGAGATCAGAGCACACTGGGAACCCAATAGGAGCATGTTTCCCAATGGTATTATTGGCTGTGACCAGCAGAGGGTCTAAAGGCATGACTTCTTGCCAACAAAGGATCTTGAGACATGGATATTTCAGATCAGTAGGCTTGGCAGACATCGTTTTGAGAGAATACTGTGTTTATCATGCAGAGGACACCAAGAAGCAACCAGGTGCAGACAGCCTGGAAACCATGATCAGAGACAATCCCAGGAGACACAGTGGGAAGATGGTATGTTCTGACCGTGCATCTGTGAGAGGCAGTGTTCGTGGAGATGACTCCATAATGACAAAGAAATTTTGGGTCTCGCACCAGCATCATAAAGATGGAGCAACTGACTAACGATACAACGGTGAGGACATTAGCTGCCAAGCCTGAAAACACGAAATCCCAACCTTGGAACACTTGGGAGACTGTCTTCTGCAGCCCAAGTTGCTTCATCCCAGGAGAAGAGACTCTCCAATAGGGGATTAGAAGAAAGCTCTGCCTACATGATCCCTCCTGACCAGAGCATTCTGTAGACCTTCATTCTGTTGAGTTGGTTGAACATCTCCTTTCACAGACACACCAGTGGCCACCAAGCTAAACCTCAGCATATTCAACCCAGCCTCAGAACACATCAAATGGCGGGCATGGAGCACCTCTGAGATGAATGGCCTCAAGGACAGGGGACAGCCACAACACAACAGCAGAGGACGTGCATGCCACACACACCCGAGACTCCCTCAAGGACTTGCCCTCAGGCACTTCATGATCTCGTCTTCCTAAATTCACTCTCAGGCTAGAAAACAGAATGGTCTGTTTGAATAAAGAAAAGGTTACAGAGGCCTAGATCCAATGCAAAGTAGGAAGAATCAATTGATGCTGAGAAAACAGCACAAGAAAATATCATTTCCAGGCTATTGAAGTGAAACCTCTGTATGCAACATGCCCGATGGAAGATTTAAAGCAGTAGCCAGGATACTTTCTGTTCATCACATTAACACAGAATACATCATGGAATCTCGAACCACAGAGATAAAAAAAAAAAAAATTAAAATAATAAAATAAAATAAAGATTGGTACCAGACTGGTTGCAAAGGCCAAGAAGCTGACAGAAGCAGAGGATCAAATTAGTGACCTGGAATACAAATACCGGAAAATACAAAGGAAATCCAGAGAGAGAAGGAAGAATGATGGAACATGACATGACCTTAGGGAAGTCATTGACTCCAAGGAATGGAAATAGGTGCCTATTGTAGGAGAACTAGGAGTGAGAGAGAGAGAAAAAAAAGAAGGCTTAAATTTCTTTGAGAAATTAGAGCTCAAAATGTCCCTCTTCAGGGAGTAGAAACAGAGATACAGATTCAGATGCAAAGAGGAGCACCATCACCGTGAATACAAGCAGTGCACCACAAGACTTAGTGTCATTTCCCTTGCAAGAACTAGCAAGGGAAAATTGTTCTTTACCCGCATATGCTCAGGAGAATAGATTGTCCATAGCCAAGTCACTGATTTCAAGTGGACAAGCTATACCAGCACTTCAAGCAGGCCAGATAGAGCAAGGAACACCAGCACAAGCCAAAATCTGTATCCCCTGCATTTCTGAACAATGACAGAGCAGAGGTTCTTGTCTAGAACTGGGAGGTATTCAGAAGTCAAAGACTGGGTCCGTGGGTGTGTCCATCAGTTCAGAGGCGGCCTTCAGCTCAATTCATGATCCCAGGGTCATGGAATCCACTCTGGTCTCAGGTTGCCTGCTCAGGGGCAAGTCATCTTCTCCCTCTCCAGCTCTACCACCGATTGTAATCTCTCTGTCTCTCTGTCAAATATGTTCATGTGCATTGTTTTACAAAAAACAGAAACCAAAACCAATATACAAGGATTTCCTGGGGCCAGAGGATATTTTCTTTCATTTGGACATAGGTCCCTATGGAAGGCAGCCAGGTACAGAGCACCTCCCACCATGCTAAAATGCTAGAACTTCGGTCTTATCTCCCTTTTTCATTCTCCTATTGTTTGTCTTGCTGTATCTCCTCACCCACCTGTAGCATCTGCTGTCTGTCCCGCTGTAATGGTCCTTTGTTGCCACATTAATCATCCTCTCCTGGCTCCATGACAATATGTCCATCTTATGCAAGAGGCATCGTTTGGTTATGAAAGCAATTTGGGGGATGGTCATGAGAGGGTTAAGGCAGGCTTGTGCTGCCACATCTCCATAGAGTTTCGCAGAGGTTAGCTGCTCCACTCTGTGGGAATGCTCAAGGTTCTTCGACATTCAAATCCTCTTCCATGCGTCCTTTTGGAGATACATGTTGTCATCCTGAAACGGGCAGAAAAGGTTTTCAGATGGCTTCGCTTGGTCTATGGGTCTCATCCAACATGCTCTATGCTTGCTCCTGTGGACACCAAGCAAATGAGTCCATCTTGGGCCGCAGGTTCTAGGGAGTAGAGTCTGCCTGTGGTGCGTGGTCAGTTTTGAAGATTGGGAGGCCGTATTAGAATAATTTGGAGACACTAAAGGTACTCGTCTCCTCATCATTGATGACTCCAGACATGTCTTTGGCATGGCTGCTGGTGTTTCCTGGGAGATTTTCTTTGGTGGCCCTTTTCCTGGTCTAAATGTCCTGGTTTGTTTGGGAGGACAATACCCATGTGTTGCACGTGGAGTTCCTTCCCTGAGGCTTTTTTTGAGGCCTGATTCTTTTTTGGCCTATTGTGGGTAAGTTGGATTAATGGTTTATTGTGTTTCTATGGAGTCCAGAGGGCTGGTGGTTACAGTCTCGATCAAAGACTATGAAATCGGCCATAGAGAAGGTGACACTGACTCCCTTCGTAAACTGCACTGGTGAAAGACCCAGGCGACTCCAGCAGTTTGAGAGGGTTTGCGATCCTCTTGCCCACCCATGACTACTCCAGCCTCGTGTAGTGATCAGGCGTGGTTTGGGGAAGAGTGGTTGCTGTGACCTAAAAAATTTGTGACATCACAGACTGGCACCACTGAAGCAGCAGCCCCTCTCTCATGAACTGGGAGTCCTATGACTTTATGTAGGAAACCCCAGGAAGAACAGAAAAAGAGACCTCTGTGTCTGGACATCGATCCACCCAGAGGATCGAGAACTCTGGTTGTCTTGTGTGTTAATGTCCCACTTCCCCTTTCTAGACAAAGAGAATAAGAAATGACGTTCGTTATACCATCCTTTAGGCCAGCATTTCTCCAAAGATGGCAAGGTTTTCCTATTTCCACTGTAATTTCTCGAGATCTCAAGGAACAGTGAGACCTTTTGAGTATCAACAGCTCTCTGTGGGGTTGGGTCATCCTGTGGTTGGGAAAGTCCTTTCTCAGTATCTTTTCTCTATGGGTCAGTGATGACTAAGGGACGGAAAATCCCCTTTCAAAGAAAAATGTTAGGGCATGGATGTATTGTCCTCTGTGTCCTCTTCTTCTAGTGTTAAGTGTTAGGTTCCGGTGATCAAAGGAATGAGACTGATACAAAGCGAAGGTCAAACAAAACTTTATTTTGTGCCAAGCATCAAGAATCAAACTGACCGGTCAGGGCTATCTCTTATGAAAAGGCGAGGACGATGACCCCGACAAGGTCACTCCCAAGAAGGCTGCTCTGGACGAGGCTGCTCCGCAGATGAGGCCGCTCCATGATCGGAGCCGCTCCCAAGAAGAGGCCACTCCCAAGATGAGGCCGCTGCTCCATGAGGTTGCTCCCCAGACAGGGCCGCTCCCAAGAAGAGGCCATTCTGGACAAGACCGCTTCCTGGACGAGGCCGCTCCCGACGACGAAGAGGCAACAATGACAGCGACGATGACAAGGAGGACAACCCGGATGACACAGACTCTGCTCCCCACGATGCTACTCTGACAAGGTTGCCACCCAGAGGAAGGCACCGCTGCAGACAAGGCCGCTTGTGGCTCGGGGTGACAAGGCATTTTGCAGCAAGGCTGCTGGTGGCTAGGGGCTGTTGACATCTCTGGGCCACCAGCGTCTCGGGACTGCTGGCATCCAGGGGCTGCAGGCATCAGGACCACTGACCGCTGGGCTGCTGGTGTGTCAGCACCGCTGACGTCTAGGGGCTGCAGGCGTGGGGACCACTGATCACTGGACTGCTGAACCACTGGTATCTCAGGACCGCTGACCGCTAGGCTGTTCGACCACTGGAGTCTTAGGGCCGCAGGCATCGAGGGACCGCTGACAGCTGGACCCTGGTGTCTGGGCAGCTCGGGGCTGCTGGAAGCTACAGGTGGCTGAAGGCTGCAGGTGGCTCAGGGCAGCCGGAGGCAGGACCGCCAAAGGCGGCTGGAAGCTGCAGGTGGCTGGAGGCTACAGGCGGCGGCTCGGGGCCGAGAAGGCAGGACCTCGGGAGGCGGGCTGCAGGTGGCTGGAAGCTGGAGGTGGCGGCTCAGGGCCACGGAGGCAGGACCGCGGGAGGCGGGCTGCAGGTGGCTGGAAGCTGCAGGCGGCTGGAGGCTGCAGGCGGCTGGAGGCTGCAGGCGGCGGCTCGGGGCCAGGGAGGCAGGACCGCGGGAGGCGGGCTGCAGGCGGCTGGAAGCTGTGGGCGGCTGGAGGCTGCAGGTGCAGAGACCACCGTTGGTGGGACAGCTTGCAGCGGTTATAGCTCTTACAAGAGCTATTATAGCTCCTCCACTCTGCCGACTCTTCACTCCCGTCGACTCTTCTTTTGCTCCCGTGCAGCTCTCCTCCTGCTCCCGATGCAGCTCTCCTCCTGCTCCCAATGCAGCTCTCCTCCCCCTCTGCTAGCCTCGCATCAACCTTTATGTGGTTGGTTGAGTCCCACCCCCATACAGGTGGCCAATCGGATCTCAATCCACCCTAGTGGATACACACATGCTGCATCGATTGGACATCTCCACCTGGCCTGCCCCACCCCTACATCGGGGTTTACAAGCAAGTTCCTCTGGGAGGGGCAGGCCCTTACATAAGAAACAAGAGTCATAAGGGATTAGGGCTGTGTCTACCTGGCTTTACCTTAAAAATATTTGCAAATGTTTCAAGGAGAGTGACATACTGCATGATAGCTAACACTTAAGGAAGAGCCCTGGAGAGCACTCCTTGCCGTCCTTAGTTAACTCTACCTGCTGTGGTAATGGGTATAGCCATGTGGGCCAAGTCTCTTTAATCAGAGGAAAAGGAACGGCCTCTTTCAATGACCTGCAAGGTCCAATCGAGCAGAACTGTGGATTGAGCTGCAATGCCCTTGCAAAGACTCGTGGATAAAGAAGGTGTGGCCCATATTGGCAACAGAGTATTCCTCAGCCATCAGGGAGAATTAACCCCTGGTACTTGCATTGACATGAAAGCCACAGGACTGGGTTATGTGAAATGAAAAAGGCATGCATACAAAGGGAATTATCATATGGCCTCCCTTTTTGTGTCCCAGGAGGAATACCATGGGCCTTAGTAGAAAAAAGGAAAAAACTGAAGGGGGAAAAGTCAGAGAAGGAGACAAACCAGGAGTGACACAAGACTCTGAGAACTATGCTGAGGGTTACAGAAAAGAGACACATGCAGGGAATGAGGGAACTGTTTAATGGGTGTTGAGGAGTTGTGACATATCTTAGCAGGAGTACTAGGTCGTATATGGAACTAAAGCATCCATGAATACTCTGTCAAAAACAGATGATGGATGATAGGCTGGCCTCCTCATCAGAACAAAATAACTCAAAGAAAAATAATCCAACCCTTTCCAAACCAGATGAAGGCACAGAGAGAAAATGAAATGATTATATTTTCATTATCTTTACTTATTGAAATGGCATGCAATTTGTTTCCTAACATGTCCTTATCTGAATTGGGTCTTTATCCTTGTAAATTAGAGTCTCCCTCCATTTCTGGAATCGATTGGAAGAAATGACATTGCCTTCAATAAATGTCTAGAGAAGTTGCCAAGGAAAATTATTTGGACTTGGTCTTCTGTTTGTTGGCAGGTGTTTGATTATTGCTTCATACGCTTTAGTTACTACTAGAGAGCTCAGATTTTGTAGGTCCAGACATAATCTTGGGACTTGATATGTGTTTTGGAATTTACCCTTTTTCCTCAGTTCTTGGATTTGCTGACAAAATTGTGTAGAGGGTTCTTTTAGGTTATTTTTTTTCCTTTCTATAAGTTGTAATGTGGTCTCATAAGTTCAGCTGTGTGCTTCTCTCCCTGTTTTATCCAGGTAATGGATCCTCCAGGTTGTTAAAGTTTTCAAAACTAATGTGTGAGTTCTCCTGATTTTTTCCTAAGGGTGTGTTTGTATTTCTTCTATTTCAATAATCATATGTATTATTTCACTTTCTCTGTTAACCTTGGAATTCGTTTATTCTTCTTCTAGTTCCTTATATGTCAAGTTTAGTTGCTTTTTTCAGTGTTTTTGATTTTTGGAAATACACGTATTTAACCCTATATTGTTTCCCCATAAAACTTTTTGGCATAATCCCCAAAGCTTCTTGACTTTACTTTGTTAATGGCACTTTCTGATTTTCCTTTGCATTTTCTTTCTTTGATTCATTGCTAGTTTGAGAGTGTGCTGTGCTTTCCACATATGAGTGTCTGGCTGTGTTTCCCATTAGTAAGTGATTTCTTTCCATTTTCATACCTTTGGTGTCACAAGTATACAAGATAGGATATGATTTCTTTTCCATTAATTACAACTTGGTTTGGAATCTAGCACAAAATCTATGATAGAGAAAGTTAGGTCTGCCCTTGGGTAGAACTTCTATTATGATACTCAGAGACACAATCTTACACATGTATCCTCAAAGCTCAGGTGGTGTAGAGAGCCCATGATGACTTCTGTTATTCCCTTCCACCTTTCCATCTGGATGATCTGTCCTGTGCTGAAAGTGGATATCATAGTCCCCAACAATATTGTATTGAAGACCCTATTTCCCTTCCTTTCTTTTAATATGCTTCCAACATTTAGATACACCCATGTTGGCAGAGTATATGTTGGCAATCCTTCCAAGTTTCTGATGTTTTGATGCTCCATCAAGACAAAATACCTTCTGGTAATCTTTTGTCTCTTGAAGGCATAAAATCTCTCTATCTTCCATAGGCACAGTCACTTTGGCTCTCTTCTCCTTACGAATTTTTTAACCTATGTTTTCCCAGTTCTTTCACTTTCAAGTGAAGTGTATCTTTATAGATGAAGGAAATCTCCTATGGGCAACAGAAGGTCGAGAATGTTTATTTTTTGTTGTTTTCTTGTGGACTTTATTTGCTTTCTTTCTTTTTTTTCTTTTCTTTACTTTTTTTTTTTATTTCATTGACGCAAAAAAAACCTGTTTGTAGTGATGGGAGAATTTAGTCCTGAACACTTGCACTAATTATTGATAGGTAAGAAGTTAACATTCTCATTTTGGTTGGTTTCTACTTGGATTATCTGTGCCTTTCCCCTTTAGGGTATCTTTGGAGGAGGGGTTGCTTCCTTTAATGTGATTCCTCACTTCCTCTCCACCTTTTGTGTGTCTTATTTGTGTATGTGTGTGTACGTGTGTGTGTATGTGTGTGTTTTCTGTGCGTGTTTCACATAACACTTATAATTAAATTTGAAGAGATAGGATGTCAGTCTTTTATGGAGAGCAATTCAATTTTATATGCCTTGAAAACTCACCTTACATCAATTTCAGCTACATTTCCAAAAAGAAAAATAAAAGGTACCTTTTGTACTCTTTGACAAACATGTATTTTCACAAACATGCCTTCAAACAAACACCAAAATTTGGGTGCCTGGTTAGAGTTATATTGTTTCTCCCTTTTTCCTTTGCTTTTTCTGGACTACCATGAGAGAGTGAAATCGTATGCTATTTGTCTTCCTGATACTGATAGATGTGACCTAGCCCAACGCTCTCCACAACACTGCCACATAAGGCGAGTGGCAAGAATTCATTCTTGCTTATGCTTTAGTAAGAATCTGCAGTGCCATTGGAGGACAGTTAGATGGTAATAGTGTCAGGAAACTCAGGCTTGTCTACAGCCATGAACCCAACTGGAATATTACCACATCAATAGCAACATGGCAGAAATTGACCTGAAGCCTACAAAGCAAACTCCACAGCAAAACAGAAAAGAAGTCACAGAGACTATGGGAGGAGATTGGAGACATAGATTAAGGGAGACGTGGGCAGTTGGTGCTTCAGAGGGCAGGGAGTTAATGCAAAAGACAAAGTCAGAGGACAGCAGAGCGCACTGGGAAACCACAATTCACATGTATCCCAATATCATTGGTTGTGAGCAGCAGAGGGTCTGAATGGCACGAGTTCTTGCCAACAAAGTGTCTTGAGGCCTGAAGATTTCGGATCAGCAGGCTTGGGAGACTTCAACTCAGAAGAACACTATGTTTGTCTTGGAGAGAACAGGAACAGATAGCCTGGAAACCATGATGAGAGACAACACCAGTAGACACAGTGGGAAGATGGTGGGTTCTGGCAGTGCTTCCGTAAGAGGCCATGTTCGTGGAGTTAACTTGATGGGAAAACAAGAAATTTGGGGCTCTAGCACCAGCAGCATAATAACTGAGGAATTGGCAAAGACATGAGCGGGAGGACATTAGCTGTCTAATTGGCATTCACGAAATCCCAAATGTGGAACACTTGAAGAACTGCCTTTCTCAGTCCAAGTTGCTTAGAACCAGGAGAACAGAGTCTCCCATGGGGAACTAGAAGAAATCCCTGCCGGCATGCTGTTTCCTGACCACAGCATTCTGCAGGCATTCATTCTTTTGATTTTGTTGAACATCTCCTTTTACAAGCACACCAGATCCCATCAAGTTAAACCTCAGCATATTCAGCCCAGACACCAAACACATCAAAGGGGAGGCAAGGAGAGCCTCTTCAGATGACTAGCATCAAGGGCAGGGGACAGCCACAACACAGCAAGAGGGAATGATGCCACAAACAATCAAGACTCTCTCATGGGCCAGCCTTTGGCACTCCATGATCTATTCTTCCTAAAGAAATTACCCTCAGGTTAGAAAACAGAATGGGCTTTCCTAATACAAAAAGGAAGACAGAGACCTCCATTCAATGCAAAGATGGAAGAAACAATTGATGCCAATGAAAAATAACAAGAAATGATCATGGCCAGGAAATCGGAGTGACACCTCTACATATGACCGCCCAATGGAGGATTGAAAGCAGAGGCCAGGATACACCCAGTACATCAGAAAACAGAGAAGATATTAGGGAGTCTCTAACCACAAGGATAAAACTGAATAAAATAAAATAATAAAATAAAATAAAATAAAGAGTTCCTGAGGAAAAGATTGGTAGCAGACTGGATGCAAAGTCCAGGAAGCTGGCAGGAGCAGATGATCCAATTAGTGACCTGGAAGAAAAAGACTGGAAACTGAGGAAGCAAACCCAAAAAGAGAAGGAAGGATGATGGAGAAAGAAAATGAGCTTAGGAAAGTCATCAACTCCAAGAAATGGATAGAGGTGCCTTTTGAAGGAGAACTAGGAATGAGAGAAAAAAAGAGGGCTGAACATGTCTTTGAGAAATCAGAGCTGAAAATGTCCCTCACGTTGCAGCAAACACATAGATCCAGATTCAGAAGCACAGCTCACGTTGCAGCAAACACATAGATCCAGATTCAGAAGCACAGAGGACTCCAATCACCATCTACAGAAGCACAGCACTACAAGACAGTGTCATTCTCCCTGAAAAAGGTAGCAATGGAGGAATTCTCTTTACCCAAATGTGTGTGGGAGAGTAGTTTGTCCATAGCCAAGTCACTGACTTCCAGAGGACAAGCTACACTAGCTCTCAAAGCAGGTCAGATAGCTCAAGCAACAACATCCCAAGCCAATATCCGTATCCCCTGCATTTCTGGACAATGACAGAGCAGTAGTTCTTGTCTAGAACTAGAAGGTATTAAGAAGACTAAGATTGGGTGCTGGGCTGTGTCCATCAGTTCAGAGGCGGCCCTCAGCTCAACTCATAATCAAGAGCCAGGGCATCAACTCTGGTCTCAGGTTCCCGCTCAGCAGCAAGTCAGCTTCTCCCTCTCCAGCTCCACCCCCTGATTGTGATCTCTCTGTCTCTCTGTCCAATACGTGCATGTGCATGTGCATCGTTTGTAAAAAAAAAAAAAAAAAAAAAAAAAAAAAAAAAAAAACAAATCCAGTGTACAAGGATTGACTGGAGCCAGAGGATGTATTATTTAATTTGAACCTAGGTCCCTATGGAAGGCAGCCAGGTACAAAACAACTCCCACCATCCTAAAATGCTAGGCCTTTGCTCTGAGCTCCCTTGTTCATTCTCATATTATTTGTCTTCCTGGATATCCTCACCAACCTGTATCATTTGCTGTCTGTGCCGCTGTAGTGGCCCCTTGTTGACACATTATTCATCCTCTCCTTGTTCCATTAGACCATTCCCATCTTCCGCAAGAGGCACTGTTTGCTTATCACATGAAACCATTTGGGGGATGGTCATGCGAGGGTTAAGGCAGGCTTGTGCAGCCACATCTCCATTAAGTTCCCCAGAGGGTAGATACACCACCCTGTGGGAATGCTCAAGGTTCTTCCACATTCAAATACTCTTTCATAAAAGTTGTCTTCATGATATGGGCATGAAAGTCTATCAGATGGTTTCACGTGGGCTATGGGTTTCTTCCAACATTATCCATGCTTGTTTCTGTGGACTCCAAGTACATGAGTCCATTCTGGACCTAAGGTTCTAGAGCGCAGAGTATGCCTTTGTTGCTTGCTCAGTTTTCAAGATTGGGAGGCCCTTTTGGCACGATATCCAGAGAAGCTGGAGGTACTCGTGTCCTCACTGTTGAAGAATCCAGGCATGTCTTTGGCATTGTTGCAGGTGTTTCCTTTGAGCTTTCTTTGGGTGGCCCTTTTTCTGGCCAGAAATGCCCTGATTGAGAGGGAGGACCATACCCATGGGCAGGGTGCAGATTTCTGCCCCTGAGGCTTTGTTTTAGGCCTGATTGTTTCTTGGCCTTTTGTGGCTAAGATATAATGATGGATTCTTGCCTTTATCTGGAGTCCAGAGGGCTGGCACTGACAATCATGACCAAAGACTGAATCCGGCCATGGAGAAGATGGCACCGACTAGCTTCACAAACAGCCTTGGTGAGAGACCCAATCAGCTCCAGCGGTTTGGGAGGCTAGGGATCTTCTTGGCACACCCATGACTACTCCAGCCAAGTGTAGTGATCAGGTGTGGATTGATGAGCAGTGGTTGTTATGACCTCAGAGCTTTGTGCCATCACAGAAGCTGGCTTCGCTGAAGCAGCTGTCCATCTCCCATGACCTTGGTGTCCTATGGCTTTAGGTAGGAAGCCCCAGGAAGGACAGAAAAAATGCCTTCTGAGCCTGATCAAGATCTCAGGTTGTCTTGTGTGGTAATGTCGCACTTACCCTTTCCAGACAAAGAGAAAAGGAAATGACGTTCCGTATACTATCCTTTAGGCTAGCATTCCTCCAGAGATGGCAAGGTTTTCCTATTTCCACTGCCATTTCCAGAGATCTCAAAAAACAGGGGGACCTTTTGTGTATCAACAGCTCTCTGTGGGGTTTGTCATCCAGTGGGTGAGAGAGTCCTATCTCAGTATCTTTTCCCTATGGGTCAATGGTAACTAGGGGCGCAAAGTCCCTTTTCAAGGAATACGGTTAAGACATGGGAGTATTGTGCTGTCTGTGTCATCATGTCCCAGTATTTGGAAACACTCATCGTGAGGGATTAGGGCTCTGTCTATGTGGTTTTAACTTTTCTAACACCTTTGCAAAGGCTTCAAGGAGAGTGACATTCTGCATGATAGCTAACCCTGAAGGGAGATCCCTGGACAGTACTCTTTGTCATCATTATTTAAGTCTACCTGCTGTGGTAATGGATATAGTGATCTATGCTTGTCTCCCCATTTAATCCAGGCAATGGCTCCTCCATTTTTTAAAGTTTTCATTTTGTTAAAGTCATTTTAATTGACTTTAAAAAAAATAGTTGTTGTTTTTTTTTTTCAAAACTGACGTGTGAGTTCTCCTAATTTTTTCTTATTGGTTTGTTTGTATTTCTTTTGTTTCAAGGATCATATGTATGATTTCCTTATTTCTGTTTACTTTAAAGTTCGTTCCATCATTTTCTGGTTCATTATGCTGTCGGTTGGGTTGCTTTTTTTCGGTGTTTATAATTTTGGAAATAAACGCATTTAGCCCTATATTCTTTCCCCAAAAATGTTTTGGCATCATCCCATAAGTTTCTTTACTTTTCTTTATTCAAGTACTTTCTGATTTTCCTTTTGATTGTCCTTCTTTGACTAATTGCTAGTTCTGGAGTGTGTTGTGTTTTCCACCTATGAGTGTCTGGCTGTGTTTCCAATTCATAAGTGATTTCTTTCCGTTTTCATATCTTCATGGTCATAAGTATTCAAAACAGGATATGAATTCTCTTCTATTAATTATGACTGGATTTGGACTCTACACAGGATCTATGCTAGACAAAGTTTGGTCTGCCCTTGGGAAGAACTTCTCTATGGTTCTCAGGGACACAATCTTAGGCATGTCTCCCCAAAGCTCAGGAGGTCTAGAGAGCCCATGATGACATCTGTTATTTCTTCCCACCTTTTTCTCCAGATAATCTGTCCTGTTCTATAAGTGGATATCATAGTCCCAAAAATATTGGATAGTGGTCCTTCACTCCCTTTCTTTCTGTTAATATGCTTCCAAGATTAAGATACACCCACGTTGGTGGTGTATATGTTGACAATTCTTCCAACTTTCTGAAGTTTTGTTACTCCATCAAGACAAAACAACTTCCGGTAATCTTTTGTCTCTCAAAGGCCTAAAATCTATCTGCCATAGGCACCATCACTTTGCACCTCTTCTCCTTGCCAATTGCATGAGCTATGTCTTCCCAATTCCTTCACTTTCAAGCTATGTAAGCTATGTGTATCTTTATAGTCAAAGGAAATCTCCTATGGGGAAGAGAAGGACAAGCTGGTTAAGTTTTGGTTGTTTTCTTGTGCAGCATTTTTGCTTTTTTTTTTTCCTTTTTCTTTTAAATATTCATGTTCCAAAAATCTGTTTATAGGGATAGGAGAATTTAGACCTGAATACTTTAATTATTGATAGGTAAGGAGTTAATGTTCTCCTTTTAGTTGTTTTCTGACTTGGATTCTTTGTGCCTTTCTCCTTAATGGTATTTTCTTTGGCATTTGCTTCCTCTACTGAGATTCCTTACATCCTCCCCATATTTTGTGTGTCTTATCTCTCTGTGTGTGTGTGTGTGTTTGTGTGTGTAAATGTTGTCTGTGTGTTTCACATAACACTTATAATGAAATTTCAAAATATAGGAAGTCAGTCCTTTATGGATAGCAATTCAATTTGATATGCCTGGAAGTTCACATTGCAACTCCTTCAGTCAAATTTCCTGCAAAGAATGTCCCATGTAGTCCTCTTATAAACACGTATTCTCACTAACACGCCTTCAAACAAACACCAAATTTTGCTGCCTAGTTAGAGTCGTATTCTTTGTCCCCTTTACACTTGCTTGATACCATGTTCCTTGACTACCATGAGAGAGTGAAATTGTCTTTTATTTGTCTTTATGAGACTGAGAGATGTGATGTAACCCAATGCTCTCCACAACACTGCCACATGAAGCAATTGGCAAGAATTCACTCTTGCTTATGGCTGGGTAAGAGTCTCTGGTGCTTTTGGAGGACAGTGAAATGGTAGTAGAGTCTGGGAACTCCAGGCTTGTCTTCAGCCAGAAACACAACTGAAGAATTATCACATTAACTGCAACATGTTAGAAATGAAGCTTATGAAGCAAACTCCACAGCCAAAGAGAAAAGAGGTCGCAGAGACTTTGGAAGAAGCCTGGAGGCATGCCTTTTGGGAGATGTGGGCGGGGGTTTGGTGCTTCAGAGGGTAGTAAGACAATGCAAATGACAAAGGCACAGGAGAGAGAAGCACACTGGGATCCCACAAGGAGCATGGTTCCCAATGCCATTGGCTGCGACCAGCAAAGGGTCTGACTGGCACGAGTTCATGCCAAAAAAGTGTCTTGAGTCCGGAGTTTTCAGATGATCAGGATTGGCAGACATCGACTTGAGAGAACACTGGGTTTCTCCTAGAGAGGACAACAACAAGCAACCAGGTGCAGACAGCCTGGAAACTGAGAAACTATGATCAGAGACAATACCAGGAAACACAGTGGGAAGATGGTGGGTTCTGACAGTGCATCCATGAGAGGTCGTGTTCGTGGAGATGACTCTATGGGGACACAAGAAATTTGGGGCTCTCGCATCAGCAGCATCAATTCCGAGCTACTGGCCAAAGACAGGAGAGTGAGGACATTAGCTGTCTAACCTGCAAACATTAAATTACAACTGTGGAACACTTGGGGGACTGCCTCTGTCAGTCAAGTTGCTTAGTTCCAGGATAACAGACTTTCCTGTGGGGGATTAGAAGAAAGCCCTGCCCACATGCTCTCTCCTGACCATAGCATTCAGTAGGCATTTGTTCCGTTGAGTTGGTTGAACATCTCCTTTCATAGGCACACCAGAGCATGCTAAGCTAAACCTCAGCATATTCAGCCCAGACATGAAACACACCAAATGGCAGGAAAGGAGAGAAACAGACAAACCAGGAGTGACTCAGGTTCTGAGAACCAACCTGTGGGTTACATAAAAGAGAGACATTCAGGGAATGAGGAAACTGGTTAATGGGTGTTCAGGAGTTGTGGCATATATTAGGATGAGCAGTAGGTCATATATGGAACTAAAGCAGCCATGAATACTCTGTAAAAACTGGATGATCATAGTTATGCAGGCTTCCTCAAATAACAAAAAAAAAAAAAAAAAAGAAAGAAAGAAAGAAAGAAAGAAAGAAAAGAAAAACAATCTGGCCCTTTCAAAACCAGATGAGGGCAGAAGGAGTAAAGGAAAGAATTATATTTTTATTCTTTTTACTTATTTAAATGGCATGGAATTTGTTTCCTATAATGTCCTCATCTGAATTGGGTCTTTATACTTGTAAACTAGAGTCTCCCTGCCTCCTCCATTTTTGGAATCGATGAAAAGAAACGACCTACCCTTCATTAAATGACTAGAAGAGTTGACCAGGAAAATGATTTGGACCTGGCCTTCTTTTTTTGGCAAGGGTTTGATTACTGCTTCAAACTCTTTAGTTACTAGTAGAGAGCTCAGATTTTTTAGGCTCCCTGACCTAATCTTGGGAGTTGCCATTTGTCTTGGAATTTATCCTTTTTTCTGTGTTCTTGCATTTACTGGAGTAATTGCGTAATGGGGTCTTTTAGGTTATTGTTTGGTTTTGTTTTATTTTGTTTTTCTATCAGTTGTCATGTGGATTCATACTTTCAACTCTGTGATTGTCCCCTTTTTTTATCCAGGTAATGTCTCCTCCAGTTTGTTAAAGTTTTCAAAGCTGTCATGTGAGTTCTCCTGATTTTTCCCTATTGGTTTGTTTGGATTTCCTTTATTTGGATAATCATATGTATTATTTCATTTTTTTCTGTTAACTTCGGAGTTTAGTTCTTCTTCTTGTACCTTCTGGGGTCCAGTTAGGTTGCTTTTTTCCTGTGTTTTTAATTTTTGGAGATACACACATTAATCTTATATGGTTTTCCCATTAAATATTTTGGCATCATCTCATAAGTTTCTTGACTTTTCTTTGTTCATGGCACTTTATGATTTTCCTTTGGATTTTCTTTTTTGACTCATTGCTAGTTCATGAGTGTGCTGGGTTTTCCACCGATTAGTTTCTGACTTTGTTTCCCATTCATAAGTGATTTTTTCAGTTTTCATACCTTCATGGTCATAAGTATACAATATAGGATTTGAATACTCTTCCATTAATTATGACTTGATTTGGACTCCCGCAAACAATGAGTGATAGACAAAATTATGTCATGCCTTTGGGACAGAAAATGGTTCTCAGATACACTATCTTACACCTGTACCCCCAAAGCTAAGGTGGTCTAGAGAGCCCATGAGGACATCTGTTGTTACTTACCACCTTTCCATCTGGATGATCTGTCCTGTGCTGAAAGTGGATATTGTATTGAGCTCCTCATCTCCCTTCCTTTCTGTTCATATGCTTCCAACATTTAGATACACCCATGTTGGTGGTGTATATGTTGGCTATCCTTTCAAATTTCTGATGTCTTGATGCTCCATCAAAACAAAACACATTCCAGTAATCTTTTGTCTCTTGAAGGCATAAAATCTCTCTATCTGCCATAGGCAGAATCACTTTGGCTCTCTTCTCTCTTCCAATTGCATCACCTATGTCTTTCCAGTTACTTCACTTTCAAGCTATGTGTATCTTCATAATCTTTGGAAATCTCCTATTTGTAACAGAAGGTCGAGCTTTTTTAGTTTTTGTTGTATTCCTCTGGCCATTTTTGCTTTTTTCCCCCCTCTTTATTAGTTTTCAATCAGTCCAGCAGGCTGTTTGTAGTGAGGGGAGAATTTAGTCCTGAATACTTGAAATAATTATTGATCGGTAAGAAGGTAACTTTCTCATTTTGGTTCATTTCTAACATGGATTCTCTGTGCCTTTCCTCCTTATGGTATTTTCTTTATTTAGTGCAATTCTTCACTTCCTCCCCATCTTTTGTGTATATTACCTGTGTGTGTGTGTGTATTTTTCCTGTGTCTGTTTAACATAACATTTATAATTAAAGTTCAAGAGATAGGAAGTCGATATTTATGGATAGCAATTCAATTTGACATGCCCTGAAAACGCACATTTAATCACTTTTAGCCACATTTCCTACAAAGAATGTCACCTTTTGTCCTCTTTGATGAACACGTATTCTCACAAACCTGCCTTCAAACAAACACCTTATTTTGTGTACCTGGTTAGAGTTGTATTGTTTGTCCCCTTTCTCTTTGTTTTTTTTTTTTTTTTTTTTCATATATTTCTTGACTAATATGAGAGAGTTAAATCATATGTTATTTATTTTTCTGAGACTGATAATGGTGACATTTTGCAATGCTCTCCACAACACTGCCACATGAGGCAAGTGCAAAGAATCCATTCTTGCTTATGCCTCAGTAAGAATCTGTGATGCCTTTAGAGGAGATGGTAGTAGTGTATATGAACTCCAGGCTTGTCTTTAGCCAAACACAACTGGAAGATGAGCACATCAAATGCAACTTGGTGAAATTGACCTGAAGCCTACAAGCAAACTCCACAGCAAAAGAGAAAAGAACTTGAAGAGACTGAGAGAAGATTGGATACATGGCTCAGAGGAGACTTGTGCGATTGGTGAGTCAGAGGGCTGTGAGCCAATGCAAAAGACAAAGGCACAACAGAACAGAGCACATTGGGAACCCGCAAAGAGCACGTTTCCCAATGCAATTGGAACTGAGCAGCAGAAGGTCCTAATGGCACGAGTTCTTGCCAACAAAGAGTATTCAGGCCTGGATATTTCAGATCATCATGCTTGGCATACATTGATTTGAGAGAACACTGTGTTTCTCCTGGAGAGGACACCACAAGCAACCAGATGCAGACAGCCTGGAAATCATGATCAGAGACAATACCAGGAGATACCATGGGAAGTTGGTGAGGTCTGGCAGTGCATCCGTGGGAGGCTGTTTTCTTGGAGATGACTCTATGAGGGCACAATAAATTTGGGTTCTTTGCAACAGCAGCATAAAGGCTTAGCTATTGGCCAAAGACAGGATGGTGAGGACATTAGCTGGCTAACCTGCAAACACGAAATCCCAAGCACCAGAAAACCTTGGTAATGTCTTCCTCAGTCCAAGTTTATTAGTCACAGGAGAGCAGACTCTCCTGTATGGGACTGGGAGAAAACCCTTCCTTCATGCTCTCTATTGATCATCGCATTATGTAAGCCTTCATTCTGGTGAGTTGGTTGAATGTCTCCTTTCACAGGCACACCAGAGCTCACCCAGCTAATCCTCATCATATTCAGTCCAGACACCAAACACACCAAATGGCAGGCAACTAGATCCTCTGCATTTAACTGGCCTCAAGGATTGTGGACAGCAACAACACAACAGCAGAAGGCTTGCAAGGAACACACAACCCGAGACTCTTTCAATGGCTACCCCTTGGGCACTCCATCATCTCTTCTACCTAAGGTAAAGAAATTACTCACAAGCTAGAAAACACAATGGGCTTTTCTAATACAGAGAAGAAGACAAAGACCTATATCGTATGCAAAGATGGAAGAATCAATTGATGTCGAGGAAAAAGAACAAGAAATTATCATGTCTATGCAATCCAAGTGAAACCTCTACATGTGTCACGCCTGTGGGGGATCGAAATCAGCAGCCAGAATACTCCCTGTACAACAGAAAAAGTCAGAAGACATCACGGAGTCTAGAACCAGAGATAAGACTAATTTTAAAAGATAAAATAAAAAAGAGTTCATGATGAAAAGATTGGTAGCAGATTGCAACCAAAGTCCAGGAAGCTGACAGAATCAGAGGAACAAATTATTTACTTGGAAGAAAAAATAATGGGAAATAAGAAATCAAATCCAAATAGAGAAGAATGGTCGAACATGACAATGAGCTTAGGGAAGCCATCGATTCCAGGGAATGGAAAGATGTGCCTAATTTAGGAGAACTATGAGGAAGAGAAAAGAAGAGGGATGAACATTTTTTTTGATTAATCAGTATGAAAATGTCTCTCATCTGGGAGCAGAAGCAGTGATCCAGATTCAGGGCCAGAGAGGACTCCCTACACCAGCAGAACACCACATGACATAGTGTCATTCCCCCCACAAAAGCTAGCAATAGAGAAATTCTCTTTACCCAAATATGTGCCGGAGAGTAGTTTGTCCATAGCCAAGTTACTGACTTCAAGAGGAAAAGCTATACCAGCTCTCGAAGCAGGCTGGATAGCTCAAACAACACCAGCCCAAGCCAAAATCCCTATCCCCTACATTTCTGAACAATGACAGAGCAGCTATTCTTGTCTAGAACTAAGACATATTCAGAAGAGAAAGACTGGGTCCCAAGGTGTGTCCATCAGTTCAGAGGTGGCCTTCAGCTCAACTCATGATCCCAGGATCATGGCATTGACTCTGGTCTCAGGTTTCCTGCACAGGGGAAAGTGAGATTCTCCCTCTCCAGCTCCCCCCGCGATGTGATCTCTCTGTCTCTCTGTCAAATACGTGCATGTGCACTGTTTGACCAAAAACAAACAAACAAACAAAAAAACTAGCTTACAAGGATTTCCTGGGGCCAGAGGTTGTTTTATATAATTTGGACGTAGATCCCTTTGGACGGCAGCCAGGTTCAGAGCATCTCCCACCATCCTTAAATGCCAGACCTTTGTTCTAAGCTCCTTTGCCCATTCTTCTCTTTTTTGTCTTCTGATATCTACTCACAAACCTGTAGAAACCACTCTCTGACCCGCTGTAATGGCCCCTTGTTGATTCATTGTTCCTCCTCTCCTGGCTCCATTAGAACATGCCCATCTTCCGCAAGAGGCACTGTTTGCTTATCGCATGAAACCATTTGTGGGACGGTCACAAGAGGGTGATTTCAGACTTGTGCTATCACATCGCCATGCAGTTCCACAGAGAGTAGTTGCTCCACCCTATGGGAATGCTCATGGTTCTTCCACATTCGAATCCTCTTCAATGCATCCCTTTGGAGATACAAGCTGTCATCCTGAAATGGGCACAAAATACTTTCAGATGGCTTCACTTGGGCTATGGGTATCTTCTAACACACTCCATGCTTGCTTCTATGGACATGAAGTACATGAGTCTGTCAAGGACCTAAGGTTTTTGAGTGTAGAGTCTACCTTTGATGCTTGGTAAATTTTGAAAATTGTGAGGTAGTTTTGGCACAATTTCTGGAGAATCTCTAGGTACTTGCGTCCTTGCTGTTGAAGACTCCAGACATGTCTTTGTCACGGTTGCCAGTGTTCCCTTTGAGCTTTCCTTGGGTGGCCCTTTTCATAATCAGAAGTGCCCCGATTAAGTGGGAGGACCATACCCATATCCAGGGTGCAGAGTTCCTCCCCTGAGGCCTTTTTCGAGGCCTGTTTGTTTCTTGGTCTTTCATGCATAAGATGGAATGGTGATTTTCTTGCCTTTCTCTGGAGTCCAGAGGGTCGGTGCTAACAGTCATGACCAAAGACTACAAATTGGGCTATGGAAAAGGTGACACCGACTTGCTTTACAAACTGCCTTGGTGAGAGTCCCAGGCAGCTCCAGTGGTTTAGGAGGGCTTGGAATCCGTTTGGTCCACCCATGACTATTCAGCCAAGTGTAGTCATCAGGCATGGTGGTCATATGTATTCTTCCATTTTTTCTGTTAACTTTGGAGTTAACTTTGTTAACTTTGGCGTTTGTTTCTTCTACTTCTATTTCCTATGGCATCCAGTATGGTTGCCTTTTTTGGTGTTTTAATTTTTGGAAATGCACGCATTTAACCCTATATTCTTTCCCCATAAAATGTTTTGGCATCATCCCATAAGTTTCTTCACTTTCTTTTGTTCATGACACTTTCCAATTTTCCTTTTGATTTTCTTATTTTGATTCATTACTAGTTTACGAGTGTATTGTGTTTTCCACCTATTAATGTCTTGCTGTGTTTCCATTTGTAAGGGATTTCTTTCTGTTTTCATACCTTCATGGTCATAAGTATACAAGATAGGTCTGAAATCTCTTCTGTTAATTACGACTTGATTTTGACTCCAGCACACGATCTGTGATAGACAAATTTAGGTTGCCCTTGGGAAGAAATTCACTTATGGTCCTCAGATACACAATCTTACACATGTATTCCCAAAACTCAGGTGGTCTAGACATCCTATGATGACATCTGTTACTGATTAATACCTTTCCATCTGGATGATCTGTCCTGTGCTGAAAGTGGATATTGTAGTCCCCAACAATATTGGATTGAGGCCCACATCTCCCTTCCTTTATGTTAATAGCTTCCAATATTTAGATGCTCCCATGTTGTTGGTGTGTATGTTGGCAAATAGAACATCCTGATATTTTAATGCACAATCAAGACAAAATATCTTCCATAATATTTTGTCTCTCAAAGGCATGAAATCTCTTTATCTACTGTAGGCACAGTCACTCTGGCTCTCTTCTCCTTGCCAATTGCATAACCTGTGTCTTCCCAATTCATTCACTTTCAAGCCAAGTGTATCTTTATAGTTGAAGGAAATCTGTGGGCAGCATAAGGTCGAGCTCATTTTGTTTTTGTTATTTTCTTGATGACCTTTTTAGCCTTTTTTTTTTTTCAATTTTCATCCAACACAACAATCTGTTTGTAATGATAGGAGAATTTAGTCCTCAATACTTGAACGAATTATTGATAAGTAAGGAGTGAACTTTCTCATTTTAATTTGTTTCTGACTTGGTTTCTCTGTGCCTTTCCCTTTTATGGTATTGTCTTGGGTCATCTTCCTTTTGTGTGATTCCTCACTTCCTCCCCATCTTTTGTGTGTCTTTTCTATGTGTGTGTGAGTTTGTGTGTGAGTGTTGTCTGTTTTTCACATAACACTTATTTAAAAAAAAAACTTTTATTTCTTCTCAGCATTACAGTATTCATTGTTTTTGCACTATACCCAGTGATCCATGCAAACTCTACCCTCTCTAATTCCCACCACCTGGTTCCCCGAACCTCCCAACCCCTGCCCCTTCAAAACCCTCAGATTGTTTTTCAGAGTCCATAGTTTCTCATGGTTCACCTACCCTTCAGTTTCCGTCAAATCCCTTCTCCTTTCCATCTCCCCTTTTCTTCCATATTATTTGTTATGCTCCACAAATAAGTGAAACCTTATGATACTTGACTCTTTCTGCTTGACATGTTTCATTCAGCATAATCTCTTCCAGTCCCATCCATGTAGCTACAAAGGTTGGGTATTCATCCTTTCTGATGGAGGCATAATACTCCATAGTATATATGGACCATATCTTCCTCATCCATTGAAGGGTATCTTGGTTCTCTCTAATCTTTGGTGGCCATGGCCATTGCTTCTATAAACATTGGTGTACTGATGGCCCTTCTTTTCACTACACCTGTATCATTGGATAAATACCCAGTAGTACAATGGCAGAGTCATAGGGAAGCTATATTTTAATTTCTTGATGAATCTCCACACTGTTCTCCAAAGTGGCTGCACCAACTTGCATTCCCACCAACAGTGTAAGAGGGTTCCCCTTTCTCCCCATCCACTCCAAACATGCTGTTTCCTGTCTTGCTAATTTTGGCCATTCTAACTGTTGTAAGGTGGTATCTCAATGTGGTTTTCATCTGAATATCCCTGATAACTAGTGATGATAAACATTTTTAATGTGTCCGATAGCCATTTGTATGTCTTAATTGGAGAAGTGTCTGTTCATACCTTCTGCCTATTTTTTATTTGATTGTTTGTGTTCCGTGTGTTAAGCTTGATGATTTCTATATAGATCCTGGATATCAATCTTTTGTCTGTATTGTCATTTGCAAACATCTTCTCCCATTCCGTGGTTTGCCTCTTTGTTTGTTAAATATTTTCTTTGCTGTACAGAAGCTTTTGATCTTGATGAAGTCCAAAAGTTCATGCTCGCTTTTGTTTCCTTTGCCTTTGCAGCCATATCTTGAAAGAAGTTGCTGTGGCTGATATTGAAGAGGTTACTGCCTATGTTCTCCTCTAGGATTCTGGTGGATTTCTGTCTCACGTTGAGGTCTTTTATCCATTTTGAGTTTATCTTTGTGTAGAGCATAAGAGAATGTTTGAGTTTCATTTTTCTACAGATAGCTGGCCAGTTTTCCCAGCACCATTTATTGAAGAGACTGTCTTTTTTCCAGTATATATTTTTTCCTGTTTTGTCGAAGATAATTTTCCCATAGAGTTGAAGTTCCCTATCTGGGTTCTCTACTCTGTTTCACTGGTCTATGTGTCAGATTTTAAGCCAGTACCATGCTGTCTTGGTGATCACAGCTTTATAGTAATACCTGGAATCAGGTAACACGATGCGCCCAGGTTTATTTATTTTTTTCTTTTCAACATTTCCTTAATGATTCGGGGTCTCTTCTGATTCCATAGAAATTTTAGAATTACTTGCTCCAGCTCTTTGAAAAATACCAGTGGAATTATGATCAGAATGGCAATAAAATTATAGATTACCTCCCTATGACCCTGCAATTGCACTCCAAGTATTTATCCTACAGATACAGATGTCGTGAAAAGAAGGGCCATCTGTGCCCCAATGTTCATAGCAGCAATGGCCACAGTCGCCAAACTGTGGAAATAACCAAGATGCCCTTCAACGGACGAATGGATAAGAAAGATATGGTCCATATACACTGTGGAGTATTATGCCTCCATCAGAAAGGATGAATACCTAACTTTTGTAGCAACATGGACGGGACTGGAATAGATTATGCTGGGTGAAATCATTCAAGCAGAGAGAGACAATTATCATATGGTTTCACTTATTTGTTGAGCATAACAAATAACATGGAGTTCATGGGGAGTTAGAGAGAGAAAGAGAGTTAGGGTAAATTAGAAGGGGAGGTAAACTATGAGAGACTATGGACTCTATAAAAGATCTGAGGTGTTTGAATTTTCAGGTGGGTGGGAGTTGGGTTACCATGTCGTGGGTATTACAGAGGGCACAGATTGCATGGAGCACTGGATGTGGTGAAAAAATAATGAATACTGTTATGCCGAAAATAAATGAAAACTAAATTAAAAAAAAATATATATATAGATTGCTGTAGGCATTTTTGACATTTTCACAATGTTTATTCTTTGGATCCAAGAGCATGGAATGCTCTTCCTATTTTGTGTGTTCTACAATTTCTTTAATGAGTGTTCTGTAGTTCCTGGAGTACAGATACTTTACCTCTTTGGTTAGGTTTATTCCCAGGTATCTTATGGTTCTTGGTGCTATAGTAAATGGAATCGATTCTCTAATTTCCCTTTCTGTATTTTAATTGTTAATCTATAAGAAAGCCACTGATATCTGCACATTGACTTTGTATCCTTCCACATTGCTGAATTGCTGTATGAGTTCTAGTAGTTTGGGGGTGGGTTCTTTTGGGTTTGCCATATAAAGAATCATGTCATCTGCAGAGAGAAAGAGTTTGACTTCTTTACCAATTTAGATACCTTTTATATCTCTTTGTTGTCATATTGCTGTTTCTAGGACTTCTAATACTATGATGAACAAGAATGGTGCAAGTGGGCATCCTTGTTGTGTTCCTGATCTCAATGGGAATGCTGGAAGCTTTTGCCCATTGAGGATGATATTTGCTGTAGGTCTTTCATAGATAGATTTGATGGAGTTCAGGAATGTTTCCTCTATCCCTATACTTTGTTTTAATCTGGAACGGATGCTGGATTTTGTCAAATGCATTTTCTGCATCAATTGAGAGGACCATGTGGTTCTTCTCTCTTCTTTTATTAATTAGTTCTATCACATTGATTTGCGAATGCTGACCTATTTTTGTAGCCCAGCAATGAATCCCACTTGGTCATGGTGGATAAACTTCTTGAAGTCCTGTTGGATCCTTTTTGCTAAGATCGTGTTGAGAATCTTAGCATCCATATTCATCAGTGATACTGGTCTGAAATTCTCCTTTTGGGTCGGATCTTTGTCTGGTTTAGGGGTCAGGTTAATGCTGGCTTCATAGAAAGAGTCTGGAAGTATTCTTTCCCTTTAATTTTTGAAACATCTTCAGGAGAATAGGTGTTATTTCTTCTTTGAAAGTCTGGTAGAATCCATCAGGTTTTGGCTCTTGTTTTTTGGGAGGTTATTGATCACTGATTCAATCTTGTTCCTATATATTAGTTTCTTAAAGTTGCCAATTTCTTCTTGGTTCAATTTTGGGAGTTTACAGTTTTCCAGGAATGCATCCATTTCATCTAGGTCTCTTAGCTTATTGGCATATAACTGTTGATAATAACTTCTGATGATTGTTTCTACTTCGTTGGTCTTAGTTGTGATCTCTCCCTTTCATTCATAATTCACCATTCATTCATAATTTTATTAATTTGGGCTTTCTCTCTTTTCTTCTGGATTGGGGTGACCAATGGTTTATTGATCTTAATGATTCTTTCAAAAAATCATCTTTAGTTTCATTGATACATACTGTATCTCTGGTTTCTACTTCATTGATCTCTGCTCTAATCTTTATTATTTCCATTCTTATGTGTGGAGTTGGTTTTATTTGATGTTGATTTTCCAGTTCTTTATGGTGTAGAGACAGCTTGTGTATTTTTGTCTTTTCCTTTTTTTTTTTTTTTTGAGGGAGGCTTGGATGACTGTGTATTTCCCCGTTAGGATCGCCTTTACTGTATCCCATAGGTGTTGGACCAAAGTATGTTCATTCTCATTGCTTTCCATGAATTGTTTCAGTTCTTCTTTGATCTCCTGGTTGAACCAAGTATGCTTCTTTTTTTTATCATTTAATAAATTTTTTAACAACATATAATGTATTTTTATCCCCAGGAGTGTAGGTCTGTGAATCAACAGGTTTACACATTTCACAGCAATCATCGTTACACATACTCTCCCCAATGTCCATATGCCCATCACCCTCTCCCGTCCCCACACCCAGAAACCCTCAGCCTGTTTTTTGAGATTGAGTCTTTTATTGTTTGTCTTCCTCCCAATCACATGTTCTTTCATTTGTTCTTTTCCTACTCCTTCATCACCCCACATTGCATCTACACTTTCTCATATCAAGGATATCATATGATAGTTGTTCTCTGATTGGTTTTTTTTTTTTGCTAAGCATGATACCCTCTAGTTAAATCCATGTCATCAAAAATGGCACAATTTTATTTCTTTTGATGGCTGCCTAGTATTCCATTGTGTATATATTCCAAATCTTCTTTATCCATTTATCTGTTGATGGACATCTAGGTTTTTTCCATAGGTTGGCTATTTTGGACATTGCTGCTATAAACATGCCGGGGCATGTGCCCCTTCAGAGTACTATGTTTCTGTCTTTCGGATATATACCCAGTAGAGTAATTGCTGTGTCATAGGGTATCTTAATTTTCAGTTTTCTGAGGAACCTCCATGCTGTTTTCCAGAGTGGTTTCAGAAGTTTGCATTCCGAACCACAGTGCATGAGAGTTCCCCTCTCGCTTTGATTGTTAATTTTAGCCACTCTGACTGGTGTGAGGTGGTATCTCATTGTGGTTTTTATTTGTATTTCCCTGATGCCGGGTGATGTGGAGCATTTTTTTCATGTGTTTGTTGGCCATCTGGGTATTTTCTTGGCAGAAATGTCTGTTTATGTCCTCTGCCAATTTTTTGATTGGATTATTTGTTCTTTGGGTGTTGAGTTTGCCAACCTCTTTATGGATATTGGATACTAGCCCTTTATCTGATATGTCATTTGCAAATATCTTCTCCCATTCAGTCAGTTGTCTTTTGGTTTTGTTCACTCTTTCTGTTGCTGTGCAAAAGCTACTACTACTCTACCAAGCATGTTTGGGTAAAGAGAATACCTCCATTGCTAACTTATGCAGTGGGAATGACACTATGACTTGTGTTGCACTGCTTCTTTTGACAAAGATGGGACACATTTGTGCTACTGAATCTGGATCTCTGTTTCTGCTCTGAGATGAGGGATATTTGAAGCTCTGATTTGTCTAAGAAATGTTACGCACTTTTTTTTCTCTCTCACTCCTAGTTCTCCTACAATAGGCATGTTTTTCCATTCTTTGGAGTCGATGACTTCCCTAAGCTCATTGTCATGTTCCATCATGCCTCCTTGTCTCTCTGGATTTGCTTCCTTATTCTCCAGTAATTTTCTTTCAGATGACTAATTTGATATTCTGCTTCTGGCAGCTTCCTGGCCTTGCATCCAGTCTGCTACCAATCTTTTCATCAAGGACTCTATATTTTATTTTTTATCACTTTTTTCTCTGTGGTTCGAGACTCTCTGATGTCTTCTGAGACGTTCAACCAACTCAACAGAATGGATGCCCGCAGAATGCTGCGGTTAGGAGAGAGCATGTGGGCAGGACTTTCTTCTAGTACGCTACAGTAGAGTCTGTTTCCCTTTGACTAAGAAAGTTGGGCTGAGGAAGAGAGTCCCCCCGGTGTTCCAAGGTTAGGACTTTGTTTTTGTATGTGAGACATTTAATGTCTTGACCGTCCTATCTTTTCCAGTAGTTCCATTTTTATGCTTCTTGTGAAAGAGCCCCAAGTTACCTTTGCCCCCATCGAGTCATCTCCAAGAACAATGCCTCTCACGGATGCACTGCCACAACCCACCATCTTCCCTCTGTGTCTCCTGGTATTTTCTCTGATCATGGTTTCCAGGCTGTTTGCACCTGGTTGCTTGTTGGTGTCCTCTGAAGGAGTACACAGTAGTGTGCTCTTGAGTCAATGTCTGTCAAGGCTGATGATCTGAATACTCCGGACTCAATACCCTTTGTTGGCAAGAACTCATGCCATTCAGATCCTCTGCTGGACATAGCAAGTGGCATTGGGAAACATGCTCCCTGTGGGTTCCCAGTGTTTTCCGTTCTCCTGTGCCTTTTTCTTTTTCATTGGCTCACTTCCCTATGAAGCACCAACCGCCCACTTCTCCTTAAGCCATGTCTCCAGGCTTCTCCCAATGTCTCTATGACTTCTTTTCTCTTTTGCTGTGGAGTTTGATTTGTAGGCTTCAGGTCAATTTCCACCAAGTCGCAGTTGATGTAGTCATCTTCAAGTTGTGTTCGTGGCTGATGACAAGCCTGGAGTTCCCAGACACTACTACCACCTCATTGTCCTCTGAAGGCTCCACAGACTCTTAACCAGCCATAAGCAAGAATGAATTCTTGTCATTTGCCTCATGTGTCAAAGTTGTGAAGAGCATTGGTCTATAACATGTCTAAGTCTCAGAAAACAAATAACATATGATTTCACTCTCTCATTGTAGTAAAGAAACAGCAGGGGGAAAGGAACAAGCAATAGGACTCTAACCAGACACATAATTTTTTTTCTTTGCTTGTAGGCAGGTTAGTGGGAATACATGTTTATAAAAGAAGACTAAATTGGACATTCTTTGCAGGAAATATGACTGAAAGTGATGGGATGTGAGTTTTCAAGGCATATGAAATTGATTTGCTATACATAAAATGCCGACTTCCTATCTCTTGAAATTTCATTATAAGTGTTATGTGAGATTAGACAAGATGGTGGGGAAGTAGGAGGAGGCAATGTTTCAACCTGTACCCCACAGTGAGAATATATCCTACCAAAGAACTCTGATAACCCATAAAATCAGCCTGAGATCAGAATTATACATGTCTGAATCTCTACCAGGGCAGAAGACATCAGTGGGCAGGAGAAGCAGAGTGAGAACATTAGACTTATACTAAAACAAACAGAAGTGGAAGGGATCCACCCAAGGCGACCAATTGGAATGTAATACTCTAATACAAGAGTGCACTGCATCTGGAGACCAGCATTAACTTGGACTCTGGTTGAAAGCACTCTAAAAAAGCAAAGGATAGTGAGGGTAAATTATGTGAATCATCTCGGCTAAGGACAGGGGCTTAAGTCCCCACACCCAGTAGAGCTCCCACTGGCCCTGAGCCAAAAAGAGTGTGTTGGAGAAACCAGATCTTGGTCCCTAAGCTGCCAGCGTGCCCATGATCGTGTGGGGTCTGGCTCCTTTTAGGGGCTTGGAGCCTCACCAGACAGAAGAGCAATGAGACTTGCTAACAGAGCCTGAGACACATGCACCCCTCACCCTCCCCTGAGAGATGTGTGTGAAGGCACAGCCCATTGCTCTTAGACCCAAGCCATACTATCAGAGCATGAGACATGGGCGTGCCCCACACTCCCCTGAGAGAAATGCATGAAGGCCCAGGCTCATTCTCTCGGACCCGCACCCCGCTATCAGAGCCTGAGCACAGGCGACCCACACCCTCCCCTGAGATAGGTGCTTGCAAGCCCGGAACTCTTAGACAGAGAAATACCAGGCACTCCCAGCCTGGACCAGCATGAAAGTCTCCGTGTGGGATCGCTGCTTGGAACCTCTCTGTTGTTCTGGAGCTTCCCAGACAGACGTTGCTGCCATCGTTTTAGGTACAAGCAGATGATTCTGCATTCCCTGGGACCACGACTCAAAATATGCTCTTCCAGTGGCCAAGGGGGAATTTATATGGGCTCTGAAGCACCCACAGGGGAGCAGACTGTGGTTTCTCTCTGAGAGGGAGGTTGGAGTGCAGTTTGCTTTCCTCTAAACCTCCAATAACCATCCAAAGAGTTCAAGGCAAAACAAACAAACAAACAACTGAACAAATATAAAAACCTCCAGAAAACAAGGACCTAAAAACAGGATTTCTCAGAGCCCACCCCTTTGAGAGGGGTGGGAGGAATTAACTCAGGGAACACCATTGACCAAAAACCACCTGGCAGGCCCCTCCACCAGAAAACCAACCAGAAAGGAAAAAAAAAATAGTACAAGAAAACAACCACCACTACTTCATAGATACAGCCTTAGTTTTTAACTCGTTCCCACTAATCTAGTTCATTAGTTTTATATAGATAAATTTTTAACCTATTTACTATCACAGTGAGATGACCAGTATATCAAATTCCATATTAACCTTCTAACCTGAACTTTTTAATATATTCACCTTTGTTTTACTTTTGCATTCTATTTTTTTTTATTTTCTAAAAATTTAGTTTAGTTTAGTTAATTCCTTTTTAATTTCATTTTCTAATGTTCATATAGAATAAAACTTCAAGATAATTCCCTTTCAACTATCAATGCTATCCTTATTGGTAAACCAATTTTTAATCCCCATTTATCTTAGGAAAGTTGAGTTTTTTAACAAAGATATCAAGAAACATCCAGGAAGAATTACAATAAACTTCCTTGCCCACACTGAGAATTTATTACCACTCCCATCTTTTTGTACCACCAGTGTTTCTGTGTTTGTCCTGATAGTATATAATAGTAATACTTGGGGTTCTTTTTGACGAGGTTCTTCCTATATTTGTGTATATATATATATATATATATATATATATATATATCTGTAAATATCTATGTCTATATCAATATAGATATATGGACATAGATATATATCTATATCTAGCTAGAGATATAGATATATATCTATGTCTATATGTCTATATCTAGATATATAGAGAGATATCTATGTAGATATAGACAGATAACCAAAAAGAGTGAAAATATATGTGAAAGAGAAATATTTTCTATTGTCATATACTTTTTTCAGTCTTTCTTTTTGGTTTGTTTGGTTTTTTTTTTGTTGTTGTTGTTGTTTTGTAAACTTTATAAATCTTTCCTTTGGCCAATTTGGGCTGAACCTTCTCTTTTATGTACACTTTTTTTTTTTTTCCTGTCTCTCCCTCTCTTTTTCCTTTTTCCTTTTTCTTTTTCCCTCGTTTCAGTGGGAATTGTTCCAGGAGTGTTCCATGGTGCACCTTGACTGCACCAAGGTTGACATTTCCAGCTATATCCGTTCCCTCATCTCTCACCAAAATGAATAGGGGGAGGAATGCACAACAACAACAACAACAAAAATAGAGGATGGGCCTTCCTTTTTTTATTAATTGTTTATTTTTTATAAACATATATTTGTATCCCCAGGGGTACAGGTCTGTGAATCACCAGGTTTACACACTTCACAGCACTCACCAAAGCACATACGCTCCCCAATGTCCATAATACCACCCCCTTCTCCCAAACCCCCTCCCCCCAGCAACCCTCAGTTTGTTTTGTGAGATTAAGAGTCACTTATGGTTTGTCTCCCTCCCAATCCCATCTTGTTTCATTTATTCTTCCCCTACCCACTTAAGCCCCCATGTTGCATCACCACTTCCTCATATCAGGGAGATCATATGATAGTTGTCTTTCTCTGCTTGACTTATTTCGCTAAGCATGATATGCTCTAGTTCCATCCATGTTGTCTCAAATGGCAAGATTTCAGTTCTTTTGATGGCTGCATAGTATTCCATTGTGTATGTATACCACATCTTCTTGATCCATTCATCTGTTGATGGACATCTAGGTTCTTTCCATAGTTTGGCTATTGTGGACATTGCTGCTAGAAACATTCGGGTACATGTGCCCCTTTGGATCACTATGTTTGTATCTTTATGGTAAATACCCAATAGTGCAATTGCTGGGTCATAGGGCAGTTGTATTTTCAAAATTTTGAGGCACATCCATGCTGTTTTCCAGAGTGGCTGCACCAGTTTGCATTCCCACCAACAGTGTAAGAGGGTTCCCCTTTCTCCGCATCTTCGCCAGCATCTGTCATTTCCTGACTTGTTGATTTTAGCCATTTTGACTGGTGTGAGGTGATATCTCATTGTGGCTTTGATTTGATTTTCCCTGATGCCGAGTGATATGGAGCACTTTTTCATGTGTCTGTTGGCCACCTGGATTTCTTCTTTTCAGAAATGTGTGTTCACGTCTTCTGCCCATTTCTTGATTGGATTATTTGTTCTTTGGGTGTTGAGTTTGCTAAGTTCTTTATAGATTCTGGACACTACTTCTTTATCTGATATGTCGTTTGCAAATATCTTCTCCCATTCTGTCAGTTGTTTTTTAAATTTTGTTAACTGTTTCCTTTGCTGTGCAAAAGCTTTTGATCTTGATGAAATCCCAATAGTTCATTTTTGCCCTTGCTTCCCTTGCCTTTGGCAATATTCCTGGAAGATGTGGCTGCGGCTGAGGTCGAAGAGGTTGCTGCCTGTGTTCTCCTCAAGGATTTTGATGGATTCCTTTCGCACATTGAGGTCCTTCATCCATTTTGAGTCTATTTTTGTGTGTGGTGTAAGGAAATGGTCCAATTTCATTTTTCTGCCTGTGGTTGTCCTATTTTCCCAGCACCATTTATTGAAGAGGCTGTCTTTTTTCCATTGGACATTCTTTCCTGCTTTGTCGAAGATTAGTTGGCCATAGAGTTGAGGGTCTATTTCTGGGCTCTCTATTCTGTTCCATTGATCTATGTGTCTGTTTTTGTGCCAGTACCATGCTGTCTTGATGATGACAGCTTTGTAATAGAGCTTGAAGTCCGGAATTGTGATGCCACCAACGTTGGCTTTCTTTTTCAATATCCCTTTGGCTATTTGAGGTCTTTTCTGGTTCCATATAAATTTTAGCATTATTTGTTCCATTTCTTTGAAAAAGATGGATGGTACTTTGATAGGAATTGCATTAAATGTGTAGATTGCTTTAGGTAGCATAGACATTTTCACAGTATTTATTCTTCCAATCCAGGAGCATGGAACATTTTTCCATTTCTTTGTGTCTTCCTCAATTTCTTTCATGAGTACTTTATAGTTTTCTGAGTATAGATTCTGTGTCTCTTTGGTTAGGTTTATTCCTAGGTATCTTATGGTTTGGGATGCAATTATAAATGGGATTGACTCCTTAATTTCCCTTTCTTCTGTCCTGCTGTTGGTGTAGTGAATTGCAACTGATTTCTGTGCATTTATTTTATATCCTGACACTTTACTGAATTCCTGTATAAGTTCTAGCAGTTTTGGAGTGGAGTCTTTTGGGCTTTCCACATATTGCATCCCTTCCTGATCAAAACTCTTCAAAGTGTAGGGATAGAGGGCACATACCTCAATATCATCAAAGCCATCTATTAAAAAACCCACCGTAAATACCATTCTCAATGGATAAAAACTGAAAGCTTTTCCGCTAAGGTCAGGCACACGACAGGGATGTCCATTATCACCACTGCTATTCAACATAGTACTAGAGGTCCTCGCCTCAGCAATCAGACAACAAAAGGAAATTAAAGGCATCCAAATCGGCAAAGAAGAATTCAAACTATCACCCTTTGCAGGTGATATAATACTATATGAGGATGGGCCTTCTACAACAGAGCTAATGTCTATCAACATAGACTATATGTCAAAAAGAGAATTCAGGGTCACAATTATCCAGGCAATAGCTAGGTTTCAGAAAGTCATGGATGTCAAATGGAATTGAATAGGGCAGAATTAAAAACCACCAGGGATGATGTGTACAATGTTAGGGCCGAACTGAAAGCAACCATTAATGAGGTTCACAATGCTCTCAATGAGTTCTATCTAATCTAAACTCTCTCAAAGCTAGGGTAACTGAGGCAGAAGATAGAATTAGTGATCTGGAAGACAAACCGATATAGATAAATAATCAGGAGGAAGCCTGGAGCAAACAGCTTAGAATCCACGAAAACAGAATCAGGGAAATAAATGATGCCATGAAAGTTTCCAACATCAGAATTATAGGAATCTCTGAGGGAGGAGAAAGAAAGAAGTCTGGAAGATCTAGAGGAACAAGTTCTTCATGAAAAACTTCCCAATCTCGCTATTGGAACCAGAATCCATGTACTAGAGGCAGGAAAGTATCCCCTCAAGATTATAGATTTCACACACACAAAAAAATCAAAACACCTGATAGTAAAATTGAGAAATCGTAAGAATAGATACAATCTTTTGAAAGCTATTGGACAAAGAGACTCCTTACGTACAGAGGAAAGCCCATAAGGATCACGTCAGACCTGCCCACAGACACCTGGAAAGCCAGAATGGGCTAGCAAGATATATTCAGGACACTAAATGAGAAGAACATGCAACCAAGAATACTATATACAGCAAGACTGACATTCAAAATGGATGGAGAGATAAAGAGTTTCCAAGACCGGCAAGGCTTAAAAGACTATGCAACCACCAAGATAACACTGCAGGAAATATTAAGGGGGTTTCTATAAAAGAGGAAAAATTATAAGAATAGCATTTAACAGAAATATAGAGACAATATACAGAAAGAAAGACTTCAAAGGTAACTCGATATCAATAAAAACGTATCTATCAATAATCACTCTCAATGTGAATGGCCTAAATGTGAATGACCTAAACTACACAGGGTTGCGGATTGGATAAAATGACAGGACCCATGCATATTATGTCTATGAGAAATCCATTCTGAACCAAAATTTACAACCACACTGAATGTAAAGTGATGGAGAAGCACCTTTCATATCAATGGGCCTCAAAAGAAGGCCGAGGTAGCTATTCTCATCTAACATGTATTAGATTTTAAACTATCGACTGTAGTAAGAGATACAGAAGGACAGTCCATAATTCTTAAAGGGAAACTCCAACAAGATGATCTAACAATTGTAAATATCTATGCCCCCAATATGGGAGCAGCCATTTACATGAGAAAACTGTGAGTCAAGATAAAGAGTCATACTGATATGAGTAGATTAATAGTCGGAGATCTTAACACACCTCTCTCAGAAATAGACAGATATCCAAGCAGAAAATCAATAAAGAAACAAGAGCGTTGAATGACACATTGGACCAGATGGACCTCATAGATATATACAGAACATTCAACCTAAAACAACAGAATACTCATTCTTTTCAAGTGCACATGGAACCTTTTCAAGAATAGAGCACATACTGGGTCAGAAATCAGGACTCAACTGATACCAGAAGACAGATTATTTCCTGCACATTCTCAGATTACAATGCTTTGAAAATGGAGCTCAATCACAAGGAAAAGTTCCAAAGGAAGTCAAAGACCTGGAAGCTAAAGACCACTTTGCTTAAGAATGCTTGGATCAACCAGGAGATCAAGGAAGAACCGAAACAATTCATGGAAACCAATGAGAATGAAGGCACTTCATTCCAAAACCTATGGGATACAATAGAGGCGGTCCTAAGGGGGAAATACATAGCCATCCAAATATCCCTCAAAAAAACTGAAAAATCCAGAACAGAGCAGCTGTCTCTACACCTTAAAGAACTGGAGAATAAACAACAAATCAAAATAAATCCACACATAGGAAAGGAAATAATCAAGATTAGAGCTGATTTCAATGAGGTAGAAACCAGAGATACAGGAGAATGTATCAATGAAACTAGAAGTTGGTTTTGTGAAAGAATCAATAAGATCGATAAACCATTGGCCACACTAATCCAAATGAAAAGAGAGAAAGCCCAAGTTCATAAAATTATGAATGAAAAGGAGAGAACACATCTAACACCAGGTAAGTAGACACAATCATCAGAAGTTATTAACAACAGTTATATGCCAATAAGCTTAGCATCCTAAATAAAATGTATGCATTCATGGAAAACTATGAACTCCCAAAATTGAACCAGGAAGAAATTGACAACTTGAATAGACCAATATCTAGCAATGAGATTGAAGCAGTGATCAAAAATCTCCCAAAAAACAAGAGCCCAGGACATGACAGATTCCCTGGGGAATTCTGCCAAAATTTCAAAGAAGAAATAACACCTATTCTCCTGAAGCTGTTTCAAAAAATTGAATAGAAGGAAAACTTCCTGACTCTTTCTATAAAGCCAGCATTACCCTGATCCCCAAACCAGGCAAAGACCCTAACAAAATGGAGAATTTCAGAGCAATATCACTGATGAATTTGGATGCTTGGATGCTAAGATTCTCAACAAGATCCTAGCCAACAGGATCCAAAAACACATTAAAAAGATTATCCACCATGATCAGGTGGGATTAATCCCTGGGCTAAAAGGATGGTTCAAATTTTGCAAATTAATCAATTTGATACAACAAATTAATATGAGAAGAGAGAAGAAACTCATGGTCCTCTCAATGGATGCAGAAAAATCATTTGACAAAATACAGCATCTGTTCCTGATTAAAATGCTTCAAAGTATAGGGATAGAGGGACCTCTCCTGAACTTCATCAAATCTATCTATGAAAGACGCACAGCAAATATCATCACCAATGGGAGAAAGCTTGCAGCCTTCCCGTTGAGATCAGGAACACAATGAGGAGGCCCACTCTCACCAATCTTGTTCAACATAGTGTTAAAAGTCCTAGCAACAGCAATAAGACAAGAAAGAGAAATAAAAAATTGAAAAATTCATAATACACCAGCTGTCTCTACATCTTCAAGAACTGGAGAATCACAAACGAATCAAACCAACTCCACACATAAGAATGGAAATAATCAAGATTAGACCTGACATCAATGAGGTGGAAGCCAGTGATTCATTACAATATATCAATGAAAATAGAAGCTGTTTTTTTTTTTGAAAGAATCAAAAGATCGATAAACCATTGGCCACACTAATCCAAAAGAAAAGAGAGAAAGTCCAATTTCATAAAATTATGAATTAAAAGGGAGAGATCACAACTAACACCAGGGAAGTAGAAACAATCATCAGATGTTATTATCAAGAGTTATATGCCAATAAGCTTAGCAACCTAGATGAAATGGATGCATTCCTGGAAAACTATAAACTCCCAATTTTGAACCAGGAAGAAATTGAAAACCTGATTAAACTGATATCAAGTAATGGGATTGAAGCAGGGACCAAAAACGTCCCAAAAAACAATTCCCAAGGCCTGATGGATTCCCTGGAGAATTATAGCAAACTTTCAAAGAAGAAATAACACCTATTGTCCTGAAGCTGTTTCAAAAAATTGAAGCAGAAGGAAAACTTTCAGACTCTTTCTACAAAGCCAGCATTACCCTGATCTCCAAACCAGGCGAAGATCCTACCAAAAAGGAGAATTTCAGACCAATTCATTGATGAATATGGATGCTAAGGTTCTCAACAAGATCCTGGAAAACTTTATCCAACAATGCATTAAAATGATAATCCACCATGAGCAGGAGGAATTCATCCCTGAGCTATAGGGATGAGTCAACATTCGCAAATCAATCAATGTGATAGAACAAATCAGTAATAGAAGAGAGAGAAACCACATGGTCCTCTCAATTGATGCAGAAAAAGCATTTGACAAAATCCAGCATCCGTTCCTGATTAAAAAAAAAAAAATTCAAATTATAGGAAAAGAGGGAATATTCCTGAACATTATCTAATCTATCTATGAAAGACCCACAGCAAATATCATGCTCAATGAGAAAAACTTGCAGCCTTCCCGTTGAGATCAGGAACATGACATGGATGTCCATTCTCACCACTCTTGTTCAACATTGTATTAGAAGTAAGCAACAGCAATAAGACACAAAGAGAAATAAATGATATCCAAATTGGCAATGAAGAAGTCAAAGTCTCTCTCTCTTCGCAGATGACATGATTCTTTATATGGAAAACCCAAAAGACTCCACCCTCTAACTATTAGAAATCATCCAGAATACAGCACAACCAAGAAACTGCACTCTTGGAATTACAGAAGATTCATGAAATAGAAGAAGACACAAAAAGTTTGAAGACCATTCAATGCTCTTGGATCAGAAGACTACACATTGTTAAAATGTCTATACTACCTCTAGCATTCTTTATTTTTAATGCGATTCTGATCAAAATTCCACCAGTAATTTTCAAAGAGCTGGAGAAAATAATCTTCAAATTTTTATGGTTCAGAATAGACCCAGAATCGCTATGGAAATCTTGAAAAACAAATGTAAAACTGGGGGCATTGCGTTACCTGATCTCAAGCATTACTACAAAGCTGTGAACACCAAGACAACATGGTCCTGGCATATAAACAGACACACATACCCGTGGAACTGAGTAGGGATTGCAGATATGGACCCTCAACTTTATGGTCAAATAATCTTCGACAAAGCAGGAAAAAAATATGCAGTGGAAAAAAGTCTTTTCAATAAATGACCCTGGAACAACTGGGCAGCTCTATGTAGAACAATGAAACTCGAGCATTCTCTTACACCTTACGCAAAGATAAACTCAAAATGGAAAAAAGACCTCAACGTGCAACAGGAATCCATCAGAAACCTAGAGGAAAGCATATGCAGTAACCTAGTTGATATCAACAACAGCAACATCTTTCAAGATATGTCTCCAATGACAAAGGAAACAAAAGCGAAAATGAACATTTGGGACTTCATCAAGATAAAAAGCTTCTGCACAGGCAAATGAAACAGTGAACAAAACAAAGAGGCAACTCATGGAATGGGAGAAGATATTTGCAAATGACAGTACAGACAAAAGATATCCAGAATCTATAAAGAACTCAGAGTCAACACACACAAACAGACGATCATATCAATAAATGGGCAGTAGATTTGAACAGACACTTCTCCAATGAAACAAATGGCTATCAGACACACCAAAAAATGTTCATCATCACTAGCTCTCAGGGAGATTCAAATTAAAACCACACTGATATATCACCTTATACGCTAGAATGGCAAAAATTGGCAAGACAGGAAACAATATGTGTTGGAAAGGATGTGGAGAAAGGGGAACCCTCTTACACTATTGGTGGGAATGGATGTTGATGCAAACACTTTGGAAAACAGTGTGGATATTCCTCAAAAAATTAAATATAGAGCTTTCCTATGACCCTGCAATTGCACTACTGGGTACTTACCCCAGAGATACAGATGTAGTAAAAAGAAGGGCCATCTGTACCCCAATGCTTATAGCAGCAATGGACATGGTCGCCAAACTGTGGAAAGAACCAAAATGCCCTTCAACGGACGAATGGATAAGGAAAATGTGGTCCATAAACACTATGGAGTATTATGCCTCCATCAGAAAGGATGAATACCTAACTTTTGTAGGAACATGGACGGGACTGGAAGAGATTATGCTGAGTGAAATAAGTCAAGCAGAGTCATTTATCGAAAGGTTTCACTTATTTGTGGAGTATAACAAATAACAAGGAGGACATGGGGAGTTAGGGAGGAGAAGGGAGTTGGGGGAAATTGGAAGGGGAGGTAAACCATGAGAGACTACTGAAGTAGGGGGGTTGGGAGGTCGGGGTACCAAGTGGTAGGTATTATAGAGGGCACGGATTGCATGGAGCACTGGGTGTGGTGAACAAATAATGAATACTGTTATGTTGAAAATAAATAAATTTAATTAAAAATTGTCATAAACATGGAAACATTCAGAAAATAAATAAGGATGTAAATCCATTGTCAAAAAGAAAAAAAAAAAGAAAAGAAACTGACAAAAATATAGATTTTTTTTAATCTTTTAAGGAGTTATTAAAGTATTTACAAATAAACGTTCCTTCTTTGTAGAATAAAAAAAAAGAATTAATTCTTGCTTATGGCTGGGTAAGATTTTGTGGTGCTTTAGGAGGACAGTGAGATTGTAGTGGTGTATGGAAACCCCAGGCTTGTCTTCATCCAGGAACACAACTGGAATATTACCCCATCAAGTGCAACATTTTGGAAATGGACCTGAAGCCTACAAAGCAAACTCCAGAACAAAAGAAAACAGAAGTCTCAGAGACTTTTGGAAAAGCCTGGAGACATGGTTTAGGGACACTTTGGGGGTTGGTGCTTCAGAGGGCAGGGAGACAATGCAAATGACAAATGCACAGGAGAGCAGAACGCACTGGGAACCCACAGGAGCATATTTGCCAATGCCAGTGGCTGTGACCTGGAGAGGTTCTGAATGGCAAGAGTTCTTGACAAAGAAGGGTCTTGTGTCCGGATTTTTCAGATCATCAGACTTGGCAGACATCTACCTGAGGGAACACTGTGTTTCTCCTGGAGAGGACACCAACAAGCAATCAAGTGCAGACAACCTTAAAACCATGATTAGACAGAACCCCAGGAGACACAGTAGGAAGATGATGTGTTGTGGCAGTGAATCCGTGAGAGGCAGTGTTCGTGGAGATGACTCGATGGGGGCGCAAGAAATTTTGGGCTCTCGCACCAGTAGCATCAACACGGACCTACAGTCCAAAGATAGGATGGTGAGACATTACCTGCCAAATCTGCAAACACCAAGTCCTGACACTGAATCACTGGGTGTACTGCCATCCTCAGTCCAAAATGCTTTGGCACAGGAGAACAGAGTCTTTTGTAGGGGACTAGAAGAATGCACTGTCCACATGCTTTCACCTCATCACAGCATTCTACAGGCCTTTATTTTGTTGAGTTGGTTGAAAGACTCCTTTCACAGGCACAACAGAGCCCACCAAGCTAAACCTCACCATATTCAGCCCAGACACTAAACACTCCAAATGGTAAGCAAGGAGAACCTTGGCATCTGTCTGGCCTTAAGGACAGGATACAGGCACAACACAACAACAGAGGGCATGCATGCCACACACATCTGAGACTACCTCAAGGGCCAGCCCTTTGACACACTATGATCTCGTCATTCTAAAGAATTACCTCTCATAGTAGAAAACACAATGGGATTTTCGAATAAAGAGAAGACAGAAACCTGGATCCAATGCAAAGATGGAAGAATCATTGGACACCGAGGAAAAAGAACAAGAAATGATCATGAACAGGCAATCAAGTGAAAAGTCTACATGGAACACGCCCGAAGGAAGACTGAAAGCAACAGCCAGGATATTCACTATACATCAGAAAGACACAGAAGACATCAAGGGAGTCTCAAACAACAGAGAGAAAAGTGATTAAAATAATAAAATAAGGAGTCCCTGATGAAAAGATTTGAAGCAAACTGGATGCAAAGGCCAGAATGCTGGCAGTAGTAGAGGATCAAATTTGTGATCTGGAAGACAAATACTGGAGAATAAGGAAGCAAATCCAGAGAGAGAAGAAAGAATGATGGAACATGACAATGAGCTCATGGAAGTCATCGACCACAAAAATCAGAGCTGAAAATGTCCCTCATCTGGGAGCAAAAACAGAGATCCAGATTCAGAGGCACAGAGGTATCCTTTCTACATCAACAGAAGCAGTGGAACACAAGACACTGTCATTCCCCCTGCAAAAGTTAGCAAGGGAGGAATATTCTTTAACCAAATATGCTCAGGAGAGTAGTTTGTCCATAGTCATAGTGTTGTGCCTGTTTCCTGTCCTTGAGGCCATAGTTTGTCCAAGTCACTGACTTCAAGACAACAATATATACCAGCTCTCGAAGCAGATCATATAGAGCAAGCAACACCAGCCCAAGCCAAAATCCGTATTCCCTGAATTTCTGAGCAATGACAGAGCAGTGGTTCTTTTCTAGAACCGGGACATATTAAGAAGACAATGATTGGGTCCTGTAGTATGTCCATCAGTACAGAGGCAGGCTTCAATTCAACTCATGATCCCAGGGTCATGCATTGACTCTAGTCTTAGGTTCCCTGTTCAGGGGCAAGTCTGCTTCTCCCTCCCCAGCTCCATTCCCTGATTGTGATCTCCCAGTCTCTCTGTCAAATACGTGCATGTCCATATTTTGCCAAAAAACAAAAACAAAACAGTGTACAAGAGTTAACACGGGCCAGAGGATGGTTTATTTATTTTGGATTTAGGTCCCTATGGAATGCAGTCAGGTACAGAGAACCTCCCACAATCCTGAAATGCCAGGCCGTAGCTCTGAACTCCCTTGTTGATTCTGCTCTTCTTTGTGTTCCTGTATCTCCACACCAACCTGTAGCATCTGCTGTCTGTCCTCCTGTAGTGGCTCCTTTTTGTCACATTGTTCATCCCCTGGATTCCATTAGAACATGCCCATCATCTGCATGAGGCATGGTTTGGTTATCTTATGAAAGCATTGGGGGATGGTCATGAGACGGTTAAGGCAGGCTCGTGTTGCCACATCTCCATTCAGTTCCTCAGAGGGTAGCTGCACTATCCTGTGGAAATGCTCAAGGTTCTGCAACATTCGAATCATCTTCTTTGTGTCCTTTTGGAGATACATGTTGTCATCCTGAAACGGGCATGAAAGTCTTTCAGATGGTTTTTACTTGGGCTATGGTTCTCTTCCAACAAGCTCCATGCTTGCTCCTGTGCACTCCAAGTACATGAGTCCATAGAAGACCTCACGTTATTGGGTGTAGTGTCTGCCTTTGGTGCTTGATCGCTTTTGAAGATTGGGAGGCCATTTAGGCAGTGTCTGAAGACACAATGTTTATCCGTGTCCTCGCTGTTGAAGACTCTAGACATGTATTTGGCATGGTTCCAGGTGTTCTCTGGAATCTTTCCTTGGCATTGATCCTTGGCAACTTCCTGGTCAGAAGCACCCTGATTGGTTGGAATGACCATAGACATGTGTGGGGTGTTGAGTTCCTCCCCTGAGTCATTTATTGACACCTGATTTCTTTCTTTACCAATCTTGGGTAAGATGCAATGGTGGATTCCTACCTCTCCAGAGTCCAGAGGACTGGTTCTGACAGTCACTACCAAAGACTATGAATTTGGCCATTGAAACGGTGAAACGGTCTCACTTCCCAACTGCCTTGGTGAGAGACCCAGGTGGTTTCATCAGTTTGGGAGGGCTTGGGATGCTCTTGGCCAACCCATGACTACTTGACCCAGACAAGAGTATTGATCAGGCGTGGGTTGAGGAGGAGTGATTTCTATGACCTCAAACTTTGGTGACATCACAGAAGTTGACTTCACTGAAACAGCAGTCCCTCTTTCATGACCTTCGAGTCCTATGGCTTTAGGTACTAAGCCCCAAGAAGGAAATAAAAAGAGCCCTCTGAATTTGATCAAGAACTCAGGTTGTCTTGTGTGTTAATGTCCCACTTCCCAGTCTCTCTGTCAAATATGTGCATGTCCATATTTGGCCAAAAAACAAAAACAAACAAACAAATAAAACCCCTTTCTAGACAAAGAGGAAAGAAAATTAAGTTCAGTATATTGTTCTTTAGGCAGCATTTCTCCAAAGACACCAAGGTTTTCCTATTTCCTCTGCAATTTCTAGAGATCTCAAGAAACAGTGAGGTCTCTTGGGTACATCACCACTCTATGGAGTTTGTCATCCTGTGGGTGAGAGAGTCCTTTTCCAGTGTCTTTTCTTTATAGGTCAGGGAATACTAAGGGACAGGAAGTCCCTTTTCAAGTTAAAATGTTAGGGTATGGATGTATTGTGCTTTCTGTGTCCTCATCTCCTAGTGTTCTGAAACACGAGTCATAAGGGATTAGGGCTCTGTTACCTGGTTTTACCTTATACACCTTTGAAAACTCTTCAAGGAAAGTGACATTCTCCATGATAGCTAACCCTTAAGGAAGATCCCTGGACAGCACTCCTTGTCATCTTTAGTTAACTATATCTGCAGTTGTATAGATTATAGACATGTTGACCAAGTCTCTTTAATTGGAGTAAAGGAACGATTTATATTTATGCCCCGCAAGATACAATGGTGCAGAACTGTGGATTGAGCCACAATGCCCTTGCAAAGACTCTTGGGTAAAGAAGGTGTGGTCCATCTTGGCAAAAGAGAATTCCTCAGCGTCAGGGAGGATGAAACACTAGTTCTTGCATTGACATGGATGTCACAGGACTGGGTGAAGCGAAATGAAAAAAGAAAGCAGACAAAGGGAAATATTATATTTATTCTCTCATATGTGCCCCAAGAACCTGAGTTCTTGATCAATCTCAGAGGGCTCTTTTTCTTTCCTTCTTGGGGCTTAGTACCCAAGAGGAATACCATGCACTTTAGTAGAAAGAAGGGAAAACTGAAGGGGAAGAAGTCAGAGAAGGAGACAAACCAGAAGTGACTCAGGACTCTGAGGAACCAAGCTGAGGGTTACAGAAAAGAGAGACATGCAGGGAATGAGGGAACTGGCTAATGGATTTTGAGGAGTTGTGGCATATCTTAGGAGGAGCACTAGGTCATATATGGAACTGAAGCATCCGTGAATTCTCTGCCAAAAATGGATGATGGATGATAGGCCTACTTCCTCAAAATAACAAAAAAATGTATATAATAACAAACTGGCCCTTTGCAAAGCAGGTGAAGACAGAGAGAAAAAATGAATCAATTATATTTTTATTATCTTTACTTATTAAAAAGGCATGGAATATGTTACCTATAATATTCTTATCTGAATTGGGTCTTTATACTTGCAAATTAGAGTCTACCCGCCTCCTCCATTTCTGGAATTGATGAGAAGAAACGACATTGCCTTCATTTAATGTCTAGAAGAGTTGACGAGGAAAATGATTTGGACCCGACCTTCTCTTGCTGAGAGGTGTTTGATTACTGCTTCAAACGCTTTTGTCACTAAGAGTGCTCAGATTTTGTAGGGTTTCTGACCTAATCTTGGGAGTTGATATGTGTTGGAATTTATCCTTTTCTCACAGTTCTTGGATTTGCTGACATAATTGTGTAGAGGGGTCTTTTAGGTTATTTATTTATTTTTTTATAAGTTGTCATGTGGTCTCATACTTTCAGCTATATTTTTGTCTCCCGTTTAATCCAGGTAATGGCTCTTCCTGTTTGTTAAAGTTTTCAAAACTGCCGTGTGAGTTCTCCTGAATTTTTCCTATTGGGTTGTCCGTATTTCTTTTATTTCAATATTGATTGAAATAAATCTCCTTTTTTCTTTTCACTTTGGAGTTCGTTTCATCTTTTTCTAGTTCCTTATGCCTTCGTTTAGGTTGCTTTTTAAAAAAAAAATTAATTTATTTTCAGCATAACAGTATTCATTGTTTTTCAGTGTTTTTAATTTTTGGATACGAACACATATAGCCTTATATTCTTCCTCCATAAAATGTTTGGGCATCATCCTATAAGGTATTTTTTTTTTAACTTTTCTTTATTCAAGGTATTTTCTGATTTTCCTTTTGATTGCCCTTAATGCTTTCTAGTTCCGTATTGTGTGATTTTCCTTTTGATTGCCCTTAATGTTTTCTAGTTCCGTATTGTGTTGTTTTCCACCTTAGTGTCTGGCTGTGTTTCCCATTCATAAGTGATTTTTTTCCACGTTCATATCATCGTGTTCATAATAGGATTTGAATTCTTTTCTATTAATTGCGACTGAATTTGGACTCCAGCAAAGGATCTTTGATAGCCAATGTTAGGTCTGCCCTTGGGAAGAACTTCTCTTATGGTCCTCAGAGACACAATCTTATGCATGTTTCCCCAATGCTCAGGTGGTCTAGAGAGCCCATGATGATGTGTTTTATTCCTTACCACCTTTCCCTCTGGACTCTCTCCTGTGCTGCAAGTGGATATTTTAGTATCCGACAATATTGGAATATGGTCCCCATCTCCTTTCCTTTCTGTTAATATGCTTCCAACACTTAGATACACCCACATTGGTGGTGTGTATGTTGATAATTCTGCCTGGTTTCTGATATTTGATGCTGAATTAAATCAAAACTCCTTCCTGTAATCTTTTGTATCTTGATGACATAAAATCTCTTTATATGCCATAGGTACCATCACTTTATCTTTCTTCTCCTTACCATTTGCATAACCTATGTCTTCCCAATGCCTGACTTTCAAGCTATGTGTATCTTTATAGTTGAAGGAAATCTCATATGGCCAACATAAGGTCAAGCTTGTTTTGCTTTTGTTGCTTTCTTGCTGACTTTTGTTGTCTTTTTTTCGTTTTTATTTTTTTTTAATTTTCATTTTTTCAATAATCGCTTTATAGGGATAGGAGAATTTAGTCCTGAATATGTTGATTATTGATAGGCAAGGAGTTTACTTTCTCATTTTGGTTGGCTTCTGACTTGGATTCTCTTTGCCTTTCCCCTTTATAGTATTTTCATTGGGTGTGCTTCATTTAGTGGGATTCCTCACTACCTCCAGATCTTTTGGGTGTATTTTCTGTGTGTGTGTGTGTTCACTCTGTGTTTAACATAATCCTTAATTCTTTTTTTTTTTTTGCTTTTAATTTATTTTCACCATAACAATATTTATTCTTTTTGCACCTCACCCCATGTTCCATGAATCCATGCTTCTTTCATACCCACCACCTGGTTCCCCCAATCACCCAAACCCCAGCTCTTAAAAATTCTCAGATTGTTTTTCAGAGTCCATAATCTCTCATGGTTTACAGCCCCTTCGAATTTCCCTCAAATCCCTTCACCTCTCCATCTCCCCTTGTCTACCATATGGTTTGTTATGCTCCACAAATAAGTGAAACCATATGATAATTGACTCTCTCTGCTTGAATTATTTCACTCAGTATAATCTCCTCCAGTCCTGTCCATGTAGCTACAAAAGGTGGGTATTCGTCCTTTCTGATGGAAGCATAATACTCCATAGTGTATATGGACCACATCTTCCTTATCCATTCGTCTGTTGAAGGGCATCTTAGTTCTTTCCACAGTTTGGCGACCTTGGCCATTACTACTATAAACACTGAGGTACAGATGGCCCTTCTTTTCACTACATCTGTATCTTTGGGGTTAATACACTTTAGTGCAACAGCAGGGTCATAGGGAAGCTCTATTTTTAATTTCTTGAGGAATCTCGACACTGTTCTCCAAAGTGGTTGTACCAACTTGCATTCCCACCAACAGTGTAAGAGGGTTCCCATTTCTCCACATCCTCTCTCACATATGTTGTTTCCTGTCTTGTTAATTTTGGCCATTCTAGTTTGTAAGGTGATATATCAATGTGGTTTTTAATTTGAATCTCCCTGATGTCTAGTGATGATAAACATTTTTTCATGTACCTGATAGCCATTTGTATGTCTTCATTGGAGAAGCATCTGTTCATATCATTTGCCCATTTTTAAAATATGATTGTCTCTTTGTGTGTTTTAGTTTGAGGAGATCTTTATAGATCCTGGATATGAATTTTTTGTCTGTACTGTCATTTTCAAATATCTTCTCCAATTTCATGGGTTGCCTCTTTGTTTTCTTGACTATTTCCTTCGCTATGCAGAAGTTTTTGATCTTGATGAAGTCCCCAAAAGTTCATGTTCACTTTTGTTTCTTTTGCCTTTGGAGATATATTTTGAAAGAATTTGCTGTGGCTGATATCGAAGAGGTTACTGCTATGTTCTCCTCTATTATTCTGATGGATTCCTGTCTCACATTGAGATCTTTTATCCATTTTGAGTTTATCTACGTGTAAGGTGTAAGAGATTGCTCGAGTTTCATTCTTCTGCATATAGCTGTCCAGTATTGCCAGCACCATATATTGAAGAGACCTTTTTTTCCCACTGTATATTTTTTCCTGTTTTGTCGAGGATTATTTGACCATAGAGTTGAGAGTTCATATATGCGATCTCTTCTCTGTTCTACTGGTCTATGTGTCTGTTTTTATGTCTTTGAAGAATACCAATGGAATTTTGATCGGAATGGCATTAAAAGGATAGATTGCTCTAGGCGATATAGACATTTTAACAATGTTTATTCTTCCGACCCAAGAGCATCGTCTTGGAATGGTCTTCCATCTTTTTGTCTCTTCTTCAATTTCTTTCATGAGTGTTCTATAGTTCCTTGAGAACAGATCCTTTACCTCTTTGGTTAGGTTTATTCCCAGGTATCTTATGGTTCTTGGTGCTATAGTAAATGGAATCGATTCCCTAATTTTCCTTTCTGTATTTTCATTGTTAGTGTATAAGAAAGCCACTGATTTCTGTACATTAACTTTGTATTCTGCCATGTTGCTGAAATGCTGTATGAGTTCTAGAAGTTTGGGGGTGGAAACTTTTGCGTTTTTAATATCAGAATCATGTCATATGTGAAGAGAAAGAGTTTGACTTTTTTATTTCCAATTTGGATACCTTTTATTTCTCTTTGTTGTCTGCTTGCTGTTGCTAGGACTTCTCATGCTATGTTGAACAAGAGTGGTGAGCATGGGCATCCTTAATATGTTCCTGATCTCAATGGTAAGGCTGCAAGCTTTTAACATTGAGGATGATATTTGCTGTGGGTCTTTCATAGATAGATTTGATGAAGTTCAGGAATGTTCCCTCTATCCCTATACTTTGAAGTGTTTTAATCAGGAATGAATGCTGTATTTTGTCAAAAGCTTTTTCTTCATCAGTTGAGAGGGCCATGTGGTTCTTCCCTCTTCTTTATTAATTAGTTCTATCACATTGATTGATTTGCAAATGTCGAACCATCCTTGTAGCCAAGGGATGAATCCCACCTCGTCATGGTGGATAATCTTTTTAATGTGATGTTGGATCCTGTTTGCTAGGATTTTGTTGAAAATCTTAGCATCCATATTCATTAGTGATATTGGTCTGAAATTATTTTTTTTTGTTAGGATTTTTGCTGGTATAGGGATTAGGGTAATGCTGGCTTCGTAGAAAGTTTGGAAGTATTCCTTCTGCTTCAATTTTTTGAAACAGCGTCAGGAGAATAGGTGTTATTTCTTCTTTGAAAGTTTGGTAGAATTCGCCAGGGAATCCGTCAGGTCCTGGGATTTTGTTTTTTGGGAGGTTATTGATCACTGCTTTAATATTGCTACTATATATCAGTCTATTCATGTTTTTAATTTGTTCCTGGTTCAAATTTGGGAGTGTATAATTTTAGAGGAATGCATCCATTTCATGTAGGTTGCTTAGCTTATTGATATGCAACTATTGCTAATAACTTCTGATGATGGTTTCTACTTCTTTGGTGTTAGTTGTGTTCTATCCCTTTTCATTCATATATTATTAATTTGGGCTTTCTCTCTTTTATTCTGGATTAGTGTGGCCAACGGTTTATTGATCTAATCTATTCTTTCAAAAAACCAGCTTCTAGTTTCATTGATAGGTTCTACTGTATCTCTTATTTCTACCTCATTGATCTCTGCTCTTATTTTGATTAATTAGCTTCTTATGTGTGAATTAGGTTTGATTTGTTGTTGATTCTCCAGTTCCTTAATGTGTAGAAACATCTGGTGTATTCTGGATTTTTCCCTTTTTTTGAGGGAGTCTTAGATGGCTATGTATTTCCCCCTTAGGACAACCTTTGCTGTATCCCATACACTTTTGGATCGAAGTGTCTTCATTCTCATTGGTTTCCATGTTCTTCTTTGGTCTCTGAGTTGATCCAAGTATTCTTAAACAAGGTGGTTTTAGCTTCCAGGTTTTTGCATTACTTCTGAACTTTTCCTTGTGATTGAGCTCCAGTTTCTAAGCATTGTTGTCTCAGAACATGCAGGGAATAATTTCAGTCTTTTGGAATTGGTTGAGTCCTGATTTGTGACCCAGAATGTGGTCTATTCTTGAGACGATTCCATGTGCATTTCAGAAAAATGTATTCTGTTGTTTTAGCGTGGAATGTACTCTATATATTTATCAGGTCTATCTGGTCCAACGTGTCATTCATTGCTCTTGTTTCTTTATTTATTTTCTGCTTGGATGATCTCTCTAATTTTGAGAGAGGTGTGGTAAGATCTAATATTTATGTATTCATATCAATATGACTCTTTATCTTGATTAACAATTTCCTTATGTAATTGGCTTCTCCCATACTGGGGGCATAGATATTTACAATTGTTATATCATCTAGGTCGATAGTCCCTTTAAGAATTATGTAGTGTCCTTCTGTATCTCTGACTACGGTCTTTAGTTTAAAATCTAATTTATCTGAAATGAGAATCATTACCACCGCTTTCTTTTGAGGCCCATTGTCATGAAAGACATCATTTCACTTTCAGTATGGATGTATCTTTAGGTTCAAATTGGGTGTTTTTAGACATTATATGGATGGGTCCTGTCGTTTTATCCAATCTGCAACCCTGTGTCATTTTATGGGTGCACTTAGGCCTTTCACATTGAAAGTGATTATTGATAGATACGTTTTTATTTACATTGTGTAATTTTTGAAGTCTTTATTTCTGTAGATTGACTCTATATTTCTGTTCAATGATATTCGTAGGATTTTTCCTCTTTTAGAGAACCACCCCTTACTATTTCCTGCAGTGTCATCTATGAACACAACTGGAATATGACCACATCAACTGCAACTTGGTGGACATTGACCTGAATCCTCCACATCAAACTCCACAGCAAATGGGAAAAAAAATCACAGAGACTATGGAAGTAGTTTGGAGACATGGCTTAGGGAGACCTGTGCAGTTGGTGTTTCAGAGTGCTATGATCCAATACAAAAGACAAAAGCACAGGAGAGCAGAGAAAACATACCAAACACACCAAAAGACAGGCAAGGAAAGCCTTGCAGATGATGGCCTTAAGGCAAGGGGACAGCCTCAACTCAACAGCAGAGGACATGCATACTACACACATCCGAGACTCCGTCAAGAGACAGCCCTTGGACACTCCAAGATCTCTTCTTCCTAAAGACATTACACTCAGGGGAGACAACAGAATGATCTTTGCGAATTTAGAGGAGAAGTTAGAGGCCTAGATTCAAAGCAAAGATGGAAGAATCAATTGATTCTGAGGAAAAAGAACAGGAAATGATCATGGCCAGGCAATTGGAGTGAAACCTCTACATATAAAACGCCTATAGGAGGATTGAAAACAGTGGTCAAGAAAGAAGCAGTCCTTCTCTCATGGCCTTTGTGTCCTATGACTTTAGTAGGAAGCACTGAAAAGGAGAGAAAAAGACCCCAAGAATACAGGTTGTCTCTCTGTGTTCACATAACACTGATAATTAAATTTCAAGAGATAGGAAGTTGGCATTTTATGGAGAGCAATTCAATTTGCCATGACTTGAAAACTCACATTCCATCAATTCAGCCACATTTCCTACAAAGAATGTCACCTTTTGTTCTCTTTAATAAAGACATATTTTCACAAACCTGCCTTCAATCAAACACCACATTTTGTGTGCCTGGTTAGAATCATGTGTTTTGTCCCTTTTTCCCTTGCTTTTTCCTATGTCTCTTGACTACCATGATCGAGTGTTACTTGACTTTCTGAGACGGATAGATGTGACACGGCTCAATTCTCTCCACAACACTGCCCCCTGAGGCAAGTGGGAAGAATTCATTCTTGCTTATGCCTCGGTAAGAATATGTGTGCCTTGATATGAGAGGGAGACGGTAGTAGTGTCTGAGAACTCCAGACTTGTCTTCAGCCATGAACATAACTGGAAGATTACCACATCAACTGCACCTTGGTGAAAATTGACCTGAAGCCTACAAAGTAAACTCCACAGCAAAAGAGAAAAGAACTCGCATAGACTATGGGAGAAGATTGGAGAAATGGCTCAGAAGATACATGGTTGTTATTGCATCAGAGGGCAGTGAGCCAATGCAAAGACAAAGGCACAGGAGTGCGCAGCACACTGGGAACCTACAAGGAGCATGTTTCCCAATGCCATAGGCTGTGACCAGCAGAGGGTCTTAAGGCACGAATTCTTGCAAACAAATGATCTTGAGACCTGGAGATTTCAGATCAGCAGGCTTGGCAAACATCGACTTGAGAGAACACTGTGATTCTCCTGCAGAGGACACCAAGAGCCACCAGGTGCAGACAGCCTGGAAACCACGATCAGAGACAATTCCAGGAGACAAAGTGGAAAGAGGGTGGGTTTGGGCAGTACATCCCTGAGAGGCAGTGTTTGTGAAGATGACTTGATGGGGACACAAATAATTTTAGGCTCTCGGACCAGCAGCATCAAGACTGAGCTACTGGCCAAAGACAAGAGAGTGAGGACATTAGCTGTTTAAACTGCAAACATGAAATCCCAATCGTGGAACACTTGAGGGACTGCTTCGTCAGTCCAAGTTGCTCTATCACAGGAAAACTGACTCTCCCATAGGGGAGTAGAAGAATGCCCTGTCCACATACTCTCTCCTGACCATAGCATGCTGCAGGTCTTCGTGCTGTTGAGTTGGTTGAACGTCTCCTCTAACAGGGACACCAGAGACCACCTATACCTGAACATATTCTGTGCTGCCCACAAAAATAAAGTGACAGGCAAAGAGAGCCTCTGCACATGACTGTCCTCAAGGACAGGAGACAGCCACAACACAACTGCAGATGGCATGCATGCCACACACACACCCGAGATTCCCTCAATGGCCAGAAATTGGGTACTCCATGATCTGTTCTTCCTACAGAAATTAACCTCAGGCTAGAAAACAGAATGGACTTTTCAAATACAGAGATGAAGACAGAGACCTAGATCCAATGCAAGATGGGAGAATCAATTAATGTCAAGGTAAAAGAACATGAAATGATCATGGCCAGGCAATCGGAGTGAAAACTCTACATATAACACACCACATGGAGGATTGAAAGCAGTGGCCAGGATACTTCGTGTACATCAGAAAACAAAGAAGATATCAGAGAGTTTTGAACCACAGAGGTAAGATTTATAAAAAATAAAATAAAATAAAGAGTTCTTGATGAAAAGATTGGTAGCAGAATGGATGCAAAGTCCAGTAAGCTAGCAGAAGCAGAGGATCCAATGAGTGACCTGGAAAAAAAAATATTAGAAAATAAGGAAGAAAATTCAAAGAAAGAAGGAAGAATGATGGAACATGACAATGGGCTTAGAGAAGTCATCGACTCCAAGGAATGGAAATAGGTGTCTATTTTAGGTGAACTAGGCGTGAGAGGACAAAAAGGAGGTGAACATTTATTTGATAAATCAGAGTGGAAATTGTCCCTCTTCTGGGATTAGAAACAAAGATCCATATTTAGAGGCACAGAGGACTCCCATCACCATCTACAGAAGCAGAGCACCACAGGACATTGTGTCATTCCCCCTGCAAAGCTAAGAGTGGAGCAATTCTCTTTACCCAAATATGCATGGGAGAATAGTTTTTCCATAGCCAAGTCACTGATTTTAAAAGGACAAGCTATACCAGCTCTCAAAGCACGTCAGATAGAGAAACAACACTAGCCCAAACCAAAATCCTTATCCCCTGCATTTCTGAACACTGATAAAGAAGTGGTTCTTGTCTGGAACTAGGAGGTATTAAGATGAGAAAGACTGGGTCCCGGGTGTGTCCATCATTTCACAGGCAGCCTTCAACTCAAATCATGATCCCAGGGGAATGGCATTGACTCTGGTTTCAGGTTTCCTGCTCAGGCACAAGTAAGCTTCTCCCTCTCCAGCTCCACCACTTAACTGTGATATCTCTCTCTCTCTCTCTCTCTCTCTGTCAAATATGTACAAGTGCATCTTTTGACAAAAACAGAAACAAAACCAGTGTACTAGGATTGACTGGAGCCAGAGGATGTTTTGTTTAATTTGGACTTTGGTCCCTATGGCATGCAGCCAGATACAGAGAACCTCCCACCATCCTAAAATGCCAGACCTTCGCTCTGAGCTCCATTGTTCATTCTCCAATTCTGTGTCTTCATGGACTTCTCACCAACCTATAGCAGTCACTGTCTGACACACTGTAATGTCCCCTTCTTGACCAATTGTTCATTCTCTCCTGGCTCCATTAGAACATGCCCATCTTCTGCAAGAGGCACTGTTTCCTTATCTCATGAAACCATTTGGGGGATGGTCATGAGAGGGTAAAGGCAAGCTTGTGCTGCCACATCTCCCTTCAGTTTCCCAGAGGGTAGCGGTACTACACTGTAGGCATGCTCAAGGTTCTTCAACATTCGAATCATCTTCAATGTGTCCTTTTGGATATGAGTTATTATCCTGAAGTGGGCTCATAAGTCTTTCAGATGGCTTCACTTATTCTATGGGTCTCTTCCAACATGCTCCATGCTTGCTCCTGTGGTCACTAAGTACATGAGTCCGTCCTGGACCTACGGTTCTAGGGTGTAGAGTTGGCGTTTGGTGCTTGATCAGTTTTGGAGATTGGGAGACTCATTTGACCAATTTCTGGAGACCCTCGAGGTTCTCATGTCTTCGCTGTTGAAGACTCTAGACATGTCTTTAACATGGCTACAGGTGTTCCTTTTGACCATCCTTGGGTGGCCTTTCTCTCCTGAGAAGAGGCCTGATTGGGTGGGAGGAACATACACATGTGAGGTACTTGGAGGTCCACCCCTGAGTCTTTGTTTGAGACCTGATTCTTTCTTGGCCTTTCGTGGGTAAGATGGAATGGTGGATTTTTGCCTTTCTCTGGAGTTCAGAGGGCGGGTGCTGACTGTCATGACAATAGACTACATATTTGGCCTTGGAGGAAGTCACAGCAACTCACTTTGCAAACTGTCTTAGTGAGAGACTCAGGCGGATCCAGAGGTTTGGGAGGGATTGGGATCCTCCTGGCCCACCCATGACTACTCCAGCCATGTGTAGATCAGGCATGATTTGGGGGAGGAGTGGTTGCCAGGACCTCAAATCTTTTTGACATCATAAAAGCTGGCTTCACTAAAGCTGTAGTCCCTCTCTCATGGCCTTTGTGTTCTATGGCATTAGGTAGAAAGCACCATAAAGGACAGAAAAATATCCCATGAGCCCGATCAAGAATTCAGGTTGTTTTGTGTGTTAATGTCTCACTTCCCTTTTCTCGACAAAGAAAAGAAAATGACGTTCGGGATACCATCCTTTAGACCAATATTTTTCCATAGATGGCAAGGATTTCCTATTTCCACTGCAATTTCTAGAGATCTCAAGAGACAGTGAGACCTCGTCGGTGTCATCAGCTCTCTATGAACTTTGTCATGCTGTGGGTGATAGAGTCCTTTCTCAGCATCTTTTCCCTATGAGTCAGTGAAGACTAAGGGACAAAAAAATCCCTATTCAAGGAAGAATGTTAGGGCATGGATGTATTGTGCTATCTGTGTTTTCATCTCCTACTGTTGGAAAACAATAGTCATAAGGGATTATGGCTCTGTCTACCTGTTTTTACCTTGAACACCTTTGCAGAGGCTTCAAGGATCGTGACATTCTGCATGTGAGTTAACGCTGAAGAAAGATCCCTGGACAATACTCCTTGTCATCATCAGTTAACGCTACCTTCTGTGGTAATAGGTACAGCCATGTTGACTTATTCTCTTAAATGAGAGGAAAAGGAATGTCCTATATCGATGACCTGCCATGCACACTCAATCTGAACTGTGGATTGAGCTGCAATGTCATTGGAAAAACTAGTGGATAAGAAGGTGTGGTTTGTATTGACATCAGAGTATCCCTCAGCCATCAGGGAGAAATAACCCCTGGTAATTGCATTGACATGAATTTCCCAGGACTGGGTGTTGAAAAATGAAAAAGGCAAGCAGATAAAGGGGAATTTCTTATGGCTTCCCTCCTTTTTGCCCCAGAGGAATACCATGGCCCTTTGTAAAAGGGAAAACTGGAGGGTGTGAAGAGAAGGAGACAAACCAGGAGTGCCTCAGGACTCTGAGAACCAACCTGATCATTACAGAAAGAGAGACATGAAGGGAATGAGGGAACTGACTAATGGGTGTTGAGGAGTTTTCCATATCTTAGGATGAACACTAGACTATATATGGAATTCAGGTTTCATCAAATTCTCCATCATACACATATGATGGACGATAGGATATCTTCCTCAACAGAACAACAACAAAACAAATCAAAATTAAATTAAAAGAAAACAATCTGGCACTTTCAATGGCAGATGAAGACACAGAGATAAAAGGAAAGAATTGCATTTTTATTATTTACTTATTAAAAAAGGCATAGAATTTTTCCTATAATGTCCTTATCTGAACTGGGTCTTTATACTTTAAAAGTAGAGTCTACCCATCTCCTCCATTTCTGGAATCGATGAGAAGATACGACATTACATTCATTAAATGTCTAGATGTGTTGGCCAGGATCGTTTGATTTGCATCCCTCCTTCTGTGTGTTGTCAGGTGTTTGAGAAGTGCTTCAAACAATTGAGTCACTAATAGAGAGCACAGATATTGTAGGCTTTGTGACCTAATCTTGGGAGTTGATATTTGTCTTGGAATTTATCCTTTTCTCTTGTGCTTAGATTTGCTGGCATAATTTGTAGAGGGGTCTTTTAGTTTTTATTTTTTTCTCTTTCTATAAGTTGTCATGTGGTTTCCTATTTTAAGCTGTGTGCTCGTCTCCCATAATTATCCAGGTAATGCTCCTCCTGTTTGTTAAAGTTTTTTTTTTTTTTTTCTTCTTTTTCTAGTTCCTATGGTATCAAGTTAGGTTGCTTTTTATTTATTTATTTTTTTTTTTTTGGTGTTTTTAATTTTGGGAAATACATGCATTTAACCCTATATTCTTTCCCATAAAATGTTTTGGCATCATCCCATAAGTTTCTTTACTTTCCTTTGTTCAAAGTACTTTCTGATTATCTTTCTTTCATTCTTTGCTAGTTGGCAAGTGTGTTTTGAATTCCACCAATTCGTGTCTGGCTGTATTTCCATTTCATAAGTGATTTCTTTCCATTTTCATAAATTCGTGGTCATAAGTATACAAGATATTATGTGAATTCTCTTCCATTAATTACAACTTGATTTGGATTCCAGCACAAAATCTGTGATAGACAAAGTTTTGTCTGCCCTTGGGAAGAACTTCTATTATGGTCCTCAGAGACAAAATCTCATGCATGTATCCCCAAAGCTCAGGTGGTCTAGAGAGCCCATGATGACTTCTCTTATTCCTTACCGCCTTTCCAGCTGGATGATCTGTCCTGTGATGAAAGTGGATATCGTAGTCCCCAACAATATTGGATTGAGGACCCTATATCCTTTCCTTTCTATTCATATGCTTCCAACATTTAGATACACCCACTTTGGTGGTGTATATTTTGGCAGTTCTTCCAGGTTTCTGATGTTTTGATGCTCCATCAAGACAAAGCACCTTCTAGTAATCTTGTGTCTCTCAAAGGCATAAAATCTATTTATCTGCCATAGGCACCATCTTTTTGGCTATCTTCTCCTTGCCATTTGCATAACCTGTCTTCCCAGTTCCTTCAATTTCAAGCTATATGTATCTTTATAATCGAAGGAAATCTTTATTTGCAAAATAAGATCGATCTTGTTAGGTTGTTGTTGTTTTCTTGTGGACCATTTTTGCCATTTTTTCTTTTTCTTTTTCTTTCTTTTTTTTCTTTTCTTTTTTTTTTTTCTTTTCAATTTTCGTCCAGTCCAACAATCTGTTTGGACTGATGGGAGAATTTATCCTGAATACTTGAGCTAATTATTAATAGGTAGGAGGTTAACTTTCCATTTTGATTGGTTTCGGACTTGGATTCTCTGTGCCTTTCCTTTTATGGTATTTTTAGGGGGGTCGTTTCCTTTAGTGTGATTCCTCTCTTTGTCCCCATCTTTTGTGTGTCTCCTTTGTGTGTATTTCTCTGTGTGTATGTTGTCTGTGTGTGTTAACATAGCACTTATAATTAAATTTCAAGAAATAGGAAGTTGGTCTTTTTATGGAAAGCAGTTCAATTTGACATGCCTTGAAAACTCACATTCCATCACTTTCAGCCACATTTCCTACAAAGAATGTCACCTTTTGCCTCTTTGATAAACATGTATTCACATAAACTTGCCTTCAAACAAACACCATATTTTGTGTGCCTGGTTAGAATCATGTAGTTTGTCTCTTTTTTCCTTGTTTTTTCCCATGTCTCTTGACTAACATGAGAGAGTGAAACCGTATGTTATTTGTCTTTCAAACTGATAGATATGACCTAGCCCAATGCTCTCCACAACACTGCCACATGTGGCAAGTGGCAAGATTCATTCTTGCTTATGCCTCGGTAAGAATATGTTGTGCCTTGGGAGGACAATGAGACGGTAGTAGTGTATGAGAACTCCAGGCTTGTCTTCAGCCATGAACACAACTGGAAGATGACCACATCAACTGCACCTTGGAAGAAATTGACCTTTAGCCTACAAAGTAAAATCCACAGCAAAAGAGAAAAGAAGTCACAGAGACTATGGGAGAAGATTGGAGACATGGAGAGATGTGGGCGATTGGTGCGTCAGAGGCCAGTGAGCAAATTCTAAAGACAAAGGCACAGGAGAGTGGAGCACACTGTGAATCCACAATGATCATGTTTCCCAAAGCCATTGGCTGTGACTGGCAGAGTGTCTGAATGGCACAAGCTCTTGCCAACAAAGGGTCATGAGGTCTGGAGATTTCAGATCAGCAGATTCAGACATCAATTTGAAAGAACACTATGTTTCTCCTGCAGAGGACTCCAACAAGCCACCAAGTGCAGACAGCTTTGAAACCATGATCATAGACAATACCAGGAGACACAGTGAGAAGATTGTGTGTTCTGGCAGTGTATCCGTGAGAGGCAGTATTTGTGGACATGACTCCATGGGGGCACAAGAAGTTTAGGGTTTTCACAGCAGAAGCATCAAGACCGAGCTACTGGCCAAAGACAGGATGGTGAGGACATTATCTTCTTACCTTTCAAACACCAAAATTCCAACCATGGAACACTTGGGGGACTGCAGTCTTCAGTCAAAGTTGCTCTGTCCTAGGAGAACAGACCTCTCCTGTAGGGGACAAGAAATAAGCCCTGTCCGCATGCTTTCTTCTGATCACAGCATGCTACAGGCCTTCGTCTATTGAGTGGGTTGAACATCTCCTTTCACAGGCACACCAGAGCCCACCAAGCTAAACCTCAGCATATTCAGCCCAGATCCCAAACACACCAAAAGCAGGCAAGGAGAGCCTCTGAAGATGACAGGCTTCAAAGACAGGGGACAGCCACAACACAACTGCAGAGGGCATGCATGCCAACACACACACCTGAGACTCCCTCAAAGGCCAGCAATTGGGTACTCCATGAACACTTCTTTTTAATGAAATTACCCTCAGGCTAGAAATCAGAATGGCCTTTTCAAATACAGAAAGGATACAGAGACCTAGATCTAATGCAAAGATGGAAGAATCAATTAATGCCGAAAAAAGAACAGCAAATGATCATGGCCCGGCAATTGGAGTAAAACCTCTACATAGAACACATCCAATGGACAATAGAATGCAGCGTCCAGGTACTCCCTGTACATCAGAAAACACAGAAGATATCATGGAGTCTCGAACCACAGAGATAAAACAGATAAAAAAATATAATAATAAAAAATAAATAGTTCCTGATGAAAAGATTCGTATTAGACTGGATGCAAAGTCCAGGAAGCTGGTAGAAGCAGAGGATCCAAATAGTGACCTGGAAGAAAAAGACTTGAAAATAAGGAAGCAAATCCAAAGAAAGAAGGAAGAATGATGAAACAAGAAAAAGAGCTTAGGGAAGTCATTGACTCCAAGGAACATAAAAAGGTGCCTATTGTAGGAGAACTAGGAGTGAGAGGAAACGTGAGGGCTGAATTTTCTTTGATAAATCAAAGTTGAAACTGTCCCTTATCTGGGAGCAGAAACAGAGATCTAGATTTAGAGGCACAGAGGACTCCTATCACCATCCACAGAAGCAGAGCACCACAAGAAATGGTGTCATTCCCCCTCAAAAGCTAGCAATGAAGGAACTGTCTTTATTCAGCTATGCATGGGAGAGTAGTTTGTCCATAGCCAAGTCACTGACTTTAAGGGACAAGCTCACCAGCTGTGGAAGAAGGTTGGATACCTCAATCAACACCAGCCCAAGCCAAAATCCATATCCCCTGAACTTCTGAATAGTGACAGAGCAGCGGTTGTTTTCTAGAACTAGCATCAATTCAGAAGACAAAGAATGGGTCCCGGGATGTGTCCATCAGTTCAGATGCTGCCTTCAGCTCAATTCATGATTCCATGGTCATGGCATCGACTCTACTCTTAGGTTCCCTGCTCAGGGGCAAGTCAGCTTCTTCTTCTCCAGCTCCACCCCCTGATTGTGATCTCTCTGTCACTCTGTCAAATATTTGCATGTGCATCGTTTGACAAAAAACCGAAACCAAAACCAGTGTACAAGGATTGACTGTTGCCAGAGGATTTATTATTATTATTATTATTATTATTATTATTGTTTATTGTTTATTTTCAGCATACCAGTACTCATTACTTTTGCACCATACCCAGTGCTCCATGCAATCTGTGCCCTCTATAATATCCACCACCTGGTACTCCAACCTCTCACCCCTCGTCGCTACAAAACCCTCAGATTGTTTTCAGAGTCAGTAGTTTCTCATGGTTCAACTTCCCTTCCAATTTAACCCAACATCCTTCTCCTATCTCTGCATGTCCTCCATGCTATTTGTATTTGTTATGCTCCACAAATAAGTGAAACCATAAGTCATGTCTGCTTGACTTATTTCACTCAGTATAATATCTTCCAATCCCGTCCATGCTGCCACAAAAAATGGGTATATGTCCTTTTTGATGGAGGCATACTATTCCATACTGTTATGTAACACATCTTTCTTATCCATTCGTCCGTTGAAGGGCATCTTGGCTCTTTCCATAGTTTGGCGACTGTGGCCATTGCTGCTATAAACATTGGGGTATAGTTGGGCCTTCTTTTCGCTACATCTCTATCTTTGGGGGTAAATACCCAGTAGTGCAATTTCAGAGTCATAGGGAAGTTCTATTTTTAATTTCTTAAGGAATCTCCACGTTGTTCTCCAAAGTGACTGCACCAACTTGCATTCCCGCCAACAGTGTAAGAGGGTTCCCCTTTTTCCACATCCCTTCCAACACATGTTGTTTCCTGTCTTGCTAATTTTGGCTATTCTAACTGGTGTACTTCACCTAACTGGTTGAGATTTAATTTGAATCTCCCTGCTGGCTAGTGATGATGAACATTTTTATGTGTCTGATAGCCATTTGTATGTCTTCATTGGAGAAGTGTCTGTTAATATCGTCTGCCCATGTTTTGATATGATGGTCTGTTTTTTGTGTGTTGAGTTTGAGGAGTTCATTATAGATCCTGGATATCAACCTTTTGTCTGTACTGTCATTTGCAAATATCTTCTCCCATTTCATGGGTTGCCTCTTGGTTTTGTTGACTGTTTCCTTTGATATGCAGAAGCTTTTGATCTTGATAAAGTCCTAAAAGTTCATTTTCGCTTTTGTTTCCTTTGCCTTTATAGACAAATCTCGAAAGAACTTGCTGTGGCTGATATCGAAGAGGTTACTGCCTATGTTCTCCTCTAGGATTCTGATGGATTTCTGTCTCACATTGAGGTATTTTATCCATTTTGAGTTTATCTTTGTGTAGGTTGTAAGAGAAGGGTCAAGTTTCATTCTTCTATGTAGAACTGTCCACTTTTCCCAGCACCATATATTGAAGAGACTGTCTTTTTTCCACTGTATATTTTTTCCTGGTTTGTCAAAGATTATCTAACCACAGAGGATCATATCTGGTCTCTCAACTCTGTTCCACTGTTCTATGTGTCTGTTTTTATGCCAGAACCATGTTGTCTTGGTGATCACAGTTTTGTAGTAAAGCTTAAAATCAGGTAACGTGATGCCCCCCATTTTATTTTTGTTTTTCAAAATTTTCTTAGCGATTTGGGGTCTCTTCTTATTCCATACAAATTTTTGGATTATTTCTACAGCTCTTTGAAGAATGCTGGTGGTATTTTTGATCGGAATAGCAGTAAAAGTATAGATTGCTCTAGGCAGTATAGACATTTTAACAATGTTTATCCTTCTGATCCAAGACCATGGAATGGTCTTCCATCTTTTTGTGTCTTCTTCAATTTCTTTCATGAATATTCTGTAGTTCCTCAAGTAGAGATATTCTACCTCTTTGGCTGGGTTTATTCTCCGGTATCTTATGGTTCTTGGTGCTATAGTAAATGGAATCAATTTTCTAATTTCTCTTTCTGTATTTTCATTATTATTGTATTAAAAAGTCATTGATTTCTGTATATTGACTTTGTATCCTGCCACGTTGCTGTATTGTTGTGTGAGTTCTAGTAGACTGGGGGTGGAGTATTTTGGGGTTTCTAAATAAGAATCATGTCATCTGCAAAGAGAGTTTGACATCTTCATTATCAATTTGGATACCTTTTATTTATCTTTGTCGTCTGATTGCTGTTGCCAGGACTTCTAATACTATGTTGAATAAGAGTGGTGAGAGTGGGCTTCCTTGTCGTGTTTCAGATCTCAATGGGAAGGCTGCAAGATTTTTCACATTGAGGATGATATTTGCTGTGGGTCTTTCATAGATAGATTTGATTAAGTTCAGGAATGTTCCCTCTATCCTTAAATTGTGAAGCATTTTGATCAGGAACGGATGTTGGATTTTGTCAAATGCTTCTTCTGCATCAATTGAGAGGATCATGTGGTTCTTCTCTCTTCTCTTATTGATTTGTTCTATCACATTGATTGATTTGTGAATGTTGAACTATCTTGTAGCCTAGGGATGAATCCCACCTGCTCATTGTGGATAATCTTCTTAATGTGCTGTTGGATCTTGTTTGCTCAGATCTTGTTGAGAATCTTAGCATCCATATTCATCAGTGATATTGGTCTGAAATTCTCCTTATTGATAGGGGCTTTGCCTGGTTTGGGGATCAGGGTAATTCTGGCTTCATAGAAAGAGTCTGGAAGTTTTCCTTCTGCTTTAATTTTTTGAACCAGCTTCAGGAGAATAGGTGTTATTTCTTCTTTGAAAGTTTGGTAGTATTCCCCAGGGCATCCATCAAGTCCTGGGCTCTTGGTTTATTGGAGGTTTTTGATCACTGCTTCAATCTCATTTCTAGATATCAGTTATTCAGGTTGTCAATTTATTCCTGGTTCAATTTTGGTAGTTTTGAGTTTTCCAGGAATGCATCCATTTCATCTAGGTTGCTTAGCTTATTGGCATATTGGCATATAGCTGTTGATAATAACTTCTGATGATTGATTCTACTTCCTTGGTGTTAGTTGTATTCTGTCTGTTTTCATTCATAATTTTATGAAATTGGGCTTGCTCTATTTTCTTTTGGATTAGTGTGGCCAATGTTTTATTTATCTTATTGATTCTTTCAAAAAAACAGCTTCTAGTTTCATTGATATGTTCTACTGTATCTCTGGTTTCTACCTCATTGATCTCTGCTCTAATCTTGATTATTTTCCATTCTTATGTGTGGGGTCGGTTTGATTTGTTGTTGATTCTCCAGTTCTTTAAGGTGTAGAGACAGCGGGTATATCCTGGATTTTTCAATTTTTTTTGAGAGAGGCTTGCGTGGTTATGTATTTCCCCCTAAGGACCACCTTTGCTGTATTGCATAGGTTTTTGACCGAAGTGTCTTCATTCTCATTGGTTTCCATGAATTTTTTCAGTTCTTCTTTGATCTCCTGGTTGATCCAAGCATTCTTAAGCAAGGTGCTCTTTAGCTTCCAGGTGTTTGAGTTCCTTCCGAACTTTTTTTTTTTTTTTTTTTTTTTTGTGATTGAGCTCCAGTCTCTAAGCATTGTTTTCTGAGAATATGAACGGAATAATATCAGTCTTTTAGTATTATTTGAGTCCTGATTTATGACCCAGTATATGTTTTATTCTTGAGAAGTATCCATGCACTCTTGAGAAAAATGAGTATTCTGTTGTTGTAGCATGGAATGTTCTCTATATATTTATGAGATCCATGTGTTCCAAAGTGTCATTCAATGCTCTTGTTTCTTTATGGATTTTCTGCTTGGATGATCTATTTCTGAGAGAGGCATGTTAAGATCTCCTATGATTAGTGTATTCATATCAATATGACTCTTTATCTTGATTAACAGTTTTCTTATGTGATTGGCTGCAATCACATCTGTAATCTTGGGGGGAGACCGTTCTGCCTCTAGTACATGAATGCTGGTTCCAATCGCAAGATTGGGAAATTTTTCATTAAGAAGTTGTTCCACTATATCGTCTAGACTTCTTTCTTTCTCCTCCCCTTCAGAGATTCCTATAATTCTGACTTTGAAATGTTTTATGACATCATTTACTTCCCTGATTCTGTTTTTGTGTCTTCTAAGCTGTCTGTGCTAGGTTTCCTCCTGATCCTTTCTCCCTATCTGTTTGTCCTTCAGATCACTAATTCTATCTTCTTTTGCAGTTATGCTAGCTTTAAGAGAATTTAGATTAGATTGGAACTCATTGAGAGCATTGTGTAACTCATCCCTGGTTGCTTTCAGGTCTGCCCTATTCAATTACGTTTGGTCATCCATGGATTTCTGCAACCTAGCTATTGTCTGGATAATTGTGAGCCGGAATTCTCTTTGCAACATATTGTCTATGTTGATAGCTGTTAGATCTGTTGAAGAAGGCCCTTCCTCTGTATTTTTTTTCTGTTGGTCATTCCTTGTCCTAGTCATTTTGGTGAGAGAAGATTGAATGCATAGAGCTGGATATATTAACAGTGGTGCAGTCAAGGTGCAACCTGGAATACTTCTGAGAAATCAGGATTCCCTACTCAAGTGAGAGAAAAAAAGAAAAGAAAATAGATACACAGAGAGAGAGAGAGAGAGGAAATAAGGGAAGATAAAAGAGAAGGTTCAACCCAAATGGGCCCCAAGGATAGATTTATGAAATATACAAACAAAAACAGACAAACAATACTGATAAAAGTATATGACAAGAGAAAAAAATATATTTTTCTTATCATTTTATATATATGACAAGAGAATAATATATAATATATATTATATAATAATACCCCAATATATAGTTATATATAATAATAATATATAATATATTATTCTCTTGTCATATATATGTATATTTATATATATGAAAGAAATAAAGGAAGAACCTCTTAAAAATCATTTTTAATAATTATATTCTATATGTACAAACAAAAAACAGAAACTCCGGTGGAACAAAAAGATGGGAGAGTCGTTATAAATTCTCAGTGTGAGTGAGGAAGTTTTTGTGACTCTTCCTGCATGTATCTTGATATATTTGATATCTTTTTTAAAAAACTAAACTTTCTTAATATAAAGGTGGATGAAAATGGTTTACCTATAGGGGTAGCATTGATTGGGGAAAGGGGATTACCATGAAGCTTACCTCTAAATGAACATTAGAAAATAAAACTAAAAAAAGAAATAAACTAGACTATTCTAAACTAAATGTAAAAGAATTGTAAAAAAAAAAATCGAAGGCAAAAGAAAAACAAAGGTGTATGTATCAAAAGTTCAGATTAGAAGGTTAATATGGAATTTGATGTAATGGACATCTAAGTGTGATGGTAAATAGGTTAAAAAAGTATCTATATAAAACAAGTGAACCAGAATAGTCTGAACGAGTAAAAAATAAAAGTTGTATCTATGAAGTAGTGTTGGTTGTTCTCTTGTAGCCTTTTTTTTTCCCCTATCCTGTTTGGTTTTGGGGGGAGGGGACTGCCATGTGAGTTTTCAGTCAATGATGTTCCCTGAGTTAAGTCCTTCCACCCCTCTAAAGGGGGTTGGCTCTAAGTAATCCTTTTTTTCAGGCTTTTGTTCTCCTGAGGTTTAATCGTTTGTTCAGTTTTTTTTCCTCTCTCTTCTTGACTGCTTTTGATGGTTTTTGGAGGTTTACAGGAAAGCAAGCTGCATCCAGACATCCATCTCAGAGGGAAGCCTCAATAGGCTCCCCTGTGGGTGCTGCACAGCCCATTTAATTCCCCCTTGGCCATTGGCAGAACAGGTTTTAGTAGTGGCCCTGGGGATGCAGGATCTTCTGCTTGTACCCAAAACCACAGGAACATTGGCTGTCTGAGAAGCTCCAGACCGCCATAGAGGTTCCGATAAGTGATCTCACACTGAGATTTTCTCACTGGGCTGGGCTCGGAATGCCTGGTCTTTCCTAGTTTAAGAGTGCCTGGCTTGCAAGCACCTCTCTCAGGGGAGTGTGTGGGGTGCACATACGTTTCAGGCTCTGATAGTATGGCGCGGGTCTAAGAGCACCGGCCTGGGTTTTTCTCACACCTCTCTCAGCGGAGGTTCATGGGTGCATGTGTCACAGGCTCTGTTAGCAAGGCTGGCATTCTGTTGTATGGCGAGGCTTCCATCCCCTCACAGGAGCTGGACCACATGTGATCTATGGCGGGCTGGTGGCTCAGGGACCAAAACCTGGTTTTTCCACCACAGTCTCTGTGCCTCAGCACCAGGGGAGGCTGTCATGGGTCCTGGGACTTAATCCCATGTCCTTAGCTGTCCCCTTTCACACAATTTATCCTCGTGATCTTTGCTCCTTTTGAGTGCTGTCATCCAGAGTCTATGTTAATGCTGGTCCCCAGAAGCAGAGCACTCTGGTATTGGAGTATTACTTTCCAGTCAGTCACCTATGGTGGTTCCCTTCCTCTATTGTTTATCATTTATTATCAGCCCAACGCTTCCACTCTCCTTTTCCTGTGAAGTGGTGTTTTCTGCCCCTTTAGAGATCCAGACGTTTATAATTCTGATCTCAGGCTGAGATTATGGGAGCTCAGAGTTCTCTTCTAGAAAATCATCTCACTTCAGGGTACAGGTTGAAATGGCACTCCTCCTATTTCCCTGTCATCTGTGTCAACTCACATATCACTTATAATGAAATTTCAAGAGACAGGTAGTCGGCAGTTTATGGATCACAGTTCAATTTGTATATGCCTTGAAAACTTATATTCCATCAGTTTCAGCCATTTTCCCTGAAAACAGTGTCCCATTTAGTCCTCTTTTATAAACACATATTCCCACTAACCTGACTTCAAAGAAACACAGAATTTTGTGTGTATGGTTAGAGTCATATTGTTTATCCATTTTCCCCTGCTTTTCCAAATGTTTCTGTACTACCATGAGAGAGTGAACTCATACATTATTTATCTTTCTGAGATTGATATATGTGACGTAGCCAATGCTCTCTACAAATTGCCACATGAGGCAAGTGGCAAGAACTCATTCTTGCTTATGTGGGTAAGATTTTATTGTGCCTTCGGAGGACAATAGTATGGTTCCCAGACAATACTGTCTGGGAACTCCAGGCTTGTCATCAGCCAGAAACACAACTCGAATATGACAACATCAACTGCAACTTGGGGGAAATTGACCTGAAGTCTACAAAGTAAACCCCACAGCAAAAGAAAAGGAAGTTGCAGAGCCTATGGAAAAAGATTGGATACATGGCTTAGGGAGATGTAGGTGGTTGGTGTTTCAGAGGGCTGTGAGACAATGCAAAAAGAAAAGGCACAGGAGAGAGGAGCAAGCACACCAAAAACACCAAACAGCAGTCAAGTACATCCTCCAGATGACGGACTGAAGGTAGGGGACAGCCACAACTTCCAACAGCAGTGGACATGCTTGCCGCACACACCCAAGACTCCCTCAAGAGCCAGCCATTGTGCACTCAAAGATCTCTTAGTCCTAAATAAATTACCCTCAGGGAAGACAACAGAATGGGCTTTGGGAATATAGAGAAGAAGATAGAGACCTAGATACAGCGAAGATGCAATAATCAATTGATATAAAGAAAAAAGAATAAGAATTGATCAAAGCCATGCAATTGAAGTAAAACCTCTAAATGTTACACAACTGATGGAGGATTGAAAGCAGTAGGCACGATACTCACTGTATTAAAAAAAATAATAAATAGGATGAGTCAAGATGGCAGAGAAGTAGTAGGCTGAGACTACATCAGCTAGCCGGAGATCAGCTAGATAGCTTATTTAAAGGTTGCAAACACCTACAAATCCATTGACAAAACGAAGAAAAGAATAACAGCAATTTTCAGAAAAACAACCACTTTCTGAAAGGTAGGACTGGCGGAGACGTGAATCAAAAGCGACGGGAAGATAGACCCCGGTTGGAGGGGATGGCTCCCGGCAAGCAGCGGAGCAACAAAGCACAAAATCAGGACTTTTAAAAGTCTCTTCACCTGAGAGACATCACTCCAGAGGCTAAACCGGGGAAAAGACCACACGGAGTCAGCATGGCCTCAAGTCCCACAGGGTCACAGAAGGATCAGGGGTTTCTGAGTGTTGCAGAGCTTGCGGAACAGGAAAGCCAGCTACAGAGACAGAGCCGGCAGTAAGCTCACAGCTCGGTGTTACCTTGAGCTTGCCACAGGATCGGTGAGTTCGGAGCATGGCAGGAGGTCAGGCAGACGGGAGTAACTGGGTGCTGTTCTCTGAGGGCGTACTGATGAGTGGGGGCCTGGGCTCTCGGCTCCTCTGGGCCAGACACCAGGAGGATGCATTTGTATTCCCGTCCTCTGGAACACTACGGAAATCACTCAGGGAACAAAAGCTCCTGAAAGCAAACCTGAGCGGATTACTCAGCCCCGCCCCTGGTAAGGGCAGTGCAATTCCGCCTGGGGCAAAGACATTGAGAATCACTACACCAGGCCCCTCCCCCAGAAGATCAACAAGAAATCCAGCCAAGACCAAATTCACCTATCAAGGAGTGCGGTTTCAATACCAAGGAGTGCAACAGAACTCCAGAGGAGGAGAAAGCAAAGCACGAAGCTCATGGCTTTCTCTCTGTGATTCTTTAGTCTTGCAGCTAATTAATTTTTTCTTTTTCTTTTTTTTTCTTTTTTTCTCGCCTTTGGGTAATTTTTTTAATTTGTACACTTTTCTTTTTTAACGTTTTTTAACTAGTATATCTAATATATATATTTTCTTTTTTATATTTTTCTTTATTCGTTTTCTTTTTTTTAATTCTATTCTCTTTTTTCCTTTTTTTTTCTTTCTTCCTTTTTGAATCTCTTTTTATGCCCTTTCTCCCCCCTCACGATTTGGGATCTCTTCTGATTTGGTTAAAGCATATTTTCCTGGGGTTGTTGCCACCCTTTTATTATTTTACTTGCTCCTTCATATACCCTTATCTGGGCAAAATGACAAGACGGAAAAATTCAACACACAAAAAAAGAACAAGAGGCAGTACCAAAGGCTAGGGCCCTAATCAATACAGACATTGGTAATATGTCAGATCTAGAGTTCCGATAGACAATTCTCAAGGTTCTAGCCGGGCTTTAAAAAGGCATGGAAGATATTAGAGAAACCCTCTCGAGAGATATAAAAGCCCTTTCTGGAGAAATAAAAGAACTAATATCTAACCAAGTTGAAATCAAAAAAGCTACTAATGAGGTGCAATCAGAAATGGAGGCTCTCAGTGCTAGGATAAATGAGGCAGAAGAAAGAATTAGTGATATAGAAGACCAAATGACAGAGAATAAAGAAGCTGAGCAAAAGAGGGACAAACAGCTATTGGACCACGAGGGGAGAATTCGAGAGATAAGCGACACCATAAGATGAAATAACATTAGAATAATTGGGATTCCAGAAGATGAAGAGAGAGGGGAGCAGAAGGTATACTGGAGAGAATTATTGGGGAGAATTTTCCCAATATGGCAAAGGGAGCGAGCATCAAAATTCAGGAGGTTCAGAGAACACCCTCAAAATCGATAAAAATAGGCCCACACCCTGTCACCTAATAGTAAAATTCACAGGTCTTAGTGACAAAGATAAAATTCTGAAAGCAGCCTGGGAAAAGATGTCTTTAGCATACAATAGTAAAAATATTAGATTGGCAGCTGACTTATGCACAGAGACCTGGCAGGCCAGAAAGAGCTGGCATGATATTTTCAGAGCACTAAATGAGAAAAACATGCAGCCAAGAATACTATATCCAGCTAGGCTATCAATGAAAATAGAAAGAGAGATTAAAAGCTTCCAGCACAAACAAAAACTGAAAGAATTTGCAAACACCAAACCAGCTCTACAGGAAATATTGAAAGGGGTCCTCTAAGCAAAGAGAGAGCCCACAAGTGGTAGATCAGAAAGGAACAGAGACCATATACAGTAACAGTCACCTTACAGGCAATATAATTGCACTAAATTAATATCTCTCAATAGATACCCTGAATATTAATGGGCTAAATTCCCCTGTCAAAAGACACAGGGTATCAGAATGTATATAAAAAAAAAAGAAAACCAAAACCATCTATATGTTGCCTCCAAGAAATTTATTTTAAGCCCGAAGACACCTCCAGATTTAAAGTGAGGGGGTGGAAAATAATTCACCATGCTAATGGACATCAGAAGAAAGCAGGAGTGGCAATCCTTATATTAGTTCAATTAGATTTTAAGCCAAAGACTATAATAAGAGATGAGGGAGGAGACTATATCATATGCAAAGGGTCTGTCCAACAAGAAGATCTAACAATTTTAAATATCTATGCCCCCAATGTGGGATCAGCCAACTATATAAACCAAATAATAACAAAATCAAAAAACACATCAACAATAATACAATAATAGTAGGGGACTTTAACACTCCCCTCACTGAAATGGACAGATCATCCAAGCAAAAGATCAGCAAGGATATAAAAGACTTAAAGGACACACAGGACCAGATGGACATCACAGATGTATTTAGAACATTTCTTCCCAAAGCAACAGAATACACATTCTTCTCTAGTGCACATGGAACATTCTCCAGAATAGATCACATCCTTGGTCCTAAAGCAGGACTCAACCGGTATCAAAAGATTGGGATCATTCCGTGCATATTTTCAGACCACAATGCTCTAAAGCTAGAACTCAACCACAAAAGGAAGTTTGGAAGGAACCCAAATACATGGAGACTAAACAGCATCCTTCTGAAGAATGAATGGGTCAACCGGGAAATGAATGAAGAATTGAAAAAAAATCATGGAAACAAATGATAATGAAAATACAATGGTTCAAAATCTGTGGGACACAACAAAGGCAGTCCTGAGAGGAAAATATATAGCAGTACAAACCTTTCTCAATAAACAAGAAAGGTCTCCGGTACACAACATAACCTTACACCTAAAGGAGCTGGAGAAAGAATAAGAAAGAAACCCTAAGCCCAGCAGGAGAAGAGAAAACATAAAGATCAGAGCAGAAATCAATGAAATAGAAACCAAAAACCAATAGAACAAATCAACGAAACTAGGAGCTGGTTCTTTGAAAAAAATTAATAAAATTGATAAAACCCTGGCCTAACTTATCAAAAAGAAAATAGAAAGGAACCAAATAACTAAAATCATGAATGAAAGAGGAGAGATCACAACTAACACCAAAGAAATACAAACTATTATAAGAACATACTATGAGCAACTCTACACCAATAAATTTAACAATCTGGAAGAAATGGATGCATTCCTAGAAACATATAAACTACCACAACTGAACCAGGAAGAAATAGAAAGCCTGAACAGACCCATAACCAGTAAGGATATTGAAACAGTCATTACAAATCTCCAAACAAACAAAAGCCCAAGGCCAGACGGCTTCCCTGGGGACTTCTACCCAATTTTTAAAGAAGAACTAATTCCTATTCTCCTGAAACTGTTCCAAAAAATAGAAATGGAAGGGAAACTTCCAAACTCATTTTTTGAGGCCAGCATCACCTTGATCCCCAAAACAGACAAGGATCCCATCAAAAAAGAGAGCTATAGACAAATATCCTTGATGAACACAGATGCAAAAATTGTCACCAAAATACTAGCCAATAGGATTCAACCGTACATTAAAAGGATTATTCACCAAGACCAAGTGGGATTTATTCCAGAGCTGCAAGGTTGGTTCAACATCCACAAATCAGTCAATGTGATAAAACACATCAATAAAAGAAAGAACAAGAACCATATGATACTCTCAATAGATGCTGAAAAAGCATTTGACAAAGTACAGCATCCCTTCCTGATCAAAAATCTTCAAAGTGTAGGGATAGAGGGCACATACCTCAATATCATCAAAGCCATCTATGAAAAACCCACCGCAAATATCATTCTCAATGGAGAAAAACGGAAAGCTTTTCCGCTAAGGTCAGGAACATGGCAGGGATGTCCATTGTCACCACTGCTATTCAACATAGTACTAGAAGTCCTAGCCTCAGCAATCAGACAACAAAAGGAAATTAAAGGCATCCAAATTGGCAAAGAAGAAGTCAAATTATCACTCTTCGCAGATGATATGATACTATATGTGAAAAACCCAAAAGACTCCACTCCAAAAGTGCTAGAACATGTACAGGAATTCAGTAAAGTGTCAGGATATAAAAATCAATGCACAGAAATCTGTTGCATTTCTCTACACCAACAACAAGACAGAAGAAAGAGAAATTAAGGAGTCAATCCCATTTACAATTGCATCCAAAACCATATGATACCTAGGAATAAACCTAACCAAAGAGGCACAGAATCTATACTCAGAAAACTATAAAGTACTCATGAAAGAAATTGAGGAAGACACAAGGAATGAAAAATGTTCCATGTTCCTGGATTGGAAGAATAAATAATGTGAAATTGTCTATGCTACCTAAAGCAATCTACACATCTAATGCAATTCCTATCAAAGTACCATCCATCTTTTTCAAAGAAATGGAACAAATAATGCTAAAATTTATATGGAACCAGAAAAGACCTCAAAAAGAAATCCAAGGTTCGTGGCATCACAATTCCAGACTTCAAGCTCTATTACAAAGCTGTCATCATCAAAACAGCATGGTACTGGCACAAAAACAGACACATAGATCAATGGAACAGAATAGAGAGCCCAGAAATAGACCCTCAACTCTATGGTCAGCTAATCTTCGACAAAGCAGGAAAGAATGTCCAATGGAAAAAAGACAGCCTCCTAAATAAATGGTGCCTGGAAAATTGGACAGCCACATACAGAAAAATGAAATTGGACAATTTCCTTACACCACACACGAAAATAGACTCAAAATGGATGAAGGATCTCAATGTGCGAAAGGAATCCATCAAAATCCTTGAGGAAAACACAGGCAGCAACCTCTTCGACCTCAGCCGCAGCAACATCTTCCAGGAATATCGCCAAAGGCAAGGGAAGCAAGGGCAAAAATGAACTATTGGGATTTCATGAAGATCAAAAGCAGCACAGCAAAGGAAACAGTTAACAAAATCAAAAGACAACTGCCAGAATGGGAGAAGATATTTGCAAACGACATATCAGATAAAGAAGTAGTGTCCAGAATCTATAAAGAACTTAGCAAACTCAACACCCAAAGAACAAATAATCCAATCAAGAAATGGGCAGAGGACATGAACAGACATTTCTGAAAAGAAGACATCAAGATGGCCAACATACACATGAAAAATTGCTCCATATCACTAGGCATCAGGGAAATACAAATCAAAACCACAATGATGTATCACCTCCCACCAGTCAGAATGGCTAAAATCAACAAGTCAGGAAATGACAGATGCTGGCGAGGATGTGGAGAAAGGGGAACACTCCTACACTGTTGGTTGGAATGCAAGCTGGTGCAGCCACTCTGGAAAACAGCATGGAGGTTACTCAAAATGTTGAAAATAGAACTACCCTATGACCCAGCAATAGCACTACCGGGTATTTACCCTAAAAATACAAACGTAGTGATCCAAAGGGGCACATGTACCCGAATGATTATAGCAGCAATGTCCACAATAGCCAAACTATGGAAAGAACCTAGATGTCCATCAACAGATGAATGGATCAACAAGATGTGGTATATATACACAATGGAATACTATGCAGCTATCAAAAGAAATGAAATCTTGCCATTTGCAACAACATGGATGGAACTAGAGCGTATCATGCTTAGCGAAATAAGTCAAGCGGAGAAAGACAAGTCTCATATGATCTCCCTGATATGAGGAAGTGGTGATGCTACATGTGGGCTTAGGTGGGTAGAATAATAATCAATGAAACAAGATGGAATTGGGAGGGAGACAAACCATAAGTGACTCTTAATCTCACAGAACAAACTGAGGGTTGCTGTGGGGAGGGGGTTTGGGAGAAGGGGATGGGATTATGGACATTGGGGAGGGTATGTGCTTTGGTGAGTGCTGTGAAGTGTGTAAACCTGGTGATTCACAGACCTGTACCCCTGGGGATAAAAATATATGTTTATAAAAAATAAAAAAATTTAAAAAAAGCAAAGGGAAAATAAATACATAAATACATAAATAAAGTAAAATAAAAACCACAGAAGACATCAGGGAGTCTCGAACCAAGAGATAAAACTGATAAAAAAAAAAAAGTAAAATAAAATATAGGGTCACTGATGAAAAGATTTTTAGCTGACTGGTTGAAGAGTCCAGGAAGCTGCCAGAAACAGATGATCAAATTAGTGAATTAAAAGCCTGGAAAATAAGGCAGCAAAGTCAAAGAGACTAGGAAGAATTAGAGAACATGACAATGAGCTTAGGGAAGTCATCAACATTAAGGAATGGAAATAAGAGCCTACTCTAGGAGATCTTGGAGCGAGAGTATACATGCCAAACATTTCTTTTGAAAAATAAGAGATGAAAATATCTCTCATCTGGGAGCAGAAACAGAGGTCCAGAATCAGAGGCACAGAGGACTCCAATCATTCTCCCTGCAAAAGCTTCCAAGGGAGGAATTCTCTTTACCCAAATATGCGTGGGAGAGTAGTTTGTCCATAGCCAAGTCACTGACCTCAAGAAAACAAGCTATGCCAACTCTCGAAGCAGGTCAGATAGAGCAAGCAACAGCAGCCCAAGCCAAAATCTGTATTTCTGAAAAATGACAGAGCAGTGGTTCTTGTCTAGAACTATGCATTTCTGAACAATGATAGATTATTGGTTCTTGTCTAGATATGAGGTATTCAGAGGACAGAAATTTGGTCCTCGGGTGTGTCCATCAGTTCAGAGGTGGACTTCAACTCAACTCATGATCCCATGGCCACGGCGTCCACTTTGGTCTCAGGTTCCCTGCTCAGGGGCAAGTCTGTTTCCAGTTCCCATAGCAACGCCCTCAATGTGATCTTCTGTCTCTCAAGTATTTGCATGTGTATCACTTGAATAAAACAAAAACAAAAATAAAAACAATTGCAAAAACAAAACGAGTTTACAATGATTTACTGGGGCCAGAAGATGGTTTATTTAATTTGGACCTATATCCCCATTGAATGCAGCACCTTCCACCGTGCTAAAATTTCAGAACGTCACTCTGAACTCCATTGTTCATTCTCCTGTTCTATGTCTTCTTGTACCTTCTCACCAACCTGTAGTATTCTCTGTCTGTCTTGCTGTAATGGGACTTTGTTGTCACATTTTTCATCCTCTCCTGGCTCCATTAGAACATGCCCATTTTCTGCAAGAGGCACTGTTTAGTTATTGCATGAAACCATGTGGGGATGGTCATGAGAGTGTTAAGTCAGGCTTGTGCTGCCACATCTCCATTCAGTTCCCCAGAGGGTATCTGAACCACCCTGTGAGAATGCTCAGGATTCTTCGACATTCAAATCCTCTTTAATATGTCCTTTTGGAGATATACCTTTTCATATTGAAATGGGGAAGAGTGTCTTTCTAATGTCTTCACTTGTGCTACAGGGCTCTTCCAACATGATCCACACTTGTTCCTGTGGACTTCAAGTACATGAATCCGTCCTCGACCTATGGGATAAGACTGTAGAGTCTGCTTGTGGTGCATGGTCAGTTTTGAATATTGGGAGGCCATTTTGGCATGATTTCTGGAGATGTTAGAGGTACTCGTGTCCTCACTGTTGAAGACTCCAGACATGTTTTTGGCATGGTTGTGGGTATTCCCTGTGAGGTTTCCTTGGGTGACCTTTCCCTAGTCAGAAGCATACTGATTTGGTGGGAGGACCAAACACATGTGAGGAACATCAAGTTCCTCCCTCCCATGAGTCTTTGTTTGAGATCTGCTTCTTTCTTGGCCTTTCATGGGTAAGTTGGAATGGTGGATTCTTGCCTTTCTCCTGAGTCCAGATGGCTGGTGCTGACTGTTATGACAAGAGACTATGAATTTGGACATGGAGAAAGTTACACCAACTCGATTCACAAGCAGTTTCAGCAGTTTGGGAGGGTTTAGGGTACTCTATGCTCACCAATGACTACTACAGCCAAGTGTAAATCAGGCGTGGTTTGGGGAGGAGTGGTTTCTAGTACCAGAAAGCTTTGTGATATCACAAATCTGGCTTCACTAAGCAACAGTCCGTCTCTAATGGTCTTTGAATCATTTGGCTTTAGGTAGGAATGACCGGAAAGGACAAAAAAAAAAAAAAAAAAAAAAAAAACCATGAGCCTGATCAAAGACACAGGCTGTCTTGTATGTTAATGTCCCACATCCCATTTCTAAACAATGAGAAAAGAAATGACATTCGGGATACCATCCTTTAGACCAATATTTCTTCATAGATGGCAAGGATTCCCTATTTCCACTGCAATTTGAGATCTCAAGAATCAGTGAGGCCTCTTCAATATCATCAGCTCTCTGTGAGGTTTGTCATGCTGTGGGTGAGAGAGTCCTTCCTCAGCGTCTTTTCCTTATAGGTCAGTGATGACTAGGGTACGGAAAGTCCATTTTCAAGGAAAAATGTTAGGGCATGTATGTATTGTGCTATCTGTATTTTCATCTCCTACTGTTCGAAAACACTAGTCATAAGATATAATGACTCTGTCTACCTGATTTTACCTTTAACACCTTTGAAAAGGCTTCAAGGAGCATGACTTATTGCATGAGAGCTAACGCTGAAGGAAGTGCCCTGGATAGCACTCTTTGTCATCATCAGTTAATGCTACCTGCTGTGGTAATAAGTACAGCCATGTTGACTAATTATCTTTAATCAGAGGTAAAGGAATGGCCTGCATCAATGACCTCAAATGCCCACTCCAATTCCACAGCAGAACTGTGGGTTGAGTTGCAAGGCCTTTGCAAAAACTAGTAGATAAAGAAGGTGTGGTGTGTATTGGCAACAGAATATTCCTCAGACATAGGGAGGATGAATCCCTGGTTATTGCATTGGCAATAATTTCACTGTATTGGGTGTTGACAAATGAAAAAGGCAAGCAGTCAAAGGGGAATTCATTATGGTTTCCCTCCTATGTGCCCCAGGAGGAATACCATGGCCCTTAGTAGATGAAAGGAAAAACTGATGGGGTGTGGTCAGAGAAGGAGACAAACCAGGAGTGTCTCAGGACTCTGAGAATCAAGCTGAGCATAACATAAAAGAGAGACATGCAGGGAATGATGGAACTGGCTAATGGGTGTTGAGGAATTGTGGCATATCTTAGGATGAACACTAGAGCATATATGGAAGTTAAGCTTCAGCAAATTCTATGTCATAAACATATGATTTATGATAGGATGGCTTCCTCAGCAGAACAAAAAAATAAAAAGAGAAACAATCTGGCCCTTTCAGAAGCAAATGAGACAGAGAAAAGGAAATAATTATATTTTTATTATCTTTACTTATTAAAAGGCATGGAATTTGTTCCCTATAATGTTCTTATCTGAATGGGTCTTTATACTTGAAAAATAGAGTCTACCTGTCACCTCTATTTCTGGAATGAATGAGAAGAAACGACATTGACTTCATTAAATGTTTAGAAGTTTTGACCGGAAAAATGATTTGGATCTGCCCTTCTGTGTGTTGGCAGGTGTTTGATTACTGCTTCAAACGATTTAGTCTCTAATAGAGAGCTCAGATATTGTAGGGTTTATGACCTAATTTTTGGGAGTTGATATGTGTCTTGGAATTTATTCTTTTCTCTTGTTCTTAGATTTGCTAGTATAATTTTGCAGAGGGGTCTCTGAAATGTTCATATTCCCTTTTGTTTCCTTTGCCTTTGGAGACATATCTTGAAAGAAGTTGTGGTATCGAAGAGGTTACTGCCTATGTTTTCCTCTAGGATTCTGATAGATTCCTGTTTCACGTTGAGGTCTTTTATACATTTTGAGTTTATCTTTGTATATGGTGTAAGATAATGGTCGAGTTTCATTTTTCTACATATAGCTTCCCAGGTTTCCCAGCACCATTTATTGAAGAGACTGTCTGTTTTCCACTATGTATTTTTCCTGCTTGTCGAAGATTAATTGACTGCAAAGTTAAGGGTCCATATCTGAGGTCTCTACTCTGTTCCTCTGGTCTGTGTGTCTGTTTTTATGCCAGTACCATGCTGTCTTGGGGATCACAGATTTGTAGTAAAATCTGGAATCAGGTAATGCGATGCCCGCAGGGTTATTTATTTATTTATTTATTTTTTTCTTTTCAACATTTCCTTAGTGATTTGGGGTCTATTCTGATTCAATCCAAATTTTGGATTATTTGCTCCAGCTCTTTAATAAATACTGGTGGAATTTAGATCAGAATGACATTAAAAAGATAGATCACTGTAGGCAGTTTAGACATTCTCACAATGTCTATTCTTCTGATCCAAGGGCATGGAATGGTCTTCCATGTTTTTGTATCTTCTTCAATTTTTTTCATGAGTGTTCTTTAGTTCCTTGAGTACAGATTCTTTATCTCTTTGGTTAGGTTTATTCCCAGGTATCTTAGGGCTCTTGGTGCTACAGTAAATGCAGTCATTTCTCTAATTTCCCTTTCTGTATTTTCATTGTTAGTGCTTAAGAAAGCCACTCATTTCTGTACATTGACTTTGTATCCTGCCACGTTGCTGAATTGTTGTATGAGTTCTAGAAGTTTGGGGGTGAGGTCTTTTGGGTTTTCCATATAAAGAATAATTTAATCTGCGAGGAGAGAGAGTTTGAATTCTTAATTTCCTATTTGGCTACCTTTTATTTCTCTTTGTTGTCTTATTGTTGTTGATAGAACTGCTAATACTATGTTGAAGAAGAGTGGCGAGAATGGTCATCCTCGTTGTGTTCCTGATCTCAATGGGAAAGTTGCAAGCTTTTTCCCATTGAGGATGATATTTGCTGTGGATTTTTCATAGATATATTTGATGATGTTCAGGAATGTTTCCTCTATCCCTATACTTTGAAGCGTTTTAATCAGGAATAGATGCTGGATTTTGTCAAATGCTTTTCCTGCATCAAGTGTGAGGACCATGTGATTCTTCTCTCTTCTTTTATTAATTAGTCCTATCACATTGATTGATTTGTGAATGTTGAAGCACTTTTTAGCCCAGAGATGAATCCCATCTGTCATGGTGGATAAACTTCTTAATGTGCTGTTGGATTCTGTTTGCTAGATCTTGTTGAGAATCTTAGCATCCATATTCATCAGTGATATTGGTCTGAAATTCTTTTTGGTAGGATATTTTCCTGGTTTAGGGATCAGGGTAATGCTGGCTTCATAGAAAGAGTCTGAAGTTTTCCTTCGCTTCAAATTTTTGATACAGCTTCAGTAGAATAGATGTTATTTTTTCTTTGAATGTTTGTTAGCATTCCCCAGGGAATTCGTCAGGTCTGGGCTCTTGCTTTTTGGGATGTTTTTGATCACTGCTTCAATCTCCTTACTATATATCAGTTTATTCAGGTTGTCAAATTCTTCCTGGCTCAATTTGGGAGTTTATAGTTTTCCAGGAATGCATTCATTTCATCTAGGCTGCGTATCTTCTTGGCATACAACTGTTGATAATAACTTCTGATGATTGTTTATACTTCATTGGCGTTAGTTGTGATATCTCCCTTTTCATTCACAATTTTATGAATTTGGGATTTCTTTCTTTTCTTTTGGATTATGGTGGCTAATGGTTTTTTATTGATTCTTTCAAAAAATCAGCTATAGTTTCTTTGATACGTTCTACTGTATCTCTGGTTTCTACCTCAATGATCTCTGCTCTATCTTGATTATTCCCCTTCTTATGTATTGAGTTCATTTGATTTGTTGTTGATTCTCCAGTTTTTTAAGGTGTAGAGACAGCTGGTGTATTCTGGGTTTTTTAAAATTTTTTTTTTTTTGATGAATTATTGGATGGCTATGTATTAGCCCTTAGGACTGCCTTTGATGTATGCGCTAAGTTTTGGACCAAAGTGTCTTTATTCTCATTGGTTTACATGAATTGTTTCAGTTCTTCTTTGATCTCCTGGTTGATCTAAGTGTTCTTTATTTTTTAATTAATTAATTAAATTAATTAATTTTTAAAATAAACATATCACATATTATTATTGCTAGGGATGTAGGTTTGTGAATCACCAGGTTTACACATTTTACAGCACTCGTCGTAACACATACCCTCTCCAATATCCATATCCCCACAACCCTCTCCCATCCCCTCTTCACCCAGCAGCCCTCAGTCTGATTTTTTGTAATTCAATCCTTTATTTTTTGTCTCCCTTCCAATCCAATGTACTTTAATTTATTCTTTTCTTACCCCCTACACCACTTGTGTATCTCCATTGAATTGAATCTCCACTTCCCCATATCAAAGAGATTGAATTCAATCTCCACTTCCCCATATGATCATATGATACTTTGTCATTTTATGGGCACTTTTATGCCATTCACATTGTGATTATTGATAGATATGTTTTTATTGTCATCATGTTACCTTTGAAGTCTTTATTTCTGTAGATTGTCCCTATATTTCTGTTCAATGCTATTCTTAGGTTTTCATTGTTCATTGCTGCTATAAACTTTCGGGTGCATGTGCTCCTTTGGAATACCACGTCTTTCTCTGATTGGATTTTTTCCTAAGGATAATATCCTCTAGTAAAATCTACGTCATCACAAATGGCACGGTTTCATTTCTTTTGATGGCTGCATATTATTCTATTGTGTATATATATCACAACTTCTTTATCCATTCATCTGCTAATGGACATCTACATTCTTTCCATATGTTGGCTATTGTGGACATTGCTGCTATGAACTTTCGGGTGCATGTGCTCCTTCGGAATACCATGTTTCTGTCTTTAGGATATATACACAGGTGTGCAATCGCTGTATCATAGGGTAGCTCTATTTTCAGTTTTGAGAAACCTCCACAGTGCTTTCCAGAGTGTTTGCACAATCTTGCATTCCCACCAACAGTGCAGGAGAGTTCCCCTAACTCCACATCCTTGCAATCATCTATCATTTCTTAACTTGTTAATTTTAGCCATTCTGACTGGTTAATTAATTTTAAAAATTAATTAATTAATTATAAAATAATTTTGCTTTTGATGTGTATTTCCCTGATGCTGAGTCATGTGGAGCATTTTTTCATGTGTCTGTTGGCCATCTGGATGTCTTCTTTGCAGAAATGTCTGTTCATGTCCTCCGCCCACTTCTTGATTGGATTATTTGTTCTTTGGGTGTTGAGTTTTCCAAGCTCTTTTTATATATAGGATACTAGCCCTTTATCGGATGTGTCATTTTCAATATCTACTCCCATTCTGTCAGTTTTGATTTTGTTCACTTTTTATTTTGCTGTGCAGAAGATTTTGATCTTGAGGAAATTGCAATAGTTCATTTTCCCCCCTTGCTTCTGTTGTATTTTGTGATGTTCCTAGGAAGAAGTTGCTGCAGTTTAGGTCAAAGAGGTTCCTGCCTCTGTTCTCCTCGAGGATTTTGATGGACTCCTTTCTCACATTGAGGTCTTCCATCCATTGGAATCTATTTGTGTGTGGTGATACAAGCATTCTTAAGCAAGGAGCTCTTTAGTTTCCAGGTGTTTGAGTGCCTTAGGACATTTTCCACATGATTGAGCTGCAGTTCCCAAACATTATGACCTGAGAATATGCAGGGAATTATCTCAGTCTTCTGGTATTGGTTGAGTCCTGATTTGTGATCCCGTATGTGTTCTATTCTTCATAAGGTTCCATGTGCACTTGAGAAGAATGAGTATTCTGTTGTTATAGGGTGAAATGTTCTGTATATATATATGAGGTCAATCTGGTCCAATGTGTCATTCAATGTCTTGATTGTTTATGGATTTTCTGCTCAGATTATCTTTCTATTTCTGAGAGAGGCATGTTTAAATCTCCTACTATTATCTGTTTGTATCAATATGACTTTTTATCTTGACTACCACTTTTCTCAAGTAATTGGCTGCTCCCAAGTTGGGGGCATAGATATTTACCACTTGAAGGTTTTCTCTTTGCTTAGAGGACCCCTTTCAATATTTCCTGTAGAGCTGGTTTGGTGTTTGCAAATTCTTTCAGTTTTTGTTTGTGCTGGAAGCTTTTAATCTCTCCTTCTATTTTCAATGATAGCCTAGCTGGATATAGTGTTCTTGGCTGCATGTTTTTCTCATTTAGTGCTCTGAAAATATCATGCCAGCTCTTTCTGGCCTGCCAGGTCTCTGTGGATAAGTCAGCTGCCAATCTAATATTTTTACTATTGTATGTTACAGACTTCTTTTCCCGGGCTGCTTTCAGGATTTTATCTTTGTCACTGAGACTTGTAAATTTTACTATTAGGTGACAGGGTGTGGGCCTATTTTTATCGATTTTGAGGGTGTTCTCTGAACCTCCTGAATTTTGATGCTCGCTCCCTTTGCCATATTGGGAAAATTCTCCCCAATAATTCTCTCCAGTATACCTTCTGCTCCCCTCTCTCTTCATCTTCTGGAATCCCAATTATTCTAATGTTATTTCATCTTATGGTGTCGCTTATCTCTCGAATTCTCCCCTCGTAGTCCAATAGCTGTTTGTGCCTCTTTTGCTCAGCTTCTTTATTCTCTGTCATTTGGTCTTCTATATCACTAATTCTTTCTTCTGCCTCATTTATCCTAGCAGTGAGAGCCTCCATTTCTGATTGCACCTCATTAGTAGCTTTTTTGATTTCAACTTGGTTAGATTTTAGTTCTTTTATTTCTCCAGAAAGGGCTTTTATATCTCTCGAGAGGGTTTCTCTAATATCTTCCATGCCTTTTTAAAGCCCGGCTAGAACCTTGAGAATTGTCTATCGGAACTCTAGATCTGACATATTACCAATGTCTGTATTGATTAGGGCCCTAGCCTTCGGTACTGCCTATTGTTCTTTTTTTGTGTGTTGAATTTTTCCGTCTTGTCATTTTGCCCAAATAAGGGTATATGAAGGAGCAAGTAAAATACTAAAAGGGTGGCAACAACCCCAGGAAAATATGCTTTAACCAAATCAGAAGAGTTCCCTAATCATGAGGGGGGAGAAAGGGGATAAAAAGAGATTCAAAAAGGAAGAACGAAAAAAAAAAAAAGAGAGAAAAAAAAGAATAGAATTAAAAAAAAGGAAACGAATAAAGAAAAATATAAAAAAGAATATATATATATATATATATATATATATATATATATTAGATATACTAGTTAAAAAACGTTAAAAAAGAAAAGTGTAAAAATTTAAAAAAAAATTACCCAAAGGCGAGAACAAAAAAAAAAAAAAAAAAAAAGAAAAAGAAAAAGAAAATAAATTATCTGCAAGACTAAAGAATCACAGAGAGAAAGCCATGAGTTTTGTGCTTTGTTTTCTCCTCCTCTGGAGTTCTGTTGCTCTCCTTGGTATTGAAACCACACTCCTTGATAGGTGAACTTGGTCCTGGCTGGATTTTTTGTTGATCTTCTGGGGGAGGGGCCTGGTTTAGTGATTCTCAATGTCTTTGCCCCAGGCAGAATTGCACTGCCCTTACCAGGGGCGGGGCTGAGTAATCCGCTCAGGTTTGCTTTCAGGAGCTTTTGTTCCCTGAGCACTTTCCGTTGTGTTCCAGAGGACGGGAATACAAATGGCGGCCTCCTGGTCTCTGGCCCAGAGGAGCTAAGAGCCCAGGGCCCCACTCCTCAGTGCGCCCTCAGAGAACAGCACCCAGTTTCTCCCGTCTGCCTGACCTCCGGCTGTGCTCTGAGCTCACCGAGCCTGTGGCAGGCTCAAGGTAACACCGTGCTGTGAGCTTACTGTTGGCTCTGTCTCTTTAGCTGGCTTTCCTTTTCAAATACCCGCAAGGTCTGCAACACTCAGAAACCCCTGATCCTTCTGTGACCCTGCAGGACCTGAGGCCACGCTGACGCTGCGTGGTCTTCGCCCTGGTTTAGCCTCTGGAGCGATGTCCCTCAGTGGAGGAGACTTTTAAAGTCCTGATTTTGTGCTCCGTTGCTTCGCCGCTTGCCAGGAGCCAGCCCCTCCCCCCGGGGTCTATCTTCCCGTTGCTTTGGATTCACGTCTCTGCCAGTCCTACCTTTCAGAAAGTGGTTGTTTTTCTGTTTCCAGAATTGTTGTTCTTCTTCTCTTCGATATGTCAATGGATTTGTAGGTGTTTGCAGTCTTTAAATAAGCTATCTAGCTGATCTCCGGCTAGCTGGTGTAGTCTCAGCCTGCTACTTCTCCGCCATCTTCCACGCTGGTCCAGACGTTTATAATTCTGATTTCAGGCTGATTCCATGGGTGATCGTAGCTATTTGTTAGGTATTCAGCTCACTTTAGGGTACAGGTTGAAATGGCGCCTCCTCCTACATCTCCACCTTCTTGTCTCACCTCACATAACACTATTAATGAATTTCAAGATATAGGAAGTCGGTCTTTTATGGATAGAAATTCAATTTGATATGCCTTGAAAACTCACATTCCATCACTTTCAGCCATATTTCCTGCAAAAATGTCCTTCGTAGTCCTCTTTTATAAACACGTATTCTCACTAACCTGCCTTCAAACAAACTCCAAATTTTGTGTGCCTGTTTAGAGTCATATTGTTTGTCCTTTTTCCCCTTGCTTTTTCAGATATCACTTGACTAACATGAGAGTGAAATCATACATTATTTGTCTTTCTGAGACCGATAGATGTGATGTAGCCCAATGCTCTCCACTTTTTTGCCACATGAAGCAAGTAGCAAGAATTCATTCTTCCTTATGCCTCAGTAAGAATCTGAGGTGCCCTTGGAGGAGAGTGAGATGTAGAAGTGTCTGGGACACCAGGCATGGCTTCATGCATGAACACAACTGGAAGATTAAAACATCAATTTCATCTTGGTGGAAATGGACTCGAAGCCTACAAATCAAACTCCACCGTAAAAGAGAAAGAAATTTGCAGAGAATAGATTGGAGACATGGCTTAGGGTAGAATTGGGCTGTTGGTGTTTCAGAGGGCAGGCAGCCAATACAAAAGAGAAAGTACAGGAGAGAGGAGCATGCTAGAAATCAAAAAGGAGCATGTTTCCCAAAGGCATTGGCTGTGACCAAAAGAGGGTCTGAATGGCCTGAGTTCTCCCAACAAAGGGTCTTGAGGCCCGGAGATTTCAGATCAGCAAGCTTGACAGACAATGACTCAAGAGAACACTGTGTTTTTCCTGGAGAGGACACTAACAAGCAACCAGGAGCAGACAGCCTGGAAACCATGATCAGAGACAATACCAGGAGACACTTTGGGAGATGTTAGGTTCTGACAGTGCAACCTTGAGAGATAGTGTTCTTTGATATGACTCGATGGGAGCAAAATATTTTTTGGGCATTTACACTAGCAGCATAAAAACTGAGCTACTGGCCAAAGACAGGATGGTGAGGACATTGGCTGCCTCATCTGCAAAAACATCATGTCCAGGCAATTGTAGTGAACCCTCTAAATGTAATATACCTGATGGATGATTGACTGCCTGGCCATGATCATTTCTTGTTCTTTTTCATCGGCATTAATTGATTCTTCCATCTTTGCACTGGATCTGGGTCTTTGTCTTCTTCTCTGTATCTGAAAAGCCCATTCTGTTTTCTAGCCTGAGGGTAATATCTTTAGAAGGAAGAAATCATGGAGTGCCAAAAGGCTGGCCCTTGAGGGAATCTCGGGTTGTGTGGCATGCATGACTTCTGCTGTTCTATTGTGGTTGTCTGCTGTCCTTGATGGTAGTCTTCTGAAGAGGCTCTCCTTGTCTGTCATTTGGAGTTTTTGTTGTCTGGGTTGAATATGGTGAGGTTTAGCTTGGTGTGCTCTGGTGTGCCTGTGAAAGGAGATGTTTAACCAACTCAAAAGAACGAAGGTCATAAGAATTCTGTGGTCAAGAAAGAGTATGTGGGCAGGGCTTTTTTCTAGTCTCCTACGGAAGAGTCTGTTCTCGTGGGACTAAGCAATTTGGAATGAGGAAGGCAGTCCTCTACATATTCCACATTGGGGACTTCGTGTTTGCAGATGAGGCAGCTAATGTCCTCGCCGTCCTGCCTTTGGCCAGTAGCTCAGTCTTTATGCTGCTGGGCGGAGATACCAAATTTTCTTTTGCCCCCATTGGGTCATCTCTACGAACACTGCCTTTCACGGATGCCCTGCCAGAACCCACTGTCTCACACTGTGTCTCCTGGTATTGTATCTGATCATCGTTTTCAGGCTGTCTGCACCTGGTTGCTTGTTGGTGTCCTCTGCAGGGGAAACACAAAATTCTCTCAAGTTGATATCTGCCAAGCCTGCTGATCTGAAATCTCTGGGCCTCAAGACCCTTTGTTGGCAATAATTGGTGACATTCAGATACTCTGCTTGTCACAGCCAATGGTATTGGGAAACATTTTCCTTGTGTGTTTCCAGAGTGCTCCTCTCTCCTGTGATTTTGTCTTTTGCATTGGCTTACTTTGCTCTGAAGCACCAACTGCCCATGTCTCCCCTAAGCCATGTCTCTAATCTTCTCCCATAGTCTCTGCAAATTCTTTTATCTTTTTATGTAGAGTGATTTGTAGGCTTCAGGTCAATTTCTGCCAAGTTGCAGTTCATGTTTTAATCCTCCAGTTTTGTTCATGGATGAAGACAAGACTCTAGTTCCCAGACACTACTACCATCTCACTGTCTTTCAAAATCACCACAGACTCTTACCAAGGCATAAGCAAGAATGAATTCTTGCCATTTGCCTCTTGTTACAGAGTTGTGGAGAGCATTGGGCTACGTCACATCTGTCAGTCTCAGAAAGACAAATAACTTGTGCTTTCATTCTCTCATGTTAGTCAAGAAACATGTGAAAAAGCAGGGGAAAAGGGACAAACAATATGACTCTAACCGACACACAAAATCTTGTGTATCTTTCAAGGCAGTTTAGTGAGAATGCATGTTTATAAAAGAAGACTAAATTTGACGTTTTTTGCAGGTATTATGCCTGAAAGTGATGGGATTTGAGTTTTCAAGGCATATCACATTGAATTGTTATCCGAAAAAGACCGAATTCCTATATCTTGATATTTCATTATGAGTATTATGTGAGATGAGACAAGATGACGGGAAAGTAGGAGGAGGCGCCATTTCAACCTGTACCTTAAAGTGAGCTGATTACCTACCAAAGAACTGTGACCACCCATGAAATCAGCAAAAGATAAGAATTGTACACGTCTGCATCTCTACAGGGGCAGAAGATGCCAGTGGTCAGGTAAGGTGGAGTGGGAAGGTCGGACTGATATTGAAAGTTAAACAAAAGTGGGAGCGAGCCACCAGAGCTGACCAATTAATTAGAATGTAATACCCCAATAGGAGAGTGCCCTGTATCTGGGGACCAGCATTAACTTGGAGTCTGGTTGAAAGCACTCAAAAAGAGCAAATAATTATGGGGTAAATTGTGGGAATTGAGTGGCTAAGGACAGGGCTTAAGTCTACTGACCTAGGACAGCCTCCCTTGCTGCTGAGCCAGAAAGAGTGTGGTGTAGAAACCAGGTATTTGACCCTGAGCCACCAGCGCACCTGAGAATGTGTGGGTCCATCTCCTGTGAGGTGCTGGGAGCCTTGCCACCAACAGAATGCACAGCCTTGATATCTGAGCCTTAGATGTTCATGCCATTCACCCTCCCCTGAGAGAGCTGTGCAAATGCTCAGCCTCATGCTCTTGGCCCGTGCTCTGCTATCAGAGCCTGAGTAATGGGCGAGCCATATGATCCCCTAAGAGAGTTATGCACAAGCCCGCTGCTCTTAAAACTACAAATACCAGGATCTCCCAGCCCGGGCCAGAGTGAAATTCTCAGCGTGCAATCGCTGCTTGGAACCTCTCTGGCAGTCTGGAGCTGCCCAGACAGCCTCTGCTGCCATGGATTTTGGTTCAAGCAGAAGATTCTGCGTCCCCCGGGACTGCAACTCAAAACCTGCTCTGCTAGTGGCCAAGGGGGAATTTATGTGCCCTGCAGCACCCACAGGAGGTCAGGGTGCAGTTTGCTTTTCTCTAAACCTCCAAAAACCATCAAAACCAGTCAAAGCGAGAGAAAAAAAGTGAACATAAAAGCGTCCAGAGAATGAAAGCCTGAAAAAAAAACAATTTCCTCAGAGGCCACCCCCTTGAGTTGGAAGGGAGGACTAAACTCAGGGAACATCATTAACTGAAAACCCACGTGTCAGGCCCTTCCATCAGAAAATGCAGCAGGAAAGAAAAAAAATATATATAAAGACTACAAGAAACAGCCAGCATTACTTCATAGATACAACTTTTACTTTTAATTTATTCCCAATATTTTGGTTTATTTTTTTAACCTATTTACGATCACAGTGAGATGTCCAATAATTCAGAATCCATGATAACCTTCTAACCTGCAATTTTTGGTGCATACACCTCTGTTTTTCTTTGGCATTTCTTTATTTTTACTTTTTTCATTTTAGTTTAGTTGAATATATTTTATTTATTTTTATTTTTATTTTCTATTATTTATATAGAGTTAAACTTACAGGTAATCCCCTTTCCCAATTAATGCTACCCCTATAGATAAATCAATTTTTAATCCCCCTTTACAGTAGGAAAGTTGAGTTAATTTTACAAAGCTATCAAGATACATCCAGGAAGAATCTAAATATCCTTCCGCACCCACACTGAGAATTTTTAAACACTCTGCCATACTTTTATTTGGCCAGTGTTTCTCTGTTTTTGTGTTTGTCCTGATGGTATATAAACCTTATACTTGGGGATCTTTTTGACGACGTTCTTCATTTATTTGCATATATATTTTTTTTTCTCTTGTCATATACTTTTATACATCTTTTTGTTTGTTTTTGTTTGTATACTTCATAAATCTTTTATTGGGGTCCATTTGGGCTGAAACTTCTCTTTTATCTTCCCATTATTTCCTATCTCTCTCTCTTTTTTTCTTTTTCTTTTATTTTTCTCTCATTTGGGTGGGGAATTCTGATTGTTCAGTAGCGTTCCATGGTGTACATTGACTGCACCATGGTTGATACATCCAGCTACATCTGTTCAGTCTTCTCTCACCAAAATGACTAGGAGGAGGAATGCTCAACAGAAGTAAAAATCAGAGGATGTGCTTTCTGCAACAGAGCTAACGACTATCATCATATTCAAAATGTCAGAAAGAGAATTCAGGCTCACAATTATCAAGGCAATAGTTAGGTTGGAGAATGCCATGGATGACCAAACAGAATTGTTTAGGACAAAACTAAAAGCCACCAGGGATGAGGTTCACAATGCTCTCAATGAGTTCCAATTTAATCTAAATTCTCTAAAATCTGGAGTAACTGCAAAAGAAGATAGACTTAAGGATCTGGAGGACAAACAGAAGAGAGAAAGGTTCAGGAGGAAACCTCGAACAAAGTGTTTAGAAGCTATGAAAGAGAATCAAGAAATAAATAATGCCATGAAATGTTCCAAAGTCAGAATTATGGGAATCCCTGAAGGGTAGGAGAAAGAAAAATGTCTAGAAAATATAGTGGAACAAGTTCTTCATGAAAATTTTTCCAGTCTCTCGAATGGAAACATCATTCATATACTAGATGCAGAACAGTCTCCCCCCAAAATTACAGATTTCAAAAAGAATCAAGTCACCTGATTGTAAAATTGAGAAATCAAAAGTGTAGATGCAATCTCTTGAAAGATGCTAGGACAAAGAGGCTCCTTACTTACAGAGGAAAGCCCATCAGAATAACGTAAGACCTGTTCACAGAGACCTGGCAAGCCTACAAGGGCTGGCAAGATATTTCAGGTCACTAAATGAGAAGAACATGCAGCCAAAAATACTTTATCCAGCAAGACTGACATTCAAAATGGTTGGAGAGATAAAGAGTTTCCAAGACCAGCAAGGCTTAAAAGAAAATGCAACCACCAAGCCAACACTGCAGGAAAAATAAAGGGGGGGGGGTCTTTAAAAGAGGAAAAATACTAAGAATAGCATTGAACAGAAATATAGAGACAAGCTACAGAAAGAAAGATTTCAAAGGTAACATGATGTCAATAAAAACGTATCTATCAATAATCACTCTCAATGTCAATGGCCTAAATGCCCCCATAAAACAACACAGGATTGCAGACTGCATAAAACAACAGGACCCATCCATATGTTGTATACAAGAGACCCATTTTGACCCTAAAGATACACCCAGACTGAAAGTGAAGGGATAGAGAAGCATCTTTCATGCCAATGGGCGTCAAAAGAAGGCCGAGGTAGTGATTCTCATATCAAATTTATGCCCCCAATATGGGAGCAGCCAATTACATGAGAAAACTGTTAGTCAAGATAAAGAGTCATATAAATAAGAATAGATTAATAGTAGGAGACCTTAACACGCCTCTCTCAGAAAGATATGGATCATCCAAACAGAAAATCCATAAAGAAACAAGAGCATTGAATGACAAATTGGAGTAGATGGACCTCATAGATATATACAGAACATTCCACCCTCAAACAACAGAATGCTCATTCTTCTCAAGTATACATGGAACTTTATGGAGAATAGACCACATACTGGGTCACAAATCAGGACTCAACAGATACCAAAAGACTGATATTATTCCCTGCATATTCTCAGATCACAGTGGTTTGAAACTAGACGTCAATCACAAGCAATGTTTCGGAAGGAACTCAAACAACTGGAAGCTAAAGACCACCTTGCTTAAGAATTCTTGGATCAACGAGGAGATCAAAGAAGAACTGGAACAATTCATGGAAACCAATGAGAATAAAGACACTTCAGTCCAAAACCTATGGGATACAGCAAAGGTGGTCCTAATGGGGTAATACATAGCTTTAGAGACTCCCTAAAAAAAAAACGAAAAAAAAAAAAAACACCAGAATATACCAGCTGTCTCTAGACCGTAAAGAACTGGAGAATCAAAAACAAATCAAACCAACTCCACACGTAAGAGGGGAAATAATCAAGATTAGAGCAGAGATCAATGAAGTAGTAACCAGAGATATAGTAGAATGTATTAATAAAACTATAAGCGGTTTTTTTTGAAGAATCAATAATATGGATAAACCTTTGGCCACACTAATCCAAAAGAAAAAGGAGAAAGCCCAAATTCACAAAATTAGGAATGAAAAGGAAGAGAACACAACGAACACCAAGGAAGTAGAAACAATCATCAGAAGTTACTATCAACAGTTATATGCCAATAAACTAAGCAACCTAGAAGAAATGGATGCATTTCAGGAAAAGTTTAAACTCCCAAGTTGAACCAGGAAAATTTGACAATCTGAGTAAACTGATATCTAAATGAAATAAAAGCAGCGATCAAAAATGACCCAAAAACAAGAGCTGAGGTATTTATGGGGTCCCTGGGGGAATTCTACCAAACTTCCAAAGAAGAAATAACACCTATTCTCCTAAAAATGTTTCAAAAAATTGAAGCAGAAGGAAAACTTTCAGTCTCTTTCTATGAAGCCAGCATTACCCTGATTCCCAAATCAGGCAAAGGAATTTTTCAGATGGAAAATTTTCAAAAGGAAAATTTCAGACCAATGTAACTGATGAATGTGGATGCTAATATTCTCAAAAAGATCCTATCAAACAGGGTCCAAAAGCACATTAAGAAGTTTATCCACCGTGTCCACGTGGGATTTATCTCTTGGCCACAAGGATGGTTCAACATTTACAAATCAATAAATGTGATAGATCAATTCAGTAATAGAAGAGAGAAGAACCAAATGGTCCTCTCAATTGATGCAGAAAAGCACTTGAGAAAATCCAGCATCCGTTCCTGATTAAAACGCTTCAAACTATAGGGATAGAAGGAACATTCATGAACTTCATCAAATATATCTAGAAAGACCCACAGCAAATATCATCCTCAATGTGACAAAGCGTGAAATCTTCCCATTGAGATCAGGAACACAACAAGGATGCCCACTCTCACCACTCTTGTTCAACATAGTATTAAAGTTCCTATTAACAGCAATCAGAAAACAAAGAGTAAGAAAAAGTATCCAAATTGGCAATGAAGAAGTCAAACTCTCTCTTCACAGATGAAATGGTTCTTTATATGGAAAGCCCAAAATACTCCAGCCCCTAACTACTAGAACTCATACAGCCATTCAACAACGTGACAGGATACAAAGTCAATGTACAGAAATCAGTGTCTTTCTTATACACTAACAATAAAAATACAAAAAGGGAAATTAGAGAACTGATTCAATTTACTAAAGCACCAAGTACCATAATATACCTGGGAATAAACCTAACCAAAGAGGAACTGTACTCGAGGAACTACAGAACGGTCCTGAAAGAAATTGAAGAAGAAAGAAAAAGATGGAAGACCATTCCATCCTCTTGGATCAGAAGAATAAACATTGTGAAAATATCTATACTGTCTAGAGCAAAATATACTTTTACTGCCATTCCGATCAAATTCCACCGGTATTTTTCAAAGAGCTGAAGCAAATAATCCAAAAATTTGTATCGAATCAGAAGAGACCCCATATTGCTATGGAAATGTTGAAAAACAAAAATAAAACTGTGGGCAGCACGTTACCTGATTTCAAGCTTTACTAAAAAGTGATTACCAAGACAGCATGGTACTGGCATAAAAACGGACACATAGACCAGTGGAACAGAGTATAGAGCCCTGATATGGACCTTCAACTCTATGCTCAAATAATCTTCGACAAAACAGGAAAAAATATACAGTGAAAAAGATAGTCTCTTCAATAAATGGTGCTGGGAAAACGGGACAGCTATATGTAGATTAATGAAATTCAACCGTTCTCTTACACCACACACAAAGATAAACTCAAAATGTATCAAAGACCTCAATGGGTGACAAGAATCCATCAGAATCCTAGAGGAGGGGCGCCTGGGTGGCTCAGTGGGTTAAGCCGCTGCCTTCGGCTCAGGTCATGATCTCACGGTCCTGGGATCGAGTCCCACATGGGGCTCTCTGCTCTGCGGGGAGCCTGCTTCCTCCTCTCTCTCTCTCTCTGCCTGCCTGTCTGCCTACTTGTGATCTCTGTCTGTCAAATAAATAAAATCTTAAAAAAAAAAAAGAATCCTAGAGGAGAACATAGGCAGTAACTTATTCGATATCAGCCACAGCAACTTCTTTCAAGATATGTCTCCAAAAGCAAAGGAAACAAAAGTGAACATAAACTTCTGAGACTTAATCAAGATCAAAAGCTTCTGCACAGCAATGGAAACAGTCAACAAACAAAGAGGCAACCCACAGAATGGGAGAAGATATTGGCAAATGGCAGTAGAGAAAAAAGGTTGATATCCAGGATCTATGTAGAACTCCTCAAACTCAACACACACAAAACAGACAATCTTATTAAAAATGGACAAAAGATATGAACAGACACTTCTCCAAAGAAGACATACAAATGACTATCAGACACATGAAAAAATGTTCGCCATCATGAGCCATCAAATAGATTCAAATGAAAACCACATTGAGATACCACCTTATAACAGTTAGAATGGCCAAATTTTACAAGACAGGAAACAACATGTGTTGGAAAGGAAATGAAGAAAATGGGAACCCTCTTCCACTGTTGGTGGGAATGCAAGTTGGTGCAGCCAGTTTGGAAAACAGTGTGGATATTCCTCAGGAAATTAAAAATAGAGCTTCCCTATGACGCTACATTTGCATTACTCGCTATTTACCCCAATGGTACAGATGTAGTGAAAATAAGGGCCATCTGTACCCCAAGTTTATAGCAGCAATGTCCACGGTTGCCAAACACTGGGAAGACCAAGATGCCCTTCAATGAACGAATGGATAAGGAAGATGTGGTCCATATACACTATGGAGTATTATGCCTCCATCAGAAAGGATGAATACCCAACTTTTGTAGCTACATGGACGGGACTGGAAGAGATTATGCTGATGAAAAAAGTCAAGCAGAGAGAGTCAATTATCATATGGTGTCATTTATTTGTGGAGCATCACAAATAACATGGAGAACAAGGGGTGTTTGAGGGGAGAAGGGTGTTAATATTAATTGGAAAGGAAGTTAAACCATGAGATACTATGCACTCTGAAAATCCATCTGAGAAATTTGAATGGGGGTGGGGTGGGAGGTTGGGAAAACCAGCTCGTGTATATTAGGGAGGTCATGGATTGCATGGAGCACCCAATGTGGTGCAAAAATAATGAATACTGTCACACTGGAAAGAAATTTAAAAAAGAGAGAGATAAAGAAAGTAAACAATAAAGTGGTAACAAGTTAAAAAAATTACTGTGTACCAGAAATTTTTGTATACCTTCCCAATTTCTTTTTATTTATTTATTTATAACAAACAAAAATATAAATATTTATTTTTAGTGCTTTCTAAATTCTTTTTCTGTGTTAAATAATTCATTGTTTATGCACCACACCCAGTGCTCCATGCAATAGGTGCCTTCCTTAATACCCAACACCAGGCTTACAAAACCCCCCCACCGTTTTCCCCTCCAAAACTCTCAGTTTGTTTCTGAGTCCACAGTCTTTCATGGAGCATCCCCTGCTTTGATTCCCCATAACTCCCTTTTCATCAACTCTCAATGTCCTCCATGTTATTCCTTATGCTCCACAAGTAAGTGAAACCAATTGACTCTCTCCTTGATCTATTTCTCTCAGCATTATCTCCTCCATGTTGATACAAAAGTTGGGTATTCATCCTTTCTGATGGAGGCATAATATTCCATTGTACTTATACTTATAGACCATATCTCCTTTATCCATTTATCTGTTGAAGGGCATCTTGGCTCTTTTCACACTTTGGTGACTGTGGCCACTGCTGCTATGAACATTGAAGTACAGATTGCTCTTCTTTTCCCTACATCTGTATCTTTGTGGTAAATAACTAGTAGTGCAATTACAGGGTCATAGGGTAGCTCAATTTTTACTTTATTTTATTTTCTTTTTTATTCTTTATTTTTTATAAACATACAATATATTTTTATCCCCCATTGTACAGGTATGTGAATCACCAGGTTTACACACTTCACAACACTCACCATAGTACATATCCTCCCCAATGTCCATAACTCCACAACCCTTCTCCCAGTCCCCCTCCCCCCATCAACCCTCAGTTTGTTTTGTGAGATTAAGACTCACTTGTGTTTTGTCTCCCTCCCATTTCCATCTTGTTTCATTGATTCTTCTCATACTCCATTAACCCCCTCTGTAGCATCTCCACTTACTCATATCAGGGAGATTATATGATAGTTGTCTTTCTCGTCTTGACTTATTTTGCTAAGCATGATATGCTCTAGTTCCATCCACTTTGTCGCAAATAGAAAGATTTCATTTCTTTTGATGGCTGCATAGTATTACATTGTGGTTTCTCTTTATAGTTGATGCACATTTTTATATTGGTTTTGAATGTGCAATAAAATAATTCAACAATTCTAAAAAACAAACAAACAGCAACAACAACAACAACAATCAGAGGCTAACCGCATCCTCCATTTCTTGAATCAAGAGAAGGCACGACATTGCAGTCATTAAAACTATAGAAGAGTTGACCAGGAAAATGATTGAAAAGGGACTTTCCATCCGTTAATCTTCCCTGACCCATAAGGAAAAGATGCTGAGAAAGGACTCTCTCACCCACAGCATGACAAACCTCACAGAGAACTGATGATACCCAAGAGGCTTCACTGTTTCTTGCGATCTCTAGAAATAGCAGTGGAAATAGGAAAACCTTGCAGTCTCTGGAGAAATGTTGGCCTCAATGTTGCTATACTAAACATCATATTATTTTCTTTTTGTCTATAAAGCGGAAGTGGGAAATAAACACACAAGACAAGCTAAGTTCTTGATCAATGTCAGAGGGCTCTTTTTCAGTCCTTCCTGGCGCTTAGTACCTAAAGCCATAGGACTCAAAGGTCACGAGAGAGGGACTGCAGTTGCAGTGATGCCAACTTCTGTGATGTCACAAGGATATAACAACCACTACTCCTAAACCCATGCCTGATCACTACAATAGGCTGGAGTAGTCATGGGTAAACCGCTTCCGCCTGGGTCTCTCACCAAGGCAGTTTGCGAAATGAGTTGATGTCACCTTCTCCATGGCCAAATTTGTAGTCTTTGGTAGTGGCTATCACCACCAGCCCTCTGGACTCCAGAGAAAATGAAGAGTCTTTCATTGTCACATTGTCACTATCTTACCCATCATAAGCCAAGAAAGAATCAGGTGTCAAACAATGACTCAGGGGAGGAACTCCATGCCCTGTACACGTCTATGGTTATCCCACTTAATCAGGATGCTTCTGATTAGGAAAAATGTCAACAGGAAAGCTCCCAGCGAACAGTAGCAGCCATGCCAAAGATATGTCTGGAGTCTTCAACAGCGATGACATGAGTAACCCTAGTGTCTCCAGACACAGTGCCACAATTGCCTCCCAATCTTCAAAAGTGACCAAGCACCAAATAAAGACCCTACATCCGAGAACCTGAGGCCCAGGTCAGACTCATGTACTTGGAGTCCACAGGAGCAAACGTGGAGCTTGTTGGAAGAGAACCATAGACCAAGTAAAACCATGTGAACGAAGTTCGTGCCCGTTTCAGGATGACAACAAGTATCTCCAAATGGATGCACGGAAGAGGAATCAAATGTCGCAGAATCTTGAGCATTCCCACAGGTTGGTGCAGCTATCCTCTGGTAAACTGAATAGAGATGTGGCACCACAGGCCTGCCTTAACCTTCTCATGACCATCCCCCAAATGGTTTCATGGGATAAGCAACCAGTGCCTCTTGCCGAGATGGGAATGTTCTAATGGAACCAGGAGAGGATGAACAATGTGACAAGAAAGGGCCATTACAGTGGGACAGAGAGTGGATGCTACAGGTTGGTGAAGAGATACAGGAAGACAAAGAAAAGGAGAAAGAACAAGGGAGCTCAGACTGACAGTCTGGCATTTCAGGATGGTCGGAGTTGCTCTGTAACTGGCTGCCTACCATAGGTACCTAAATAAAAATTAAATAAATGATCCTCTGGCACCAGTCAATCCTTGTAAGCTGGATTTTTGTCGTTGTTGTTTTTGTTTTTGTTTTTATTTTTGGTCAAATATGGGCATTCATGTATTTGACAGAGAGGGAGATTACAATCAGGGGATGGAGCAGGAGAGGGAGAAGCAGATTTGCCCCTGAGCAGGGCACCTGAGACCAGAGTTGACCCTGGGATCAGAAGTTGAGCTGCAGGCCATCTCTATACTGATGGACACACCACAGGACCCAACTGTTGTCTTCTTAATACCTCCTGGTTCTAGACAAGAACCACTGCTCTGTCATGTTCAGAAATGCAGGGGATACCTGTTTTGGCCTGGGTTGGTGTTGCTTGCTTTATCCTACCTGCTTTGAGAGCTGTTCTAGATTGTCGTCTTGAAGTCCGTGACTTGACTATGGATAAATTACTCTCCTGAGCATATTTGGGTAAAGAGAATTCCTCCCTTACTATCTTTTGCAGAGGGAATGGCACTATGCCTTGTGGTTCCACTGCTTCTGTTGACATAGATGTGAAACCTCTGTGCCTGTGAATCTGGATCTCTATTTCCACACCCATATGAGGGACATTTTAAGCTCTGATTTCTCTAAGAAATGTTTAGCACTTTTTTTTTTCTCTCACTCCTAGTTCTCCTACAATAGGAACCTTTGCATTCCTTGGAGTCGATGACTTGGAGTCGATGATGTATCTCTGACTACAGTCTTTAGTTTAAAATCTAATTTGTCTGATATGAGAATCACTACCCCAGCCTTCTTTTGAGGCCCATTGGCATGAAGGATGCTTTTCCTTCCTTTAACTTTCAGTCTGGGTGTATCTTTAGGTTCAACATGGGTCTCTTGTAGAAAACATATGGATGGGCCCTGTCGTTTTATCTAATCTGCAACCCTGTGCCATTTTATGGGCACATTTAGGCCATTCACATTGAGAGTGATTATTGATAGATACGTTTTTATTGACATCAAGTTATCTTTGAAGTATTTCTTTCTGTAGATTGTCTCTATATTTCTTTTCAATGCTATTCTTAGGATTTTTCCTCTTTTATAGAACACGCCTTAATATTTCCTGCAGTGCCAGCTTGGTGGTTGCATAGTATTTTAAGCCTTTCTGGTCTTGGAAACTCTTTATTTCTCCATCCATTTTGAATGTCAGTCTTGCTTGATAAAGTATTCTTGGATGCTTGTTCTTCTCCTTCAGTGCCCTGAATGTATCTTGCCAGCCCTTTCTGGATTGCCAGGTCTCTGTGGACAGGTCTGACGTTATTCTGATAGGCTTTCCTCTGTATATAAGGATCCTATTTGTCCTAGCTGTGTTCAAGAGTTTCTGCCTACCATTATAATTCTTCATTCTTACTTTTTGGTCTCTCGAGGACTTTCAAGGATCTGTAATCTTGGGGAGAAACCTTTCAGCCTCTAGTACATGAACACTGTTTCTATTCATGAGATTCTGAAAATTTTCATGAAGAACTTATTCCACTATATCTTCTAGACTTCTTTCATTTTCCTCCCCTTCAGGGATTCAAATAATTCTGACAGAACATTCCATGGCATCAATTATTTCCCTAATTCTGTTTTCGTGGTTTCTAAGCTGTTGTTCCAGGCTTCCTCCTGATCCTTTCTATCTGTTTGTCTTCCAGATCACTAATTCTATCTTCTGTCTCATTTACTCTTACATTAGAGAATTTAGATTAGATTGAAACTCATTGAGAGCATTGTGAAGCTCATCCCTGGTAGCTTTCAGCTCTTCCCTAATATTGAAAACATGATCTCTGGTCATTTTCAGTTTGGCCCTAATCAATTCCGTTTGGTCATCCATGGCTTTCTCCAACCTAACGATTGCTTGGATAATTGTTAGCCTGAATTCTCTTTCCGACATATTGTCTATGTTGATAGAGGTTAGCTCTTCTGCAGAAGGTCCATCCTCTGTATTTTTCTTGTGTTGGGCATTCCTCCTCCTAGTCATTTTGGTGAGAGATGGCTGAACAGCTACAGCTGAATGTATTGACCATGGTGCACTCAAGGTGTACCCTGGAACACTTCTGAGCAATTAGTATTCCCCATCCAAACGAGAGACAAAAGAAAAGAAAAAGAAAAAAAATAGAGAGAGACAGTTAAGAAAGGGAAGATATGAAAGAGAAGTTTCGGCCCAAATGGGCCCCAAGTTTAGATCAATGAAGTAGACAAACAAAAACAGACAAACAAAAGGGCTGATACAAATAAAAGGACTGATAACATCAGAAGGTACCACGAATAAAGGAAAGTCAAGAAACTTATAAGATTATATGAAAACATTGTAAGGGGAAAGAATATAGGGTTAAATTTGTGTATTTAAAGAAATTAAAAACAGCGGTATAAAGCAGCGTAATTTGATGCTATAAGGAAGTAGGAAAATAAAGTAAATAAACGGACTCCAAAGTTAAGAGAAAGAATGAAATAATACATATAATCACCGAAATAAAAGAAATACAAGCAAATGAGTATGAAAAAATCAGGTGAACTCACACATTAGTTTTGAAAATGTTAACAAACTGGAGGAGGCATTACCTGGATATAACACTGAGACAAGCAAAGAGCTGAACGTATGAGACCACATGCCAACTGACAGAAAGGAAAAAAGATAAAACCCTAAAACACCCCTCTACACAATTATGTCAGCAAATCCAATAACTGAGAGAAAAGAATACGTTTGAAGACACATAACAGTAATCAAACACCTCCCAACACATGAAGACCATGTCAAAATCAAGGAAAAATGTTAGGGCATGGATGTATTGTGCTGCCTGTGTCCTCATCTCCTAGTGTTCTGAAACACAGGCCCTAAGGGATTAGGGCTCTGTCTACCTGGTTTTACCCTAAACACCTTTGCAAAGGCGTCAAGGAGAGTGTCATTCTCCATGACAGCTAACACAAGGAATATCCTTGGAAAGCACTCCTTGTCATCTTTAGTTAACCCTACTTGCTATGTTAATGTATATAGACATGTTGAACAAGTCTCCTTAATCAGAGGAAAAGAATGTCCTATATAGATGGCCTGCAATGCCCCCTCGAGTAGTACTGTGGATTAATCCCCAATGCTCTTGCAAAGACTAGTGGATAAAGGAGGTGTGGTCCATATTTGTAACACAGTATTCCTCAGCCTTCAAGGAGGATGAATGCCTGCTACTTGCATTGACATGAAAGCCACAGCACTGGGTGATGCAAAATGAAAAAGAGAAGCAGACAAAGGGAAATATCATATAAATTTTCTCTTGTGTGCCCGGTAGGAATATCTTGGGCGTTAGTAGAAAGAAGGGAAAACTGAAGCGGAAGAAGTCAGAGAAGGAGACAAACCAGGAGTGACCCAGGATTCTGAGAACCAAGCTGAGAGTTACAGAAAAGAGATGCATGCAGGGAATGAAAGAACTGGCTAAGGGATGTTGAGGTGTTATGGCATATATTAGGAGGAGCACTAGGTCGTGTATGGAACTGAAGCATCATGAATACTGTCAAAAACGTATGATGGATGAGTGGCCTACTTCCTAAAAACATAATAAAAAATTAAAATAAAAACAAACTGGCCCCTCATATGGTTTGAAATGGCGGTGGGGGGTGGGAGGTTGGGGGAACCAGGTGGTGGGTATGAGAGAGGGCAAGGAAGCATGGAGCACTGGGTGTGGTGCAAAAATAATGAATATTATGTTAAAAAAACTGGACCTTTCAAAAGCAGGTGAAGACAGAGAAAAGGGGAAATTATATTTTTATTAACTTTAATTATTAAAATGGCATGGTATTTGTTTCCTATAATGTCCTTATCAGAATTGGGTCTTTATACTTGTAAAGTAGAGTCGCCCCACCTCCTCCCTTTCTGGAATTGTGAGAAGAAACGACATTGCCTTCATTAAATGCCTAGACTAGCTGACCTGGAAAATGATTTGGACCAGACATTCTGTTGTTGGAAGGTGTTTGATTACTGCTTCAAATGCTTTAGTCACTGGTAGAGAGCTCAGATTTTGTAGAGTTCCTGACCTAATCTTGGGAGTTGATATGTGTTGGAATTTATCCTTTTCTTACACTTTTTGGATTTGCTGGCATATTGTGTAAAGGGGTCTTTTAGGTTATTCTTTTTTTCCTTTCTATTAGTTTTCATGCCGTCTCATACTTTCAACTTCCTTCAGAAGCTTTTATTAACTTTACTTATGCTTTTCTCCCTGTTTAATCTAGGTAATGGCTCCTCCAATTTGTTAAAGTTTTCAAAACTGACGTTCAAGTTCTCCTGAAATTTTCCTATTAGTTTGTGTGTATTTATTTTATTTCAATTATCATATGTATTATCTCATTTGTTCTGTTCACTTTGGAGTTTGATTTATCTTTTTCTAGTTCCTTATGCCATCGTTTAAGTTGTTTTTTTTCTGTGTTTTTGGTTTTTGGAAGTAAACGCATTTAGCCCTATATTCTTTCCCATAAAATGTTTTGGCATTATCCCTAAGTTACATTACTTTCATTTATTCAAGGTACTTTCTGATTTTCCTTTTGCTTTTCCTTCCTTGACTTATTGCTGGTCCAGGAGTGTATTGTGTTTTCCACCTATTAGTGTCTGGTTGTGTTTCTCATTTGTAAGTGATTTCTTTCTGTTTTCATATCTTTGGGGTCATAAGTTACAATATAGGATTTGATTTCTCTTCTATTAATTACGGCTGGGTTGGACTTCAGCACAGGATATCTGAGAGATAATGTTAGTTAAGTCTGCCCTTGGGAAGAACTTCTCTTATGGTCCTCATAGTCAAAATCTTATGCATGTTCCCCCTACGCTCACGTGGTCTACAGAGCCCATGATGATGTTTACTATTCCTTACCACTTTTCCCTCTGGACGATCTGTCCTGTACTGTAAGTGGATATTGTAGTCCCCGACAATATTGGAATGTGGTCCCTATCTCCTTTCCTTTCTATTAATACACTTCCAACATTTAGATACACCCACGTTGGTGGTGTATATGTTGGCAATTCTTCCAAGTTTCTGATGTTTTGAAGCTGCATCAAGATAAAACATCTTCCAGTAATCTTTTGAATCTCAAAGGCATAAAATCTCTCTATCTGCCATAGGCACCATCACTTTGGCTCTCTTCTCCTTGCCAGTTGCATAACCTGTGTCTTCACAATTCCTTCAATTTCAAGCTATGTGTTTCTTTATAGTGGAAGGAAATCTTGAGTGGCCAACATAAGGTCAAGCTTCCTTTTTTTGTTGCTGTTTTCTTTTTGACCTTTTCCGCCTATTTATTTATTTATTTATTTTTTTAAATTTTCATCTTTCCAACAGTTTGTTTATGGGGATAGGTGAATTTAGTCCTGAATACTTGAAATAATTATTGATAAGTAAGGAGTTAACTTTCTCATTTTCATTGTTTTCTGACTTAGATTCTCTGTGCCTTTCCCCTTTATGGTATTTTCTTTGGGGTGTGCTTCCCTTGTCCGATCCCAACTTCCTCCTCATCTTTAGTGTGTCTTGTGTGTGTGTGTGTGTGTGTGTGTGTGTGTGTGTGTGTGTGTGTGTTTTCTGTGGCTGTTTCACATAATACTTATAATAAAATTTAAAGAGATAGGAAGTCAGTCTTTTATGGATAGCAATTCAATTTCATATGCCTTGAAAACTCACATTCCATCACTTTCAGCCACATTTCCTGCAAAGAATGTCCCATTTATTCTTCTTTTATAAGCACATATTCTCACTAACCTGAATTCAAACAAACACCAAATTTGGGGTGCCTGGTTAGAGTTGTATTGTTTGTGCCCTTTCTCTTGCTTTTTCACATGTTCCTTGATTACCATGAGAGAGTGAAATCGTATATTATTTGTCTTTCTGAGACTGAAAGATGAGATCTAACCCAGTGCTCCCCACAATTCTGCCACATAAGGCAAGTGGCAGGAATTCATTCTTGCTTATGGCTGGGCAAGAGTCTGCAGTGTTTTTGGAGGACAGTGAGATTGTAGTAGTGTCTGGGAACTCCAGACTTGTCTTCAGCCAGGAACACAACTGGAAGATTACCCCATCAAGTGCAACATGGCAGAAGTGGACCTGAAGCTTACAAATCAAACTCCACAGCAAAAGAGAAACGAAGTCACAGAGACTTTGGGAGAAGCTAGGAGACATGGATTTTGGAAGACATGGGCAGTTGGTACTTCAGAGGGCAGTGAGACAATGCAAAGGACAAAAACACAGGAGAGAGGAACACACTCTGACCCCACAAGGAGCATGTTTCCCAATGCCAGTGGATGCGACCAGCAGAGGATCTGAATGGCACGAGTTCTTTCCAGCAAAGGGTATTGAGTCTGGAGTCTTTAGATCATCAGGCTTCGCAAACATCGACTCGAGAGAACACTTTGTTTCTCCTGGACAGGACACCAATAGGCAACCAGGTGCAGACAGCCTTGACCATAATTAAAGACAATCCCAGGAGACACAGTGGAAAGATGGTAGGTTCTGACAGTGCATCCGTGAGAGGCTGTGTTCGTGGAGATGACTCAATGGGGGCACACGAAATTTTGGGCTCTCGCACCAGTAGCATAAACTCGGAGCTACTGGCCAATGATAGGACAGTGAGGACCTTAGCTACTGAACCTGCAAACACGAAGTTCTGACTGTGGAAGACTGGGGGGGGGGGGACTGCCTTCCTCAGTCCAAGATGCTTTGTCGCAAGAGAACAGACTCTTCTGTCGGGAACTAGAAGAAAGACCTGCCCACATGCTTTCTCCTGATCACAGCATTCTACAGGCCTTCATTCTGTTGAGTAGGTTGAAATACTCTTTTCACAGGCACTCCAGAGCACACCAAGCTAAACCTCAGCATATTCAGCCCAGACACCAAACACTCCAAATGGCAAGCAAGGAGAGCCTCTGCAGATGACTGGACTCAAGGACAGGGTCCAGGCACCATACAGCAGCAGAGGGCATGCATGTCACACACATCCAACCTCCACAAGGCCCAGCCCTTCGGCACTCCATGATCTCATCAACCTAAAGAATTTACACTCAGGGTAGAAAACACAATGGGCTTTTCCAATAAAGTGAAGAAGACAGAGACCTGGATCCAATGCAAAGATGGCAGAATCATCAAATGCCGAGGAAAAAGAACAAGAAATGATCATGGCCAGGCAATCGAAGTGAAACATCTACATGTAACACGTCTGTTGGAAAATTGAAAGAGACAGCAAGGATACCCACTGTACATCAGAAAAACACAGAAGACATAAGGGAGTCTCAAACCACTGAGATAAAAGTGATTAAAATAATAAAATAAGGTGTCCCTGATGAAAAGATTGGAAGGAAACTGGATGCAAAGGCCAGGAATCTGGAAGAAGCAGAGGATCAAATTAGTGATCTGAAGGCAATACTTGAAAATAAGGAAGCAAATCCAGAGAGAGAAGAAAGAATGAGGGAAGATGACAATAAACATAGGGAAGTCATTGACTCCAAGGAACGGAAAGAGGTGCCTATTGTACAAGTCAGAAAGGGAGGGAAAGAAAAAAAGAGTGCTGAACATTTCTTAGAGGAATTGGAGCTTAAAATGTCCCTCATGTTGGAGCTAAAACAGAGATCATAATTCGAAGGCACAGAGGCCCCATCTACATCAACAGAAGCAATGCAACACAAGACATAGTGTCATTCCCCTTCAAAAGATAGCAGTGGAGGAATTCTCTTTACCCAAATACACTAGGGAGAGTAGTTTGTCCATAGCCAAGTCATGGACTTCAAGAAGACAAGCTATACCAGCACTTGAAGCAGACATGATAGTGCAAGCAACACTATCCCTAGCCAAAATCTGTATACCCTGAATTTCTGAACAATGACAGAGCAGTGGTTCTTGTATAGAACTAGGAGGTATTAAGAAGACACAGTAGGGTCCTGTGGTGTGTCCATCAGTACAGAGGTACTTTCAGCTCAACTCATTATCCCAGGGTCATGGCACCGATGCTGGTCTCAGGTTCCCCACTCAGGGGAAGTCTACTTCTCCCTCTCCAGCTCCAACCCCTGATTGTGATCTCCTTGTCTTTCTGTCCCATACATGCATGTACATATTTTGACCAAAACAAAAAGAAACAAACAAATATAAACGTGTGCAAAGATTGACTGGAGCCAGAATATGGTTTATTTAATTTGGATTTAGGTTCCTATGGAATGCAGCCAGGTTCAGAGCACCTCGCACCATCCTGAAATGCCAGACCATTGCTTTGAGCTCCCTTGTTCATTCTGCTCTTCTTAGTCTTCCTTTATCTCCTCACCAACCTGTAGCATCCACTCTCTGTCATGCTGTAGTGACTCCTTTTTGTCAATTGTTCATCCTCTCTTGGTTCCATTAGAACATGCCATCTTCTGCAAGAAGCAATGTCTGGTTATTGCATGAAGCCATTTGGGGAATGGTCATGAGAGGTTTGAGGCAGGCTTTTGCTGCCACACCTCCATGCAAGTCCACATAGGGTAGCTGCACCGTCCTGTGGGAATGCTCAAGGTTCTGCAACATTCAAATCCTCTTTCTTGTGTCCTTTTGGAGATACATGTTGTCATCCTGAAACGGGCACGGAAGTCTTTCAGATGGTTTTACTTGGGCTATGGTTCTCTTCCAACAAGCTGCACGGTTGTTCCTGTGGACTCCAAGTACTTGAATCTGTCCTGGGCCTCGGGTTCTCGGGTGTAGGGTCTGCCTTTAGTGCTTAGTCACTTTTGAAGTTTGGGAGGCCATTTTGGCACAGTGTCTGGAGACGATAGGGTTACTCGTGTCCACGCTATTGAAGACCTCAGACAAGTCTTTTGCATGGTTGCAGGTGTTCCCTGGGAGCTTTACTTTGTGGCACTTTTCCTAGTCAGAAGTGCTCTGATTGGGTAGGAGGACCATATGCATGTGTGGGGCACGGAGTTCCTCCCCTGGGTCATTGTTTAATGCCTTATTCTTTCCTGGTCAATAGTGGGTAATATGGAATGGTGGATTCTTGCCTTTATTGGGAGTCCAGAGGGCAGGTAGTGACAGTCACGATCAAAGACAAAGAATTCGGCCATGGAGAAAGTGACCGACTACTTTGCAACTGCCTTGGTGAGAGACCGAGGTGGCTCCAGCGGTTAAGGAGGGCTTGGGATTCTCTTGGCCCACCCATGACTACTCCAGCCAAGAGTAATAATCAGGCTTGGGTTGAGGAGGAGGAGTTGCTATGACCTCAAACTTTGGTGACATCACAGAAGTGGCTTCACTGAAGCAGCAGTCCCTCTCTCATGATCTTTGAGTCCTATGGCTTTAGGGAGGAAACCCCGGAAAGGACAGAAAAAGAGCCCTCTGAGATTGATCAGGAATTCAGATTGTCTTGTATGTTAATTTACCACTTCCCCTTTCTAGACAAAGTGTAAAGAAAATGAAATTTTAGGTCAGCATTTCTTCATGGACGGCAAGGTTTTCCTATTTTCACTGCAATTTCTAGAGATCTCAAGAAACAATGAGGCCTCTTGGGTATCATCAGCTTTCTGTGAGGTTCTGTGGGTGAGAGAGTCCTTTCTCGGCGTCTTTTCCTTATGGGTCAGGGAAGACTAACGGATGGAAAGTCCCTTTTCAAGGAAAAAAAAATGTTAGAACATGGATGTATTGTGCTCTCTGTGTCCTCATCTCCTTGTGTTCTGAAACACAAGTCTAAGGGATTAGGGCTCTGTCTATGTGGTTTTACCTTAAACACCTCACAAAGGCTTCAAGGAGAGTGACATTCTCTACGATAACTAACCCTTAAGGAAGAGCCCTGTACAGCACTCTTTGTCATCTTTAGTTAACTCTACCTGCTGTGGTACTGGGTATAGACATGTTGAACAAGTCTCTTTAATCAGAGGAAAAGGAACGGCCTATATCAATGACCTGAAATGCCCCTTCGAGCAGAACTGTGGAGTGAGCTGCAATGCCCTTACAAAGACTCGTGGGTAAAAAAGGTGCGGTCCATCTTGGCAACAAAATATTCCCGGGCATCAGAAAGGATGAATCCCTGGTACTTGCATTGACATGAATGCCACAGCACTGGGTGTGTGAAATGAAAAAGGCAAGCACACCAAGGGAAATACCATATGGCTTCTCCAATATGTCGTGCAGAAGGAATACCTTGGGCCTTAGTAGAAAGAAGGAAAAACTAAAAAAACAAAAAAAAAAAACAAAAAACAAAAACAAAAACAAAAACAAAACAAAACAAAAAAACCCAGGAAAACTTAAGGGGAAGAAGCCAGAGAAGGAGACAATCCAGGAGTGACTCCGGACTCTGAGGAACCACGCTGAGGGATACCGGAAATAGAGACATGCAGAGAATGAGGGAAATGGCTAATGGGTGTTGAGGAGTTGTGGCATATTTTAGGAGGAGCACTAGGTCGTATAAGGAACTGAAGCATCCATGAATACTCTGTCAAAAATGGATGACGGATTATAGCCTGTCTTCCTCAACAGAACAATAAAATTAAAAGAAAAATAATCTGGCCCTTTCAAAACCAGCTGACGGCACAGAGAGAAAAGGAAAGAATTATATTTTTATTATCTTTACTTATTAAAATGGCCTGGAATATGTTACCTATAATGACCTTTTATGAATTGGGTCTTCATACTTGTAGAGTCTCCCCACTTTCTCTATTTCTGGAATCGATGAGAAGAAACGACATTGCCTTCATTAAATGTCTAGAAGAGTTGACCAGAAAAATGATTTGATCTTGACCTTCTTTTGTTGGGAGGTGTTTGATTACTGCTTCAAATGCTTTAGTCATTACTAGAGACCTCAGATTTTATAGGGTTTGTGACCTAGTTTTGGAAGGTGATATGTGTCTTGGAATTTATCCTTTTCTTACAGTTCTTGGATTTGCTATCATAATTGTGTAGATGGGTCTTTTAGTTGTTTTTTTTTTTTCTTTCTATCAGTTGTTATGTGGTCTCATACTCTCACCTATATGCTTGTTTCCCCATATAATCCAGGTAATGGATCCTCCAGTTTATTAAGTTTTCCAAACTGATGTGTGAGTTCTCTTGCATTTTTACTATTGTTTTGTCTGTATATATGCTATTTCAATAATTATATGTACTATCTCATTTTTCTGTTCACTTGGGTGTTCATTTCACCTTTGTCTAGTTCCTTATGCCATTATTTAGGTTGCTTTTTTTGGTGTTTTTAATTTTTGGAAATAAACCCATTTTACCATATATTCTTAACTCAAGAAATGTTTTGGCATCATCCCTAAGTTTCTTTACTTACTTTTGCTCAAGGTACTTTCTGATTTTCCTTTTGATTGTCCTTCCTTGAATCATTACTAGTTCTGGAGTGTGTTGTGTTTTCCAACTATTAGAGTCTAGCTGTGTTTCCCCTTCCTAAGTGATTTCTTTCCGTTTTCATATATTGGTCATAAGTTACAAGATAGCATTTGAATTTTCTTCTATAAGTGACGACTGGATTTGGACTCCAGCACACGATCTATGATAGACAATGTTAGGTCTGCCCTTGGGAAGAACTTCTCTTATGGTGCTCAGAGACACAATCTTATGCATGTTATCCCAAAGCTCAGGTGATCTAGAGAGCACATGATGACATCTCTTATTCCTTAGCACCTTTTCATCTGAATGATCTGTCCAGTGCTGAAAATGGATAATGTAGTCCCCAAAAATATTGGAATGTGTTCCCCGTCTCATTCCCTTTCTGTTAATATGCTTTCATAATTTAGATACACCCACATTGGTGGTATATATTGGCAAATTCCAAGTTTCTGATGTTTTGATGCTGCATCAAGACAAAACACCTTCTGGTAAATTTTTGTCTCTTGGAGGCATCAATCTCTCTATCTCCCATAGGCACAATAACTTTGGCTGTCTTCTCCTTGCCATTGCATAAGTTATATCTTCCCAATTCCTTCAGTTTTAAGCTATATATCTTTATAGAAGAATAAAATCTACAATGGACAACATACAGTCAAGCTTGTTTTGTTTTTGTTGTTTCTTGTTGAATTTTTGTGCCTTTTTTAAAAATTTTCATCTTTACAAAAATCTGTTTGTAGGAATAGGAGAATTTAATCCTGAATACGCTAATAAATTATTGATAGGTAAGGAGTCAACTTTCTCATTTTTATTGTTTTCTGACTTATGTTCTCTGTGCCTTTCCCCTTTATGGTATTTTCTTTGGGGTTTGCTTCCTTTCTCCGATACCCACTTCCTCCCTATCTTTTGTGTGTCTTATCTCTGTGTGTGTGTGTTTGTGTGTGTGTGTGTGTATGTGTGTGTATGTTGTCTGTGTGTGTATGTGGTGTGTGTGTTTTTCATATAACACTTATAATGAAATTTCAAGAGAGAGGAATTCGGTCTTTTAAGGATAGAAATTCAAATTGATATGCCTTGAAAGCTCACATTCTATCACTTTGAGCCACATTTCCTGCAAAGAATGTCCCATTTAGTCCTCTTTTATAAACACATATTCTCACTAATCTGCCTTCAAACACCAAGTTTTGGGTGCCTGGTTAGAGATGTATTGTTTGTGCCCTTTCCCCTTGCTTTTTCACATGTTCCTTGGACATGAGAGAGTAAAATTGTGTTATTTGCCTTTCTGAGACTGATAGATGAGATGTATCCCAATTCTCTCTACAATTCTGCCACATGAGGCAAGTGGCAAGAATTAATTATTGCTTATGGCTGGGTAAGAGTCTGTAGTGCTTTTGGAGGACAGTGAGATGATAGTATTGTCTGGTAACCTCAGGCGGAAATGGACCTGAATCCTACAAAGTAAACTCCACAGCAAAAGAGAAAAGAAGTCGCAGAGACCTTGAGAGGAGATTGGAGGCATGGCTCAGGGGAGACGTGGGCAGTAGGTCCATCAGAATGGGCTTTGCAAATAGAGAGAATAAGACCAAGACCTAGATACAATGCAAAGATGTAAGAATGAATTGATTTCGAGGAAAAAGAATAAGAAATGTTCACGTCTAAGCAATTGAAGTGAAAACTCTAAATGTAACACGCCTGATGGGAGGATTAAAAACAGCACCCAGAATACTCACTGTACATCAGAAAAACACAGAAAACATCATGGAGTCTTGAACCATACAGATAAAAGTGATTAAAAAAAGACAAATATATATAGGGTCCCTGATAAAAGGATTGGTAGTAGACTGGATGCAATGTAGAGGAAGCTGGCAGAAGCAGACAATCAAATTAGTGACCTGGAAGACAAATACTGGAATATAAGTAAACAAATCCAAAGAGAGAAGGAAGAATGAAGGAACATGCCTATGAGCTTAGGGAAGTCAGGGACTCCAAAAAATTTGAAGAGGTGCCCATTTCAGGAGAACTAGGAGCGAGACTATAAAGAAGGCAAACGTTTCTTTGAGAAATCAGAGATGAAATTGTCTCTCATCTGGAAGCTGAAACAGAGATCCAAATTCAGAGGCACAGAGGACTCCCATCACCAAATAAAATAAAAAGCAGAGGTCCACAAGACATAGTGTTATTCCCCCTGCAAAAGCTAACAGTGAAGGAATCATCTTCATCCAAATATGTGTGGGAGTTTAGTGTGTCCATAGCCTAGTCACTGACTTCAAGAGGACAAGTTATACCAGCTTTTGAAGTAGCTCGGATAGAGCAAGTAAAACCAGCCCAAGCCAAAATCCGTATCCCCTGAATTTCTGAACAATGACAGAGCAGTGGTTCTTGTGTAGAACTCTGAGGTATTAAGAAGACAATGATTTAGTCCTCGGGTGTGTCCATCAGTTCAGAGGCAGACTTCAACTCAACTCGTGATCCCAGGGCCATATCCTCGACACCCTGGTCTCAGGTTTCATGCTCAGGGGCAAGTCAGTTTCCCCTCTGCAGGTCCACCCCCTGAGTGTGATCTCTCTGTCTCTCTCTCAAGTACATGCAATGTGTATCATTTGACTAAAAACAAACAAACAAACAAAAACAGTTTACAATTATTTATTGGGGCCACAGGATGGTTTATTTAATTTGGACCTATATCCCTATTGAATGAAGCACCTCCCACATGCTAAATTTCCAGCCCTTTACTCAGAGTACCATTGTTCATGCTTCATTTCTTTGTCCTTCTGTACTTTCACACAACCTATAGCATCCACTCTGTGTCCTCCTGTAATGGCCCTTTGTTAGTAGATAAGGAAGGCATGGTTCGTATTGGCAAGAGAGTATCCATCAGCCATCAGGGAGCATGAACCCATGGTACTTTTATTGACATGAATTTCACTTGACTGCGTGTTGTGAAATGAAAAAGGCAAGCAGACAAAGCGTAATTTATTATGGCTTCCCATGCCCTAGGAGGAATACCTTGGTCCTTAGTAGAAGGAAGGGAAAAGTGAAAGGGGTGAAGGAGACAAACCAGAAGTGACTCATGACTCTGAGCATCAAGCTGAGGATTACATAAAAGAGAGACATTCAGAGAAGGAGGGAACTGGCTAATGGATGTTGAGAAATTGTGGAATATCTTAGGATGAACACTAGACCATATATGGAACTAAAGCTTCAGCCAATTCTCTGTCATAAACATATGATGGATGATAGGATGGCTTCCTCAACAGAACAAAAAATAAAAAAGAAAAAATAAAAAGAAAAACAATGTGTCCCTTTCAAAAGCAGATGGAGATACCGAGAGAAAAGGAAAGAATTATATTTTTATTATCTTTACTTATTTAGAAGTCATGGAATTTGCTCCCTAAAATGTCCATACCTGAATGGGGTCTTCATACATGAAAAGTAGAGTCTACCCATCACCTCCTTTTCCACAATCAATGAGAAGAAATTGCATTGTCTTAATTAAATACCTGAAGTGTTGACCAGGAAAATGATTTGGTTCTGGCCTTCTGTGTGTTGACAGGTGTTTGGTTACTGCTTCAAACGATGATTCACTAATAGAGAGCTCAGATATTGTAGGGTTTCTGACCTAATTTTGGGAATTGATATGTGTCTTGGAATTCATCCTTTTCTCTTGATCTTAGATTTGCTGGCATAATTGTGTAGAGGGGTCTTTTAGGGTTGTTGTTGTTGTTTTCCCTTACTATTAGTTGTCATGTAGTCTCATCCTTTCAGCTGTATGTTTGTCTCCCTCTATTATCCAGGTAATGTTTCCTCCAGTTTGTTAAAATTCTATTCTCTTCTAGTTCCTTATGGCATCAAGTTAGGTTGCTTTATTTGGTGTTTTTAATTTTGGGAAATACACACATTTAACCCTATATTCTTTCCCTATAAGATGTTTTTCCATCATCCCATAGTTTTTTTGTTTGTTTGTTTACTTTCCTTTCTTAAAGGTACTTTGATTTTCTGTCTTTCATTCATTGCTAGTTGGCGAGTGTGTTGTGTTTTCCACATGAATGAATGGCTGTGTTTCCTTTTCATAAGTGATTTCTTTCTGTTTTCATACATTTATGGTCATAAGGATACATGATAGGGTTTGAATTCTCTTCCATTAATTACGACTTGATTTGGACTACAGCACACGATCTGTGATAAACAAAATTTGGTCTGCCGTTGGGAAGAACTTCTCTTATGGTCTTCAGAGACACAATTTAATGCATGTACCCTCAAAGCTCAGATGGTCTAGAGAGCCCATGAGGACGTCTGTTATTCCTTAACACCTTTCCATATGCATGATCTGTCCTGTGCTGAAAGTGGATATCGCAGACCCCAACAATATTGGAATGAGATCCACATCTCCCTTCCTTTCTGTTCATACGCTTCCAACATTTATATACACCCATGTTGGTGATGTATATGTTGGCAATTCTTCCAAGTTTGTGATGTTTTGATGCTCCATCAAGACAAAGCAACTTCCAGTAATCTTTTGTCTTTCGAAGGCATAAAATCTATCTGCCAGAGGCACCAACTCTATGGCTCTCTTCTCCTTGCCAAATTCCTAACCTATGTCTTCCCAATTCAGTCACTTTCAAGCTATATGCATCTTTATAGTCGAAGGAAATCTATTCAGAATATAAAATGGATATTGCTAGGTTTTTTTTGTTTTCTTGTGGACTATTTTTGCCTTTTTGTATTTTTTAATTTTCATTTAGTTCAACAATCTGTTTGTACTGATGGGGGAATTTATCCTGAACACTTGAACTAATTATTGATAGGTAGGAGGTTCATTTTCTATTTTGGTTGGTTTCTGACGTGGATTCTCTGTGCCTTTCCCCTTTATGGTTTTTTCAGGGGGTTTGCTCCTTTTAGTGAGATTCCTCACTTCCTACCCATCGTTTGTATGTCTCAGGTGTGTGTGTGTGTGTGTGTGTGTGTGTGTGTGTGTGTCTGTGCGGGTATGTTGTTTATATGTGTTCACATAAAGCATAATTAAATTTCAAGAGATAGGAATGTGTTCTATTATGGATAGCAATTAAATTTGACATGCCTTGAAAACTCACATTCCATCACTTTCAGCCACATTTCCTACAAAAAATATCACCTTTTGTCCTCTTTGATAACACGTATTCTCACAAACCTTCCTTCAAACAAAGACCACATTTTGTGTGCCTGGTTAGAGTCATTGGTTTGTCCTGTTTTCCCTTGCTTTTCCCCATTTCTCTTGACTACTATTATAGAGTGAAATTGTATATTATTTGTCTTTCTGAGACTGATATATGTGATATAGTCCAATGCTCTCCGCAACACTGCCACATGAGGCAAGTAGAAAGAATTCATTCTTGTTTATACTTTGGTAAGAATCTGTGGTGTCTTTGGAGGACAGTGTGATGATAGTATTGTCTGTTAACTCCAGGTTATTTTTCAACCATGCACACACCTGGAAGATGACCCCATCAACTGCAATCTGGCAGAACTTGACCTGAAGCTTACAAAGTAAACTCCACAGCAAAAGAGAAAAGAAGTTGCAGAGACTATGGGAGAAGACTGGAGACATGGCTCAGGAGAGACATGGGCAGTTGGTTCGTCAGAGTGAAGTGAGGCAATGCAATCAAAAAAGGCACAGGAGAGCAGAGCACACTGGGAACCCACTAGGAGCATGTTTCCCAAAGCCATTGGCTGTGACCTGCAGAGTGTCTGAATGACACGAGTTCTTGCCAACAAAGGGTCATGAGGCCTGGAGATTTCAGATCAGCGGGCTTGGCAGACTTCAATTTGAGAGAACACCGTGTTTCTCCTGGAGAGGACACCAAAAAGCAACCAGGTGCAGACAGCCTGGAAAACATGATCTGGTTTCCTGGAGACACAGTGGGAAGATGATGGGTTCTGGCAGTGCATCCATGAGAGGCAGTGTTTGTGGAGATGACTTGATGGAGGCACAAGAAATTTTGGGCTCTAGCTCCAGCAGCATCAAAACTGAGCTACTGGCCAAAGACAGGATGGTGAGGACATTAGCTGCCTACCCTGCAAACACAAAATCCCAACCGTGGAACATTTGGGAGACTGCCTTCCTCCATCCAACTTGCTTAGTCCCAAGGGAACATACTCTCCCGTATGGGACTAGAAGAAACTCTGCCCACATCCTCTCTCCTGGCCACAGAATGCTGCAGGCCTTCGTTCTGTTGAGTGGGTTGAACGTCTCTTTTCACAGGCACACCAGAGCTTACCAAGCTAAACCTCAGCATATTCAGCCCAGACCCCTCTCACACCAAACAGCAGACAAGGAGAGCCTCTGCAGATGACTGGCCTCAAGGACAGTGGAGAGCCAGAACACAACAGCAGAGGGCATGCATGCCACACACACACACACACACACACACACCTGAGACTCCCTCAAGGGCCAGCCCTTGGGCATTCTAGGATCTCTTCTTCCTAACAAAATTACCCTCAGGCTAGGAAACATAATGTGCATTTCAAATACAGAGAAGAAGACAGAGACCTAGATCCAAGGCAAAGATGGAATAATCAATTGATACTGAGGAAAAGGAACAGGAAATGATCATGACCACGCAATTGGAATGAAAAGTATACATATAACACGCCTGATGGAGGATTGAAAGAAGTGGCCAGGATATTCTGTAAACATCAAAAAAACATGAAAGATATCAGGGAGTCTTGAACCACAGAGATAAATGTTATAAAAAATAAAATAAATTAAAATATAATATAATATAATATAATACACTAAAATGAAGGGTTCGTGATGAAAAATGGTAGCAGACTGGATGCAAAGTCAAGGAAGCTGGAAGCAACAGAGGAACAAATTAGTGACCTGGAAGAAAAAGAATAGAAATAAGAAAGCAAATCCAAATAGATAAGTAAGAATAATGGAACATGACAAGGAGCTTAGAGAAGACTTCAACTCCAAGGAATGGAAAAAGGTGCCTATTTTAGGTAAACTAGGAGTGAGAGGGAAAAAAAAAGGCTGAACATTTCTTTGAGAAATTGGAGCTGAAAATTTACCTCTTCTGGCGTTAGAATCAGAGATCCAGATTCAGAGGCACAGAGGACTCCCCTACTGTCCACAGAAGCAGAGAACCACAACACATAGTGTCATTCTCCCTGCAAAAGCTAGCAGTGGAGAAATTTTCTTTATTCAAATATGCATTAAAAAGTAGTTTATCCATAGCCCAGTCACTGACTCCAAGAGGACAAGTTGGACCAGCTCTCGAAGCAGGTGGATAGAGCAAACAACACCAGAGGAAGACAAAATACATATTCACTTCATTTCTGAAAAATGATATAGAAGTGGTCCTTGTCTAGAACTGCGAGTTACTAAGAAGAGTAAGACTGGGTCCCAAGGTGTGTCCATCAGTTCAGAGACGGCCTTTACCTCAACTCATGGTCCCAGGGTCATGGCACCGACTCTGGTCTCTTGTCCCCTGCTCAGGGGCAAGTCAGCTTCTACCTCTCAAGCACCACCCTTTGACTGTGATCCCTCTTTCGATCTGTCAAATACTTGCATGTGCATCATTTGAAAAAAAAAAAAAAACAGTGTACAATGATTTACTGGTGCCAGAGGATGTTTTACTTAATTTGGACCTAGGTCCTTATGGAATGCAGCCAGGTACAGAGAACCTCCCACCATCCAAAATGCCAGACCTTTGGTCTGAGCTCCCTTGTTCATTCTCAGGTTTCTTGACTTCCTGGATTCCTCACCAACCTGTAGCGGCAGCTGTCTGACCCACTGTAATGGTCCTTTGTTAACACATTGTTCATTCTCTCCAGGCTCCATTAGAATATGCCCATCTACAAGATGACACTGTTTCCTACTTGCATAAAACCATTTGGGGGATGGTCATGAGAGGGTTAAGGCAGGCATGTGCTGGCACATCTCCATGCAGTTCCCAGGAGGGTCGCAGCACCACCCTGGGGGCATACTCAACGTTCTTTCACATTTGAATCCTCTTCAATGCGTCCTTTTGGAAATACAAGTTGTCATCCTGAAACAGGCACAAAAGTCTTTCAGATGGCTTCACTTGGGCTATGGGTCTCTTCCAACATTCTCAATGCTTGCCCTGTGGACCCCAAGTACATGAGTCTGTCTTGACCTAAGGTTCTAGGGTGTAGAATCTGCGTTTAGTGCTTGATCAGTTTTGGAGTTTGTGATGCAGTTTTGGCTGCTTTCTGGAGACACTTGAGATACTTGTGTCCTCACTATGAAAGACTCCAAACAGGTCTTTGTCATGGTTTCAGGTGTTCCCATTGAGCTTTCCTTGGATGGCTTTTCCCTAGTCAGAAGCGCCCTGATTGGGTGGGAGGACCATACACATGTGAAGGACATGGACTTCCACCCTTGAGTCTTTATTTGAGACTTGATTCTTACTCGGTCTTTTGTGGGTAAGTTGGAATGCTGTATTCTTGCTTTTCTCTGGAGTCCAGATGGCTGGTGCTGACTGTCATGACAATAGACTACAAATGGTAGTCTATGGTAAAAGTAACACCAACTAGCTTTGAAAACTGCCTTGGTGAGATATCAAGGTGGCTCCAGCGGTTTGGGAGGGCTTAGGATCCTCTTGGCCCACCCATGACTACTACAGCCAAGTGTAGATCAGGAGTGGATTGGCGAGGAGCGGTTGCCAGGACCTCAAATCTTTGTGACATCACAAACCTGGCTTCACTAAAGCAGCAGTACCTCTCTCATGGCCTTTGTGTCCTATGTCTTAAGGTAGGAAGTACAAGAAAGAACCCATGAGCAGAATCAAGATTTCAGGTTTTTGTGTGTTAATGTCCCGCTTCTAGACAAAGAAAAAGAAAATGACGTTTGGGATACCATTCATTATACCAATAATTCTCCATAGGTGGCAAGGATTTCCTATTTCCACTGCAATTTCTAGAGATCTCAAGAAACAGTTAGGTCTCGTGGGTATCATTAGCTCTCTGTGAGGTTTGTAATGCTGTGGGTGAGGGAGTCCTTTCTCAGAGTTTTTTCCCTATGGGTCAATGAATACTAAGGGACAAAAATCCCTTTTCAAGGAAAAAGGTTAGGACATTGATATATTGTGCTATCTGTGTTTTCATCTCCTACATTCAAAAACACTAATCATAAGGGATTATGGCTCTGTCTACCTGCTTTTACCTTAAACACCTTTCTAAAGGCTTAAAGGAGCATGACATTGTGCATGAGAGCTAACGCTGAAGGAAGAGCTCTGGACAACACTCCTTGTCAAAATTAACACTAACTGCTGTGGTAACAGGTGTAGCCATGTTGACCAAGTCTCTTAAATCAGAGGAAAAGGAATGGCCTATATTGATGACATGCAATGCCCATTTGAGCAGAACTGTGGATTGAGCTACAATGCGGTTGCAAAGTCTAGTGGATAAAGAAGGTATGGTTCGTATTGGCAAGAGTAATCCTCAGCCATCAAGGAGGATGAACACCTGGTTCTCGCATTGACATGAATTTTAAAGGACTGAGTGTTGAGAAATGAAAAAGGCAAGCAGACCAAAGGGAATCTTATGGTTTCCTTCCTATGTGCCCCAGGAGGAATACCATGGCCCTTAGTAAAGGAAGGAAAAGAAGGGGAAGAAGCCAGAGAAGGAGGCAAACCAGGAGTGACTCAGGACTCTGAGAACCAAGCTGAGTGTTACAGAAAAGAGAGACATGCAGGGAATGAAGGAACTGGCTAATTGGTGTTCAAGAGTCGTGGCATATATTAGGAGAAGCACTAGGTTGTATATAGAAATACAAACGGATGATGGATGATAGGCTGGCTTCCTTAACAGAACAAAATAATTAAAAGAAAAACAATCTGACCCTTTCAAAACAAGATGAAGACACATAGAGAAAAGGAAAGGATTATATTTCTATTATCTTTAATTATTGAAATGGCATGGAATTTGTTTCCTAAAATGTCGTTATCTGACTTGGGTCTTTATATTTGTAAATTAGAGTTTACCAGCCTCCTCCATTTTTGGAATGGATGAGAAGAAATTACACTGCTTTCACTACATGTCTAGAAGAGTTGCCCAGAAAAAGGATGTGGACCTGGCCTTCTGTGTGTTGGCAGGTGTTTGATTAATGCTGCAAACGCTTTAGTCACTACTAGAGAGCTCAGATTTTGTAGGTTTCCTGACCTAATTTTAGGAGCTGATATGGGTCTTGGAATTTATCCTTTTCTCTCAATTCTTGCATTTGCTAGCATAATTGTGTAGATGGGACTTTTAGGTTATTTTTTTTTCCTTTCTATCAGTTGTCATGTGGTTTCATACTTTGAGCTGTGTGCTTGTCTCCCTGTTTTATCCAGGTAATGGCTCCTCCAGTTTGTTCATGTTTTCAAAACTGATGTGTGATTTTTCCTGATTTTTCCCCCTATTGGTTTGTATTTCCTTTATTTCAATAATCATATGTATTATTTCATTTTTCTATTGACTTTGGATTTCTGTTCTTCTTCTTGTTCCTGCTGCCATCCAGTTAGTTTGCTTTTTTTAAATGTTTTTAATTTTTGGAAATACTCGCATTTAACCCTATATTTTTTCCCCATAAAATAATTTGGCATCAGTCCATAAGTTTCTTGTATTTCCTTTGTTCATGGGACTTTCTGATTTCACTTTGGATGTTCTTTCTTTGATTCGTTGCTAGTTCGGGATTGTGTTGTGTTTTCCACATATGAGTGTCTGGCTGTGTTTCCCATTCATAAGTGATTTATTTTCGTTTTCATACCTTCGTAGTCGTAAGTATACAAGATAGGATTTGAATTCTCTTCCATTAATTACGACTTGATTTGAACTAAGCATATGATCTGTTATGTCTGCCTTTGGGAAGAATCCCTCTTTTGGTTCTCAGGGACACAATCTTATGCATGTATCCCCAAAGCACAGGTGGTCTATAGATCCCATGATGACATCTCTTATTTCTTACCACCATCCCATCTGGATGATCTGTTCTGTGCTGGAAGTGGATATCGTAGTCCCAAAAAATATTGGATTGAGGTCCCCATCTCTCTTATTTTCTGTTCATGTGCTTCCAACATTTAGGTACACCCATGTTGGTGGAGTATAGTTTGTCAATACTTCCAATTTTCTGATGTTTTGAGGCTCCATCAAGATGAAACACCTTCCAGTAATATTTTATCTCTCAAAGGCATAACATCTTTCTATCTGCCATGGGCACCATCTCTTTGGTTCTCTATTCCTTGCCAATTGCATAACCAATGGCTACCCAATTCCTTCACTTTCAAGCTAAGTGTAATTTTAGAGTCGAAGGAAATCTCCTATGTACAACAGAAGGTCGAGCTTATTTAGTATTTGTGTTTCCTTGTGGACGATTTTGCTTTTTTCTTTAATTTTAATTACATCCAGTCCAACCATCTGTTTGCAGTGACGGGAGACTCTAGTCCTGGATACTTGAATGAATTGTTGATAGGTAAGAAGTAAACTTTCTCATTTTGGTTGGTTTCTGACTTAATTTCTATGCGCCTTTCCTCTTTATGCTATTTTCTTTGGGATATGCTTCCTTTAGTGTAATTCCTCACTTCCTCCCTATCTTTTCTGTGTCTTATCTCTCTGTGTGTGTGTGTGTGTGTGTGTGTGTGTGTGTGTGTGTGTGTTGTCTGCGAGTGTTTGACATAACACTTATAATGAAATTTCAAGAGATAGGAAGTAATTCTTTTATGGAGAGCAATTCAAGTTGACATGCCCTTAAAATTCACTTTCCATCACTTTCAGCCACATTTCCTACAGAGAATATCATCTCTTGTCCTATTTGGTAAACATGTATTCTCACAAACCTGCCTTCAAGCAAACACCACATTTTGTGTGCCTGGTTAGAGTCGTATTGTCTGTCTCTTTTTCACTTGCTTTTTCATAGGTCACTTGACTACCTTGAGAGAGTGAAAGAGTATGTTATTTGTCTTTCTGAGACTGGTAGATGTGACATAGCCCAATGCTCTCCAAAACACTGCCACATGAGGTAAGTGGCAAATTCATTCTTGCTTATGCCTCGGTTAGAATCTGTGGTGCCTTTGGAGGACAGTGAGATGATAGTAGTTTCTGAGAATTCCAGACTTGTCTTCAGCCATGAACAAAACTGGAAGGGGACCACATCAACAGCAAATTGGTGGAAATTGATCTGAAGCCTACAAAGTAAACTCCATAGCAAAAAAGAAAAGAAGTTGCAGACTATGGGAGAAGACTGGAGACATGGCTCAGGGGTGACAGGCCGTTGGTGCATCTTAGGGCAGTGAGTCAATGCAAAAGACAAAGGCACAGGAGACTGGAGCAAACAGGGAACCCACAAGGAGCATGTTTCCCAATGCCACTGTCTGTGATCTACAGAGGGTCTGAAGGACATGAGTTTTTACCAACAAAGGGTCTTGAGGCCTGGAAATGTCAGATCAAAAGGCTTGGGAGACATTGACTCGAGAGAACACTGTTTCTCTCCTGAAGTGGACACCAACAAGCAACTAGGTGCAGATAGCCTGGAAACCATGATCAAGGACAATACCAGGAGACAGAGTGGGATGATTGTGGCTTCTGGAAGTGCATGCGTGAGAGGCAGTATTCATGGAGATGACTCAATTGGGTCACAAAAAAAGTTTGGGCTCTCACACCAGCAGCATCAAGATAGAGCTACTGGCCAAAGACAGGATGTTGAGGACATTAGCTGCCTAACATGCAAACACTGAAATCCCAACCGTGGAACACTTGGGAGACTGCCTTTCTTAGTCCACGTTCCTTAGATCAGAGGAACAGACTCTCCCGTAGGGGACTAGAAGAAAGCCCTTTCCACATGCTCTCTCCTGACCAAAGCATGTCTTCATTCTGTTGAGTGGGTTGAACGTCTTCTTTCACAGGCACACCAGAGTTCACCAAGCTAAACCTCAGAATATTCAGCCCAGACCTGACACACACCAAACAACAGACAAGGAGGGCCTCTGAAGATGACTGGCCTCAAGGACAGTAGACAGCCATAACACAACAGCAGAAGGCATGCATGCCACACACACATACCTGAGACTCGTTGAAGGGCCAGCTCTTGAGCACTCCATGATCTCTTCTTCCTAAAGAAATTACCCTCAGGCTAGAAAACATAATGTGCATTTAAAATACAGAGAAAAAGACAGAGACCTAGATCCAAGGCAAAGATGGAAGAATCAATTGATGCCGAGAATAAAGAACAAGAAATGATCATGGCCAGGCAATCAGAGTGAAATCTCTACATATAACACGTCCAAAGGAGGATTGAAAGCAGCCGACAGGATACTTCATGTACATCAGAAAACACAGAAGCTCAGAGAGTCTCGAACCACAGAGATAAAACTGATGATAATAATAATAATAATTAATAATAATAATAATATTTAATAATAATAAAATAAAGAGTTCTGATGAAAAGATGAGTAGCAGACTAGATGCAAAGTCCAAAAAGCTGGCAAAAGCAGAGAATCCAATGAGTTACTTGCAAGAAAAAGACTACAAAATAAGGAGGCAAATCCAAGGAGAGAAGGAAGAATGATGGAAATTGACAAAGAGCTTAGGGAAATCATTGACTCTAAAAAATGGAAAGAGGTGCCTATTGTAGGAGAACTAGGAGTGAGAGAAAAAAGAGGGTTAAACATGTCTTTGAGATATAAGAGCTGCCTGCCCCCTTGCTCAGGTGCAAGTAAGTGGCAAGTAAGCTTCTCCCTCTCCTGCTCCCTCTCCTTTCTCATCTGGGAGCAGAAGCAGAGATCCAGATTCATAGGCACAGAGGAGTCCCATCACCATCCACAGAAGCAGAGCACCACAAGACATGGTGTCATTCCCCCTGCAAAAGCTAGCAATGGAGGAATTCTTTTTATGCAAATATGCATAGGAGAGTAGTTTGTCCATAGCCAAGTCACTGACTTCAAGAGGACAGGCTGGACCCGCTCTCAAAGCAGTTTGGATAGAGCAATCAACACCAGTCCAAGGCAAAATCCGTATCACCTGCATTTCTGAACAATGATAGAGCAATGGTTCTTGTCTAGAACTGCAACTTATTAAGAAGAGTAAGACCGGGTCCCAAGGTGTGTCCATCAGTTCAGAGGCGGCCTTCACCTCAACTCATGGTCCCAGGGTCATGGCACCGACCTTGGTTTCAGGTTCCTTGCTTAGGGGCAAGAAAGTTTCTCCCTCTCCTGCTCCACCCCCTGATTGTGACCTCTCAGGTTTCCTGCTCAGGGGCAGTTAGCTTCTCCCTTTTCTGCTCCACCCCCTGATTGTGACTTCTCTGTCTTTCTGTCAAATATGTGCATGAGCATCGTTTGACCAAAAAAAAAAAATAATAATAAAAATAAAAAAATAAACACACACACACACAAACAAACAAACAAAAAAAAACAAAAAAAAACCAAAACAAACAAACAAACAAACAAAAAAAAACCCAAAACAAAACAAAACAGAAAACAAAACCATATCTAATGTACAAGGATTGACTGGGGCCAGAGGATGTTTTATTTAAATTGGATCCATGTCCCTATGGAAGATAGCTAGGTGCAGAGCAACTCCTACCTTCCTAAAATGCCAGTCCTTTGCTCTGAGCTCCCTTGTTCTTTGTCTTCCTGGATCCTCTCACCAACCTGTAACATCTGCTGTCTGTCCCGCTGTAATGGCCCCTTGATGACACATTGTTCATCCTCTCCTGGCTCCATTAGAACATGCCCATCTTTCGCAAGAGGCACTGATTGCTTATCACATATAACCATTTGGGGGATGGTCATGAGAGGGTTAAGGCAGGCTTGTGTTGCCACATCTCCATGCAGTTCCCCAGAGGGTAGTTGCTCCACCCTGTGAGAACACTCAAGGTTCTTCCATATTTGAATCCTCTTCAATGCATCCTTTTGGACATAAAAGTTGTCATCATGAAACAGGCAAAAAAGTCTTTAATATGGCTTCACTTGTGCTATGGGTCTCTTCCAACATGACCCATGCTTGCTCCTGTGGACTCCAAGTACATGAGCCCATCCTGGACCTACGGGTCTAGGGTGTAGAGTCTGTCTTTGGTGCATGGTCCATTTTGAAGAATGGGAGGCCATTTTGGCATGATTTCTGGAAATGCTGGATATACTCATGTCCTCCCTCTTGAAGACTCCATACAGGTCTTTGGCACAGTTGCGGGTGTTCCATTTGAGCATTCCTTGGGTGGTGCTTTTCCTGGTCAGAAGCACCCTGAATGGTTGCGAGGAACATACACATGTGCAGGACTCAGATTTCCTCCGATGAAGCTTTGTTTGAGGCCTGATTGTTTCTTGGCCTTTCATGGCTAAGATATAGTGGTGGATTCTTGCCTTTCTCGGGAGTCCAGAGGGCTGGTGCTGACAGTCACGACAAAAGACTATGAATTTGGGTATGGAGAAGGTGACACTGACTCGCTTCACAAACTGCCTTTGTGAGAGACCCAGGCGGATCCAGCGGTTTGGGAGGTCTTGGGATCCTCTTGGCTCACCTGTGACTACTCCAGCCAAGTGTAGTGATCAGGCATGGGTTGATGAGGAGTGGTTGCTATGACCTCAAAGCTTTGTGACATCACAGATGCTGGCTTCCCTAAAGCAGCCGTCCCTCTCCATTGAACTTTGTGTCCTTTGGCTTTAGGTAGGAAGCCCCAGGATGACAGAAAAAGAGCCCTCTTCGACTGATCAAGAAATCAGGTTGTCTTGTGTCTTAAAGTCCCACTTCCCCTTTCTAGTCAAAGAGAAATGAATATGAAATTGGGTACATCATTCTTCTTTTTTCATTTATTTATTTTCAGCATAACAGTATCATTATTTTTCACCACACCCAGTTCTCCATAAAATCCGTGCACTCTATAATACTCACCACTTGATACCCCTATCTTCCACCCCCCCGCCACTTCAAACACTTCAGATTGTTTTTCAGAGTCCATAGTCTCTCATGATTCATCTCCCATTCCAATTTACCCCAACCACCTTCTTTCTAACTCCCCATGTCCTCCATGATTTTTGTTATGCTCCACAAATAAGTGAAACCATATGACTCTCCCTGCTTGACTTATTTCGCTCAGCATAATCTCTTCCAGTCGCGTCTATGTTGCTACAAAAGTTGGGTATTCGTCCTTTCTGATGGAGGCATAATACTCCATAGTGTATATGGCCCACAACTTCCTTATCCATTCATCCATTGAATGGTTGGTTCTTTCAACAGTTTGGCGACCATGGCCATTGCTGCTATAAACATTGGGGTATAGATGGCCCTTCTTTTCACTACATTTGTAACGTTGGGGCAAATACCCAGGAGTGCAATGGCAGGGTCATAGGGAAGTTCTATTTTTAATTTCTTGAGTAATCTCCACACTGTTCTCCAAAGAGGCTGCACCAACTTGCATTCCCACAAACAGTGTGAGAGGGTTCCCCTTTCTCCTCACTCTCTCCAACACATGTTGTTTCCTGTCTTGCAAATTTTGGCCATTATAACTGGTGTAAGGTGATATCTCAATGTAGTTTTAATTTCAATCTCTCTGATGGCTAGTGATGATGAACATTTTTTCATGTGTCTGATAACAATTTGTATGTCTTTATTGGAGAAGTGTCTATCCATATCTTCTGCCCATTTTTTGATATGATTGTCTGTTTTGTGTGTGTTAAGTTTGAGCAGTTCATTATAGATCCTGGATATCAACGTTTTGTCTTTACTGTTTTTGTCTTTACTGTCATTTTCAAATATCTTCTCCAATTCTGTGGGTTTCCTATTTGTTTTCTTGATTCTTTCCTTTGCTGTGAAGAAGCTTTGGATTTTGATGAAGTCCCAAAAGTTTATTTTCGCTTTTGTTTCCTTTGCCTTTGGAGACATAACTAGAAAGAAGTTGCTGTGGCTGATATCAAAGAGATTACTGCCTATGTTCACCTCTAAGATTCTGATGGATTCCTGTGTCACATTGAGGTCTTTTATCCAATTTGAGTTTATCTTTGTGTATGGTGTAAGAGAATCATCGAGTTTCATTATTCTACATATTGCTGTCCTGTTTTCCCAGCACCATTTATTGAAGAGACTGTCTTTTTCCCACTGTATATTTTTTCCGCTTTTGTCGAAGATTATGTGACCATAGAGTTGAGGGTCCATATCTGGGCTCTCTGATCTATTCCACTGGTCTATGTGTCTGTTTCTATGCCACAACCATGCTATCTTGGTGATCACAGCTTTTTAGTAAAGCTTGAAATCAGGTAATGTGATGTCCCCAGTTTAATTTTTGTTTTTCAACATTTTCTTAGCGATTCGGGGTCTCTTCTGATTCCATACATATTTTAGGATTATTTGCTCCAGCTCTTTGAAGAATACCGGTGGAATTTTGATCAGAATAGCATTAAAAGTATAGATATCGCTAGGCAGTATAGACATTTTAACAATGTTTATTCTTCTGATCCAAGAGCATGGAATGGTCTTCCATCTTTTTGTGTATTCTTCAATTTCTTTCATGAATGTTCTGTAGTTCCTCAAGTACAGATCATTGACCTCTTTGGTTAGGTTTATTCCCAGGTATCTTATGGTTCTGGGTGCTATAGTAAATGGAATCGATTCTCTAATTTTCCTTTCTGTATTTTCATTGTTAGTGTATAAGAAAGCCACTGATTTCTGTACATTGACTTTGTATCCTACCACGTTGCTGAAATGCTGTATGAGTTCTAGCATTTTGAGGGTGGAGTCTTTTGGGTTTTCCATATAAAGAGTCATGCCATCTGAAAAGAAAGAGTTTGACTTCTTCATTACCATTTTGGATACTTTTATTTCTCTTTGTTGTCTGATTGCTGTTGCTAGCACTTCAAATACTATGTTAACAAGACTGGTGAGAGTGGGCAACCTTCACATGTTCCTGATCTCAATGGGAAGGTATACTTACGAATGGGAAACACAACCAGAGACTAATAGGTGGAAAACACAACACACTCCCGAACTAGCAATGAATCAAAGAAAGACATTCAAAAGGAAATAGAAAGTTCCATGAACAAAGGAAATTCAAGAAACTTATGGGATGATGCCAAAACATTTTATGGGGTAAGAATATAAGATTAAATGTGTGTACTTCCAAAAATTAAAAACACTGAAAGAAAAGAACCAAATATTTTACCATAATAAACTATAAAGAAGGAAACAATCAATCTCAGAGTGCTCTTTTTCTATCCTTCCAGGGGCTTAGTACCTACAGCCATAGGATTCAAATGTCACGAGAGAGAGAGACTGCTGTTTAAGTGAAGCCAATTTCTGTAATGTCACCAAGGTTTGAGGACATAGTAACGACTCTCCTCCTCAACCCATGCCTGATTACTACTCTTGGCTGGAGTATTCATGTTTGGGCCAAGAGGATCCCAAGCCCTCCCAAATCACTGGAGCTGCCTGTGTCTCTCACCAAGGCAGTTGTGAAGCGAGTTGATATCACCTTCTTTATGGCCGAATTTGTAATCTTTGGTCATGACTATACCACCAGCCCTCTGGACTCCAGAGAAAGGAAAAATCCACCATTACATTTTACACTTGATAGGTAAAGAAAGAATCGGGTATCAACCAATGACGCAGGAGAGAAACTCCATGCCCCTCACCTCTATAGTCCTCCCAACCAAACAGGGAGCTTCTGACCAGGAAAAGTGCCATCAAGGAAATCTCCCAGGGAACACCCGCAAACATGCCAAAGCCATGTCTGGAGTCTTCAATAACGAGGACACGAGTAAACCTAGAGTATCCAGACACCATGCCAAAACGGCCTCCCAATCTTCAAAAGTGACGAAGCACCAAAGGCAGACCCTACACCCAAGAACCTAAGGCCCAAAACAGACTCATGTACTTGGAGTCCACAGGAGCAAGTGAGGAACTTGTTGCAAGTGACCAATAGCCCACGTGAAACCATCTGAAAGACTTTCATGACCACTTCTGGATGACAACTTGTATCTCCAAAAGGATGCAAGGAAGAGGATTCGAATGTCAAATAACCTTGAGCATTCCCATAGGGTGGTGCAGCTACCCTCTGGGGAACTGAATGGAGATGTGGCAGCACCAGCCTGCCTTCACCCTCTCATGACCATCCCCCAAATGGTTTCATGCGATAAACAAACAGTGCCTCTTTCAGAAGATGGGCATGTTCTAATGGAACCAGGAGAGGATGAACAATTTGAAAACAAAGGGCCACTAGAGCTGGACAGACAGTGGATGCTACAGGTTGGTGAGGAGATACATAAAGACAAAGAAGAACAGAATGAGCAAGGGAGCTCAGAGCAATGGTCAGGCATTTCAGGATGGTGGGAGGTGCTCTGTACATGGCTGCATCCCATAGGAACCAAAATCCAAATTAAATAAACCATCCTCTGGCCCCAGTTAATACTTGTACTCTGTTTTGTTGTTGTTGTTTGTTTGTATAATTATTTCTGTGGTTTGTGTTTTTTTTTTTTTTTTTTTTGCCAAAATACCAGCATGCACGTATTTGACAGAGAGATAGGGAGATTACAATCAGGAGATGGAACTGGAGAGGGTGACGTTGACTTGCCCATGGGCAGGAACCTGAGACCAGAGTCAATACCATGACCCTGGGATCATGAGTTGAGCTGAAGGCCAACTCTGTACTGAAGGACACACCACAGTACCATATCTTTGTCTTCTTAATACCTCCTTGTTCTAGACAAGAACCACTGCTCTGTCATTGTGCAAAAATGCGGGGGATACAAATTTTGGCTAGGGCTGGTCTTGCTTGCTTTATCCAAAGTGCTTCAAGAACTGTTACACCTTGTCATCTTGAAGTCAGTGACTTGGCTATGGACTAGTTACTCTCCCGGGGTTATTTGGGTAAAGAGAACACTTCCCTTGCTATCTTTTGCAGGGGAATGAGACTATGTCTATATTGCACTGCTTCCATTGATGTAGATGGGACACCTCTGTTCCTCTGAATCTGGATCTCTGTTTCTGTTCACAGATGAGGGACATTTTCAGCTCTGATTTCTCTAAGAAATGTTCAGTACTCTTTTTTATCTCATTTCTAGTTCTACTATAAATGCACCTCTATTTTTTTCCTTGGAGTCAATGACTTCCCTAAGCTCATTGTCATCTTCCATCATTCTTTCTTCTCTCTCTGGATTTGATTCCTTATTTTCCAATATTTGTCTTCCAGAACACTAATTTGATCCTCTTCTTCTGCCAGCTTTCTGGTCCTTGCATCCAGTTCACTTCCAATCTTTTCATCAAGAACACTTTATTTTATATTATTTTATTTTATTTTTATCAGTTTTATCTCTGTGGTTCGAGACTCCCTGATATCTTCTGTGTTCCCTGATATACGCAGAGTATCCTGGATGCTGCTTTCCATCCTCCATAGGGTGTGCTATACGTAGAGGTTTCACTCTGATTGCCTCGCCATGATCATTTCCTGTTCTTTTTCTCAGCATCAATTGATCCTTCCATCTTTGTATTCGATCTAGTTCTCTGTCTTCTCTGTATTCAAATAGCCCATTCTGTTTTTTAGACTTAGCATAATTTTTTAAGGAAGAAGAGATCATGGAGAACCCAAGATCTTGCCTTTGAGTGAGTCTCAGGTTTGTTTGTGTGTGGCATGCATGTCCTCTGGTGTTGTGTTGTGGCTGTCCCCTGTCCTTGAGGCCAGTCATCTGCAGGGGCTCTCTTTGCCCGCCATCTTGTGAATGGTAGGCATTTTAGGGGAACCCTCTTACACTGTTGGAGGGAATTCAAGTTGGTGCAGCCTCTTTGGAGAACAGTGTGCATATTCCTTAAGAAATTAAAAATAGAACTTCCCTATGATGGTGCCATTGCACTATGGGTATTTAACTCAAAGATACAGATGTAATGAAAAGAAGGGCCATCTGTACCCAAAGGTTTATAGAAGCAATGACCATGGTCACCAAACTGTGGAAAGAACCAAGATGCCCTTCAACAGACGAATGGATAAGGAAGATGGGTCCATATATACTATGGACTATTGTGCCTCCACCAGAAGTGATGAATACCCAGCTTTTGTAACAACATAGAGGGACAGGAAGAGATTATGCTGAGTGAAACAAGTAAGCAGAGGGGGTCAATTATCATATGGTTTCAATTATTTATGGAGCATAACAGATATCATGGAGTAAAAGGGGAGATGGAGAGTTGAAGGGAGTTGAGGGAAATTGGAAGGGAAGGTAAACCATGAGAGACTATGGACTGTGAAAATCAATCTTAGGGTTTTGAAGGGGAGGGTATTGGAGGTTGGGGGAACCATGTGGTGGGTATGAAAGAGGGCATGGATTTCTGGAAAGGGAAACACAGCCAGAAACTAATAAGTGGAAAACACAACAGACTCCCGAACTAGCAATGATTCAAAGAAAGAAAATCAGAAATTACCTTTAACAAGAGAAAGTAAAGAAACTTTTGGGATGATGTCAAACAATTTGTCGGGAAAGAATATAGGGTTAAATGTGTGTATTTCCAGATATTAAAAAATACCGAACAAATTAACCTAACTTGATGCTGTAAGAAACTAAATAAAGAAGAAATAAACAACAAAGTTAACAGAAAAAAAAAACAAAATAATACATAGGATCATTGAAATAAAATAAATACAAACAATCCAATAGGAAAAAAAGTCAGAACTCACACATCTGTTTTGAAAAGTTAACAAACTAGAGTAGCCTTTACCTGGATAAAACAGGGAGACAAGTATACAGCTGAAAGTATGAGACCACATGACATCTTATAGAAAGGGAAAAAAAAATAACCTAAAAGACCCATCTACACAATTATGCTAGTAAATTCAAGAACTGAGAGAAAAGAATAAATTCCAAGCCACGTATGAACTCCCACAATTATGTCAGGAACCCTACAAAATCTAAGCCCTCTGCAAGTAACTAAAGCGTTTGAAGCATAATCAAACCAATCGCATCACACAGGAGGCCAGATCGAAATCATTTCCTGGTCAACCCTTCTAGACATTTAATGAAAACAATGTCATTTCTTCAAATCGATTCCAGAAACGGAGGAGGGGGGTAGACTACTTTACAAGTATAAATACCCAATTCAAATAGGGACATTATAGGAAACAATTTCCATGCTGTTTTAATAAGTAAAATTATAATTCTTTTCTTTTCTCTGTCCTCATCTGCTTTTTAAAGGGCCAGTTTGTTTTTATTTTATTTATTTATTTTTGGGGGTATGTTGAGGAAGCCAGCCTATCATCCATCATACGTTTTTGAAAGAGCATGTGCTGCTGCTTTAGCTCCATATACGACCTAGTGTTCATTCCAAGATATGGCACAACTCCTCAAAACCCATTAGCCAGTTCCCACATTCCCTGCATGTCTCTCTTTACTGTAATCCTCAGCTTGGCTCTCAGAGACCTGAGTCACTCCTGGTTTGTCTCCTTTTCTGACTTCTTCCCCTTCAGTTTTCCCTTCATCTACTAAGGGATATGGAATTCCTCATGGTGCACATAGGAGGGAATTCATATGATATTTCCTTTTGTCTGCTTGCTCCTTTCATTTTGCATAACGAGTCCTGTGGCATTCATGTCAATGCAAGTACCAGGGGTTCATTTTTACTGATGTTAGAGGAATACTCTGTTGCCAACATGGATCACACCTTCATTATCCACTAGTGTTTGCAAGGGCATTGCAGGTCAATCCACAGTTCTGCTCGAGGGGGCATTGCAGTCCATTGATATAGGATGTTCCTTTTCCTCTGATTAAAGAGAAATAATAAACATGTCTAAACAGATTACCACAGTAGGTAGAGTTCACTAAACATGACAAGGAGTGCTGTCCAGGGCTCTTCCTTAAGTGTTAGCTATCATGGAGAAAGTAATTCTCCTTGAAGCCTTTGCAAAAGCATTTAAGGTAAAACCATATAGAGAGAACCCTAATCCCTTATGACTAGTGTTTCAGAACAGTAGGATATGGAAACACAGATAGACCAGTACATCCATGCCCTAATAAATTTCCTTGAAAAGGGACTTTCTTTCCCTTATTCATCACTAACCCATAGGTAAAAGCTGCTGAGCAAGGTCTCTCTCATCCACAGGATGAAAAGCCCCACAGAGAGCTGATGAAATCTGAGGCCTCATTTTTCATTGATTTCTCTAGAAATTGCAGCGTAAATAGGAAAACCGTGCCATCTCTGGAGAAAGGTTGACCTAAACGATGGTATACTGATCATCATTTTCTTTTCTCTTTGTCTAGAAAGGGGAAGTGGGAAACTAACACAAGACAACCTGAGTTCTTGACCAGGCTCAGAAGGCTTTTATTTTTAGTTTATCCCGGAGTATCCTACCTAAAGCTATTGTACTCAAAGGTCATGGGAGAGGGACTGCTGTTTCAGTGATGGCAGCTCAGCTTCTGTGATGTCACAAAGGTTTAAGTTCATAGCAAACCATTACTCCCCAAACCACATCCGATCTACTCTTAACTGGAGTAGTCATGGGTCAGCCAAGATGATCCCAAACCAAACTGCTGGAGCCACTTGGGTCTCTCACCAAGGCAGTTTCTGAAGCGAATAGGTGTCTCCTTCACCATGGCCTAATTCATAATCTATAGTCATGACAGTGTACACCAGCCATCTGGACTCTGGAGAAAGGGAAGAATTCACCACTCCATCTTACCCACAAAAAAAAAAAAAAAAAAGGAAGAAAGAATCAGTTCCCAAACAGGCCTCAAGGGAGTAACTCCATGTCCTGCACATGTGTATGGTCCTTTACCAAATCAGGGCACTACGGACTAGGGAAAGGCCACCCAAGGGAACCTCACAGAGTACACCCGCAACTTTGCCAAATATATGCCTGGAATCTTCAACAGCGAGGACACGAGTACCTCTAGTGTCTCCAGAAATTGTGCCAGAATGGCTTCCCAATCTTCAAAACAGACCAAGCACCAAAGGCAGTGATTACATCCTAAAACCTGAGGCCCTGGACGGACTCAAGTACTTGGAGTCCACAAGAGATAGCGTGGAGCATGTTGGAAGAGAACTATAGCACAAGTGGAGCCATATGAAAGACACTTTTGACAGTTTCAAGATGTAAATGTGTATCTCCAAAATGCCCATGTGTTCCTAAAGGACGCATTGAAGAGGATTTGAAAGTTGAAGAAACTTGAGCACTCCCACAGGGTGGTGCAACTATCTCTGGGGAACTGAATGCAGATATGGCAGCAGTTGCCTGCCTTAACCCTCTCATTACTATCCCCCAGTGGCTTTATGTGATAACCAAACAGGACCACTTGCAGAAGATGGGCATGTTTTAATGGAGCCAGGAGAGGACGAACAATGTGACAACAAAGGGCCATTACAGCGGGACAGACAGTGGATGCTACAGGTTGGCGAGGAGATCCAGGAAGACAAAAGGAGAATGAACAAGGGAGCATAGATGGAGCATTTAGGATGTTGAGAGTTGTTCTGTACCATCTACATTCCAAAGGGACATATGTCCAAAATAAATAAACCATCCTATGGCCCCAGGAAATCATTGTAAACTGATGTTTTTATTATTATTATTATTATTATTATTATTATTTTAGTCAAAAGATGCACATGCATGTGCTTGAGAGAGAGACAGATTACGTTGAGGACATGGAGCTGCGAAGGGGAAAAAGACTTGCCCCTAAGCAGGGTATGTGAGACCAGAGTGGGCGCCATGGCCCTGGTATCACGAGTTGACTTGAAGTCTGCCTCTGAACTGATGGACACACCCAAGGACCAAATCACTATTCTCTTGATACCTCAGAGTTCTAGACAAAAACAACTGCTCTGTCGTTGTTCAGAAATGCAGGGGATATGGATTTTGGCTTGGGCTGGTGTTGCTTGTTCTATATGGCCTGCTTCAGGAGCTGTTATAGCTTGTCATCTTGAAGTCAGTGACTTTACTATGGCCAAACTACTCTCCCACGCATTTGGGTAACTAGATTTCCTCCCTTGCTAGGTCTTTCAGGGGGTATGACACTATGTCTTGTGTTTCTCTGCTTCTGTTGATGGTGATGGGAGTCCTCTGTGCCTCTGAATCTGGATCTCTCTTTCTGTTCCCAGATGAGGGACATTTTTCATCTCTCATTTCTCAAAAAAAAAAAAAATGTTCTTTGTTCTTTATTCTCTTGCTTTTAGTTTTTCTACAATACAACCTCTTACCATTTCTTGGAGTGAATGATTTCCCTAAGCTTATTGTCATATTGCATCATTCTTCCATCTCACTTTGGCTTTGCTTCCTTATTTTCCAATTTTGTCTTCCAGGTCACTAATTTGATCCTCTGCTTCTGCCAGTTTCCTGGCCTTTGTATCCAGTCTGCTACCAAACTTTTCATCAGGGACCCTATATTTTATTTAATTTTTTAATCACTTTTATATCTGTGGTTCAAGACTCCCTGATGCCTTCTGTGTTTTCTGATGCACAGTGAGTATCCTGGCTGCTGCTTTCCATACACCTTCAGTCATGTTACATGCACAGGTTTCACATCGATTGCCTGGCCATGATCGTTGCTTGTTCTTTTTCTTTGGCATCAATTGATTCTTCATTCTTTGCATTGGGTCTAGGTCTCTGTCTTCTTCTCTGTATTCAAAAAGCGCATTCTGTTTTCTAGCCTGAGAGTAGTTTCTTTAGGAAGCAGAGATCATGGAGTGCCCAAGGGCCGCCCATTGAGGGAGTCTCCAGTGTATGTGTGGGCATGCATGCCATCTGCTGTTGTGTTGTGGGCTTTCCCCTATCCTTGAGGTCAGTTATCCGGAGAGGCTCTCTTTGCCTGATGTTTGGATTCATTGGTGTCTGGGCTGAATATGGTGAGGTTTAGCTTGCTGGGCTCTGGTGTGCCTGTGAAAGGAGATGTTCAACCAACTTAAGAGATTGAAGACCTGTGGAATATTTACGTCAAGGGAGAGCACTTTGGAAGGTTTTTCTTCTAGCCCCTCATGGGAGAGTCTGTTCTCCTGGGACTATGCAATGTGTACTGGAAGGCAGTCCCCTATGTTTCACGGTTGGGACTTTGTGTTTGCAGGTTAGGCAGCTAATGTCCTCACCATCCTGTCTTTGGCCAGTAGCTCAGTCTTTATGCTGCTGTGGAGAGAGTGCAAATTTTCTTTTGTCCCCTTGGAGTTATCGCAATGAACACTGACTCTCACGGATGTACTGCCAGAACCCACCATCATCCCACTGTGTCTCCTGATATTGTCTCTGATCATGGTTTCCTGGCTGTCTGCACATGGTTGCTTGATGGTGTCCTCCCCAGGAGAGACTCAGTGTTCTGTCGAGTTGATGTCTGCGAAGTCTGCTGATCTGAAGTCTCCGGTCCTCAAGACATTTTGTTGGCAAGAACTTGTGCCATTCAGACCCTCTGCTGGTCACAGCCAATAGCATTGGGAAACATGCTCCTTGTGGGTTCACAGTGTGCTCCTCTCTCCTGTGCCTTTGTATTTTGCATTGGCTCACTACCCTCTGAATCAACAACTGCCCATGTCTTCCTAAACCATATCTCCAATCTTCTCCCATAGTCTTTGTGAAATATTTTCTCTTTTGCTGTGGAGTTTTATTTGTAGGCTTCAAGTAAACTTCCACCAAGTTGCAGCTGATGTTTTAATCTTCCAGTTGTGTTCAAGGTGAAGATAAGGCTGGAGTTCCTAGACACTACTACCATCTCAATCTCCACCAAAGGCATATCAGACTCTTACCAAAACAAGCAAGAATGAATTCTTACCACTTGCATCATGTAGAGTTGTGAAGATCATTGAGTTACATCACATCTATCAGTCTCAGAAAGACAAATGATGTAAGATTTCACTCTCTCATGGTAGTCAAGAAACATGTGAAAAAGCAAGGGAAAAGTGGACAAACAGTATGATTCTAACCAGACATGCAAAATTTTGTGTTTCTTTGAAGGAGGTTTAGTGAGAATAGGTGTTTATTAAAGAGGAATAAATGGAACATTCTTTGCAAGAAATATGGCTGAAAGTGATGGGATTTGAGTTTTCAAGGAATATCAAATTGAACTGCTATCCAAAAACGACCGACTTCCTATCTCTTGAAATTTCATTTTAAGTGTTATGTGAGATGAGATAAGATCGCGGGGAAGTAGGAGTAGGCCCTGTTTCAACCTGTACCCTAAAGTGAGCTGATTACATACCAAAGAATCCCGATCACCCATTAAATTTGCCTGAGGTCAGAATTATACAGTTCTGGATCTCTACCAGGTCAGAAGATGCCAGTGGGCAGGTAATGCAGAGTGGGAATGTAGGACTCATATTGACAGATAAACAAGATAGGGAGGGCGCCACCAGAGCTGATGGATTGGAAAGTATTACCCCAATACGAGAGTGCTTGGCATCTAGGGACAAGCATTAAAATGAAATCTGTTTGAAAGCACTCAAAAATAGCAAAGGATCACAGAGGTTAAATGTGGGAATTGGGGGGTTAAGGACAGGGTCTTAAGTCCCCTGACTTAGGACACCCTCCCCTGGCATTAATCCAGAGAGAGTGTGGTGGACAAACCAGGTCTTGGTCCCTGAGCCACCAGCACTCTCGAGAACAAGTGGGGTCTGTCTCCTGTAAGGGGTTGGGAGCCTCACCAGACAGCAGAATGCTGAGACTTGCTCACAGAGCCTGAGACACACGCACCCCTCACACTGACCTGAGAGAGGTTCAGGAAGGCCCAGTCTCATGCTCTCAGACCCATGTCCTGCTATAAGAACCTGAGACACACGTGACCCACACCCTCCACTGAGAGAAGTGCTCTCAGACCCAGTGCTCTTAGACCCAGAAACACCTGGCACTCCCAGCCTAGGCAAGCGGAAAATCTCAGTGTGCGATCCCTGCTTAGAACCTCTCTGGCATTCTGGAGCTGCCCAGAGAGCCACCCCTGCCATCCTTTTGGGTACAGGCCAATGATCCTGCATCCCCCAGGACCAAGACCCAAAACCTGGTCTTCCAGTGGCCAAGGAAGTAGAAACAGTCATCAGAAGTTATTATCAACAGTTATATGCCAATAAGCTAAGCAACCTAGATGAAATGGATGCATTCCTGGAAAACGATAAACTCTAAATATTGAACCAGGAAGAATTTGACAATTTGAATAGACTGATATCTATTAACAAGATTGAAGCCGTGATCAAAAAAACTCCCCCAAAACAAGAGCCCAGGATCTGACGGATTCCCTGGGGAAATATCACCTATTCTGCTAAAGGTGAATCAAAAAATTGAAGCAGAAAGAAAACTTATATATCAGGAGGAACACTAGGTTGTATATGGAACTAATACTCTCTCAAAAACGGATGATGGATGATACACTGGCTTCCTCAACAGACAAAACAATTAAAAGAAAAACAATCTGGCCCTTTCAAAGCCTGATAAAGACACAGAAAGAAAAGTAAAAAAAATATATTTTTATTATCTTTACTTACTGAAATGGCAGGGGATTTGTTTCCTAAAATGTCCTTTCTGAATTAAGTCTTTAAACTTGTAAATTAGTGTATCCCTGCCTTCTCCATTTCTGGAATCAATGAGAAGTAACAACATTGACTTCATTAAATGTCTAGAAGGGTTGACAAGGACACTGATGTGGAACTGGCCTTTTTTGTGTTGGCAGGAGTTTGATTACTGCTTCAACCATTTTAGTTACTAAAAGAGAGCTCAGATTTTTTATGGTTCCTGACCTAAGATTGGGATTTGATATATATCTTGGAATTTATCCTTTTCTCTCAGTTCGTGGATTTGCTGGCATAATTGTAAAGAGTGGTCTTTTAGGATCCAGGAAGCTGGCACAAATAGAGGATCCAATTAGTGACCTGGAAGATAAATACTGGATAATAAGGAAGCAAATCCAGAGAGAAAAGGAAGAATGATGGAACATGACAATGAGCTTAGGGAAGTCATTGAGTCCAAGGAATGGAAAGAGGTGCAGATTGTAGGAGGACCCCCATCACCATCCACAGCAGCAGAGTACCACAAGATGTAGTGTTATTTCTGCTGCAAAAGCTAGCAGTGGAAGAATTCTCTTTACCCAAATAAGCGTGGGAGAATAGTTTTTCCATAGCCAAGTCACTGACTTCAAGAGAACAGTTTACACCAGCTCTCGTGGCAGTTTGGATATCTCAAGCAACACCAGCCCAAGCCAAAATCCATATCCCTTGCATTTCTGCACAATAACAGAGCAGCGCTTCTTGTCTAGGGCTAGGAGGTATTCAGCAGACAAAGATTGCTTTTCGGGGTGTGTCCATCAGTTCAGAGGCGGCCTTCAGCTCAACTCATGATCACAGTGTTTCAGATTCAAAGCTCAGGGGGAAGTCTGCTTCTCCCTCTGCAGCTCCACCCCTTAATTGTGATCTCTGTTTCTCTGTAAAATATGTGCATGTGCATCGTTTGATAAAAAACAAAAACAAAAACAAAAACAGTGTTCAAGGATTGACTGGGGCCAGAGGATGTTTTATTTAATTTGGACCTGGGTTCCTATGGAAAGCAGCCAGGTACAGAGCACCTCCCACCATCCTAAAATGCCCGACCTTTCCTCTGAGCTCCCTTGCTCATTCTCTTGTGCTTTTTCTACGTGGATCTCCTCACCAACCTGTAGCAAGTGCTGTATGTCCCGCTGTAATGGCCCCTTGTTGACACATTGTTCCTCCTCTCCTGGCTCCTTTAGAACATGCCCATCTTCCACATGAGGCACTGTTTGGTTCTCACATGAAACCATGTGGGGGATGGTGAAGAGAGGGTTATGGCAGGCTTGTGCTAACACATCTCCATGCAGTTCTCCAGACGGTAGTTGCTCCAACCTGTGGGAAGGCTCAATGTTCTTGGTCATTCGAATCCTCTTCCATGCGTCCTTTTGGAGATACAAGTTGTCATCCTGAAACGGGTATGAAAGTCTTTCAGATGGCTTCACTGGGCTATGGGTCTCTTCCAACATGCTCCATGCTTGCTCCTGTGGACTGCAAGTACCTGATTCTGTCCAGGAATTAAGGGTCTAGGGTGTAGTGTCTGCCTTTGGTGCATAGTCAGTTTTGATGATTGGGAGTCCATTTTTGCATGATTTCTGGAGACGCTAGAGGTTCTAGCATCCACACTATTGAATATTCCAGACATGTCTTCGGCACGGTTGTGGGGGTTCCCTTTGAGCTTTCCTTGGGTGGCCCTTTTCCTGGTCATAATTACCCGGATTGGGTGGCAGGACCATACCCATGTGCATGGTGTGGATTTCCTCCCCTGAGGCTTTGAGGCCCAATTGTTTCTTGGCCTTTTGTGGCTGAGATGGAATGGTGGAAGTTTGCCTCTCTCTGGAGTCCAGAGGGCTGGTGCTGACAGTCACAACCAAAGACTACAAATTCGGCCATGAAGAAAGTGACACTGACTCACTTCGCAAACTGCCTTGGAGAGAGACCCAGGCGACTACAGTGGCTTGGGAGGTCTTGGGATCCTCTTTGCCCATCCATGACTACTCCATCCAAGTGTAGTAATCAGGCGTGGGTAGAAGAGTAGTGGTTGCTATGACCTCAAAGCTTTGTGGAGTCACAGAACCTGGCTTCACTGATGCAGCCCTCCCTCTCCCATGACATTTGAGTCCTATGGGTTTAGGGAGAATGCCCCAGGAAGGACAGAAGTGTGCCCTCTGAGCTTGATCAAGAACTCAGGTTGTCTTGTGTGTTAATGTCCCACTTCCCCTTTCTAGACAAAGAGAAAAGAAAAAGACTTGCGGTATACCATCTTTTAGGTCAACATCACCCCAGAGATGGCACAGTGTTCCTATTTCCCTAAAATTTCTAGAGATCTCAAGAAACAGTGAGGCCTCTTGGGTATCAACAGCTCTCCATGGGGTTTGTTATCCTGTGGGTGAGAGAGTCCTTTCTCAGCTTCTTTTCCCTATGGGTCAGTGATGACTAAGGGAGGACAAGTGCCTTTTGAAGGAAAAAGGAGAGGGCATGGATATATGGTGCTGTCTGTCTCATCTTCTAGTGTTCTGAAACACAAGTCATAAAAGATGAGGTCTCTGTCTACTTGGTTGTTCTTTAAACAGCTTTGCAAATTCTTCAAGGAGAGTGACATTCTGCATCAGAGCTAAATCATAAGGAAGAGGCCTGTACAGCACCAATTGTCATCATTAGTTAACTCTACCTGTGGTGGTAACGGGTATAGACATGTTTACAAAGTCTCTTTAATCAGATGAAAATATCGGCCTATATCAATGGCCTGCAATGTCCACTGGAGCAGAACTGTGGATTGACCTGCAATGCCCTTGCAAAGACTCGTGGATAAAGAAGGTGTGGTCCATCCTGGCAGCACAGTATTCCTCAGCCATCAGGGAAGATGAACCCCTGGTACTTGTATTGACATGAAGGTACCATGACTGGGTGATCCTATGACAAAGGGATATATCATATGGCTTTTCTCATATATGCCCCATGAGGAATACGATGGGCCTTAGTAGAAATAAGGAAAACTTTAGGGGAAGAAGTCAGAGAAGGAGACAAACCAGGAGTGACTCAGGACTCTGAGAACAAAGCTGAGGGTTACAGAAAAGAGAACGGCTTAATGGGTCTTCAGAAGTGGTGGCATATATGAGGAGGAGCACTAGGTCGTACATGGAACTGAAGCATCCGTGAATACTCTGACAAAAATGGATGATGGGTGATAGGCTGACATCCTGAACAGAACAAAACAAAAGAAAAACCATCTGGCCCTTTCAAAACCAGATGAAGACACAGAGAGAAAAGCAAAGAATTACATTTTTATTATCCTTAATTATTGAAATGGCAAGGAATTTGTTTCCTAAAATGTCCTTATTTGAAGTAGGTCGTTATAAATTAGATTCTCTCTGCCTCCTTCATTTATGGAATCAATGGGAAGAAATGACATTGCCATCACTAAATGTCTAGAAGGACCTTTGCTCAGGAAAATGATTTGGACTTGGCCTTCTGTGTGTTACAGATGTTTGAATACTGCTTCAAACGCTTTAGTCACTAGTAGAGAGCTCAGATTTTGTAGGTTTCCTGACCTAATCTTGGGAGTTGATATGTTTCTGGGAATTTATCCTTTTCTCTCAGGTCTTGGATTTGCTAGCATAATTGTGTAGATGGGTCTATTACGTTCTTTTCTTTCTTTCTTTTTTTTTTTTTTCCTTTCTATGAGTTGTCATGTGGTTTTTCATTCTTTCAGCTACATGCTTGTCTTCTGGTTTTATCCAAGTAATGGCTCCTACAGGTTGTAAATGTTTCCAAAACTGACATGTGATTTCTCCTGATTTTTTCCTATTGGTTTGTTTGTATTTTTTTTATTTCAATAATCCTATGTATTATTTAATTTTTTTTTCTGTTAACTTTGGATTTGGTTATTCTTCTTGTTGTTCCTTCTGGCGTAAAATTATGTTGATTTTTTTCCGTGTTTTTAATTTTTGAAGACACATATTTAACCCTGGTTTGTTTCCCATAAAATGTTTTGGCATCATCCCATAAGTTTCTTGACTCTCCTTTGTTTATGGCACTTTCTGATTTTCCTTTGAATATTCTTTCTTTGATTCACTGCTAGTTTGCGAGTGTGTTGTGTTTTCCACCTATGAGTGTCTGGCTGTGTTTCTCTTTCGTAAGTGATTTCTATCCGTTTCCATACCTTCATGGTCGTAAGTATACAATATAGGATTTGATTTCTCTTCCATTAATTACGACTTGATTTGGACTCCAGCACACAATCTGTGATAAACAAAGTTAGGTCTGCTTAACTTCACTTATGGTCCTCAGAGACAAAATATTATGCATGTATCTCCAAAGCTCAGGTGGTCTAGAGAGCAATGATGACGTCTGCTATTCCTATAACCTTTCAATCTGGATAATCTGTCCTGGGTGAAATTGGATATTGTAGTTTCCAACAATATTGGATTGAGGTATCCATCTCCCTTCCTTTCTATTAATATGCTTCCAACATTTAGATACAGCCATGATAGTGGTGTAAATGTTGGCAGCTCTTCCAAGTTTCTGATGTTTTGATGCTCCATTAGACAAAACACCTTCCAGTAATCTTTTATCTCTCAAAGGCATAAAATCTCTCTGCCATAGGCACCATCACTTTGGCTCTCTCTCCTTGCAAATTGAATAACCTATGTCTTCCCAATTCCTTCACTTACAAGGTAAGTGTATCTTTATAGCTGACGGAAATCTCCTATGGGCAACAGAAGGTCACACTTGTTTAGTTTCTGTTGTTTTCTTTGGGAACATTTTTGTATTTTTAAAAAATTTAATCCAGTCCAACAATCTGTTTGCAGTAACGGGAGAATTTATTCCTGAATACTTGAATGAATTATTAATAGATAAGAAATAAACTCTCTCATTTCAGTTGGTTTCTGACTTGGATACCCTGTGCAGAGCACACTGGGAACCCACAAGGGACATGTTTCCCAATGTCATTGGTTGTGATCAGCAGAGGGTCTGAATGGCACTGGTTTTTGCCAACAAAATGTTTTAAGGCCTGGAGATTTCACATCACCAGGCTTCACAGGCATTGACCCAAGAGAACACTGTGTTTCTCCTGCAGAGGACACCAACAAGCAACCAGTTGCAGACAGCTTGAAAACCATGATCAGACACAATATCAGGGGACACAGTGGGAAGATGGTGGGTTCTGGAAGTGCATCCATGAGAGTCAGTATGCATGGAGATGACTCGATGAAGTCACAAGAAATTTTGGGCTCTGGCCCGAGCATCAAGACCGAGCCTCTGGCCAAAGACAGGACGGTGAGGACATTAGATGCCTAACCTGCAAACACAAAATGCCACCGTGAGACATGGGAGGGACTGCCTTCCTCCGTCCAAGTTGCTTTGTCCCAGCAGAACAGTCTCTCCCGTAGGGGACTAGAAGAAAGCCCTGCCCACATGCTCTCTCCTGACCACAGCATTCTGCAGGTCTTCATTCTGTTGAGGTGGTTGAACGTCTCCTTTCCCAGGCACACCAGATCCCACCAAGCTAAACCTCAGCATATTCAGCCCAGACCCCAAACACATCAAATGGCGGGCAAGGAGACCCCCTGCAGATGATGGGCCTCAAGGACAGGGGACAACCATAACACAACAGCAGTGGGTATGAATCACACACACACACATACACACACACACACACACACACACATACACACACCTGAGACTCCCTCAAGGGCCAGCACTAGGGCACTCCATGATCTTTTCTTCCTAAAGAAATTACACTCCATTCTTTTGATGGATTCATAATATTCCATTGTGTATATATATCACATCTTCTTTATCCATTCATCTGTTGATGGACATCTAGGTTTTTTCCAGAGTTTGGCTATTGTGGACATTGCTGCTATAAACATTTGGGTGCATGTGCCCCTTTGGATCACTACGTGACAGACCTGTACCCCTGGGGAAAAAAATATATGTTTATAAAAAATAAAAAATTAAAAAAAAAAAAGAAATTGCCCTCAGGCTAGAAAATAGAATGGGCTTTTCAAATACATAGAAGAATTCCGAGACCTATATCCAATGCAATGATGGAAGAATCCATTGATGCCAAGGAAAAAGAACAAGAAATGATCGTGGCCAGGCAAAAAGAGTTAAACCTATACATACAACATGCCCGATGGAGGATTGAAAGCAAAGGCCAGAATACTCCCTGTACATCAGAAAACACAGAAGATATCAGGGAGTCTTGAACTACAGAGATTAAATTAATAACAATAAAATAAAAGGAAATAAAGAGTTCCTGATGAAAAGATTGGTAGCTGACTGGATGCCAAGTCCAGAAAACTGGCAGAAGCAGAGGATCCAATTAGTGACCTGGAAGAAAAAGTCTAGCAAATAAGGAAAAAAATCCAAAGAGAGAAGGAAGAATGACGGAACATGACAAGGAGCTTAGGGAAGTAATTGAATCCAAGGAATGGAAAGAGGTGCCTGTTGTAGGAGAAATAGGAGTGAAGACAAAGAGAGGGCTGAACATGTCTTTGAGAAATCGGAGCTGAAAATGTCTCTTATCTGGAAGCAGAAACAGAGATGTAGATACAGAGGCACAGAGGACTCCCATCACCATCCACAGAAGTAGAGCACCACAAGACATAGTGATATTCCCCTTCCAAAAGCTAGCAATGGAGGAATTCTCTTTACCCCAATAAGTATGAGAGAGTAGTTTGTCCATAGCCAAGTCTTTGAATTCAAGAGGACAAGCTAGACCAGATCTCAAAGCAGGTCGAATAGCTCAAGCCACACCAGCCCAAGCCAAAATCCGTATCCCCTGCATTTGTAAACAATGACAGAGCAGTGGTTCTTGTCTAGAACTAGGAGCTATTCAGAAGACAAAGATTGCTTCCCAGGGTGTGTCCATCACTTCAGAGGTGTACTTTAGCACATCTCGTGATACCATGGCCATAACATTGACTCTGGTCTCAGGTTCCCTGCTCAGGTGTAAGTCTGCTTATCCCTCTGCTGCTCCACCCCCTGATTGTGATCTCTCTATCTCTCTGTAAAATACGTGCATGTGCATCGTTTGACAAAACAAACAAACAAACAAACAAACAAAAAATGAAACCAGTGTACAAGGATTGACTGGGGCTAGAGGATGTTGTATTTAATTTGGACCTAGGTCCCTATGGAAGGCAGCCAGGTGCAGAAAACCTCCCACCACCCTAAAATGCCACACTTTTCCTCTGAGCTCCCTTGTTCATTCTCCTGTTCTTTGTCTTCCTGGATCTCCTCACCAGCCTGTAGCATCTGCTGTCTGTCGTGCTGCTATGGCCTTTTGTTGACACATTGTTCATCCTCTCTTGGCTCCATCAGAACATGCCCATCTTCCACATGAGGCACTGTTTGGTTTTTGCATGAAACCTTTTTGGGGATGGTCATGAGAGGGTTAAGGCAGGCTTGTGCTGCCACATCCCCATGCAGTTCTCCAGACGGTAGTTGCTCCACCCTGTAGGAGTGCTCAAGGTTCTTGGTCATTTGAATCCACTTCCATGCGTCCTGTTGGAGATACAAGTTGTCATTCTGAAACGGTCATGAAAGTCTTTTAGATGGCTTCACTTGGGCTATGGGTCTCTTCCAACCTGCTCAATGCTTGCTCCTGTGGACTTCAAGTACATGAGTCCGTCCAGGACTTAAGGGTCTAGGGTGTAGTGTCTGTCTTTGGTGCATAGTCAGCTTTGAAGTTGGGGAGGCCATTTTCACATGATTTCTGGAGACGCTAGAGGTACTCATGTCCACGTTGTTGAATATTCCATACATGTCTTTGGCATGGTTGCAGGTGTTCTCTTTGAGCTTCCCTTGGGTGGCCCTTTTTCTGGTCAGAAGCTCCCTGATTAGGTGGGAGGATCATACCCATTTGCATGTTGTGGATTTCCTCCCCTGAGGCTTTGTTTGAGGCCCAATTGTTTCTTGGCCTCTTGTGGCTGAGATGGAATGTTGGAAGTTTGCCTCTCTCTGGAGTACAGACAGCTGGTGCTGACAGTCACGACCAAAGACTACAAATTTGGCCGTGGAGAAAGTGACACTGACTCGCTTTGCACACTGCCTTGGAGAGAGACCCAGGCAGCTCCAGCAGTTTGGGAGGTCTTGGGTTCCTCTTGGCCCACCCATGACTACTCCAGCCAAGTGTAGTAATCAGGTGTGGGTAGATGAGGAGTGGTCGCTATGACCTCAAATATTTATGACATCACAGAAGCTGACTTCACTGAAGCAGCGGTCCCTCTCTCATGACCTTTCAGTTCTGTGGGGGGAGGGAGGAAACCCCAGGAAGGACAGAAAGAGAGCCCTCTGAGCCTGATCAAGAACTCAGGTTGTCTTGTGTGTTAATTTCCCACTTCCCCTTTCTAGACAAAGAGAAAAGAAGAAGACATGTAGCATACCATCCTTTAGGCCAATACTTCCCCAGAGATGGCAAGGTGTTCCTATTTCCCTAAAATATCTAGAGATATCAAGAAAGAGTGAGGCCTCTTGGTTATCAAAAACTCTCTGTGGGTTTTGTCATTCTGTGGGCGAGAGTGTCTTTCTCAGCTTCTTTTCCTTATGGGTCAGTGATGACTAAGGGACAGAAATTCCCCTTCAAGGAAAAAGGTGAGGGTATGGATATCTTGTGCTGTTTGTTTCCTCATATCCCAGTGTTCTGAAACACGAGTCATAAAGGATTAGTTCTCTGTATACATGGTTTTCCCTTAAACACCTTTGCAAAGTCTTCAAGGAGGGTGACATTCTGCATCAGAGCTAACTCTAAAGGAAGAGGCCTGGACAGCACCCATTGTCATCATGTTAACTCGACTTGTAATGGTAATGGGTATAGACATGTTGACCAAGTCTTTTTAATCAGAGGAAACAATTGGCCTATACCGATGGCCTGCAATGTCCACTGGAGCAGAACTGTGGTTTGAGCTGCAATTGCGTTGTAAAGACTAGTTGATGTAGAAGATGCGGTCCATATTCACAACAGAGTATTCCTCAGCCAATAAGGAGGATTAACCCCTGATCCTTGCATTGAAATAAATGCCTCAGGACTGGGTGATGCTAAATGAAAAATGCAAGCAGACAAAAATACCATATGTCTTCCCTCATATGTGCCCCAGGAGGAATGCCCAAGGCCTTAGTAAAGAAAGGGAAAACTGATGGGGAAGAAGTTAGAGAAGGAGACAAACAAAGAGTGACTAAGGGCTTTGAGAACCAAGCTGTGGGTTACAGAAAAGAGAGACATCAGGGAATTAGGGGACTGGCTAATGGGTGTTGTAGTGTTGGAGCATATATTAGGATGAGCACTATGCCGTGAATTCTCTCTCAAAAACAGATGATGAATGATAGCCTGGCATCCTCAACATAAAAATGAAAATTAAAAGAAATGTAATCTGTCCCTTTCAAAACCGGATGAAGACACAGTGGGAAAACAAAACAATTATATTTTATTACATGAATTATGGAAATGGCATGGAATTTGTTTCCTGAAATGTCCTTATCCGAATTGGGTCTTTATCCTTGTAAATTAGAGTCTACCCGCCTTCTCCATTATGAAATCAATGAGAAGAAATGACATTGCATTCACTACATGTTTAGAAGTGTTGCTCAGAAAAATGCTTTGGACCTGGTTTTCTGTGTGTTGGCAGGTGTTTCATTATGGCTTCAATCGCTTTAGAGAGCTCAGATTTTGTAGGTTTTTTTTTTTTGTTTTTGTTTTTGTTTTTGTTTTTTTACCTAATCTTGGGTGTTGATATTTGATATTTGTGTTGGAATTTATATTTTTTTCTCAGTTTTTTGATTTGCTGGCTTAATTGTGTAGATGGGACTTTTAAGTTTGTTTTTTTTTTTTTTTTTTTTTTTTGTACTTTCTGTCAGTTGTCATGTGGTCTCATAGTTTCAGCTGTGTGCTTCTGTCCCTTTTTTATCCAGGTAATGGCTCCTCCAGTTTCTTAAGGTTTTCAAAACTGATGTGTGAGTTCTCCTGATTTTTCCTATTGGTTTGATGGTATATCTTTTTTTTTTTTTTTCCAATGATCATATGTATTATTTCAGTTTTTCTGTTAACTTTGGAGTTTGGCTCTTCTTCTTCTTGTTTCTTACTGTGTGCAGTTAGGTTGCTTTTATTCAGTGTTTTTAATTATTGGAAATATACGCATTTAACCCTATATGGTTTCCCCATAACATGTTTTGGCATCATCCCATAATTGTCTCTACTTTCCTTTGTTGATGGTGCTTTCTGATTGTCCTTTTTTATTTTTTATCTTTGATTCATTGCTAGTTCGTGAGTGTATTGGGTTTTCCACCTATGAGTGTCTGGCTGTGTTTCCCATTCATAAGTGATTTCTTTCCATTTTTATACTTTTGTGGTCATAAGTATACAAGATAGGATTTCAATTCTCTTCCATTAATTATGGCTTGATTTAGACTCCAGCACATGATCTGTGATAGACAAAGTTATGTCTGCCCTTGGGACGAACTTCTCTTATGTTCCTCAGAGAAATAATCTTATGTACGTATCCCCAAATCTCTGGTGGTCTAGAGAGCCAAGATTTCATTGGTTATTGCTTACCAACTTTCCGTCTCGATGATCTGTCCTGTGCTGAAAGTGGATATCGTAGTCTCCAACAATATTGGATTGAAGTTCCCATCTCCCTTCTTTTCTGTTATTTAGCTTCAAACATTTAGATACTCCAATGTTGGTGGTGTACATGTTGGCAATTCTTCCCAGTTTCTGATGTTTGGATACTCCATCAAGACAAAGCAGCGTCCGATAGTCTTTTGTCTCTCAAAGACATAAAATCTGTCTATCTGCCATAGTCACCATCTCTTTGGCTCTCTTCTCCTTGCCAATTGCATAACCTATGTTTTCTCAATTCCTTTATTTCAAGGTATGTGTATCTTTAGAGTCAAAGGAAATCTCCCATGAGCAACAGAAGATTGAGTTTGTTTAGTTCTTGTTGTTTTCTTGTGGGCCATTTTTGCCTTTCTTTTTTTTTAATTTCATCCAGTCCAACAATCTTTTTTCAGTGATGGGAAAATTTAGTCCTGAGTAATTTAAATAATTATTGCTAGGTAAGAAGTTAAATTTCTCATTTTGGTTGGTTTCTGACGTGGATTCTCTGTGTCTTTCCCCTGTATGGTATTTTCTTTGGGGTTTGCTTCTTTTTTTTTTTTTAAGATTTTATTAATTTATTTGACAGCAAGAGATCACAAGTAGGCAGAGAGAGAGAGGAAGAGAAGCAGGTCCCCTGTTTAGCAGAGAGCCTGATGTGGGACTCTATCCCAGGACCCCGAGATCATGACCTGAGCTGAAGGCAGCTTAACCCACCGAGCCACCCAGGCACCCCAGGGGCTTGCTTCCTTTAGTGTAATTTCTGACTCCCTTCCCAACTTTTGTGTGTATTATCTGTGTGTTTGTGTATATTTTCTGTGAGTGTTTCACAAAATACTTATAATTAAATTTTAAGAGATAGGAAGTCAGTCTTTTATGGATAGCAATTCAATTTGACATGCTTTAAAACTCACATTTTATCATTCAGCCATATTTCATAAAGAAAGTCACCTTTTGTCCTCTTTTATAAACACGAATTCTAACAAGCCTGCCTTCAACAAACACCAAATTTGGTGTGCCTGGTTAGAATTGTATTGCTTATATCTTTTTCCCTTGCTTTTTCCCATGTCTCTTGACTACCATGAGACAGTGAAATAGTATGTTATTTGTCTTTTTAGACTGATAAATGTGACGTGGCCCAATGTTCTCCACAACACTGCAACATGAGGCAAGTGGAAATAATTCTTTTTTGCCTCTACAAGTATCTGTGGTGCCTTTGGAGGATAGTGAGATGGTAGTAGTGTCTGGGAAATCCAGCCTTGTCTTCAGCTTTGAACACAACTGGAAGATTAAAATGTCAACTGCAACATGGCAGAAATTGACATGAAGTCTACAAAGTAAACTCCACAGCGAAAGAGAAAAGAAGTTGCAGAGAGTATGGGAGCAGATTGGAGACATGGCTCAGGAGAGACATGGGTGGTTGGTGTGTCAGAGGGCAGTGATCCAATGCAAAAGACAAAGGCATAGGAGAGCGGAGCACACTGGGAAACCACAAGGAGCATGTTTCCAAATCCATTGGCTGTGACCAGCAGAGGATTTGAATGGCATGAGTTCTTGCCAACAAAGGGTACTGAAGCCTGGAGATTTCAGAACAGCAGGCTTGGCAGACATTGACTCGAGAGAACACTGTGTTTCTCCTGCAGAGGACACCAACAAGCAACCAGGTGCAGACAGCCTGGAAACCATGATCAGCACAATCCCAGGAGACACAATGGAAAGATGGTGTGTTCCGGCATTGGATCCATGAGAGGCACTGTTCGTGAAGATGACTTGATGGGGGCACAAGATATTTGGATCACTCGCTCCAGAGTTCAAAATACTATCCAAAGACAGGACGGTGGGGACATTAGCTGCCTCACATACAAAAACCATGTGCCAACCATGGAACACTTGGGAGATTGCCTTCCTCAGTTCAACTTGCTTAATCCCAGGAGAACAGACTCTCCCATAGAGGACTAGAAGAAACACCTGCTCACATGCTCTCTACTGACCACAACATTCTCAGGCCTTCTTTCTGTTGATTTGGTAGAACATCTCCTTTCACAGGCAAACCAGAGAACACCAAGTTAAAGCTCACCATATTCATCCCAGAAAACAAACAAACCTTACTGCAAGCAAGGGGAGCCTCTGCCTATGACTGTCTTAAGGTTTTGGGACAGCCACAACACACCAGCATAGGGCTTGCATGCCACACACACCAGAGATTCCCTCAAGAGCCAGCCTTTGGGCACTCCATGATCTCTTCTTCCTAAAGACATTACACAGGGTAGACAACAGAATGGGCTTTGTGAATAGAGAGAATAAGATAGAGACCAAGATCCAATGCAAACTTCGAAGAATCACCTGATGTCGAAGAAAAAGAATAAGAAATGATAAAAGCCAAGCAATTGAAGTGAAAACTCTAAATGTAACATGCCTGATGGAGGATTGAAAGCAGAAGCCAGGATACTCACTGTACATCAGAAAAACACAGAAGACATCAGGGAGTCTCAAACCATACAGTTAAAAGTGGTAAATAAAAGAAAATAAAATATAGGCTCCCTGATGAAAATATTGGTAGCAGACTTGATGCAATGTCAAGGAAGCTGGCAGAAGCAGACAATCAAATTAGTGACCTGGAAGACAAATACTGAAAAATAAGGAAGAAAAACCAAAGAGTGAAGGAAGAATGATGGAACATGACAATGAGCTTAGGGAAGTCATCGACTCCAAGGAATTGAAAGAGAAGCCTATTCAGGGGCACCTAGGAGCGAGAGTATGAAGAAGGCCAAACATTTCTTGGAGAAATCAGAGCTCAAAATGTACCTCGTCGGGGAGCAGAAATAGAGATCCAGTCAGAGGCACAGAGGATTCCCATCACCATCAACAGAAGCAGAGCTCCACAAGACATAGTGTCATTCCCCCTGAAAAAGCTAGCAATGGTGGAATTCTCTTTACCCCAATATGCATGGGAGAGTAGTGTGTCCATAGCCAAGTCAATGTCTTAAGACGACAAGCTATACCAGCTCTTGAAGCAGGTCAGATAGAGCAACCAACACCAGCCCAAGCCAAAGTCCATATCCCCTGCATGTCTGAACAATGACAGAGAAGAGTTCTGGTCTAGAACTCTGAGATATTACGAGGACAGCGGTTTGGGCTTCAGCTGTGTTCATCAGTTCAGAGGTGACTTCAGCTCAACTCATTATCCAAGAGCCAAGGTGTCGACTTTGGTCTCAGGTTCCCTGCTCAGGGGCAAGTCTCTTTCCCATTCCCAGCTCCACCCCCTCAATGTGATCCTCGGTCTCTCTCTTAAGTACGTGAATGTGTATCATTTGACTAAAAAAACAAAACCAGTTTACAATGATTTACTGGGCCCAGAGGATGGTTTATTTAATTTGGACCTATATATGTATTTAATGCAACACAACCCACCCTGCTAATATGCCAGACTGTAGCTCTGAGCTCTATTGTTCTTTCGCATGTTCTTTGTCTTCCTGTATTTCTCACCAACCTGTAGCATCCACTGTATGTCCCACTCTAATGTCACTTTGTTGTCGCATTGTTCATCCTCTGGCTCCATTAGAACATTCCCATCTTCCGCAAGAGGCACTGTTCGGTTATTGTGTGAAATCATGTGGAGAATGGTCATGAGGGGGTTAAGGCAGGCTTGTGCTGCCATATCTCCATTCAGTTCCCCAGAAGGTAGCTGAACCACCCTGTGGGAATGCTAAAGATTCTTCGACATCCGAATCCTCTCAATGCTTCCTTTGGAGATACACATTTTAATCTTGAAACGGGCAAGAGTGTCTTTTTGATGGCTTCACTTGTGCTATAGTTCTGTTCCAGCATGCTCCACACTTGTTCCTGTCGATTCCAAATACATGAGTCGGTCTTGTGACTCAGGTTCTAGGGTGTAGAGTATTCTTTTGATACTTGTTCACTTTTGAAGATTGTGAGGTCTTTTTTTTTTTTTTTTTGCATTAATTCTGGGGACACTAGAAGTATTCGTGTCCTCACTGTTGAAGAATCCAGACATGTCTTTGACATGGTTGCAGGTGTTCCCTTTGAGCTTTCCTTGAGTGTCCTTTCCCTAGTCAGAAGCTCTCTGATTGGGTGGGAGGACGATACACATGTGATGAACATGGAGTTCCTCCTCTGAGTCATTCTTTGAGAACTTTGTTTCTTGGCCTTTTGTGAGTAAGGTGGAATGGTGGATTCCTGCCGTTCTCCGGAGTCCAGATGGCTGGTGCTGACTGTCATGACAATAGACTATGAATTTGGCCATGGAGAAAGTAACACCAGTCACCTCACAGGTGGTCTAGCGGCTTGGGAGGGCTTGGGATCTTCTTGGCCCAACCATGACAACGAAGGCCAAGTGTAGATCAGGTGTGGTTTGGGAAGGAGTGGTTGGCAGGACTCAAAGCTTTGTGATATCACCAAAGCTGGTTTCACTAAAGCAGCAGTCCATCTCTCATGGCCTTTGAGTCCTATGGCTTTAGGTAGGAAGCACGGAAAAGGACAGAAAAAGACCCCATGAGACCGCTCAAGATTTCAGGTTGTCTTGTGTGCTAATGTCCCACTTCCCCTTTCTAGACAAAGAGAAAAGATAATGACGTTTGGGATACCATCCTTTAGATGAATATTTTTCCAACGACTGCAAGTATTTCCTATTCCCACTGTAATTTCTAGGAATCTCAAGAAACAGTGAGGCCTCTTGGGCATAATCAGATCTCTGTGAGGTTTGTCATGCTGTGGGTGAGAGAGTCATTTCTTGGCATCTTTTCCCTATGGGTTAGTGATGACTAAGGGACGGAAAGTCCCTTTTCAAAAAAAAAAAAAAGGTTAGGGCATGAATGTATTGTGCTTCCTGTGATTTCATCTCCCACTGTTCTAAAACACAAGTCATAAGGGATTATGGCTCTGTCTTCCTGGTTTTCCTTAAACACCTTGGCAAAGTCTTCAAGGAGCGTGACATTCTGAATGAGAGCTAACGTTGAAGGAAGAGCCCTGGACAGCACTCCTTGTCATCATTAGTCAATATTACGTACTGTGGTAATCGGTACAGTCTTGTTAACTAATTCTCTTAAATCAGAGGGAAAAAATGCCCTATATTGGTGACCTTCAATGCCCACTCGAGCAGAACTGTGGATTGAGCTTCAGTGTCCTTGAAAAAACTAGTGAATAAAGAAGGTGTGATTTGTATTGGCAACAGAGTATCCTTCAGCCTTCAGGGAGGATTAACCACTGGTACTTGCATTGATATGAATTTCAGAGGACTGGGCTTTGAGAAATGAAAAAAGGCAAGCAGAAAAAGGGGAATTTCTTATGACTTCCCTCCTATGTGCCTCAGGAGGAATATCATGGCCCTTAGTAGAAGAAAGGGAAAACTGAAAGGGGAAAAGAGAAGGAGACAAATCATGAGTGACTCAGGTATGAGGCCCAAACTGATGGTTACAAAAATGAGAGACATGCAGGGAATGGGGGAGCTGGCTAATGGGTGTTGAGGAGTTGTGGCATATCATAGGATGAACACTAGATCGTATATGAAACTAAAGTTTCAGTGAATTCTCTGTCATAAACATGATGAAAGATAGGGTGGCATCCTCAACAGAACAAAAAAATAAATAAAAAGAAAAATAATCTGGCCCTTTCAAAAGCAGATGAAGATACAGAGAGAAAAAGAAAGAATTATATGTGTATTATATTTACTTATTAAAGAGGCATGTAATTTGTTCCCTATAATGCCCTTATCTGAATTGGGTCTTTATACTGGAAAAGTAGAGTCTACCCACCACCTCCACTTCTGGAATTGATGATAAGAAAATACATTGCCTTTATTAAATGTCTAGAAGTGTTGACCAGGAAAATGATTTGGATCTGGCCTTCTGTGTGTTGGAAGGTGTTAGATTACTGCTTTAAACTATTTAGTCACTAATAGAGAGCTCAGATATTGTAGGGTTTCTGACCTAATCTTGGGAGTTGATATGTGTCTTGAATTTTTCCTTTTCTCTTGTTCTTAGATTTGCTGGTATAATTTTGTAGAGGGGTCTTTTTAGGTTTTTTTTTTTCTCCCTTGCTATCATTTGTCATGTGTTCTCACATTTTCAACTGTATGCTTGTCTCCTGGTAATGGTTCCTCCAGTTTGTTAAAGTTCTTTTCTTCTCTTTTTAGTTCCTTATGCATCAAGTTAGGTTGTTTGATTTTTTTGTTTGTTTGTTTGTTTGGCATTTGGTAGTTTTAATTTGGGGAAGTACACACATTTAACCCTATATTCTTTCCCCACAAGATGTTTTGACATCAGCCCATAAGTTTCTTGACTTTTCTTTGTTCAAGGCACTTTCTGAGTTTCTTTCTTTGATTTATTGCTAGTTTGGAAGTGTGTTGTGTTTTCCAACTATTATTGTCTGGCTGTGTTTCCCTTTCATAAATTATTTCTTTTTGTTTTCATACCTTCGTGTTCATAAGTATATAAGATAGGATTCGAATTCTCTTCCACTAATTATGAGTAATTTGGACTCCAGCACACGATCTGTGGTAGAGAAAATTTGGTCTTCCTTTGGGAAGAACTTTTCTAATGCCCCTCAGAGACACAATCTTATGCGTGTATCTTGAAAGCTCAGGTGGTCTAGATAGCCCATGATGTCCTCTGTTATTTTTTACCACCAGTCCATCTGGATGATTTGTCCTGTGTGGAAAGTGGATATCATAGTCCCCAACATATTGGATTGAGGTTCCTATCTCCCTTTCTCTCTGTTCATATGCTTCCAACATTTAAATACACCAGATTGGTGGTCTATATGTTGTCCATTCTTCCAAGTTTCTAATGTTTTGATGCTCCATCAAGACCAAACACCTTCAGTTAATCATTTGTCTCTTGAAGGCATAAAATCTCTCTATCTGCCAGAGACACTATCTCTTTGTCTCTCTGCTCTTTGCCAATTGCATAACATATGTCTTACCAATTCCTGCACTTTCAAGCTATATGTATCTTTATAGTCAAAAGAAATCTCTCTTCACAACATAATTTGGAGCTTGTGAAGTTTTTGTTGTTTTCTTGTGGACCACTTTTGCCTTATTTTTTTTCCTTTTTTTTTTTTTAATTTTCTTCCAGTCCAACAATCTGTTAATACTGATGGGAGATTTTATCCTGAATACTTGAAATAATTATTGGTAGGTAGGAGTTAACTTTCTATTTCAGTTGGTTTCTGACTTGGATTCTCTGTACCTTTCCCCTATATGGTGTTTTGTTGGGGGTTTTCTTCCTTTAGTGTGATTCCTAACTTCCTCCTCGTTTTTGTGTGTCTCCTTTGTGTGTGTGTGTATGTGTGTTATCTGATTGTGTTCACATAACACTTATAATTAAATTTCAAGAAATAGGAAGTTGGTCTTTTATGGATAGAAATTCAATTTGACATCAGGTGAAAACTCATATTCCATCACTTTCAGCCACATTTCCTACAAAAAATGCCACTTTCTGTCCTCTTTGATAAACACATATTCTAGCAAACCTGTCTTCAAACAAACATCAAATTTTGTGTGCCTGGTTAGAATCGTGGGGTTTATCCCTTTCTCCTTTGATTTTTCCCATGTCTCTTGACTAACATGTTATTTGTCTTTCTGAGACTAATAGATGTGACATACCCCAATGCTCTTCACAACACTGACAGATAAGTCAAGTAGCAAGAATTCATTCTTGCTTATGCCTCATTAAGAATATGTGGTGTCTTTGGAGGACAGTGAGATGGTAGTAGTGTCTGAGAACTCCAGGCTTGTCTTTAGCCACAACTGGAAGAGGACCATATCAACTGTAACTTGGCGGAAATTGACATGAAGCCTACAAAGTAAAATCCACAGCAAAAGAAAAAAGAATTTACAGATATTATGGGAGAGTATTGGAGACATGGCTCATGAGAGAGGTTGGCGGTTGGTGCATCAAAGGTCAGTGAGCCAATGCAAAAAACAAAGGCACAGGAAAGCAGAGCACACTGGTAACCCACAAAGAACATGTTTCCCAATGCCATTGACTGTGACCAGAAGAGGGTCTGAATGCATGAGTTCTTGCCAGCAAAGGGTCTTGAGGCCTGGAGATTTCAGATCAGTAGATGGAAGATTTCAATTTTAGATAACACTGTGTTTCTCCTGGAGAGGACATCAACAAGCAAGCAGGTGCAGACATATTCAGAGACAATCCCAGGAGACACAGTGGGAAGATGGTGGGTTCTGATAGTGCATCCGTGAGAGTCAGTGTTCTTGGAGATGACTCGATTGTGTCACAAGAAATCTTGGGCTCCAGCAGCATCAAGACTGAGCAAATGGCCAAAGACAGGACGGTGAGGACATTAGCTGCCTAAACTGCAAAGAAGAAATCCCAACCGTGGAACAATTGGGGGACTGCCTTCTTCTGTCTAAGTTGCTTAGTCCCAGGAGAACAGACACTCCCGTAGGGGGCAAGAAGAAAGCCCTGCCCACATGCTCTTTCATGACCACAGCATTCTGCAGGCCTTTGTGCTGTTGAGTCAGTTGAACGTCTCATTTCACAGGCACACCTGAGCCCACCAAGCTAAACCTCAGCATATTCATTCCAGACCACAAACACACCAAACTACAGGCAAAGAGAGCCTCTGAAGATGACGGGCCTCAAGACAGGGGAAAGACCCAACACAACTGCAGAAGGCATGCATCCACACACACCCGAGACCCCCTCAAAGGCCAGCTATTGGGTACTCCATTATCTTGTCTTCCTAAAGAAATTGCACTCAGGCTAGGAAACAAAATGGACTTTTCAAATACAGAGAAGACAGAGACCTAGATCCAATGCAAAGATGGAAGAATCAATTGATGCTGAGGAAAAAGAACAGGAAATGATCATGGCCAGACAATCAGAGTAAAACCTCTACATATAACACGACCAGTGGACGATTGAAAGCAGTGGACAGGATACTCCGTGTACATCAGAAAATACAGAACGTATCAGGGAGTCTCAAACCACAGAGATAAAACTGAAAACAATAAAATAAAACAAAACAAAAAAAAACAAAATAAAATAAAATAAAATATGTGATTTGGTGAGTGCTGTGAAGTGTGTAAACCTGGTGATTCACAGACCTGTACCCCTGGGGATAAAAATATATGTTTATAAAAAATAAAAAATTAAAAAAAAAATAAATAAAATAGTAAAATAATATAAAGAGTTCCTGATGAAAAGTTTGGTAGCAGACAGGATGCAAATTCCAGTAAGCTGGCAGAACCAGAGGATCAAAAGTGACCTGGAAAAAAAAAGACTAAGAAATAATTAAGCAAATCCAGAGACAAGGAAGAATGATAGAACATAACAATGAGCTTAGAGAAGTCTTCAACTACAAGGAATGGAAAGAGGTGCCTATATTAGGTGAAAAGGAGTGAGAGGAGAAAAAAAATAGTGCTGGACATTTCTTTGAGAAATCAAAGCTGAAAATGTCCCTCTTCTGGGATTCAAAACAGAGATCCAGATTCAGAGTCACTGAGGACTCCCATTACCATCAACAGAAGCAGAGAAACAAAAGACATAGTGTCATTCCCCTTGCAAAAGCTAGCAGTGGAGGTATCCTCTTTACCCAAAAATGCATGGAGATTAGTTTGTCCATATCCAAGTCACTGAGTTCAAGAGGACAAGCTAGACCAGCTCTCAAATCAGGTCGGATAGAGCAAGCAACACCAACCCAACCCATAATCCGTACCCCCTGAATTTCTGAACAATGATAGAGAAGTGGTCCTTGTCTAGAACTGGGAGGTATTAAGATGAGAAAGTCTGGGTCCCAGGGTGTGTCCATCAGTTCAGAGGTGGCCTTCAGCTCAATTCATGATCTCAGGGACATGGCATCGACTCTTTTCTCAGTTCCCTGCTCAGGGGAAAATCAGCCTCTCCCTCTCTAGCTACACCCCTTGACTGTGATCCTTCTCTCTCTCTCTCTGTCAAATACGTGTGCATGCATCGTTTGACAAAGAGCAAAAACAAAACCAGGGTACAATGATTGACCAGTGCCAGAGGATATTTTATTTAATTTGGACATAGATCCCAAATGGAATGCAGCCATTTATGGAGCACCTCCCACCATCTTAAATGCCAGACCTTCTCTCGGAGATCCCTTGTTTATTGTCAATTTCCTTGTCTTTCTGGACCCCTTAACAACCTGTAGCAGCTGCTGTAATGGTCCCTTGTTGACACATTATTCTTCCTCACTGGCTCCATTAAAGCATGTCCATCTTCTGCAAGAGGCACTGTTTCCTTATCACATGAAACCATATGGTCATGAGAGGGTTAAGGCAGCCTTGTGTTGCCACAACTCCATTCAGTTCCCCAGAGGGTAAAGGCACCACCCTCTGGGCATGGTTCAAAGTTCTTTGACATTCATAGTTCAAGGTTCTTCGACATTCCAATCCTCTTCAATGCGTCCTTTTAGAAATGGGCAAGAAAGTCTTTCAGATGGTTTCACTTGGGCTATGGGTCTCTTCCAACATGCTCCGTGCTTGCTCCTGTGGACTCCAAGTACATGAGTCCGTCCTGGACCTAAGGGTCTAGGGTGTAGAGTATGCCTCTGGTGCATGATCAGTTTTTAAGGTTGGGAGGCCGTTTTGCCCGATTTCTGGAGATGCTCGAGGTACTAGTGTCCTCGCGGTGGAAGACTTCAGACATGACTTTGGCATGGTTGCGGGTGTTCTCTTGAGCTTTCCTTGGGTGGCCTTTCTCCCTGATTGGGTGGGAGGGGCATGTTAGGGACATGGAGTTCCTCCCCTGAGTCTTTGTTTGAGACCTGATTGTATCTTGGCCTTTCCTGGGTAAGGTGGAGGTGGATTCTTGCCTTTCTCCAGAGTCCAGATGGCTGGTACTGACTGTACAACAATAGAATACAAATTTGTTGATGGAGAAAGTAAAACCAACTCGCTTTGCAAAGTACCTTGGTGTGAGACCAAGGCAGCTCCAGCGATTTGGGAGGGCTTGGAATCATCTTGGCCCACCCATGACTATGACAGCCAAGTGTACATCAAGCGTGGTTTGGAGAGAACTGGTTGCTAGGACCTTAAATCTTTGTGACATCACAAAAGCTGGTTACACTAAAGCAACAGTCCCTCTCTCATGGCCTTAGTGTCCTATGGCTGGACACTATGAAGCATTTCCAGTCCTATGAAGTACTGGAATTGACAAAAAAAGAACCCATGAGCCCGATCAAGATTTCAGGTTGTCTTGTGTGTTAATGTACCACTTACCCTTTCTAGACAAAGAGAAAAGAAAATGACGTTCAGGATACCATCATTTAGACCAATATTTCTCCATAAATGGCAAGGATTTTCTATTTCCACTGCAATTTCCAGAGATCTCATGAAACCGAGAGGTCTCTTGGGTATAAACAGCTCTCTGTGAGGTTTGTCATGCTATGGGTGAGAGAGTCATTTCTCAGCATCTTTTCCCTATAGGTCAGTGAAGACTAAGGAAAAATGTTCAAGGAACAATGTTAGGGCATGGATATATGGTGCTATCTGTGTTTTCATCTCCTACTGTTCCAAAACACTAGTCATAAGCGATTATGGCTCTACCTGCTTTTACCTTAAACATATTTTCCAATGCTTCAAGGAGCATGGCATTATGCATGAGAGTTAACACTGAAGGAAGAGCCCTGGACAGCACTCCTTGTCATCATTAGTTAATGCTACCTACTGTGGAATAAGGTATAACCATGTTGACTTATTCTTTTAAATCAGAGGAAAAGGAATGGCCTATATCAATGACCTGCAATGCCCACTGGAGCAGAACTGTGGGTTGAGCTGCAATGCCTTTGCAAAAACTAGTGGATAAAGAACGTGTGGATAACATTGACAACACAGTATCCCTCAGCCTTCAGGGAGGATGTACCCCTGGTACTTGCATTGACATGAATTTCACAGGACTGGGTGTTGAGAAATGAAAAAAGGCAAGGAGACAAAAGAGAATTTCTTTTTTTTTTATCTTTTATTTTTTTTTATTTTAATTTTTTATTTTTTATAAACATATATTTTTATCCCCAGGGATACAGGTCTGTGAATCACCAGGTTTACACACTTCACAGCACTCACCAAATCACATACCCTCCCCAATGTCCATAATCCCACCCCTTTCTCCCAAACCCCCTCCCCCTGGCAACCCTCAGTTTGTTTTGTGAGATTAAGAGTCACTTATGGTTTCTCTCCCTCCCAATCCCATCTTGTTTCATTTCTTCTTCTTCTTCCCACTTAAGCCTCCATGTTGCATCACCACTTCCTCATATCAGGGAGATCATATGATAGTTGTCTTTCTCTGCTTGACTTATTTCGCTAAGCATGATACGCTCTAGTTCCATCCATGTTGTTGCAAATGGCAAGATTTCATTTCTTTTGATGGCTGCATAGTATTCCATTGTGTATATATACCACATCTTCTTGATCCATTCATCTGTTGATGGACATCTAGGTTCTTTCCATAGTTTGGCTATTGTGGACATTGCTGCTATAAACATTCGGGTGCATGTGATTTCTTAAGACTTCCCTCCTTTGTGGCTCAGGAGGAATACGATGGTCCTTACTAGAAGGAAAGGAAAACTGAAGAGGGTGAAGAGGAGACAAACCAGGAGTGACTCAGGAATCTGAGACCCATGCTGAGTGTTACAGAAAAGGAAGACATGCAGGGAATGAGTGAACTGACTAATGGGTGTTGGGGAGTTATGACATATCTTAGGATGAATACTAGATCGTATATGGAACTAAAGCTTCAGCGAATTCTCTGTCATAAACATATAATGGAAGATAGGTTGGCTTCCTCAACAGAGCAAAAAAAAAAAAAAAAAAGGAATACAATCTGGACATTTCAAAAGCAGATGAAGACACAGAGAGTAAAAGGAAGAATTACATTTTTATTATATTTACTTATTAAAAAAGCATGGAATTTGTTCCTTATAATGTCCTTATCTGAATTGGGTCTTTATACTTGAAAAGTAGAGTCTACACACCACCTCCATTTCTGGAATCGATGAGAATAAACGACATTGTCTTCATTAAATGTCTAGAACGATTTAGTCACTAATAGAGAGCTCATATATTGTAGGGTTTCTGACCTAATCTTGGGAGTTGATATGTATCTTGGAATTTATCATTTTCTCTTGTTCTTAGATTTGCTGGCATAATTTTGTAGAGGGGTCTTTTTTTTTTTTCCTCCTTGCTATCAGTTGTCATGTGTTTTCATACTTTCATCCGTATGCTTGTCTCCCTGTTTTACCCAGGTAATGGTTCCTCTAGTGTGTTAAAGTTTGTTAAACTTCTTTTCTTCTTTTTCTATTTACTTCTGGCATCAAGTTAGGTTGTTTTTTTTTTTTTTTTGTTGTTAATGTTTTTAATTTGGGAAGTATACACATTTAACCCTATATTCTTTCCCCATAAGATGTTTTGACATCATCCATTAAGTTTCTTGACTTTCCTTTGTTCAAGGTACTTTTTGATTTTCTTTCTTTGATACATTGCTAGTTTTTCCACCTATTACTGTTTGGCTGTGGTTCCCTTTCATAATAGATTTCTTTTCATCTCCATACATCCATGGTTAAGTATACATGATAGGATGTGAATATCCTTCAATAATTATGACTTGATTTGGACTCCAGCATACAATTTGTGATTAACAGTTTGTTTTGCCCTTTGGAAGAATTTCTATTATACTCCTCAGAGACACAATCTTACGCATGAAACCCCAAAGCTCAGGCTACCTAGAGAGCCCATGATGACGGCTGTTATTCCTTACCACCTGTCCATCTGGATGATTTGTCCTGTGCTGAAAGTAGATATCGTATTCCCCAACAGTATTGGAGTGAGGTTCCCATTGCCCTTCCTTTCTGTTAATATGCTTCCAACATTTAGAAACATTTAGAAACACCCATGTTGGTGTTTCCCATTTATTGGCAACATTTAGGAACACCCATGTTGGTGTTTCCCATATATTGGCAATTCTTCCAAGTTTCTGATGTTTTGATGCTCCATCAAGACAAAACAGAATCCTTAACTTTCAACTATATGTATCTTTATAGTCGGAGGAAATCTGCAGATTTTGTGGATAATTTTTGCCTATTATTTTCCATTTTTTTTTTTTTTTATTTTCATCCAGTCCAACAACCTGTTTATACTAACAGGAAAAATTATCCAGAATACTTGAACTAATTATTGATAGTTATGTATTTAACGTTCTATTTTGGTTGTTTTCTAACTTGGATACTCTGTGCCTTTCCCCTTTATGGTATTTTTGGGGGATTTGCTTCCTTTAGTGCAATTTCTCACTTCCTACCAATATTTTGTGTATCTCATCTGTGTATGTTGTCTGTGTGTGTTCACATAACACTTATGTTTAAATTTCAAGAGATAGGATGTTGGTCTTTTATGGATAGCAATTCAATTTGACATGCCTTGAAAACGACCATTCCATCACATTCAACCACATTTCCTATTTTACAAACACATATTCTTTCATCCTCTTTTATAAACACTTATTCTCACGCCTGCCTTCAAACAAACAGCACATATTGGGTGTCTGCTTAGAATTGGGTTGTTTGTCTCTTTTTCCCTTGCTTTTTCCCTTATCTCTTGACTACCATGATAGAGTGAAATCATATGTTATTTGTCTTTCTGAGACTGATAGATGTGATATCGCCCAATACTCTCCACAAGACTGATATATGAAGCAAGTGGCAAGAATTCATTCTTTCTTATGCCTCAGTAAGAATCTCTGGTGACTTTGGAGGATAATGGGATGGTAGTAGTGTCTGAGAACTCCAGTCTTGTCTTCAGCCATGAACACAACTGTAGATTACCACATCAACTGCAACTTGATGGAAATTGACCTGAAGCGTACAAAGCAAACTCCACAGCAAAGAGAAAAGAAGTCACAGAGATTATGGGAGCAGATTTTAGACAAGCCTCAGGAGAGATGTTGGCAGTTGGTGCGTCAGAGGTCAGTGAGCCAATGCAAAAACAAAGGCACAGGAGAGTGGAGCACAATGGGAACCCACAAGGAGCAGGTATCCCAAAGCCATTGGTTTGTACCAACAGTGGGTCTGAATGGCACGAGTTCTTGCCAACAAATGGGTCATGATTCCCAGTGATTTCAGATCAGCAGTCTTGGCAGACATCGACCCAAGAAAACACTGTTTCTCCTAGAGAGGACACCAACAAGCAACCAAGTTTAGAGAGCCTGGAAACCATGATCAGAGAATACCAGGAGACACAACGGGAAAATGGTGGGTTCTGGCAGTGCATCCATGAGAGGCAGTGTTCGTGGACATGACTCGATGAAGTCACAAGAAATTTGGGGCTCTCGCACCAGCAGCATCAAGACTGAGCAAATGGCCAAAGACAGGACAGTGAGGACATTAGCTGCCTGACCTGCAAACACTGAAATCCCAAACGTGGAACTCTTGGGGAACTGCCGTCCTCAGTACAAGTTGCTTAGTCCCAGGAGAACAGACTCTCCTGTAGGGGACTAGAATAAAGCCCTGCCCACATGCTGTCTTCTGACCACAGAATTCTTCAGGCCTTTGTGCTGTTGAGTTGGTTGAACATCTCCTGTTATTGGCACACCTGAGCCCCCCAAGCTAAACCTCAGCATATTCAGCTGAGACCCCAAACACACCAAACAGCAGGCAAGGAGAGCCTCTGCAGATGACAGGCCTCAAAGACAGTGGAAAGCCACAACACAACAGCACAGGACATGCATGCCACACACACGCCCAAGACTCCCTTAAAGGCCAGCCCTTGGGTACTCCATAATCTCTTTTTTCTAAAGAAATTACCCTAAGGTAGAAAACACAATGGGCTTTTTGAATACAGAGAAGAAGTCAGAGACCTAGATCCAATTCAAAATTGAAGAATCAATTAATGTCGAGGAAAAAGAACAGGGAATGATCATGGACAGGCAATCAGAGTGAAACCTCTACATATAATACCCATATAATAGCCCAATGGAGGATTAAAAGTAGTGACCAGGATACTCCATGTACATCAGAAAAAAAAAACAGAAGATACCATGGAGTCTCGAGCCATAGAGATAAAACTGATAAAAATGAAATAAAACAAAAATAAATAAAATAAAATAAAATAAAAAGTTCCTAATGAAAACATTGGTAGCAGAGTAGATGCAAAGTCCAGAAAGCTGGCAGAAGCAGAGGATCTAATTAGGGACCAGGAAGAAGAAGACTAGGAAATAAGGAAGCAAATCCAAAGAGAGTAGGAAGAATGATGGAACATTAAAATGAGCTTAGAGAAGTCTTCAATTCTAAGGAATGAAAAGTGGTCCTATTGTAGGTGAACTAGGAGTGAGGGGAAAAAAAAGAAATAGGGCTGATTTTTTTTTTTTTTTTGAGAAATCAGAACTGAAAATGTCCCTCTTCTGGGATTAGAAACAGAGATCCAGATTCAGAGTCACAGAGGATTACCATCACCATCCTCAGAAACAGAACACCACAAAACATAGTGTCATTTCCCCTGCAAAAGCCAGCAATGGAGAAATTCTCATTACCAAAATAATCATGGGAGAGTAGTTTGTCCATATCCAAATCTTTGACTTCAAGAGGACAAGCTAGTCCAGGTCTGGAGACAGGTTGGATATATCAAGAAAAACCAGTCCAAACCAAAATCCGTATCCCCTGAATTTCTGAACAATGAGAGAGCCGCTGTTCTTGTCTAGAACTAGGAGGTATTCAGAAGACAAAGATTGGGTCCCCCGGTGTATCTATCAGTTCAGAGGCGGGCTTCACCTCAACTCATGACCCCAGTGTCATGGTATCGACTCTGGTCTCAGGTTCCCTGCTTAGGGGAAAGTCTGCTTCTACCTCTACATCTCTACCCCCTGATTGTGATCTGTCTTTCTGTAAAATACATGCATGTGCATTGTTTCACAAAAACAAAACAAAACAAAAAACACATAATAACAAAACAAGTGTATAATGTTTGACTGGGGCCAGAGGATGTTTTATTTAATTTGGACCTAGGTCTCTATGGAAGCAGCCAGGTACAGAGAACCACCCACCATCCTAAAATGCCAGACCTTCGCTCTGAGCTCCCTTGTTCATTCTCCGGTTCCTTGTCTTCCTGGACTTCTCACCAACCTGAAGCATCCACTGTCTGTCGTGCTGTACTGGCCCCTTGTTGATGCATTCTTCATCCTCTCCTGGCTCCATTAGAACATGCCCATCTTCCGCCAGAGGACCTGTTGGCTTATCACATGAAACCATTTGGGGTATGGTCATAAGAGGGTTAAGGCAGGCTTGTGCTGCCACATCTCCATGCAGTTCCCCAGAGGGTAACTGCTCCACCCTGTGGGAATGCTCAAGGTTTTTCAACATTTGAATCCTCTTCAATGTGTCCTTTTGGACATACAAGTTGTCATCCTGTAACGAACACGGAAGTCTTTCAGATGGCTCCACTTGAGCTATGGGTCTCTTCCAACATGCTGCATGCTTGCTCTTGTGGACTACAATTACATGAGTGAGTCCTGGACCAAAGGGTCTAGGGTGTAATGTCTGCCTTTCGTGCATAGCCAGTTTTGAAGATTGAGAGGCCATTTTTGCATGATTTCTGGAGACTCTGCTTGTACTCATGCTCTTGTTGTTGAAGACTTCAGTCATAACTTTGGCACGGTTGTGGGTGTTCTCTTTATGATTTTCTTGGGTGACACTTCTCCTGGTCATTGGTGCCCTGATTGGGTGGGAGGGCCATACACATGTGAGGGACGCAGATTTCTTCGACTCAGGCATTGTTTGAGGCCTGCTTGTTTCTTGGGCTTTTGTGGCTAAGAGGGAAGAGTGGATTCCTGCCTTTCACTGGAATCCAGACGACTGGTGCTTACCGTCATAAATAAAGACTACGAATTCGGCCATGGAGAAAGTGACACCACTTGCTTTGCCAACGGCCTTGGTGAGAGACCCAGGTAGCTTCAAGCATTTGGGAGGGATTGGGAACCTCTTGGTACATCCATTACTATTCCAGCCAAGTGTAGTCATCAAGAATGGTTGATGATGAGTGTTTGCTATGACCTCAAAGCTTTGTGTCATCACAAGAGCGGGCTACACTGAAGCAGCTGTCCCTCTCCCATGACCTTTGAGTCATACAGCTTTAGGTAGGAAGCCCTGGGAAGGACAGAATAAGATCCCTCTTAGCCTGATCAAGAACTCTTGTTGTCTTATGTGTTAATGTCCCACCTCCCCTTTCTAGACACAAAAAAAAAAAAAAAAAAAACAAAAAAAACAAACAAACAAACAAAAAAAACCCTGCAGTGTACTATCCTTTAGGCCAACATTTCCCCAGAGACAGCACGGTGTTCCTATTTCCAGTAAAATTTCTAGAGATCTCAAGAAACAGTGAGGCCTCTTGGGTATCAACAGCTCTCCATGGAGTTTGTCATCCTGTGGGTAAGACAGTCCTTTCTCAGCTTCTTGGCACTATGAGTCAGTGATTACTAACGTACAAAAAGTCCATTTTCAAGGAAAAAGGTTAGGGCAAGGATTTATTCTGCGGTCTGTCCTCATCTCCTAGTGTTCTGAAACACCAGTCATAAGGGATTAGGGCTCTGTCTACCTGGATTTCCCTTAAACACCTTTGCAAAGCCTTCAAGGAGAGTGACATTCTGCATCAGAGCTAACTCTTAAGAAAGAGGCCTGGACAGCACCCGTTGTCATCATTAGTTAACTCTACTTGTGGTAACGGGTATAGAACATGTTGACCAAGTCTCTTTAATCAGAGGAAAAGATCGGCCTATATCGATGGCCTGCAATGCCCACTGGAGTAGAACTGTGGATTGAACCACAATGCCCTTGCAAAGACTCATAGAAAAAGAAGGTATGGTCCATCTTGGCAACACAGTATTCCTCAGCCATCAGGGAGGATGAATCCCTGGTACTTGCATTGACATGAATGTCCCATGACTGGGTAATTTCAAATGGAAGAGGCAAGCAGACAAATGAAAGTATCATATGGTTTCTCTCATATGTGCCCAGGGGAATACCATGAGTTTTAGTAGAAAGAAGGGGAAACTGAAGGGGAAGAAATGAGTTAGGTTGCTTTTTCTTCAGTGTTTTTATTTTGGGAAATACATGGATTTAACCCAATATTGTTTCCCCATGAAATTTTTTGGCATCATGCCCTAAGTTTCTAGACTTTCCTTTGTTCATGGCACTTTCTGATTTTCCTTTTGATTTTCATTTTTTGGTTTATTGTTTGTCTGCGACTGTGTTCTATTTTCCACCTATTAGGGTCTGGCTATGTTTCCCATTCGTAAGTGATTTTTTTTTCAATTTTCACACCTTTTTGGTATTGTATTATATAGTATTAGAATTCTCTTCAATGAATTATGACTTGTTTTGGTCTCCAGCACACGATCTGTGATAGACAAAGTTAGGTGTGCCCTTGAGAAGAACTTCTCTTATGGTCCTCACAGACACAATCTTATGCATGGATCCACAAAGCTCAGGTGGTCTAGGGAGCCTATGAGGATGTCTATTATTCCTTACCACCTTTCCATCCGGATGATCTGTCCCGGGCTGAAAGTGGATATCGTAGTCCCCAACAATATTGGATTGAGGTCTCCATCTCCCTTCCTTTCTGTTTATAAGCTTCCATCATTTAGATACACTCATATTGGTGGTGTATATGTTGGCAATTCTTCCATGTTTCTGATATTTTGATGCACCATTAGACAAAACACCTTCCAGTAATCTTTTGTCTCTCAAAGGCATAAAATCTCTCTATCTGCCATAGGCACACTTTGGCTCTCTGCTCCTTGCCAAATACATAACCTATGTCTTCCCAATTCCCTCAGTTTCAAGCTATGTGTGTCTTTATAGTCGAAAGAAATCTATGGGCAACAGAAGGAAGAGCTTGTTTAGTTTTTGTTGTTTTCTTATGGACCTTTTTTGCCTTTTTTTTTTTTTTTCGTTTCTTCCAGTCCAACAATTTGTTTCCAGTGACGGGAGAATTTAGTCCTGAATACTTAAACTAATTCTTGATAGGTAAGAATTTAATGTTCTCATTTTGGTTGGTTTCTGACTTGGATGCTCTGTGCCTTACCCTTTTGTGGTATTTTCTTTGGGGTTTGCTTCCTTTATTGCTATTCCTCACATCCTCCCCATCTTTGTGTCTTATCTGCATATGTGGTGCATGTGTTGTCAGTGTGTGTTTCACATAACACTTATAATTATTTTTTAATCCTAATCCCAGTCTTTTAAATTTTTTATTATTTTATTTTTTCAGCATAACGGTATTAATTATTTTTGCACGACACCAAGTGCTCCATGCAATCCACGCCTTCTCTAATACACACCACCTTGTTACACACTTCTTCCACCCATTCCCCTTCAAAACCGTCAGGTTGTTTTTCATAGTCCATAGTCTATCATGGTTCATATTCCCTTTCAATTTCCCTCAAATCCCATCTCCTCTCCATCTTCCCTTGTCCTCTATGCTATTTGTTATGCTCTACAATAAGTAAAACATATGGTAATTGACTCTCTCTGTTTGACTTATTTCACTCAGCATAATCTATTCCTGTCCCATACATGTTGCTATAACCTTTGGGTATAAATCCTTTCTGATGGAGGCATAATACTCCACAGGGTATATGGACCACATCTTCCTTATCCACTTGTCCATTGAAGGGCATCTTGGTTCTTTCCACAGTTTGGCGACCAAGGCCATTGATGCTATAAACATAGAGGTAGAGATTGCCCTCCTTTTCACTAAATCTGTATCTTTGGGGTAAATACACATTTGTGCAATAGCAGGGTCATAGGGAAGCTCTATTTGAAATTTCTTGAGGAATCTACACACTGTTTTCCAAAGTGGCTTCACCAACTTGCTTTCCCACCAAAAGTGTAAGAGTGTTCCCCTTTCTCCACATCCTATTCAACTCATTTTCTTTCCTGTCTTGCTAATTTTGGTCATTCTAATTGGTGTAAGTTGGTACCTGAATGTGGTTGTAATTTGATCTCCCTTATGGCTCGTGATGATGAACATTTTTTTCATGTGTCTGATAGCCAATTGTATGTCTTCATTAGAGAAGTGTCTGTTTATATCTTCTGCCCATTTTTTGATACGATTGTCTGTTTTGTGGCTGTTGAGTTTGAGGAGTACTTTATAGATCCTGGATATCAACTTTTTGTCTCTACTGTCATTTGCAAATATCTTCTCCCACTCTGTGTGTTGCCTCTTTGTTTGTTGACTATTTCTTTTGCTGGGCAGAAGCTTTCGGTCTTGATGAAGTCCCAAAAGTTCATGTTCGCTATTGTTTCCTTTGCCTTTGGAAACATATTTTGAAAGAAATTGCTATGACTGATATCAAAGAGGTTACTACCTATGTTCTCCTCTAGGATTCTGATGGATTCCTGTCTCACATTGAGGTCTTTTATCCATTTTGAGTTTATCTTTGTGTAGGGTGTAAGAGAATGGTCGAGTTTCATTCTTCTGCATATAGCTGTCCAGTTTTCCCAGAACCATTTATTGAAGAGACTGTCTTATTTCAACTGTATATTTTTCCCTGTTTTATCGAAGATTACTTGACTGTAGAATTGAGGGTCCATATCTGGGCTCTCTATCCTGTTCCACTGGTCTATGTCTCTGTTTTTATGTCAGTAACATGTTTTCTTGGTGATCATGGCTTTGTAGTAAAGCTTGAAATCAGGTAAACCTGATTTTATTTTTGTTTTTTAACATTTTCTTAGTGATTTGTGGTCTATTCTGATTCCATACAAATTTTAGGATTATTTGATACAGCCCTTTGAAAAATACTGGTGGAATATTGTTTTGGAATGGCATTAATAGTATAGATTGCTCTAGACAGTATAGACATTTTAACATTGTTTATTCTTCCGATCTAAGAGCATGGAATGGTCTTCCATATTTTTATGTCTTCTTCAATTTATTTCAATAGTGTTATGTAGTTCCTTGAATACAGTTCCTTTACCTCTTTGGTTAGGTTTATTCCCAGATATCTTATGGTTCTTGGTGCAATAGTAAATGGAATTGATTCTCTAATTTCCCTTTCTGTATTTTCATTGTTAGTGTATAAGAAAGCCACTGATTTCTATACATTGACTTTATATCCTGCCACGTTACTGAATTGCTGTATGAGTTCTAGTAGTCTGGGGGTGGAGTCTTTGGGGTTTTCCATATAAAGAATCATGTCAGAGATGACATGTGAAGAGAGAGAGTTTGACTTCATTGCCAATTTGGATATCTTTTATTTCTCTTTGTTTTCTGATGTCTGTTTCTAGGTCTTCTAATAGTATGTTGAACAAGAGTGGTAAGAGTGGGCATCCTTGTCGTGTTCCTGATCTCAGCGTGAAGGCTGCAAGCTTTTTCCCATTGAGGGTGATATTTGCTGTGTGTCTTTCATAAATAGATCTGAAGAATTTTATGAATGTTCTCCCGATCCCTATACTTTGAAGTGTTTTAATCAGGAACAGATGCTGGATTTTGTCAAATGCTTTTTCTGCATCAATTGAGAGGACCATGTGGTTCTTCTCTCACCTTGTATTAATTAGTTTTATCACATTGGTTTATTAGTGAATATTGACCCAACTTTGTCACCCAGGGATGAATCCCACCTGGCCATGGTGGATAATCTTTTGGATTATCATGTTGGATCTTTTTTGCTTGTTGAGAATCTTAGCATCCATATTCATCGGGGACATTGGTCTGAAATTCTCCTTTTTCATAGGGTCTTTGCCTGGTTTGGGGATCAGGGTAATGCTGGCTTCATAGAAAGAGTCTGGATGTTTTCCTTCTGCTTCAATTTATTGAAACATCTTCAGGAGATTAGGTGTTATTTCTTCTTTGAAAGTTTAGTAGAATTCCCCATGGAATCCATCAGGTCCTAGACTCTTGTTTTTTTGGGAGGTTTTTGATCACTGCTTTAATCTCGTTACTCAATATCAGTTTATTCATGTTGTCAATTTCTTCCTGGTTCAATTTTGGGAGTTTATAGTTTTCCTGGAATGCATCCATTTCATCTAAGTTGCTTAGATTTTTGGCATATAACTGTTGATAATAATTTCTGATAATTGTTTGTTCTTCCTTGGTAAACATTTCCCTTTGTGTTCTCTCCCTTTTCATTCATAATTTTAAGAATTTGAGCTTTCTCTCTCTTCTTTTCGATTACTGTGTCCAATAGTTTATAGATCTTATCAGTTCTTTCAAAAAACCAATTTCTAATTTCATTGATACATTCTACTGTATCTCTGGTTTCTACCTCTTTCTGCTCTAATCTTGATGATTTCCATTTTTACATGTGAAGTTCATTTTATTTGTTGTTGATTCTCCAATTCTTTAAGGTGTAAAGACAGCTGGTGTATTCTGGTATTCTGGATTTTTCCTTTATTTTTTTTTTAAAGGGAGGCTTGGATGCCTCTGTATTTTCCCCTTAGTCTGCCTTTGCTGTATTACATAGGCTTTGGTCCAAAGTGTCTTCATTCTCTGGTTTCCATGAATTATTTCAGTTCATCTTTGATCTCCTGGTTGATCCAAGCATTCTTAAGCAAGGTGGTCATTAGCCTCCTAGTTTTTCCGTTCTTTTGGAACTTTTCCTTGTGATTGGGCTCCAGTTTCAAAGCATTGTTGTCTGAGAACATTCAGGGAATAATCTCAGTCTTTTGGTATTGGTTGAGTCCTGATTTGTGACCCAAAATGTGGTCTATTCTTGAGAAGGTTCCATGTGTACTTAAGAATAAGTATTCTGGAAAAAAAAGAAGAAAAAATAATATGTATTCTGTTGTTTTAGGTTGGAATGTTCTGTATATATCTATAAAGTCCATCTGGTAAAATATATCATTCAATATTCTTGTTTCTTTATTGATTTTCTGCTTGAATAATCTGTCTCTTTCTGATAGACGTGTATTAAGATCTCCTACTATTATTGTATTCATATCAATATTACTCTTTACCTTGATTAACAGTTTTGTTAGGTAAATGGCTGCTCCCATATTGGGGGCATATATATTTACAATTGTTAAATCATCTTGGTGGATAGTTCCTTTAAGAATTATGTACTGTCCAAAAAAAAAAAAAAAAAGACTGATACAGTGTTTTCCTGTATCTCATTTCCTATGAAGAATGTCATCTTTTGTCCTCTTTGATAAACACGTATTCACACAAAACTGCTTTCAAACAAACAACAAATTTTGCGTGCCTGTTTAGAATCGTGTGGTTTGTCCCTTTTTACCTTGCTTTTACCAATGTCTCTTGAGTACCATGAGACAGTGAAATCGTATGCTATTTGTCTTTCTGAGACTGATAGATGCGATGTAGCCCAGTGCTCTCCACAACACTGCCACATAATGCAAGTGGCAAGAATTCAGTCTTGCTTATGCCTCAGTAAGAGTCTGCAGTGCCTTTGTAGAATAGGGAGATGGTAGTAGTGATTGAGAACTCCAGGCTTGTCTTCAGCTATGAACACAACTGGAAGATGACCACATCAAGTGCAACTTGGTGGAAACTGAACTGAATCCTGCAAAGTAAACTTCACAGTATAAAAGAAAAGAAGTCACAGAGTAAAGATATGGGTAAAAATAGGAGACATGGCTCAGGGGAGATGTGGGAATTTGGTGCTCCAGAGAGCAGTGAGCAAATGCAAAAGACAAAGGCACAGGAAAGCAGAGCACACTAGGAACCCACAAGAAATTTGTTTCCCAATACATTGGCTGTAACCAGCAGAGAGGCTTCAGAGCACAACTTCTTGCCAAGAAAGGGTCTGGGGGCCTGGAGATTTCAGATTATCAGGCTTGACAGATATCGACTCAAGAGAACACTGTGTTTCTCCTGGTGAGGACACCAATAAGCAACCATGTGCAGACAGTCTGGAGACCATGATCAGAGACAATACCAGGAGAAGCAGTGGGAAGATGGTGGGTTCTGGCAATGCATCCACGAGAGGCAGTGTTCATGGAAATGACTCAATGGGGGCACAAGAAATTTTGGGCTCATGCACCGAGCAGCATCAAGATCAAGCTACTGGCCAAAGACAGGACAGTGAGGGCATTAGCTGCCTGCCCTGCCAACATGAAATACCAACTGTGGAACACTTGTGGGACTGCCTTCCTCAGTCCAGGTTGCTTAGTTGCAGGAGAAAAGACTCTCCCAGAGGGGACTAGAAGAATGCCCTGCCCACATGCTCTTTCCTGACCACAGCCATCCCTCTCCTATGACATTGGAGTTTTATAGGATTAGGGAGAAAGCCCCGGGAAGGACAGAAAAAGAGCCCTCTGAGCCTTATCAAGAACTCAGGTTGTCTTGTGTGTTAATGTCCCACCTCCCCATACTAGACAAAGAGAAAAGAAAACGACGTTTGCTATACCATTCCTTAGGCCAACATTTCCCCAGAGACGGCCAGGTGTTCGTATTTCCACTACAATTTCTAGAGATCTCAAGAAACAGTGAGGCCTCTTGGATATCAACAGCTCTCTGTGGGGTTTGTCATCCTGTGGGTGAGAAAGTCCTTTCCCAGCTTCTTGTCCCTATGGGTGAGTGATGACTAAGGGACAGAAAGTCCCTTTCCAAGGAAAAAGGTGAGGGCATGGATATGTTGTGCTGTCTGTTTCCTCATCCTTGAGTTCTGAAATACGAGTTGTAAGGGATTAGGTCTCTATCTACCTGGATTTCCCTTAAACACCTTTGCAAATTCTTCAAGGAGGGTAACATTCTGCATCAGAGATAACTCTTAAGGAAGAGGCCTGGACAGAATCTGTTTTCATCATTAGTTAACTCTACTTCTTGTGGTAATGGGTATAGACCTGTTGATCAAGTCCCTTTAATCAGAGGAAAAGATCAGCCTATATTGATGGCCTTCACGGTCCACTGGACTGCTCCTGTGGATTGAGCCACAATGCCCTTTCAAAGACTCATGGATAAAAAAAGTATGATCCATCTTGGCAACACAGTATTCCACACCCATCAGGGAGGATAAACCCCTGGTACTTGCATTGACATGAATGTCCCATGACTGAGTAATATGAAATGAAAGAGGCAAGCAGACATATGGAAGTATCATATGGTTTCTTTCATATGTGCCCAGGAGTAATACCACGGGTCTTAGTAGAAAGAAGGAGAAACTGAAGGGGAAGAAGTCAGAGAAGGAGACAAACCAGGAGTGACTTGGGACTCTGAGAACCAAGTTGAGAGTTATAGAAAATAGAGACATGCAGGGAAGGAGGGAACTGCTTAATGGAAGTTCTGGAGTTGTGGCATATATTATGAGGAGCCATAGTCCGTATATAGAAATAAAGCATCCGTGAAATCTCTGTCAAAAGCATTGATGGATGATAGGCTGGCTTCCTCAACAGAACAAAACAAAAGAAAAACCATCTGGTCCTTTCAAAACCAGATGAAGACTCAGGGAGAAAAGCAAAGAATTATATTTTTATTATCTTTAATTACTGAAATGGCATGGAATTTGTTTCCTAAAATATCCTTATCTGAATTGGGTCATTGTACTTGTAAATCAGAGTCTATCTGCCCCCTCCATTTATGGATTCAATGAGAAGAAATGACAGTGCCTTCACTAAATGTTTAGAAGGACCTTTGCTCAGGAAAATAATTTGGACCTGGACTTCTCTGTGATGGCAGGTGTTTGTTTACTGCTTCAAACGCTTTAATCACTAGTAGAGAGCTGAGATTTTGTAAGTTTCCTGACCTAATCTTGGGAGTTGATATGAGTCTTGGAATTTATGATTTTCTCTCAGTTCGTGGATTTGCTAGCATAATTGTGTAGACGGGTCTTTTACATTTTTTTCCTTTCTTTCAGTTGTCATGTGGTTTCATACTTTCAGGTGTGTGCTTGTCTCCCTGTTTTATCCAGGTAACGGTTCCTCCAGGAACCAGGTTGTTAATGTTTCCAAAACTGACGTGTGAGTTCTACTGATTTTTTCCTATTGGTTTGTTTGTATTTCCTTTATTTAAATAATCATATGTATTATTTCATTTTTCTGTTAACTTCGGAGTTCAGTTCTTTTTGTTGTTCCCTCTGGCCTCCAGTTAGGTTGTTTTCTTTCAGTGTTTTTAATTTGTGGAAAGACACGCATTTAACCCTATATTGTTTCCCCATAAAATGTTTTGGCATCATCCCATAAGTTTCTTGACTTTCCTTTGTTGATGGCACTTTCTAATATCCTTTGGATTTTCTTTATTTGGCTCATTGCTAGTTTGCGAATGTGTTGTGTTTTCCACCTATGAGTGTCTGGCTGTGTTTCTCATTCTTAAGTGATGTCTTTCCTTTTTCATTCCTTCGTGGTCATAAGTATAAAAGATAGGATTTGAATTCTCTTCCATTAATTATGACTTGATTTGGATTCCAGCACACGATCTGTGATAGACAAAGTTAGGTCTGCCCTTGGGAAGAACTTCACTTATGATCCTCAGAGACACAATCTTATGCATGTATCCCCAAAGCTCAGGTGGTTTAGAGAGCCCATGATGACGTCTGTTATTCCTTACCACCTTTCCATCTGGGTGATCTGTCTTGGGCTGCAGGTGGATATCACAGTCCCCTACAATATTGGATTGCGGTCCCTAACTCTTTTCCTTTCTGTTTATATGGTTCCAACATTTAGATACACCCATGATGGTGGTGTATATTTTGGCAATTCCTCCATGTTTCTGATGTTTTGATGCTCCTTTAAGACAAAACACCATGTGGTAATCTTTTGTCTCTCGAAGGTATAAAATATCTCTATCTGCCATAGACACCATCACTTTTGTTCTCTTCTCCTTAATAATTGCATAACCTATATCTTCCCAATTCCTTCATTTTCAAGCTAAGTGTATCTTTAGAGTTGAAAGAAATCTCCTATGGGCTACAGAAGTTCAAACTTGTTTAGTTTTTGTTGTTTTCTTGTGGACCATTTTTGCATTTTTTAATTTAATCCATTCCATCAATCTGTTTGCATTGATGCGAGAATGTATTCCTGAATACTTCAATGAATTATTAATAGCTAATAAGTTGACTTTCTCATTTTGGTTGTTTTCTAACTTGGATACTCTTTGAGGAGAACACTGAGAACCCTCAAGGTGCATGTTTCCCAATGACATTGGCTCTGACCAGGAGAGGCTCCGAATGGCACAGGATTTTGCCAGGAAAAAGTTCTTGAGGCCTGGAGATTTCAGGTCACCAAGCTTGGAAGACATTGACTCGAGAGAACACTTTGTTTCTTCTGCCAAGGACACCAACAAGCAACCAAGAGCATACAGCCTGGAAACCAGGATCAAAGACAATACCAGAAGACACAGTGGGAAAATGGTGTGCTCTCGCAGTGTATCCATGAGAGGCAGTGTTCATGGAGATGACTAGATGGGGGCACACGAAATTTTGGGCTTTCACACCAGCAGCATAAATATCTAGCTACTGGCCAATGATAGGAAGGTGATGATATTAGCTGCCTAACTTGAAAACATAAAATGCCAACCATGGAACACTGGCGGGGGGGGGGGACTGCTGTCCTCTGACCAAATTGCTTTTCCCAAAAGAACAGACTCTCCCATAGTGGACTAGAAGAAAGCCCTGCCCACATGCTCTCTCGTGACCACAGCATTCTGCTGGTCTCCATTCTTTTGAGTGGGTTGAACGTCTCCTTTCACAGGTACACCAAAGCCCAACAAGCTAAACCTCACCATATTCAGTTAAGACCCCAAACTCACCAAAGGCAGGCATGGAGATCCTCTGCAGATAACTCTCCTCAAGGACAAGGGACAGCCACAACACAATAGCAGAGGGGATGCCTGCCACATGCACACACCTGAGATTCCTTAAAGGGCCAGCCCTTGGCAACTCCATGATCTCTTCCTCCTATAGAAATTACCCAAAGGCTAATAAATAGAATGTGCTTTTCAAATACAGAGGATAAAACCAAGACCTAGATCCAATGCAATGATCCATTGATACAGAGGAAAATTAATAAGAAATGATCATGGCCAGGCATTCAGAGTGAAACCTCTACATACAACAGGCCCAGTGGAGGATTGAAAGCAGTGGCCAGGATACTCCCTGTATATCAGAAAACGCAGTTGATATCAGGGAGTCTAGAACCACCGAGATTAGTGATAACAATAAAGTAAAAGAAAATAAAGTGTTCCTGATTAAAAGATTTTTAGTGGACCGGATGCCAAATCCAGGAAGCTGGCAGAAGCAGAGGATCCAATTAGTAACCTGGAAGAAAAAAAAATAAGCAAATAAGGAAGCAAATGGAGAAAAACAAGGAAGAATGATGGAACATGACAATGAGCTTAGGGAAGTCATCGATTCCAAGGAATGGAAAGAGGTGCCTATTGTAGGAGTACCTGGAGTGAGGAAAAAAAATAGACTCCAAATGGATGAAAGACCTCAATGTGAGACAGAATCCATCAAAATCCTAGAGGAGAACATAGGCAATAATCTCCTCGATATCAGCCACAGCAACTTATTTCAAGATATGTCTCCAAAGGCAAATGAAACAAAAGCAAAGATGAAATTTCGGGACTTCAAAAAGATCAAAAGCTTTTGAACAGCAAAGGAAACAGTCATGAAAACAAAGAGGCAACCCATGGAATAGGAGAAGATATTTGCAAATGAAAGTACAGACTAAAGTTTGATATCCAGGTTCTATGAATAACACCTTCAAATCAACACACACAAAGCAGATAATCATATCAAAAATGGGCAGAAGTTATAAACAGACACTTCTCCAAAGAAGACATAGACATAGTAAGGGCTATCAGATACATGAAAATATGTTCATCATCACAAACTCTCATGGAGAGTCAAATAAAAACCTCATTAAGATACAAACTTACACCAGTTAGAATGGCCAAAATTAGCAAGGCAGGAAACAACATGTTTTGGAGGGGATGTGGAGAAAGGGGAACCCTCTTACACTGTTGGTGGGAATGCATGTTGGTGCAGCGTCTTTGGAGAACAGTATGGAGTTTCCTCAAAAAATTAAAAATGGAGCTTCCTTATGACCCTGAAATTGCACTACTGGGTACTTACCACAAAGATAAAGATGTAGAAAAAGAAGAGCAATCTGTAACCCAATAATTATAGCAGCAATAGCCATGGTTTCCAAACTGTAGAAAGAACCAAGATGCCCTTCAATGCATAAATGGATAAGGAAGATATGCTCCATATAGACTATGGAGTATTATGCCCCCATCAGAAAGGATGAATACCCAGAAAGGATGAATACCCAACTTTTGTAGCAAAATGGATGGGACTGAAAGAGATTATGCTGAATGAAACAAGTCAAGGAGAGAGAGTCAATTAGTAATCCAATTAGTAACCTGGAAGAAAAAAAAATAAGCAAATAAGGAAGCAAATGGAGAAAAACAAGGAAGAATGATGGAACATGACAATGAGCTTAGGGAAGTCATCGATTCCAAGGAATGGAAAGAGGTGCCTATTGTAGGAGTTTCACTTATTGATGGAGTATGACAAATAGCATGGAGGACATAGGGAGTTAGAGATGAGAAGAGAGTTGGGGAAATTGGAAGGGGAGACTATGGACTCTGAAAAACAATCTGATGGGTTTGAAGTGGCGGGGGTGTGAGGTTGGGGGAACCAGGTCGTGGTCTTAGGGAGAGCACGGAATACGTGCATCGGTGGGTGTGGTGCAAAAATAATGTATAGTGTTATGCTAAAAAAAAAAAAAAAGAATGGGCTTTTCAATACAGAGAAAAAGAGAAAGGTCTAGATCCAATGCAATGATGGAAGAATCAATTGATGCCAAAGGAAAAGAACAAGAAATGATGATGTCCAGGCAATCAAAGTGAAACCTATACATGTAGTACGACCAAGAAATGATGGAAAGCAGCTGCCAGCTTACTCACTGTACATAAGAAAAACATAGAAAGCATCAGGGAGTCTTGAACCACAGAGATAAAAGTGATACAAATAAAATAAATAAATAAATAAATAAATAAAATAAGATAAAATAAAGAGTCTCTGATAAAAAGCTTGTTAGCACACTGGATGCAAAGTCCAGGAAGCTGGCAGAAGCAGAGGATGAAATTAGTGACCTGGAAGTCAAATCCTGAAAAATATACTTAAAAAAAAAAATACTGGCAAAGCCAGCGAGAGAAGGAAGAATGATGGAACAGGACAATGAGCTTAAGGATATCATCGACTCTAAGGAATGGAAAGAGCTACCTATTGTAGGAATCCTACAAAAGAGAGAAGCAAGAAGGCCGAATATTTCTTTGAGAAATCAGAACTGTAAATTTCCCTCATCTGGGAGCAGAAACCACCCATATTAAGAGGCAGAGAGGAATCTCGTCACTATAAACAGAAGCAGAGCAACAGAAGACATAGTGCCATTCCCCCTGCCAAACTAGCAATGGAAGAATTCTCTTACCCAAATATGCGTGGGATAGTAGTGTGTCCATAGCCAAGTCACTGGCTTCAAGACAACAAGCTATACCAGGTCTCAAAAAAGGTCAGATAGAGCAAGAAATACCAGTTCAAGCATTTCTGAACAATGACAGAGCAGTTGCTTTTGTCTAGAACTGTGAGGTATTAAAAAGACAAAGATTGGGTGCCAGAGTGTGTCCATCAGTTCAGAGGTAGCCTTTAGCTCAGCTCATGATCCAAGGGTCATGGCCTCGACTCTGGTCTCAGAGTATGCTAAGAGGCAAGTCTGATCCTCCCTCTCCAGTGCCACTTCCTGATTATGATCTCTCTGTCTCTTTGTCAAATACGTGCATGTTCATCATTAAAAAAAAAAAAACAGTTTACAAGGATTGACTGGGGACAGAGGTTAGTTTATTTAATTTGGACCTAGGTCCCTATGGAATGCAGCCATGTATAGAGTACTTCCCACCGTGCTAAAATGTTGGACCTTTGGTCTGAGCTCCCTTGTTCATTCTCCTATTATTTGTCTTCCTGTGTTTCCTCTCCAACCTGTAGCATCTGCTGTCTGTCACACTGTAATGGCCCTTTGTTGTCACATTGTTCATCCTCTCCTGGCTCCATGAGAACATGTCAATTTTCTGCATAGGCACTGTTTGGTTATCGCATGAAGCCATTTGGGGGATGATCATGAGAAGATTAAGGCAGGCTTGTGCTGCCACATCTCCATTTCCCCAGAGGGTAGATGCACCACCCTGTGGGAATGCTCAAGGTTCTTCGACATCTGAATCCTCTTCAATGAGTTCTTTTGGAGATACATGTTGTCATCCTGAAATGGGCACAAAAGTTTTTCAGATGGCTTCACTTGGTCTATGGGTCTCTTCCAACATGCTCCATGCTTGCTTCTGTGGATTTCAAGCACATGAGTCTATCCTGGGCCTCAAGTTTTAGGGTCTAGAGTCTGCCTTTGGTTCATGGTCAGTTTTGAAGATTGGGATGCTGTTTGCCATGATCTAAAGACACTAGAAGTGTCCTCTCTCTTGAAGACTCCAGAAATGTTTTTGGCAATTTGCTGGTGTTCCCTGGGAGCTTTCCTTGGGTGGCCCTTTTCCTAGTCTATGCACCCTGGTTGGGTGGAAAGACCATACCCATATGATGCACATGGATTTACTCCCTGGAGGCTTTGCTTGAGGCCTTATTCCTTCTTGGCCTGTGTTGGGTAAGAAGGAATGGTGGGTTTTTGCCTTTCTCCAGAGTCTACAGGGCTGGTGGTTACAGTCTCGATGAAAGACTACAAAGTCAGCCATGGAGAAGGTGACATCAATTAGCTTCACAAAGTGCATTGGTGAGAGACCCAGGTGTTTCCAGCAGTTTGGGAGGGCTTGGGATCCTCTTGGCCCACCCATAACTACTCCAGGCAAGGGTAGTGATCAGGCGTGGTTGGGGAGAAGTGGTTGCTATAACCTCAAAGATTTGTGAAATCACAGAAGCTGTATTTACGAAGCAACAGTCCCTCTCTCATGACCTATGAGTCCTATAGCATTAGGTAGAAAACCCCAGGAAGGACAGAAAAAAGAGCCCTCTGAGTCTGATCAAGAACTCAGGTTGTATTGTGTGTTAATTTCCCACTTCCCCTGTCTAGACTAAGAGAAAATAAAATGACGATTGGCATACTATCTTTTAGGCCAACATTTCTCCAGAGATTGCAAGATTTTCCTATTTATGCTGCAATTTCTTAAGATTTTAATAAAAAGGGTGGCCTGATGTGTTAAATTCACTTTCTGTGAGGTTTGTCATCATGTAGGTGAGAGAGTCTTTTCTCAGCATCTTTTCCTTATGGGTCAGTGATCACTCAGGACAGAAAGTCCCTTTCAAAGGAAAATGTTAGCTATGGATGTATTGTGCTGTCTGTGTCCTCATCTCCTCGAGTTCTGAAACACTAGTCATAAGAGATTAGGTCTCTGTCTACCTGGCTTTACCTTAAACACCTTTGCAAAGTATTCAAGGAGTGTGACATTCTGCATGATAGCTAACCCTTAAGGAAGAGCCCTGGAGAGCACTCCTTGTCATCATTATTTAACTCTACCTGCTGTAGTAATGGATATAGCCATGTTGACCAAGTCTCTGTAATCAGAGGAAAAGGAATATCCTATATTGATGGCCTGCAATGCCCACTCGAGCAGAACAGTGGACTGAGTTGCAATGCCCTTGCAAAGACTAGTGGATAAAGAAGGTGTGGTCCATATTGGCAACAGTGTATTATTCCTCAGCCATCAGAGAGGATAAACCCCTGGTACTTGCATTGACATGCATGTCCCATGAATGGGTGATGCGAAATGAAAAGGCAAGCAGACAAAGGGAAATATCATATGGCTTCCCTCGTATGTGCCCCAGGAGGAATACTATGGCCCTTAGTAGAAGGAAGGGAAAACTGAAGTGGAAGACATCAGAGAAGGAGACCACCAGGAGTTCTCTGGTCTCTGAGAATGAAGCTGAGGGTTACGGTAAAGAGACATGCAGGGAATGTGGGAACTGGCTAATGGGTGTTGACGAGTTGTGGCATATATTAGCATGAAAACTAACTCGTATTTTGAACTAAAGCATCATCGAATACTTTGTCTGAATCATATCATGGATGATAGGCTGGTTTCCTCAACATAGCAAAAAATAAAATAATATAATAAAAACTGGCTCTATCTAAAGTAGATGGGGACAGACAGAGAAAAGGAAGAAATTATATTTTTATTATATTTTCTTATTAAAATGGCATGGAATATGTTTCCTATAATGTCCTTATCTGAATTGGGTCTTTGTAATTGTAAAGTAGAGTCTACCCACCTCCTCTACTTCTGGAATCAATGAGAAGAAACGACAAAACGACATTGCCTTCACTACACGTCTACAAGTGTTGATCAGGAAAATGATTTGGATTTGGCCTTCTATGTATTGCGAGTTGTTTGATTACTGCTTCAAACGCTTTTGTCACTACTACAGAGCTCAGATTTTGTAGGGTTCCGGACCTATTCTTGGGAGTTGATATGTGTCTTAGAATTTACCCTTTTCTCTCAGTTCTTGGATTTGCCGGCATAATTGCTTAGAGGGCTCTTTTAGGTTATTTACTTTTTCTTTTCTATAAGTTGTCATGCAGTCTCATACATTCAACTGTATGCTTTTCTCCCTGTTTTTTCAGGTAATGAATGGCTCCTCCAGTTTGTTAAGTTTTCAAAACTGACGTGTGAGTTCTGATATTTTCCTATGGTTTTGTTTGTATTTCTTTTATTTTGATGATCATATATATTATACCGTTTTTTCTGGTAACTTGGAGTTTATTTCTTCTTTTTTAGTTCCCTATGGCGTCCAGTTAGGTTGCCTTTTTTCAGTGTTTTTAGTTTTTGGAAATACACACATTTAACCCTACATTCTTATGCCAAAAATTTTTTTGACATTATCCCATAAGTTTCTTTACTTTCCTTGTTCAAGGTTCTTTTTGATTTTCTTTCTTTGATTTATTGCTAGTTCAGGGGTGTCTTGTGTTTTCCATCTATTGGTGTTTGGCTCTGTTTCCCTTTCGTCAGTGATTTCTTACCATTTTCATTTCTTCATGGTCATAAGTATAACTGATAGGATTTACATTATCTTCTAAAAATTAAGACTGCTTATGCACTCCAGCACAGGATTTGTGATAGACAATGGTAGGTGTGCCCTTGGGAAGAACTTCTATTATGATCCTGAGAGACACAATCTTATGCATGTATCCCCAAAGCTCAGGTAGTGTAGAGTGTCCATGTTGACATCTGTTATTCCCTACCAACTTTCCATTTGGATGATCTGTCCTTTGCTGATTGTAGATATTGTAGTCCCCAATAATAATGGACTGTGCTGAGCATATCCCTTCTTTTCTGTTAATATGCTTCCAACATTTAGATAACCTACATTGGTGGTGTATATGTTGGAAATCCTTCTAAGTTACTGATGTTTTGATGTTTCATCAAGACAAAATCTCTCCAGTAATCTTTTGTCTCTCAAAGGCATAAAATCTCTCTACCTGCCATAGGCACAGTCACTTTGGCTCTCTTCTCCTTGCCAATTGTATGACCAATGCCTTCCCCATTCCTTAAATTTCAAACTATGTGTATATTTATAGTAGAAGGAAATCTCTTATGGGCAACATAAAGTCGAGTTTGTTTGTTTGTTTGTTTTTTCTTTTCTTGTTGACCTTTTTTGCCCTTTTTAATTTTTTTTTTTTTTTTCCAGTCGAACAATCTGCTTTCAGTGACGGGAGAATTTAGGTCTGAAGAGTTGAACAAATTATTGATAGGTAAGAAGTTAACTATCTCATTTTGGTTGGTTTCTGACTCGAATTCTCTGAGCCTTTGACCTTTATGGTATTTTCTTTGGGTTTTGCGTCAATTAGTGAGGTTCTTCACTCTTCACTTCTTCTTCAACTTTGGTGTCTTATCTCTGTGTGTGTGTGTGTGTGTGTGTGTGTGTAATGTGTGTTTCTCATAATACATAATTTGAAATTTCAAGAGATAAGGATTTGGTCTCTTGGATAGCAATTCAATTTGATATTTCTGGAAAACTCACATTCCATCACTTTTAGGCACATTTCTTGAAAAGAATGTCCCATTTAGTTCTCTTTTATAAACACATATTCTCGCTAAACTTCCCACCAAGAAACAAAAAATTTTCTGTGCCTGGTTAGAGTCATTTTGTTTGTCCCTTTTTCCCGACCTTTTCACGTTTCTTGACTACCATGAAAAAGTGAAATCATATGTTATTTGTCTTTCTGAGACTGACAGATATGATGTGGCACAACACTCTCCACAACTCTGTGACATGAAGCAAGTGGCAAGAATCTGTTCTTGTTTATGGCTGGGTAAGATTCTGCAATGCCTTTGGAGGAGAGTGAGATGGCAGTAGTGTCTGGGAACTTCAGACTTGCCTTCAACCATGAACACAATGCGAAGATTACTACATCAAATGCAAATTGGTAGAAATTGACCTGAAGCCTGCACAGCAAACTGCATAGCAAAATAGAATAGAAGTCGCAGACAGCAACGGAAAAGACTGGAGACATGCCTCAGCAAAGAGGTCGTCAGTTGGTGCTTCAGAGGGCAGTGAGCCAATGCAAAAGACAAAGGCACAGTAGAGATGAGCACACTGGGAATCCACAAGGAGCATATTCCCCAATGCCATTGGCTGTGACCTGAAGAGGTTCAGAATGGCATGAGTTATTGCCAACAAAGGGTCTTGAGGCCTGGAGATTTCAGGTCAGCTGGCTTGACATCAACTTGACATCAACTTTGAGATAACACGGTGTTTCTCCTGGAGAGTACACCAACAATCAAGAAGCAACCAGGTGCAGAAAGCCTAGAAACCATGATCAGAGACAATACCAGGGGACAAAGTGGGAAGATGGTGGGTTGTGGCAGTGCATCTGTTAACGTCAGTGTTCATGGAAATGACACGATGGAGTCAAAAGAAATTTTAGGTTCTCACACCATCAGCATCAAGTCTGAGCTACTGGCCAAAGACACGACACTGAAGACTTTAGCTGCCTAAGCTGCAAACATGAAGTCCCAACCATTAAACACTTGGGGGACTGCTTCCTCAGTCCAAGTTGCTTAGTCCCAGGAGAATATACTCTCCCATAGGGCACTAGAAGAAAGTCCTGCCCTCATGCTCTCTCATGAGCACATCATTCTGCAGGCCTTCATGCTCTTGAGTTGTTTGCACGACTATTTTCACAGGTACACCAATGCCCACCAAGCTAAACCTCAGCATATTCATCCCAGACCCCAAACACACTGAACAGCAGGCAATGAGAGCCTCTGCAGATGACTGGCCTCAAGGACAGGGGACAGCCACAACATAACAGCAGAGGGTATGCATGCCACAAACAATCAAGACTCTCTCATGGGTCAGTGCTTGGCCACTCCTTGATATCTTCTTCCTTAAAAAATAAAAATAAAATAATAATAATAATAATAATAATAATAATTATTATTACCTTAAGTGTTGAAAAACAATGGGCTTTTCGAATACAAGAAGAAGAGACCTAGATCCAATGAAAAGATGGGAGAATCAATTGATGTAAAAGAAAAAGAACAAGAAAAGATCATGGCCAGGCAATCAAAGTGAAACCTGTCCATGTAACACGACTGAGAAAGGATGGAAAGTAGCAGCCAGGATATTCACTGTATATTATAAAAACACAGAAGGTATCAGGGAGTCTCAAACTACAGAGAAAAAAGTGATTAAAATAAAATAAAATAGTCTCTGATGAAAAGATTGGTAGCAGAAACAGACTGGATGCAAAGGCCAACAGACTGGAAGCTGGCAGAAGCAGAGGATCAAATTAGTGACCTGGATGACAAATACTGGAAAATAAGGAAGCAAAGCCAACAAGAGAAGGAGGATTGATGGAACATGACAATGAGCTTAGGGAAATCATCGACTCCAAGGAATGGAAAGAGATGGATATAGAAGACCTAGGAGCGAGAGAAGAAAGAGGGCCGAATATCTCTTTGAGAAATTAGAGTTGAAAATGTCCCTCATCTGGGAGTAGAAACAGAGATCCATATTAAGAGGCATAGAGGAATCCATTCACAATAAACAGAAGCAGAGCAACAGAAGACATAGTGTCATTCCCCCTGCCAAGCCAGTAATGGAGGAAATCTCTTACCCAAATATGCATGGGAGAGTAGTGTGTCCATAGCCAAGTCACTGACTTCAAGACGACAAGATATACCAGGTATCGAAGCAGGTCAGATACAGCAAGCAACACCATCCCAAGCATTTCTGAGCGATGACAGAGCAGTGGTTCTTGTCTAGAACTGTAAGGTATTAAAAAGACAAAGTTTGGGCCTAGGGTGTGTCCCTCAGTTCTGATGTGGCCTTTAGCTCAGCTCATGATCCAAGGGTCATGGCCTTGACTCTGGTCTCAGAGTATGCTAAGAGGCAAGTCTGATCCCCCCTCTCCAGCACCACTTCCTGATTGTGGTCTCTCTGTAACTCTCTCAAATACATGCATGTGCATCGTTTGACAAAGACAAAAACAAAAACAAAAACAAAAACAGAACAGTTTACAAGGATTGACTGGGTCCAGAGGATGGTTTATTTAATTTGGACCTATGTCCTCAAGGAGTGCAGCCAGGTACAGAGCACCTCCCACAATGCTAAAATACTAGGCCTTTGGTCTGAGCTCCCTTGTTCATTCTCCTATTATTTGTCTTCCTGTATCTCCTCACCAACCTGTAGCATCCACTGTCTGTGCTGCTGTAATGGCCCTTTGTTTTCACATTGTTTATCCTCTCCTGGCTCCATGAGAACAAGCCCATCATCCACAGGAGGCATTTTTTTGGTTATCGGATGAAGCCATTTGGGGGATGGTCATGAGAGTGTTAAGGAAGGCTTGTGCTGCCACATCTCCATTCAATGCCACAGAGGTTAGATGCACCATCCTGTGGTAATGCTCAAGGTTCTTTGTCATTCCAATCCTCTTCCCAGTGTGCTTTTGGAGATATATGTTGTTATTCTGATACGGGCACAAAAGTTTTTCAGATGGCTTCACTTGGGCTATGGGTCTCTTCCAACATGCTCCATGCTTGCTCCTGTGGACTTGAAGCACATGAGTCTGTCCTGGGCCTCAGATTCTAGGGAGTAGAGTCTGCCTGTGGTGTTTGGTCAGTTTTGAAGATTGGGAGGCCGTTTTGGCATGATTTCTGGAGACGCTAGAGGTACTAGTGTCCTCGCTGTTGATGACTCCAGACATATCTTTGGCATGCTTGCCAGTGTTACCTCGGAGCTTTCCTTGGGTGGCACTTTTCCTGGTATAAATGGCCTGGTTTGTTTGGGAGGATCATACCCATGTGCTGCGCATGGACGTCCTTCCCTGAAACTTTGTATGAGTCTTGATTCTTTCCTGGCCTTTTGTGGGTAGGATGGAATGATGGATTCTTGTTTTTCTATGGAGTCCAGAGGGATGGTTGTTACAATTGGCCATAGATAAGGTGACACTGACTCGCTTTGCAAACTGCCTTTGTAGAGACCTAGGCAGCTCCAGCGGTTTGGGAGGGCTTATGATCCTATTGTCCACCCATGAATATTCCAGCTAAGTGTAGGGATCAGGCGTGGTTTGGGAAGAAGTGGTTGATATGACCTCAAAACTTTGTGACATCATGGCATCATGAAGCAGCACTCCGAATCTCATGAACTTTGAGTCCTATGACTTTTTGTAGGATGTCCCGGGAAGGACAGAAAAAGAGCCCTCTGAGCCTGACAAGAACTCAGGTTGAATAATGTGTTAATTTCCCACTTCCCTTTTCTAGACAAAGAGAAAAGGAAATGGCGTTCTGCATACCTTCTTTTAGGCCAACATTTCTCCAGAGACGGCAAGGTTTTCCTGTTTCCACTGCAATTTCTGGAAATTTCAATAAAAAGTGAGCTCTCTTGGTTTCATTAGCTCTCTTTGAGGTTTGTCATCCTGTGGGTTAGAGAGTCCTTTCTCAGCATCCTTTCCCTATGGATCAGTAATGACTAAGCAAAGGAAAGTCCCTTTTCAAAGAAAAATGTTAGGGCATGGAGTATTTATGCTGTCTTCTAGTGTTCTAAAACACCATTCATAAGGGATTAGGGCTCTGTCAACATGGCTTTATCTTAAACACTTTTGCAAAGGCTTCAAGGAATGTGACATTCTGCATAATAACTAATCCTTAAGAAAGAGCCCTGGAGAGCACTCCTCATCATCGCTAGTTAACTCTAACTTCTGTGGTAATGGGTATTGTCATGTTTACCAAGTCTCTTTAATCAGAGAGAAAGGAATAACCTAAATTGATGCCCTGCAAGGTCCAATCGAGAAGAACTGTGGATTGAGCTGCAATGCCCTTTTAAAGATCCGTGGATAAAGAAGGTGTGGTCCATCTTGGCAACAGAGTACTCATCAGCTGTCAGGAAAGATGAACCCCTGGTACTTGCATTGACATGAATGCCACAGGACTGGGTGATGTTAAATGAAAAAGGCAAAGAGACAATGGGCAATTTCTTATGGCTTCTCTCATATGTGCCCCAGGATGAATACCATGGCCCTTAGTAGAAGGAAGAAAAAACTGAAGGGGAAGAAGTCAGAGAAGGAGACAAACCAGGAGTGATTCAGGACTCTGAGAACCAAGCTGAGGTTAAAGTAAATAGTTATATGCAGGGAAGGTGGGAACTGGCTAATGGGTGTTGAGGAGTTGTGCCATATCTTAGTATGAATTCTAGGTCGTATATGGAAATAAAGCATCAGGAAATACTCTGTCAAAAACGTATATTGGATGATAGGCTGGCTTCCTCAACAGAACAAAAAAATTAAAATATAAACAAATTGTCCCTTTCAAAAGCTGATGAAGACAGACAGAGAAAAGGAAGGAATTATATTTTTATTATCTTTACTTATTAACATGGCATGAAATTTGTTTCCTATAATGTTCTTATATGAATTGGGTCTTTATACTTATAGAGTCTACCCGCCTCCTCCATTTCTGAAATCAATGAGAAGAAATGACTTTGCCTTCATTAAATGTCTAGAAGTGTTTACAAGGAAAATGATTTAGAAGCGACCTTCTGTTGTTGGTAGGCATTTGATTACTGTGTTATATGCTTCAGTCACTACTAGAGACCTCAGATTTTGTAGGTCCTTACGTAATCTTGAGACTTGATATGTGTCTTGGAATTTATCCTTTTCTCTCAGTTCCTGGATTTGCCAGCATAATTGTGTAGAGGGTTCTTTTAGGTTTTTTTTTTTTTCTTTCTATAAGTTATAATGTGGTCTCATACTTTCAACTTTGTGCTTCCCTCCCTGTTTTATCCAGGTAATGGCATAACATACTCCAGTATGTTAAAGTTTTCAAAACTGACGTGTGAGTTTTCCTGATTTTTTCTGATGAATTTGTTTGTATTTCATTTATTTCGATAATCATATGTATTATTTCTTTTTTTTTTTTTTTTGTTAACCTTGGAATTCGTTTCTTATCCTTCTAGTTCCTGTTCCTTATGGTGTCAGGTTTGGTTGCTTTTCGGTGTTTTTAATTTTTGGAAATACACGCATTTAACCCTATATTTTTTCCCCATAAAATGTTTTGGCATCATCCCATAAGTTTCATTACTTTTGTTGTTGTTGTTGTTGTTCATGGAATTTTCTGATTTTCCTTTGGGTGTCCTTTCTTTGATTCTTTGCTAGTTTGTGAGTGTGTTGTGTTTTCCACCTTTGAGTGTCTGGCTGTGTTTTCTATTCTTAAGTGATTTTTTTTCTGTTTTCATACCTCCATGGTCATAAGTATACAAGGTAGGATTTTATTCTCATCCATTAATTACGACTTAATTTGGACTCCAGCACATGATCTGTGATAGAAAACGTTACATCTGCAGTTGGAAAGAACTTCTTTTATGGTCCTCAGAGACACAATCTTATGCATGTATCCCCATAGCTCAAGTGGTCTATTATTCCTTACCACCTGGATGATCCATCCTGTGCTGAAACAGGATATCATAGTCCCCAACATTATTGGATTGAGGTCCCCATCTCCCTTCCTTTCTGTTCATATGCTTTCAACAATAAGATATGCCCATGTTGGTGGTGTACATGTTGGCAATTCTTCCAAGTTTCTGACATCTTGAGGCTCCATCAAGACAAAGCACCTTCCGGTAATCTTTTGTCTCTTGAAGGCATAAAATCTCTCTATCTCCCATAGCCACAATCTCTTTGGCTCTCTGATCCTTGCCAATTGCATAACCTATGTCTTCCCAATTCCCTCACTTTCAATCTATGTTTATCTTCATAGTCATTGGAAATCTCCTATGGGTAATAGAAGGTCAAACTTTAGTTTTTGTTGTTTTCTTGTTGACCGTTTTTGACTTTTTCCCCCCTCTATTTTAAATTTTATTATTTGTTCATTTCTATCAGTTGTCATGTGGTCTCATACTTTCAGCTGTATGCTTGCCTCAGTGTTCTATCCAGTTTGTCTCCTCCAGTTTGTTAACATTTTCAAAAATGACGTGTGAGTTCACCTGACTTTTTTGTACTGGATTGTTTGTATTTCTTGTATTTGGATGATCATATGTATTATTTCATTCTTTCTCTTAACTTTGGAGTTCATTTCTTCTTTTTCTACTTTCTTATATCATCAAGTTAGGTTGCTTTATTCTGGTGTTTTTAATTTCTCAAAATACATGAATTTAACCCTATGTTCTTTCCACATAAAAAGTTTTGGCATCATCTCATAAGTTTCTTGACATTCCTTTGTTCATGTTACTTCCTGATTTGTTCTGTGTGTGTGTGTGTGTGTGTGTGTGTGTGTGTGTCTGTGTCTGTGTTTGTTTCATATCACACTTAAAAATTTGAAGAAATAGGAAGTAGGTCTCTTTTGGATAGCAATTCAATTTGATATGCCTTGAAAACTCACATTCCATCACTTTCAGCCACATTTCCTACAAGTTGTGTCCCATTTACCGCTCTTTTATAAACACGTATTCTCACTAACTGGCCTTCAAACAAAGGCCAGTTATGCCTGGTTAGAGTCATATTGTTTGTCACTTTTTTACATGTTTCTTAATTGTCATGAGAGAGTGAAATCATATGTTATTTGTCTTTCTGAGACTGATAGATGTGATGAAGCCCAATGCTCACCACAACTTTGCTACATGAGGGATGTGACATAAATTCATTCTTTCTTATGGATGTTTAAGAGTCTGCAGTGCCCTTGGAGTACAGAGAGATGGTAGTGGTGTCTGGGAAATCCAGGCTTTTCTTCAGCCTTGAACAAAATCTGAAGATTACCACATAAAGTGCAATATGGTGTAAAATGAACTAAAGCGTACCGATCAAACTCTACAGTAAAGGAGAAACCTAGTCACAGAGACTATGTGAGAAGACTGGAGACAAGGCTTAGGGGATCTGTTGGCGGTTGGTGCTTCAGAGCACAGTGAGCCGACGGAAAAAACAAAGCCACAGGAAAGAGGACACACTGGGAACCCATATAGAGCATGTAATCCAAAGCAATCACCTCTAACCAGCATAGGGTCTGAATGGCACGAGTCCTTGCCAACAAAGGGTCTTGAGGCCGGGAGATATCAGATCATCAGGCTTGGCAGACATTGATTCGAGAGAACACTGTTTTTCTCTTGGAGAGGACACCAACAAGCAAGCAGGTGAAGACAGCCTGGAAACCATGATCAGAGACAATACCAGGAGACAAAGTGGGAAGATGGTGGGTTCTGGCAGTGCATCCATGAGAGACGGTGTTCATGGAGATGACTCGATGGGGGCACAAGAAATTTTGGACTCTTGCACCAGCAGCATGAAGACCAATATACTGGCCAAAGACAGGACGGTGAGGACATTAGCTGCCAAAACTGCAAACGTGAAGTCCCAACCATGGAAAACGGGGGACTGCCTTCCTCAGTCCCAGCTGATTAGTCCCAGGAGAGCAGACTCTCCCATAGAGAACTAGAAGAAAGCTTTGCCCACATGCTCTTCCCTGAGCACAGCATTCTTCAGGCCTTCAATCTGTTGAATTGGATGAACATCTCCTTTCACAGGCACACCAGAGCCCACCAATCTAAACGTCACCATATTCAGTCCAGACACCAAACACTCCAAACAGCAGGAAAGGAGATCTTCTGCAGATGACTCTCTGTCCCCCTGTAATGTCCCTTTTTGACACATTATTCCCCATCTCCCGGATCCATTAGAACATGCCCATTTTCCGTAAGAGGCACTGTTTCCTTATCACATAAAACCATTTCGGGGATGGTCATGAGAGGGTTAAGGCAGGCTTGTGCTGCCACATCTCCATTCACTTCCCCAGAAGATAGCTTCCCCAACCCGTGGGAATTCTCAAGGTCCTTCGACATTCAAATCCTCCCCAATGTATCCTTTTGGAGATACAAGTTGTCATTCTGAAAAGCACAAAAGTTTTTCAGATGGCGTCACTTGGGCTATGGGTCTCTTCCAACATGTTCCATGCTTGTTCCTGTGGATTCCAAGTACATGAGTCCATCCTGGACCTAAGGTTCTAGGGTGTAGAATCTTCCTTTGGTGCTTGGTAAGTTTTGAAGATTGGGAGGCCATTTTGGAACGATTTCTGGAGATGCTAGAGGTACTCGTGTCCTCTTGTTGAAGACTCCAGACATGCCTTTGGCATGGTTGTGTGTATTCCCTTTGAGCTTTCTTGGTTGGCCCTTTTCCTGGTCAGAAGACATGTGAAGGCTGTGGATTTCCTCCCCTCATGCTTTGTTTGAGGCCTCAACTCCCTTGGCCTTTTGTAGGTATGTTGAAATGATGGATTCTTGCCTTTCTCTGAAGTCCAGAGGGCTGGTGCTGACAGACACGAACAAAGACTATGAATTAGTCCATAGAGAAGGTGATACCGACTCTCTTCCCAAACTGCCTTGTGAGAGACCCTGGCAGCTTTAGCTGTTTGGGAGGCTCAGGATCCTCTTGGCCCACCCATGACAACTCCAGCCAAGTGTAGTGATCAGGCATGGTTTTGGGAAGATTGGTTGTTATGACCTCAAAGCTTTGTGATATCACAGAAGCTGGCTTCACTGAAGCAACAATCACTCTCTCACGAATTTGAATCCTATGGCTTTACTTCAGAAGCCCCTGGAAGGACAGAAAAAAGAGCCCCCTGAGCCTGATCAAGACTTCAGGTAGTTTTGTGTGTTAATTTCCCACTACCCATTTATAGACAAAGGGAAAAGGAAATGACGTTCACTATACCATCTCTAGGTCAACATTTTTCCAGAGAGAGCAAGTTGTTCCTATTTCCACTGAAAATATAGAGGGTATCATTAGCTCTCTTTGAGGTTTGTCTTCCTGTGATTGAGAGAGTCCTTTCACAGCACCTTTTTCTTATGGGTCAGTGATGACTAAGGGATGGAAAATCCCTTTTCATTAAAAAATGTTAGGGCTTGGATGTATTGTACTGTCTGTGTCCTCATCTCCTAGTGTTCTTATATACTAGTCATAAGGGATTAGGCCTCTATCTGTTTTTAACTTAAAAACATTTGCAAAGTCTTCAAGGCGAGTGACATTCTGCATACTAGCTTAGACTTATGGAAGAGCACTGGACAGCATTACTTGTCATCATGAGTTAACACTACCTGCTGTGATAATGGGCATAGCCATGTTAACACAGTCTCTTCAATCAGAGAAAAAGGACGGCCTATATCGATGGCCTCCGATGCCCCCTCCAGCAGAACTGTGGATTGAGCCGCAATGCCCTTGCAAAGACTAGTGGATAAAGAAGGTGTGGTCCATATCGGCAAAGGAGTATTACTCAGCCTCAGGGAGGATTAGTCCCTGGTACTTGCATTGACATAAATGTTACAGGACTGGATGATGTGAAATGAAAAAGGCAAGCAGACAAAGGGAAATATCATATGTCTTCCCTTGTATGTGCCCCAGGAGGAATAACATGGCTCTTAGTAAAAAGAAGTGAAAGCTGAAATGGAAGAATTCAGAGAAGGAGACAAATCACGAGTGACTCTGGACTCTGAGAATCAAGTTGAGGGTGACAGAAAAGAGAGATATGCAGGGAATGAGGGAACTGGCTAATGGGTGTTGAGGAGTTGTGTCATATATTAAGATGAGCACTATGTTGTATATGAAACTAAAGCATCCATGAATACTCTGTCAAAACCGTATGATGGAGGATAGGCTGCTGCTATCCTCAACATCACAATAAAATTAAAATAAAAACAAACTGGCCTTTTCTAAAGCAGGAGAAGACAGACTGAGAAAAGGAAAGAATTGTATTTTTATTATCTTTCCTTATTGAAATGGTATGGAATTTGTTTCCTAAAATGTTCTTATCTGAATTGGGTTCTTATACTTGTAAATTAGAGTCTACCCGACTCCTCCATTTCTGTAATTGATGAGAAGAAATGACATTGCCTTCATTAAATGTCTCTAAGTGTTGACCAGGAAAATGATTTCGACCTGTACTTATGGGTTTTCACAGGTGTTTGATTACTGCTTCAAACACTTTAGTCACTATTAGAAAGCTCTATTTTGTAGGTTTCCTGACCTAAACTTGAGAGTTGATATGTGTCTTGGAGTAAATCCTTTTTTCTCAGTTCTTGGATTTGTTGGCTAATTGTGTAGAGGGCTCTTATAAGTTTTTTTTTTTTTTTTTCTATCAGTTGCCATGTGGTCTCATTCTTTAAGCTGTATGCTTGTCTCCCAGTTCTATCCAGGTAATGGCTCCTCCAGTTTGTTAAAGTTTTCTATACTGAAGTGTGAGTTTTCTTGATTTTTTTCTTATTGGTTTTTTGTATTTCTTTTATTTCGATGATCATATGTATTATTTCCTTTTTCTTGTTAACTTTGGAGATTGATTCTTCTTTTTTAGTTTCTTATGGCATCACGTTAGGTTCCTTTTTTTTTTTTGGTGATTTTAATTTTTGGAAGTACACACATTTAATCCTATATTCTTTCCCCATAAAACATTTTGGCATCATCTTATAAGTTTCTTTACTTTTTTTTTTTTTTTATTCAAGGTACTTTCTGATTTTCCTTTTGATTTTCTTTGATTCATTGCTAGTTCACGAGTGTGTTGTGTTTTCCACCTCTTAGTGTCTGGTGTGTTTCCCAAAAATAATTATTCTCTGTTTTCATTCCTTCCTGATCATAAGTGTACATGATAGTAATTGAAATGTCTTCTATTAATGAGGACTGGATTTGGACTCCAGCACAGGATCTCTGATAGACAATGTAAGTTCTGCTTTAGGGAAGAACTTCTCTTGTCATCCCCAGAGACACAAATTATGCATGCTTCCCCAAAGCTCAGGTGGTCTAGAGAGCCCATGATGACGTCTGTTATTCCTTCCCACCTTTGCATCTGAATGATCTGTCCTGTGCTGTAAGTGGATATCATAATCCCCAACAGTATTGGATTGTGATCCTAATCTCCCTTCCATTCTGATAATATGCTTCCAACATTTAGATACACCCACATCGGTGGTGTATATGTTGCAACCCTTCCACATTTCTGATGTTTTGATGCTCTATCAAGACAAAACACCTTTCCATAATATTTTGTCTCTCAAAGGTATAAAATCTCTTTATCTGCCATAGACACATTAACTTTGGTTCTCTTCTCCTTGCCAATTGCATAACCTATTTCTTCCCAATTCCTTCACTTTCAAGCTATGTGTATCTTTGTAGTGGAAGGAAAATTTCTATGGTCAACATAATGTCTAGCTCGCTTTTTAATTTTTTTTTCTGTTCTTTCTTCGTGAACTTTTTGGCTTTTTTTTTTCCCCCTAATTTTCATCCAGTCCAACAATATATTTGCAGTGATAGGAGTATTTAGTCCTGTATACTTGAACTTATTATTGATAATGAAGTCATTAACTTTCCCATTTTTGTTTGGTTTGTGACTTGGATTCTCTCTTCCTTTCCCCTTTATGGTATTTTCTTTGTGTCTTGCTTCCTTTAGTGCAATTCCTCACTTCCTCCCCATCTTTTTTTGTGTCTTAACTCTGTGTGGTGTGTGTGTGTGCGTGTTTTCTGTGTGTGTTTCACATAACACTTATTTTGTTAATTTCTTTTTTTTTCTTTTCAGCATAACTGTATTTATTGTTTGTGCACCACACCCAGTGCTCTAGGCAATCCATGCCCTCTCTCATACTTACCACCTGGTTCTCCCAACCTCCCAAACCCCGTCCCTTAAAAATAATCAAATTGTTTTTTAGAGTCCATAGTCTCTCATGATTACCACCCTTTCCAATTTCCCTCAATTCCTTTTTCCTCTCCAACACCCTTTGTCCTCCATTTTATTTGTTATGTGCCACAAGTAAGTGAAACCATATGATAATTGACTTTCTCTGCTTGACTTATTTCACTCAGCAAAATCTCTTCCAGTCCTGTCCATGTTACTACAAAAGTTGGGTATTCATCCTTTCTGATGGAGGCATAATACTCCATAGTGTATATGGACCACATCTTCCTTATCCATTCGTCCATTGAAGGTCATCTTGGATTTTTCCACAGTTTCGTGACTGTGGCCATTGCTGCTATAAACATTGGGGTACCGATGGTCCTTCTTTTCACTACATGTGTATATCTGGGATAAATTCCAAGTAGTGCAATGGCACGGTCATAGGGAAGCTCTTTATTTAATTTCTTGAGGAATATCCACACTGTTTTCAAACTGGCTTCACCAACATGCATTCACACCAACAGTGTAAAAGGGTTCCCCTTTCTCCACATCCTCTCCAACACATGTTTTTTCCTGTATTGCTAATTGTGGCCATTCTAATTAGTGTAAGGTGGTATCTCAAGGTGGTTTTTATTTGAAGCTCCCTGATGGCTAGTGAAGATGAACATTTTTTCATGTGTCTGATGGCCATTTGTATGTCCTCATTGTATAAGTGTCTGCTCATAACCTCTACCCATTTTATATTTGATGGTCTGTCCTGTGTGTGTTGAGTTTGAGGAGTTCTTTATACATCCTTGATATCAACATTTTGTCTGTACTGTCATTTTCAAATATCTTTTCCCATTTGGTGGGTTGCCTCTTTGATTTGTTAACTGTTTCCTTTGATGTTCAGAAGCTTTTGATCTTGATGAAGCTTAATAATTCTTTTTTTTTTTTTTTTTTTTTGCCTTGCACCCATATAGAAAGAAGTTGCTGTGGCTGTTATCGTAGAGTTACTGCTTATGTTCTCCTCTAGGATTTTGATGGATCCTGTCTTACATTGAGGTATTTTATCCATTTCGAGTTTATCTTTGTGTACGGTGTAAGAGAATGGTTGAGTTTCATTCTTCTACATATAGCTGCCCAGTTTCCCCAGCACCATTTATTGAAGAGATTGTCTTTTTTCCACTGTATATTTTTTCCTGTTTTGTCGAAGATTATTTGACCATAGAGTTGAGCGCCCATATCTGGGCTGTCTACTCTGTTCCACGGGTCTATGTGTCAGTTTTTAAGCCAGTACCACGCTGTCTTGGTGATCACAGCTTTGTAGTAATTCTTGGAATCAGGTAATGCGATGCCCGAAGTTATACGTTTTATTTCAAGATTTCCTTAGCGATTCAGGGTATCTTCTGATTCCATACAAATTTTAGGATTAATTGCTCCAGCTTTTTGAAAAATACTGGTGGAATTTTGATTGGAATGGCATTAAAAGTATAGATTTCTCTAGGCAGTATAGACATTTTAATATTTAGTCTTCTGATCCAAAAGCTTAGAATGGTCTTCCATCTTTTTGTGTCTTCTTCAATTTCTTTCATGAGTGTTCTGTAGTTCTGTAGGTTTATTCCCAGGTATCTTATGGTTCTTGGTGCTATATTAAATGGAATCTATTCTCTAATTTCCCTTTCTGTATTTTCATTTTTAGTGTATAAGAATGCCACTGATTGCTGTACATTGACTTTATATCCTGCTACTTTACTGAATTAATGTATGAGTTCTAGTAGTTTGGAGGTGGAGTCTTTTGGGATTTCCGTATAAAAAGTCATGCCATTAGAAAAGAGAGAGAGCTTGACTTCATCATTGCCAATTTGGATACCTTTTACTTCTCTTTGTTGTCTGAATGCTGTTGCTAGGACTTCTAACACTATGTTGAAAAAGAATGGTGAGAGTGGGTATCCTTGTCATATTTATTATCTCAACAGGAAGGTTGCAAGCTTTTTCCCATTGAGAATGATGTTTTCTGTGTGTCTTTCATACATAGATTTGATGAAGTATAGGAATGTTCCCTCTATCCCTATACTTTGAAGAGTTTTCATCAGGAACAGATGCTGGATTCTCTCAAATGATTTTTCTGCATCAATTGAAAGGACCATATGGTTCTTCTCTCTACTCTTATTGATTTGTTCTATCACATTGATTGATTTGCGAATTTTGAACCATTCTTGTAGCCCAGGGATGAGTCCCACCTGCTCATGGTAGGGACTTTTTAATGTACTTTTGGATCCTGTTTGCTAGGATCTTGTTGAGAAACTTAGCATCCATATTCATCAGTGATATTGATCTGAAATTCTCCTTTTTGGTAGGGTCTTTGCCTGGTTTCAGAATCAGGGTAATGCTGGATTCATAAAAAGGGTCTGGAAGTTTTCCTTCTGCCTCAATTTTTTGAAACATCTTCAGGAGAATAGGGGTTATTTCTTTGTTAAAGTTTCTTGAATTCCCCAGGAAATTTGTCAGGTCCTGGGCTTTTGTTTTTTGGGAGGTTTTTGATCACTGCTTTAATCTCTTTACTCGATATCAGTCTATTCAGGTTGTCAATTTATTCCTGGTTCAATATTGGGCGTTTATAGTTTTCCAGGAATGCATCCATGTCATCTAAGTTGCTTAGCTTAGTGCATATAACTGTTGATAATAAGTTCTGACAATTGTTTCTACTTCCTTGTTGTTAGCTGTGATCTCCCCGTTTCCATTTATAATTTTATGAATTTGGGCTTTCTCTCTTTTCTTTAAGATTAGTGTGGCCAATGATTTATTGATTTTATCAATATTTTTTAAAAAACAGCTTCTAGTTTCATTCATATGTTCTACTGTATCTCTTGTTTCTACCTCATTGATGTGAGCTCTAATTTTGGTTATTTCCCTTCTTATGTATGGAGTTGGTTCATTAAGGTGTAGAGACAGCTGGTGTATTCTGGATTTTTCCATTTTTTTGAGGGAGGCTTGGATGGCTATGTATTTTCTGCTTAGGACCAACTTTGTTGTATCCCATAGGTTTGGGGCCAAAGTGTTTTCATTCTTATTGGTTTCCATGAACTGTTTTAGTTCTTCTTTGATCTCCTGGTTGATCCAAGATTTCTATCTTTTTTAAATCTTTTAAAATTAATTAAGTTATTTTTTATAAACATATAACTTATTTTTATCCCAGTGGTGTTGGTCTGTGAATAGCCAGGTTTACACATTTCACAGCACTCATGACAGCATATACCCTCCCTAATGTCCATACTCTCCTGTCCCCCCTGGCCCCCCGCCAACTCAGTCTGTGTTTTGTGATTGAGACTTTTATTGTTTGGCACCCTCCCAATCCTATGTTCTTTTATTTGTTCTTTTCCTAGTCCCCAAACCTCCCACATTCCATCTCCACTTCCTCATATCAAAAAGATTATATGATAGTTGTCTTACTTCGATTTGCTTATTTTGTTAAGCAGAATGCCCTCTAGTTTCATCCACATCATCGCAAATGGCAAGAATTTTTTTTCTTTTGATGGTTGCATAGTATTCTGTGTATAATACCACATCTTTTTTATCCATTCATCTGTTGATGGACATCTAGGTTCATTTCCACAGTTTGGCTACTGTGGGCATTGCTGCTATAAACATTAGGGTGCACGTGCCTCTTCAGAGTACCACTTTTTTATCTTTAGGATATATACCCAGTAGTACATTAGCTGTGTTGTAGGGTAGCTCTATTTTCAGTTTTTCAGGAATCTCCACACTGTTTTCCAGATTGGTTGCACAAGCTAGCATTCCTACCCACAGAGCAGAAAAGTTCCCCTCTCTCCACATCCTTGCCAGCATCTGTCATTTCTTTTTTTTTTTTTCTTTTTGTCATTTCTTGATTGTTGATTTTATCCATTCTGACTGGTGTGAGGTGGTATCTCATTATGGTTTTGACTTTCTATTTCCCTGATGCTGAGTGATGTGGAGCATTTTTTTCATGTGTTTGTTGGCCATCTGGGTGTCTTCTTTGCGGAAATGTCTGTTCAGGTCCTCTGCCAAATTTCATGATTGGATTATTTGTTCTTTGGGTGTTGAGTTTGCCAAGTTCTTTATAGATATTGAATATGAGCCCTTTATTTGATATGTCATTTGCAATATCTTCTCCCATTCTGTCAGCTGCCTTTTGGTTTTGTTTACTGTTTCCTTTGCTGTGTAGAAGCATTTGATTTTAGGAAATAGTAATAGTTCATTTTTTCCTCTTGCTTCTGTTGTCTTTGGCGATGTTCCTAGGAAGAATTTGCTGCTGTTGAGGTCAAAGAGCTTGTTGCCTCTGTTCTACTCAAAGATTTTGATGAATTCCTTTCTCACATTGAGGTATTTCATCCTTTCATTGCCAGTCTATTTTTGAGTGTGCTGATCCAAGCATTCCTAAGCAAGGTGGTCTTTACCTTATAGGTGTTTGAGTTCCTTTGGAAATTTTCCTTGTTATTGAGCTCTACTTTCAAAGCATTGTGATCTGAGAATATACAGGGAATAATCTCAGATTTTTGGTATCATTTGAGTCCTGATTTGTGACCCAGTATGTGGTCTATTCTTGAGAAAATTATTCCATATGGACTTGAGAAGGAAGAGTATTTTGTTGCTTTTGGGTGGAATGTTCTTTATATATTTATTAGTTCCTTCTGGTCAAATGCCAATGGCCCACTGGCCTGAAAGATACTTCTCCATCCCTTCACTTTCAGTTCTTTAGGTTGTATCTTTAGGTTCAAAATCGGTCTTTTGTAGACACCATATGGATGGGTCCTGTCATTTTATCCAATCTGAAACCTGGTGGTTTTATGGGCATAATTAGGCTATTCACATTGAGAGTGATTATTGATAGATACGTGTTTATTGACATTGAGTCAATTGAAGAAATACATTGAAGTCTTTCTGTATATATTCTCTCTCTCTCTATAGTCAATATTGGCAATATATATATTGTTTCTATATTTCTGTTCAATGCTATTCTTAGGGTTTTTTCTCTTTTATAGAACCCTCCTAAATATTTTCTACTCTGTCGTATTGCTGGTGGCATAGCCTTTTAAGCCTTTCTGATCTTGGAATCTCTATCTCTCCATCAATTTTGAATGTCAGTCTTCCGGGATAAAGTATTTTTGGCTGCATGTTCTTATCATTTAGTGCCCTGAATATATATTGAAGCTCTTTCTGGATTGCTAGATCTCTGTGGACTGGTCTGACATGATCCTGATGGGCTTTCCTCTATATGTAAAGAGCCTATTTGTCCTAGAGGCTTTCAAGAGATTGTACCTATACTTCTGATTTCTCAATTTTACTATCAGGTGCCTTGATTTTTTTTTTTTTTTAGAACTTATAGTTTGGGGGGAAACCGTTCTTCCTCTAGTACATGAATGGTGGTTCTAATCGAGAGATTGGGAAAATTTTTATAAAGAACTTCTTCCACTCTATCTTCTAGACTCCTTTCTTTCTCCTCCTGTTCAGGGATTCCAATAATTCTGAATTTGGAATGTGTTATGGCATCATTTATTTTATTGATTCTGTATTAGTGACTTCTAAGCTGTTTGTGCCAGGCTTCCTCCCAATCCTTTCTCTTTATCTGTTTGTCCTCCAAATCACTAATTTTATCTTCTGTCTCAGTTACCCTAGCCTTTAGAGAATTTAGGTTAGATTGGAACTCATTGAGAGCATTGTGAACCTCATCCCTGTTGACTTTCATTTCTGCCCTCACATTGTGTACATTATCCCTGGTGGCTTACAAGTATGCCCTAATCAATTCCATTTGGTCATCCATGGCTTTCTCCAACCTAGCTATTGCCTGGATATTGTGAGCCTGAATTCTCTTTCTGACATATTGTCTATGTTGATAGCTGTTAGCTCTGTTACAGAAGGCCCATTCTCCATATTTTTCTTCTGTTGGGTATTCCTCCTCCTAGTCATTTGGTGAGAGAGGACTGAATGGATATAGATAGATGTATTGACTGTGGTTCAGTCAAGGTGCACCCAGAAACACTTCTGAGCATTCGGAATTCCCCAACGAAATGAGAGAGAAAAAAAAAAACAGAAAAGAAAGAGAGAGAGAGAGAGAGAGGAAAAAATGGGAAGACAAAAGAGAAGGTTCAGCCCAATTAGGCCCCAAGGAAAGATTTAAGTATACAAACAAAAACAGACAAACACAGAAACTGATAAAATATATGACAAGAGAAAAAAAAAGTATATGCATATAAAGGAAGAACCTTGTCAAAAGAACCCCAAGTGTAAGATTTATATACTATCAGGAGAAACATAAAAACACAGAAACACTGGTGGAAAATAAAGATGGCAGAGTGGTTATAATTTCTCAGTGTGGTCAAGGAAGGTTATTTTGATTCTTCCTGGATGTATCTTGATATCTCTGTTAAAAATATCAACTTTACTAAGATACAGGGGGATTAAAAATTGGTTTACATATAGGGGTAACATTGATTGGGGTAAGGGGATTGCCTTAAATGTTAACTCTATATGAACATTAGAAAATAAAAATAAAAAGGAATAAACTGGATTAAACTAACCTAAAACTTTTTAAAAAATAAAAAAATATAGAATGTAAAAGAATTTGTTTTTCTTTTGCAAGTGCATGTATCAAAAAATTCAGGTTATAAGGTTATTATGGAATTCGATATACTGGAAATCTCAGCGTGATGGTAACTAGGTTAAAAAATTATCTATATTTTAAAAAATGAACCAGAATAGTAGGAATGAGTTAAAAATTAAAGTAGTATCTATGAAGTAGTGGTGGTTGTTCTTTTGTAGTCTTTGTTTTTTTTTTTTTTTTTTTTTTTTTGTTTGTTTGTTTGTTTGTTTTTTCCTGGTTGGTTTTCTGAGGGATGGGCCTCCCACTGGGGTTTTCAGTCAATGAAATTTCCTGTGTTAAGTCCTTCCACCGCCCTCAATGGGGTAGGCTCTGAGAAAACTGTTTTTTTTTTTTCCCAGGTTTTTGTTCTATGGAGGTTTTTATGTGTCTTCAATTATTTTACCCTCCTTGACCACTTTTGATGGTTTTTGGAGAATTAGAGTAAAGCAAACAGCACCCCAACCTCCCTCTCAGAATGGAACTTCAGTCTGCTCTATTCTGGGTGCTTCAGGTTTATATATATACCCCCTTACCCACTAGCATGCCAGGTTTTGAGTTGCAGTCTCAGGGGATGCAGGATCTTCTGCTTGTACCTAAAAGCATGGCAGCGGTGGCTCTCTAGACAACTCCAGAATGCCAGAGAGGTTCTAAACAGTGATCACACACTGAGATTTTTCACACTGGCCTAGGCTGGGAGTGCCTGGTTTTTCTGGGTCCAAGAGCACTGGGCTTGAGAGCACCTCTCTAAGTGGAGGGTGTGGGTTGCATGCATTTCAGATTCTGATAGCAGGGCACGGGTCCGAGAGCACAAGGCAGGGCCTTTGTACACCTCTCTTAGGGAAGTGTGAGGGGTTCGTGTGTCTCATGCTCTGTCAGAAAGTCTTGGCATTCTGCTGTCTGGTGAGGCTCCCAGCCCCTCACAAAAGACAGACACCATGCATTCTTGAGAGCGCTGGTGGCTCCGGGACCAAGACCTGGTTTCTCCACCTCACTATCTCTGGCTCAATGCTAGGGGATGGTGTCCTATGTCAGGAGACTTAAGACCCTGTCCTTATCCCTCCAATTCCCACAATTTGCCTTTGTGATCCTTTCCTCTTTTTGAGTGCTTTCAAACAGACTCCATGTTAATGCTGGTCTCCAGATGCAGAGCACTCATGTATTGGGGTACTACTTTCTGATATGAAAGCTCTGGTGGCTCCCTCCCTGTCTTGTATATCTGTCAATATTAGTCTGATATTCCCACTCTGCATTACCTGTCCACTGGCGTCTTCTGACCTAGTAGATATCCAGACATGAATAATTCTGACCTCAGGCTGATTTCATAGGTGATCATAGTTTTTTGGTATGTCATCAGTTCACTTTAGGGTACAGGTTGAAACGGCACCTCCTCCTACTTCCCCACCATCTTCTCTCATCTCGCACAACACTTAAAATGAAATTTCAAGAGATAGGTACCCAGTCTTTTTTGTATCGCACTTCAATTTGATACACCTTGAAAACTCAAATTCCATCACTTTCAGCCATATTTCCTGCAAAGAATGTCTCATTTAGTCCTCTTTTATAAACACGTATTCTTAGTAGCCTGACTTCAAACAAACACAAAATTTTGTGTGCCTGGTTAGAGTCACATTGTTTGACACTTTCCTCTTGCTTTTTTACATGTCGATTGAATAATATGAGAAAGTGAAATAATACATCATTGGTATTTCTGAGACTGATAGATGTGACATAACCCAATGCTCTCCACAATTCTACATGAGGTAAGTGGCAAGAATTAATTCTTGCTTATGTGTCAGTAAGATTCTGCTGTGCCTTTGGAGTACAGTGAGATGGTAGTAGTGTCTAGGGACTCCAGTCTTATCTTCAGACTTGAACACAACTGGAAGATTAAAATATCAACTGCAACTTGGTGGAAATTGACCAAAAGATTACAAATAATACTCCAGAGCAAAAGAGAAAAAAATTCGCAGAGACTCTGGGAGAAGATTGGAGACATGGCTTAGAGAGCCTTGGGCGGTTGGTCATTCCAAAGGTAGTGAGCCAATGCAAAATACAAAGGCACAAGAGAGAGGAGCACACTGGGAACCCACACAGAGCATGTAATCCAAAGCCATCACCTTTGACCAGCAGAGGGTTTGAATGGCACGAGTTCTTGCCAAAAAAAAGTGTCTTGAGGCCTGGAGACTTCAGATCAGCAGGCTTGGCAGACATCAACTCGACCAGAACACTCAGTTTCTACTGCAGAGGATACCAACAAGCAACCAGGTGCTGACAGACTGGAAGACATCATAAGAGACAATACCAATAGAAACAGTGAGATGATGGTGGGTTCTGGCAGTGCATCCTTGAAACGCAATGTTCATTGTGATGACTACATGGGGGCAAAAGAAAATTTGCACTCTCGCCACAGCAGAATAAAGACTGAACTATTGGCCAAAGACAGGATGGTGAGGACATTAGCTGCCTAACTTCCAAACATGAAACCCCAACTGTGAAACATTGGGGGGATGCCTTCCTCAGTACATGTTGTGTAGTCCCAGGAAAACAAACTCTCCCATAGCAGACTAGAAGAAATCCCTGCCCCAGTGCTCTCCCCAGACGAAAATACTCTGCAGGCCTTTGATCTATTGAGTTGGTTGATCGTCTCCTTACATAGACACACCAAAGCCCAGCAAGCTAAACCTCAGCATATTCAGCCCAGGCACCAAACACACTAAACAGCAGGTAAGGAGAGTCTCTGCAGATTACTGGCCTCTAGGACACAGGATAGCCACAACACAACAGCAGAGGGCATGCATGCCACCCACACACTAGAGACTCAGTCAAGGGCCAGACCTTGGTCACTCCATTATCTCTGCTTCCTAAATAAATTACCCTCAGTCTAGAAAAGAGAATGCACTTTTTGAATACAGATAAGAAGACAGAAACCTAGATCCAATGCAAAGATGGAAAAATCAATTGATGCTGAAGGGGGGGGGGACAACAAGAAATAATCAGGGCCAGGCAATCGAAACCTGCTCATGTAACAGGACTGAGGGAGGAGGGAAAGCAGCAGCCAGGATGCTCACTGTACATCAGATAACACAGAAGGTATCAGGGAATTTCAAACCTCAGAGATAAAGTGATTTAAAAATTAAATAACATATAGGGTCCCTGCTGAAAAGATGGATAGCATACTTGATGCAAAGGCCAGGAAGCTCACAGAAGCAGAGGATCAAATTAGTGACCTGGAAGACAAAACTGGAAAATAACGAAGCAAAGCCAAAGAGAGACGGAAGAATGATGGAACATGAAAATGAACGTAGGGAAATCATTGACTCCAAGGAATGGTAAGAGGTGCCTATTGTAGGAGAACTATGAGTGAGAGAATAAAGAAGGCCCAACATTTCTTTGAGAAATCAGAGCTGAAAATGTCCCTCATCTAGGAACAGAAACAGAGATCCAGATTCAGAGGGTCAGAGGACTCCCTTCACCACAAACAGAAGCAGATAAACATAAGACATAGTGTCATACACACTGCCAGACCTACCAAGGGAGGAGATATCCTTACCAAAATATGCATGGGAGAGTAGTTTGGCCATAGCCAAGTCACTGACTTCAAGACGAAAAGCTATACCAGCTCCCAAAACAGGTGGTATAGAGCAAGCAATACCAGCCCAAGCCAAAATCCATATCCCCTGCATTTCTGAACAATGACAGAGCAGTGGGTCTTGTTTAGAAATCTGAGCTGAAGAAGACAAAGATCATGTCCTGAGGTGTGTCCCTCAGTTCAGAGGTGGCCTTCAGCTAAGCTCATGATCTCAGGGTCATGGCATTGACTCTGACTCTGTTCTCAGGTTCTCTGCTCAGGGGCAAGTCTGTATCCCCTTTCCAGTTCCACCCCTTGAATGTGATCTTTCTATTTCTCTCTCAAGTACATGAATGTTCATCATTAACTAAAAAAACAGAAACAGAAACAATACCAGCTTTCAATGATTTACTGGGGCCAGAGGATGGTTTATTTATTTCAGACCTATGTCCCTTTGGAATGCAACCAGGTACAGAAAACTCCCACCATCCTAAAATGCCCGACATTCGCTCTATGCTCCCTGTTCATTTTCCTCTTCTTTGTCTTACTGGATCTCCTCACCAACTTGTAGCATCCGCTGTCTGTCCGGCTGTAATGGCTCGTTGTTGTCACATTGTTCGTCCTCTCCTGGCTCCATTAGAACATGCCCATTTTTCTTTAGAGGCACTGTTTGGTTATTGCATGAAGCTATTTTGGGACAGTAATGAGAGGGTTAATGCTGTCTTCTGCTGCCATATCTGCATTCAGTTCCTCAGAGGTAGCTGCACCACCCTGTGGGAATGCTCAAGGTTCTTCAACATTCAAATCCTCTTCAATGTATCCTTTTGGAGATACACATTTTCATCTGGAATCAGGCAAGAGTGTCTTTCAGATGGCTTCACTTGTGCTATAGGTCTCTTTCAACATGCTCTATACTAGCTCCTGTAGACTCCAAGTACATGAGTCTGTCCTGGGCCTCAGGTTTTAGGGTGTAAGGTATGCCTTTGGTGCTTGGTCACTTCTGAAGATTGGTAAGCCATTTTGGCACGATTTCTGGAGACACAGATGAACTCATGTCCTTGCTGTTGAAGATTCCAGACATAACTTTCGCAAAGTTGCAGTTTCGTTGTGAGGTTTCGTTGGGTGGCCTTTCCCTAGTCAGAAGTGCCCTGATTGGATAAGAGGATCATACATATGTGTGGGACATGTAGTTCCTCCCCTGAGTCTTTGTTTCAAGCTGATTCTTTCTTGCTCTTTCGTGGGTAAGATGGAATGGTGGTTTCTTGCCTTTCTCTGGTGTCCAGATGGCTGGTGCAGACTGTCATGACCATAGACTATGAATTCCGCCATTTAGAAGGTGACACCGACTCACTTCACAAACTGCCTTGGTGAGAGACCCAGGTGCTACAGCGGTTTGGGGTGATTTGGGATCATCTTGGCCGACCCATGACTACTCCAGCCAAGTGTAGATCAGGCGTGTTTTGGGGAGAAATGGTTGCTATGACTCCAAAGCCAATGCTTTGTGACATCACAAAAGATGGATTCACTGAAACAGCAGTCCCTCTCCCATGACGTTTGAGTTCTGTACCTTTAGGTAGGATGCCCCAAGAAGGAAGAAAAGGAGCCCTCTGAGCTCTGAGTTAAGGACTCAGGTTGTCTTGTGTTAATTTCCCACTTCCCTTTTATAGACAAAGAGGAAAGAGAATGATGTTGGGTATAACATACTTTAGGTAAACATTTCTCCAGAGATGGAAATGTTTTCCTATTTCCACTGCAATATCTGGAGATCTTAGTAAACAAGGAGGCCTCTTAGGTATCATCAGCTCTCTGTGGGGTTTCTCATCCTGTGGGTGAGAGAGTCTTTTCTCAGCATCTTCTACCTATGGGTCAGTGATGAATAAGGGAAAGAAATTCCCTTTTCAAGGAAATATATTAGCACATGTATATATTGTGCTGTCTGTGTTTTCATTTCCTACTGTCCTGAAACACTAATCACAAGGGATTAGGGCTCTGTCTACCTGCTTTTACCTTAAATACCTTTGCAAAGCACTCAAGGAGAGTGACATTCTCCATGATAGCTAACACTGAAGGAAGAACCCTGGACAGCAACCCTTGTCATATTTAATTAACTCTACCTGCTGCAGTTATGGGTATAGACATGTTGACCAAGCTCTTCAATCAGAGGAAAAGAAACGGCCTATACTGATGGCCTGCAATGCCCACTGGAGCAGAATTGTGGATTGACCTGCAATGCCCTTACAAAGACTAGTGGATAATGAAGGTGTGGTCCATATTGGCAACATAATATTCCTAGGCCATCAGGGAGGACGAACCCCTGGTACTTGCATTGGCATGAATGTCACATGACTGGGTGATACGAAATGAAAGAGGCAAGCAGACAAAGGAAACATCATATAGCTTTCCTCCTATGTGCCCCAGGAGGAATACCGTAGCCCTTAGTAGATGTAATGGAAAAATAAAGGTGAAGAACTTAGGTGAGTAGACAATCCAGGAGTGACTCAGGACTCTGAGAACCAAGTTGAGGTTTACAAAAAAGAGAGACATGCAGGAAATGTGGGAACTGGCTTGGGTGTTGAGGAGTTGTGTCATATCTTAGGATGAACACTAGGTCGCATTGGAACTAAAGCCGCAGCACATGCTCTGTCAAAAATGTATGATGGGTGATAAGCTGTCTTCCTCAACATAATAAAAACTCCCTGCCTCCTCCATTTCTGGAATCAATTTGAAGAAATGACATTGTCTTCATTAAATGTCTAGAAGTGTTGACCAGGAAAATGATTTGGATCTGCCCTCCTGTGTGAGGCAACCTGTTTGATTATGCATCAAATTCTTTAGTTATTAGTAGAGAGCTCAGATTTATAGGGTTCTTTACCTAATCTTGGGAGTTGATATGTGTCTTGAAATTTATTCTTTTCTCTCAGTTCTTGGATTTGGTGGCATAATTTTGTAGAGGGGTCTTATAGTTGTTTTTTTTTTTCCTTTCTATAAGATGTCATGTGGTTTCATACTTTCAGCTGTATGCTTGTCTCACTGTTTTTTAATTTATTTCTATTTATTTTAGCACAAAAATATTCATTATTTTTTCACCACACCCAGTGCTCCATGCAATCTGTGCCCTCTATAATACTCACAACCTGGTACCCCAACCTCCTACTCCCCCGCCACTTCAAACCCCTCAGATTGTTTTTAGAGTCTATAGTCTCTCATGGTTCACCTCCCCCTCCAATTTCCCCCAACTCCCTTCTCCTCTCTAACTACCCATGTCCTCCATGCTTTTTGTTATGCTCCACAAATAAGTTAAATCATATGATAATTGACTCTCTCTGCTTGACTTATTTCATTCAGCATAATCTCTTCCAGTCCCATCCATGTTGCTACAAGAGTTAGGTATACGTCCTTTGTGATGGAGGCATACTACTCTATAGTGTATATGGACCACATCTTCCTTATCCATTCTTCCGTTAAAGGGCATCTTGGTTATTTCCACAGTTTGGCGACCGTGGCCATTGCTGCTATATACATTGATGTCCAGATGGCCCTTCTTTTCATTACAACTGTATCTTTGGGTTAAATACCCAGGAGTGCAATTGCAGGGTAATAGGGAAGTTCTATTTTTAATTTCTTGAGGATATCTCCACAGTGTCTCCCTGTTTTATTCAGGTAATGGCTCCTCCAGTTTGTCAATTTTTCAAAACTGCTGTGTGAGTTCTCCTGATTTTTTCCTATTGGACTGTTTGTATTTCTTTTATTTCGATGATCCTATGTATTATTTCGGTTTGTTTTTCTGTTAACGATGGAGTTTATTTCTTCTTTATTTAGTTCCTTATGGAATCATATTAGGTTAATTTTTTCGGTGTTTTTAATTTTTGGAAATACATGCATTTAACCCTATATTTTTTTCCGATAAAATTTGTTGACATTATCCCAAAAGTTTCTTTACTTTCTTTTGTTAAAGGTACTTTCTGATTTTATTTCTTTGATTCATTGCTAGCTAGGGAGTGCGTTGGGTTTTCCACCTATTAGTTTCTGCTTATGTTTCCCTTTTGTTAGTGATTTTTTTCCGTTTTCATACTTTTGTGGTTATAAGTACACCTAATAGGAATTAAATTCTCTTCTATTAATTAAGACTGGCATTGGACTACAGCACAGGATCTGAGATAGACAATACTATGTCAGTTTTTGGAAAGAACTTATCTTATCTTCCTCAGAGACAATATCTTATGTATGTTTCCCTAAAGCTCAGGTGGTCCAGAGAGCCCATGATGACGTCTGTTATTACTTATCACCATTCCATCTGGATTATCTGTCCTGTGCTGAATGTGGATATCGTAGTCCCCAACAATATTGGAATGTGCTGACCATCTCCCTTCTTTTCTGTTAATATGCTTCCAAAATTTAGATACACCCATGTTGGTGGCGTGTATGTTGGCAATTCATCCAAGTTTCTGGTGTTTTGATGCTCTAACAAGACAGAACACCTTCCGGTAATCTTTTGTCTCTCAAAGGCATAAAATCTCTCTATCTGCCATAGGGACAATCACTTCGGCTCTCTTCTCCTTGTCAATTGCATAACCAATTTCTTCTAATTCCCTCACTTTCAAGTTATGTGTTTCATTATATTCGAAAGAAATCTCCTATAGGCAATTGATGTTCGAACTCTTTTTTTTTTTCCAAACTCGTTTTAAGTTTCTTTTCTTGTTGAACATTTTTGACTTTGGTTTTTTAATTTTCTTCCAGTCCAACAATATGCTTTTAGTCATAGGAGACTTATTACTGAACATTTGAACTTATTATTGATAGGTAAAAAGTTAACTTTCTCATATTGGTTTGTTTCTGACTTGGATTTTCTTTGCCTTTCCCCCTTTATGGTACTTTCTTTCAAGATTGCTTCCTTTGGTGTGATTCCTCACTTCCTTCCCATCTTTTGTGTGTCTTATCTCTGTGTTTCTGTCTGTGTGTGTGTGTGTGTCTGTGTCTGTGTGTGTGTGTGTGATTTTTGACTGTGTGTTTCACATAACACTTATTTTTTTTCATTTTTTATTTATTATCTGCATAAGAGTATTCATTTTAGGACCACATGCTGTGCTCCAGAAATCCATGCCATCTTTCATATCCACCACCTGGCTCCCCCACCATCCAATCCCAGCCCCTTCAAAACCATAAGATTGATTTTCAGAGTACATAGTCTCTCATGATTGAACTCCCCTTCCAATTTCCCTCAACTCCCTTCAACTCTCCATCTCTCCTTGTCTTCCATGATATTTATTATGCTCCACAAAAAAGTGTAACCATATGATAATTGAATCTCTCTGCTTGACTTTTTTCACTCAGCATAATCTCTTCCATTCCCATCCATGTTGCTACAAAAGTTGGGTATTCATCATTTCTGATGGAGGCATCATACTCCATAGTGTATATGGACCACATCTTCCTTATCCATTCATAAGTTCAAGGGCATCTTGGTTCTATCCACAGTTTGGCGACGATTGTCATGGCTGCCATAAACATTAGGTACAGATGGCCCTTCTTTTTACTACATCTGTATCTTTAGGGTAAAGACTCAGTAGTGTAATGGCAGAGTCATAGGGAAGCTCTATTTTTAATTTCTTGAGGAATCTCCACATTGTTCTCCAAGAGGCTGAGCCAACAGTGGAAGAGGTTCCCCTTTCTTCACATCCCCTCCAACACATGTTGTTTCCTGTCTTGCTAATCTTGGCCATTATAACTGGTGTAAGGTGGTGTAAGGTGGTATCTTATAGATTCATGTGAATCTCCCTGATGGCTTGTAATGATGAATATTTTTTCTTTTGTCTGATAACCATTTGCATGTCTTCAGTGGAGAAGTGTCTGTTCATATATTCTGTCCATTTTTTATATGATTGTCTGTTTTGTCTGTATGGAGTTTGAGGAGTTCTTTATAGATCCTGGATATCAACCTTTTGTCTGTACTGTCATTTGCAAATATCTTCTCCCAAACCGTGGGTTGTCTCTTTGTTTTTTTTTTTTTTTTTTTTGACTGTTTCCTTTGCTGTGGAGAAGCTTTTGATTTTGATGAAGTCCCAAAGGTTTATTTTTTATTTTATTTCCTTTGCCTTTGGAGACATATCTTGAAAGAATTTGCTGTGGCTGATATAGAAGAGATTACTGCCTATGTTCTCCTTTAGGATTCTGGTGGATTCCTGTCTCACATGGAGGTCTTTTATCAATTTTGAGTTTATCTTTGTGTACGGTGTAAGAGAATGGTTGAGTTTCATTCTTCTACATATAGCTGTCCAGTTTTCCCAGCACCATATATTGAAGAGACTGTCTTTTTTCCATTGTATATTTTTTCCTGTTTTGTCAAAGATTAATTGACCATAGAGTTGATGGTCCATAACTAGACACTCTACTCTGTTCCACTGGTCTATATGTTGGTTTTTATGCCAGTACCTTCCTGTCTTAGCGATCACAGCTTTGTAATAAAGCTTGAAATCAGGTAACCTAATGCCCCAAGGTTTATTTTTGTTTTTCAACATATCCATAGCGATTCGGGGTCTCTTCTGATTCCCTAGAATTTTTTTTTTTTTATTATTTGCTCCAGCTCTTTTAAAAATACTGGTGGAATTTTGATTGGAATGACATTAAGAGTATAGATTGTTCTAGGCAGCATAGACAATTTAACAATGTTTATTCTTCTGATCCAAGAGCACGGAATGATCTCACGTCATTTTGTTTCTTATTCAATTTCTTTCATGAGTGTTCTGTAGTTCCTCGAGTACAGATCCTTTCCCTCTTTTCTTAGGTTTATTCTGAGCTATCTTATGGTTCTTGGTGTTATAGTAAATTGAATCGATTCTCTAATTTTCCTTTCTGTATTTTCATTGTTAGGGTATAAGAAAGCCACTGATTTCTGTACATTGACTTTTTATCCTGCCATGTTGGTGAACTGCTGTATGAGTTCTAGTAGTTTGGGGGTGGAGTCTTTGGGGTTATCCATATATAGAATCATGTTATCTGCGAAGAGAGAGAGTTTGAGTTCTTCATTGCCAATTTGGAATCATTTTATTTCTCTTTGTTTTCTGATTGCTGTTGCTAGGACTTCTGATACTATGTTGAACAAGAGTGGTGAGAGTGTCGAGTTTTTGATCTCTAATATCTTGCCATGTTGCTGAATTGCTGTATGAGTTTTAGTAGTTGGGGGTAGAGTCTTTTGGGTTTTCCATGTAAAGAATCATGTCATCTGGGAAGAGAGAGAGTTTGACTTCTTCATTATCAATTTGGATACCTTTTATTTCCCTTTGTTGTCTATTTGCTGTTGCTAGAACTTTTAATACTATGTTGAACAAGAGTGGTGAGAGTGGGCATCCCTGTCGTGTTCCTGATCTCAACTGGAAGGTTGCAAGCTTTTTCCCATTGAGGCTGTGGGATATTTGCTCTGGGTCTTTCATAGCTAGATTTGATGACGTTCAGGCATGTTCCATCTATATACTTTGAAAGTTTTAATCAAGAATGAATGCTGGATTTTCTCCAATTTTTTTTAAATTGATTAAGAGGACCATGTGGTTCTTCTCTCATCTCATATTAATTTGTTGTATCACACTGATGGATTTGTGAATGTTGAACCATCCTTGTAGCCCAGAGATGAATCCCACCTGGTCATGGTGGATGATCTTTTTATTGTGGTGTTGAATCCTGCTGCTAGGATCTTGTTGAGAATCTTAGCATCCATATTCATCAGTGATATTGGTCTGAAATTCTCCTTTTTGTTTGGGTCTTTGCCTAGTTTGGGGATCAGGGTAATGCTGGCTTCATAGAAGAGTCTGGAAGTTTTCCTTCTGCTTCCATTTTCTGAAACAGCCTCAGGAGATTAGGTGTTATTTTTTTTTTTTTTGAAAGTTTGGTAGAATTCCTCAGGGAATATTTCAGGTTTTGGGTTCTTATTTTTTGGGAGGTTTTGATCACTGCTTCAATCTCTTTACTCGATATCAGTCTATTCACGTTGTTAATTTCTTCCTGGTTAAGATTTGGGAGTGTATGGTTTCCAGGAATGCATCCATTTCATCTAGGTTATTTAGCTTATTGACATATAACTGTTGATAGTAACTTCTGATGATTGTTTCTACTTTCTTGGTGTTAGTTGTGATATCTCCCTTTGCATTCATAACTTTATGAATTTGGGCTTTCTCTCTTTTCTTTTGAATTAGTGTGGCCAATTGTTTTTCAATTGTATCAATTCTTTCAAAGAACAACTTGTAGTTTCATTGATACGATCTACTGTATCTCTTGTCTACCTCATTGATCTCAGCTATAATTTTGATGATTTCCCTTCTTATGTGTGGAGTAGGTTTGATTTCTTGTTTATTCTTCAGTTCTTTAATGTGTAGAGACATCTGCTGTGTTCTGAATTTTTCAATTTTTTTTTTGAGAGAGGCTTGGATAGCTATGTATTTCTTCTTTAGGACTGCCTTTGCTGTATCCCATAGGTTGTTGACCGAAGTGTCTTCATTCTCGTTGGTTTCCATGAATTATCTCAGTTCATCTTTGATCGCGTGGCTGATCCAAGCATTCTTAAGCAAGGTGGTGTTTAGCTTCCAAGTGTTTGAGTTCCTTCTAAAATTTTCCTTGTGATTGAGCTCCAGGTTAAATGCATTGTAATCTGAGAATATGCGGGAAAAAATTTCAGTCTTTTGGTATCGGTTGAGTCCTGATTTGTGACCCAGTATATGGTCCATTCTTGAGAAGGTTCCATGTGCACTTGAGAAGAATGAGTAGTCTGTTGTTTTAGGGTTTTATGTTCTCTGTTTGTCCATCTGGTCCTATGTGTCATTCAATGCTCTTGTTTCTTTATTGATTTTCTGCTTCAATGTTCTGTCTACTTCTGAGAGAGGCGTGTTAAGATGTCCTACTATTAATGTATTCATATCAACATGATTCTATATCTTGATTAACAATTTTCTTATGTAATTGGCTGCTCCCATATTGGGGGCATAGATATTTACAATTGTTAGATCGTCTTGGTGGATAGTCCATTTCAGAATAATGTAGTGTCCTTCTGTATCTCTGACTACAGTCTTTATTTTAAAATCTAATTTATTTGATATGAGAATGTCTACCCCAGCCTTTTTTGAGGCCCATTGGCATGAAATATGCTTCTCCATCCATTCACTTTCAGTCTTGTTGTATCTTTTGTTTCAAAATGGGTCTCTTGTAGTCAATATATGGATACTCCAGAATTCCCAATCTGGAGGACATGTGGTCCAGAAGTGTAAGATCAGAATTCTGAACACACAAGCTTGGTTAGGTATTGGGCCGAGGGCTCAGCAGGCTCCCTTTGCAGAAGCTGTATCGAGATGTCCAGCCTTGGAAGTCAAGGCGCGTATCAGACGTTGGCTCAGCCTGGGGTATTTGTCAATGGTGGCCATGTCTTCGGGTGAGGCCGACTCATGGGGACCAAGAGGTTTTCCCGCTCTTGGGGTTTTAACCTGCTCCAAACCACACGGTTTCCTTCTTTGAGACAGGCGAGTCCTGTTCGATAGCTCGGGATGACAAACAAAGAAAAACTCGATAACAGTGCTCTAAGTGTAGATGCCTGGAATCCCCACTTAACATCCCCATTGACTCCTAGGTAAAAGGCATATACAAAATTTTAGCTCTAGGTCAAGCTACCCAGGGGTCCTAGTTGAAAAGAACTCTCAGGAGGATGGTTCATAATGTGGGTTGGTGTCCGTGGAGAACTGGGAATGTGGTGGTGAAACTGGTTTTCAGCAAAATTCTCCTACATCGAAGGTCTGACACACCTCCAAATAGTAAGCTTCCCAGGTGGAAGTGTAGTTGTTCTGTTTTCTGCCTCAGGATACCCCCAAGTGCTGGAATTCAAAGCTGGCCCCTGAGGAGCGATGCCTAGAAACCAAAGTTGGTTTCAGATTAGGGCCTCAGGGCATGTCTAGTTCAATCTCTGTTACTGGGGACAGTTGTCTGTGTGTCTGAGCAGAGATAGTTACATAGGTGCTGGCAGAATATGCCTTTTTGTCCAGGGCACTGTACACTATGCGACAGCCTCAGGTGCCATGTAAATTTCTCATCTGTAGCATTGTGGCCCATGGAATGACACGTTTCCTTACTGAGGGCAGGCCCAGTCCTGCAGTGTGGCTCCAGAGTTCCAAGCACCGAGGGCCTGTGGGCTAGGTCTGTGGGGACAGAAGTCTGAAAACCGAAAACCTCCCTAGTTTTGAGGCCAAGGATGAGTCAGGCCGGATCCACCGACCGGGAGGGGAGCGTCTTTGGACGTTAAATGTTGGCGAGTGTGAAACTGTTGCTAATGCTTTTGTCTCTGCATTTAGAGTAAAGGATGGCCATGGGTGTAGTTGAGGCCTCATGGCCCATGAACAATTCTTGTCTCTGGGGATGTTGCCTGGCTACCAAGAGGTTTGGTTCACAGAGTGGAAAGGGTGGAGTCCTGTTTTCTGGCTCGGGTGTGCCTGTATAAAAAGGATTGTGGAGCAGAGCCCTGGAATAGGGAGTGGAAAACTATTTAGGATTGGGGTGTAGGGGCATGGAAAGCCAGATCTGCGGGCTCCTTGACATCTCCTGAGAGGACTTATTTCCAAAAAGGGTTCATATAAGGGTCCCTCGGTGTTTGTGCCCAAGGCTGCTCCCATGAATGGGTTGGGCTTCATGGGTCATGCAAGTTTCTCCTACTCTGAAGATTTGACATGATTCCAGCAGGAAGAAGGAGTTCTCATTTGTGCATCAGTTTCCCCCCGGTGCTGGGAATTGAGATAAGGTCTAGTTTCAGAGGCCGGAAAACCCAAGCCGGGAGAGGATGATAGCCATAAGCCATAGGTGGTATCATGTGCTGGTTATGCGTCCAGCTCTTTCAATGTCTGGTGGGTGGTCCTCGTTCAGGCTGTGTCAGAGCACTAGTACACAGGGTAGCTTAAGAAACTGGATTGCATTTGAGGGCCATGCACTTGGATCCTCATTTGGAATCTCTGGGTAGTCGCTTAGGGCATTTTTTTATTCGGATGGGCAGGCTGAGAGCTTTGTTGTGGCTCAGCATATCCCAATCTGGAGGGCTTGTGGCCCAGAAGTGTGAGGTCGGAATTCTGAATACAAAAGCTAGGGTTAAGTTTTGGGCCTAGGACTCGGCAGGCCCACTCTGAAGACGCTGAATCGAGATCTCCTCCATTGGATTTCAGGTTGAGTATCAGACGTTGGCTCAGCTTGGAGTAAATGTTCATGGTGGCCCCTTCCTGGTGTAGGGGGGCTTCATAGGGACATGGATGTTTTCCCACTCTTGGGGTTGTCTAGAGGTCTGATAGGAGGTTTGGGCTCAGTCTGTGTCAGACAGAGCATTAGTGTACAGGGCAGCTTATCAAATGGGGGTGCGGTTGAGGGCCATTCAGTTTGAACCTCATTTTGTGTTTCTGGGTAGCACCATAGGGAACTTTTTTCTTCAGGTGTGAAGGCAGAAAGACTGCGTGTGACTCTGGAATTCCCAATATGGAGGGCTTGTGGGCCAGGAGTGTAAGGACAGAAATCTGAATACACAAACTTGGTTATTTTGAGTAAAAAATGGCCATGGAATGAAGGAGAGGCCTCATCGCCCGTAGACGATTCTCTGTCTCTGGAGGTGTGGCCTGGCTTCCAAGAGGTTTGGCTCATTGTGATGGAAGGGAGAAGTCCTGTGTTCTGGCTCAGCTGTGCCTGCATAAGAAGGATTGCTGAACAGAGCCCTGGAATCAGGAGAGGAAAACCTGAAGTGTATTTAGGATGGGAGGTGGGTATGGGCATGGCAAGCCAGATCTGCATGCTCTTCGACAGCTCTTGAGAGACCTTATTTGCAAAGAGGGCTCACACTGAGGGTCACAATGGCTGTTTGTGCCCAAGGCTCTACCCAAGTGTGGGTGTGGCTTCATGGGTTATGCAATTTTCTCCTACTCTGAAAATATGACATGGTTCCAACATGAAGAAGGAGTTCGCATTTGTACATCAGGATGCCCCCCAGTGCTGGGAAATAAGATAAGGTCTAGTTTCAGAGGCCAGAAAACCCAATTTGGGAGAGGAGGAGAGCCACATGCCATGGGGCGGGGAGATCCATGTGCTGGATATGCGTCCAGCTGTCTTAGTGTCTGGTGGGAGGTCCTCCCTCAGGCTGTGTCAGACAGAGCATTAGTGCACAGGGCAGCTTATGTAATTGGAGTGTGTTTGAGGGCCATGCACATTGATCCTCATTGGGGCTTTCTGGGAAGCCCCGTAGGGCATTTTTGTATTCGGGTGGGCAGGCAGAGAGCTTCGTTATGGCTCGGGAAATCCCAATCTGGAGGGCTTGTGGCCCAGGAGTTTGAGGGAGGAATTCTGAATACAAAAGCTACAGTTAAGTTTTGGGCCAAGGGCTCGGCAGTTTCACTCTGCAGTGAATTGAGAACCGAGATCTCCTCCATCGGAAGTCAGGGCAAGTATCAGACATGGGCTCAGCCTAAAGTATTTGTTCATTTTGGCCCGTTCTTGAAGGGGTGGGGGGGCTTCATGAGGACATGGGTGTTTTCCCACAGTTGGGTTGTGAGCGGCTCAAAACTGCACAGTTTACTTCTTTGGCACAGGAGAGTCCTGTTGGATGGATCCCGGATTCCTTGCAAGGAAAGTTTCGAAAACTGTTCTCTAAGTATGGATGCATGGAATCCCCACCTCACATTCCCATTGGCTCCTAGGGAAAAGGTAGTTTAAAGACTCTACGAAGAGCTACCCAGAGAGATGAGGATTCATCATAATGTGGGTTTCTGTCCTTAAAGACCTTGGAATGTGGTGGTGGCCCAGGTTCCCTGCAATATTATCCTAACTCAAGGGTTTGACAGAGCTCCAAATAGCACGCTTCCCACATAGAGATGAGAGGTATTCTGTTTGGTGCCTCAGGAGACCACAAAATGCTGGTATTCACAACCAGGCTCCTGAAGAGCAATGCCTAGAAAGGAAACTTGGGTTCAGATTAGGGCCTCGGGGCATGCCTGTTTAAATCTTCTGTCTATGGGGATATCTGTCTGTATGTCGGAGTGAAGGTAGTTGATCAGATGGTGTCAGAACTGCCTTATTCTCCAGGGTACACTACATTATTGCGATGGGCTCGGGGGCCAGTCAGTTTCTCCTCATCTGTAGGGTTGTATCCCATTGAATGGGCACCATTTCCCTGGAGAGGGCAGAGACTAACCTGCAGTGTGCCTCTAGATGAATTAGCTGGGAGGACGTCTGGGCAAGGTCTGTGGAATCAGAAGTCTGAATACACAAACTCTCTGTTGGTGTGAGACCGACGGTGTGGCAAGCCCGATGCACACCGAGAGGGTAGCTCTTTTTGATATTAAGTAAGGGAGAGTGTGAGGCAGTCACTAAGGCTTTTCTCTGGATTTTGTGTAAAGGATGACCATGGAATGTAGTGGAGCACTCATGGGCCAGGGAGGATTCTCTGTCTCTGGGGATGTGGCCTGGCTCCCAAGGGCTTGTGGTCATATTGTTGGAAGGGAGGAGTCCTCTTCTCTGGCTCAGGTGTGCCTGCATATGAGTATCAGACGTTGGCTCAGACTGGAGTATTTGTCCATGGTGGCCGCTTCAAGGTGGGGGGTGGGGGCTTCATAGGGACACGGATGTTTTACAACTCTTGGGGTTGTGAGCTGCACCAAATTGCAGAGATTCCTTCTTTGGCCCAGGCGAGTCCTGTTGTATGGATCCCAGATTCCTTGCAAGGACAGTTTTGAAAACGGGTATCTAAGTATGGATGCCTGGAATCCCACCTCACATTCCCATGGTTCCTAGAGAAAAGTGACGTTCAAGGCTCTAAGCAGAGCTACCCAGAGGATGAGGATGGAGCATAATGTGGGTTTCTGTCCATAAAAACCTTGGAATGTGGCGGTGGCTCAGGTTCCCTGCAATATTCTCCTACCTCGAGTGTTTGACAGAGCTCCAAATAGCACGCTTCCCATATGGAGACGTGATGTGTTCTGTTTGGTGCCTCAGGTTACCCCATATGTTGGTATTCAAAACCAGGCCTCTGAGGAGCAATGCCTAGAAACCAAACGTGGGTTCAGATTAGAGCCTTGGGGCATGTTTGGTTCAATTTTCTGTCTCTGGGGACATCTGTCTACATGTTATAGAGAAGGGAGTTATTCAGGTGGTGTCAGAATCGCCTTTTTCTCCAGGGCAGAATACACTATTGGAATGGGCTCCGGGGCCGTGTAGGTTTCTCCTGATCGGTAGGGTTTTGGACCATAGAATGGGCACAGTTTCCATGGAGAGGGCAGGAACCATATTGCAGTGTGGCTCCAGATGAATCAGCCGGGAGGACATCTGGGCTAGGTCTGTCGGGAAAGAAGTCTGAACACACAAACTCTCTGTAGGTGTGAGCCTGACGGAGTGGCAAGCCCGATTCACCGACCAGGAGGGTAGCTCTTTTCGATATTAAATAAAAGAGAGTGTGAGGTGGTCACTAATGTTTTTGTCTCTGGATTTTGTGTAAAGGATGGCCATGGAATGTAGGGGAGGCCTCATGGGCCATGGACAATTCTCTGTCTCTGGGGATGTGGCTCAGCTCTCAAGAGCTTGGGGTCATATTGTCAGAAGGGAGGAGTACTCTTCTCTGGCTCAGGTGTGCCTGCATATAAGAGGGATTCTGGAGCAGAGCTCTGGGTACAGGTGACTGGAGAACTCGACCTTTATTTCGTTTTGAGTTCTAGGGGCATGCAAGCCAGATACTCAGGCTCTTCGTCCAGCCCGTGAGAGGACTTATTTGCAAACAAGGCTCACACTGAGGGTCACAATGCATGTTGGTGCCTAAGGCTGCCCTCAAGTGTGGGCTTGGCTTCGTGGGTCACACAAGTTTCTCCTACTTTGAAGGTGTGACACCATCCCAACAGGAAAGAGGAGTTCTCATTTGTGCATCCTGTTCCCCCCGGTGCTGGGATTTGGGAGGAGGTATAGTTTCAGAGACCTGAAAACGAGGGATGGTGACCTAAGACCATGGTGGTTTCGATATGCTGACTATGCGGTAGCTGTCTCGGGGTTTGTCTGTGTCAGACAGAGCATCAGTGTACAGGGCAGCTCATGAAATTGGGGTGTGGTTGAGAGCATGCTGATTGAACCTCATTTGGGGTTTCTGGTTACCACCATAGGGCACCTTCGGGTTACCACCATAGGGCACTGTCAGGTGCGCTTGCAGAGGTCTGCATTGTGGCTCCGGAATTGTCAATCTGGAGGACATGTGGTCCAGGAGTGTAAGAACAGAATTCTGAACACACAAGCTTGGTTAGATATTGGGCCGAGGGCTCAGAGGCTCCCTTTGCAGAAGCTGTATCAAGATGTCCTGCATTGAAAGTCAAGGCGCGTATCAGACATTGGCTCAGCCTGGGGTATTTGTCTATGGTGGCCATGTCATCGAGTGGGGCAGCCTCATGAAGACTTAGGGGTTTTCCCACTCTTGAGGTTATAACCTGCTCCAAACCACACGGTTTCCTTCTTTGAGACATGTGAGTCCTATTGGACGGCTCAGGGATGACAAACGAAGAAAAACTCGATAACAGTGCTCTAAGTGTGGATGCCTTGGAAACCCCCTTGACATCCCCCATTGACTCCTAGGGAAAAGGTATATTCCAAATTTTGGCTCTAGGTCAAGCTACCCAGGGGTCCTAGTTGAAAAGAACTCTCAGGAGGATGGTTCATAATGTGGATTGGTGTCCATGGAGAACTGGGAATGTGGCGGTGGCCCTAGTTTTCAGTGAAATTCTCCTACCCCGAAGGTTTGACACACCTCCAAATAGTAAGCGTCCCAGGTGGAAGTGTAGTTGTTCTGTTTTCTGACTCAGGATTCCCCCAAGTGCTAGTATTCAAAGCAGCCCCTGAGGAGCGATGCCTGGAAACCAAAGTTCGGTTCAGTTTAGGGCCTCGGGGTGTGTCCGGTTCAATCTCTGTCACTGGGGACAGTTGTCTGTGTGTCTGAGCAGAGATAGTTACATAAGTGCTGGCAGAATACACCTTTTTGTCCAGGGCACTGTACACTATAGCGACGGCCTCAGGTGCCATGTAAATTTCTCATCTGTAGCATTGTGGCCCATGGAATGACACGTTTTCTTACAGAGGGCAGGCCCAGGCCTGCAGTGTGGCTCCGAGTTCCAAGCACCGAGGGACTGTGGACTAGGTCTGTGGGGACAGAAGTCTGAAAACTGAAAACCTCCCTAGTTTTGAGGCCAAGGATGAGTCAGGCCGGATCCACCGACCGGGAGGGGAGCGTCTTTGGACGTTAAATGTTGGCGAGTGTGAAACTGTTGCTAATGCTTTTGTCTCTGCATTTAGAGTAAAGGATGGCCATGGGTGTAGGAGAGGCCTCATAGCCCATGAACAATTCTTGTCTCTGGGGATGTTGCCTGGCTACCAAGAGGTTTGGTTCACAGAGTGGAAAGGGTGGAGTCCTGTTTTCTGGCTCAGGTGTGCCTGCATAAAAAGGATTGTGGAGCAGAGCCCTGGAATAGGGAGTGGAAAACTATTTAGGATTGGGGTGTAGGGGCATGGAAAGCCAGATCTGCGGGCTCCTGGACAGCTCCTGAGAGGAGTTATTTCCTAAAAGGGCTCACATGAGGGTCCCAATGGGTGTTTGTGCCCGAGGGTGCCCCCATGAATGGGTTGGACTTCATGGGTCATGCAAGTTTCTCCTACTCTGAAGATTTGACACGATTCCAGCAGTAAGAAGGAGTTCTCATTTGTGCATAGGTTCCCCCGGTGCTGGGAATTGAGATAAGGTCTAGTTTCAGAGGCCGGAAAACCCAAGTTGGGAGCAGAGGATGGCCACAGGCCATGGGGAGTTCCATGTGCTGGATATGCGTCCAGATGTCTCATGGTCTTATGGGAGGTCCTCGGTCAGGCTGTGTCAGACAGAGCATCAGTGTACAGAGATGTTAAGAAATTGGAGTGCGTTCAAGGGCCATGCCCCTTGATCCTCATTCAGGCTTTCTGTGCAGCCACATAGGGCATTTTTATATTCGGGTGGGCAAGCAAAGAGCTTTGTTGTGTCTTGGGAAATCCCAATATAGAGGGCTTGTGGCCCAGGAGAGTGATGATGGAATTCTGAATACAAAAGCCACAGTTAAATTTTGGGCCGAGTGCTCGGCAAGCCCACTCTACAGACGTTGAATTGAGATCTCCTCCATTGGATTTCAGGGCGAATATCAAATGTTGGCTCAGCCTGGAGTATTTTACCATTTTGGCCCCTTCATGGTGAGGGGTGGGGGGTTCATAGGGACATGGAGGTTTTCCCACACGTGGGGTTGTGAGCTGCTCCAAACTGCAGAATTTCCTTCTTTGGCACAGGAGTGTCCTGTTGGATAGATCCCGGATTCCCTGCAAGAAAAGTTTCGAAAACAGGTCTCTAAGTATGGATGCCTAGATTCCCCACCTCACATTCCCATTGGCTCCTAAGGAAAAGGCAGGTTCAAGGCTCTAACGCGAGCCACCCAGAGGGATGAGGATGAGTCATAATGAGGGTTTCTGTCCATAAAGATCTTGGAATGTGGCAGTGGCTCAGGTTCCCTGCAATATTCTCCTACCTCAAGGGTTTGACAGAGCTCCATATAGCTCGTCTCCACGTGGAGACGAGAGGTGTTCTGTTTGGTGCCTCAGGAGACCCCATATTCTGGTATTCAAAACCAGGCCCCTGAGGAGCAATGCCTAGAAACAAAACTTGGGTTCAGATTAGGGCCTCAGGGCATGTCTGGTTCAATCTTCTCTCTCTGGGGATATCTTTCTACATGTTGTGCGAAGGCAGTTGCTCAGGTTGTGTCAGAATCGCCTTTTTTCAGGGCAGACTACACTATTGGGATGGGCTCAAGGGCCTTGTAGGCTTCTCCTCATCTGTAGAGTTGTGGTCCATAGAATGGGCACCATTTCCTTGGAGAGGGCAGGAACCATCCTACAGTGTGGCTCCAAATGAATCAGCTGGGAGGACGTCTGGGCTAGGTCTGTTGAGAAAGAAGTCTGAACACACAAACTCTGTAGGTGTGAGCCCGACCTTGTGGCAAGCCCGATGCACAGACCAGGAGTGTAGCTCTTTACGATATTAAATAAAAGAGACCGTAAGGCAGTCACTAAGGCTTTTGTCTCTGGATTTTGTGTAAAGAATGGTCATGGAATGTAGGGGAAGCCTCATGGGCCATGGACGATTCTCTTTCTCTGGGGATGTGGCTCTGCTCCCAACAATTAGGGGTCATATTGTTGGAAGGGAGGATTCCTGTTCTCTGGCTCAGGTGTGCCTGCATATAAGAGGGATTATTGAGCAGAGTTCTGGGTACAAGTGACTGGAGAACTCGACCTTTATTTTGTTTTGGGGCCTAGGGACATGCAAGCCAGATCTGCAGGCTCTTCTTCCAGCCCGTGAGAGGCTTTATTTGCAAACAAGGATCACACTGAGGGTTACAATGTGTGTTTGTGCCCAAGGCTGACCTCAAGTATGGGCTTGGCTCCATGGGTCATACAAGTTTCTCCTACTCTGAAGGCGTTACATCATCCCAACAGGAAAGAGGAGTTCTCATTTGTGCATCCCGTTCCCCCCGGTGCATATTTGAAATAGGTGTAGTTTCAGATGCCTGAAATCCTAGGATAGGAGGGGATGGTGGCCTAAGACCATGGCGGATCCGATGTGCTGGATATTCGGTAGCATTCTTAGGGACTGACTGGAGGTTTGGGCTCAGTCTGTGTCAGACAGAGCATTAACGTACAGGGAAGCCTATGAAATTGGGGTGCGGTTGAGAGCGTGCAGGTTGAATCTCATTTGGGGTTTCTGGTTACCACCATAGGGCATTTTTTTTCTTCAGATGTGCAAGTAGAGGGCTAAGTTGTGGTTCTGGAATTCCCAATTTGGAGGGCCTGTGGGCCAGGAGTGTAAGAACAGAATTGAAAATACACAAGCTTGGTTAGGTTTTGGGTCACGGGATCCACAGGCTCCCTTTGCAGAAGCTGTATCTAGATATCCTGCCTTGGAAGTCAGGGCACGTATCAGACATTGGCTCAGCCTGGAATATTTGTCCATGGTGGCCACATCATGGAAGGGGGCAGCCTCATGAGGACCTAGAGGTTTTCCTGCTCTTGGGGTTGCAAGCTGCTCCAAACCACATGGTTTCCTTCTTTGGAACAGGTGAGTCCTGTTGGATGGCTCGGGGATGCCCCATGAAGAAAGACTCGAGAACAGTCCTCTAAGTGTGAATGCCTGGAATCCCCACCTTACATTACAATTTACTCCTAGGGAAAAGGCATATTCGAAATTTTGGCACTAGGGCGAGCTACCCAGGGGTCCAAGTTGAAAAGGACTCTCAGGAGTATGGTTCATAATGTGGGTTTGTGTAGATGGAAACCTGGGAATGTGGCGGTGGCACTGGTTCCCTGCAAAATTCTCTTAACCCGAGGGTTTGACACACCTCCAAATAGTAAGCTTCCCATGTGGAGACGGTGGTTTTCTCTTTTCTGCCTCAGGAGACCCCAAATGCTGGTATTTAAAACCAGAGCCCTGAAGAGCGATGCCTGGAAACCAAAGATGGGTTCAAATTATGGCCTTGGGGCATGACCGGTTCAATCTTCTGTCATTGTGGACAGTTCTCTGTGTGTCTGAGTGGAGATAGTTACTTAGGTGGTGGCAGAATGCGTCTTTTTCTCCAGGGCACTGTACAATATTGGGACAGCCCCAGGAGCCATATAAATTTCTCCTCATCTGTAGCATTGTGGCCCATGAAATGGGTATGTGTCCTTATAGGGCAGGCCCAGTCCTGCAGTGTGGCTTCAGATTTCCAAGCACGGAGCTCCTGTTGGCTAGGCCTGTGGGAACAGAAGTCTGAAAACAGAAATTCTCCCTGGTTTTGAGGCTGGATGGGACAAGAATTGGAGCTTCTTTGGACATTAAATGTGGGCAAGTGTGTAGCAGTTGCTAAGTCTTTTGTCTCTGCATTTAGAGCAAAAGATGGCCATGGGGTGTAAGAGAGACCTCATGGCTCATGGACGATTCTTGTCACTGGGGATGTGCCCTGGATCCCAAGAGGTTTGGTTCATAGAGTGGTAAAGGAGGATTCCTGTTTTCTGGCTCAGGTGTGCCAGCATGAGAAGCAGTGCGGAGCAGAGCCCTGGAATTGGGGGTGGAAAACTTGAAGTTTATTTATGATCGGATTGTAGGGGCATGAGAAGACATATCTGCAGGCTCTTTGACAGATCCTCAGAGGACTTATTTGCAAACCGAGCTCCCACTGAGGGTCAAAATGCATGTTTGTGCCTGAGGCTGCCCCCAAGAATGGCTTTGGCTTATGGGTCATGCAAGTTTCTCCTACTCTGAAGATTTGACACAATTCCAAGAGGAAGAAGGAGTTCTCATTTGTGCATCTGGTTCCCCCGGTGCTGGGAATTGAGATAAGGTCTAGTTTCAGAGGCCAGACAACCAAAGTTGGGAGAAGAGGATGGCCACAGGCCATGGGGGGGGTCTCATGTTCTGGATGTGAGTCCAGCTGTCTCGGGTCTGATGGGAGGTTCTTGCTCAGGCTGTTACACAGAGCATTAGTGCATAGGGCAGCTTAAGAAATTGGAGTGCGTTCAAGGTCCATGTATGTTGATCTTCATTCGGGCTTTCTGGGCAGCCCCATAGGGCATTTTTATATTCGGGTGGGCAGGCAGAGAGCTTCGTGTGGCTCGGGAAATCCAAATATGGAGTGAGAACGGAATTCTGAATACAAAGCTAGGGTTAATTTTTGTCCGAGGGCTTGGCAGGCCCTCTCTGAAGACACTGAATCTAGATCTTCTCCATTGGATTTCAGTGCAAGTATCAGATGTTGGTTCAGCCTGGAGCATTTGTCCATGGTTTCCCCTTCATGGTTGGGGGGCTGCTTCATAGGGACATGGATGTTTCCCCACACTCGGGGTTGTCTCGTGGTCTGACAGGTGGTTTTGGCTCAGTGTGTTTCAGAGCATTAGTGCACAGGGCAGCTTATGAAATTGGGGTGTGGTCGAGGGCCATTCAGTTTGAACCTCATTTGGTGTTTCTGGGTAGCACCAAAAGAAACGTTTTTTCTTCAGGCATGAAGGCAGAAAGGCTGGGTTGTGACTCCAGAATTAGAAATATGGAGTGCTTGTGGGCCAGGAGTGTACAGACAGAATTTTGAATACATAATCAGGTTATTTTGAGTAAATAATGGCCATGGAATAAAGGAAATGTCTCATGGCCTATGGACGATTCTCTGTCTCTGGGGGTGTGGCTTGGCTCCCAAGAGTTTTGGCTCATTGGGACGGAAGGGAGGAGTCCTGTGTTCTGGCTCAGGTCGACCTGCATAAGAAAGATTCTGGAGTAGAGCCCTGGAAGGAGGAGAGGAAAACTTGAAGTATATTTAGGATTGGGGTGTAGGGGCATGTCAAGCCATATCCGTGGGCTCATCAAAAGCTCTTGAGAGGACTTATTTGTAATTGGGGCTCCCACTGAGGGTCACAATGGGTGTTTATGCCTAAGGCTGCTCCTTATAATGGGTTTGGCTTCATGGGTTATGCAAGTTTCTCCTAGTCTGAAAATGTGACACGATTCCAACAGGAAGAAGGAGTTCGCATTTTCACATCAGGTTCCAACCGTTGTTGTGAATTGAGATAAGGTCTAGTTTCAGAGGCCAGACAAACCAAGTTGAGAGAGGAGGAGAGCCACAGGCCATGGGGTGGGGGGGCGTCCCATGTGCTGGATATGTGTCCAGCTGTCTTAGTGTCTGGCGGGAGGTCCTCACTCAGGCTGTGTCAGACGGAGCATTAGTGCACAGTGCAGCTTAAGAAATTGGAGTGTGTTCGAGGGCCATGCACGTTGATCCTCAATGGGGACTTCTGGGCAGCCCCATAGGGCATTTTTGTATTTGGGTGGGCAGGTATAGAGCTTTGTTGTGGCTCGGGAAATCCCAATCTGGAGGGCTTGTGACCCAGGAGTGTGAAGACGGAATTGTGAATACAAAAGCTACGGTTAAGTTTTGGGCCAAGGGCTGGGAAGGCTCACTCTGCAGTGAATCAAGAATCTAGATCACCTCCATTGGATTTCAGGGCAACTATCAGATGTTGGTTCAGCCTAAAATATTTGTCCATGTGGCCCCTTCATGGTGGGAAGGGGCTTTATAGGGACATGAATGTTTTGCAACTCTTGGGGTTGAGCTGCTCCAACCTGCAGAGTTTCCTTCTTTGGCACAGGAGGGTCCTGTTGGATGGATCCCGGAATCCCTGCAAGGAAAGTTTCGAAAACAGGTCACTAAGTATGGATGCCTGGAATCCCCACCTCACATTCCCATTGGCTCCTAGAAAAAAGGCACGTTCAAGGCTCTAAGACGAGCTACCCAGAGGGATGTGGATGGGTCATAATGTGGGTTTCTGTCCATAAAGACCTTGGAATGTGGCGGTGGCTCAGTTTCCCTGAAATATACTCCTACCTCGGGTGTTTGACAGGGCTTCATATAGCATGCTTCCCGCATGGAGACGAGAGGTGTTCTGTTTGGTGCCTAAGGACACTCCATGTGCTGGTATTCAAAACCAGGTCCCTGAGGAGCAATGCCTAGAAACCAAACTTGGGTTCAGATTAGGGCCTCAGGGCATGTCTGGTTCAATCTCCTGTCTCTGGGGACATTGGTGTACATGTTAGAGTGAAGGTAGTTGCTCAGTTGGTGGCAGAATGGCCTTATTTTCCAGGGCAGACTACATTATTGTGATGGGCTCGGGGGACATGCAGGCTTCTCCTCATCTGTAGATTTGTGGCCCATAGAATGGGCACCATTTCCTTGGAGAGGGTAGGAACCATCATGCAGTGTGGCTCCAGATGAATCACCCAGGAGGATGTCTGAGCTAGGTCTGCAGGAAAGAACTCTAAACATATAAATTCTCTGTAGGTGTGAGACCGATGGTGTGGCAAGCCCAATGCACAGACAGGGAGGGTAGCTCTTTTTGATATTAAATAAGGGAGAGTGTGAGGCTTTTGTCTCTGGATTTTGTGTAAAGGATGGCCATGGAATTTAGGGGAGACCTCATAGGCCATTGATGATTCTCTGTCTCTGAAGATGTGGCTCGTCTCCCAAGAGCTTGGGGTCACATTGTTGGAATGGAGGATTCCTGTTCTCTGGCTCAGGTGTGCCTGCATATAAGAGGGATTATGGAGCAGAGCTCTGGGTACAGGTAACTGGAGAACTCGACCTTTATTTCATTTCGGGTCCTAGGAGCATGCAAGCCAGATCCACGGGCTCTTTGTGCAGTCCGTGAGAGGCCTTATTTGCAAACAAGTTTCACACATAGGGTCACAATCCATGTTTGTGCCCAAGGCAACCCTCAAGTATGAGCTTGTCTCCACGGGTCACGCAAGTTTCTCCTACTCTGAAGGTTTGACACCATCCCAACCAGAAAGAGGAGTTCTCATCTGTGCATCCCCTTCTCCCCTGGTGCTGGTTTTTGAGAGAAGGTGTAGTTTCAGAGGCATGAAAACCCAGGTTGGGAAGGTATGGAAGAGTAAGACCATGGCGGATCTGATGTGCTGGATATGTGGTAGCTATCTCCGGGTCTGACGGAAGGTTTCGGCTCAGTCTGTGTCAGACAGAGCATTAGTGCACCATGCAGCTTATGAAATTGGGGTGAGGTTGAGAGCGTTCAGGTTGAACCTCATTTGTGGTTTCTGGTTACCACCATATGGCACTTATTTTCTTCAGTTGCGCAGGCAGAGTGGTTCTGGAATTCCCAGTCTGGAGGGCTTGTGGGCCAGGAATTTAAGCACAACATTCTGAATCCACAAGCTTGTTTAGGTTTTAGGCCGAGAGCTCAGCAGGCTCCCTTTGAAGAAGCTGTATCGAGATGCCCTGCCTTGGAAGTTAGGGCACGTATCAGACATTGGCTCAGCCTGGAGTATTTGTCCATGATGGCCATGTCATATAGGGGGGCGGCCTCATGAGGAACTAGAGGTTTTCTCGCTCTTGGGGTTGTAAATTGCTCCAAACCACACGATTTCCTTCTTTGGGACAGGTGAGTCTTGTTGGATGGCTCGGGGATGCCTCACGAAGAAAGACTGGAGAACAGTGCTTGAGGTATGGATGCCTGAAATCCCCACCTCACATTCCCATTGACTCCTAGGGAAAAGGCATATTCGAACTTTTGGTTCTAGGATGAGCTCTCCAGGGGTCTGAGTTGAGAAGGACTCTCAGTCCTTTGGGTCACAATGTGGGCTTGTGTCCATAGAGATCATGGAACCCAGGTTCCCTGTAAAATTCTCCTACCCCGAGGGTTTGACACACCTCCAAATAGCAAGCTTCCCACGTGGAGACAGAGGTGTTCTGTTTTCTGCCTCAGGGGACCCCCATCTGCTGGTATTCAAAACCAGGCCCCTGAAGAGCGATGCCTGGAAACCAAAGTTCCAGGGCCTCAGGGCATGTCTGGTTTAATATTCTGTCACTGGGGACAGCTGTCTGAGTGTCTGAGAGGAGATAGTTACTTAGGTGGTGGTAGAATGCACCTTTTTGTCCAGGGCAGATTACACGATTGGGATGGCCTTGGGAGCCTTGTAAATTTCTCCTCATCTGTAGCATTGTGGCTGATGGAATGGTCTTATTTTATTAGAGAGTGCAGGTGCAGTCCTGCAGTGTGGCTCCAGAGTTCCAAGCACCTAGGGCCTGTGGGATAGGTCTAAGGAGACAGATGTCTGAAAACAGAAATCCGAAACAGGCCGAGGGTGTGGCAGGCCAGACCCATCGACCAGGGAGGGAGCTTCCTTGGACATTTAATGTGGGTGAGTGTGAGGCCATTGCTAAGGCTTTGTCTCTGCATTTTGAGTAAAGGATGGCCATGGAATGTAGGAGAGGCCTCATGGCCGATGGACGATTCTCTGTCTCTGTGGATGTGGACTGGCTCCCAAGAGGTTTGGCTCATTGAGAAGGAAGGGAGGAGTCCTGTTTTCTGGCTCAGTTGTGTCTGCATAAGAAGGATTCCGGAACAGAGCCCTGGAAGGCGAGAGGAAAACTTGAAGTATATTTAGGATTGGGGTGTAGGGGCATGGCAAGATGATCCACAGGCTTTTCGACAGTCCCTGCGAGAGCATTTTTTTTTTTTCCTTTTTTGCAAACGGGGCTCACACTGAAGGTCACAATGGTTGTTTGTGCCCAAGGATGCCCCTATGTATGGGTTTGGCTTCATTGGTCATGAAATTTTCTCCTACTCTGAAGATTTGACACGATTCCAACAGGAAGAGGGAGTTCTCATTTGTGCATCAGGTTCTCCCTGTACTGGGAATTTAGATAAGGTCTAGTTTCAAAGGCCAGACAATCAAAGTTGGGAGAGGAGAATGGCCACAGGCCATGGGGTTTCCATGTGCTGGATATGTGTTCAGCTGTCTCGGGGTCTGAGGAGAGGTCCTCGCTCAGGCTGTGTCAGACAGAGCATTAATGCACAGGCAGCTTAAGAAATTGGAGTGCGTTCGAGGAACATGCACGTTGATCCTCATTCGGGCTTTCTGGGCAGTCCCATAGAGCATTTTTGTATTCGGATGGGCAGGAAGAGAGCTTCGTTGTGGCTCGGGAAATCCCAATCTGGAGGGCTTGTGCCCTAGAAGTGTGAGGACAGAATTCTGAATACAGAAGCTACAGTTAAGTTTTGGGCCATGGGCTTGGCAGGCCAACTCTGCAGAGGCTGGATCGAGATCTCCACCATCGTAAGTCAGGGCAAGTATCAGATGTTGGCTCAGCTTGGAGTATTTGTCCATGTGGCCCCTTTATGGTGGTGGGGGGTTTCATGAGGACATGTATGTTTTCCCACAGTTGGGTTGTGAGATGTCCCAAACTGCAGAGTTTCCTTCTTCGGCACAGGTGAGTCCTGTTGGATGGATCTCGGATTCCCTGCAAAAAAAAAAAAAAAAAAAAAAAAAAAAAAAAAAGTTTTGAAAACATGTCTCTACGTATGGTTTCCTGGAGTCCCCACCTCACATTTGTGTCCAAGGCTGCCCTCAAGTATGAGCTTGGCTACATGGGTCATGCAAGTTTCTCCTACTCTGAAGGTTTGATACCATCCCAACAGAAAGGAGAAGATCTCATTTGTGCATCAGGTTCCCCTTGTTGCCAGGATTTGAGATAAGGCATTGTTTCAGAACCTGGAAAACCCAAGTTTGGATGGGATGATGGTCTAAGGCCATGTCAGGTTCAATGTGCTGATATGGAGCCAGCTGTCTCGGGGTCTGACGGGAGGTCCTGTCTCAGGCTGTGTCGGACAGAACATTAGTGCACAGGGCAGCTTATAAATTGGGGTGCAGTCGAAGGCCGTGCAGTTTGATATTCTCAGGGTTTCTAGGAAGCTTCATATGGCACATTTTTTCTTTGACTTGGAAAGCAGACAGCTTTCCGTGGTGTGGCTCCATAATTCCCAATCTGGAGGGCTTGTGGGCCAGGAGTATGAGGACGGTATTCTGAATTCACATGCTAGGGTTAGGTTTTGGGCCGAGGCCTCAGCATGCCCACTCTGCAGAGGCTAAATCAAGATCTCTTGAATCAGAAGTCAAGGCGAGTATCAGACGTTGGCCCTGGCGGGGGTATTTGTCCATGGTGGCCCCTTCATTTATAAGGACTGGGGGGGGGGCTTAATAAGGATATGGAGTTTTTCCCACTCTTGGGGTTGTGAGCTGCTCCAAACAGCTTGGTTTCCTTCATTGGGACAGAGCAGTCCTGTTGGTTAGCTCATGGATGTCCCACAAGGGAAGATTTGAGAAAAGAGCTCTCAGTATGGATGCCCAGAATCCTCACCTAACACACCTTTTAGCTCCTAGGGAAAAGGCAGGTTCAAAATTTTGGCTATGGCATGAGCTACCCAGGAGTCTGATTTGAAAAGGACTCTCAGAAGAATAGAACATAATGTGGATTTGTGTCCATGGAGACCTTGGAATGTGACAGTGGCTCAGGTTCACTGCAAAATTCTCATACACAAGGATTTGACACACCTCCAAATAGCAAGCTTCCCATGTGGAGACGAGAGGTGTTCTGTTTGGGCCTCAGGAGACCCCCAATAATGGTTTGGTATTCCAAACCAGTCCTCTGTGGAGCAATGCCTGGAAACCTAAGTTGGGTTCAGATTAGGGCCTCAGGGGATGGCCAGTTTAATTTTCTGCCTATGGAGACATCTGTCTGCATTTCTGAGCAGTGGTAGTTGCGCAGGTGGTGTCAGAATGCACCTTTTTATCCAGGGCAGAGCACACTATTGGGACGGGCTCAGGGGCCAGGTAGGTTTATCCTCATATGTAGAGTTGTGGCCCATGGAATGGGCACACTTTTTTTGGAGAGGGCAGTCACAGTCCTGCAGTGTGGCTCCAGAGGTCCCAGCCCGGAGGGTGTGTGGGCTACTGCTGTGGGAGAGAAGTCGGAAAACAAACTCTTCTTAGGTGTGGGTAGAGGGTGTGGCAGGCCCGGTACACATACTTTGAGGGGGGCTACTTTGGATATTATATGCAGGCAGGTGAGAGTGGTCGTCAAGATGTTTGTCTCTGGATTTTGTGTAACGGATGGCCATGGAATATAGGGGAGGCCTCATGGGCCATGGATCATTCTCTGTCTCAGGTGATGTAGCCCAGCTCTCAAAGCCTGGGGTCATAATATGCAAAGGGAGGAGTCCTGTTTTCTGGATCAGGTGTGCCTGCATTAAGAGGGATTCTGGAGAAGAACACTGGGGTCAGGTGACTGGAAAATTCTATATTTGTTTAGAATTGGGGCCTTGGGTCATGGTGAGCCAGATCTGTGGGCTCTTCATCCTGCCCCTGAGAAGCCTTACTTGCAAACAGAAGCCTTATTTGCAAACCATCACACTGAGGGTCACAATGCGTGTTTTTGTCCAAGGCTGCCCTCAAGTATGGTCTTGGCTTCATGGGTCATTCAAGTTTCTCCTACTCTGGAGACTGGGCAACATCCCAACAGGAAGGAGAGTTCTCATTTGTGCATCAGGTTCCCCCTAGTGGCACCATTTGATATCAAGTCCAGTTTCAGAAGCCTGAAAACCCAAGTTGGGAAGGGATGACAGCCTAAGGCCATGGCATGTCCCATATGATGGATGTGCGGCCAGCTGCCTCAGGATATGACAGGAGGTCCTGGCTCAGGTTGTGTCGGACAGAGCATTAGTGCTCAGGGCAGCTTAAGAAATTAGGGTGCATTCGAGGGCCATGTACTTTGTTCCTCATTTGGGGTTTCTGGGAAACCCCATAGGGCATTTTTTTCTTTGGCTGGGCTGGCAGAGAGGTGTGTTGTGGAATTCCAAATCTGGAGGACTTGTGGGCCAGGAGTGTGAGGACGGAATTCTGAATACACAAGGTAGGGTTAAGTTTTGGGCTGAGGGCTCGGCAGTCCCACTCTGCAGAGGCTGAATTGAGACGTCCTGCATCGGACATCAGGGCGAGTGTCAGACATTGATTCAGCCTGAATATTTGTCCATGGTGGCTCCTTCATGGGGTGGTGATCATGAGGACATGGAGGGTCTCCCACTCTTGGGATTGTGAGCTGCTCCAAACTGCACAGTTTCCTTCTTTGGCACAGGTAAGTCCTGTTGGATGGATCCCGGTTTCCCTGCAAGGAAAGATTTGAGAACAGGTCTCTAAGTGTGGATGCCTGGAATCCCCACCTCACATTCCCATTGGTTCCTATGGAAAAAGAAGGTTCAAACTTTTGCCTCTAAGATGAGCTACCTAGAGGGATGAGTTGAAAAGGACTTTCATGAGGATGGGTCATAATGTGGGTTTCTGTCCATGGAGACCTTGGAATGTGGTGGTTGTCAGGTTCCCTGCAAATTTCTCCTACCTCGAGGGTTTGATACTGCTACAAATAGCAAGCTTCCCACGTGGAGATGAGAGGTGTTCAGTTTTGTGCCTCATGAGACCCCCACATGCTGGTATTCCAAAGCAGTCCTCTGAGGAGCAATGCCTGGAAACCAAAGTTGGGTTCATATGAGGACCTCGGGGCATGTCCGATTCAATGATCTGTCTCTGGGGACATCTGTCTTTATGTCTGAGTGGAGGTAGTTGCTCAGGTGGTGTCAGAATCAACATTTTCTCCACGGCAGAGTACCCTATTAGGATGGGCTCGGGGGCCTTGTAGATTTCTCCTCATCTGTATGGTTGTGGCCCATGGAATGTACACCGTTTCTTTGAAGAGGGCAGGAACAATCCTGCAGTTTGGCTTAAAATGTCTCAGCCCAGAGGGCTTGTGGGCTAGATCTGTCGGGACAGAAGTCTGAACAAACAAACTCTCCGAAGGTGTTAGCCCGACAGTGGGGCAAGCCCGATGCACAGACCTAGAGGGTAGCTCTTTTAGATATTAAATAAAGGTGAGTGTGAGGCAGTTGCTAAGACATTTTTTCTCTGGATTCTGGGTAAATAATGGCCATGGAATTAGGGGAGGTCTCATGGGGCATGGATGATTCTCTGTCTCATGGGATTTGGCTCAGCTCTCAAGAGTTTGGGGTCATATTGTGCAAAGGGAGGTGTCCTGTTTTCTGGCTCAGGTTTGCCTGCATTAAGAGGCATTACGGAGCAGAGACCTATGTTGGCTCAACTGGGAAACTCGACCTTTGTTTAGGATTGGGGCCTTGGGGCATGGCAAGCCAGATCTGTGGGATCTTCATCCAGCCCCTGAGAGACCTTATTTGCAAATGGGGCTCACACTGAGGGTCACAATGCATATTTGTTCTCAAGGCTGCCCTCAAGTATGGGCTTGGCTTCATGGGTCATGCAAGTTTCTCCGATTCTGAAGTTTGGACACCATCCCAACAGGAAGGAGGAGTTATCGTTTGTGCCTCAGGTTCCCCTTGGTTCCGGGATTTGAGATAAGGTCTAGTTTCAGAGGCCTGAAAACGTAAGTTGGGAAGGGATGGTGGCCTAAGGTCATGGTGGGCCCGATGTGCTGAATATTCAGTCAGCTGTATTGTGTCTGACAGGAGGTCTGGGTTCAGGCTGTGTCAGACAGAGCATTAGTGCACAGGGCAGCTTATGAAATTGGGGTGCGATTCAGGGACATAAAGTTTGATCCTCATTCGCATTTTCTGGGAAGCCCCATAGGGAACTTTTTTTTTTTTTTTTTTTTGAATGGGAAGGCAGAGGACTGTGTTGTGGTTCCAGAATTCCCAGTGTGGAGGGCTTGTGGGACAGGCATGTGAGGATGGTATTCTGAATACAAAAGCTAGGGTTAGGTTTTGTGCTGAGGGCTTGGCAGGCCAACTCTGTAGAGGCTGTATTGAGATCTCCTCCATCGGAAGTCAGGGCAAGATTCAGACATTGACCAGGCTGGAGTATTTGTTCATGGTGGCCCCTTCATGGAGGGGAAAGGGGGCTTCTTGAGGACATGGAGTTTTACACACTCTTGGGGTTGTGAGCTGCTCCAGACAGCACATTTCTCTTCTTTGAGACAGGTGAGTCCTGTTGGAAGGCTTGGGGATGGCCCACAAAGAAAGTTTCGAGAACCAAGCTCTAAGTATGGATGCCTGGAAAACTCACCTCATGTACCTTTGGCTCCTAGGGAAAAGGCAGGTTCAAAGTTTTGGCTATGGAATGAATTACCCAAGAGGCTGACTTGAAAAGCACTCTCGGGAGAATTGGTCATAATGTGGGTTTGTGTCCATGGAGACCTTGGAATGTGGCGATGGTCAGGTTCCCTGCAAAACTCGCTTACCCTGAGGGTTTGACACAGCTCCAAAAGGCAAACTTCCCAAGTGAAGATGAGAGGTGTTCTGGTTTGTGCCTCAGGAGACCCCAAATGCTGGTATTCCAATCCAGCCCTCTGAGGAGCAATGCCTGGAAACCTAAGTTGGGTTTCGGTTAGAACCTCAGGGCATTTGGTTAAATCTTCTGTCTCTAGAGACATATGTCTGCGTGTCTGAGTGGAGGTAGTTGCTCAGGTGGTATCAGAATGCCTTTTTGTCCAGGGCAGTGTACACTATTGGGATGGGCTTGGGGGATATGTAGGTTTCTCCCCATCTGTAGGGTTGTGACCCATGCAATGGGCACACTTTTCTTAGAGAGGGCAGGCACAGTCCTGCTGTGTGGCTCCAGGGGTCCCACCCCAGAGGGGGTGCGTGCTTTGGCTGTGGTGACAGAATTCTGAAAACAGAAACTCTCCTTAGGTGTGAGGTTGAGGGTGTGTCAGGCCTGATCCACGTACACTGAGGGGAGCTACTTTGGATATTAAATTAGGGCGAGTGAGAGGTGGTCACTAAGACTTTATCTCTAGATTTGTGTAAAAGATGGCAATGGAATATAGGTGAGTCCTCATGGGTCATGGATGATTATCTGTCTCAGACGATGTGGCCTGGCTGCCAAGAGCTTGGGGTCATATTGTACAAAGGGAGGAGTCCTGTTTTCTGTCTCAAGTGTGCCGGCATTACGAGGGATTCAGGATTCTGGAGCAGAGTCCTGGGTTCCACGGAGTGGAGAACTTAACATTTTTTTTTAAGAAATGGGGCCTTGGGGCATGGCAAGCCAGATCTGTAGGCTCTTCGTCCCACCCCTGAGAGGCCTTATTTGCAAATGGGGCTCACACTGTGGATTATAATGCATGTTTGTGCCCTAGGATGCCCTTAGATATGGGCTTGGCTTCAGGGGTCATGCAAATTTCTACTACTCTGAAGTTTGGACACCATCCCAATAGGAAGGAGGAGTTCTCAATTATGCCTCAGGTTCCCTTTGGTGTGGGATTTGAGATAAGTTCTAGTTTCAGGGGCATGAAAACCCAAGTTGGGAAGGGATGATGGCCTATGGCCATGGCGGGTCCCATGTGCTGAGTATCGGGCCAGATGTTTCGGGTTGTGATGGGTGGTCTGGGCTCAGCTCTGTTGGAAAGTGCATTAGTGCACAGGGCAGCTTAAGCAATTGGGGTGCATTCGAGGGCCAGCCACTTTGATTCTCATTCGGGGTTTCTGGGAAGCCCCATAAGACACATTTTTTTTTTTTTTCCGAGGGGAAGTCAGAGAGCTGTGTTGTGTCTCTGGAATTCCCAATGTGGAGGGATTGTGGGCCAGGAGTGTGAGGATGGAATTCTGAAAACACAAGCTTGGTTAGGTTTTGGGCTGAGGGCTCAGCAGACCCACTCTGCCAAGGCTGAATCGAGATCTCCTCCATCAAAAGTCAGGGCGAGTATCAGACATTGGCCCAGGCTGGAGTATTTGTTCATGGTGTCCACTTCCTGGAGGGGAAGTGGGGCCTTCATAGGATATGGAGTCTTTCTCACTCTTGGTGTTGTGAACTGCTCCAAGCTGCAAGGTTTATCTCTTTGGGACAGGAGAGATCTGTTGGATGACTTGGGGATGCTCCACAAGGGAAGATTCAAGAATAGGGCTGTAAGTATGTATGCTTGTAATTCCCACCTCACATTCCTTTGGTTCCTAGGGAAAAGGCAGGTTCGAAGTTTTCACTCTAAGACAAGCTACCCAGGAGGCTGACTTGAAAAGGACTCTCATGAGGATGGGTCATACAGTGGGTTTGTGTCCATAGACACCTTGGAATGTAGCAGTGGCTCAGGTTGCTGCAAAATCTCACACCTGGAAGGTTTGACACAGCTCCAAATAGCAAGCTTTCCACGTGGATATGAGAGGTGTATTGTTTTGTGCCTCAGGAGACCACATATGCTGTATTCAAAACCAGGCCTCTGAGGAGCAATGCCTGGAAATCAAAGTTGGGTTCAGATGAGGAACTCAGGGCATGTCTGGGTCAATCATTTGTCTCTGCGGACATCTGTTTGTGTGTAAGAGCGAAAGTAGTTGCTCAGGTGGTGTCAGAATCGCCTTTTTCTCCAGGGAAGAGTACACTATTGGATTTGGGTTCATGGGCCATGCAGGTTTCTCCTCATCTGTAGTGTTGTGGCCCATGGAATGGGCACCGTTTCCTTGGAGAGGTTAGGAACAATCCTTCAGTTTGGCTACAGATGTCTCAGCACGGAGGGCGTGTGGGATAGGTCTGTCGGGACAGAAGTCTGAACAGACAAACTCTCCGTAGGTGTGAGCCCGACGGTGTGGCAAGCCTGATGCACAGACCAGGAGAGAAGCTCTTTTAGATATAAATAAAGGCGAGTGTGAGGCAGTCGCTAAGGCTTTTGTCTCTGGATTTTGTGTAAAGGATGGTCATGGAATGTAGGGGAGACCTCCTGGGCCATGGAAGATTTTCTGTCTCTGGGTATGTGGCCTGGCTCCCAAGAGCTTGGGGTCATATTGTTGGAAGGGAGGAGTCCTGATTTCTGGCTCAGGTGTGTCTGCATAAGAGGGATACCTGAGCAGTGTTCTGGGTACAGGAGACAAGAAAACTAGACCTTTCCTTCATTTGGGATTTAGGGGCATGCAAGCCAGATCCGTGGGCTCTTTGTCCAGCCCCTGAGAGGACTTATTTGCTAACAAGGCTAACACTGAGGGTCACAATGTGTGTTTGTGCCCAAGGCTGTCCTCAAGGATGGGCTTGGCTTCATGGTTCATGCAAGTTTCTCCTATTCTGAAATTTGGACACCATCCCAACAGGAAAGTGGAGTTCTCATTTGTGCATCAGGTTCCCCCCGTGCTGGGATTAGAGAAAAGGTCTAGTTTCAGAGGCCTGAAAAATCAAGATTGGAAGGGATGGCAGCCTAATGCCATGGTGGGACTGATGTGCTGAATATGCAGTAAGGCGTCTCAGGGTCTGACGTTTGGTCAGTGCTCAGGCTGTGCCAGAGCATTAGTGTACATAGCAGCTTATGAAATTGGGGTGTGGTCAAAAGTCATGCAGGTTGAGCATTATTCGGGGTTTCTGGGTAGACCCATACGGCACTTTTTTTTCTTCAGGTGGGTAGGCAGAGGACTGCATTGTGGCTCCAGAATTCCCAATGTGGAGGGTTTGTGGGAAAGGAGTGTGAGGACAGAATTCTGAATACACAAGCTTGGTTAGGTTTTGGGCCGAGGGCTAAGTAGGCACCCTTTGCAGAGGCTGTATCAACATATCCTACATTGGAAGTCAGGGCAAGTATCAGACGTTGACTCAACCTGGAGTATTTGTTCATGGTGGCCACGTCATGGAGTGGGGCGGGCTCATGAGGACCTAGAGGTTTTCTCACTCTTCGGGTTGTAAGCTACTCCAAACCACACAGTTTCCTTCTTTGGGACAGGCGAGTCTTGTATGGCTCAGGCAGGCTGCACAAAGAAAGATTCAAGAACACTGCTCTAAGTATGAATGCCTGGAATCCCCACCTCACATTCCCATTGGCCCCTGGGAAAAAGCCTATTAGAACTTTTGGCTCTAAGACAAGCTCCCAGAGGGATCAGTTGAAAAGGACTTTCATGAGGCTAGGTCATAATGAGGGTTTTTGTCCATGGAGACCAGGAATGTAGCGGTGGCTCGGGTTTCCTGAAAATTTCTCCTACCATGAGTGTTTCACACAACTCCAAATGACAAGCTTGCCACGTGGAGACGAGAGGTTTTGTATTTTGTGCCTCAGGAGAGACCCATATGCTGGTATTCAAAACCAGCTCTCTGAGGAGTAATGCCTGGAAATCAAGGATGGATTCAGATTAGAGCCTCAGGGCATGTCCAGTTCAACCATCTGTCTCTGAGGACATCTTTGTGTGTGTCTTAGTGGAGGTAGTTGCTCTGCGGGTGTCAGAATCGCCTTTTCCTCCAGGGCACATTACGTTATTGGAATGGGCTCTGGGCCATGAGGCTTTCTTCTCATTTGTATGGTTTGGGCCCATAGAATCGACACTGTTTCATTGGAGAGGGCAGGAACAATCCTGTAGTGTGGCTCTTGATGTCTCAGCCTGGAGGCCACGTGGGCTAGTCTGTTGGACAGAAGTCTGAACACACAAACTCTCTGAAGGTTTGAGCCTGACGATGTGGCAAGCCCGAGGCACAGGGCGGGGGGTAAATCTTTTAAATATTAAATAAATAATATTAAGGGTTTTTTAATTAAATAAATAAAGAAGAAAATAATTAACATATTATTAAATAATATTTAGATATTCAATAAGGATATTAAGGAAATAAGTGTGTGAGGCGGTCGCTATGGCTTTGGTCTCTGGATTTTGTGTAAAGGACGGCCATGGAATGTAGGGGAGTCCTCATGGGCCATCGACGGTTCTTTGTCTCTGCAGATGTGGCCTGGCTCCAAAGAGCTTGGAGTCATATTGTTGGAAGGGAGGAGTCCTCTTCTCTGACTCAGGTGTGACTGCATAAGAGGGATTTTGGAGCAGAGCTCTGGGGACAGGAGATTGAATATCTCATCCTTTCCTTCATCTTGGGGCCTAGAAGCATGCGAACCAGATCCATGGGCTCTTCGTCCAGCACCTGAGAGGCCTTATCTGAAAGCAAGGCTCACATTGAGGGTTACCATGTGTGTTTGTGCCCAAGGCAGTCCTTAAGTATGGGCCTGGCTTCATGGGTAATGCAAATTCCTCCTCCTATGGGGGTTTGACCCCATCCAAATAGGAAAGTGGAGTCTCATTTGAGCATCTGGTTCCCCCCGATGCTGGGATTTGAGAAAGGTCTAGTTTCAGAGGCCTGAAAATTCAAGCTGTTACGGGATGGTGGCCTAAGGCCATAGCGGGTCCGATGTGCTGAATATGCGTTCAGCTGTCTCTGGGTCTGATGGTTGGTCTGGGCTTAGGCTGTACCAGACAGAGCATTAGTGCACAGGGAAGCTTATAAAATTGGGGTGTGGTTGAGGGCCGTGCTGGTTGATCATCATTTGGGGTTTCTGGGTAGCCCCAAGAGCACTTTTTTTTCTTCAGGTGGGCAGGCAGAAGGCTGTGTTATGGCTCTAGATTTTGCAATCTGGAGGACATGTGGGCCGGGAGTGTGAGGACAAAATTCTAAATACACAAGCTTGGTAAGGGTTTGGGCCGAGGGCTCAGTAGGCCTCCTTGCAGAGGCAGTATTGAGATGACTGGCATCGGAAGTCAGGGCGAGTGTCAGACATTGGCTCAGCCTGGAGTATTTGTCCATGGTGGCCATGACATGGAGGGGGGAGATCTCATGAGAACCTAGAGTTTTTCCCACTCTTGGGGTTGTAAGCTGCTCCAAACCACACGGTTTCCTTCTTTGGGACAAGCGAGTCTTTTGGATGGCTCGATGATGCCACAAAATGAAAGATTTGAAAACGGGGTTCTAAGCATGGATGCCTGGAATCCATACCTCACATTCCCATTGACTTCTAGGGAAAAGGCATATTCAAAGTTTTGACTTTAGGGCGAGCTACCCAGAGGGATGATTTGAAATGGACTCTCATGAGGATGGGTTCTAATGTGTGTTTCTCTCCATTGAGTCCTTGGAATGTATCAGTGGCTCAGGTTCCCTGCAAATTTCTCCTACCTCAACGGTTTGACACAACTCCAAATAGCAAGATTGCCACGTGGAGATGAGAGGTGTTCTGTTTTCTGACTCAGGAGACCCCCTTATGCTGATATTCAAAATCAGAGATCTTCATACAGCCCCTGAGAGGCATTATTTGCAAGCAGGGCTCACAGTGAGCATCACAATGCACATCTGTGCCCAAGACTGCCCTCACGTATGGGCTTGGCTTCAGGGGTCATGTAATTTTCTCCTACTCTGAAGATTTGAAACCATCCCAACTGGAAAGTGGAGTTCTCATTTGTGCACCAGATTACCGGTGCTGTAATTTGAACTAAAGTCTAGTTTCAGAGGCCTGAAAACTCAAGTTGGGAAGGGACGGTGGCCGAAGTCATTGGCAGGAGTGATGTGCTGGATAGGCTGTCAGCTGTTTCGTCGTCTGATGGTTGGTGTGGGTCAGACTGTGCCAGACGGAACATTCGTGGACAGTGCAGCTTATGGATTTGGGGTGAGGTTGAGGACCATGCAGGTTAATCCTAATTTGGGGTTTCTGGATAGCCCCATTGGGCACTTTTTTCCTTCAGGTGGACAGGGAGAGGGCTTCATTGTGGATCCAGAATTCCTTATCTGGATGGCTTGTGGGCCAAGAGTGTGAGGACGGGATTCTGCATACACAAGCTTGGTTAGGTTTTGGGCCAAGGGCTCAATAGGCCTCCTTTGCAGAGGCTGTATTGACATGTCCTGCATTGGAAAACAGGGCGAGGATCAGACGTTGGCTGAGCCTGTAGTGTTTGCCCATGGTGGCCATGTCATTGAGTGGGGCGGGCTCATGAGGACCTAGAGTTCTTCTCACTCTTGGAGTTGTAAGCTGCTCCAAAACACACGGTTTCCTTCTTTGGGACAGACGAGTCCTGTTGGATGGACCCAGCAGGGTGCACAAAGAAAGATTCAAGAACACGGCTCTAAGTACGGATGCCTGGAATCCCCACCTCACATTCCCATTGGCTTCTAGGAAAAAATGTCTATTAGAACTTTTGTCTCTAAGACAAGATCCCAAAAGGATGAGTTGAAAAGGACTCTTATGAGGATAGGTCATAAAGTGGGTTTTGGTCCATGGAGACCTTGGAATGTAGCAGTGGCTCAGATTGCCTGAAAATTTCTCCTACCAGGATTGTTTGACACATCCCCAAATAGCAAGCTTGCCACGTGGAGATGAGAGCTTTTGTGTTTTGTGGCTCAGGAGAGTCCCATACGATGGTATTCAAAACCAGCTCTCTGAGGAATCAAGCCTGGAAATCAAGGATGGATTCAGATTAGAGCCTCAGGGCATGTCCGGTTCAATCATCTATCTCTGAGGACATCTGTCTGCGTATCTGCTCAGGTGGTGTCAGAATTGCCTTTTTCTCCCAGGCAGAGTACGCTATTGGGATGGGCTCTGGGCCATGGAGCTTTCTCCTCATCTGTAGGGTTGTGGCCCACAGTATTGGCACCATTTCCTTGGAGAGGGCAGGAACAATCCTGCAGTGTGGCTCCTGATGTCTCAGCCCAGAGGGCATGTGGGCTAGATCTTTTGGGACAGAAGTCTGAACACACAAACTCTCTGAAAGTTTGAGCCCGATGATGTGGCAAGCCCGAGGCACAAACTGGGATGGTAACTCTTTTAGATATTAAATAGATAATATTAAGGTTTTTTAAATTAAATAAAGAAGATAATAATTAACATATTATTAAATAATAATTAGATATTCAATAAGGATATTAAGGAAATAAGTGTGTGAGGCGTCGCTATGGCTTTTGTCTCTGGATTTTGTGTAAAGTATGGCCATGGAATGTAGGGGAGGTCTCATGGGCCATGGACGCTTCTTTGTCTCTGTGGATGTGGCCTGGCTCCCAAGAGCTTGGGGTCATAATGTTGGAAGGGAGGAGTCCTCTTCTCTGACTCAGGTGTGACTGCATAAGAGGGATTTCAGAGCAGAGCTCTGAGTACAGGAGACTGGAAATCTCGACATTTCCTTCATTTTGGGGCCTAGGGGCATGCAAGCCAGATCCATGGGCTCTTTGTCCAGCCCCAGAGAGGCCTTATTTGCAACCAAGGCTATCATTGAGAGTTACATGCATGTTTGTGCCCAAGGCTGTCCTCAAGTATGGGCTTGGCTTCATGGGTCATGCATATTTCTCCTCCTATGAGGATTTGACTCCATTCCAATAGGAAAGTGGAGTCATATTTGTGCATCAGGTTCCCGCCGGTGCTGGGATTTGAAAAAAGGTCTAGTTTCAGAGGCCTTAAAATTCAAGCTCTTATGGAATGGTGGCCTAAAGCCATGGTGTGTCTCATATGCTGAATATGTGGTCAGCTGTCTCAGGGTCTGACGGTTGGTCTGGTCTTAGGCTGTGTCAGAGCATTAATGCACAGAGCAGCTTATGAAATTGGGGTGTGGTTGAGGGCCATGCCGTAAGATCCTCATTCGGTGTTTCTGGACAGCCCCATTGGGCACTTTTTTCTTCAGATGGGCAGGCAGAGGGCTGCATTGTGGCTCTGGAATTCCCAATCTGGAGGGCTTGTAGGCCAGGAGTGTGGGGAAGGAATTATGAATACACAAGCTAAGGCTAGGTTTGGGGCCAAGGGCTCAGAAAACCCACTCTGCAGAGGCTGAATCGAGGTCTCCTGCATCAGAAGGCAGGGCGAGTATCAGATGTTGGCTCAGGCTGGAGTAGTTGTCCATGATGGTACCTTAATTGAGAAGTTGGGCTCATGAGGACATGGAGATTTTCCCACTCTTGGGGATGTGAGGTGCTCTAAACCTCATGTTTTGCTCCTTGGGACAATCGAGTCCTGTTGGATGGCTTGGGGATGATCCACAAGAAAAGATTTGAGAACAGGGCTCTAAGTGTGGATGCCTGGAATCCGCACCTCACATTCCCTTTGACTCCTAGGGAAAAGGCAGGTTCTATCTTTTTGCAATGGGGCGAGCTACCCAGAGGGCAGAATTGAAAAGGACACTAGGAGGATGGGTCATAATATGGGTTTGTGTAAATGGAGACCTTAGAATGTAGAGGTGGCTCAGGTTCCCTACAGAATTCTCTTACCCCAGGGCGCCTGGTTGGCTCAGTGGCTTAAAGCCTCTTCCTCTCGCTCAGGTCATGATCCCAGGATCCTGAGATCGAGCCCCACATCAGGCTCTCTGCTCAGCAGAGATCCTGCTTTCTCCTCTCTCTCTGCCCTTCTCTCTGCCTACTTGTGATCTCTCTCTATCAAATAAATAAATAAAATTAAAAAAAAAAATCTCTAACAGAGGGTTTGACACACCTCCAAATAGCAGGCTTCCTACGTGGAGAAGAGATGTGTTCTGTTTTGTGCCTCAAGAGACCCCTGTAACCTGATATTCAAAACTAGGCCTCTGAGGAGGGATGCCTGGAAACTAAAGTTGCATTCATATTAGGATCCCGGAGCATATTCTGTTCAATCATCTGTCTCTGGGGACATCTGCCTGCATGTCTGAGAGGAGGTAGTTGCTCAGGTGATGTCAGAATGCACATTTTTGTCCAGGGCAAGGACACTATTGAGATGGCCTTGGGGCCATGTAGGTTTCTCCTCATTTGTAGGGTTGTGCCCCATGGAATGGCCACTATTTCCTTGGAGACGCTAGGCACAGTCCTGCTGTGTGGTTCCAGAGGTCCCAGACCAGAGAGCGTGTGGGCTGGTTCTGTGTGGACAGATGTCTAAACACACAAACTCTCTGTAGGTTTGAAGCCAAGGGTGTGGTCGGCCCGATCCCCAGACCAAGGTTGGAGCTCCTTTGGATCTTAAATAAGGGCTAGTGTGAGGTTATTGCTGAGGCTTTTGTCTCTGGATTTTGTGTAAAGGATAGCCATGGAATGAAGGGGGGGCCTCATGGGCCATGGATAATTCTCTGTCTCTGGGGATGTGGTTTGGCTCCCAAGAGCTTGGGGACATATTGTTTGAAGGGAGGAGTGCTGTTTTCTGGCACAGGTCTGCCTGCATTAGAAGGATTACAGAGCAGGGGCGCCTGGGTGGCTCAGTGGGTTAAGCCGCTGCCTTCGGCTCAGGTCATGATCTCAGGGTCCTGGGATCAAGTCCCGCATCGGGCTCTCTGCTCAGCAGAGAGCCTGCTTCCTCCTCTCTCTCTCTGCCTGCCTCTCTGCCTACTTGTGATCTCTGTCTGTCAAATAAATAAATAAAATCTTTAAAAAAAAAAAAAGAAGGATTACAGAGCAGAGCCCTGGGGAAGGGCGACTGTAAAACTCAATATTTGTTTAGGATTGAGCCCTAGGTGCATGGCAAGGCATATCCGCGGGCTCTTCGTCCAGCCCTTAAGAGACCTTATTTGCAAACGGAGCTCACACTGAGGGTCACAGTGTGTGTTTGTGCCCAAAGCTGCCCTCAGGCATAGGCTTGGCTTCATGGGTCATGCATGTTTCTCCTACTGTGAAGGTTTGACACCATCCCAACAGGAAGGAGGAGTTCTCACTCATGCATCAGGTTCCTCCAGTGCTACAATTTGAGAAAAGGTCTAGTTTCAGAGGCCTGAAAACCCAAGTTGGCAAAGGATGTCAGTCTAAGGCCATGGTGAGTCCGATGTGCTGGGTATGCGGACAGCTGTCTGGGTGTCTGTCGTGATGTCTGGGCTCTGGCTATGTAAGACAGAGCATTAGTGCACAGGGAAACTGATGAAATTGGGGTGCAGTCGAGGGCTGTGCAGGTTCATCCTCATTTGGGGTTTCTGGACAGCCCCATTGAGCACTTTTTTTCTTTGGGTGGGCAGGCAGAGGGATGAATGGTGGCTCCGGAATTCCCAATCTGGAGGGCTTGTGGGCCAGGAGTGTGGGGAAGGAATTATGAATACACAAGCTAGGGCTAGGTTCGGGGCCAAGGGCTCAGAAAACCCACTCTGCAGAGGCTGAATCGAGGTCTCCTGCATCAGAAGGCAGAGCGATTATCAGATGTTGGCTCAGGCTGGAGTAGTTGTCCATGATTGTGCCTTAATGGAGAGGTTGGGCTCATGAGGACATGGAGGTTTTCCCACTCCTGGGGTTGTGAGCTGCTCCAAACCGCATGTTTTCCTCCTTGGGACAATCGAGTCCTGTTGGATGGCTCTGGAATGCTCCACAAGGAAAGATTTGAGAACAGTGTGGATGCCTGGAATCCCCACCTCACATTCCCTTTGGGTCCTAGGGAAAAGCCAGGTTCGATCTTTTGGCTCTGGGACGAGCTACCCAGGGAGCAGGATTGAAAAGGACACTCAGGAGGATGGTCATAATGTGGGTTTGTTTGCACTGACACCATGGAATGTGGCGGTGGCTCAGGTTCGCTGCAAAATTCTCTTACCCCAGGGTGCCTGGGTGGCTCAGTGGCTTAAAGCCTCTTTCTCCAGCTCAGGTCATGATCCCAGTGTCCTAAGATCGAGCCCCACATCAGGCTTTCTGCTCAGCAGAGATCCTGCTTCTTCCTCTCTCTCCCTGCCTGTCTCTCTGCCTACTTGAGATCTCTCTCTATCAAATAAATAAATAAAACCTTTTAAAAAACAATTCTCCACAGCGAGGGTTTGACACAGCTCCAAATAGCAAGCTTCCAATGTGAAGTCGAGAGGTGTTCTGTTTTGTGCCTCAAGATACTCCCGTATTCTGATATTCATAACCAGGCCTCTGAGAAGGGATGCCTAGAAACTAAAGTTGGGTTCAGATTAGGGCCTCGGGGCATGTAAGTTCAATCATCTGTCTCTGGGAACATCTTCCTGTATGTCTGAGCAGAGGAGGTTGCTCAAGTGGTTTCAGAATGCACCTTTTTGTCCAGGGAGAGGGCACTATTGAGATGGCCTCAGGGGTCATGTAGGTTTCTCTTCATTTGTAAGGTTGTGTCCCATGGAATGGGCACAGTTTCCTTAAGTGGGCAGGCACAGTCCTACAGTGTGTTTCCAAAGCTTCTGGACTGGAAGGTGTGTGGGCTAGGTCTATGGGGACAGATGTCTAAACACACAAACTCTCCGTAGGTGTGAGGCCGAGGGTGTGGTAGGCCTGATCCACAGACTGAAAGGGGAGTGTACTTTGACTCTTAAATAAGGGTGAGTGTGAGTTTGTCACTAAGCCTTTGCCTCTGGATTTTGGGTAAGGATGGCCATGGAATGGAGGGACGCCTCATGGGCAATGGATGATTCTCTGTCTCTGGGAATGTGGCCCAGATCCCAAGAACTTGGGGTAATATTGTGCAAGGGTAGGGCTCCTGTGTTCTGGCTCAGGTGTGCCTGCATAAGAGGGATTCCAGAGCAGAGCCCTGGGTACGGGCGACTGAAAACCTCGAACTTTGTTTAGGACTGGGACCTAGGTGCATGGTGAGCCATATCCACGGGCTCTTAGTCCAGCCACTGAGAGGCTTTATTTGCAGACAGGGCTCACATTGAGGGTCATAATGCGTGATTGTGCCCAAGGCTGCCCTCAAGTATGGGCTTGGCTTCATGGGTCATGGAAGTTTCTCCTACTCTGAAGTTTTGAAACCCTCCCAACAGGAAGATGGAGTTATCACTTGTGCATCAGGCTCCCCCCGGTGCTGGAATTTGAGAAAAGGTCTAGTTTCAGAGGCCTGAAAACCCAAGTTGGGAACGGAAAATAGTCTAAGGCTATGGTAGGTCTTTTGTGCTGGATATGCAGTCGGCTGTCTCGGCATTTGACAGGAGTTCTGGGCTCAGGCTGTGTCAGACTGGGCATCAGTGCATAGGTTAGCTTATGAAATTGGGGTAGGGTCAAGGACCGTGCAGGTTCACCCTCATGCAGTGATTCTGGGGAGCCACATAGGGCACTTTTTTCCTCCGTATTGGCAGGCAGAGGGCTGTGTGTAGCTCTGGAATTCCCAATCTGGAGGGCTTGTTGGCCAGGAGTGTGAAGACGGAATTCTGAGTACACAGCTAGGGTTAGGTTTTGGGCCAAGGGCTCCGTAGGCCCACTCTGGAGAGGATGAATCAAAATCTCCTGCATTAGAAGTCAGGGTGAGTATCAGACATTGGCTCAAGCTGGAGTGTTTGTGTATGGTGTCCCCTTCATGGATGGCTTGGGCTCATAAGGACAACCCACTCTTGGGGTTGTGAGCTGCTCCAAATCATACAGTTCCTTCCTGTTGAATGGCTTGGGTGTGCTCCCCAAAGAAAGATTCGAGAACAGGGCTCTAATTATGGAGGCCTGGAATCCCCACCTCATGTTCCTTTTGGATCCTAGGGTAAAATTTTGCTCTGGTATGATCTACCCAGGGGGCGGAGTTGAAAAGGACTCTCATGATGATGGTTCATAATGTGGGTTTGTGTCCATGGAGACCTTGGAATGTGGCGGTGGCTCAGGTACCCTGCAAAATTATCCTATCCCAAGGGTTTGACAGAGCTCCAAATCACAATCTTCCCATATGGAGACGAGAGGTGTTCTGTTTTTTGCCTCAGGAGACTCCATATGCTGATATTCAAAATAAGGCCTCTGAGGAACGGTATCTGAAATCCAAAGTTGGGTTCAGATTAGGGACTTAGGACATATTATGTTTAATCTTCTATCTCTGGGGACATCTGCCTGCATGTCTGAGTGGTGGTAGTTGATCAGGTTTGTTAGAAAGCACCTTTTTTCCAGGGTGGAGGATACCATTGGGATGGCTTCGGGGTCATTGTAGGTTTCTTGTCATCTGTAGGGTTGTGGCCCATGGGCACAGTTTCCTTGGAGTGGGCCGGCACAGTCCTACAGTGTGACTCCAGAGGTTTCAGAATGGAGGGCTTGTGGGTAGGTCTGTGGGAACAGAAGTCTGAAAACCCACACTCTCCTTAAGTGTGAGTTCGAGGGTGTGGCAGGCCCGATCCACAGAACTGGAGCGGAGCTCCTTTGGATATTAAGTAAGGCGAGTGTGAGGTGGTTGCGAATGCTATTGTCCCTCCATTTTATGTAAAGGATGGCCATGGAATGTAGGGGACGCCTCATGGGCCATGGACGATTTTCTGTCTCTGGGGAGGTGGCTTGGCTCCCAATAGCATGGAGTCATACTGTGCGAAGGGAGCAGTCCTGTTTTCTGAAACAGGTGTGCCTGCATAAGAGGGATTCCAGAGCAGAGTGCTGGGTGACTGGAAAAGTCGATCTTTGTTTAGGATTGTGGCCTAGGGCCATGGCAAGCCATATCTGTCTTCATCTAGTCCCTGAGAGGCCTTATTTGTAAACAAGGCTCACACTGAGGGTCACAATGCGTGTTTGTGCCTAAGGCTGCCCTCAGGTATGGACTTGGCTTCATCGAGCATGCAAGTTTCTCCTACTCTGATGGCTTGACACCATCCCAACAGGAAGGAGTTCTCATTCATGCATCAGGTTCCTCCTGGTGCTTGGACTTGAAATAGGTCTTGCTTCAGAGGACTTAAAAGCCAAGTTGGGAAGGGATGACAGCCTTAGGCATGGTGGGTCCAATGTGCTAAATATGCGGCCAGCAGTCTCAGGGTCTGACGGTTGGTCTGGGCTCAGGCTCTATCAGAAAGAGCATTAGTGCACAGGGCAGCTTATGAAATTGGGGTGGGATCAAGGGCCATGCAGTTTGATCCTCATTTGGGGTTTCTAGGCAGCCTTATATTGCATTTTTTTCTTCATGTGGGAAGGCAGAGGTCTGCGTTGTGGCTCCTGAATTCCCAAACTGGAGGGATCATGGGCCAGGAATGTAAAAACAGAATTCTGAATACACAATTAGGTTTTGGGCCCAAGGCTCGGCAGGCCCACTCTAAAGAGGATGAATCCAGTTCTCCTGCATCGGAAGTCAGGGTATGTATCAGACATGTGCTCAGCCTGGAGTATTGGTCCATGGCTTTCCCTTCATGGAGGGAGGTTGGCCTCATGAGAACATGGTGATATTTGCACTCTTGGGGTTGTGAGCTCCTCCAAATCTCATGGTTTCCCTCTTTGGGACAGGCGAGTCTTGTTGGGTAGCTCAGGGATGCCCCACAAAGAAAGATTTGAAAACATGGATTTAATATGGATGCCTGGAATTCCCACCTCACGTTCCCATTGGCAGTTTGAACTTTTGGCTCTAGTGTGAGCAGTTTGAAAAGGCAGTTTAAACTTTTGGCTCCAGTGTGAGCTACCCAGGGGGCTGAGTTGAAAAGGCTCTCTAATGAGGATGGGTCATAATGTGGGTTTGTGTACATGGAGACTGTGGAATATGGCGGTGCTTCAGGCTCCCAGTAAAATTCTCCTACTCCGAGTGTTTGACACAGCTCCAAAAAGCAAGCTTCCCATGGGGAGACGAGAGGTGTTCTGTTTTGTGCCTCAGGAGACCCCCATATGCTGTATTAAAAACCAGGCCTCTGAGAAGCGGTGCCTGGAAACCAAAGCTGGGTTCAGATTAGGGCCTCAGGGCATGTCTGGTTCAATCATCTCTCTTTGGAGACATCTGTCTGCATTTCTGAGCAGAGGTAGTTGCACAGGTGGTGTCAGAATGTGCCTTTTTGTCCAGTGTGGAGGAAACTATTTTTATGGCCCTGTGAACCATGTAGGTTTCTCCTCATCTATACCATTGTAGCCCATGTAATGGGCACAATTTACTTGGAGAAGGCAGGTACAGTCCTGAAGTGTAGCTCCAAAGGTCCCAGCTTGCAGGGCATGTGAGCTAGTTCTGTGTGGAGAGAAGTCTGAACACACAAACTCTGTAGTTTTGAGGACAAGTGTGAGGTAGGCATGATCCACAGACTGGGCACAGAACTCATTTGGATATTAAATAAGGGCTAGAGTTAAGTGGTCGCTGAAGCTTTTGTCTTAGATTTTGTGTAAAGGATGGCCATAGAAGGTAAGGGAGGTCTCATGGGCCTTAAAGGCATGTGGGCAGGACTTTGGAGACAGAAGTCTGCAAACACAAGCTCAGATTATGTTTATGGGCGAGGTGATGACAGGATTGATGTGCAGACGCTGTGGGCAGTTCTTTGGGCCTGAAATTAGGACGGCAAGAAGGCGGTAATGCAGGCCTTTCTGTTAGCATTGTGTGCCTAGAACGGTCATGGAATGAAGGATTGGCCTCATGTGTCCTTGGCAGATTCTTCCTCTCTGGGGGTTCTGCGCAACGCCTAAGAGTTCGGTGTCTTTCTGGGAGAGGAAAGAGTGCTGTTTTGCATCACAGCGATCCTAGAAAAACAGGGATTGCAGAGACAGGTTCTGGGTTGGGATGTATGGATAACCCCAAGGATGGTTGTCACATCTATCAGTCTCAGAAAGAAAAATAAAATACGATTTCACTCTCTCATGGTAGTCAAGAGACATATGAAAAAGCAAGGGGAAAAGGGACAAACAATTCTACTCTAACCATGGTGTTTATTTGAAGGCAGTTTTGTGAGAATACGTGTCTATCAAAGAGGAGAAAAGATGGCATTCTTTGTGGGAAGTGTGGCTGAAAGTGATGGAATGTGAGTTTTCAAGGCATGTCAAATTGAATGGCTATCCTTAAAAGACCGATTACTATCTCTTGAACTTCAAATATAATTGTTACGTGAAACACATACAGACCACACACACACACACACACACACACACACACGAGGATAAGAAACACAAAGTTTGGAAGGAATTGAGGAATCACACTAAAGAAAGCAAATCCCAAAGGAAATACCATAAAGAGAAAATGCACAGAGAATCCATGTCAGTAAATAACCAAAATGAGAAAATTAACTTCTTAACTATCAAATGTTGTTCAAGTTTTCAGGGCTAAATTCTACCATCACTGAAAACAGATAGTTGGACTAGATGAAATTTAAAAAAAAATGCAAAAAAGGTCAACAAGAAAACAACAAAAACTAAACAAACTCGACCTTCTGTTGCCCATAGGAGATTTCCATAGACTATAAAGATACACATAGCTTGAAAGTTAGGAATTAGAAATACATAGGTTATGCAATAGGCAAGGAGAATAGAGCCAAAGTGATTGTACCTATGGCAGATAGAGAGATTTTATGCCTTCAAGAGACAAAAGATTACCAGAAGGTGTTTTGTCTTGATGGAGCATTAAAACGTCAGAAACTTGGGAGAATTGCCAACATATACACCACCATCATGGGTGTATCTAAATGTTGGAAGCATATTAAAAGAAAGGAAGGGCGATGGGATCTCAATCTGATAATATTGGGGACTATGACATCCACTTTCACCACAGGACAGGTCATCCAGACAGAAAGGTGGTAAGGAAAAACAGACGTCATCATGGGCTCTCCATACCACCTGAGCTTGGGTATATATGCATAAGATTGGGTCTCTGAGGAACATAAGAGAAGTTCTTTCCAATGGCAGTCCAAATTTGGATTTTCATAGATTGTGTGCTGGAGTCCAAATCAAGTCGTAAATAATGGAAGAGTATTCAAATCCTATTTTGTATACTTATGACCACAAAATATGAAAATAAATCACTTACAAAAGGGAAACACAGCTAGACACTAATAGGTGGAAAACACTACACACTCCCAAACTAGCAGTGAATCAAAGAAAGAAAATCAGAAAGTACCTTGAACAAAGGAAGTTCAATAAACTTATGGGATGATGTCAAAACATCTTCTGGGGAAAGAATATAGGATTAAATGTGTTTATTTCCCAAAACTAAAAACATACACATACAAAAACAAACAAACAAACAACAACAACAACAAAAAAAAACCTAACTTGATGGCATAAGGAACTAGAAAAAGAAGAAAAGAACTTTAACAATCTTTTTTTTAAAGATTTTATTTATTTGACAGAGAGAGAGATCACAAGTAGGCAGAGAGGCAATCAGAGAGAGAGAGGAGGAGGAAGCAGGCTTCCCGCTGGGAAGAGAGCCTGCTGCAGGGCTCAATTCCAGGACCCTGGGATCATGACCTGAGCTGAAGGCAGAGGCTGAACCCACTGAGTCACCCAGGTGCCCCAATAACTTTAACAATCTTGAACAAACTGGAGGAACCATTACCTGGATAATACAGGTACACAAGGACACAGCTGAAAGTATGAGACCACATGACAACTGATAGCAAGGGGATAAAAATTAAAAGACCCTCTACAAAAAATGACATCAAATATAAGAACAAGAGAAAAAAAATAAATTCCAAGACACATATCAACTCCCAATATTAAGTCAGAAAACCTACAATATCTGAGCTCTCTATTAGTGACTTAATCGTTTGAAGTATTAATCAAACACCTGCCAATACAGAGAAGCCCAGATCCAAATCATTTTCCTGGTTAATGCTTCTAGATATTTAATGAAGGCAATGTCATTTATTCTCATTGATTCCAGAAATGGAGGTGGTGGGTAGACTCTACTTTTTAAGTATAAAGACCCAATTCAGATAAGGACATTATAGGGAACAAATGCCATGCCTTTTTAATAAGTAAAGATAATAAAAATATAATTCTTCCCTATTCACTCTGTGTCTTCATCTGTTTTTGAAAGGACCAGATTGTTTTTCTTTTAATTTTTTTGTTCTGCTGAGGAAGCCAGCCTATCTTCCATCCTCTGTTTTTCACAGAGAATTCACTGAAGTTTTAGTTCTTTAAATGGTCTAGCGTCAATTGTAAGATATGCCACAACTCCTCAACACCCATTAGCCAGTTCCCTCATTCCCTGCATGTCTCTCTTTTCTGTAACCCTCAGCTTGGTTTTCAGAGACCCGAGTCACTCCTGGTTTGTCTCCCTCCCTTTAGCCCCTTCAGTTTACCCTTCCTTCTACTAAGGGAAGCCATAAGAAATTTTGTCTTCTTGCTTTGTTTCATTTCTCAACACCCTTTCCTGTGAAATTCATGGCAATACAAGTACCAGGGGTTCATCTACCCTGATGGGTGAGGGATACTCTGTTGCCAAATGAGCCACACCTTCTTTGTCCACTAGTATTTTCAAGTACATTGCAGCTCAATCCACATTTATTCTTGAGTGGGCATTGCAGGTCATCAATATAGGCCATTCTTTTCTCTCTGATTTAAGACAATTAGTCAACATGTCTATACCTATTACCACAGCAGGTAGCGTTGACTAATGGTGACAGGGATCTTTCTTCAGCATTAGCTCTCATGCAGAATGTCATGCTCCTTGAAGCCTTTGCAAAGGTGTTTAAGGTAAAAGCAGGTAGACAGAGCCATAATCCCTTATGACTAGTGTTTTTGAAGAGTTGGACACGAAAACACAGATAGCACAATACATCCATGCCTAACATTTTTCCATGAAAAAGGACTTTCCGTCCCTTAGTCTTCACTGAGCCATAAGGAAAAGATGCTGAGAAATGACTCTTTCACCCATAGCATGACAAACCTCACATTGAACTGATGATACATCATCAGTTACCAAGAGGCCTCACGGTTTCTGGAGATCTGTAGAAATTGCAGTGGAAATATGAAATCCTTGTCGTCTATGGAGAAATATTGGTCTAAAGGATGATATCCCTAATGTCCTTTTCTATTCTCTTTGTCTAGAAAGAGGAATAGGGACATTAACACACAACACAACCTGAATTTTTTGATCAGGATCATGGGGTCTTTTTCTGTCCTTTCCGGGCTTTTTACCTAAAGGCACAGGACACAAAGGCCATGAGAGAGGGACTGTGGCTTTAGTGAAGCCAGCTTTTGTGATGTCACAAAGTTATGAAATCCTAGCAACCACTCCTCCCCAAACCACACCTGATCTACACTTGGCTGGAGTAGTACTGGGTGGGCCAAGTGGATCCCAAGCCCTCCCAAACCACTGGAGCCACCTGGGTCTCTCACCAAGGCAGTTTTCAAAGTGAGTTGGTGTTACTTTCTCCATGGCCAACTTCGTAGTCTATTGTAGTGACAGTCAGCACCAGCCATCTGGACTCCAGGGAAAGGCATAAGTCCACCATTCCACCTTACCCACGAAAATCCAAGAAAGAATTAAGTCTCAAACAAAGACTCAGGGGAGGAACTCCATGTCCCTCACATGTGTATGGTCCTTCCACTCAATCAGGGTGCTTCTGACTAGTGAAAGGCCACTCAAGGAAAGCTCAGAGGGAACACCCACACCGTGCCAAATTCATACCTGGAGTCTTCAACAGCAAGGACACAGGTACTCTAGCATCTCCATAAATTGGCCCAAATGGCTCCCCAATCTTCAAAACTGATCAAGCATCAAAGGCAGACACTTCAACCTAGAACCTGAGGTCCAGGACGGAATCATGTACTTGGAGTCCTGAGGAGCAAGCATGGAGCATGTTGGAAGAGACCCAGACCCCAAGTGAAACCATCTGAAATACTTTCATGCCCGTTTCAGGATGACAATTGTATTTCCAAAAGGACGCATTGGGGAGGATTTGAATGTCAAAGGACCTTGAGCATGCCCACAGATTGGTGCTGTTACCCTCTGGGAAATTGAATGGAGATGTGGCAGCACAAGCCTCCATTATCTCTTTCTTGACCATCCCCCAAATGGTTTCATGTGATAAGTAAACAGTGTCTATTTCAGAAGATGGTCATGTTCAAATGGAGCCAGGAGAGGATGAACAATGTGTCAACAAGGGACCATTACAGCGGGTCAGACAGCAGCTGCTACAGGTTGGTGAGGAGTCCAGGAAGAGAAGGAACTGTAGAATGAACAAGGGAGCTCAGAGTGAAGGTCTGACATTTTAGAATGGTGGGAGTTTTTCTTACCTGGCTGCATTCTATAGGGACCTAGATCAAAAATAAATAAAACATCGTCTGGCACCAGAAAATCCTTGTAAACTGCTTCTGTTTTTGCTTTTTGTCAAATGATGCACATGCAAGTATTTGACAGAGAGAGAGAGAGAGATATCACGGTCAAGGAGTAGAGCTGTAGAGGGAGAAGTTGACTAGCCCCTGAGCAGGAAACCTGAGACCAGAGTCAATGCCATGACCCTGGGATCATTAGTTGAGCTGAAGGCCGCCACTGAACTGATGGACACACCCTGGGACCCAGTATTTCTCTTCTTAATACCTCCCAGTTCTAGACAAGGACCACTTCTCTATCATTGTTCAGAAATGCAGTGTTATGGATTTTGGCTTGTGCTGGTGTTTCTTGATCTATCTGACCTGCTTTGAGAGCCTGTATAGCTTGTCCTCTTGAAGTCAGTGACTTGGCTATGGACACAATACTCTCCCATGCATATTTGGATAAAGGGAATTCCTCCACTGCTAGCTTTTGCATGGGGCATGACTATATGTCTTGTGGTGCTATGATTCTGTGGATGGATATGGGAGGCCTCTGCTCTGAATCTTGATCTTTGTTTCTTATCCCAGGAGAGAGATATTTTCAGCTCTGATTACTCAAAAAAATTTTCAGCCCCCTTTTTTTCCCCTCTCACTCCTAGTTCACCTAAAATAGGCACCTCTTTCCATTCTTTGTAGTCGATGACTCCCCTAAGCCCAGTCATGTTCCATCATTCTTCCTTCTAGCTTTGGATTTGATTCCTTATTTACTAGTCTTTTTCTTCCAGGACACTAATTGGATCTTCTGTTTCTGCCAGCATCCTGGACTTTGCAGTCCGCTACCAATGTTCTCATCAGGAACTCTTTTTTTATTTTATTTTTATCCGTTTTATCTCTATGGTTCGAGACTCACCAATATCTTCTGTGTATTCTGATGTACACAGAGTATCCTGGCTGCTGCTTTCAATCCTTCATTGGGCGTGTTATATGTAGAGGTTTCACTCTGATTGCCTGGACATGACAATTCATGTTCTTTTCCCTTGGCATATATTGATTCTTCCATCTTTGAATTGGATTTAGGTCTCTGTCTTTTTCTCCGTATTTAGAAAGCCCATTCTGTTTTCTAAACTCAGGGTAATTTCCTTAGAAGAAGAAATTATGGAGTACCCAAGGGCTGGCCTTTGAACAAGTCTCAGGTATTTGTCTGGCATGCATGCCCTCTGCTGTTGTGTTGTGGCTTTCCCCTGTCCTTGAGGCCCATCATCTGCAGAGGCTCTCCTTGCCTGCTGTTTGGTGTGTTTGCTGTCTGGGCTGAATATACTGAGGTTTAGCTTGGTGGGCTCTGGTGTGCCTGTGAAAGGAGATGTTCAACCCACTAAACAGCATGAAGGCCTAAAGAATGCTGTGGTCAAGAGAGAGCATGTAAGCAGGTCTTACTCTTCCCATATGGGAGAGTTTTTCCCTGGGACTAAGGAACTTAGACTGAGGAAGGCAGCCCCCCAAGTGTTCCACGGTTTGGATTTCATATTTGCTGTTTAGGCAGCTAATGTCCTCACCATTCTGTCTCTGGCCAGTAGCTCAGTCTTAATGCTGCTAGAGAGAGAGAGCAAAATTTTTTGTGTCCATCGAGTCATCTCTACGAACACTGCCTCTGAGGGATGCATTGCCAGAACACACCATCTTTCCACTGTGTCTCCTGGGATTGTCTCTGATCCTGGTTTCCAGGCTGTCTACACCCGGGTGCTTGTTGGTGTCCTCTCCAGGAGAAACACAGTGTTCTCTTAAATTAATGTCTGCCAAGCCTGCTAATCTGAAATCTCCAGGTCTCATGACCCTTTGTTGGCAAGAACACATGCCCTTCAGACCCTCTGGTGGTCACAGCCAATGGCATTGGAAAACATGCTCCTGTGGGTTCCCAGTGTGTTCTGCTCTCCTGTGCCTATGTCTTTTGCACTGGCTCACTGCCCTCTGACGCACCAACCAACTACATCTCTCCTGAGCCATGTCTCCAATCTTCTACCATAGTCTCTGTACTTCTTTTCTTTTTTGCTGTGGAGTTTACTTTGGAGGCTTCAATTCAATTTCTGCCAAGTTCCAGTTGATGTGCTAATCTTCCAATTGTGTTCATGGCTGAAGACAAGCCTGAAGTTCTCAGACACTAATACTATTTTATTGTCCTCCAAAGGCACCACAGATTCTTACCGAGGCATAAGCAAGAATGAATTCTTGCCACTTGCATCATGTGTTAATGTTGTGGAGAGCATTGGGCTACGTCACATCTATCAGTCTCAGAAAGTCAAATAACAGACGATTTCACTCTCTCATTGTAGTCAAGACACATGAGAAAAAAACAAGTGAAAAGCGAACAAACAATACAACTCTAAGCAGACATCCAAAATTTGGTGTTTGTTTTAGGGCAGGTTAGTGAGAATATGTGTTTATAGGAGGACTAAATGGGACATTCTTTTCAGGAAATGTGGCTGAAAGTGATGGAATGTGAGTTTTCAAGGCAAATCAAATTGAATTGCTATCCATGAAAGACCGACATCCAATCACTTGAAACTTCATTATAAGTGTAATGTGAAACACACACACACACACACACACACACACACACAGGAGACACACAAAAGTTGGGGACTAAGTGAGGAACCACACTAAAGGAAGCATTCCCCCCCAAAAAATACCATAAAGGGAAAAGGCACAGAGAATCCAAGTCAGAAATCAACCACAATAGAAAGTTAACCTCTTACCTATCAATAATTAGTTCAAGTGTTCAGTATAAATTCTCCTGTCAGTACAAACAAATTGTTGGACTGGATGAAAATTTTTTTAAAAATGCAAATAATGTCCACAAGAAAGCAACAAAAACTTAATAAGCTCGGCCTTATGTTGTGAATAGAGATTTCCTCGACTATAAAGATACACATAGCTTTAAAATGAAGGAACTGGGAAGACATAGGTTATGCAATTGGCAAGGAGAAGAGAACCAAAGTGATGGTGCCTATAGCAGATAGACAGATTTTATGCCTTCAAGAAACCAAAGATTACTGGAAGGTGTTTTGCCTTGATGCAGCATCAAAACATCAGAAACCTGGAAGAATTGCCAACATATACACTACCCTAATGGCTGTATTTAAATGTTGGAAGCATATTAACAGAAAAGAAGGGAGATGGGGACCTCAATCCAATATTGTCTGGGACTACAATATTTACTTACAGCACAGGACAGATCATGCAGGTGGAAAGTTGGTAAGCAATAACCAACATCATCTTAGGCTCTCTAGCCAACCTGACCTTGGGGGATAGATGCATTAGATTGTGTCTCTAAGGACCTTAGGATAAATTATTCCCAAGGGCAGGCCTTACATTGTCTATCACAGATAATGTGCTGGGGTCAAAATCCTATCTTGTATAATTATGACCACAAAGGTAGGAAAACAGAAAAAATAATCACTTATGAATGGAAAACACAGCCAGACACTCATAATTGGAAAACATAACACACTCGTGAACTAGCAATGAATCAGAGAAAGAACATCCAAAGGAAAATCAGAAAGTGCCATGAACAAAGGAAAGTCAAGAAACTTATGGGGTGATGCCAAAACATATTATTGGAAAACAATATAGGGTTAAATGCGTGTATTTCAAAAAAATTAAAACAACAAATAAAAGCAACCTAACTGGATGCAGTAGAAACAACAAGAAGGGTGAAACTCCAAAGTTAACAGAAAAATGAAGTAATACATATGATAATCAAAATAAAAGAAATACAAACAAACCAATACGAAAAATCAGGAGAACACACACATCAATTTTGAAAATGTTAACAAACTGGAGGAGACATTACATGGATAAAACAGGGAAATGAACACACAGCTAAAAGTATGAGGCCACATGACAACTGACAGAAAGAAAATAAAAATAACCTAAAAGATCCAACTACACAACTATGTTAGCAAATCCAAAAAATGAATGAAAATGATAAATTCCAGCACAGATATCAACTCCCAAGATTAAGTCAAAAAACCTACAAAATCAGAGCTCTCTACTAGTGACTAAAGCCTTTGAAGCAGTAATGAAACACCTGCCAACACACAGAAGACCAGGTCCAAAACCTTTTCCTGGACAACACTTCTAGACATTTAGTGAAGGCAATGTCATTTCGTCTCATCAATTCCATAATAGAGGAGGCGGGTAGACTCTATTTTACAAGTACAAGGACCCAATTCAGATAACGACCTTATAGGAAACAAATTCCATGCCATTTCAATAATTAAAGGTAATGAAAATATAATTATTTCCTTTTCTCTCTGTGTCTTCATCTGGTTTTGAAAGGGCCAGATTGTTTTTCTTTTATTTGTTATTTGAGGAAGTCAGCCTATCATCCATCATCTGTTTTTGAAAGAGTATTCACGCATGCTTTATTTCCATATACGACCTAGTGCTCCTCCTAATATATGCCCCGACTCCTCAACACCCATTAGGGAATTCCCTCCTTCCATGCATGTCTCTCTTTTTTGTAACCCTCAGCTTGGTTCTCAGAGTCCTCAGTCACTCCTGTTTGTCTCCTTCTCTGATTTCTTCCCCTTCAGTTTTCCCTTCCTTTACTAATGCCTTGGTATTCCTCCTGGTGCACACGTGAGGGAAGCCATATGATATTTCCCTTGGTCTGCTTGCATTTTTCATGTCCCATCTCCCAGTCCTGAGGCATTCATGTCAATGCAAGGATAAGGGGTTTATCCTCCTTGATGGCTGAGGAATACTCTGTTGCCATTATGGACCACACCCTGTGCATCCACTAGTCTTTGCAAGGGCATTGTGACTCAATCCACAGTTCTGCTCAAGTGGGCATTGTAGGCCATCGATATAGATTGTTTATTTTCCTCTGATTAAAGAGAATTTGTCAACATATTTATACATATTACCACAACAGGTAAAGTTAAATAATGTTGACAATGGGTGCTGTCCAGAAGTCTTCCCTAAAAGTTAGCTCTGATGCAGAATGTCATTCTCCTTGAAGACTTTGCAAACGTGTTTAAGGGAAAACACAGTAATGAAACAGTATACAGAGTATACTGTAATGAAACAGTATACAGAACCCTAATCCCTTATGACACTAGTATTTCAAACATTAGGAGATAAAGACACAGACAGCACAATATATCCATTTCCTAATATTTTTTCTTGAAAAGGGACTTTCCATCCCTTAGTCATCACTGGCCCATAGGGAAAAGACTCTGAGAAAGGACTTTCTCATTCACAGGATGACAAACCCCATGGAAAGCTGTTGATACCCAAGAGGCCAAATTGTTTCTTGATATCTTTACAAATTGTAGTGGAAATAGGAAAACTTTGCTGTCTCTGGAGAAATGTTGGCCTAGAGGATGAATCCATCTGAACGCCATTTTTTTTTTCTCTTTAGAAAGCAGAAGTGGGACATTAACACACAAGACAACCTCAGTTCTTGATCAGGCTCAGAGAGCTCTTTTTCTGTCCTTCCTGGGGCTTCCTACCTAAAGCCATAGGGCTCAAAGGTCATGGGCGAGGGACAACTGCTTCAGTGAAGCCAGAATCTGTGATGTCACAAAGCTTCGAGGTCATAGCAACCACTCCTCATCAACCCACGCCTGATCACTACAATTGGGGGGAGTAGTTATGGGGGAACCAAGAGGATCCCAAGCCCTCCCAAACCACTAGAGCTGCCCGGGTCTCTTGCCAAGGCAGTTTTTGAAGCGAGTCTGTGTCATCTTCTCCATGGCCGAATTCGTACTCTTTGGTCGTGATTGTCAGCAACAGCCCTCTGGACTCTAGAGAAAGGTAAGAATCCACCATTGATCTTAGCCACAAAAAGCCAAGAAATAATCATGCCTCAAACAAACCTCCGGGGAGGAAATCCACGCCCTGCATATGTGTACGGTCCTCCCAACCAATCAAGGCACTAATAACCAGGAAAAGGGCTACCCAAAGAAAGCTCAAAGGGAACACCCACAACCGTGCCAAAGACAATTCTGGAGTCTTCAACAGCCAAAACACGAGTACCTCTAGCATCTCCAGAAATCATTTAAAAATGCCCTTACAATATTCAAAACTGACTATGTACCACAGTCGTACTCTGCTCCCCAGACCATTAGGTCCAGGTCAGAGTCATGTGCTTGCAGTCCACAGGAGAAAGCGTAGAGCTTGTTGGAAGAGATCCATAGCCCAAGTGAAGCCATCTGAAAGACTTCCATGCCTGATCAGGAAGAAATCTTGTATGTCCAAAAGTACTAATTGAAGAGGATTCGAATGTGGAAGAACCTGGAGCACTCCCTCAGGGTGGAGCAGCCACCCTCTGTGGAACTGCATGGAGATGTGGCAGCACAAGCCTGCCTTCACCGTCTCATGACCATCCTCCAAATGGTTTCATGAGATAAGCAAACAGTGCCTCTTGCGGAAGATGGGCATGTTTCAATGGAGCCCCAAGAGGATGAACAATGTGTCAACAAGGGGTAAGTACAGTGCGACAGATAGTGGATGCTGCAGGTTGGTGAGGAGATCCAGGAAGACAAATTAGAGGAGAATGAACAAGGGAGCTCCAAGCGAAGGTCGGGCATTTTAGGATGGTGGGAGTTTCTCTGTACCTGGGTGCCTTCCATAGACACCTAGGACCAAATTCAATAAAACATCCTCAGGCCCCAGTCAATTATTGTGCACTGGTTTTGTCTTTGTTATATTTTCCAACTATGCATATGGATGTATTGGATAGAGAGGCAGAGAGATCCCAATCATTGTGGTGGAGCTGGAGAGGGAGAAGCTGTCTTGCACCTAAGCAGGAAACCTGAGACCAGAGATGATGCCATGACCCTGTCATCACGAGTTGAGCTGAAGGCCGCCTCTGCACTGATGTACACACCCTGGGACCCAGTCTTTCTCTTCTTAATACCTCCCAGTTCTAGACAAGAACCACTTCTCTATCACTGTTCTGAAATGCAAGGTATACCGATTTTTTCTGGGCTGGTGTTGCTTGATCTATCTGAACAGCTTCAAGGGCTGGCAGATTGTCCTCTTGAAGTCAGTGACTTGGCTATAGACAAACTACTCTCTCCACATATTTAGAAAAAAGAGAATTCCTCCATTGCTAGCTTTTGCAGGAGGAATGACACTATGTCTTGTGGTGCTCTGCTTCGGTGGATGGGGATGGGAGACCTCTGTGCCTCTGAATCTGGATCTCTGTTTCCAATCCCAGAAAGGGGTGAATTTTCAGCTCTGATTTCTCAAAGAAATGTTCAGCCCTCTTTTTTTTCTCTCACCCATATTCACATACAATAGGCACCTCTTTCCATTCCTTGGAGTCGAAGACTTTTCTAAGCTCATTGTCATGTCCCATCATTATTCCTTCTCTTTGGATTTCCAACAATCTGTTTGTAGGGATAGGAAAATTTATTCCTGAATGCTTGAACTAATTATTGATAAGTAAGAAGGTAACTTTTTTATTTTGGTTGTTTTCTGACTTGGATTCTATATACCTTTTCCCTTTATAGTATTTTCTTTGGGGTTTGATTCCTTTAGTGTGATTCCTCACTTACTCCCCATCTTTTGTGTTTATTACCTGTGTGTGTGTGTGTGTGTGTGTGTGTGTTTGTGTGTGTTTGTGAGTGCATTTGTGAATGAATGGGTGTGTGTATGTCTGTGTGTGTTTCAACAAACATAATGAATATTCAAGAGATAAGAAGTCCATCTACTATGGATAACAATTCAATTTGACATGCCTGGAAAATTCACATTCCATCACTTTCTGCCACATTTCCTAAATAGTGTCTTATTTTGTCCTCTTTTATAAACACGTATTCTCATAAAACTGCCTTCAAACAAACACCAAATCTCGTGTGCCTGGTTATAGTCATATTGTTTGTCCCTTGTTCCCTTGCTTTTTCATATGTCTCTTGACTACCATGAGAGAGTGAAATCGTTTGTTATATGTCTTTCTGAGACTGATAGATGTGACATAGCCCAAAGGTCTCCACAACACTGCCACATGAGGCAAGTGGCAAGAATTCATTCTTGCTTATGCCTCAGTAAAAATCAGCAGTGCCTTTGGAGTACAGTGAGATGGTAGTAGTGCCTGAGAACTTCAGGCTTGTCTTCAGCCATGAACAAAACTGGAATATGACCACATCAACTGCATCTTGTTGGAAATTGACCTGAAGCCTACAAAGTAAACTTCAGAGCAAAAGAGAAAAGAAGTTGTAGAGACTATGGGAGAATATTGGAGACATGGCTCAGGGAGATATGGGCGGTTGGTGCATCAGAAGGCAGTGAGCCAATGCAAAATGCAAAGGTAGAGGAGAGCAGAGCACACTGGGAACCCACAAGGAGCATGTTTTCCAATGCCATTGGCTGTGATAAGCAGAAGGTCCTAATGGCACTAGTTCTTGCCAAAAAAATGGTCTTGAGACCTGGAGATTTCAAATCAACAGGCGAGGCAGACATCAACTTGAGAGAACATTGTGTTACTCCTGGAGAGGATGCCAACAAGCAACCAGGTGCAGACAGACTGGGAACCATGATTAGAGACAATACAGAAGACACAGTGGGATGTGGGTAGATTCTGGTAGTGCATCCATGAGAGTCGTTGTTCATGGAGATGACTCGATGGGGGAAAAAGAAATTTTGGGCTCTCACACCAGCAGCTTAACGACCGAGCTATTGGCCAAAGGCAGGACAGTAAGGACATTAGCTGCCTAACCTGCAAACACGAAATCCCAACGGTGGATCACTTGGGGTACTGCCTTCCTCAGTCCAAGTTGGTTAGTGCCATGATAACAGACTCACCCATTAGGGAACTAGAAGGTCCCCCTGCCCACATGCTCTTTCAGGGTCATGGCATCGACTCTGGTCTCAGGTTCCCTTCTCAGGGGCAAGTCAGCTTATCCCTCTCCAGCTCCACCCCCTGATTGTCATATCTCTGTCTCTCTGTCAAATATGTGCAAGAGCATCGTTTGATAAAAAACAAAAACAAAACCAGTGTGCAAGGATTGACTAGGGCCAGAGGATGGTTTATTTAATTTGAATCTAGGTCCCTAAGGAATGCAGCCAACTTAGAGCACCTCCCACCATCCTAAAATGTCAGACCATGGCTATGAGCTCCCTTGTTTATTCCCCTGTTCTTTGTCTTCCTGTATCTTTTCACCAATTTGTAGCATCCACTGTCTGTCCTGCTCTAATGGCCTTAGTTGATACATTATTACCTTTCTCCTGGCTATATTAGAACATGCCCATCTTCCGCAAGAGCCACTGTTTGCTTATTGCATGAAACCATTTGGGGGATGGTCATTAAAGGGTCAAGGCAGGCTTGTGCTGCCACATCTCCATGAAGTTCTCCAGAGGGTAGCTGAACTACACTGTGGGAATGCTCAAGGTTCTTTGACATTTGAATCCTCTTCAAATGGAGATACATGTTGTCATACTGAAATGGGCACGAGAGTCTTTCCAATGGCTTCACTTGGGATATGGGTATCTTCCAACATGCTCCATTGCTCCTCTGGACACCAAGTACATGAGTCCATCCTGGACCTAAGGGTCTAAGATGTAGAGTCTGCCTGTGGTGCATGGACAGTTTTGAAGATTAGGAGGCCATTTTGACATGATTTCTGGATATGATTGAGATACTCGTGTCCTCACTGTTGAAGTCTCCAGACATGTCTTTGGCACAGTTGTGGGTGTTCCCTTTGAGCTTTCCTTGGGTGGCCCTTTCCCTGGTCATAAGCTTCCTTATTGGGTGGGAGGACTATACCCACGTACAGGGCGCAGATTTCCTACCCTGAGGCTTTGTTTGAGCCCTGATTGTTTCTTGGCCTTGCGTTGATATGATGGAATGGTGGATTTTTACCCCTCTCCGGGGTTCAGAGGGTTGTTGCTGACAGTCATGAGCAAAGACTACAAATTTCCTAATAGAGAAGGTGACACCGACTTGCTTCACAAACTGCCTTGGTGAGAGACCCAGGTAGCTCCAGCTGTTTGGGACGACTTGGAGTCCTCTTGGCCCACCCATGACTACTTAAGCCAAGTGTAGTGATCAGGTGTAGGTTGATAAGCAATGGTTGCTCTGAACTTAAAGCTTTGTGACATCACAGAAGCTGCCTTCACTGAAGCAGCGGTCCTTCTCCCATGACTTTTGAGTTCTATGGCTTTAGGTAGGAAGCCCCAGGAGGACAAAAAAAGTGCCCTCTGAGCCTGATCAAGTACTCAGGTTGTCATGTGTGTTATTGTCTCACTTCTCCTTTCTAGACAAAGAGAAAAGAAAATGATGCTCGATATACCATCCATTATGCCAACATTTCCCCAGAGATAGCATGGTGTTCCTATTTCCACTGCAATTTCTAGAGATCTCAAGAAACAGTGAGGTCTCTTGGGTATCAACAGCTCTCTTTGGAGTTTGTCATCGTGTAGATGAGGGAGTCCTTTGTTAGTGTCTTTTCCCGATGGGTCAGTGATGACTAAGGGATGGTAAGTCCCTTTTCAAGGAAAAAAGTTAGGGCATTGATATATTGTGCTTTCTGTTTCCTCATCTTCTAGTGTTGAGAAACACAAGGTTTTCCCTTAAACAACTTTGCAAAGGCTTCAAGGAGAGTGGCATTCTGCATCAGAGCTAACTCTTAAGGAAGAGGCCTGGACAGCACCCGTTGTCATCATTAGTTAACTCTACATATTGTGGTAACGGGTATACACATGTTGACCAAGTCTCTTTAATCAGAGGAAAAGGGATGACCTATGAAGATGCCCACTGGATCAGAACTGTGGCATTTCCAAAATGCCTTTGCAAAGACTCATGGCTAAGGAAGGTGTAGTTCATCGTGGCAACACAGTATTCCTCAGCAATCAGGGAGGATGAACCCCTAGTACTTGCATTGAAATGAATGTCCCATGACTGGATGATTTGAAATGAGAGAGGCAAGCAGACAAAGGAAATATATGTCTTCCCTCATCTGTGCTCAAGAAGGAATACCATGGCCATTAGTAAAGGAAGGGAAAACTTAAGGGGAAGAATTCAGAGAAGGAGACAAACCAGGAGTGACTCAGGACTGTGAGAACAAAGCTGAGGGTTACAGAAAAGAAATACATGCAGGGAAGGTGGGAACTGGATAATGGGTGTTGAGGAGTTGTGCCATATATTAGGAGGAGCATTAGGTCATATATGGAACTAAAGCATCCGTGAATACTCTGTCGAAAATGGATGATGGATGATAGGTGGCTTCCTCAATAGAACAAAGCAATTAAAAAAAAAAAAAACCTGGACCTTTCAAAACCAGATGAAGACACAGAGAGAAAAGGAAAGAATTATATTTTAATCATCTTTAATTATTGAAATGGCATAGGATTTATTTCCTAATGTCCTTATCTGAACTGGGTCTTTATCCTTGTAAACAGAATCTACCTGCCTCCTTAATTTTTGGAATTGAGAAGAATTGACATTACCTTCACTAAATGTCTAGAAGAGTTGCCCAGGGAAATGATTTGGACCTGGACTTCTGTGTGTTGGCAGGTGTTTGATTACTGTTTCAAACGCTTTAGTCATTAGTAGAGAGCTCAGATTTTATAAGTTTCCTGACCAAATCTTGGGAGTTGGTATATGTCTTGGAATTTATCCTTTTCTCTCATTTCTTGGATCTGATATCATAATTGTGTAGTCGGGTCTTTTACGTTATTGTTTTTTTCCTTTCAATCAGATGTCATGTGGTTTCATACTTTCAGCTGTGTGCTTGTCTCCCTGTTTTATCTAAGTAATGGCTCCTCCATTTTGTTAACGTTTTCAAAACTGACGGGTGAGTTCTCCTGATGTTTTCCTATTGGTTTGTTTGTTTGTATTTCCTTTATTTCGATAATCATATGTATTCTTGACTTTCCTTTGTTCATGGCACTTTCTGATTTTCCTTTGGATTTTCTTTCTTTGACTCAATGCTAGTTCACGAGTGTGTTGTGTTTTCCACCTATTTCTGTCTAGTCGTGATTCCCTTTCATAAGTGATTTCTTTCCATTTTCATAACTCGTGTTAATAAGCATGCAGGATGGGATTTGAATTCTCTGCTATTAATTACAACTTGGTTTGGACTCCAGCACACGACCTGTGATAGACAAAGTTAGGTTTGACCTTGGGAAGAAGATATCTTATCGTCCTCAGAGACACAATCTTATGCATGTTTCCCCAAAGCTCAGGTGGTCTAGAGAGCCCATGATGACGTCTGTTATTCCTTACCACCTTCCATCTTGATGATCTGTCCTGAGCTGAAAATAGATATTATAATTCCCAACAATATTGGATTGAAGTACCCATCTCCCTTCCTTTCTATTGATATGCTTTGAACATTTAAATACACCCATGATGATGGTGTATATGTCGACAATTCTTCCACGTTTCTGATGTTTTGATGCTGAATCAAGACAAAACACTTTCCAGTAATCTTTTGGCTCTTGAAGGCATAAAGTCTCTCTATCTGAAATAGGCACAATCACTTTGGTTAACTTCTCCTTTCCAGTTGCACATCTGAAGTCTTCCCAATTCCTTCCCTTTCAAGCTAAGTGTATCTTTATAGCTGACAGAAATCCCCAATGGGCAAAAGAAGGTCAAACTTGTTAGTTTATTTTGTGTTCTTGTGGACCATTTTTGCATTTTTTAAAAAAATTTAATCCAATTCAACAGTCTGTTTGCAGTGAGGGGAGAATTTATTCCTGAATACATGAATGAATTATTGATAGGTAAGAAGTTAACTTTCTCATTTTATCTGGTTTCTGATTTGGATACTCAGTGCCTTTCACATTTATGGTATTTTCTTTGGGGTTTGCTTCCTTTAGTGTGATTCCTCACTTCCTCTCCATTTTTTGTGTGTCTTATCTTTGTGTGTGTGTGAGTGTGTGTGTGTGTGCTGCCTGTGTGTATTTCACATAACACTTATTATTACATTTAAAGAGATAATAAGTCAGTCTTTTATGCATAGCAACTTAATTTGACATGCCTTGAAAACTCACATTCCATCACTTTCAGCCACATTTCCTACAAACAATGTCATATTTTGTCCTCTTTGATAAACATGTATTCTCAAAAACCTGCCTTCATTCAAACACCACATTTTGTGTGCCTGGTTAGAGTTGTATGTTTGTCCCTTTTTTTTTTCATATATCTCTTGACTATCATGAGGAAATGAAATCATATGATTTTTTCTATTTCTGAGACTGATAGATGTGACATAGCCCAATGCTCTCCACAACACAGTCAAATGAGGCAAGTGGCAAGAATTCATTCTTGCTCATGCCTCGCTAAGAATCTGAGTTGCCTTTGAAGGACAGTGAGATGGTAGTAGTACCTGAGAACTCCAGGCTTGTCTTCAACCATGAACACACCTGGAAGATGATCACATCAATAGCAACATGGCAGTAATATTCCTAAATCCTACAAAGTAAACTCCACAGCAAAAGAGAGAAGAAGCCACAGAGACTATGGGAGATGATTGGATATATGGCTTAGGGGAGACATGTGCTGTTGGTGAATCAGAGTGCAGTGAGCCAATACAAAAGACAAAGGCACAGGATAGTGGAGCACACTGGGAACCCACAATGAACATGTTTCCCAGACCCATTGGCTATGACCAGCAGAGGGTCTGAATGGTACGGGTTCTTGCCAAAAAATGGTCTTGAAGCCTGGAGATTTCAGATCAGAAGGCTTGGAAAACATAGAGTTGAGAGAACACTGTGTTTCTCCTGCATAGGACACTAACAAGCAACTAGGTGCAGGCAGCCTGGTAACCAGGATCAGAGACAATCCCAGGAGACACAGTGGAGAGATGGTGGGTTCTGGCAGTGCTTCCATGAGAGGCAGTGTTCGTGTAGATGACTTGCTGGGAGCACAAGAAATTTTGGGCTCTCACACCAGCAGCATCAATACTGAGCTACTGGCCAAAGACAGGACAGTGAGGATATTAGCTGCATCACCTGCAAACACAAAAACCCAACCATGGAACACTTGGGGGTCTGCTTTCCTCAGTCCAAGTTTCTTAGTCCCAGAGGAACAGACTCTCCCATAGGGGACTAGAAGAAAACCCTGCCCAAATGCTCTTTCCTGACCACAGCATTCTGGAGGCCTATGTTTTTTTTTTTATTTATTTAACAGACAGATCACAAGTAGGCAGAGAGGTAGGCAGAGAGAGAGGGAGAATCAGGGTCCACACTCAGCAGAGAGCCCGATGCAGGCCCCATCCCAGGACCCTGGAACCATGACCCAAGCCAAAGGCAAAGGCTCAACCCACTGAGCTGGTTGAACGTCTCATTTCACAGGCACACCAGAGCACACCAAGCTAAAATCAGCATTTTAAGCCCAGATATCAAACACACCAATGGGCAGGCAAGGAGAGCCTTTGCAGATTATGGGCCTCAGGGATGGGGAATAGCCACAACCCAACAGAAGAGGACATGCCTGCCACACACACACAACTGAGACTCCCTCAAGGGCCAGCCCTTGGGTACTCCATGATCTCTTTTTCCTAAATAAATTACCCTCAGGCTAGAAAACAGAATGGGTTTTCAAATACAGAGAAGACAGAGACCTAGATCCAATGCAAAGATGGAAGAATACATTGATGCCAAGGGAAAACAAAACAAAACAAAAAACAAGAAATTATTATGGCCAGGCAATTGGAGTGAAACTTCTACATATAACAAGCCCGATGAAGGATTGAAAGCAGTGGCCAGGACTCTCCCCATACTTCAGAAAACACAGAAGATATCAGGGTGTCTCAAACCACAGAAATAAAACTGATAAAAATAAAATAAAATAGTTCCTGATGAAAACTTTGGCAGCAGACTGGATGCAATGTCCAGGAAGCTGGCAGAAGCAGAGGATTATATTAGTGACATTGAAGAAAAATACTAGAAAATAAGGAAGCAAATCCAAAAAGAGAAGGAAGAGTGATGGAACATGACAATGAGCTTAGGGAAGTAATCGACTCCAAGGAAGGGAAAGCGGTGTCTATTGTAGGAGAACTAGGAGTGAGAGAATAAAAGAGGGCTGAACATTTCTTTGAGAAATCAGAGCTGAAAATGTCCCTCATCTTGGAGCAGAAAGAGAGATGCTGATCAGAGGAACAGAGGACTCCTATCACTATCACCAGAAGCAGAGCAACACAAGACATATAGTCATGCCCCAAGCCAAAGCTAGCTATGTAGGAATTCTCTTTATTCAAATATGCGTGGGGGATTAGTTTGTTCATAGCCCAGTCACTGACTTCAAGAGGACAAGCTAGACCAGCTCTCGAAGCAGGTCAGATAGAGGAAGGTACACATGCCTAAGCCAAAATCCGTATCCCCTGCTTTTCTGAAAAACGACAGAACAGTGGTTTTTTCTACAACTATGAAGTATTACAAGAACAAATATTTAGGGAGAAAAGATGACAGGGAAGTAGGAAGAGGCGCCATTTCAACTTGTACCCTTAAGTGAGCTAATTACCTACCAATGAACTCTGATCACCCATGAAATCAGCCTGAAATCAGAATTATACACATATGGATATCTAAAGTGTCAGAACACACCAGAGGTCAGGTAAAGCAGAGTGGAACATCAGACTGATACTGATATCAGAAGATAAACAAAACGGGGAGTTAACCACCAGAGGAGACCAATTAGAAAGTATACCCCTAATTAAGAGAGTGCCCTGAATCTGGGGACACTCATTAAATTGGAGACTTGTTGAAAGCACTAAAAAGAGCAAGGGATTGCATGTGAGGGATATTGTGGAAATTGGGGTGGCTAGGAACAGTGGCTTAAATCCCCAGACCCAGGACAGCCACCAGAGAGAGAGGACAGCTGAGCCAGAGAGAGAGCATTGGAGAAACCAGGACTTCATCCCTGAGCTGCCCGCACGCCTGAGAACTCATGGGGTCAGGCTCCTGTGAGGGGGTGGGAGCCTCGCCAGACCACAGAATGCCAAGCTGTGCTACAGAGTCTGAGACGCGTGGGCAACTCACCCTCCCCTGAGAGAGGTGCACAAAGGCCCAGGTGATCTTAGACCTGCGCCCTTGTATCAGAGCCTGAGACACATGCGCGATCCAAATCCTACCTTTAGGGAGGTGCTCAAAGGCACAGCCTGGTGCTCTCAGACCTGTGCCCTGCTATCAGAGCCTGACACCTGCTTGTGCAACCCACACCATCCCCTGAGAGAGGTGCGTGCAAGCCCAGCACTCCTAGACCCAGAAAGACCAGGCACTCCAGCCAAGGCCACAGGGAAAATCTCATTGTGCAATAGCTGCTTGGGACCTCTCTAGCCGTTTGGAGCTGCCCAGACAGCTGCTGCTTCTGTGGTTTTCAGTACAAGCAGAAGATCCTGCATCCCTTCGGACTACGACTTGGAACCTGCTCTGTCAGTGGCCAAGGAGGAAATTTATATGGGCTCTGCAGCACCCACAGGGGACCAGACTGTGGCTTCTCTCTGAGACAGAGATCAGGGTGCCATTTGCTTTCCTCTAAACCTACAAAAATCATCAAAAGTAGTCAAGGTGAAAGACCCTTAAATTTTTAAGGTGGTTGAGGGTGGAAGGTCTCATCTTTTATAACTTCTTCGTGCTGAATAGGGGCGTAGAGCTGTCCCTACCTACTGGGGTTAATACTGATCAGGGTAGGAATGTACAAGTGAGTTTCGAAAGTAGAGGTAGTTAAATCCAGCGCTGACAGTAAAGAGGTGTCCTTGCTCGCAACAAGGATCATCTGTCGTGGTGTAGTCATTGTAGCAATGGAGTCTCGGCACCAAGTAGAGAAACATGGAACAAAGCAACATATTAAGGTTAATAAGGCGATAAGAATGAGAAGCCCAAAAAGGAGATTCGGCCATAGTCCTCCTTTAAACCAGGAACTTAACCATTTACTGAGATAGAGAGAAGGAACTTGTAGGCCTTAATTTGGGTATTCATTTTTTTTTAATTTTTTATTTTTTATAAACATATATTTTTATCCCCAGGGGTACAGGTCTGTGAATCACCAGGTTAACAAACTTCACAGCACTCACCAAAGCACATACCCTCCCCAATGTCCATAATCCCACCCCCTTCTCCCAAACCCCCTCTGCCCAGCAACCCTCAGTTTGTTTTGTGAGATTAAGAGCCACTTATGGTTTGTCTCCCTCCCAATACCATCTTGTTTCATTGATTCTTCTCCTACCCACTTAAGCCCCCATGTTGCATCACCACTTCCTCATATCAGGGAGATCATATGAGAGTTGTCTTTCTCTGCTTGACTTATTTCACTAAGCATGATAGGCTCTAGTTCCATCGATGTTGTCGCAAATGGCAAGATTTCATTTCTTTTGATGGCTGCATAGTATTCCATTGTGTATATATACCACATCTTGTTGATCCATTCATCTGTTGATGGACATCTAGGTTCTTTCCATAGTTTGGCTATTGTGGACATTGCTGCTATAAACATTCGGGCGCATGTGCCCCTTTGGATCACTACGTTTTTATCTTTAGGGTAAATACCCAATAGTGCAATTGCTGGGTCTTAGGGCAGTTCTATTTTCAACATTTTGTGGAACCTCCATGCTGTTTTCCAGAGAGGTTGCACCAGCTTGCATTCCCATCAACAGCTGCATCCTCTCCAGCATGTGTCATTTCCTGACTTGTTGATTTTAGCCATTCTGACTGGTGTGAGGTGATATCGCATTGTGGTTTTGATTTGTATTTCCCTGATGCCGAGTGATATGGAGCACTTTTTCATGTGTCTGTTGGCCATCTGGATGTCTTCTTTGCAGAAATGTCTGTTCATGTCCTCTGCCAATTTCTTGATTGGATTATTTGTTCTTTGGGTGTTGAGTTTGCTAAGTTCTTTATTGATTCTGGACACTAGTCCTTTATCTGATATGTCGTTTGCAAATATCTTCTCCCATTCTGTCACTTGTCTTTTGATTTTTTTTTCTTTTTCTTTAATTTTTTCTCTCATTTGGGTGGGGTACTCTGATTGCTCAAAAGTGTTCCAGGGTGCACCCTGACAGCACCATGGTCAGTACATCCACTACATCCATTCAGCCATCTCTCACCAAAATGACTAAGAAGAGGAATGCCCAACAGAAGGAAAATAGAGAGGATGGACATTCTGCAACAGAGCTAATGGATATCAACATAGACAATATGTCGGAAAGAGAATTCAGGTTCACAGTTATCCAGGCAATAGCTAGATTGGAGAAAGCCTTTGAAGACCAAACCGAATTGATTAGTGCCAAGCTGAAAGCGACGAGACAGGATGTTCACAATGTTAGGGAAGAGCTAAAAACTACCAGGCTGGGGTTCACAATGCTCTCAATGAGTTCCAATCTAATCTAAATTCTCTAAAGCCTAGGGTATATGAGACAGATGATCTGAAGGACAAACAGATAGAGAAAAAAGATCAAGAGGAAACCTGGAACAAACAGCATAGAAGCCACAAAAAACAGAACCATGGAAATAAATAATGCCATGAAACATTCCAACGTCAGAATTATTGGAATCCCTGAAGTGGAGGAGAAAGAACAAAGTCTAGAAGATATAGTGGAAAAGTTCTTCATGTATATTGACACAATCTCGCAAATGGAACCAGCATTCATGTACTAGAGGCTGAAAGGTCTCCACCCAAGATTATAGATTTCAGGAAAACATCAAGACCAACAAGCCAACACTGCAGAAAATATTAAGGGGGTTTCTAGAAAAGAGAAAAAAATTCTAACAATAGCATTGAACAGAAATATAGAGACAAACTACAGAAAGAAAGACTTCAAGGGGAACATGATGTCAATAAAAACATATCTATCATTAATCACTCTCAATGTGAAGGGCCTAAAAGCACCCATAAAATGCCACAGAGTCGCAGATTGAATAAAATGACAGGACCCATCCATATGTTGTCTACAAGAGACCAATTTTGAACCTTAAGATACACCCAGACTGAAAATGAAGGGATGGAGAAGCATCTTCCATGCCAATGGGCCTCAAAAGAAGGCTGGGGTAGTGATTCTTATATCAGTTAAATTAGATTTTAAACTAAAGACCGTAGTCAGAGATACAGAAGGACATCACATAATCCTTAAAGGGACTATCCACCAAGATGATCCAACAATTGTAAATATCTATGCCCCCAATATGGGAGCAGAAAATTACATAATAATATTGTTAATCAAGATAAAAAGTCAAATTGATATGAATACATTAATAGTAGGAGATCTTAAAACGTCTCTCTCAGAAATATACAGATCACCCAAGCAGAATATCCATAAAGAAACAAGAGCATTGAGTGACACATTAGGACAGATGGACCTCATAGAGATATACAGAACATTCCACCCTAAAACAACAGAAATCTCATTCTTCTCAAGTGCACATGGAACCTTCTCAAGAATAGACCACATACTGGGTCACAAATCAGGACTCAACTGATACCAAAAGACTGAGATAATTCCCTGCATATTCTCAGATCACAATGCTTTGAAATGGGAGCTCAATCACAAGGAAAAGTTCAGAAGAAACTCAAACACTTGGAAGCTAAAGACCACCTTGCTTAATAATGCTTGGAACCAACAGGATATCAAAGAAGAATGGAAACAATTCATGGAAACCAATGGGAATGAAGACACTTTGGTCCAAAACCTATGGTATACAGCAAAGGAGGTTCTAAGGGGAAAATATATAGCCATTAAGCCTCCCTCAAAAAAGTTGAAAAATCAAGAACACAGCAATTGTCTCTACATCTTAAAGAACTGGAGAATCAACAACAAAACAAACCAACTCCACACATAAGAAGGGAAATCATCAAGATTACAGCAGAGATCAATGAGGTGGAAACCAGAGATATACTAGAATGTATCAATGAAACTAGAAGCTGTTTTTTTAAACGAATCAATAAGATAGATAAACAATTGACCACACTAATCTAAAAGAAAAGAGAGATAGCCCAATTTAAAAATTATGAATGCAAAGGGAGAGACTACAACTAACACAAAGGAAGTAGAAACAATCATCAGGAGTTATTATCAACGGTTATATGCCAATAAGCTTAGCAACATAGACGAAATGGATATATTCCTGGAAAACTTTAAACTCCCAAAATTGAACCAGGAAGAAAGGACAACCTGAATAGACTGGTATATAATAACGAGTTGAAACAGTGATCACAAACCTCCCAAAAAACAAGAGCCCAGAACCTGACGGAATCCCTGGGGAATTCTACCAAACTTTCAAAGAAGAAATATCACCTATTACCCTGAAGCTTTTCAGAAAATTGAAGCAGAAGGAAAACTACCAGACTTTTTAAGAAGCCAGCATTACCCTGATCCCCAAAGCAGGCAAAGACACTATCAAAAAGGAGAATTTCAGACCAATATCACTGGTGAATATGGATGCTAAGATTCTCAACAAGATTCTAGCAAACATCATCCAACAGCACAGTAAAAAGATTATCCAACATGACCAGGTGGGATTCATTCCTGGGCTACAAGGATAGTTCAACATTTGCAAATGAATAAATGTGATAGAACTAGTCAATAAGAGAAGAGAGAAGAACCACATGTCCTCTCAATTGAGCAGAAAGAGCATTTGACAAAATCCAGCATCTGCTCCTGATTAAAACGCTTCAAAGTATAGGGGTAGAGGAAACATTTCTGAACTTCATCAAATCTATCTATGAAATACCCACAGCAAATATCATCCTCAATGGGAAAAAGCTTGCAGCCTTCCTGTTGAGATCAGGAACAAGACAAGTATGCCCACTTTCACCACTCTTGTTCAACATAGTATTAGACATTCTCGCAACAGCAATTAGATAACAATGAGAAATAAAATGTATCCAAATTGGTAATGAAGAATTCAAACTCTCTCTCTTCGCAGATTACATGATTCTTCATATGCAAAACCCAAAAGACTCCACCCCCAAACTACTAGATCTCATACAGCAATTCAGCAACATGGCAGGATACAAAGTCAATGTACAGAAATAAGTAGCTTTCTTATACACTAACAATGAAAATACAGAAAGGGAAATTTGTGTATCAATTCCATTTACTATAGTAACGAGAACCATAAGATACCTGGGAATAAACCTAACCAGAGAGGTAAAGGAACTGTACTGGAGGAACTACAGAAAACTTATGAAAGAAATTGTAGAAGCCACAAAACGATGGAAGACCATTCCATACACTTGCTCCAAAGAGTAAACATTATGAAAATGTCTATACTGCCTAGAGCAATCTATCCTTTTAATGCCATTCTGATCAAAATTCCACCATTATTCATCAAAGAGCTGGAGCAATTAATCCTAATTTTTTATGGTATCAGAAGAGACCCAAATCGCTAAGGAAATGTTGAAAAACAAACATAAAACTGGGGGCACCTCATTACATGATTTCAAGCTTTACTACAAAGCTGTATTCACCAAGACAGCATAGTACTGTCATAAAAACAGACACATAGACCAGTGGAACAGTGTTGAGACCCCAGATATGGACCCTCAACTCTATGGTCGAATAATCTTCGTCAAAACAGAAAAAAAAAAAGGAAACATTGGGAAAGAGACAGTCTCTTCAATAAATGGGATGGGAAAACTGGGAACCTATATGTAGAAGAATGAAACTCGACCATTCTCTTACACCGTGCATAAATATAAACTCAAAATGGATAAATTACCTCAACGTGAGACAGGAATCCATCAGAATCCTAGAGGAGAACATAGCCAGTAACCTCTTCGATATAAGCCACAGCAACTTCTTTCAAAATATATCTACAAAGGCAAAGGAAACAAAAGTGAAAATGGAATTTTGGGACTTCATCAAAGACTCTTCACATCAAATAAAACAATCAAGAAAACAAACAGGCAACCCATGGAATGGGAGAAGATATTTGCAAATGACAGTACAGACAAAAGATTGATATCCAGGTTATATGAAGAACTCCTCAAACTCAACACACACAAAACAGACAACCATATAAATAATGGGCAGAAGTTATGAGCAGACACTTCTCCAATGAAGACATACAAATGGCTATCAGACACATGAAAACATGTTTATTATCACCAGCCATCAAGGATATTCAAATGAAAACCACATTGAGATACCACCTTACATCAGTTAGAATGGCCAAAATTAGCAAGACAGGAAACAACATGTGTCAGAGAGGATGTGGAGAAATAGGAACTATCTTACACAGTTGGTGGGAATGCAAGTTGGTGCAGCCTCATGGAGAGCAGCATGGAGATCCCTCAAGAAATTAAAATTATAACTTCCCTATAACCCTGCAATTGCTCTACTGGATATTTACCCCAAATATACAGATGTAGGGAAAAGAAAGGCCATCTGTACCCCAATGTTTATAGCAGCAATAGCCACGGTCGCCAAACTGGAAAGAACAAAGATGCCCTTCTACGGATGAATGGATAACGAAGATGTGGTCCATATACACACTATGGAGTATTATGTCTCCATAGAAATGATGAATATCCAACTTTTGTAGTAACATGTACAGGACTGGGAGAGATTATGCTGAGTGAAATAAGTCAAACAGAGAGAGTCAATTATCATGGTGTTTTATTTATTTGTGGAGCATAACAAATAACATGAAGGACATGGGGAGTTAGAGAGGAGAAAGGAGTTGAGGAAAATTGGAAGGGGAGGTGAACCGTGAGAGACTATGAACTCTGAAAAACAATCTCAGGGGTTTGAAGTGGCGGGGGTGTAAGGTTGGGGGAACCAGGTTGTGGGTTTTAGAAAGGCAAGGATTATATGGAGCACTGGGTGTCATGAAAAATAATGAATACCGTTATGCTGAAAATTAAAAAAAAATAAAAGAAAAAGAATGGGCTTTTCTAATATAGAGAAGAAGAGAGATACCTAGATCCAATGAGAAGATGGAAGAATTAACTGATTCCTAAGAAAAAGAACAAGAAATGATTATGGCCAGGCAAATGAAGTGAAACCTGTACATGTAACACAACCGAGAAAAGATGGAAAGCTGCAGCAGGATACTCACTGTTCATCAGAAATACACAGAAGGCATCAGGGAGTCTCAAACCACAGAGATAAAAGTGATAAAAATAAAATAAGGTAAAGTAAAATAAAATAGTTTCTGATGAAAAGATTGGGAGCAGACTGGATGCAAAGACCAGGAAGTTGGCAGAAGCAGAGGATCGAATTAGTGACCTGGATGACAACTACTGGAATATAAGGAAGCAAAGCCAATGAGAGAAGGAAGAATGATGGAATGGAAAGAGGTTCCTATTATATGAGACCTAGGAGCGAGAGAAGTAAAAGGGCTGAATATTTCTTTGAGAAATCAGAGCTGAAATTATCCCTCATCTGGGAATAGAAACAGAGATCCATATTAAGAGACAGAGAGGAATCCCATCACCATCAACAGAAGCAGAGCTACAGAAGACATAGTCTCATTCACCCTGCCAAGCTAGCAATGGAGGAATTCTCTTTACTGAAATATGTATAGGAAAGTAGTGTGTCCATATCCAAGTCACTGACTTTAAGAGAAAAAGTTACACCAGGTCTTGAAGCAGGACAGATAGAGCAAGCAACACCAGTTCAAGCATTTCTGAACAATGATAGAGAAGTGGTTCTTGTCTAGAACCGTGAGCTATTAAGAAAAAAACAAAGTTTGCGCCAGGGTGTGTCCATCAGTTCAGAGGCGGCCTTGAGCTCAGCTCATGATCCAAGGGTCATGGCCTTAACTCTGGTCTCAGAGTAAGCTAAGAGGCAAGTCTGATCCTCCCTCTCCAGCGCCACATCCTGGTTGTGTTTTTTCTGTCTCTCTGTCAAACATGTGCATGTGCATCTTTTGACAAAAAACAAAAACAAAAATAGTTTACAACAATTGACTGGGGACAGAGAATGGTTTATTTAATTAGGACCTTGTTCCCCATGGAGTACATCCAGGTATAGAGTACTTCTCACCATGCTAAATTGCCAGACCCTCGATCTGAGTTCCCTTGTTCATTCTCCTATTATTTGTCTTCCTATATATCCTAACCAACCTGTAGCATCCACTGTCTGTCCCACTGTAGTGACCTTTTGTTTTCACATTGTTCATCCACTCTTGGCTCCATGAGAACATGCCCATTTTCCCCAAGAGGCACTGTTTGCTTATCACATGAAGCCATTTGGGGGACAGTAATGAGATGGTTAGGAAGGCTTCTACTGCCACATCTCCATTCAGTTCCCCAGAGGGTAGCTGAACCACCCTGTGGGAATGCTCATAGTTATTTCACGTTCAAATTCTCTTGCCTGCATCCTTCTAGAGATACATGTTGTCATCCTGAAATTGGCATGAATGTCTTTCAGATGGCTTCACTTGGACTATGGGACACTTCCAACATGCTCCATTCTTGTTCCTGTGGATTCCAAGCACATGAGTTCTTCCTGAGGCTCAGGTTCTAGGGATTAGAGTCTGCCTTCGGTGCATGGACAGTTTTGAAGATTGGGAAGCCGTTTTGGAATGATTTCTGGAGACACTAGAGGTACTCGTGTCCTCACTGTTGAAGACTCCAGACATGTCTTTGGCATAGTTGCAGGGGTTCACTGGGAGCTTTCCTTGGGTGGCTCTTTTCCTGGTCTAAGCACCCTGGTTGGGTGGGAAGACAATACCCATATGCTGCACGTGGAAGTCCTCCCCTGTATCTTTGTTTGGGGCCTGACTCCTTCTTGGCCAGTCGTGGGTAAGATGGAATGGTGGATTCTTGCCTTTCTCTGGAGTCACAGGGCTGGTGATTACACTCTCGACCAAAGACTGCGAAGTCGTCCATGGAGAAGGTGACACCTACTCGCTTCACAAAGTGCTTTGGTGAGACCTCAGGAGTCTCCAGCAGTTTGGGAGGGCTTGTGATCCTCTTGCCAAGTCATGATTACTCCACCCAAGTGTAGTTATCAGGCGTGGTAGGGGTGGAAGGCTGCTATGACCTCAAAGTTTTGTGACATCACGGAAGCTGGCATCATGAAGTAGCAGTCCCTCTCTCATGAACTTTGAGTCCTGTGGCATTAGCCCGAGAAGGACAGAAAAAGAGCCCTCTGAGCCTGATCAAGAACTCAGGTTGTCTTGTGTGTTAATTTCCCACTTCCCCTTTCTAGACAAAAAGAAAAGGAAATGACGTATGGCATACTGTCTTTTAGACAAACATTTCTCCAGAGACGGCAAGGTTTTCCTATTTCTGCTGCAATTTCTGGAGATTTCAATAAAGAGTGTGGCCCATTGGGTTGAATTAGCTCTCTGTGAGATTTGTTATCCTGTTGGTGAGATAGTCCTTCCACAGCATGAAAAGGTTAGGGCATGGATATATTGTGCTCTGTGTCCTCATCTCCTAGTGTTCTGAAGCACTAATCATAAAGGATTAGGGCTCTGTATACGAGGTTTTACCTTTGCAAAAGCTTCAAAGAGGGTGACATTTTACATGATAGCTAACCCTTAAGGAAGAGCCCTGGAGAGCACCCATTGTCGTCATTAGTTAACTCTACTTGTTGTGGTAATGGGTATAGACATGTTGACCAAGTCTCTTTAGTCAGAGGAAAAGGGACAGCCTATATCAATGGCCTGCGATGCCCACTTGAGCATAACTATGGATTAAGCCACAATTCCCTTTAGAAGAGTCATGGATAAAGAAGGTGTGTTCCCTCTTGGCAACACGGTATTCCTCAGTCATCACGGAGGATGAAACCCTGATCTTTGCATTGACATGAATATGCCATGACTGGATGATGTGAAATGGAAGAAATAAGCAGACAAATGGAAATATCATAGGGCTTCTCTCCTATGTACCCCAGGAGGAATACCATAGCCCTTAGTAGAAGGAAGGGAAAACATAAGGGGAAGAAATAAGAGAAGCAGAGAAACGTGGGGTGCCTCAGGTCTCTGGGAATTAAGCTGAAGGATAGAGAAAAGAGAGACATGCAGGGAATGTGGGAATTGACTAATGGGTGACATATCTTAGGATGAAGACTAGGTCGTATATGGACATAAAGAATCAGTAAATACTGTCAAAAACTTTGGATGGATGATAGGCTGACTTCCCGAACAGACCAAAAAAATAAACAAACAAACAAACAAACAAAAAACTGGCCCTATCTAAAGCAGATGAGGACAGATAGAGAAAAGGAAGGAATTATATATTTGTTAACATTACTTAATAAAATGGCATGGAACTTGTTTCCTATAATGTCCTTATCTGAATTGTGTCTTTGTACATGTAAAGTACATATGTACTTTTTGTCCTCATCCATTTCTGGAATCCATGAGAAGAAACAACATTGTGTTCATTAAATGTCTAGAATAGTTGACAAGGAAAATGATTTGAATCCGGCCTTCTGTGTGTTGGCAGGTATTTGATTACTGCTTTATACGCTTTAGTAATTACTAGAGAGCTGAGATTTTGTAGTATTCCCGACCTAATCTTGGGAGTTGATATGTGTCCTGGAATTTAGCCTTTTATCTCAGTTCTTGGATTTGATGGCATAATTGTTTAGACAGCTCTTTTTTTATTTTTAAGAGGGTTATTTTTTCCTTTTTTATATTTTTATTTTTATTTTATTTTTATTTTTTTCCTTTTTGAGGGGTATTTTTTTTTCCTTTCTATCAGTTGTCATGTGGTTTCATACTTTCAGCTGTGTGCTTTCTTCCTGTTTAATCCAAGTAACAGCTCCTCCAGTTTATTCACATTTTCAAAACTGACGTATGAGTTCTCCTTATTATTTCCTATGGGTTTGTTTGTATTTCCTTTATTTCGATGATCATATATATTATTTCATTTTTTCTGTTAACCATGGAATTTTTTCTTCTGCTGATATTTCCTTGTGGTGTCAAGATTGGTTGTTTTTTTCAGTCTTTTTAACTTTTGGAAATACACGCATTTAACCCTATAATGTTTCCCCATAAAATGTTTGGCATGATCCCATAAGTTTCTTGACTTTCCTTTGTTCATGGCACTTTCTAATTTTCCTTTGGATTTTCTTTCTTTGATTTATTGCTAGTTCACGAGTGTGTTGTGTTTTCCACCTAGGAGTGTCTGACTGTGTTTCCCATTCATAAGTGATTTCTTTTCATTTTCATACCTGTGTGGTGATAAGTATACAAGATAGTATTTGATTTTTTTTATTTTTTTTATTTTTTTTAATTTTTTTTTATATTTTTTATTTTTTTTATAAACATATACTTTTATCCCCAGGGGTACAGGTTTGTGAATCACCAGGTTTCCACACTACACAGCACTCACCAAATCACATACCCTCCCCAATGTCCATAATCCAACCCCCTTCTCCCAAACCCCCTCCCCCCGACAACCCTCAGTTTGTTTTGTGAGATTAAGAGTCACTTATGGTTTGTCTCCCTCCCAATCCCATCTTGTTTCATTTATTCTTCTTCTACCCACTTAAGCCTCCATGTTGCATCACCACTTCCTCATATCAGGGAGATCATATGATAGTTGTCTTTCTCTGTTTGACTTATTTCGCTAAGCATGATACGCTCTAGTTCCATCCATGTTGTTGCAAATGGCAAGATTTCATTTCTTTTGATGGCTGCATAGTATTCCATTGTGTATATATACCACATCTTGTTGATCCATTCATCTGTTGATGGACATCTAGGTTCTTTCCATAGTTTGGCTATTGTGGACATTCCTGCTATAAACATTCGGGTGCATGTGTCCCTTTGGATCACTACATTTGTATCTTTAGGGTAAATACCCAATAGTGCAATTGCTGGGTCATAGGGCAGTTCTATTTTCAACATTTTGAGGAACCTCCATGCTGTTTTCCAGAGTGGCTGCACCAGCTTGCATTCCCACCAACAGTGTAGGAGGGTTCCCCTTTCTCCGCATCCTCGCCAGCATCTGTCATTTCCTGACTTGTTGATTTTAGCCATTCTGACTGGTGTGAGGTGATATCTCATTGTGGTTTTGATTTGTATTTCCCTGATGCCGAGTGATATGGAGCACTTTTTCATGTGTCTGTTCGCCATCTGGATGTCTTCTTTGCAGAAATGTCTGTTCATGTCCTCTGCCCATTTCCTGATTGGATTATTTGTTCTTTGGGTGTTGAGTTTGCTAAGTTCTTTATAGATTCTGGACACTAGTCCTTTATCTGATATGTCGTTTGCAAATATCTTCTCCCATTCTGTCAGTTGTCTTTTGATTTTGTTAACTGTTTCCTTTGCTGTGCACAAGCTTTTGATATTGATGAAATCCCAGTAGTTCATTTTTTCCCTTGCTTCCCTTGCCTTTTGCGTTGTTCCTAGGAAGATGTTGCTGCGGCAGAGGTCAAAGAGGTTGCTGCCGTGTTCTCCTCAAGGATTTTGATGGATTCCTTTCATACATTGAGGTCCTTCATCCATTTTGAGTCTATTTTTGTGTGTGGTGTAAGGAAATGGTCCAATTTCATTTTTCTGCATGTGGCTGTCCAATTTTCCCAGCACCATTTATTGAAAAGGCTGTCTTTTTTCCATTGGACATTCTTTCCTGCTTTGTCAAAGATTAGTTGACTATAGATTTGAGGGTCTATTTCTGGGCTCTCTATTCTGTTCCATTGATCTATGTGTCTGTTTTTGTGCCAGTACCATGCTGTCTTGATGATGACAGCTTTGTAATAGTGCTTGAAGTCCGGAATTGTGATGCCACCCACGTTGGCTTTCTTTTTCAATATCCCTTTGGCTATTCGAGGTCTTTTCTGGTTCCATATAAATTTTAGAATTATTTATTCCATTTCTTTGAAAAAGATGGATGGTACTTTGATAGGAATTGCATTAAATGTGTAGATTGCTTTAGGTAGCATAGACATTTTCACAATATTTATTCTTCCAATCCAGGAGCATGGAACATATTTCCATTTCTTTGTGTCTTCCTCAATTTCTTTCATGAGTACTTTATAGTTTTCTGAGTATAGATTCTGTGTCTCTTTGGTTAGGTTTATTCCTAGGTATCTTATGGTTTTGGATGCAATTGTAAATGGGATTGACTCCTTAATATCTCTTTCTTCTGTCTTGCTGTTGGTGTAGAGAAATGCAACTGATTTCTGTGCATTGATTTTATATCCTGACACTTTACTGAATTCCTGTATAAGTTCTAGCAGTTTTGGAGTGGAGTCTTTTGGGTTTTCCACATATAGTATCATATCATCTGCGAAGAGTGATAATTTGACTTCTTCTTTGCCGATTTGGATGCCTTTAATTTCCTTTTGTTGTCTGATTGCTGAGGCTAGGACCTCTAGTACGATGTTGAATAGCAGTGGTGATAATGGACATCCCTGCCGTGTTCCTGACCTTAGCGGAAAAGCTTTCAGTTTTTCTCCATTGAGAATGATATTTGTGGTGGGTTTTTCATAGATGGCTTTGATGATATTGAGGTATGTGCCCTCTATCCCTACACTTTGAAGAGTTTTGATCAGGAAGGGATGTTGTACTTTGTCAAATGCTTTTTCAGCATCTATTGAGAGTATCATATGGTTCTTGTTCTTTCTTTTATTGATGTGTTGTATCACATTGACTGATTTGCGGATGTTGAACCAACCTTGCAGCCCTGGAATAAATCCCACTTGGTCGTGGTGAATAATCTTTTTAATGTACTGTTGAATCCTATTGGCTAGTATTTTGTTGAGTATTTTCGCATCTGTGTTCATCAAGGATATCGGTCTATAGCTCTCTTTTTTGGTGGGATCCTTGTCTGGTTTGGGGATCAAGGTGATGCTGGCCTCATAAAATGAGTTTGGAAGTTTTCCTTCCATTTCTATTTTTTGGAACAGTTTCAGGAGAATAGGAATTAGTTCTTCTTTAAATGTTTGGTAGAATTTCCCCGGGAAGCCGTCTGGCCCTGGGCTTTTGTTTGTTTGGAGATTTTTAATGACTGTTTCGATCTCCTTACTGGTTATGGGTCTGTTCAGGCTTTCTATTTCTTCCTGGTTCAGTTGTGGTAGTTTATATGTTTCTAGGAATGCATCCATTTCTTCCAGATTGTCAAATTTATTACCGTAGAGTTGCTCATAGTATGTTCTTATAATAGTTTGTATTTCTTTGGTGTTAGTTGTGATCTCTCCTCTTTCATTCATGATTTTATTTATTTGGGTCCTTTCTCTTTTCTTTTTGATAAGTCGGGCCAGGGGTTTATCAATTTTATTAATTCTTTCAAAGAACCAGCTCCTAGTTTCGTTGATTTGTTCTATTGTTTTTTTGGTTTCTATTTCAAAGATAGTATTTGATTTTGTTTCCATTACTTATGACTGGATTTGGAGTCCAGCACATGATTTGTGACAGACAAAGTTAGGTCTGCCCTTGAAAAGAACTTCTCTTATGGTTTTCAGAGACACAATCTTATGCATGTTTCCCCAAAGCCCAGGTGGTCTAGAGAGCCCATGAGGACATCTGCTATTCCTTCCCACCTTTTTCTCTGGATGAACTGTTCTGTGCTGAAATTGGATATCATAGTCTCCAACAATATTGGATTGTGGACCCCATCTCCCTTTCTTTCTGTTGATATGCTTCCAACATTAAGATACCCCCACGTTGGTGATGTATATGTTGGCAATTCTTCCAAGTTTCTGTTGTTTTGAAGCTGCATCAAGACAAAACACCTTCCGGTAATCTTTTGTTTCTGGAAGGCATAAAGTCTCTCTATCTGCCATTGGCACAATCACTTTGGCTCTCTTTTCCTTGCCAATTGCATGACCTATGTCTTACCAATTCCTTCACATTCAAGCTATGTGTATATTTATATTTGAAGGAAATCTCCTATGGGCAACAAAACGACAGGCTTGTTTAGTTCTTGTGGTTATCTTGTCTATCTTTTTTGTCTTTTTTTTTCTTTTAAAATATTCATTGCTCCAACATCTTTTTATAGGAATAGGAGAAGTTAGTCCTGAATACTATAAATAATTATTGATAGGTAAGGAGTTAAAGTTCTCATTTTTCTTGTTTTCTGAGTTGGATTCTCTGTGGCTTTCCCCTTTATGGTATTTCCTTTGGCATATGCTTCCTTTAATGCTATTCCTCACTTCCTCCCCATTTTTGTGTGCTTTATGTGTGTATGCCAGTAACTCACTCTTCTGAAAATGTGTGTGTGTGTGTGTTTGTGTGTGCGTATGTTGTCTGTGTGTGCTTCACATAACACTTACAATGAAATTTCAAGAAATAGGAAGTCGGTTTTTTAAGGATAGTAATTCAATTTTAATGTCTTGAAAGCTCACATTCCTTCACTTTCAGCCACACTTCCTGCAAAGAATGTCCGATGTAGTCCTCTTTTATAAACACTTATTCTCACTAACCTGCTTCAAACAAACACCAGCTTTGGGATGCCTGTTAGTAATATTCTTTGTCCCCTTTTCACTTGCTTTTTACCATTTTCCTTGACTACCATGAGAGAGTGAAATTGAATGTTATTTGTCTTTCTGAGACTCATAGATGTGATGAAGCCCAATGCTCTCCACAATTATGCCAATGAGGCAAGTGGCAAGAATTCATTCTTGCTTATGGCTGGGTAAGAGTCTGAAGTGCTTTTGGAGAGAGTGTGGTGGTAGTAGTGTCTGGTAACTCCAGGATTGTCTTCTGCCAGGAACACAACTGGAGGATAACCACATCAAGTACATGGCAGAAAGGACTTGAATTGTACAAAGCAAACTCCACAGCAAAAGAGAAAAGAAGTTGCAGAGAATTTGGCAGAATCCTGGAGACATGGTTTTTGGGAGATGTGGCAGCTTGTTGCATCAGAGGGCAGTCAGCCAATGCAAAAGACAAAGGCACAGGAGAGTGGAGCACACTGGGAACCCACAAGGAACATATTTCCCAATGCCATTGGCTATAAGCAGCAGAAGGTCCTAATGGCATCATATCTTGCCAGCAAACACTCTTGAGGCCTGGAGATTTCTGATCACTAGGCTTGTCATAAATAGAGTCAAGAGAACACTGTTTTTTTTCTGGAGATGACACCAACAAGCAACCAGATGCAGACAGCCTGGAAACCATGATAAGAGACAATACAAGGAGAAGCAGTGGGAAGATGGTGGGTTCTAACGGTGCATCTGTGATAGGCAGTGTTCGTGATTATGACTCGATAGGGGCACAAAGAATTTTGGGCTCTTGCACCAGCAGCATAAAGGCTGAGCTACTGGCCAAAGACAGGACGTGAGGACATTAGCTGCCTAACCTGCAAACATGAAATCCCAAGCACTGGAACACTTTGAGTATGCCTTCTTCAGTCCAAGTTGCTTAGTCCCAGGAGAACAGACTGACCCATCAGGGACTGGAAAAAAAATCCCTGCCCTAATCTCTTTTGACCATCGCATTCTGCAAGCCTTCATTCTGTTGAGTTGGTTGAACATCTCCTTTCATGGGCACACCAGAGCCCAGCAAGCTAAACCTAAGAATATTCAGCCCAGACCCAAAACACACCAAAAGGCAGGCAGCTAGAGCCTCTGCAGATAACTGACCTCAAAGACAAGGGAGAGCAACAACACACTATCAGAGGGCATGCATGCCACACACACATCTTAGATTCTTTCATTGGCCAGCTATTCGGCATTACATCATCTCTTCTACCTAAAGAAATTACCTGCAGGCTAGAAAACAGAATGGGCTTTTCAAATACAAAGAAGAAGAAAGATACCTAGATCCTATCCAAATATGGAAGAATCAATTGATGCCGAGGAATAAGAACAAGAAATTGTCGTGGCCATGCAATCCGAGTGAAACCTCTACATGTGTCACACCCCATGAAGGATCGAAATCAGATGCCAGGATTTTCACTGTACATCAGAAAAAGACAGAAGATATCAGGGGTCTCAAATCACAGAGATAAAACTGATTTAAAAAGATAAAATAAAGAATACATGATAAAAAGATTGGTAGCAGATTTGATGTAAAGTCCAGGAAGATGACAGAAGCAGAGGATCAAATTAATGACTTGGAAGAAAAATACTGGAAAATAAGAAAGCAAATCCAAAGAGAGAAGGAAGAATGATTAAACATGACAATGAGCTTAGGGACGTCATCGATTCCAAGGAATGGAAAGAGGTTCCTATTTTAGGAGAACTAGAGGCAAGAGAAAAGAAGAGGGATGAACATTTTTTTTTTGAGAAATCAGTCTGAAAATGTCCCTCATCTGGGAGCAGAAGCAGTGATCCAGACTCAGGGACATAGAGAACTCCCAACCACTGAAGTAGAATAATACAAGACATAGTGTCATTCCCCCTGCAAAAGCTAGCAATGGAGAAATTCTCTTTACTGAAATATGCGTGGAAGAGTAATTTGTCCATAGCCAAGTCAGTGACTTCAAGGGGACAAGCTATACCAGCTCTCTCAGCAGGTTGGATAACTCAAGCAACAAAAGGCCAAGAGCCAAAATCCTATCCCCTGCATTTCTGAACAATGACAGAACAGTGATTCTTGTCTATAACTAAGAGGTATTCAGAAGAGAAAGATTGGGTGCCGGGGTGTGTCATTTGTTCAGAGGTGGCCTTCAGCTCAACTCATGATCCCAGGGTCATGTCATCCACTCTGGCCTCAGTTTATCTTCTTAGGAGCAAGTCAGCTTCTCCCTCTCCAGCTCCACCCCAATTGTGATCTCTGTCTCTCTGTCAAATCCGTTCATGTGCATCATTTGACCAAAACCAAAATCAAAACCAGCCCACATGGATTTAACGGGGCCAGAGGATGTTTTATATAATTAGGACCTAGGTGCCTATGGAATACGGCCAGGTAGAGACTACCTCCCACCATCCTAATATGCAAGACCATCGCTCTGAGCTCCCTTGTTTATTCTGCTCTTTGGACTGAGGAAAGCAGTCCCCCCAGTTATCCATGGTTGGGATTTCGTGTTTGCAGGTTATGCAGGTAATGTACTCGCCGTCCTGTCTTTGGCCAGTAACTCACTCTTCATGCTGCTGGTTTGAGAGCCCAAAATTTATTGTGCCCTTATTGAGTCATCTTTATGAACATTGCCTCTCATGGATGCACTGCCAGAACACATCATCTTCCCTATGTGTTTTCTGGTATTGTCTCTGATCATGGTTTCCAGTCTGTTTGCACTTGGTTGTTTGTTGTGTCCTTTCCAAGAGAAACACAGGCTTCAAAACACTTTGTTGGCAAGAACTCTTGCCATTCAGACCCTCTGCTGGTCAAAGACAATGGCTTTGGGAAACATGCTCCGTGTGGGTTCCCAGTGTGTGCTCCTCTGTCCTCTGGCTTTGTATTTTCCATTGGCTCACTGCGCTCTGAAGCACCAACCGCCGATATATCCCCTAAGCCATGTCTCAAATCTTCTCACATAGTCGCTGGGACTATTTTCTCCTTTACTGTGGAGTTTTATTGGTACACTTCAGGTCAATTTCCACCATATTTCAAGTTAGGTGTTAATCTTCAAGTTGTGTTCATGGCTGAATATAAGCTTGGAGTTTTCAGACACTACTACCAACTCTCTGTCCTCCAAAGGCACCACGGACTCTTACATAGCCATAAGCAAGAATGAATTCTTGCCACTTGCCTCATGTGGTAGAGTTGTGTAAAGCATTGGGCTACGTCACATCTTGAGTCTCAGAAAGAGAAATAACATACGGTTTCACTCTCTCATGGTAGTCAAGAAACATTTGAAAAATCAAGGGAAAAAGGGACAAACAATATGATTCTAACCAGGCACACAAAATTGTGTGTTTGCTTGAAGGCTGGTTAGTGGGAATATGTGTTTATAAAAGAGGACTAAATGGGACATAACTTGTAGGAAATTTGGCAGAAAGTGATGGGATGTGAGTTTTCAAGGCATATCAAATTGAACTGTTATGCATAAAAGACCGTGTTATTATCACATGAAATTTCATTTTAAGTGTTATATGAAATAAACACAGACAATACACACACACATACACACACACAGAGTTAAGACACACAAAGAATGGTGAGGAAGTGAGGAATCACACTAAAGGAAGCAAATCCCAAGGAAAATACCATAAAGCTGAAAGGCACAGAGAATTCAACTCAGAAATGAACCAAAATGAGGAAGTTAACTTCTTACCAATCAATAACTAGATCAAGTGTTCAGGACTAAATTCCCTTATTGCTATAAAAAGATCGTTGGAAGGATGAAAATAATAATAAAAAAAGCAAAATATTCAACATGAAAACAACATTAACCAAACAAGCGTAACCTTATATTGGCCATAGGAGATTTCCTTTGGCTATAAAGATACACATAGCTTGAAATTGAAGGATTAGGGGAGACATAGGATATGATATTCTCAAGGAGAAGAGAGCCAAAGTGATTGTGCCTATGACAGATAGAGATTTTATGCCTTCCATAGAAAAAAGATTATCAGAAGCTGTTTAGTCTTGATGGAGCATCAAAACATCCAAAAATTGGAAGAATTGCCAACATATACACCACCAATGTGGGTCTATCTAAATATTGGAAGCATATTAACGTAAAGGAAGGGAGATGGGGACCAAAATTCAATATTGCTGGGGACTACAGTATCCAATTTCAACACAGGTCAGATCATCCGGAGACAAAGGTGGGAAAGAATAACAGACGTTATATGGGCTCTCTCGACCACCTGAGCTTTGGGCAAACATGCATAAGATGTCTCTCAAAGGACTATAAGAGAATTTGTTCCATAGGGCAGACCTGGCATTGTCTATTACAGATCGTGTGCTGGAGTCCAAATTCAGAAGCAAATAAAAGAAGAGAATTCAAATCCTATCTTGCTCCATGCAATCCGTGCCCTCTCTAATACCCACCACCTGGTTCCCTCAACCTCCACCGCCACATTTTCAGAAACATCAGATTGTTTTTCAGAGTCCATAGTCAATCATGGTTCACCTCCCCTTCCAATTTCCCTCAAATTCCTTCTCTCCATCTCCAATTGTCCTCCATGTTATTTGTTATGCTCCACACATAAGTGAAACCATATGATAATTGACTCTCTCTGCTTGACTTATTTCACTCAGCATAATCTCTTCCAGTCCCGTCCATGTTGCTACAAAAGTTGGGTATTCATCCTTTCTGAGGAAGGCATAATACTTTATAGACTATGTGGACCACATCTTCCTTATCCATTAGTCCGTTAAAGGGCATCTTGATCCTCTCGACAGTGTGGCAACCATGGCCATTGCTGCTATAAACATTGGGGTAGAGATAACCCTTCTTTTCACTATATCTGTATCTTTGGGGTAAATACCCAGTGGTGCAATGGCAGCGTCATAGGGAAGCTCTATTTTTAACTCCTTGAGGGATCTCCACACTGTTTTCCAAAGTGGCTGCACCAACTTGCATACCCACCATCAGTGTAAGAGGGTTCCACTTTCTTCACATCCTCTCCAACACATGTTGTTTCCTGTTTTGCTAATTTTGGCCATTCTAACTGGTGTAAGGTGGTATATCAATGTGGTTTTCATTGGAATATCCCTGATGGCTGGTGATGATGAACATTTTCTCGTGTCTGATAGCGATTTTTATGTCTTCATTGGAGAAGTGTCTGTTCATATCTTCTGCCCTTTTTTTTTTTTATATGTTTGCCTGTTTCGTGTGTGTTGAGTTTGAGGAGTTCATTATAGATCCTGGATATCAACTGTTTGTCTGTACTGTCATTTGCAAATATCTTCTCCCATTCCGTGGGTTGCCTCTTTGTTTTGTTGACTGTTTCCTTTGCTGTGCAGAAGCTTTTGATTTTGATGAAGTCCCAAAAGTTCATGTTCGCTTTTGTTTCCTTTGCCTTTTCAGCCATATCTTGAAAGAAGTTGCTGTGGCTGATATCAATGTGGTTACTGCCTATGTTATCCTCCAGGATTCTGATGGATTACTGTCTCACATTGAGGTTTTTTATCCATTTTGAAGATAATTTGACCATAGATTTGAGGGTTCATATCTGGCTCTCTACTCTGTTACACTGGTCTATGTGTCAGTTTTTAAGCCAGCACTATGCTCTCTTGGTGATCACAGCTTTGTAGTAAAGCCTGGAATCAGGTAACACGATGCCCCCAGGTTTATTTTTTTTCCTTCCTACATTTCCTTAGGGATTCGGGGTCTCTTCTGATTCCATAAAATAGGACATTTTTTGCAGGAAATGTGGCTGAAAGTGATGGAATGCGAGTTTTCAAGGCATATCAAATTGAATTGCTATCCATAAAGGAAAGAATTATCTCTCTTTATATTGCATTGTAAGTGTTATGTGAAGCACACACAGACAACACACACACACACACACACACATAAGACACACAAAAGATTGGAGGAAGTAAGGAATCACACTAAAGGAAGCAAATCCCATAGAAAATATCATTAAGGGGAAAGGCAGAGAGAATCCAAGTCATAAAACAATGAAAATGCAAATGTTAACTCCTTACCCATCAATGATTAGTTGAAGTAATCAGGACTAAATTCTCCTATTCCTATTCTTACAAACACATTGTTGGACGGATGAAAATTAAAAAAAAAAAAAAAAGAAAAAATATGCAAAAAAAGGTCAACAAGAAAACAACAAGAACAACAAACAGGCCATAGGAGATTTCCTTTGACTATAAAGATACACATAGCTTGAAAGTGATTGAATTTGGAAGACATTGGTAGTGCAATTGGCAAGGATTAGAGGGCCAAAGTGATGGTGCCTATGACAAATAGAGAGATTTTATGACTTCGAGAGACAAAAGATTACTGGAAGGTGTTTTGTCTTGAAGCAGTATCCAAACATCAAAAACTTGATGAATTTCCAGCATATACATCACCACCTTGGTTGTATATAAATGTTAGAAGCATATTAACAGAAAGGAGGGGAGATTGAGATAACAATCCAATATTTTGAGCACAACGATATCCACTTACAGCACAGGACAGATCATACAGAGGGAAAGATGGTAAGGAATAACAGACATCATCATGGGCTCTCTAGAGCACCTGGGCATAGGGAAAACATGCATAAGATTGTGTCTCTGAGGACCATAAGATAAGTTCTTACCAAGGGTAAACCTAATATTGTCTATCAGAGTTCCTGTGCTGGAGTCCAAATCCAGTCATAATTAATAGAAGAGAATTCAAATCTTATCTTGCATATATATGATCACGAAGATATGAAAATGGAAAGAAAACACTTTCGAATGGGAAACACAGCCAGACAGTAATAGGTGGAAAACACAACACACTCCTGAACTAGCAATGAGTCAAGGAAGGACAATAAAAAGGAAAATCAGAAAGTACCTTGAAAAAACGAAAGTTAAGTAACATGGGATGATGCCAAAACATATTATGGGGAAAGAATATAGGGTTAAATTAGTTTATTTAAAAAATTCAAAACACCGAATAAAAGCAACCTAACCGACGGCATAAGAAACTAGAAAAGGTGAAACGAACTCCAAAGTGAACAGAAAAATTATATATATGTATGTGTGTATATATATATTATCATTGAATGATAGAAATAATAACAAAACAATAGGAAAATTCAGGAGAACTCACACAGCAGTTTTGAAACTTTAACAAACTCGAAGAACTATTACCTGGATTAAATGGGGAGACATGCATATAGATGAAATTATGAGAACTCATGACAACTGATAGGAAGGAAAAAAACAAAAAACCTAAAAGACCCCTCTACACAATTATGCCAGCAAATCCAACACTGAAGATAATGATGAATTCCAAGACACATATAAACTCCCAAGACTAGGTCAGGAACCCTAAAAAACCTTAGCTCTCTAGTAGTGACTAAAGTGTTTGAAGCACTAATCAAACACCTCCCAACAAAGAAGGTCAGATCCAAATAATTTTCCCTGTTCAACACTTCTAGACATGTAATGAATGCAATGCCATTTTTTCTCATCGATTCCAGAAATGGAGGAGGTGGGTAGACTAGTTTACAAGCATAAAGACCCAATTCAGATAAGGACGTTATAGGAAACAAATTCCATGCTGTTTGAATAAGTAAAGATAATAAAAATACATTTTTTTCTCCGTCTATCTTCACCTGCTTTTGAAAGGGCAAGTTTGTTTTTATTTTGACTTTTTGTTCTCTTGAGGAAATAGGCCTATATTCCACCATTTTTTCTATTTCTTTTTTTATTAAATTTATTTATTATCAGTATAACAGTATTCATTATTTTTTCACCACACCCAGTGCTCAATGCAATCCGTGACCTCTATAATACCCACCACATGGTATCCCAACCTCCCACCCCACCCGTTACTTCAAACCCCTCAGAATGTTTTTCAGATTCCATAGTCTCTCATGATTCAACTCCTCTTCCAAGTTCCATCAACTCCCTTCTCTTCTCTAACTTCCCATGTCCTCCATTATATTTGTTATGCTCCACAAATAAGTGAAACCATATGATAATTGATTGCTCTGCTTGACTTATTTCACTCAGAATAATCTCTTCCAGTCCCGTCCATATTGCTACAAAAGCTGGGTATTCGTCCTTTCTGATGGAGGCATAATACTCCATAGTGTATATGGACCACATTTTCCTTATCCATTCGTCCGTTGAAGGACACCTTGGTTCATTTCATAGTTTGGCGACCATGGCCCTTGCTGAGATAAACATTGGGGTACAGATGGCCCTTCTTTTCACTACATCTGTATCTTTGGGGTAAATACCCAGAATTGCAATTGCAGGGTCCGATGGGAGTTATATCTTTAATTTCTTGAGGAATCTCTACACTGTACTCCAAAGAGGCTGCACCAACTTGCATTCCCACCAACAGTGTAAGAAGGTTCCTCTTTCTCCACATCCCCTCCAACACATGTTGTTTCCCATCTTGCTAATTTTATTTTTGGCAGAGTATTTATGGATGCTTTAGTTCCATATACAACCTAGAGTTCATCCTATGATGTGCCACAACTCCTCAACATCCATTAGTCAGTACCCTCATTCCCTGCATGTCTCTCTTTTCTGTAATCCTCAGCTTGGTTCCTCAGAGTGATAAGTCACTTCTGTTTTCTCTTTTTCTCTGACTTCATCCCCTTCAGTTTTCTCTTCTTTCTACTAAGACCCATGGTATTCCTCCTGGGGGCACACACAAGAGAAGCCATATGGTATTTCCCTTTGTTTGCTTGCCTTTTTCATTTCACATCACCCAGTCCTGTGGCATTCATGTCAATGTAATTACCAGGGTTAATACTCCCTGATGGCTTAGGAATACTCTGTTGCCAATATGGACCACACCTTTTTTATCCACTAGTCTTTGCAAGGGCATTGGGGCCCAATCCACAGTGGTTCTCGATTGGACCTTGCAGGCAATCAATATAAGCCTTTCCTTTTCCTCTGATTAAATAGAATTAATCAACATCACTATACGCATTACCACAGCAGTTAGAGTTAACTAATTAAGACAAGGAGTGCTCTCCTGGGTTCTTCCTTAAGGGTTAGCTATCATGCAGAATGTCACTCTCCTTGAAATCTTTGGAAAGGTGTTCAAGGTAAAGCCAGGTAGACAGACCCATAATCCCTTATGAATAGTATTCCTTAAAACAAGGAGATGAGGACACAGGCAGTACAATACATCTATTCCTAACATTTTTTTCTTGAAAAGGGACACTCTCTCCCTTAGTCATTAATGACCCATAGATAAAAGATGCTGAGCAAGGACTCTCTAACCCACAGGATGAAAAACCTCACAGAGATCTGATGATACCCAAGAGGCCTCATTGTTTACTGAGATCTCTAGAAATTGCAGTGGAAATAGGAAAACCTTGCAGTTTCTGGAGAAATGTGGCCTAAAAGATCGTATGACATACGTAATTTTCTTTTCTTTTTGTCTCAAAATGGCAAGTGGAAATTAACACACAAGGCAACCTGAGTTATTGACCAGGCTCAGAGGGCTCTTTTTAGACTTTCCCGGGGCTTCCTAACCAAAGCTATAGGACTCAAAGTTCATGGGAGAGGGACCACTGTTTCAGTGAATTCAGCTTCTGTGATATCACAAAGCTTTGAGGTCATAGCAACCACTACTTCCAAAACTGCACATGATCTATACTTGGCTGGAGTAGTCATGTGTAGGCCAAGATGATCCCAAATCCTTCCAAATGGCTGGAGCTGCCTGGGTCTCTCACCAAGGCAGTTTGTGAAGTGAGTCAGTGTCACATTCTCCATGGCTGAATTTATAGTCTATGGTCATGAAAGTCTGCACCAGCCATCTGGACTCCAGAGAAAGGCAAGAATAGACCATTCCATCTTACTCACAAAAGAGCAAGAAAGAATCAGTTCTCAAACAAAGAATCAGGGGAGGAACCCCATGTCTCACACATGTGTTTGGTCCTCTCACTCAATCAGGGTGCTTCTGGCTAGGAAAAGGCCACTCAAAGAAACCTCACAGGGTACACCCACCACTTTGCCAAAACATACGTCTGGAATCTTCAACAGCACGGACACGAGTACCTCTAGTGTCTCCAGAAATCCTGCCAAAATGGCTTCCCAATCTTCAAAACTGACCACGCACCAAAGACAGACCTTACACCCTAAAACCTGAGGCCCAGGACAGACTCATATACTTGGAGTCCACAGGGGATAGTGTGGAGCATGTTGGCAGAGACCAATAGCACAAGTGAAGCCATCTTAAAGACACTCTTGCCAGTTTCAAGATGAAAATGTGTATCTCCAAAAGAACGTATTGAAGAGGATTTGAATGTTGAAGAACCTTGAGCATTCCAACAGGGTGGTGCAGTTACCTCTGGGGAACTTAATGGAGATATGGCAGCAGAAGCCTGCCTTAACTCTCTCATTACTATCCCAAAATGGCTTCATGTGATAATGAAACAGTGCCTCTTAAGGAAGATGGGCATGTTCTAATGCAGCCAGGATAGGATAAACAATGTGACAACAAACAAACCATTACAGTGGTACAGACAGTGGATGCAACAGGTTGGTGAGGAGATACAGGAAGACAGAGAAGAGGAGAATGAACAAGGGATCATAGAGTGAAAATCGGGCATTTTATGATTGTGGGAGGTGTTTTGTACCCACACTCTCCACTGAGAGGGATGCAATCAAACCCAGCACTCTTAGATCCAGAAAAACCAGGTACTCCCAGCCTAGGTCAGCAGTAAAATCTCAATGTGATCTTGCTGCTTGGAACATCTCTGGCAGTCTGGAGCTGCCCAGTGAGCAGCCGCTGTCACGCTTTTGGGTGCAAGCAGAATATCCTGCGTCCCCCGGGACCATGACTCAAAACCTGGTCTGCCAGTGGCCATGGGTAAATTATAATGAATATTCAGCAAGCACAGGGGAGCAGACTGACGTTTCTCACTGAGAGGGAGGTCGGGGTGCTATTTGCTTTCCTCTAAGTTTCCAAAACCATCTAAAGCAGTCAAGGTGGGAAAAAGTAAATGAAGAAACAAAAAAACCTTCAGAGAACAAAAGCCTGAAAAAAAGTTTCCTCAGAGCCTACCTTCTTGAGGGCAGAGGGAGAACTTAACTCAGGGAACTGCATTGACTAAAAACCCCTGTGGGAGACCTGTCCCTCAGAAAATCAACCCAGAAAAATTCCCCAATAAATGTTTTTTCTATATTTAAACCAATTTTTTATCCCCCTTTATCTTAGGAAAGTTGAATCCTTTAACAAAGATATCAAGATACATCCAGGAATAATCACAATAACCTTCCTAGTCCACACTGAGAATTTATAACCACTCTGCCATTCTTTTCTTCTGCCAGCATTTCTGTGTTTTTGTGTTTGTCCTGATAATATATAAATCTTATACTTGTTTTTTTTTTTTGATGAGGTGTGATTCTTTATTTGCTTATATATATATTTTTTTTTCTCTTGTCATATATTTTATCAGTCTTTTTGGTTGTCTGTTTTTTATGTATACTTCGTAAATCTTTCCTTGGGGCCCATTTGGGCTGAAGCTTCTGTCTTGTCTTTTTTTTTTTTTTTCTTTGTCTATCTCTCTCTCTCCGCCTTTATTTTCTTTTTCTTTTCTTTTTTCTCTTATTTCGGTAGGGAATTCTGATTGCTCAGAAGTTTTCCAGGGTGCACATTGACTACACCACAGTCAATATATCTATCTATATCCATTCAGTTTTCTCTCACTAAAATGACTAGGAGGAGGAATGCCCAACAGAAGAAAATTATGGAGGATTGGCCTTCTGCAACAGTGCAAATGGCTATCAACATAGACAATGTGTCGGAAAGAGAATTCAGGCCCACAATATCCCAGGTAATAGCTAGGTTGGATAAAGCCATGGACGACCAAACGGAATTAATTAGGGCCAAGCTGAAAGCCACCAGTGATGAGGTCCATAATGCTATCAATAAGTTCCATTCTAATCTAAATTCTGGAAAAACTAATTAACTGAGGCAGAAGATAGAATTAGTGATCTGGAGGACAAACAGTTAGAGAGAAAGGATCAGGAGGAATCTTGGAACAAACAGCTTAGAAGCTACGAAAACAGAATCAAAAAATAAATGATGCAATGAAACATTCCAAAATCACAATTATTGGAATACCTGAAGGGGAGGTGAAAGAAAGTAGTCTTGAAGATATAGTGGAACAAGTTCTTCATAAAAATTTTCCCAATCTTGTGATTGGAACCAGCATACATGTACTAGAGGCAGAACGGTTTTCCCCTAGGATTATAGATTTAAAAAAAAATCAAGTCATCTGATAGTAAAATTGAGAAATCATATGTGTAGATACAATCTCTTGAAAGCCGTTAAGACAAAGAGGCTCCTTACGTACAGAGAAAAACCCTTCAGGATCACGCCAGACCTCTCCATGGAGACCTGGCAAATAAGAAAGGGCTGGAAAGATATATTCAGGCCACTAAATGAGAAGAACATTCAGCCAAGAATACTTTATCCAGCAAGACTGACATACACAATGGATGGACATATAAAGAGTTTCCAAGACCAGCAAGGCTTAAAACACTATGCAACCAGCAAGCTGACACTGCAGGAAATATTAAGAGGGGATCTATAAAAGAGAAAAAAAACCCCTAAGAATAGCATTGAACAGAAATATAGAGACAATCAAAGAATGAAATAGTTCGAAGGTAACATAATGGCAATAAAAAACATATCTATCAATAATCACTCTCAATGTGAATGGCCTAAATTTGTCCATAAAATGAAACAGGTTAGCACACTGGATAGAACGACAGGACCTATCCATATGGTGTCTACAAGTTACATATTTTGAGCCTAAAGACACACCCAGAGTGAAAATGAAGGGTTGGAAAAGTGTCTTTCATGCCAATGGGCCTTAAAAGAAGTTGGGGTAGCAATTCTCATATCAGATAAATTAGATTTTAAGCTAAAGACTGAATCAGAGACACAGAAGGACACTACATAATTCTTAAAGGGACTATCCACCAAGATGATCCAACAATTGTAAATATCTATGCCCACAATATGGGGGCAGACAATTACATGAGAAAACTGTTAGTAAAAATAAAGAGTCATATAGATACAAATAGATTAATAGTAGAAGATCTGAACACGTCTCTCTCAGAAATAGATCATCCTAGAAGAATAGCCATAAAGAAACAAGAACATTGAAGGACACATTGGACCAGATGGACCTCATGAATATATAGAGAACATTCCACACTAAAACACAGAATACTCTTCCTTCTCAAGTGCACATGAAATACTATTCTCAAGAATAGAACAAATACTGGGTCACAAATCAGGACTCAACCGATACCAAAAGACTGAGATTATTCCCTGCATATTCTCAGGTCACAATGCTTTGAGACTGGAGCTCAATCACAAGGAAAAGTTCTGAAGAACCTCATACACCTGGAAGCTAAACTTCTCCTTGGTTAAGATTGATTGGGTCACCACACACAAAAATAGACTCCCAATGGATGTAAGACCTCATTGTGAGAAAGGAATCCATCAAAATTCTTGAGGAGAACAGAGGCAGCAACCTTGCTGACCTCAACCGCAGCAACTTCTTCCTAGGAATATCGCAAAAGACAACAGAAGCAAGGAAATAAATGAACTATTGTGATTTCATCAAGATAAAAAGCTTTTGCACAGCAAAGGAAATTGTGAACAAAACTAAAAGACAACTGACAGAATGGGAGTGGGAGAAAATATTGCAAATGACATATCAGATAAAGGACTAGTATCCAATATTTATAAAGAGTTTGGCAAAATTAACACCCAAAGAACAAATAACCCAATCAAGAAACGTGCAGAGGACAAAAACAGATATTTCTGAATAGAAGACATCCAGATGACCCACAGACACATAAAAAAATGCTCCACATCACTTGGCATCAGGGAATACAAATCAAAACCACAATGAGACATCACCTCACACCAGTCAGAATGGCTAAAATTAACAATCAAAAATGACAGATCCTGGGAAGGATGTGCAGAGAGGGGAACTCTCCTGCACTGTTGGTGGGAAAGCAAGATTTTTCAACGACTGGAAAACAGTGTGGAGGTTCCTCAAAAAACTGAAAACAGAGCTACCCTATGACACAGCAATTGCACTACTTTGTATATATCCTAAAGATACAAAAGTTGTACTCCGAAGACGCACGTGAACCCAAATGTTTATAGCAACAATGACCACAATAGCCAAACTGTGGAAATGAACTTAGATGTCCATTAACAGATGAATGGATAAAGAAGATGTGGTATATATACACAATATAATAATATGAAACCATCAACAGAAAAGAAATCTTGCCATTTGCAAAGACGTGGATGGAACTAGAGGGTATTATGCTTAATGAAATAAGCCAATCAGAGAAAGGCAACCATCATATAATCTCCTTGATATGGGGAAGTGTATATGCAATGTGGGGGGTTTGGGGGATAGGAAAAGAACAAATGAAAGAACACAGGATTGGTAGGGAGACAAACAAAGACTGAATCTCAAAAACCAGACTGAGTGTTGCTGGGAAAGGGGAACAGGAGAGGGTGGTGGGGATATGGACATTGGAGAGGGTATATGCTATGAAGAGTGCTGTGAAATGTGAAAACCTGGCGATTCACAGACCTGAACCACTGGGGATAAAAATAAGTTATATTTTTATAAAAATAACTTAATTATTTAAAAAAAATAAAAATATAGAAATCTTGGATCAACCAGAAGATCAAAGAGGAAAAGAAACAATTCCTGGAAACCAATGAGAATGAAGACACTTTGGTCCAATACCTATGGGATATAGCAAAGGTGGTCCTAAGGGGGAAATACATAGCCATCCAGGCCTCCCTCAAAAAATGGAAAAATTTATAATACACCAGTTGTCTCTCCAACTTAAAAAACTGGAGAATCAACAACAAATCAAACCAACTCCATACATAAGAAGTGAAATATTCAGGATTAGAACAGAGATCAATGATGTAGAAAGCAGAGATTCTGTAGAACGTTTAAATGCAACTAGAAGCTGGTTTTTTGAAAGAATCGATAAAATCGATAAGCCATTGGCCATACTAAGCTTAAAGAAAAGAGAGAAAGCCCAAATTCATAAAATTATAAATTAAAAGGGAGAGTCACAACTAAGACAAAGGAAGTAGAAACAATAATCAGAAGTTATTATCAACAGTTATATGCCAATAAGCTAACTAACCTGGATGAAATGGATGAATTCCTGAAAAGTTATAAATGATCAAAATTGAACCAGGATGAAACTGACAACCTGAATAGACCAATATCTAGTAACGAGATAGAAGCAGTGATCAAAAACCTCCCAAAAAACAAGAGCCCATGTATTCCCTGGGGAATTCTACCAAACTTTCAAAGAAGAAATAACACCTATTCTGATGCTGCTTCAAAACATTGAAGCATAAAGAAAAATTCCAGATTCTTTCTATGAAGCCAGCATTACCCTGATCCCCAAACCAGGCAAAGACTCTACCAAGAAGGAGAATTTCAGACCATTATCACTGATGAATATGGATGCTAAGATTCTCAACAAGATCCTAGCAAAAAAGGATCCAACAACACATTAAAAAGTTTATCCACCATGACCAGGTGGGATTCATCAGTGGGCTAAGGATGGTTCAACATTCGCAAATCAATCAATGTGATACAATAAATAATTATGACAAGAGGGAAGAACCACATGGTCCTATCAATTGATGCAGAAAAAACATTTGACAAAATTCAGCATCTGTTCCTGATCAAAACGCTTCAAAGTATAGGAATAGAGGGAACATTCCTAAACTTCATCAGATCTATCTATGAACGATCCACAGAAATTTCATCCTTAATGGGAAAAACCTTGCAGCCTTCCCATTTATATCAGGAACATTACAAGGATGCCCACTCTCACCACTCTTGTTCAACATTGTATTAGAAGTCCTAGCAACAGCAATCAGACAACAAAGAGAAATAAAATGTATCCAATTTGGCAATGAAGAAGTCAAACTCTCTCTCTTTGCAGATGACATGATTTTTTAAATGGAAAACCCAAAGATTCCACCACCAAAATAATAGAACTCACAAGGCAGTTCAGTAATGTGGCAGGATACAAAGTCAGTGTAGAGAAATCAGTGGCTTTCTTATACACTAACAATGAAAATACAGAAAGGGAAATTAGAGAATCGATTCCATATACTATAGCACCAAGAGCCATAAGACACCTGGGAATAAACCTAAACAAAAAGGTAAAAGACCCGTACTCAAGGAACTACAGGAACTGTAAGAAATTAAGAAGACACAAAAACATGGAAGACCATTCCATGCTCTTGGATCGGAAGAATAAACATTGTTAAAATGTCTATACTGCCTAGAGCAATTTATCCTTTTAATGCCATTCCGTTCAAAATTCAACCGTTATTTGTTTAAAAAGCTGGAGCAAATAATCCAAAAATTTGTATGGAATCAGAAGAGACCCCGAATCACTAAGGAAATCTTAAAAAAACAAACATCAACGTGGAGGCTTTACATTACCTGATTCCAAGCTTTACTACAAATCTGTGATCATCAAGACAGCATGGTACTGGCATAAAAACTGACACATAGACCCATGGAACAAAATAGAGATTCCAGATATGGACCCTCAACTCTATGGTCAAACAATCTTCGACAAAACAGGAAAAAATATACAATGGAAAAAAGACAGCCTCTTTAATAAATGGTGATGGGGAAACTGGGCAGCTATATAAAGAATGAAACTCGACTATTCTTTTACACCCTACACAAGGATAAACTCAAAATGGATAAAAGGCCTCAACGTGAGATAGGAATCCATCAGAATCCTAGAGGAGAACATAGGCAGTAACCTCTTGCATATCAGCCACAGCAACTTCTTTCTATATATGGCTGCAAGGGAAAAAAAATCAATCAAACAAACAAACAAACAAAAAACCCAACAAACCAAAACACATGCACACACACACACACACACACACACACACAACGGGCGGAAATGAATTTTTGGGACTTCATCAAGATCAAAAACTTCTGAACAGCAAAGATAATATTCAACAAAATAAAGAGACAGCCCACGGAATGGGATAATATATTTCCAAATGTCATTACAGACAAAAGTTTGATATCCGGGATCTATAAAGAACTCCTCAAACTCAACACACACAAAACAGACAATCAAATAGAAAAGGAGCTATGATATGAACAGATGAAGACATTTCTTCTCTAATAAAGACATACAAATGGCTGTTGAAGACATTAAAAAAAATGTTCATCATCACTAGGCATCAGGGAGATTCAAATGAAAACCACATTGAGATATCACCTTACACCAGTTAGAATGGCCAAAATTAGCAAGAAAGGATTCAAAATGTGTGGGACAGGATGTGGAGAAAGGGGAACCCTCTTACACTGTTGGTGGGAATGCAGGTTGGTGCAGCCACTCTGGATAACAGTGTGAAGATTCATCAAGAAATTAAAAATTGATCTTCCCTATGATCCCACCATTGCAGTACTGGGTATTTACCCGAAAGATACAGATGTACTAAAAAGAAGGGCCATCTGTACCCCAATGTTTATAGCAGCAATGGCATTGGGCGCCAAACTGTGGAAAGAACCAAGATGCCCTTCAGCAGAAGAATGGATAAGGAAGATGTGGTCCATATACACTATGGAGTATTATGCCTCCATCAGAAAGGACAAATACCCAACTTTTGTAGCACCATGGACGTGACTGGAGGATATTATGCTGAGTGAAATAAGTCAAGCAGAGAGAGTCAATTATCATATGGTTTCAATTATTTATGAAGCATAACAAATTATATGGTAGACAAAGGGAGAAGGAGAGTTGAATGGAGTTGAGGGAAATTAGAAGGGGTGGTAAACCATGAGAGACTATGGACTCTGAAAAACAATCTGAGGGTTTTGAAAGGGCGGAGGTTGGAAGGTTGGGGTACCAGGTGGTGGGTATGAAAAAGGGCACGGATTGCATAGAGCACTGGGTGCGGTGCAAAAACAATGAATACTGTTATGTTGAAAAGAAAAAAAGAAATTAACAAAATATAAGTGTTATGTGAAACAAACACAAACAATATGCACACACAAATACACACACACACACTCACACAGATAAGACACAAGAAAGATGGGGAGGAAGTGAAGAATCGCACTAAAGGAAGCAAGGCCCAAACAAAATACCATAAAGGGGAAAGAAACAGAGAAACCAAGTCAAAAACCAAACAAAATGGGAAAGTTAACTCATTCATTATCAATAATTAGTTCAAGTATACAGGACTAAATTCTCCTATCACTGCAAACACATTGTTGGACGGGAAGAAAATTTAAAAAAAAAAAAAAAAAAAAGCAAGTTCGACCTTATGTTAACCATAGGAAATTTCCTTCCACTATTAAGTGAAGGATTTGGGAAGACAAAGGTTATGCAATTGGCAAGGAGGGAGAAGAGAGACAAAGTGATTGTGCCTATGGCAGATAGAGAGATTTTATGACTTTGAGAAACAAAGATTACGGGAAGTTGTTTTGTCTTGATGGAGCAAGAAAACATTAGAAACATGGAAGAATTGCAACATATACACCACCTTTGTAGGTGTATCTAAATGTTCGAAGCATATTATCAGGATGGAAGGGAGATTAGGACCACAATCCAATATTATTGGCGACTACAATATTCTCTTACAGCACAGGACAGATCATCCAGATGGAAAAGTGGTAAGTAAAAACAGACGTTATCATGGGCTCTCTAGATCACCTGAGTTTTGGGGAAACATGCATAAGATTGTGTCTCTGAGGACCATAAGAGTTCTTCCCAAGAGCAGAAATTTCATTGTCTATCACAGATACTGTGCTGGAGTCCAAATCATGTCGTCATTAATAGAAGACATTTCAATTACCATCTTGTATACTTATGATCACGAAGGTATGTAAATGGAAAAAAAAATCACTAATGAATGGGAAACACAGCCAGACACTAAGAGGTGGAAATCCCCACACACTCGCGAACTAGAAATGAATCAAAGAAAGGAAATCAAAAGGAAAATCAGAAAGAACCATGAACAACAACAACAACAACAAAAAAGTAAAGAAACTTATAAGATGGTGTCAAAATGTTTTATGGGGAAAGAATATAGGATTAAATGTGTGTACTTCCAAAACTTAAAGACACCACAAAAAAGAAACTAAAAAAAGAAGTATCAATATCCAAAGTTAACAGGAAAATGGAAATAATACATATTATCATCAAAATAAAAGAAATAAAAACAAACCAATAAGAAAAAAATCAGGAGAACGCACAAATCAGTTTAGAAAACGTTAACAAACTGGAGGAGCCATTACCTGAATAGAACTGAGAGACAAGAATACAGCTTAAAGAATAAGACCACATGAAAACTGATAGAGAGGGGAAAAAAAAATAAAACTAAAACACCCCTCCACACAATTAAACCAGGAAATCCAAGAACTGAGAGAAAAGGATTTATTCCAAGACACATATCAACTCACAGAGATTAGGTCAGGAAACCTACAAAATCTGAGCTCTTTACTAGTGACTAAATCATATGAATCCATAATGAAAAACCTGCCAACACACAGAAGTCCAGATCCAAAACATTTTCCTGGTCAACATTTCTAGACATTTGATGAAGACAATGTCGTTTCTTCTCATCGATTCCAGAAATGGAGGAGGCAGGTAGACTCTAATTTACAAGTATAAAGACCCAATTCAGATAAGGACATTAAGTAAACAAATTCCATGCCATTTTAATAAGTAAATATAATAAAAATATATTTTTTTTCTTTTTCTCTGTCGGTCTTCAACTGCTTTGGAAAGGGCCAGGTTGTTTTTATTTTAATTTTTTGTTATGATAGGCTGAGGTAGCCAGCCTATCATCAATCATCCATTTTTGGCAGAGTATTCATGGGTGCTTTAGTTCCACATACGACCTAGTACTCCTCCTAATATATACCACAACTCTGCAGTTCTCAAGACTCTTGGTTGGCAAGAAATTGTGCCATTCAGACCCTCTGCTGGTCACAGGTGATGGTTTGGAATTTGGATTACATGGTCCGTGTGGGTTCCCAGTGTGTCCTCCTCTCTCCTGTGGCTTTGTCTTTTCCATTGGCTCACTGTGCTCTGAAGCACCAACCGCCTACAGAACCCCTAACCCTTGTCTCCAATCTTCTCACATAGTCACTGTGACTACTTTTATCCTTTTATGTGCAGTTTGATTGGTAAGCTTCAGGTCATTTTACACCATATTTCACTTTATGTGGTAACCTTCAGGTTTTGTTCATGGCTGAAGAAAAGCTTGGAGTTCCCGGACACTACTTCAATCTTTCTGTCCTCCAAATCACTGCTGACTCTTACATATCCATAAGCAATAATGAATTTTTGCCACTTCCCTCATGTGGCAAATTTGTGGTGATCATTTGGCTTCATCAAATCTAACAGCCTCAGAAAGACAAATAACATACGATTACACTCTCTCATGGTAGTCAAGAAACATGTGAAAAAGGGACAAATAATATGACTCTAAACAGGCAGACAAAGTTGTGTGTTTGTTTGAAGGCTGGTTAGTGAGAATATGTGTTTATAAAAGAGGGATAAATGGAAATGTAGGAAATGTGGCTGAAAGTAATGTAATGTGAGTTTTTAAGGCATACCAAATTTAATTGCTATACAAAAGTGACTGACTTCCTATCTCTTCAAATTTCATTTTAAGTGTTATTTGAAACAAACGCACACACACAGACAAATTCAGAAAATACCACGAACAAAGGAAAGTCAAGAAATTTATTACATGATGACAAAACATTTTATGGGGAAAGAATATAGGGTTAAATGCATGTATTTTGAGAAATTATAAACACCAGAATAAAGCAACCTAACTTGATGCTATAAGGAAGTAGAAAAAGAAGAAATAAACTCCAAAGTTAATAGAAAGAATGAAATAATACATATAATCATCCAAATACAAGAAATACAAACCAGTATAAAAAAAATCAGGTGAGCTCACATTTCCGTTTTGTAAAAGTTAAGAAACTGGAGGAGGCATTACATGGATAGAACACCGAGACAAGCATACAGCTGAAAGTATGAGACCACATGACAACTGATAGAAAGGAAAAAAAAATAATAATAACCTAAAAGACCCCCTTCACAATTATGCCAGAAAATCCAATAACTGAGAGAAAAAGATATATTTCAAGACACATATCAACTGTCAAGATTATCTCAGGTAACCTACAAAATCTGAGCTTTCTAGTAGTATCTAAAGCATTTGAAGCAGTAATCAAACACCTTCCAACACATGAAGGCCAGGTCGAAATCAAGGAAAAATGTTAGGGCATGGATGTATTGCGTTGTCTGTGTCCTCACCTCCTAGTGTTCTGAAACACAAGTCATAAGGCATTAGGGCTCTAACTGGTTTTACCTTAAACACCTTTGCAAAGGTTTCAAGGAGAGTGACATTCTCCATGATAGCTAACCCTTAAGGAAGAGCCCTGGACAGCACTCCTTGTCATCTTTAGTTAACTCCACATGCTGTGGTAATGGGTATAGCCATGTTGACCAAGTCTCTTTAAACAGAGGAAAACAAATGGCCTATATTAATGGCCTGCAATACCCCCTTGAGCAGAACTGTGGATTGAGACCTAATGCCCTTGCAAAGACTAGTGGATAAAGAAGGTGTGGTCCATATTGGCAACAGAGTGTTCCTCATGCATCAGGGAGGATGAACCCCTGGTACTTTCATTGACATGAAAACCACAGGACTGGGTGATGCAAAATGAAAAAGGCAAGCAGACAAAGGGAAATAACATATGGCTTCTCTTATATGTGCCCCAGGAGGAATACTATGGACCTTATTAGAGCTTTTAATGTCTGGCTTCTCTCATATGTGCCCCAGGAGGAATACTATGGACCTTATTAGAGCTTTTAATGTCTGGCTGTGTTCCCCATTCATAAGTGATTTCTTTCCATTTTAATATCTTCGTGGTCATAAGTTACAAGATAGGATTTGAATTCTCTTCTATTAATTCTGACTGGATTTGGACTCCAGCACAGGATCTCTGATAGACAATGTTAGGTATGCCCTTGGGAAGAATTTCTCTTATGGTCCTCGGAGACACGATCTTATGCATGTTTCCTCAAAGCTCTGGTGGTCTAGAGAGCCCATGATGACGTCTGTTATTCCTTATCACATTTCCATCCAGATGATCTGTCCTGTGCTATAAGTGGATATCGTATTCTCAAACAATATTGTAATGTAGTTCCCATCCTTTCTGTTAATATGCTTCTAAAATTTAGATACACCCACGTTGTAGGTGGAGATTACCACGTTGGTAATTTTTCCAAGTTTCTGATTTTGATGCTTCATCAAGACAAAACACCTTCCGTTAATATTTTGTCTCTCAAAGGCATAAAATCTATTTGCCATAGGCATCATTACTTTGGCTCCCTTCTCCTTGCCAGTTGCATAAACCATGTCTTCCCAATTCCTTCACTTTCAAGCTCTGTATATCTTTATAGTCGAAGGAATCAACCAAAGGCCAACATAAGATCAAGCGTGTTTTGTTTTGTTCTCTTGTTGACCTTTATTGCTTTTTTAAAAAATTTTCATCTTTCCAATAATCGGTTTATAGGGATAGGGGAATTTAGTCCTGAATATGTTGACTAATTATTGATAGGTACGGGGTTAACTTTCTCATTTTGGTTGGTTTCTGACTTGGATTCTCTTTGCATTTCCCCTTTGTATTTTCTTTGGGGTTTGATCCTTTAGTGGGATTCCTCACTTCATCCCAATCTTTTGTGTGTCTTTTCTCTGTGTGTGTGTGTGTGTGTGTCTTTATAGTGTGTTTCACAAATCACTTAATTCTTTTTTTTATTTTAAATTTCTTTTCAGCCTAACAGTATCTATTGTTTTTGCACAACACCCCATGCTCCATAAATCCGTGCCCTCTCTCATTCCCACAAGTTGGTTCCCCCATCCTCACAACACCCGCCCCCTCAAAACCTTAAGATTATTTTTCAGAGTCCATAGACTCTCATGGTTTACCACCCCTTCTAATTTCCCTCAACTCCATTCACCTCTCCATCTCCCCTTTTCTACCATGTCATTTGTTATGCTCCACAAATAATGGAAACTGAAGAGATTCCTCAAATATAATTGACTCTCTCTGTTTGACTTATTTCACTCAGCATAATCTCCTCCAGTCCCATCCATGTTGCTACAAAAGTTGGGTACTAATTCTTTCTGACGGAGGCATACTACTCCGTAGTGTATATGGATCACATCTTCCTTATCCATTCGTCTGTAGACTGGTCTCTTACTTCTTTCCACAGTTTGGTGACCGAGGCCATTGATGCTATAAACATCGGGGTAAAAATGGCCCTTCTTGAAAGAAGTTGCTGTGGCTGATGTGGAAGAGATTACTACCTATGTCTCCTCTAGGATTCTGATGGATTACTGTCTCATGTTGTGGTCTTTTATCCATTTTGAATTTATCTTTGTGTGCTGTGTAAGAGAATGGTCGAGTTTCATTCTTCTACGTATAGGTCTCCAGTTTTCCCAGCAGCATTTATTGAAGAGACTGTCTTTTTTCCATTGTATATTTTTTCCTGTTTTGTCGAAGATTATTGACCATAGAGTTGAGGGTCCACATCTGGGCTCTCTACTCGGTCCTCCTGGTCTATATTTCTGTTTTTATGCCAGTACCCTGATGTCTTGGTGAATCCAAAGGCAAAGTAAACAAAAGTGAAAATAAACTTTTGGGACTTCATCAAATTCAAAAGCTTCTTCACATCAAAGGAAACAGTCAACAAACAAAGAGGAAACCCACGGCATGGGAGAAGATATAAGTACAGACAAAAGGTTGATATCCAGGATCTTTAATGAACTCCACAAACAGGCAGTTATATAAAAAACTGGGCATTAGTTATGAATATACACTTCTCCAATGAAGACATAAAAATGGCTATCAGACACATGAAAAAATGTTCATCATCACTAGCCCTTAGGGAGATTCAAATTAAAACCACATTGAGATACCACCTTATACCAGTTAGAATGGCCAAAATTAACAAGACAGAAAACAACATGTGATGGAGGGGATGTGGAGAATGGAGAACCCTCTTCCACTGTTGGTGGGAATGCAAGTTGGTGCAGCCTCTTTAGGGAAGAGTGTGGAGATTCCTCAAGAAATTAAAAATGGGACTTCCCTATAACCTTGCAATTGCACTTCTGGGTATTTACCCCAAAGATACAGATGTGGTGAAATGAAGGGTCATCTGTACCCCAATGTTTAGAACAGCAATGGCCACGGTTGCCAAATTATGGAAAGAACCAAGATGCCCTTCAACAGATGAATGGATAGGGCAAATGTGGTCCATATACACTATGGAGTATTATGCCTCCATCAGAAAGGATGAATACCCAACTTCTGTAGCGACATGGACGGGACTGGAAGAGATTATGCTGAGTGAAGTAAGTCAAGCAGAGAGAGTCAATTATCATATGGTTTCACTTATTTGTGGAGCATAAGAAATATCATGGAGGACAAGGGGTATTAGAGAGGAGAAGGGAGTTGGGGTAAATTGGAAGGGGAGTGTATCATGAGAGACTATGGACTCTGAAAAACAATCTGAGGGATTTAAAGTGGCAGGGGGGTCAGAGGTTGTGGTACCAGGTGGTGGGTATTATAGAGGGCACAGATTTCATGGAGCACTGGGTGTGGTGAAAAAATAACGAATCCTCTTATGCTGAAAATAAATAAATTTAATTTTATAAAAATGGCCCTTCTTTACACTACATCTTTATCTTTGGGGTATATACCCAGTAGTGCAATTACAAGTCATAGGGAACCTCTATTTTTAATTTCTTGAGAAATATTCCCACTGTTCGCCAAAGTGGCTGCACAAACATGCATTCCCACCAACAGTGTAAGAGGGTTCCCCTTTCTCCACATACTGTCCCACACATGTTATTTCCTGTCTTGTTAATTTTGGTCATTTTAACTAGTGTAAGGTGGTATCTCAATGTGGTTTTCATTTGAATCTCCCTGATGGCTAGTGATGATGAACATTTTTTCATGTGTCTGATAGCCATTTGTATGTCTTCATTGGAGAAGTGTCTGTTCATATCTTCTCCCCAGTTTTTTATATGATTGTCTCTTTGTGTGTGTTGAGTATAAAGAGTTCTTTATAGATCCTGGATATCAACCTTTTGTCTGTACTGTCATATGCAAATATCTTCTTCCATTCCGTGGGTTGCCTCTTTGTTTTGTTGACTGTTTCCTTTGTTGTGCAGAAGCTTTTGATGTTGATGAAGTCCCAAAAGTTCATGTTTGCTTTTGATTCCTTTGCCGTTGGAGACATATCTTGAAAAAATTTGCTGTGGCTGATATCGAAGAGGTTACTGTAGATTTTCTCCTCTAGGATTCTGATGGATTCCTGTCTCACGTTGAGGTTTTTTATCCATTTTGAGTTTATCTTTGTGTACGGTGTAAAAGAATCGTCGAGTTTCATTCTTCTGCATATAGCTGTCCACTTTTCCCAGCACCATTTATTGAAGAGACTGTCTTTTTCCCACTGTATATTTTTTCTTGTTTTGTCAAAGATTATTTGACCATAGAGTTAAGGGATCATATCTGGGATCCCTACTCTGTTCCACTGTTGTATGTGTCTGATATTATGACAGTACCATGCTGTGTTGGTAATCACAGCTTTGTAGTAAAGCTTGAGATCATATAACCTGATACCACGAGTTTTATGGTTGTTTTTCAAGATTTCCTTAGCAATTCGGTCTCTTCTGATTCCATACAAATTTTAGGATTATTTGCTCCAGTTCTTTGAAGAATACTGGTGGAATTTTGGTTGGAATGGCATTAAAAGTATAGATTGCTCTAGGCAGTATAGACATTTTGACAATGTTTATTCTTCCAATCCAAGAGCATAGAATGGTCTCATATTATTTTGTATCTTCTTCAAACTCTTTCATGAGTTTTCTTTAGTTCCTCGAGTGCAGTTACATTACCTCTTTGGTTAGGCTTATTCCCAGGTGTCTTACAGTTCTTGGTGCTATATTAAGTGGAATCTATTGTCTCATTTCACTTTCTGTATTTTCATTGTTAGTGTATAAGAAAGTCACTTATTAATGTACATTGACTTTGTATCCTGCCACGTTGCTGAATTGCTGTATGAGTTCTAGTAGTTTGAGGTGGAGCCTTTTGGGTTTCTCATATAAAGAATCATGTCATCAGTGAAGAGAGAAAGTTTGACTTCTTCATTGCCAATTTGGATACCTTTTATATCTCTTTGTTGTCTGATTGCTGTTGCTAGGACTTTTAATGTTATGTTGAACAAGACTGTGAGAGTGGGCATCCTTGTCATGTTCCTGATCTTAACGGGAAGGCTGCAAGCTTTTTCCCATTAGGGATGATATTTGCTGTGGATCTTTCATAATTATATTTAATGAAGTTCATGAATGTTCCATCTATCCCCATACTTTGAAGCATTTCAATCAGGAACGGATCCTGGATTTTGTCAAATGATTTTTCTGCATCAATTGAGAGGACCATGTGTTTCTTCTCTCTTCTTTTATTAATTATTTCTATCACATTGATTGATTGGTGAATGTTGACCCATCCTTGTATCACAGGGATGAATCCCACCTGATCAAGGTGGATAATCTTTTTAATGTGCTGTTGGATCCTGCTTCTAGGGTCTTGTTGATAATCTTAGTATCCATATTCATCAGTGATTGGCTTGAAATCCACCTTTTTGTTAGGATATTTGCCTGTTTTAGGAATCAGGGTAATGCTGGATTCATAGAAAGGGTCTGGAAGTTTTCCTTCTGCTTCAATTTTTTGAAACATCTTCAGGAAAGTAGGTGTTATTTCTTCTTTGAAAGTTTGGTAAAATTACCCAGGGAAATTCATCAGGTCCTGGGCTCTTGTTTTTTGGGAGGTTTTTGATCACTGCTTCAATCTCATTATCATATATCAGTCTATTTAGGTTATTCGATTTCTTCCTGGTTCAATTTTGGGAATTTGTAGTTTTCCAGGAATGCATCCATTTTATCTAGGTTGTTAGCTTATTGGAATATAACTGTTGATAATACCTTCTGATGATTGTTTCTACTTCCTTGGTGTTAGTTGTGTTCTGTCCCTTTTCATTCATTCATTTTTTTTTTTTAATTTGGGCTTTCTCTCTTTTCTTTTGGATTACTGTGGCCAATGGTTTATTGATCCTATTGATTCTTTTAAAAAAACAGCTTCTAGTTCCATTGATATGTCCTACTGTATCTCTTGTTTCTACCTCATTGTTCTCTCCTCTTCTTTTTTTAAAGATTTATTTATTTATTTATCAGAGAGAGAGCATAGGCAGACAGAATGGCAGGCAGAGGCAGAGGGAGAAGCAGGCTCCCTGCCGAGCAAGGAGCCCGATGTGGGACTCGATTGCAGGATGCTGGGATCATGACCTGAGCTGAAGGCAGCTGCTTAACCAACTGAGCCACCCAGGTGTCCCTCTCCTCTTCTTGATTATTATTTCCCTTCTTATGTGTGGAGTTGGATTGATTTGTAGTTGACTCTCCAGTTCTTTCATGTGTAGAAACAGATGGTGTATTCTGCATTTTTCCATTTATTTTAGGGAGCTTTGGATGGCTATGTATTTCCCCCTTAGAACTGCCTTTGCTTTATCGTATACATTTTTGACCGAAGTGTCTTCATTCTCATTGGTTTCCATGTTATCCTTTGATCTCCTAATTGATCCAAACATTCTTAAGCAAGGTGGTCTTTAGCTTCCAGGTGTTTGAGTTACTTTCAAACTTTTCCTTGTGATTGAGCTCCAGTTTCAAAGCATTGTGATCTGAGAATATGCAGGGAATAATCTCAGTCTTTTGGTATCGGTTGAGTCCTGATTTGTGAGCCATTATGTGGTCTATTCTTTTTTTTTTTTTAAGATTTTATTTATTTACTCGACAGATAGAGATCACAGGTAGGCAGACAAACAGGCAGAGAGAGGAGGAAGCAGGCTCCCTGCTGAGCAGAGAGCCTGATGTGGGGCTTGATCCCAGGACCCTGGGATCATGACCCGAGCCGAAGGCAGAGGCTTTAACCCACTGAGCCACCCAGGCGCCCCTATGTGTTCTATTTTTGAGAAGGTTCCATGTGCACTTAAGAAAAATGAGTATTCTGTTGTTTTAGCATGGAATGTTCTCTATATATTTATGAGTCCATCTTTTCCAAAGTGTCATTCAATGCTCTTGTTTTGTTACTGGTTTTCTGGTTGGATGATCAATCTATTTTTGAGAGAAGTGTGTTACAATCTCCTACTATTTATGTATTCATATCAATATGACTTTTTATCTTGACTAAAAGTTTCTAAAGTAATTGGCTGCTCCCATATTGGTGGCATGATATTTACAATTGTTAGAACATGTAGGTCAATGGTCCCTTTAAGAATTATGTAGTGTCCTTCTGTATCTCTGACTACAGCCTTTAAAATCTAATTTATCTGAGGTGAGAACCATTACCTCAGCCTTCTTTTGAGGCGCATTACCATGAAAGATGCTTCTCCCTCCCTTCACTTTCAGTCTGGGTGTATCTTTACTTTCAAAATTGGTCTCTCATACACATCATATAAATGGGTCCTGTAGTTTTCTCCAATCTGCAACCCTGTGCCATTTCATGGGCACATTTAGGCGATTCACACTGAGAATGATTATTGATAGATATATTTTTATTGACATCGTGTTACCTTTAAAGTCTTTCATTCTGTAGATTGTCTCTATATTTCTGTTCAATGTTATTCTTAGGATTTTTTCTCTTTTATGGTACCCACCTTAATATTTCTTGCAGTGTCGGCTTGGTGGTTCCATAGCTTTTTAAGCCTTGCTAGTCTTGGAAACTCTTTATCTCCCCATCCATTTTGAATGTCAGTCTTGCGAGATAAATTATTGTTGGCTGCATGTTCTTCTCATTTAGTGCCCTGAATATATCTTGCCAGCCCTTTCTGTCTTGCCAAGTGTCTGTGGACAGGTCTGATGAGATCCTAACGGGCTTTCCTCTACATGTAAGGAGCCTCTATGTCCGAGAATCTTTCAAGGGATTGTATCTACACTTATGATTTCTCAATTATGCAATCAGGTGCCTTGATGTATTTTTTGAATCCATAATCTTGGTGGGAGATCATTTTGCCAGCACAGAAATGCTGTTTGGTCATCCATGGCTTTCTGAAACCTAGCTATTGCCTGAATAATTGTGAGCTTGAATTCTCTATCCGACATATTGTCTATGTTTATAGCCATTATCTCTGTTGCAGAAGGCCTATCCTCTGTACTTTTCTTCTGTTGGGCATTTTTCCTCCTAGTCATTTTGGTGAAAGGTGACTGAACGAATATAGCCAGATATTGACTGTGGTGCAGTCAAGGTGCACCCTGGAATGCTTTTGAGCAATCAAGATTCTCCACCCAAATGAAAGAAAAATAAAAGAAAAGAAAAAGAAAAAGAGAGAAAAAGGGCAGATAAAAGAGAAGGTTCAGTGCGTCTGGGTGGCTCAGTGGATTAAAGCCTCTGCCTTCAGCTTGGATCATGGTCCCAGGTCCTGGGATTGAGCCCCGCATCAGGCTCTCTGCTTAGTGGCAAGCCTGCTTCTCCCCTCTCACTCTGCCTGCCTCTCTGCCTACTTGTGATGTCTCTCTTTTCAATAAAATAGTTTAAAAAAAAAGAGAAGGTTCGGCCCAAATGGGCCCCAAGGATAGATTTATGAAATATAGAAACAAAAACAAACAGACTGTTAAAAGCATACGACAAGAGAAAAATATATATATTTTTATATGTAAAAATATTTATATGTAAAATATATATATTTATATATTTATATGTAAAAATATATATTTTTATATGTAAAATATTTATATGTAAATTTTTATATGTAAAAATATATATATTTCTCTCTTGTCATATACATGTATAAATATACACATATATATGTATAAATATATAATCACTCTCGACCTTTTTATGTACATATACATCTTTTTATGTATAAATTATGTATGTAATTTTTAACCACTATCCCATCTTTTTGTTCCACTGGTGTTTCTGTGTTTTTGTGTTTGTACTGATAGTATATAATTCTTTTACTTGGGGTTGTTTTTTGAAGAGGTTCTTCCTTTGTTTGAATATATATATATATATATGTAAATATATATAAATAAATATAAATAAATATAAATATATATAAGAATATATAAAATATATATGCAAATAATATATATTATATGCAATTATATTTATATATTTATTTGGATAGCAAATCAATTTCATAAGCCACATTTCTTGCCAAGAATGTCCCATTTAGTCCTCTTTTATAAACACGTATTCCCACTAAACTGCCTACAAAGAGAGACAAAATTTTTTGTGTCTGGTAGAGTCATATTGTCTGTCCCTTTTCCTCTCCTTTTTCACATGTTTCTTTACTACCATGAGAGAGTGAAATCATATGTATTTGTATTTCTGAGACTGAGAGATTTGACATAGCCAATGCTCTCCACAACACTGCCACCTGAGACAACTGACAAGAATTCATTCTTGCTTATACCTGGGAAAGAGTCTGTGGTGCCTTTGGAGGGCAGTAGAATGGTAGTAGTGTCTTGGAACTCCAGGCTTGTCGTCAGCCATGAACACAACTGGAAGATGACCACATCAACTGAAAATTGGTGGAAATTGACCTGAAGCTTACCAATTAAACTCCACAGCAAAAGAGAAAGGAAGTTGCAGAGTCTATGGAAGAAGATTGGAGACATGGCTTAGGGAGACATGGGCAGTTGGTGTTTCAGAGGGCTTTGAGCCAATGCAAAAGACAAAGGTACAGAAGAGAGGAGAAAACACACCAAACACACCAAGCGGCAGGCAAGAACAGCCTATGCAGTTGACGGCCTGAAGGTCCGGTGACAGCCACAACTCAACAGCGGAGGACATGCATGCCACGCACACCCGAGACTCCCTCAAGTGCCAGCCCTTGGGCACTCCAAGATCTCTTCTTCCTAAAGACTTTACCCTAAGGGAAGACAACAGAGTGGACCTTGCAAATAGAGAATATAAGATTGAGACCTAGAACAAATACAAAGATGGAATAATCAATTTTGGTCGAGGAAAAAGAATAAGAAATGATGAAGGCCAAGCAATCGAAGTGAAACCTCTAAATTTTACATGACCAATGGAGGATTGAAAGCAGCTATTTCAGGTCAATTTCCACCAATTTGCAGTTGATGTGGTTATTTTCCAGTTGTGTTCATGGCTGACGACAGCTTACTCACTGTACATCATAAAACACAGAACACATGAGGGAGTCTCGAACCAGAGAGATAAAAATGATTAAAATAAAATAAAATAAAAAAGAGTTCCAAATGAAAAAATCGGTAGCCGACTAGATGCAATGTCGAGGAAGCTGGCAGAAGCAGACGATCAAATTAGTGAACTGGAAGTAAATGACTGGAAAATAAAAAAGCAAACCAAAGAGAGAAGGAAAAATGATGGAACATGACAATGAGCTTAGGGAAGTCATCGACTCCAAGGAATGAATAGAAATGCCTATTCTGGGATATCTAGGAGCGAGAGTATAAATGCCAAATATTTCTTTGAGGAATCAGAGATAAAAATGTCTCTCGCCTGGGAGCAGAAACAGAGATCAAGATTCAGAGGCAAAGAGGACTCCTATCACCATCAACAGAAGCAGAGCACCACAAGACATATTATCATTCCCCCTGGAAAAGTTAGCAAGGGAGGAATTCACTTTAACCAAATATGCGTGGGAGAATAGTGTGTCCATAGCCAAGTCACTGACTTCAAGACAACAAGCTATACCAGGTCTCGAAGGTTAGATATAGCAAGCAACACCAGCCCAAGACAAAATCCATAATCCCTGAATTTCTGAACAATGACAGATTTGTGGTTCTTGTCTAGAACTCTGAGGTATTAAGGTGACAGTGAGTTGGTCCTCAGGTGTGTCCCTCAGCTCAGAGACAGACTTCAGCTCAACCCCTGATCCCAGGGTCATGGTGTCCACGTCTGTCTCAGGTTCCCTGCTCAAGGACAAGTCTGTTACCCCCTCCCAGCTCCACCCCCTCAATGTGAACTTCTGTCTCTCTCTCAATTACGTGCATGTGTATCGTTTGACTAAAAAAAAAACAAAAACAAAACAAAACCAGTTTACAATGATTTACTGAGGCCATAAGGATGGTTTATTTAATTTGGACCTATATTCCTATTGAATGCAACACCTCCCACCATGCTAAAATGCCAGACCATCACTCTGAGATCCATTGTTCATTCTCTTGTTCTTTGTCTTCCTGTATCTTCTCACCATCCTTTATCATCCTCTGTCTGTCCCGGTTTAATGACACTTTGTTGTCACTTTGTTCATTCTCTCCTGGCTCCATTAGAACATGCCCATCTTCTGCAAGAGGCACTGTTTGGTTATCGTCTGAAACCATGTGAGGAATGTTCATGAGGGGGTTAAGGAAGGCTTGTGCTGCCATATATCCATTAAGTTCCCCAGAGGGTAGCTGAACCATCCTGTGGGAATGCTCAAGTTTCTTCAAAATCTGAATCCTCTTCAATGTGACATTTTGGAGATATATGTTTTTATCTGGAAATGGACAAGAGTGTCTTTCTGATGGCTTCACTTGTGCTATAGGTCTGTTCCAACATGCTCCACGCTTGTTCCTGTGAACTCCAAGTAAATGAGTCCGTCTTGGGCCTCAGGTTCTAGGGTGTAGAGTATGCCTTTGGTGATTGTTCACTTTTGAAGGTTGGGAGGCCTTTTTTTCACAATTTCTGGAGATGCTAGTGGTACTCATGTCCTCGCTGTTCAACACTCCAGACATATCCTTGGCATGGCTGTGGGTGTTCCCTGTGAAGTTTCCTTGGGCGGTCTTTCCCTAGTCAGAAATGTGCTGATTGAGTGGGAGGACCATACACATGAGATCCACATGAAGTTCCTCCCCTGAGTCTTTGTTTGATACCTGATTCTTTCTTGGACTTTCATGGGTAATGTGGAATGGTGGATTCTTGCCTTTCTCTAGAGTCCAGATGGCTGGTGCTGACTATCACAACAATAGAGTACAAAATTGGCCATGGAGAAAATAACACCAACTCACTGCAAAGGCGACTCCACCAGTTTATGAGGGCTTGGAATCGTCTTGGCCCACTGGTGACTACTACAGCCAAGTGCATATCAAAGTGTGTTTTGGGAAGCAGTGCTTGCCAGGACCTCAAAGCTTTGTGACATCACAAAAGCTGGCTTCACTAAAGCTGCATTCCATCTCTTATGGCCTTTGAGTCCTATGACTTTAGGTAGGAAGCACCGGAAAGGACAGAAAAAGACCCCATGTCCCTGATGAAGAACTCAGGTTGTCCTGTGTGTTAATGTTCCACTTTCCCTTTCTAGACAAAGAGAAAAGAAAATGACATTCAGGATACCACCCTTTAGACCAATATTTCTCCATAGACGGCAAGGATTTCCTATTTCCACTGCAATTTCTAGAGATCTCAAGAAACAGTGAGGCGTCTTGGGTATCATCAGCTCTCTGTGACGTTTGTCATGCTGTTGGTGAGAGAGTCCTTTCTCAGCGTCTTTTCACTATGGGTCAGTGATGACTAAGAGACAGAAAGTCCCTTTTCAAGGAAAAATGATAGGGCATGGATGTATGGTGCTATCTGTGTTTTTATCTCCTTCTGTTCGAAAACACTAGTTATAAGGTATTATGGCCCTGTCTCCCTGCTTTTTCCTTAAACACCATTGCAAAGGCTTCAAGGAGTGTGAAATTCTGCATGACAGCTAACGCTGAATGAAGAGCCCTGGACAGCACTCCTTTACATCATTAGTTAATGCGCTGTGCTGTGGTAATAGGTATAGCAATGTGGACCAATTCTCTTAAACCAGAGGAAAAGGAATGAGCTATATCAATGACCTTCAATGCCCACTCAAGCAGAACTACGGATTGAGCTGCAATGTCCTTGCAAAAAAAGGTGGATAAAGAAGGTTTGGTGCTTATTGGCAACAGAGAATTCCTCAGACACAAGGGAGGATAAACCCCTTGACAATAATTTCACGGGATTGGGTGTTGAGAAATAAAAAAGGCAAGCACACAAAGGGGAATTAATTATGGTTTCCCTTCTAAGTGTCCCAGGAGGATTATCATTGCCCTTAGTAGACTGAAGGAAAAACAGGGGGGGAAGAAGTCAGAGAAGGAGACAAACCAGGAGTGTCTCAGGACTCCTAGAATCAAGCTGAGCATAACAGAAAAGAGACACATGCAGGGAATGAGGGAAATGGCTAATGGGTGTTGAGGAGTTGTGGCATATTTTAGGATGAACACTCGAGCATATATGGAACTAAAGTTTCAGCAAATTCTCTGTCATAAACATATGGATGATAGAACGGCTTCCTCAACAGAAGAAAAAGAAAATAAAAAGAAAAACAATCTGGCCCTTTCAAAAGCAAATGAAGACAAAGAAAAGGAAAAAAATATATTTTTATTATCTTTACTTGTGAAAATGGCATGGAATTTGTTCCCTATAATGTCCTTAATCTGAATTGGGTCTTTATTCTTGAAAAGTAGAGTCTACCCACCACCTCCATATCTGGAATCGAAGAGAAGAAATGACATTGCCTTCATTAAATGTCTATACGTGTTGACTAGGAAAGTGATCTGGATCTTGCCTTCTGTGTGTTGGCAAGTGTTTGATTACTGTTTCAAACATTTTAGTCACCAATAGAGACCTCAGATATTGTAGGGTTTCTGACCTAATCCTAGGAGTTGATATGTGTCTTGGAATTTATCCTTTTCTTTTGCTCTTAGTTTTTCTGGCAAAATTTTGTGGAGGGGTCTTTTAGGTTTTTTTTCTTCCCTTTCTATAAGTTATCATGTGGTCTCATACTTTCAGCTGTATGCTTGTGCCCCTGTATTTTCCAGGTAATGGCTCCTCCAGTTCTTTAAAGTTTGTTAAAGTTCTTTTCTTCATTTTCTAGTTCCTTATGGCATTAAGTTAGGTTACTTTTTTTGGTGTTTTTAATTTTGGGAAATACACACATTTAATCCTATACTCTTTACCCATGTGATGTTTTGACATCATCCAATAAGCTTCTTGACTTTCCTTTGTTCAAGGTACTTTCTGATTTTCTTTCATTGATTAATTGCTATTTCGGGAGTGGGTTGCATTTTCCACCTGTTAGTGTCTGGCTGTGTTTCCATTTTGTAAGTGATTTCTTTGTTTACATACCTTCATGGTCATAAGTATGCAAGATAGGATTTGAATTCTCTTGCATTAATTACGACTTGATTTGGACTCCAGCACACAATCTGTGATAGACAAAGTTAGGTCATGCCTTTAGACTGCCAATGGTACTCCGTGACACAATCTTACGCCTGTATTCCCAAAGTTCAAGTGGTCTAGAGAGTCCATAGTGACGTCTGTTATTACTTACCACCTTTCCATTCCTTGGAACGGATGACTTAACTAGGATCATCTGTCCTGTGCTGAAAGTGGATATCGTAGTCCCCAACAATATTGGATTGAGGTCCCCACCTCCCTTCCTTTCTGTGAATATGCTTCCAACATTTAGATACACCCATGCTTGTGGTGTATATGTTGGCAATTCTTTCAAGGTTCTGATGCCTTGATGCTCCATCAAGACAAAACACCTATCAGTAATCTTTTGTCCCTCAAAGGCATAAAATCTCTCTATCTTCCTTAGGCACAATCTCTTTGGCCCTCTTCTCCTCTCCAACTGCATGACCTATGTCTTCCAAATTCCTTCACTTTTAAGCTAAATGTATCCTCATAGTCGTTGGAAACCTCCTATGCGTAACAGAAGGTCAAGCATGTTTAGTTTTTGTTGTTTTCTTGTGGACCGTTTTTTGCCTTTTTCTTTTCTCTTTTTTAAAAATTTTTATCCTGACCAACAATCTGTTTGCAGTGATGGGAGAAATTAGTCCTGAATATTTGAACTAATTATTGTTAAGTAAGAAGATAACTTTCTCATTTTGGTTCGTTTCTGATTTGATTCTCTGTGCCTTTCTTCTTTATGTCATTTTCTTTGTGGTTTGCTTACTTTAGTGCGATTCTTTACTTCCTTCTCATCTTATGTGTGTCTTATCTTTGTGAGTGTGTGTGTGTGTGTGTGTGAGTGTTTATTTTGTCTGTGTGTGTTTCACATAACATTTATAATTAAATTTCAAGCATAGGAATACGGTCTTTTTTGGATAGCAATTCAATTTGCCATGCCTTGAAAACTCATATTCCATCACTTTCAGCCACATTTCCTACAACGAATGTCATCTTTTCTCCTCTTTGATAAACATATATTCTCACAAACCTGCCTTCAAACAAACACCATGTGTTGTGTGCCTTGTTAGAGTTGTGTTGTTTGTTCACTTTTCCTTTGCTTTTTCACATATTTCTTGACTAATATTAGAGAGTGAAATCATATGTTATTTGTCTTTCTGAGACTGATAGATGTGTCGTAGCCCAATGCTCTTCATAACACTGACACATGAGGCAAGTGGCAAGAATTCATTCTCTATTATGCCTCAGTAACAACCTGTGGTGCCTTTTGAGGACAGTAAGATGGTAGTAGTGTCTGATAACTCCAGGCTTGTCTTCAGCCATGACCACAACTGGAAGATGACCATACCAGCTTCATCTTGGTGGAAATTGACCTGAAGCCTACAAAGTATACTCCACATCAAAAGAGAAAAGAAGTCACAGAGACTATGGGAGAAGATTGGAGACATTGCACAGGGAAGACATGGGCAGTTGGTGCATCAGATGGCAATGAGCCAGTGCAAAAGACAAAGGCACAGGAGAGTAGAGCACACTGGGAATCCACAAGGAGCATTTTTCCAATGCCATTGGCTGTGAGCAGCAGAAGGTCCTAATGACACAAGTTCTTGCCAAAAAAGCGTCTTGAGGCCCAGAGTTTTGAGGTCATCAGGTTGGCAGAGACCGACTTGAGAGAACACTGTGTTTCTCCTGGAGAGGACACCAACAAGCAACCAGATGCATATAGCCTGGAAAACATGATCACAGACAATACCAGGAGAGACTGTGGGAATTTGGCGTGTTCTGACAGTACATCTGTAAGCGGCAGTGTTCGTGGAGATGACTCAATGGGGGCACAATGAATTTTGGGCTTTTGTACCAGAAGCATAAAGGCTGAGTTAATGGCCAAACAAAGGAGGTGAGGACATTAGCTTCCTAACCTGCAAACACCTAAATATCAAGCACTGGAACACTTTGGGGATGCCTCCCTCAGTCCACTTTGCTTAATCCCAGGAGGGCAGACTCTTCTCTAGGGCATTGGAAGAAAGCCCTGACCTCATGGTCTCTTTTGACCATCGCATTCTGCAAGCCTTCATTCTGTTGAGCTGGTTGAATGTCTCCTTTCACGGTCACACCAGATCCCACCAATCTCAACCTCAGCATATTCAGCCAAGACCCCAAACACACCAAACAGCAGGCAACTAGAGCCTCTGCATATAACTGGTCTCGAGAACATGGGAAAGCAACAACACAACAGCAGGAGGCATGTATGCCACACACACCCTAGACTTTTTTGATGCCCAGCTCTTGAGCACTCCATCATCTCTTCTACCTAAATAAATTACTTGCAAGCTAGAGAACAGAATGGGCTTTTCAAATACAGAGAAGAAGATAGAGACCTATATATTATGCAAAGATGGAAGAATCAATTGATGCCTAGGTAAAAGAACAAGAAATGATCATGGCCATGCAATCCGAGTGAAACCTCTACATCTGACACGCCCAATGGAGGATCGAAATAAGCAGCCAGGATACTCCCTGTACATCAGAAAAAGACAGAAGACATCAGGTATTCTCAAACCACAGATATAAAACTGATTAAAATAGATAAAATAAAATAAATAGTTTATGATGAAAATATTGGTAGAAGATTTGATGCAAAGTACAGGAAGCTGAAAGAATCAGAGGATCAAATTATTGACTTGGAAGAAAAATACTGGGAAAGGAGAAAGCAAATCCAAAGAGAGAAGGAAGAATGATCGAAAATGACAATAAGCATAGGTAAGTCATCGGATCCAAGGAATGGAAAGATGTGCCTAATTTAGGAAAACTAGGAGCAAAAAAAAAAAAAAAAGAAGAGGGCTGAATATTTTTTTAGAATCAGGGGCATAGAGGACTCCCATCACCATCCACAGAAACAGAGCACCACAAGACATAGTATCATTCCCCCAGCAAAAGCTAGCAGTGGAGGCATTTTCTTTACCCAAATATGCGAGGGAGAGTAGGTTGTCCATAGCCAAGTCACTAACTTCAAGAGGACAAGCTAGACCAGCTCCCGAAGCAGGTCCGTTAGCTCAAGCAACACAAGCCCAAGCCAAAATCCGTATCCCCTGCATATCTGAAAAATGACAGAGCAGTAGTTCTTGTCTAGAACTAGGAGGTATTCAGAAGAGAAAGATTGGGTCCTGGGGCATGTCCATCATTTCAGAGGTGGCCTTTAGCTCAATTCATGATCCCGGGGTTATGGCATCAACTCTGATCTCAGGTTCCCTGCTCAGGGGCAAGTCTGCTTCTCCCTCTCCAGCTCCACCCCCTGATTGTGATCTCTCTACCTCTCTGTCAAATGCATGCATGTGCATATTTTGGTCAAAAACAAAACAAATTCAGTGTTCAAGGGTTGACTGGGGCCAGAGGATGGTTTATTTAATTTGGACCTCAGTCTCTATGGAAGGCAGCCAGGTACGGAGCACTTCCTACCATCCTAAAATGCCAACCATGGATCTGAGCTCCCTTGTTCATTCTGATCTTTTTTGTCTTTCTGTATCTCTTCACAAATCTGTAGCATCTTCTGTATGACTGCTCTAATTGCCTCTTGTTGACACATTTTTCCTCCTCTCATGGCTCCATTAGAACATGCCCATCTCTGCAAGAGGCACTGTTAATCACATCAAACCATTTTTTGGATGGTAATTAGAGGGTAAGGCAGGCTTGTGCTGCCACATTTCCATGCAGTTCAACAGAGGGTAGCTTCACCATCCTGTGGGAATGCTCAAGGTTCTTCGACATTTATATCCTCCTCAATGTGTCCTTTTGGAGATACAAGCTGTCGTCTTCAAATGGGCATGAAAGTTTTTCAGATGGCTTCATCAGGGCTATGGCTCTCATCCAACATGCTCCATGCTCTCTCCTGTGGACACGAAGTACATGAGTCCATCCTGGACCTAAGATTCTAGGGGGTAGAGTCTGCCTTTAGTGTTTGGTCAGTTTTGAAGATTTGGAGGTAGTTTTGGCATGGTTTCTGAAGATGCTCGAGGTCCTGCTGTTGAAGACTCCAGGCAGGTCTTTGGCATGGTTGCAGTTGTTCCCTTTGAGCTTTCCTTGGGTGGCCATTTTCCTGGTCAGAAGCGCCCTGATTGAGTGGGAGGACCATACCCATATGCAGGGTGTGGAGTTCCTACCCACAAGCTTTGTTTGAGGCCTGATTGTTTCTTGGACTTTCATGGGTAAGGTGTAATGGTTGATTCTTGCCTTTCTCCGGAGTTCCTAGGGCCGGTGCTGACAGTTATGACCAAGACTACAAATTTGGCCATAGAGAAGGTGACAATGACTCACTTCACATTTCCTTTGTGAGATACCCAGGCAGCTCCATTGGTTTGACAATGCTTGGGATCCTTTTGGTCACCACATGATTACTCCAGCCAAGTGTAGTTATTAGGCATAGTTGCTCTGACCTCAAAGATTTATGACATCACAGAAGCTGGCTTCACTGAAGCAGCAGTTCCTCTCTCATGACATTTAAGTCCTATGGCTTTAGGTAGGAAGCCCGGGAAGAACATAAAAAAAAGCCATCTGAGCCTGATTAAGAACTCAGGTTGTCTCTGTGTTAATGTCCCACTTCTGCTTTCTAGACAAAGAGAAAAGAAAATGATGTTTGGTATACCATCCTTTAGGCAAACATTTCTCCAGAGACTGCCAGGTGTTCCAATTTCCACTTCAATTTCTAGAAATCTCAAGAAGGAGTGAGGCCTCTTGGCTATCAACAGCTCTCCGTGGGGTTTTTCATCCTGTGGGTGAAAGAGTTCTTTCTCAACGTCTTTTCCCTATGGGTCCGTGATGACTAAGGGACTAAAGTCCGTTTCCAAGGTAGTAGGTTTGGGCATGGATGCATTGTATTGTCTTTGTCCTCATCTCCTATTGTTCTGAAACATGAGTAATAAGAGATTAGGGTTCTGTCTACTCGGCTTTACCTTAAACACTTTTGCAAAGACTTCAAGGAGAGTGGCATTCTGCATGACAGCTAACTCTTAACGAAGAGACTTGGACAGCAACCCTTGTCATCATTAGTTAACTCTATCTGTTGTGGTATTGGATATAGCCATGTTGACCAAATATCTTTAATCGAGGAAAAGAGACAGCCTATATCAATGGCCTGCAATTCACATTCAATCAGAACTGTGGATTGAGCCACAATGCTTTTGCATTCACTAGTACATAAAGAAGGTGTGCTTCATATTGGCAACAGATTATCACTCAGCCCTCAGGGACGATGAACCCCTGGTACTTGTATTGACATAAATGCCACACGACAAAGTGATGCAAAGTGAAAAAGCAAGCAGACCAATGGAAATATCATATGGCTTCCCTCGCATGTGCCACAGAAGGAATACCATGGCCTTTAGAAAGGAAGGGAAAACAGCAGGGGAAGAAGTCAGAGAAGGAGACAAACCAGGAGTGACTCAAGGCTCTGAGAACTAAGCTGAGGGTTGCAGAAAAGGGAGATATGCAAGGAATGAGGAAACTGGTTAATGGGTGTTGAGGAGTTGTGGCATATATTAGGATGAGCACTAGGTCGTATAGGAACTAAAGCATCCATGAATACTCTGTCAAAAACGGATGATGGATGATAGTCTGTCTTCCTCAAATAACAGATAAATTAAAAGAAAAACAATCTGTACCTTTCAAAACTAGATGAAGACAGAGAAAAGGAAAGAAGTATATTTTTATTATCTTTACTTTTCAAATGGCACGGAATTTGTTTTCTATAATGTCCTTATATGAATTGGGTCCTTATACTTGTAAATCAGCTTCTACCCGCCTCCTCCATTTCTGGAATTGATGAGAAGAAACGATGTTGCCTTTATTAAATGTCTAGAAGTTTTTGACCAGGAAAATTATTTGGATCTGACCTTCTATGTGTTGGCAGGTGTTTGATTACTGCTTCATGCCCTGTAGTCACTACTAGAGAACTCAGATTTTGTAGGTTTCCTGCCCTAATCTTGGGAGTTGACATGTGTCTTGGAATTTATCCTTTTCCCTCAGTTCTTGAATTTGCTGGTATAATTGTGTGCAGTGGCATGTTAGGTTTTTTTCCTTTCTATCAGTTGGCATGTTGTTTCATACTTTCAGCTGTGTGCTTGTCTCCCTGTTTTATCCAGGTAATGGTTCCACCAGTTTAACATTTTCAAAACTGATGTGTGAGTTCACCTGATTTTTTCCTATGGGTCTGTTTGTATTTATTTTACTGTGATGATCAAATGTATTATTTCATTTTTTCAGTTAACTTTGGAGTTCATTTCTTCTACTTCTAGTTCTTTATGGCATCCAGTATGGTTGCCTTTTTTCAGTACTTTTTACTTTTGGAAATACATGCATTTAACCCTATATTCTTTCCCCATAAAATGTTTTGGCATCATCCCATAAATTTCTTGACTTTCCTTTGTTCGTGCCACATTCTGATTTTCCTTTTGATTTTCTTTCTTTGATTCATTGCTAGTTTTCAAGTTTGTTGTGTTTTCCACCTATTATTGTCTGGCTGTGTTTCCATTCATAAGTGGTTTCTTTCCGTTTTCATACCTTCATGGTCATAAGTATACATGATAGTTTTGAAGTTTCTTCTGTTATTTGAAATTTCTTCACGACTTTATTTGGACTCCAGCACACGATCTGTGATAGACAAAGTTAAGTCTGTCCTTGAGAACAACCTCTATTATGGTCCTCAGAGACACAATCTTACTCACGTATCCCCAAAGCTCAGGTGGTCTAGAGATCCTATTATGATGTCTGTTACCCCTTACCACTTTTCAATCTGGATGATCTGTCCTGTGCTGAAAGTGGATATAGTAGTCCCCAACAATATTGGCTTGAAGTCCCCATCACCCTTCCTTTCTGTTAATATGCTTCCAACATAGAGATGTTCCCATATTGGTTGAGTATATGTTGGCAATTCTTCCAAGTTTCTGATGTTGTGATGTTCCATCAAGACAATACATCTTCCCATAATCATAAAATTTCTTTATCTACCATAGGCAGAATCACTTTGGCTCTTTTCTCCTTGCCAATTGCATAACCTATGACTTCCCCATTCTTTCACTTTCACGCTATGTGTGTCTATATACTCGAAGTAAATCTCCTGTTGGCAACATAAGTTCGAGCTCATTTTGTTTTTGTTCTTTTCTTTTTCACCTTTTTTGCTTTTTTTTTTAAATTTTCATCCAGCCCAATAATTAGTTTGTAGTAATAGGAGGATTTAGTCCTGAATACTTGAACTAATTATTGGTGAGTAAGGAGTTAACGTTCTCATTTTGTTTTGTGTCTGACTTGGATTCTCTATGCCTTTCCCCTTTATGATATTTTATTTGGGGTTTGCTTCCTTTTGTGTGATTCCTCACTTCCTCCCCATATTTTGTGTGTCTTTTCTGTGTGTTTGTGTGTGTGGTGTCTCTTTGTTTTTCACATAACACTTATTTTCTATTTTTTTATTTCTTTTCAACAGAACGGTATTCATTGTTTTTTGCACCACACCCAGTGCTCCATGCAATCAGTGCCCTCTCTAATTTCCACAACCTGGTTCCCCTAACCTCCAATCCCCTGCTCTTTTGGAACCCTCAGATTGTTTTTTAGAGTCCATAGTCGCTCATGGTTTACCTCATCTTCCAATTTCCCTCAAATACCTTCTCCTCTCCATCTCCACTTCTCTCCTCCATGTTATTTGTTTTGTTCCACAAATAAGTGAAACCATATGATAATTGACACTCTCTGCTTGACTGATTTCACTCAGCATAATCTCTTCCAGTCCCATCCGTGTTGCTACAAAAGTTGTGCTTCTCCTTTCTGAGGAAGGCATAATACTCCATAGTGTATATGGGCCACATCTTCCTTATCCAGTAGTCCGTTCTCCCTACAGTTTGGTGACCATGGCCATTGCTGCTATAAACATTGGGGTAACTGTGGCCCTTCTTTTCACTAAATATGTATCTTTGGGGTAAATACCCATTAGTGCAATGGCGGAGTCATAGGGAAGCTCTACTTTTAATTTCTTCAAGAATCTCCACACTGTTCTCTAAAGTGGCTGCACCAATTTGAATTCCAACAAAAGTGTGAGAGGGTTCCTCTTTCTCCACATCCTCTCCAAAACATATTTTCTTGTCTTGCTAATTTTGGCCATTCTAACTGGTGTAAGGTGATATCTCAATGTGGTTTTCATTTGAATCTCACTGAGGGCTAGTGATGATGAACATCTTTTAATGTGTCTGATAGCCATCTGTAGGTCTTCATTGCAGAAGTGTCTGTTCATATCTTCTGCCAATTTTTTATATTATTGTCTGTTTTGTATGTGTTGAGTTTGAGGAGTTCTTTGTAGAACCTAGATATCAACCTTTTGTCTGTACTATCATTTTCAAATATCTTCTCCCATTCCATGGGTTGTCTCTTTGTTTTGTTGACTGTTTCTTTTTCAGTGCAGAAGCTTTTAATCTTAATGAAGTCCCAAAAGTTAATTTTTGCTTTGGTTTCCTTTGCCTTTGCAGACATATCTTGAAAGAATTTGCTGTGGCTGATATCAAAGAGGTTACTGCCTATGTTCTCTAGGATTCTGATGGTTTCCTGTCTCACATTGAGGTCTTTTATCCATTTTGAGTTTATATTTGTGTACGGTGTATGAGAAGAGTTGAGTTTCATTTTCCTACAAATAGCTCTCCAGTTTTTCCAGCACCATTTATTGAATAAACTGTCTTTTTTCCACTATATATTTGTTCCTGTTTTGTCAAAGATTATTTGCCCATAGAGTTGAAGGTCCATATCTGGGCTCTCTACTATGTTCCGGTAGTCTATGTGTCAGTTTTTATGCAAGTACCATGCTGTCTTGGAGATGACAGCTTTGTAGCAAAACCTGGAATCAGGTAACATGAAGCCCCCAGGTTTATTTTTTTCCTTTCAACATTTCCTTAGTGATTCGGGGTCTCTTCTGATTGCATACAAATTTTAGGATTATTTCCTTCTGCTCTTTGAAAAATACCTGTGGAATTTTGATCGGAATGGCATTAAAATGATAGATTGATGTAGGCAGTACTGACATTTCAACAATGTTTATTCTTATGATCCAAGAGCTTAGAATGGTCTTGATGTTTTTGTGTCTTCTTCAATTTCTTTCATGAGTGTTCTGTAGTTCATTGAGTACAGTTTCTTTACCTCTTTGGTTAGGTTTATTCCTAGGGATCTTATGGCCCTCGGTGCTATAAGGCCCCTGGTGCTATAGTAAATGGTATCGATTCTGTAATTTCCCTTTCTGTATTTTCATAGTTAGTGTATAAGAAAGCCACTGATTTCTGTACATTGACTTTGTATCCTGCCATGTTACTGAATTACTGTATGAGTTCTAGTACTTTGGGGCGTTCCATATTTAAAAAAAAAATGTCATCTGTGAAGAGAAAGAGGTTGACTTCTCCATTGCCCATTTGGACACCTTTCATTTCTCTTTGTTGTCTGATTATTGTTGCTAGAACTCCTAATACTATGTTGAACAAGAGTGATGAGAGTGGGCATCCTTATGATCCTGATCTCAATAGGAAGCCTGCAAGCTCTTTCCCACTGAGGATGATATTTGCTGTGGGTCCTTCAGAGATAGATTTGATGAAGTTAAAGAATGTTCCCTCTATCCCCCTATATTTTGAAGTGTTTTAATAAGGTACAGATGCTGGATTTTGTCAAATGTTTTTCTGCATCAATTGAGAGGACCATGTTGCTCCTCTCTCTTCTTTTATTAATTAGTTCTATCACATTAATTTATTTGTGAATGTTGAACCATCCTTGTAGCACAGGGATGAATCCACCTGGTCATGGTGGATAAAATTAATGTGCTGTTGGATCCTGTTTGCTAGGATCTTGTTGAGAATCTTAGCATCCATATTCATCAGTGATATTCGTCTGAAATTTTCCTCTTTGGTGGGGTCGTTGCCTATTTTAGGGATTTGGGTAATGCTAGCTTCATAGAAAGAGTGTGGATGTTTTCCTTTGCTTCAATTTTTTGAAACATATTCAGGATAATAGGTGGTATTTCTTCCTTGAAAGTTTGTAGAATTCCCCAGGGAATCCATCAGGTCCTGGGATCTTGTATCTTGGGCGATTTTTTTATCACTGCTTCAATCTCTTTACTATATATCAGTCTATTCAAGTTGTCAATTCCTTCCTGGTTAAATTTTGGGAGTTTATAGATTTCCAGGAATGTATCATTTCATCTAGGTTGCTTAGCTTATTGGCATATAACTGTTGATAATAACTTCTAATGATTGTTTCTACTTCATTGGTGTTAGATGTTATCTCTACCTTTTTATTCATAATTTTATTAATTTGGGATTTCTCTCTTTTCATTTGGATTAGTGTGTCCAGTGGTTTATCAATCTTACTGATTCTTTCAAAAAAACAGTTTTCATTGATACAGTTTCATTGATACATTCTACTGTATCACTGGATTGTACCTCATTGTTCTCTGCTCTAATCTTGATTATTTCCCCTCTTATGGGTTTGATTTGTTGTTAATTCTTCATTTCTTTATGGTGTAGAGAGAGCGAGAGCTGCTGTGTTCTGGATTTTTCAATTTTTTTTTTTTTTTTTTTTGAGAGAGGCTTGGATGACTATGTATTTCCCCCTTAGGACTGCCATTGCTGTATCCCATAGGTTTTGGACAAGTGTCTTCATTCTCATTGGTTTCCATGAATTGTTTTCGTTCTTCTTTGATCATTATGGGGGAGACATGATGGCAGGGAAGTAGGAGGAAGCACTTTTTCAACCTGTACCCTAAAGTGAGCTGATTATCTACCAAGGAACTCTGATCACCCGTGTAATCAGGCTGAGATCATAATTATACACGTCTGGATCTCTAGAGGGGCAGAAGACGTCAATGGGCAGGTAAAGTGGAGTGAGAACCATGGACTGATATCAGAAGATAAACAAAAGGGGGAGGGAGCCACCAGAGGTGACCGGTTGGAAACTAATACCCCAATCTGAGAGTGCCCTGTGTCTGGGGATCAGCATTAACTTGGAGTCTGGTTGAAAGCACTCAAAAATAGCAAAGGATCATAGGGGGGAATTTGTGGGAGTCGGGGTGGCTAGGGACAGGAGCTTAAGTCCCCAGTCCCAGGACAGACTCCCCTGGCGCTGAGCCAGAGTGTGGCAGAGAGACCAGGTCTTGGTCCCTAAGCCGTCATCATGCCCAAGAATGCGTGGGTTCTGGTTCCTGTGAGGTGATGGGAGCCATGCCAGATGGACAAACGCTGCGGCCCTGTTACAGAGCCTGAGATATGTGCACCCCTCATCCACCCATGAGAGAAGTACAAAGGCCCAGCTGGCACTCTGACCCATGCCACTCTTTCAGAGCCTAAGATGCGCACCCCAAACTCTCCTCGGAGACAGGTGCACAAAGGCCCAGCCTGGTGCTTTCGGACCTGCTCCCCATTCTCAGAGCCTGAAACCCATGCATGACCCACAGCCTCCCCTGAAAGAGGTCCACGCAAGCAGGGTGCTCTTAGATCCAGAAAGACAAGGCCTGGGCCAGTGGGAAAATCTGTGTGCGATAACTGCTTGGAACCTCTCTGGCAGTCTGGAGTTCCCAGGCAGCCGTCACTGCCATGGTCTTGGGTACAAGCAAAATATCCTGCATCCTCATGGACCGCAATTGGAACCTGCTCTGCCAGAGGCCAAGGGGGAAGTTATTTGAGCTCTGCAGTCAGACTGAGGCTTCTCTCTGAGAGGGAGATAAAGGTGCAGTTTGTTTTCCTCTAAAACTACAAAAAGTATCAAAAGTGTTCAAGGTGGGAGAAAAAACAAAAGTGAACAAACATAAAAATGGCCAGAGAACAAAAGCCTGAAAAAAAAAAAATAAGTACAGTTTCCTCAGAGCCAAGCCCCTTGAGGGGAACGGGAGGACTTAACTCAGTGAACATCATTGACTGAAAACCCACGTGGCAGGCCCCTCCCCCAGAAAAAAAAAAAGAAAGAAAAAAAATACTCTGAGAGAACAACCACCACTACCTCATAGGAAAACTTTTATTTTTAACTCATTCCCACTATTCTGGTTCATTATTTCATATAGATAATTTTTAACCTATTTACCATTACAGTGAGCTTTCCAGTACATCAAATTCCATAATAGCCTTCTAACCTAATTTTTTGATACATACACCCTTGTTTTTCTTTTGCATTTCAATTTTTCAAATTTCTTTTTTAAAAATTTTAGTTTAGTTTAGTCTAGTTTATTCCTTTTTATTTGTAATTTCTAATATTCATATAGAGTTAAACTTCAAAGTAATCACCTTTCCAAAATCAATACTACCCCTATAGATAAACCAATTTTTAATCCCCCTTTATCTTAGGAAAGTTGAGTCCTTTAAAAAAGATATCAAAGATACATCCAGAAAGAATCAAAACAAACTTCCTTGCCCACACTGAGAATTTATAACCACTCTCCCAACTTTTTCTTCCACAACTGTTTTTGTGTTTTTGTGCTTGTCCTGATAGTATATAAATCTTACATTTGATGTTCTTTTTGATGATTTTCTTCCTTTATTTGCATATTTTTTCCTCTTGTCATATACTTTTATCAGTTTTTTTTTGTTTGTTTGTTTGTCTGTTTTTGTTTCTCTACTTCATAAACCGTAGCTTGGGACTGATTTGGGCTGAACCATCTCTTTCAATTCCCTTTATTTCCTGTCTCTCTCTCTCACTCTCTCTTTTTTTCTTTTTTTTTTCTTTTGTCTATCATTTGGGAGAGGAATCCTGATTGCTCAGAAGTGATCCAGGGTGCACCTTGACTGCACCATGGCCAATACATTCAGGTACATCTGTTCAGCCATCTCTCACCAAAATGAATAGGAGGAGGAATACCCAACAGAAGAAAAATACAGAGGATGAACCTTCTGCAACGGAACTAATGGCTATCAAAATATAAAATATGTCAGAAAGAGAATTCAGGCTATCAATTAACCAGGCAATAGCTAGGTTGGAGAAAGCCATAGATGACCAATAGGAATTGATTAAGGCCGAGCTGAAAGCTACCAGTGATGATGTTCATAATGTTAGGGCAGAGCTAAAAGCTACCAAAGCAGAGGTTCACAATGCTCTCAATGAGTTCCAATCTAATCTAAATTTTCTAAGCTAGGGCAACTGCAAAAGAAGATAGAATTAGTGACCTGGAAGACAAATAGATAGAGAGAAAGGGTCTGGAGGAAGCCTGGAACAAACAGCTTAGAAACCATGAAAACAGAATCAGGCAAATAATTGATGCCATAAAACATTTCAATGTCAGAATTATTGGAATCCCTGAAAAGGAGGAGAAAGAAAGAAGACTAGAAGACATTGTGGAACAAGTTCTTCATGAAAATTTTCCCAATCTCTCGATTAGAACCGGCATTCATGTACTAGAGGCCAAACGGACTCCAGAGGCCAGTCAAGACTATAGATTCAATAAATAAATAAATAAATAAATAAAGACACCTGATAGTCAAATTGAGGAATCATAATTGTAGGTATAATCTCTTGAAAGCCGCTAGGACAAAAGGGCTTCTTACTTACAAAAGAAAGTTCATCAGAATCACGTCAGACCTCCACAGAGACCTGGTAAACCAGAAAAGGCTGGCAAATCATATTCATGGCATTAAAGGAGAAGAACATGAAGCCAAGAATACTTTACCCAGGAAGACAGACGTTCAAAATGCATGGAGAGATAAAGAGTTTCCAACACCAGCAAGGCTTAAAAGACTATGTAACCACCAAGCTAACACTGCAGGAAATATTAAGGTGAATTCTATAAAAGAGGAAAATCCTAAGAGTAGCATTGAACAGAAATATAGAGACAATCCACAGAAAGAACGACTTTGAAGGTAACACGATGTCGATAAAAATAGCACTCTCAATGTGAATAAAATGGCAGGACAAACCACAATGTAGACCTCTGCCAGCGCACCTGACGGTGCCCTATGGTGGTAACCCGAAGGTGCCCTATGGTGGTAACCAGTAACCCCAAATGAGGTTCAACCTGCATGCTCTCAACCGCACCCCATTTTCCTAAGCTGCCCTGTACACTGATGCTCTGTCTGACACAGACAAAAGCCGAGACAGCTACCGCATAGTCAGCACATCGAAACCGCCATGGTCTTAGGTCACCATCCCTGGGTTTTCAGGTCTCTGAAACTATACCTTGTCTCAAATCCCAGCACCGGGGGGAACAGGATGCACAAATGAGAACTCCTCTTTCCTTTTGGGATGGTGTCACACCTTCAGAGTAGGAGAAACTTGCATGACCCATGAACAGAAGCCCAACCTTAGGGCAGCCTTAGGCACCAACATGCATTGTGACCCTCAGTGTGAGCCTTGTTGGCAAATAAGTCCTCTCACGGGCTAGACGAAGAGCCTGCGTATCTGGCTTGCATGCCACTAGGACTCAAAACGAAATAAAGGTCGAGTTCTCCAGTCACCTGTACCCAGAGCTCTGCTCCGGAATCCCTCTTATATGGAGGCATACCTGAACCAGAGAAGAGTACTCCTCCCTTCTGACAATATGACCCCAAGCTCTTGGGAGCTGAGTCACATCCCCAGATACAGAGAATCGTCCATGGCCCATGAGGCCTCCCCTACATTCCATGGCCATCGTTTACACAAAATCCAGAGACAAAAACATTAGTGACCACCTCACATTCTCTTTTATTTAATATTGAAAAGAGCTACCCTCCTGGTCGGTGAATCGGGCTTGCCACTCCGTCAGGCTCACACCTACAGAGAGTTTGTGTGTTCAGGCTTCTTTCCTGACAGACCTAGCCCAGATGTCCTCCCGGCTGACTCATCTGGAGCCACACTGCAATATGGTTCCTGCCCTCTCCAAGGAAACTGTGCCCATTCTATGGTCCAAAACCCTACCAATCAGGAGAATCCTGCACGGCCCCGGAGCCCATTCCAATAGTGTAGTCTGGCCTGGAGAAAAAGGCGATTCTGACACAACCTGAATAACTCCCTTCACTACAACATGTAGACAGATGTCCCCAGAGACAGAAAATTGAACCGAACATGCCCCAAGGCCCTAATCTGAACCCAAGTTTGGTTTCTAGGCATTGCTCCTCAGAGGCCTGGTTTTGAATACCAACATATGGGGTAACCTGAGGCACCAAACAGAACACATCACGTCTCCACATGGAGAGCATGCTATTTGGAGCTCTGTCAAACACTCGAGGTAGGAGAATATTGCAGGGAACCTGAGCCACTGCCACATTCCAAGGTTTTTATGGACAGAAACCCACATTATGCTCCATCCTCATCTTCTGGGTAGCTCTTGGTAGAGCCTTGAACATCACATTTCCCTAGGAACCATGGGAATGTGAGGTGGGATTCCAGGCATCCATACTTAGATACCTGTTTTCAAAACTGTCCTTGCAAGGAATCTGGGATCCATACAACAGGACTCGCCTGGGCCAAAGAAGGAATCTCTGCAATTTGGTGCAGCTCACAACCCCAAGAGTTGTAAAACATCCGTGTCCCTATGAAGCCCTCACCCCCCACCTTGAAGCGGCCACCATGGACAAATACTCCAGTCTGAGCCAACGTCTGATACTCCTATGCAGGCACACCTGAGCCAGAGAAGAGGACTCTTCCCTTCCAACAATATGAACCCAAGCTCTTGGGAGCCAGGCCACATCCCCAGAGACAGAAAATCGTCCATGGCCCATGAGGCCTCCCCTACATTCCATGGCCATCCTTTACACAAAATCCAGAGACAAAAGCCTTAATGACTGCCTCACGCTGTCCCTTATTTAATATAGAAAAGAGCTACCCTCTGGGTCTGTGCCACACCGTCAGGCTCACACCTACAGAGAGTTTGTGTGTTCAGACTTGTGTCCCAACAGACCTAGCCCAGACGTCCTCCTGGCTGATTCATCTGGAGCCACACTGCAGGATTGTTCCTGCCCTCTTCAAAGAAGCGGTGTCCATTCTATGGGCAACAACCCTACAGATGAGGAGAAACCTACATGGCACCCAAGCGCATCCCACCAGTGTAGTCTAACCTGGAGAAGAAGGCGATTCTGACACCACCTGTGCAACTACCTTTGCTACGACATGCAGATAGATGTCCCCAGAGACAGAAGATTGAACCGCACATGCCCCGTGGCCCTACTCTGAACCCAAGTTTGGTTTCTAAGCATCGCTCCTCAGGGTCCTGTTTTTGAATAACAGCATATGGGGTCTCCTGAGGCACCAAACAGAACACCTCTCGTGTCCACGTGGGTAGCGTGCTATTTAGATCTGTGTCAAACCCTCAAGGTAGGAGAATATTGCATGTAACATGAGCCACCGCCATATTCCAACGTCTTTAGGGACAGAAACCCACATTATGACACATCCTTATCCGTCTGGGTAGCTAGTCTTAGAGCCTTCACCTTTCCTTTTCCCTACAAGCCAATGGGAATGTGAAGTGGGGATTCCAGGCATCCCCCCCCCCCTGTTTTCAAAACTTTCCTTACAGGGTATCCAGGATCTATCCAACAGAATTCGCCTGTGCCAAAGAAGGATACTGTGCAGTTTGAAGCAGCAGCTCACAATACCAAGAGTGGAAAAAACTCCATGTCTTCATCAAGACCCCACACATCATGAAGGGGCCACCATGAACAAACACTCCAGTTTGAGCCAATGTCTGATACTCGCCCTGACTTCTGATGGAGGAGATCTCGATTCAGCGTCTGCAGGGTGGGCCTGCCGGGTCCTCGGCCCAAAACTTAACAGTATTTTTTGTATTCAGAATTCCATCTTCACACTCTTGGGCCATAAGCCGTCCAGACTGGAATTTCCCGAGCTTCTATGAAGCTCTCTGTCTTCCCACCCAGATAAAAAATGCCCTTTGGGGCTACCCAGAAAGCCTGAATTAGGATCAACGTGCATGGCCCCCGAACGCACTCCAATTTCTTAAGCTGCACTGTGCACTAATGCTCTGTCTGACACAGCCTGAGCGAGGACCTCCCGTCAGACCCCGAGACAGCTGAACACATATCCAGCACATGTGACCTCCCCCCTCCATGGCCTTAGGCCATCCTCCTCTCCCAACTTTGGTTGTCCGGCCTCCTAAACTAGACTTTATCTCAATTCCCAGCACCAGGGGGAACCTGATGCACAAATGATAACTCCTTTTTCCTGTTGGAACCGTGTCAAATCTTCAGAGTAGGAGAAACTTGGATGACCCATAAGCCAAACCCATTGTTGGAGGCAGCCTTGGGCATAAACACCCTTTGTGATCCTCAGTGTGAGCCCCGTTTGCAAAAAGGCCTCTCAGGAGCTGTCAAAGAGCCCGCAGATCTCACATGCCATGACCCAATCATAAATAAACTTCACATTTTCCACTCCTGATTTTAGGCTCTGCTCCGCAATCCTACTTTTGCAGGCACACCTGAGCCAGAAAACAGGACTCCTCCCTTACCACTCTATGAACCAAACCTCTTGGGAGCCAGGCCACATCCCCAGAGACAAAGAATCAATCATTCATTGGCCTTCAGTCCTCTCCTACATTCCATGGCCATCCTTTAATCTAAATGCAGAGACAAAAGCCTTAGCAACCGCCTCACACTCGCCCATATTTAATGTCCAAAGAAGCTCCCCTCCTGGTGTGTATCGGCCTGCCTCACCCTCAGCCTCAAAACTAGGGAGGATTTCACTTTTCAGACTTCTGTCCACACAGACCTATCTCACAGGCACTCAGTGCTTGGAACTCTTGAGCCACACTGCAGGACTGTGTCTGCCCTCTCTAAGGAAAATTACCCATTCCATGGGCCACAATGCTACAGAGGAGGAGATATTTACATGGCTCCAAGGCCGTCCCAATGGTGTACTCTGCCCTGGACACAAAGGGGCCTTCTGCCACTACCTAAATAACAACCTCCGCTCAGACATTCATACAACTGTCCCCACTGACAGAAGATTGATACTAACATGTCCCAAGGCCCTAATCTGAGCCCAACTTTGGATTCCAGACATTGCTCCTCAGGGGTCTGGTTTTGAATACCAGCATTTGGGAGTCTCCTGACCAGAAAACTGAACACCTACGTCTCCACGTGGGAAGCTTACTATTTGGAGGTGTGTCAAACCTTAGGGGTAGGAGAGTTTTGCAGGGAACTTGAGCCACCGCCTCATTCCCTGGTCTCCATTGACACAAACCCACATTATGACCCGTCCTCCTGAGAGTCATTTTCAACTCACACCCCTTTATGGATGTTAAATTCTAGATTTGATTGTCTTTAAATGTTTGTTTACCTAAGCTAGAAAACTGGAGGTAAACTTCAGGGATGTTATACAATAGCTCGTTCAGACGATCTTGCTTTGCCAGTTCGTCAGCCCCAGATATAGGAAATTTCAGAAAATTGAAGGATTTGAAGGGGAGAATCTGACTGACTAAGTTGGGATAACAGAAAAGGTGTTTAACAACAGGGATGCAAAGGAAAAATGTTTTTGCATTACATGAGGCAGGTAGGGAATGGTAAAAGGAAAGAAAAGACTAAGCACAGAGAATGCAGGCAGAAAGACTTAGATTCAAGTCAGTGCACTTACTGTAAGGAAAAAGGACATTGGGCCAGGGAGTGCCCCGGAAGAAGATGGCCATCCTTTCCTCCAGAGACTGAAGGGGCTGTGGTTCAGAGCCCCTTCTCAAACCTCGGGTAAAAGTTGAAGTGGAAGGAAATCAATTAAAATCTATGGGAAAACTACTTGGAGAGGAAGTCTGGGTATGAGTGGCGAATGGCATAGAAAGACATAAATAGACAAGTGTGTAGATGTTTTTGGCAGAAGTAGATGAATACCTTCTTTATGAGCCAGTCTCAGAACAGGAGGAGACAAAAGAATGTAGCCCTCTCCCAACCCTAAAGTTCGAGTTCCCCAAAGTCTGGACAGAAGGGAAGTCCCCTAACTTGGCCAAGGACTGCCTCCAGTGGTGGTACAATTAAAAGCGATGGCTATGGCTGTTCACATCCAGCAGTACTCCCTCCCTCAGGAAGCAAAGGAAAGAACGAGAAACACATTAACCACCTCCAAGGAGACGGGATCCTAGTTCCTTACAAATCTCCATGGAACACACCTTTGCTGCTCGTCAAAAAGGCTGAGACCATTCAGAACTTGCAGGAAATTAATAAATGGGTTGAAGATACAAAGCCATAGGGGCCTAACCCCAAAACCCTCCTTTCCCTCCTGTGCCCCAGAACTGTGTATACCACCTTATATCTCAAGGATGCACTTTTCTGCATATCTTTACCAAGGGAGTCTCAGCCCCTTTTTGCCTTTGAGTGGTCCGACCCACAGGAAAGATTAAAAGGCCAGAACCCCTGGAGAAGACTTCCCCAAAAGTTCAAGAATTCACCCACTATCTTTGATGAGGCTCTACACAAGGATTTGCATGAGTACAAAAACTCCAAGCCAGGAGTCACTCTGTTATAGTATGTTGATGACTTGCTAATAGCCGCTATGAGTCATGTTGGCAGAGATGAGAGCTCTCTTACAGACTCTGAAGAAAAAAGGGTATCATGTGTTAACAAAGAAAGCACAGCTCTGTCAGAGCCATGCCACTTATCTAGGCTTTGATCTCCATGAGGGAGTGAGATCACTGTATGAGTCCAGGAAACAGGTGATCACCTGATAACTCTGCCCTACCACATCCAGGCAACTAAGGGAGTTTCTTGGGACAGTGGGATACTGTAGGCTGTGAATACCACGGTTTGCAGAGATTCCCTGAACTCTCTATGAACTGGCAAAAGGAAAGCTCACTATGAAAGAGTGGACAGCTGAGGCAGAAGGAGCATTTCGGGAATTACAAACAGCCTTATTGAGTGCCCCAACATTGGCCATCCCAGATGTTACCAAGCCCTTCCACTTGTATGTGGATGAAAAAGCAGGGGTGGCCAAAGGAGTTTTAACTCAGACTCTGGGGCCTTGGCAAAGGCCAGTAGCCTCTCTTAAGGAGAAACTAGGTCTAGTAGCAGCTGGGTTCCCCCCTTGGCTCCGCATAATTGCTGCCATGGACCTCCTGGTCAAGGATCCATGTAAATTGACTTTGGGTCAAATCTCACCTTGACCACCACCCACACTATCAAGAGCCTTCTCTAGACTCCACCAGACTGATGGATGATGAATGCCTGAATGACCGGGTATTAGGTCATCCTTCTCAACAAATCAAGAGTGACCTTCTGGCCCATGTTTGTGCTAAATCCAGCCACGCTGCTGCTAGAGGAGGAGCAGCTGACCACTCACACGACTGTGGGGAGTTCCTAACTCAAGTCACAGGAGTAGGGCCTGACCTCAGAGAAATTCCCCTTCTGGATGCAGAAATGACTCTGGTCATAGACGGGAGTAGCTACATGGTCAATGGAAAGATGTATGCAGGGAATGCGGTGGTTTCCCCTAAGCAGAAACTCTGGATGGAAGCCCTGCCACATGGAACATTGGCAGAAAATATGGAGCTGATTGCACTCACCAAGACACTGCAGATGGCCAAAGGTAAAACCCCCAATATCTATACTGACAGCAGGTTGGAATTTGCTACTCTCCATATATATGGGATATTTATAAAGAAGGGGCCTATTAACATCCAGAAGAAAAAGAAATGAAAAACGGAGAAGAAAAATTGGCTCACCTCCAGGCTATTTGAGACCCAAAAGAGGTGGCCATTATGCTTTGCCCAGGAAACAAAAAAGCGACTGATCTGATGTCAAAAGGAAACCAATTGGTAGATCAAGCCACAAAGGAAGTAACCCAAAAAACAGTGCAATATCTGGTTACACTCTTGGCTCCCACCCTACCAGAAAAAAAACGGACTATTCAGAGGAAGATTTAAAGTATTTACAAAAATGGACTAAATTAGACCATGAACGGTATTGGGCTAAGACTAAAACAGGAAAGTTAATTCTTCCTCAAAGACTAGGTAAGAAGTTAGTAGAACAGATATGTCAGGGTATTCATTTGGGGACCCAAAAACTCAAGGAATGTATAAGCAAGCAGTTCCAGGGCAGATGGTCCAGGATATAGTTGATGGATGTGCTCAATGACAGGCAGTTAATGAGAGAGGAACTAAAATGGGAAGAGGGAAAAGAGAAAGAGGTAAGGGACCAGGAATTTATTGGAAAATAGAATTTACCGAAATAAAACTCAGAAAATATGGGCAAAAATATATGTTAGCTTTTGTAGATATCTTTTCAGGCTGGTTAGAGGCTTTTTCTGCCAAACATGAGATGGCAGGAGTGGTAGTCAAAAAACTATTAGAAGAAATAATTCCTAGGTTTGTGCCTCTTCTCACAATTGGGTCAGACAACAGCCCTGCATTTGTGAGTTCAGTCTCAGAGGCATTGGCCATGATTGTAGACACTAATTGGAAACTACATTGTGCCTATCGGCCCCAGAGTTCTAGGCAAATAGAGAGAATGAATTGGACTCTTAAAGAGCCCTTGACAAAGTTAATTCTGGAGACTGGCGGTGGATGGGTGGATCTACTACCCTTCTCTCTCCTCAGGGCACGATGTACACCCTACGTAAACAAAGTTACCCCATTTGAAATAATGTTTGGGAGACCCCCTCCCCCCCACTCTGCCCTTGGCTAGCGGCTGTTCTAGCAGAAATGACTGGTAAGACTGTACTCCAGTCACTGCAGGCATTACAGTCTGTCTTATAAAAAAAACCCACACAGGGATCCAAACTTGCCACACTAAGACAGAGATGGAGGTGGAATCACATTCTTAGCAACCCAGGGTTCTGGTTTGGTTATGTTGACACCAAGTGGCAAACTTGGAGCCTCACTTAAAGGGACCATTTACTGTCATACTGACCACCCCATGGCAATAAAAGTAGAAGGCATCAGGGCCTGGATTCACGTGGGTTACATCAAATGAGCCGAGGATGAGGACAAGGAAGTCCCCCAGAGATGGAAGCCACAGCCAATGGACCCTGCTGATGCTGGACTAAAGCTAAGCCTCAAAAGACTATGAGTTTATTGTTGCTCCTATTGTTACCTGTTTAGGTAAAGTATAAGTGGAAAATTATATGAATGGAATTAGGAAAAATGGAAAAGGTTATGCAAAGCGGTAAATGACTAACTCTTCAGCCGAATGTGCATTAATGTCATTTGTATAAGAGAACATTGAAGCAATAAAATGTTAGTCTTACATGCTCAATATAATATAGAACTGGCTGAAAGATCGAGGATTTGACTAATTACCAAAGAAAAGGCGTGAATGTAAGGGCCTACTCAATCAGAGGGATATGTTATGTTGTTTGTGCAGGAAACTGAGATCCACCCAATGCAGTAAACTTAGATTGACCCTGCCCCTCCCAGAGGAATGTACTTGCAAAGCATAGATACAAGGATGAGACAGGCCAGGTGAAGATATCCAAACAATGGGGCATGTATATATCTACTAGGGTAAATTGAAATTCAATTGGCAGCCTGTGTGTAACCTAGCAGATTTGTGTGTGTGTGTGGCAGAGGCAGACCTAGCATGACTGTGCAGTTTTCTCTCTGTATTGCAAACTCATTGGCCACCTGTGTGTAATCTAGCTAAACTAACTCTATAAAAGTAAGTCTGTGAGGCTGCAAGGGGTCACCGCTTTGAAAGAAACAGCCCTGACCAATCAGTTGGATTCTCAATGCTAGGAAAAAAATAAAGCTGTGCTTGACCTTTGCTTTGTATTAGACTTGCTTCTCTGATTATGGACCCTAACAGCGACTGCCTCACTCTAGTCCTTATTTGATATCCAAAGGAGCTCCACTCTCGGTCTGTGGATCTGGCCTGCCGTACCCTTGGCATCCTTGAGCCATCCATGAGGATTCGCATGACCCACAGAAGGAAACCTTGCATTTTGGAGCAGCTCACAACTTCCACTGTGGGAAAGCATCCATGGCCTCATGAAGCCTCAGTTTCATGAAGGGGCCATCATGGACTCAAACTCGAGCCTGAGCCAACGTCTGATACTTGCTCTAACTTCAGATGTAGGAGATTTCCATTCAGCCTCTGCAGAGTGGGCCTGCTGTGTCCTTGACCTGAATCCTAACCCCAGCTGGGATTTTCAGACTTCTGTCCTCACACTCCTGGCCCTCAAGCCCTCCACACTGGGAATTCGGGAGCCACAATGTAACACTCTGCCTGCCCACCAGAAGGAAAAAAAAAGTGCTCTATTTGGCTTCCTAGAGAACCCAAATGATGTTCAAACTGCACAACCCTCGACCGCACTCCAATTTCGTAGGTGGCCTTGTGCACTAATGCTCTGATAAAACCTGAGCCCAGACATCCCGTGAGACTCCAATGCAGTTGGCCACACATCCAGCACAACAGATTCACCATGGCCTAAGGCCGTTATCGTCCCAACCAAGGATTTCAAGTACGAAGTGAACTGAGTTGACATGGAATCTCATGCTGATGGGTCACAATGCAGTTTGTGTGCAGGGAGACCTTAGAATGTGGTGGTGCCTAAGTCCCCCACAGGATTATCCTACCCTGAAGATATCTTACCCCAAGGGCAAAGTTTCCTTCTGGGGACAGGATGTGTTTTGTTATGGAACTCAGGGACCACATTTTGGACCAAATGTTGCTATTCCATTACAGGCCTCCAGGGTTTTTGTTTCTGTTTTTTTGCCTAAAAACCTACACGAGGGTTCCAGTGAGGTCCTAGGGGAATGTCAGTTTCAATCTTCTGACACAGGGACATTGACCTGGGTGTTGGCCTAGACGTAGGTGCTCAAGATGTGTCAGACTTCCCATTTGGGTCCAGAGCGGCCTCTGAAATTAGGGTGGGCTCAGGGGCCTTGCAGGTTTCTCCTAATCTGGAAGGTTTGAGCAACTGTGTCCACAGAGTTTACTTCAGGAGAGCAGGCCCAGTCCTGCAGTTTGGATCCAGTGGCCCCATCCTGGAGGCCATGTGGGCAAACGCTGCAGGGACAGAAGTCTGCTAACACAAACTTGGGATAGGGTTGGGGACGAGGAGATTGCAGGCACGATCTGCAGACCCTGAGGGCAGCTCCTCGGGATCAGAAATTAGGGCGACTTGCATGCAGCAGTGCAAGCTTTTCTGTCTGGATTGTGAGTCTATGGTGGCCTGTGAAGGCAGGGGTGGCCTCAGTGGCCAAAGGGGATTCTTCCACTCTAGGTTTCTGTCTGACTTCCAATACTTTGGTGTATTTCTGGAGGTAGGGAGGAGTGCTGTTTTCCAACTCAGAGGTCGCCTCCATAGAGTGATTCCAGCGATGGGCTTTGGGTCTGGGCATCTGGAAAACCCCACCAATTGTTAGGACTTGGGCCTAGAGGCCTGGCATGCCCATTATGTGGGCTCCTGGTCCAGCTACAGAGGGGGTTTGTTTGAAAGCATGTTAGGCTTATAATCACAATGCCTGTTTGTTCCCAGGGCAGACCTCGTGGATGGGCATGGTCTCATGGTCTATGCAGCTGGCTCTTACTCTCAGGGTTGGATACCCATCCCAACAGGAAGATTACCTTCTGTGGGAGAGGGGTGTCTAATTTGATAGATCCAAGGTTCCCCAGAAAGAAAGAATGGACAGAAGAGCTCTCCGCATGGATGCCTGGAAAGCCAACCTAGCGTTACCTTTGCAGCCAAGGAAGAAGGTGGTTTGATCTAGTGCTCTGTGGCTAAGTACCAAGGGGGCTGAGTTTACATGGAGTCTCACGCTGATGGGTTACAATGCTGGTTGTTGTCCAGGGAGACCTTAGAATGTGGTCGTGGCTCAGGGACCATGGAGGTTTCTCCTACTCTAAGGGTTGGACACAGCTCCCAAGAGCAATTTTACCATCTGGGGAAAGGAAGTGTTCTGTTATGTGGCTCAGGGACCACAGGCTGGACCATATGTTGGTATTCCAGAACAGACCCTTGGAGACAGATGCGTTAAAACCTAAGCTAGAATTCTGATGAGGTCTTAGTGCCATGTCAAGTTCAATCTTTTGACTCAGGGTCATTGACCTGGGTTTCTGCCTGGACGTAGGTGCTCAGGGTGTGAAAGACTGGGAATTTGGGTCCAGAGTGGCCTATGAAATTGGGGTGGGCTCAGGTTTTTTTCAGATTTCTCCTAATCTGGAGGGTCTGGGCAACTGTGAGGGGCACGGTTTCCTTTGGGAGGGCATTCACAGTCCTTCAGTGTGGCTCCAGAGGCCCCATCTTGGAGGGCATGTGAACCAGGGCTTTTGGGACAGCGTCTGCAAACATAAACTCGGGATAGGGCTAGAGGCGAGGTGATGGCAGGTCCCATATGCAGACCCTGAGGGCAGCTCCTCTGGATCTGAAATTAGGGCTATTGGGAGGTGGTTGCATACATAATCTGTCGGATTGTGTGTCCAGGATTTCCATGGAATGAAGGGGTGGCCTCATGGGACCATGGGAGATTCTTTCTATCTGGAGATTCTGTCCAGCTGCCAATAGTTGAGTATTTTTCTGGGGGCAGGGGAGAGTGCTTTTTTTCTGTCTCAGGAGTGCCCCAAAGCAGGGAATCCAGAAACGTGCTCTGGGTCTTGGTGCCTTGAAACCCAAGGAGGAATAGGATTTGGGCCTATGGGTGTGGCAGGCACTGTATATAGGCTCCTGGTCTAGCTACCAAGGGGCTTGTTTGAAAGCCATCTCAGGCTGAGGACACAATGCCTGTTTGAGCCGAGGGCAGCCCTCATGAGTGGGTGTGGTCTCATTGGCCATGCAGCTGGCTCCCTCTCTGAGGGTTGGACACCCATCCCAACAACAAGGTTTCCTACCATGAGGAAGGAGGATTAGTATTTGTGCATCAGTTTGCCCCATAGGAAGGGTTTGAGCTAAGGTGTGGAGACAGATGCCTGAATACCTAGGTGGGGTAGAGATGATGAACTCCAGTCCTGGCAAGTCCCCACTCCTGGATATGGGGTCTGCTATCTGGGCGGCTGAAAGGAGGTCAGGGCCAGGCCGTGTTAGGCAGAGCATTAGTGTACAGGGAATCCTCAGCTATAGGGGTGCCCTCGAGGGCTGTGCAGGTGGATCCTCATTTGGTGTTTCTGGGTAGAGGCATAGGGCACTTCTTATTAGTGATCAGGCAGAATGCTGCATTGGGGCTCCAGAATTCCCAATATGGAGTGCTTGTGGGCCAGGAGTGTAAGGACGGAAGTCTGAAAACACAAACTACAGTTAAGGTCAGTGTCGAGCATATGGCAGTTCCAAAGTGCGGCAGCTGATTTTAGAGCTCAAGCACTTGAGTAAGGGGGAGTGTCAGATGTTCGCTCAGGGTGGAATTTGTGTCTATGATGTCTGACTAATAGATTGGTTACCTCATGAAGCCACTGAGGTTTTCCCATTCTGGGGTTTGTGAGCTACTCCAAACAGCATGTTTTCCTTCTGTGGGACAGGGGGAATGTGGTTTGATCGCTACAGGGTCCCCCATATGGAAATATTGGGTAGCAGAACTTTCTGCATGGATGTCTGGAGAGCCCACTTCATGTTACCATTGCAGCTAAGAAACATGGGAGTTTCTTTCTGGTGACTCTGAATGATATACCAAGGGGGCTAAGTTGACATGGAGTCTCGTGCTCATTGGTCACAGTGCTGGTTTGTGTTCAGGGAGATCTTAGAGTGTGATGGTGGCTCAGGGGCCATGCATAATTCTCCTACCCTGAGGATTGAACACAGCTCCCGAGAGCCATGATTCCTTCTGGGGACAGGAGGTCTTTTCTTCTTGGGTTTGTTATCAAAGGAACACGACTGAGCCAAAGTGAAAGTTATGCAAAGCCTTATGCTATGCCAAGCATTGGAAGTTAGACTGGCCGGCCAGGGAAACAAAGATGAGACAAAGTGAAAGCTATGTAAAGCTTTATTCTATGCCAAGCATTAGAAGTCAGACTGACCAGCCAAGGCTGCCTCTGAAGAGAGTGACGACCCCTTGGTCTTACAGGCTGGTTTTATAGGACACAACCACAGACCTTTACATATGTGGTTTTGGATGATTGGGTGTTTCCACCTGTCTGGCCTTGTTATATGTGTGTGTGTGTGTTTAGTAACAGTTACCTGGAACAGATAACAATATCTGCTGACGTGTTTATTAAACAAAATGGCCTTGTTTTAGATGTGTGTTTTAGCAACAGTTACCTGGAACTTTCTTTCTGGGGGAAGGGAAGAGTGCTGTTTTTCAGGGGGTCCCCCAAAACGGAATCCGGAGACATATTCTGGGTCCAGGTACCTGAAAAACCTCATGGAGGGTTAGGATTGGGGCCTAGGTCCATGACATGCCTGGTATGCAGGTTCAGCTTCCAGCTACCGAAGGGGCTTGTTTGAAAGTGGGCTCAGGCTGAGGGACACAATGTCTGTTTGTGCCCAAGGCACCCCTCGTGAGTTGGCATCCTCTCATGGGCCACTCTACTGGCTCCCATTCGGATGGTTGGACACCCATCCCAACAGCAAGGTTTTCTGCCATGGGGAAGGAGGATTACTCTTTTGTGCTTCAGGTTCCCCCATAGGCAGGTATTTGAGATGCAGTTTGGGAAAAAAATACCCAGGTTGGGTAGAGATGATGACCTTGGGCCTTAACAGGTCCAACCTCCTGGATACAGTGCCTGCTATCAAGGTGGCTGATAGGTCAGGGATCAGGCCGTGTCAGACAAAGCATTAGTACACAGGGCGGCCTCGAATATTGGGGAACCCTCAAGGGCCGTGCAGGTTGATCCTCACGTGAGATTTCGGGGCACACACATAGGGCACTTCTTCTTTCTGGTGGGCAGGCAGAAGGCTGCATTGTGGCTCCAGAATTGCCAATCTGGGGGGCTTGATGGCCAGGAGGGTGAGGATGGAAGTTTGAAAACACAAGGTACAGTTAAGTTCAGTGGGGAGCACAGGTCAGTTCCAATGCACATGGGCTGATTCGAGATCTCTACCACCTGATAAGGGTGTCAGATGTTCGCACATGCTGTAATTTGTGTCAATGATGACCGACTAATGGAGGCGTGGCCTCATGAGGCCATGGAGGTTTTACCCAGCTGGGGCTTGTGATCAGTTCAAAACAGCAAGGTCATTTTCTGCGAGACAGGGGGAGTCCTGTTTGATGGCTCCCGGGTCTCCCATATAGACAGATTGGGTAGCAGAGCTCTCCACATGGATTTTTTGAAAGCCCATCATGTTCTATCACTGCAACCAAGCTCTGGGGCAAAGTCACAAGGGGCCTGAGTTGACATAAGTCTCATGCTGATGGGTCACAATGCTGGTTGGTGTTATGGGAGACTTTAGAATGTAGAGGAGGACCAGGGGCCATGCAGAATTCTCCCAACCTGCGGGTTTGAGACAGCTCCCAAGAGCAATTTTTCCTTCTGAGGACAGAAGGTGTTCTGTTATGTAGCTCAAGGACCACATGCTGGACCATATGTTGGTATTACAGAACAGGCACTTGGGAACAGATGCTTGAAAACTAAGCTAGGATTCTCATGAAGTCCTAGGACCATGTCAATTTCAATTGACCTGGATGTCTACCTAGAGATTGATGCACCGGGTGTGAAAGACTGCAAATTTGGGTTTAGAGCAGCCTCCGAAATTGGGGTGGGCTCAGGGGCCTTGCATGTTTCTCCTAATCTGGAGGGATTGGGCAACTGTGAAGGGCAGTGTTTCCTTTAAAACAGCAGGCACAGTCCTTCAGTGTGTCTCCAGAGGCCCCATACCTGGAGGGTATGTGGGCTAGGCTTTGGGGACAGAGTCTGCAAACACAAACTCGAGTTAGGCCCAATCTAGAGACCCTGAGTGCAGCTCCTTGGGATCTGAAATTAGGGCAACTGGCAGGCAGTCCTGCAGTCTATTTTGTCTAGGTTGTGTGTTCAAGATGGCTGTGGAATGAAGTAGTGCCCTCAAGGGGCTCTGGGAGATACTTCCTCTCTAGGGATTCTGCCCGGCTCCAAAGAGTTTGTTGTCTTTCTCAGGGAAGAGGAGAGTGCTCTTTCCCATCTCATGGGTCCCCCAACAGAGGGAATCCAGAGATGGGATCTGGTTCTGGCACCTGGATAACCACTCTGAGGGTTAGGATTTGGGCCTAGGGATGTGGCAGGCCCATTTGCAGGCCGCTGGTCCAGCTACTGAGGGGGCTTGTTTAAAAGTGGGCTCAGGCAGAGGGTCTAAATGTCTGCTTGTACCCAGGGCAGCCCTCATAAGTGGGCGTGATCTCATGGGCGATGCAGCTGGTTTCCACTTTAGTGTTTACACCCATCCCAAAAAGCAAGGTTTCCTGCCATGGGGAAGGAGGAGTAGTCTTTTGTGCTTCAGGTTCCCCCATAGGCAGGAATTTGAGCAACGGTCAGGGGAAAGATTCCTGAATATCCGTGTTGGGCCCCACCTCCTGGATATGGGGTCCCTTATCAAGGTGGCTGACAGGATGTCGGGCCCCTGGCTGTGTCAGACTGAGTATTAGAGCACAGGGTGGCCAGGATTTTGTGTGCCCTTGAGGCCCATGCAAGTTGATCCTCATGTGGGGTTTCTGGACTGACCCATTAGGCACTTCTTCTTTCTGGTGGGCTGGCAGAATGCTGTGTTGTGGCACCATAACTGCCAATATAGAGGGCATGAGGGCCAGAAAGGTCAGGACGGGAGTCTGAAAACACAAGCTACAGTTATGTTCATTGCCGAGCACATGGCAGTTCCAGTGTGCAGAGGCTGATTCGAGATCTCCAGCAACTGAATAAAGGCGACTGTCTGAAGTTATCTCACACTGTAATTCATGTCCATGATGGCCGACTGGTTGAGGGGTGACCTCATGAGGCCATGGAGGTTTTCCCTAGCTGGGGCTTGTTGAGCTGTTCCAAACAGCAAGGCTTACTTCTACGGGACAGGGGGAGTCGGTTTAATGGCTCCAGGGCCACCCGTATAGAAAGATTGAGTAGCGGAGCTCTCCACATAGGTGCCTGGACAGCTCACATCCTGTTATCCTTGCAGTCGAGGAACATGGCAGGTTCATTCTGGTGGCTCTGGGGTGAAGTACCAAGGGGGCTGAATTGACATGGAGTCTAATGCTGATGGGTAACAATGCTGGTTGGTGTCCAGGGAGACCTTAGAATGTGGCAGTGGTTCAGGTGCCATGCAGGATTATCCTACCCTGAGGGACTGACACAGCTCCCAAGAATAATTTTTCCTTCTGGTGACAGGAGATGTACTGATATGTGGCTCAGGAATCACATGATGGACCAAATATTGATATTCCAGAACAGGCACTTGGGGACAGATGCCTGAAAACCTAAGCTTGCATTCTAATGAGGTCCTAGGAGCATGCCAATTTCAATATTCTAAACTCAGTGCCATTGACCTGGGTGTCTGCATGGGGGTAGGTGCTCAGGGTTTGAAAGACTGCATTTGTGTCCAGAGTGGCCAATAGATTTTTTTTCCCCCTCAGGGGCCCTGTTGGTTTCTACTAATGTGGAGGGTTAGGGCAACTCTGATGGGCAGCCTTACATTCGGGAGGACAGGCCAAGTCCTGTAGTGTGGCTCTAGAGGCTCATTCCTGGACGGTATTTGGGCCAGGACATTGGGAACAAAGTCTGCAAACACAAACTCAGGTTAGGGTAAGGGGCGAAATGATCGCAGGTGCAATCTGGAAACCCTGAGGTCAGGTCAGTGAGATCTGAAATTAGGCGACTGGGAAGCAGTAGCACAGTCATTTCTGTCTCGATTGTGTGTCCAGCATTTCCGTGTAATGAAAGGGTGGCCTCATGGGATCATCAGAGATTCTTTCTCTCTGGGGATTCTGACCCGCTCCCAAGAGTTTGGTGCCTTTCTGGGGTAGGTGAAGAGTGCTGTTTTCTGACTCAGGGGTCTGCAATACAGGGAATCCAAAGATGGGCTCTGGGTCCAGATAACTGGAAAATCCCACGGAGGATAAAGATTTAGGCCTAAGGGCATGGTAGGTCCAATATGTGGGCTTCTGGTGCAGCTACCTAGAGGGCTTGTTTGAAAGCAGACTAACGCCTAGGGTCACAATGATTTCTTGTGCCCAGGGTGGCATTCATGAGTGGGCATGGTCTTGTGGGCCACACAACTGCTCTCACTCTGAGGGTTGGACACCCAACACAACAGCAAGGTTTCCTGCCACAGGGAAGAAGGAGTTTTCTTTTGTGCTTCAGGTTTCTCCATAGGCAGGGATTTGAGCTAAGGTCTGGGGGTAGATGCCTGAATACCCAGGTTGGGTAGAAATGATGGCCTTGTGGTAGCCAATACCACATCCTAGATATGGGGCCCACTATCTTGGTAGCTGAGAGGAGACCAGGGCTCAGGTTGTGTCAGACAGAGCATTAGTGCACAGGGTGGCATTGGATATTGGAGTGCCCTCAAGGGCCATGCAGGTTGATCCTCAGGTGGAGTTTCTGGGCAGACCTATAGGGCACTACTTTCTGGTGGGCAGGCAGAATGCTTCATTGTGGCCCAGAATTGTCAATCTGGAGGGCATGCAGGCCAGAAGGTTGAGAACAGAAGTCTGGTAAAACAAGCTACAGTTAATATCAGCACCAAGTGCATGGTTGTTCCAATGTGTAGCAGCTGATGGAGATCTCTAGCCCCTGAGTAAGGGCGAGTGTCAAAAGTTCGCTCACTCTGGAATTTGTGTTCATGATGACCGACTACTTGAGGGTTGGCCTCATGAGGCCATGAAGATTTTCTCCAGCTGGGGTTTGTGAGCTGTACCAAACAAAAAGTTTTCCTTCTACAGGACAGGGCGAGTCTGGTCTGATGGCTCCAGGATCCCCCATAAGGAAATATTGGGTAGCAGAGCTCTCCCTTGGATGCCTCAAAAGCCCACCTCCAGTTACCGTTGCAGCCGAGGGACATGGCACATTCACCTGATGGCTCTGGGGCGAAGTACCAAGGGGTCTGAATTGACATGGAGTCTCATTCTGATGGGTAACAATGCTGGTTGGTGTCTAGGGAGACCTTAGAATGTGGCGGTGGTTCAGGGACCATGCAGGATTCTAATACTCTGAAGGTTGAAAACAGCTCCCAAGTGCAATTTTTCCTTCTGGGGACAGGAGGTGTGCTGTTTTGTGGCTCAAGGACCACATATTGGACCATATGGGCCATATGTTGGTATTCCAGAACAGGCCTTTTGGGACAGATGCCTGAAAACCTAAGCTCGGGTTCCAATGAGGTCCTAGGAGCATTTCAGGTTCAATCTTCAGGGAGATTGACCTTGTTATCTGCATGGAGGTAAGTGCTCAGGGTTTGAAAGACTGCACATTTCGGAGCAGAGTGACCTAAGAAATTTGGGTGGGGACAGGTGTCTTGCAGGTTTTTTATAATCTGGAGTGTTTGGGCAACTGTGACAGGCAGAGTTTCCTTCGGGAGGCCAGGCATTTTCCTGTGGTGGCAGGCACAGGCAGTTTCCAGAGGCATCACCATGGAGGGTATGTGTGCCAGGGCTTTGGGATAAGCAGACTGCAAACACAAACTGGGGTTAGGGATAATGGCGACATGATGGCACACCAGATCTACAGACCCTGAGGACAGCTCTTTTGGATCTAAAATTAGGGCGACTGAGAGGCGGTTGTGCAGGCTTTTCTATTTAGTTTGTTTGTCCGGTATGGCCATGAAATGCCGTGATGGCCTCTCGGGTCCATGGGAGATTCTTCCTCTCTGGGGATTCTGTCTAGCTCCCAATAATTTGGTGTCTTTCTTGATGAAGGAAAGAATGCTGGGTTCCGTCTCAGGGATTCCGCCAAAACACGGATTTCATAGATGGGTTCTTTGTCCGGGAATCTGGCGAACAAAACTGAAGATTAGGATTTGGGCCAAGGGGCATGACGGGCCCAGTATGGAGGCTCCTGTTCCAGCTACCAAGGAGGCTTGTTTCATAGGGGGCTCAGGCTGAGGGTCACAATGCCTGTTTTTGCCCAGTGCGGCCCTCATTAGTGGGCGTGGTATTATGGGCCATGTAGTTGGCTCAAAATCTGAGAGTTGGACACCCATCCTGTCGCCCTCGGCCCGCAAGAATGACAATCAGCCTGGTATGGTGTTTATGATTCATTCTTTTATTTCGTCAACTTCCTTAGCTTTTATGTGGCAGGGTGACCAATAAGGGGCCAAGCAATTGGGAGAGCCAATGAGAGTCCTGTTACTATGCTGATTAAATTTGAAACAGCAAATGACTATGCCCTCCTTTAGGCGGGCTTCACCAGAATGTTCATTGTTTACTTGCAGCGTATTTTGCTGGCAGTGAGCCAAGCGCCATTTTGTAATGGCAGGGACTTTCCCGGCCAGCAGCAGTTCCCAACACATCCGAACACAAGGTTTCCTGATGGGGGAGGAGGAGTAGTCTTTTGTGCATCGGGATGCCTCATAGGCAGGGATTTGAGCTAAGGTCTGGGGACAGATGCCTGAATACCCAAATGGGTAGAAATGGCAGCATCGGGCCCTGGCAGGTCATACTCAAAGGGTGGCTGACAGGAGGTTAGGGCTCAGGCTGTCAGACAGAGCATTAGTGCACAAAGCAACCTAGCATATTTGGGTGCCCTTGAGGGCCATACAGGTTGATTCTCATGTGGAATTTCTGGGCAGACCCTCAGGGCACATTTTTCTGGTGGGCAGGCAGAATTCTGTGTTTGGGTCCAGAAATCCCAATATGGAAGGCATGTAGGCCAGGAGTCGCATGACAAAAGTCTGAAAACACAAGTTCGGGTTAAGTTCAGAGCCGAACGCATGGCAGTTCCAATATTCAGCAGCTGATTTGAGGTCTCCAGCACTGAGTATGGGAGAATGTCAAATGTTCGCTCATGCTGGAGTTTGTGTACATTATGGCCGAAGAATGCAGCGGTTGCCTCATGAGGCCATGGAGGTTTTCCCACGCTGGGTCTTGGGAGCTTCTCCAAACATCAAAGCTTCCTTCTATGGGACAGGGAGAGGACGATTTTATGCCTCCAGGGTCCTCCATATAGAAAGATGTGGATGCCTGGAAAGCCAACCTCATGCTACCATTGCAGTCGAGGAACATGACAGGTCCGTTCTGGTGGCTCTGGTGTGAAGTACCAAGGGAGCTGAGTTGAGATGGTCTATCATGCTGATTGGGCACAATGCTGGTTTGTGTCCAGGGAAAATTAATGTGGCAGTGTATTAGGGGTCATGCAGAATTCTTCTATCCTGAGGGTTGGACACAGCTCTCAAGAGCAAGGATTCCTTCTTGGGACAGGAGGTGTTCTGTTGTGTGGCTCAGGGACCACATGCTGGACCATATGTTGGTATTCTAGAACAGGCCTATGGGGACAGATACCTGAAAACCTAACTTAGGCTTCTGATGAGGTCCTAGGGGCATGTCAGGTTTAATCATCTGACACAGGGCCATTGACCTGGGTGTCCTCCAGAATGTAGGTGCTCAGGGAGTGTCAGACAGCACATTTGGGTCAAGAGTGGTCTCTGAAATTGGGGTGGGTTCAGAGGCCTTTCAGGTTTCTCCTAATATGGACGTTTGGACAACAGTGGTGGGCATAGTTTCCCTCAGGAGATCAGAAAGTGTCCTGCAGTGTGGCTCCAGAAGCCCCATCCTAGAGGGCATGTAGGCAATGGCTTTGGAGAAAGAAGACTGCAAAGACAAACTCTACTTAGGGTTAGGGTAGAAGTGATGGCAGGCCCGATCTGCAGACCCTGAGTGCAGCTCCTCAGGATCTGAAATTGGGGTGACTGGGAGGTGGTAGCGCAGACTTTTCTGTCTGGATTGAGTCCAGTATGACCTCAGAATGCAGGAATGAACTCATGGGACATGGGAGATTCTTCCTTTCTGCAATTCTGCCCAACATGCAATAGTTTTGTGTTTTCTGGGGGAAGGGAAGAGTGCTGTTTTTCGACTCAGGGATGCCCCCCAAAAATGTATTCCAGATACAGGCCCTGGGTACAGGCACCTGGAAAACCCACCAAATTTTAGGATTTTGGCCAAGGGGCATGGCAGGCCCGGTATTGGATCTCCTGTTCTAACTACCCAAAGGGCTTGTTTCAAAGAGGGCTCAGACTGATGGTCACAATGTCTGTGTCCAGAGTGGCCCTCATGAGTGGGCGTGGTCTTATCAGCCATACAGCTGGCCCAAAATCTGAGAAGTTGGATACCCAATCCAATAGCAAGGTTTTCAGCCATGGGGAAGGAGGTATATTCTTTTGTGCATCAGGTTCCCCCTTAGTCAGGGATTCATGCTATGGTCTGGGGATAGATGCCTGAATACCCAGGATGGGTCGAGATGTGAGCCTCGGTGCATGGCAGGTGCCACCTGCTGCATATGGGGCCGACTGTCAGGGTGGTTGACAGAAGGTCAGGGCTTAGTCTGTGTCAAACAGAGCATTAGTGGACAGGGCAGCCCAGGATATTGGAGAGCTCTTGAGAGTCATGCAGGTTGATCCTCATGTGGGGTTTCTGGGCAGAGCCGTAGGTCACATCTCCTTTCTGTTGGTCAGGCAGAGTGCTGTTTTGTGGCTCCATATTTCCCAATATGGAGGCCTTGAACCCAGGATTGTGAGGATGGAAGTCTTAAAACAAGCTATAGTTAAGTTCAGTGCCGAGTGCATGGGAGTGCCAATGTGCAGTGGCTGATTTGAGATCTCCAGCACCTGAGTATGAGCAAGTGTCAGATGTTTTCTAATTCTCAAGTTTGTGTCCAGATGGCCAACTAGTGGATGCATGACCTAATGAGGCCATGGAGGTCTTCCTTGGGGATGATGAGCTGCTCCAAACAGCAAGTTTTCCGTCTGTGGGGCAGGTGAGTCTGTTTAGAGGGCTCCAGGGTCCCCCATATGGAAATATAAGATAGAAGAGCTCTCCACATTGATGCACAGAAAGCCCACCTCCAGTTACCATTGCAGCCGGGGAATGTGAGAGGTTAATTCTGGTGGCTCTGGTGTTAAGTACCAAGGGGTTGAGTTTACATGGACTCTCATCCTGAGGGTTACAATGCTGGTTTGTGTCCAGGGAGACTTTTGAATGTGGCGGTGGCTCAGGGGTCATGCAGTGTTGTCCTACCCTCAGGGTTGGACACAGTTGCCTATTGCAAGGCTTCCCTCAGGGGCAGGAGGGGTTCTGTTGTGTGGCTCAGGGACCACATGCGGGATCAAATGTTGGTATTCCGAACAGGCCTTTTGGGACATATGCCTTAAACATAAGCTAGGTTTCCAGTGAGGTCCTAGGGGCGTGTCATTTCAATATTCTGACTCAGAAACATTGATCTCGGTGTCTGCCTGGAAGTAGGTGCTCAGGGTGTGTCAGACAGCGCATTTGGGTCCAGAGCAGCCACCAAAATTGGGGTGGGCTCAGGGGCCTTGCAGGTTTCTCATATTCTGGAGTGTTTGGGCAAATGCGAAGGGCAGATTTTCCTTCAGGAGGGCAGGCGCAGTCCTATGGTGTGGCTCCAGAAGCCCCATAATGGAGGGCATGTGGGCCTGGGCTTTGGTGAAAGAAGACTACAAACACAAACTCAGGTTGGGTTAGAGGTGAGATGATCCCAGGCCCTATCTGCTGACACTGGGGGCAGCTCCTTGGTATCTGAAATTAGGGCAACTGGGAAGGTGTAGCACAGGCTTTTCTATCTGGATTGTGTGCCCAGGATGGCCTCGGAACACAGGGGTTGTCTCATTGGATCATGGGAGATTCTTCCTCACTGAGTATTCTACCAAGCTCTCAATAGTTTGTTGTCTTTCTGGGCGATGGAAAGAGTGCTGTTTTCCATCTCATTTGTCAGCCCACAACATTGATTACAGAGAGGGGTGCTGGGTCTGGGCACCTGGAAAACCCTACCGAGTGTTAGCATTTGGGTCAAGGGAGGTGCCAAGCTCGGTATCTGGGCTCCTGGTCCAGCTACCAAGGCAGATTGTTTGAAAGTGGGCTCAGACTGAGGATCACAATGCCTGTTTGTGCCCAAGGTAGCCCTTATGAGTGGGCGTGGTCTCATGGTCTATACAGCTGGCTCCCACTCTGGACAACCATCTCAACAGCAAGGTTTCCTGCCACGGGAAAGTAGGAGTACTCTTTTGTGCTTCAGGTTCCCCCATGGTCAGGGATTTGAGCTAAGGTCTGGGAACAGATGCCTGAATACCCAGCTTGGGTTGTGATGATGGCCTTGTCTGGCAGGTCTCACCTGCTGGATATGGGGCCTGCTATCTGGGTGGCTGAGGGAAGTAGGGGCTCAGGCTGTGTCAGACAGAGCATGTGTGCACAGGACAGACTATGGTATTGGGATGCCATTGTAGGCCGTGCAGGTTGATCCTTATGTGGGGATCCCGGGCAGTCCCATGGGGCACTTCTTCTTTCTGGTGGGCAGGCAGAAGGCTTCATTGAGCCTCCAGAATTCGCAATTTAGAGGGCTTGCACCCAAGGAGTGTGAGGACGGAAGTCTGAAAACATGAGCTAAGGTTAAGTTCAGTGTTGAGCGCATGGCAGTTCCATTGTGCAGCAGCTGATTCAAGATCTCAAACTCCTGAGTCAAATGTTAGCTCACACTGGAGTTTGTGTCCATGATGCCTGACTCATGGAAGTATGGACTCTGGATGACATAGTGGTTTTCCCTTGCTGGTGCTCATGAGCTTCCCCAAACAGCAAGGTTTCCATGTGTGGGACAGTGGGCGTCCTGTTTGATGGCTCTATGTTAAACCATATGGAAAGATTGGATAGCAAAGCTCTATGCATGGATGCCTGAAATACCACCTCAGGTTCCCATTGCAACCGAGGATCATGCCACGTTCTATCTGGTGGTTCTCCGGTGATGTACCAAGTGGGCTGAGTTGACATGGAGTCTCATGCTGATGTGTCACAATGTAAGGGCCTATTTAATCAGAGAAAGCAAATTTGTTGTTAATGTAGTAGTCTTAGATTGACACTATGAGTAAATTTAGAGTGACCCTGCCCCTCCCAGAACTTAGTTGCAAAGCCCAGATACAAGGGTGGGTCAGGCCAGGTAGAGACAGCCAATCAGTGGGGCATGCATATATCTACTAGGGCGAATTGCAGTTCAATTAGCTGCCCGTGGAGCCTGCTGCTGGTGGTAGGGACTTTCTTGCACATGATTGTGCAGTTTTCTCTGTGTATTTCAATCTCATTGGCCACCTGTGTATAGCCCGGCTAAACTACCTCTATAAAAGTTAGTCTGTGAGGCTGTGAGGGGTTACCTCTTTGCAGGAGATGGAGCTGACCGGCAGTTTGATTCTCCTTGCATGGTGAGAAATAAAGATTTGCTTGACCTTCGCTTTGTATCATTCTCACTCCTTTATCCAGGATCCTAACATTGGGGGCTTGTCCAGGATCAAACGATGAGAACTGAGCCAGCATTAGAATTTCTGGAAAAGCCTCCAGAAGTAAGATCTTGTATCCTGTCTGTCTGATTGTGGAGTTCCAGGGTATAGCCCACCAGGGAGAAGCTGGACAGAGCCAGGATTCCCAGGGCTGGAGTGGATGCAGGGAGGCCCCATCCCTCCACTGATAGATCAACAGAGTGTTTGAGTACCCCTGGGTGGTCGGGGGGTTAGAGTCCCCCTGGTTGATCAAAAGATCAAGAAAGTCCCCACCAGTGGCAGGTTAAAGACTACTGCCCCTGTGGTTGTCTTTGTTTTGTCCTTTTGTTATCTGTTGTGCTGTTTGTTGTGTTTACAGGGAACCAAGAATGTCCCTACCACCAGCAGCAGGCTCGAGATGAGGATCACTGGGCATACATTTGTCTTTGTCTCATATTTTTGGTGTCCGTTGTGTTGTTTGTTGTGTTTGGAGAAATGGAGAAAGTGGGGAGTAAGTGACCTGTGACACCCCTAAATCTTGTTCTTGGTAAATGATTTTCAAGGTAAACCCACCCAGTCGGGTGACAAAGTTTACCCGGTAAAACTAAAAACACTCTGCCAATTAAAATGACCCACTTTCTCCATAGGGTGGCCCTCAGAAAGGACATTTGCCTTGTGTCAGATCTGCTCTACCCAGAATGAGGTCTTTGATCTCCACTGAGACCAAATACCATACATCGTGGCCTGGCGATATCTTATACAAGAGCCACCATCATGGCTCAAATATTACCTTCCCCTTGCTAATGAAACAATCTGCCTCCACCTAAGGCAGGTCAGATAACCAAAACTAGAATTGAAAGATGAGGGAACCAGGGAAGAAGACCAATCTACTTACGTCGGATGTGGAGGTTGTAGAATTCCCCCCTTATATTGTCCCCTAAACCTGACTCTCCATCCCAAGACATGCTTACCAGTACACCTCATAAGTGTTCGGGGTCCACCTATGGGACCACCAAGCAGAGAGACTGCCCTTATCCTTCCCCTTTCCCCTACCCCTCCCCCCCGCCTCCCTTTGCCTCACTGATGCTGCCTCTCTGTGAGGTTGTTTCACCGGATGGGAGAAGTCGCCCTCACCTAACCTATATGCCTTTCTCCTCTTCTGACATCTATAACTGGAAGGCTCAATACAGGATTTAATTGGTCTCTTGGAGACTGTCTTTATTACCCACCAGCCCACCTGGGTGGATATTCAACAGCTCCTATGGCTCTTTTTAATGCAGAAGAGAAGGATCGCATCATTTGAGACACCAATAAGGTGATAAGTGAGAGACTTGCCGGGTACCTCGATCCCTGGTGGGGGAAGGACTACTGCCCAAGGGAACACCCGACTGGGGACCAAACACTGATGAAGGTAAGGAGAGCCGACTCATCTACCTCCAGTCCCTACTAGGAGGTCTCTGTGCATCTACAAGGACAACCATAAATTTATCTAAAAATTAGTATGGTGACTCAAGGTAAGAATGAGTCTTCAGGAGCTTTCCAAGAAAGACTTACTGAAGCCTATAAACTTATAGCCCAATTGACCCCAAGGCACCCAAATATCACAGAGTAGTGATTCTTGCTTTTGCTAGCCAGTTCAGCTGCAGATATAAGGAGGAAAATTCAGCAAATTGTAGAATTTGAAGGAAAGAATCTGAATGAGTTAGTGGGAATAGCAGAAAAGGTGTTTTTGCACAAGAGGATGAAAAACAGACAAAAAAGCTTGCTAAGGTTTTGACATTACATGATGTGGGAAGGAGACAGGGGGACAAAGGTCAATGAAAAAGGGAAAGGCAGGTAGGGGATGGTAAATTGAAGGAAAAGCCTAAGTATAGAGGAGGCAGGCTGGAAGACTTAGATTTAGATCAGTATGCTTACTGTAAGGAAAAAGGGTATTTGGGCCAAAAGGAAGACGGCAATGCTGGCCACCAGAGACTGAAGGAGCCATGGTTCAGAGCCCCTCCCCAAACCTTGGGTAAAAATTAAAGTGGAAAATCAATGTTTTTTGTTTGTTTTGTTTTGTTTTGGTGGAAACAGGAGCACAATTTTCATCATCATTTAAATCTATGGGAAAACTATCTGGAGAGGAAGTCTGGGTACAGATGGGAATTACAAATAGCCTTACTGAGGGCTCTAGCATTGGCCATCCCAGATGTTACCAAGCCCTTCCACTTGTATGTGGATGAAAAAGCAGGGGTGGCCAAAGGAATTTTTACTCAGACCTTGGGACCTTGGTAAAGGACAGTAGCCTATATTATTAGTAAGAAACTAGATTCAGTAGCGACTTGGTTCCCCCTGGGCTTCCACATAATTGCTTCCATGGCCCTCCTCATCAAGGATGCAGTAAATTGACTTTGGTTCAAAATCTCATCTTGACAAGCACCAACGCTATTGATGGCATTCTCCCAACTCCACCTGACTGATGGATGATGGACACACCAGTGACAGGGTATCAGGCCCTCCTCAATGAACCAAAGATGATATTCTGGCCCCAGACAGTTCTAAAACCAGCCATGCTGCTGCCAGAGGAGATGGCTGACCATCCACATGATTGAGGGGAGGTCTTAAACCAAGTCACAGGAGTAAGGCTGGACCTCAGAGACATTCCCTTCTGGATGCAGAAATAATTCTGTTCACAGATGGGAGTAGCTACATGATCAATGGAAAGAAATATGTGGGGCTGCGGTGATTTCCCTTGAGCAGGAACTCTGGATGTCAGACTTGCCACATGGAACATTAGAAAAAGCGGAGTTGATTGCACTTACCAAGGCACTCCATATGGCCAAAGGTCAAACCCACAACATCTATAGGGACAGCAGGTATGCTTTTGCTACTCTTCATATACATGGGGCAGTTTATAAAGAAAGGGGCCTATTAACATCAGAAGGAAAAAAAAATAAAAACAGAGAAGAAATATTGGCTCTCCTCCAGGATATTTGGGACCGAAACGAGGTGGTCCTTATGCATTGCCGGGGACACCAAAAGAGGACTGATCTGATTACAAAAGGAAACCAATTAGCAGATCGAGCTTCAAAGCAAGCCATCTGATAAACAGTGCAAGAGCTGGTTGCACTCCTGGATCCAGCCCTACCAGAAAAACTGAAATATTCAGAAGAAGATTTAAAGTATTTACAAAAATGGGCTAAATTAGACTATGAAGGGGATTCTGCTAAGACTAAAAAAAGAAAGTTAATTCTTCCTTGAAAACTAGGTAAGAATTTAGTAGACCAGGTATATCAGGGCACTCATTTGGGGACACAAAAACTCAAGGAACTTATAGACAAGCAGTTCCAGGTTTCTAAATTAGGGCAAATTATTTAGGATATAGTTTATAGATGTGCTCAATGCCAGGCAGTTAATGTGGGAGGAACTAGAATGGGAAGAGGGAAAAGTAAAAGAGGTAAGGAAACAGGAGTTTATTGGGAAATAGATTTTATAAAAATGAAACCAGGAAAATATAGGCACAAGTATATGTTAGTTTTTGTAGATAATTTTTCAGACTGGGTAGAGGCTTTTTTGGCCAAACTTGAGATGGCAGAAGTGGTAGCAAAGAAGATATTAGAAGAAATAATTCCTAGGTTTGTGCTGCCTCTCACGATTGGGTCAGACAACAGCCCTGCATTTGTGAGTTCAGTCTCAGAGGCATTGGCCAAGGCTGTGGACATTAATTGGAAACTACATTGTGCCTACCGGTCCCACAGTTCCAGGCAAGAATGACCTGGACTCTTAAAGAGACCTTGACAAAGCTAATTCTGGTGACTGGCAGTGGATGGGTGGATCTCCTTCCTTTCAACCTTCACAGGACAAAATGTACACCCTACTTAGACAAGGTGAAATAGTGTTTGGAAGACCCCCTCCACCCTGCTCTGCCCTCATTTCAAGAGGTTGCCTTAGCAGAAATGACTGATCAGTCTGTACTCCAGTCACTCCAGGCATTACAGTCTGTCTTAAAAAAGAGCCCTCGCAGGGATCCAAACTGCCCACACTGAGACAGAGGCGGAGGTGTAACCCCATCCTTAACAACCCAGGGACTTGATTTGGATATGTCGCCACCAAGTGGGAAACTTGGAGCCTCACTGGAAGGGACCATTTACTGTCATCTTGACCACCCCCACAGCAATAAATGTACAAGGCATCAGGGTCTGGATTCATGTGGGTCATTTCAAATGGGCCGAGGACAAGGATGTCCCCAGAGATAGAAGCCACAGCCAATGGACCCCACTGAATGTGGACTAAAGCTAAGTCTCAAAAGACTACAAGTTTATTTTTGCTCCTATTGTTACCTTTTAGGGTATTATTGCTCCTATTTTTACCTGTTTATATAAAGTACAGGTGGGAAATTAGATGAACAAAATTAGGAAAAATGGAAAAGGTTATACAAAGCAGTAAATGGCTAACTCAGCTGACTGTGCACTAGTGTCATTTGTACAAAGGAAAACTAGAGCAATAAAAACGTTAGACTCACATGCTCCATATAACATAGAACTGGATGAAAGGTCAAGGATTTGACTAATCTCCAAAGAAAATGGGGGAATATAAGGGCCTACTTAATTAGAGGGTGCTGTTTTGTTGTTTATGCAATAAACTTAGATTGACCTAATGCAGTAAACATAGATTGACCCTCTGCAGTAAACTTAGATTGACCCTGTCCCTCCCAGAAGAACTTACTTGCAAAGCCCAGATACAGGAGCCAGTCAGGCCAGGTAGAGATAGCCAATAAGTGAGGCATGAATATATCTACTAGGGTGAAATGTAATTCAATTGGCCGCCTGTGTGTGACCTAACATGACTATGCAGTTTTCTCTGGGTATTGCAATCTCATTGGCCACCTGTGTATAGCCCAGCTAAACTACCTCTATAAAAGTTAGTCTCTGTGGCTGGGAGGGGTTGCCTCTTTGCAAGAGACAGTGCTTATTGGTCATTTTGTTTCCCCTTGCTTGGCACTAAATAAGGGTTTGCTTGAACTTCACTTTGTATCAGTCTCACTCCTTTGATTACATATCCTAAAAGTCACAATGCTGGTCTGTGTCCAGGGATACCTTGGAAAATGGCCGTGGCTCAGGGGCCATGCAGGATTCTTATACAATGAGGCTTAGACACAGCTCCCAAGAGCAAGGTTTCCTCCTGTGGACCAGAGTTGTGTTGTTTTATGGCTCAGGAAACACACATTGGACCATCGGTTTGTATTCAAGAACAGGTCTCTGCGGACAGATGCCTGAAAACATGCTAGGGTTCTGATTAGGTATTCGGCCATGCCAGCTTAAATCTTCTGTCTCTAGGGCCATTGACCTGGGTGTCTGCATGTAGGTAGGTTCTCAGGGTGTGCCTGGATTTTGGTCCAGAGTGGCCTACGAAATTGGGGTGGGTTCAGAGGGCTTGTAGGTTTCTCCCTAACCAAGAGGGTTTGGGCAGCTGTAACAGGCAGAGTTTTCTTCAAGAGGGCAGGCACAGTCCTGGAGTGTGGCTGCAGAGGCCCCATTCTGGAAGGCTCTGGGGCAGGATTCTGCAAACACAAGGTCGGGTTAGTGTTAGGGGTGAGGTGATGGTAGGCCCTATCTGCAGCCCCATAAGGGATCTCCTCGGGATCTGAAATTAGGGCAAGTGGAAGGTGGTAGCTCAGGATTTTGTCTCTGGAGTGTGTGTATAGCCGTGGATTGGAGGGGTGACCTCGTGGGTCCATGGAAGATTCTCCCTCTCTGGGGATTCTGTACCACTCGAAATAGTTTGTTGTCATACTGGGGGAAGGGAAGAATCCTGTTTTCCATCTCAGGGATCCCACTGAAACAGGGATCCAGAGACAGGCTCTGGGCCTGTTGCCTGGAGTACCCCACTGATGTTTAGAATTTGGGCCAAGGGGCATAGCACCATGGCCCAGTATGCAGGCTCCTGTTCCAGCTACCAAGTGGGCTTGTTTGAAAATGGGCTTAGATGAGGGTCACAATGCGTATTTGTACCCAGTGAAGCCCTCAGTTGTGGACAGGGCCTCCTGGGCCATGCAGGTGGCTCCAACTCTTAGAGTTGGACACCCATTTAACAGCAAGGTTTACGGCCAAGAGGAAGAGAGAATACTCTTTTGTGCATCAGGTTCCCCCATAGGCAGGAATTTGAGCTAAGGCCTGGACAGATGCCCGAATACCCAGGGTATTAGGAATGGGTAAAGATGAGAGCTATGGGCCAGGGAAGGTCCCATCTCCTGGATAAGAGTTCAGCTATCTGAGTGGCTTAGAGGAGGTCAGGGCTCAGGCTATGTCAAAGGTAACATTAGGGCACAGGGTGGCCTAGGATATTGGGTAACTCCTGGGCCTTGCAGCTTGATCCTAACATGGGGTTTCTGGGCAGACCCATAGGGCACATCTTTTCTCTGGTGGGAAGGTAGAATGCTGCCTTTTGGCTCCTGAATTTCCAATCTGGAAGCTAGTGAGCCAGGAGTGTGAGGACTGCAGTCTGAAAACACAAGCTAGGGTTAGTTTCAGGGACATGGGTACGGCAGCTCCAAAGTCCAACGGCTGATTTAAGATCTCCAGGACCTGAATAAGTGTGTCAGATGTCAGCTCATGCTGAAGTTTGTGTCCATGATGCCTGACTCATGGATGTGTGGCCTCAGAAGGCCATAGAGGTTTTCCCACGCAGGGGCTTGAGAGCTGATCCAAACAGCAAGGTTATGTGTGGGGTATGGGGAGTCCTTTTTGATGGTTCCATGTTAACCCATATGGAAAGATTGGATAGCAGAGCTCTCCACATGGATGCCTGGAAAGCCAACCTCAGGTTCCCATTGCAGTTGAGGAACATGGCAGGTTCGATCTGGTGTGTCTGGGGAGAGTACCAAGGGGGCTGAGTTGACATGGCATCTCATGCTGATGGTTCATAATGCTGGTCTGTGTCCAGGGGGACCTTGGAATGTGACAGTGGCTTAGGGGCCATGCAGGTGCCTCTACTCTGAGGGTTACACACAGCTCCCAAGAGCAATGTTTCCTTCTGGAGACTGGATTTTTGCTGTTTTGTGGCTCAGGGACCACACGTTGGACCATCTGTTGGTATTTGAGAACAGGTTTCTGGGGACAGATGCCTGAAAACCTATGCTAGGTTTCTGATTAGGTCCTAGGCCATGCCAGGTTCAATCTTCTGTCTCTAGGGCCATTATCCTGGGTGTATGCCTGGAGGTAGATGCCCAGGTTGTGTCTGGATTTTTGTCCAGAGTGGCTTATAAAATTGGTGTGGGCTCAGGAGCCTCGTAGGTTTCTTCTAATCAGGAGGGTTTGAGCAGCTGTGACTTGCACAGTTTCCTTTGGAGGGGCAGGCACAGTCCTGAGGTGTGGCTAAGGAGGCCCGATTCTGGAGGGCCTGTGGGCCAGGGCTTTGGGGACAGAAGTCTGAAAACACAAATTCGGGTTAGGATCCGGGCTAGGTGATGGCAGGCCAGATCTGCAGCCTCTAGGGGATCTCCTTGCGATCTGAAATTAGGGTGAGTGGGAGGCGGTAGCTCAGGCTTTGTCTCTGGATGGTGTGTCTAGGATCACCACGGAATGGAGGGGTGGCCTCAAGGGGCCATGGAAGATTCTCCCTCTCTGGGGATTATTTCTGGCTCCCAATGGTTTATTGTCATTCTGGGGGGAGGGAAGAGTCCTGTTTTCTGTCTCAAGGGTCCCCTGATACAGGGATTCCATAGACATGCTCTGGGTCCGTGAGCCTGGAAAACCCCTTGTAGGGTTAGGATCCTGGCCTATGGACCATGGCCTAGGCACCATGGCCCGGTTTGCGGGTTCCTGGTCCAGCTGCCAATGGGGATTGTTTGAAAACGGGCTCAGGCGGAGGATCACAATGTGTGTTTGTGCCCTGGGCGGCCCTAATGAGTGGGCGTGGTCTCATGGGTGATGTAGCTGCCTCCTACTCTGAGGTTTGGGCACCCATACCAATAGCAAGGTTTTCTGGACATAGGGAAGGTTGAGTACTATTTTGTGCATCAGGTTGCCCCATAGGCAGGGATTTGAGCAAAGGCCTGGTGATAGATGCCTGAATACCCAGGTTGGTTAGGGATGACGGCCATGGGCCAGGACAGCTCCCATCTGCTAGATATGTGGCAAGCTATCTAAGAGGCCTAAAGGAGGTTGGGGCTCAGCCTGTGTCAGACAGAGCATTAGTGCACAAGGATTCCTAGGATCTTGGGGTGCCCTAGCGGGCAATGCAGGTTGATCTTCATGTGGGGTTTCTGGACAGACCCTTAGGGCACTTCTCTCTGGTGGGCAGACAGAATGTTGCCTTGTGCTCTCTACTTCCCGATCTGGAGGGATTTGGGGCAGAATAGTAAAGAAGTAAGTCTGAAAACACAATCTATGGGTAGGTTTCGGCCCAAGGGCACAGCAGGCACACTCTGCAGAGGCTGAATAGAGACCTTCTGCATCTTACATAAGGGCAAGTATCAGATGTTGTCTCCGCCTACAGCTTGTGTCCATGCTGGACAATTAATGAAGGGAGAGCCTCATGAGGCCATGGAGGTTGTCCAAGGCTTGGAATAGTGAGCTGATCCAAATGGCAAGGTTTCCTTCTGGGCAACAGGCAAGTCCTGTTGAATGGCTCAAGGATGCCCCCTATGAAAGATCTAAGGGCAGAGCTATAACAATGGATGCCTTAAAATCCCAGTTTACATTCCCATGTGACCCTATGGACAAAGCAAATTTCAACCTCCTGGCCCTGGTGCAAGCTACCCAGGGGCCTGATCTGATCTGTCATGAGGATGGGTCATAATGTGGTTTTGTGTTCATGGAGACCTTGGATTATGGTGGTGGCTCAGGGGCCCTTTAATATTCTCCAACCCAAATGGTTTTATACAGCTCCAAATAAAAAAGGTTCCCATATGGAAAGGAGAGGTGTACTTTTTTGTGCCTCAGGAAATCCCAATATGCTGATATTTGAAATTGAGGAGATATGCCTGGAAACCTAAGCTAGGGTTCAGAATAAGGCCTAAGGGCATGTTCGGTTCAATCTTCTGTCTCTGGGGACATCCTTCTGTGTTTCTGAGTTGAGATAGTGGCCTAGGTAATGTAAGAATGCGCCTTTTTGTTCAGGACAAGCTCTGCTATTGGGATGGCCTCGGGGGCCATGTAGGTTTCTCCTAATCTTTAGGCTTGTGGCCAATGGAATGGGTGCAATTTCCTTCGAGAAGGCAAGAACAGTCCTGCAGTGTGGATACAGAAGCCCCAGCCTGGATGGTGTGTGGCCTAGAGTTGAGAGGAAGGAAGTCTAACAACAAAAAATTGGCTTAGGTTTCAGCCAGAGGGTATGACAGGCCAAATCTACAGACATTGAGGGGAGTTTCTTTGTATATGAAATAAGGGCAAGTGTGAGCGGTAGCTCAGACTTTTGTCTCTGGATTTTGTGGTAAGGAAGGCCATGGAATGTAGAGGTGGCCTTATAGGCCATGGACAATTCTACCTCTCAGGGAATATGGCCCAGTTCCCAAGAGTTTGGGGACATTCTGTGCTTCAGGAGTAGTCCTATTTTATGTCTCAGGTGTCCCTCCAAAAGAGGGATTCCAAAGCAGAGCCCAGGGCTTGGGTGACTGGAAAACCTGAGCTTTGGTTAGGACTGGGGCCTAGGGGCACGGAAAGCATGATATGCAATAGATCCAGACTGAGAGAAGTCTTATTTAAAAACTCGGCTCACGCTTAGGGTCACAATGCCTGTTTGTGCCCAAGGCAGCCCTCAAGCATGAGAATGGCCTCATGGGCCTTGAAGGTATATCCTACTCTGAGCGTTTGATTTTGACATCCATCAGAATCCCAACAGCAAGGTTTCTTGGCATGGGGAAGAAGAAGTTCTGTTTGGTGCATCAGGTTCCCCCAGGTGCAGGTATTTGAGATAAGGTCTAGGTTGAGCTTCCTGAAAACCCAGGTTGGGAAAAGATGACGGCCTTGAGCAATGGTGGGTCCAATCTCCTGGATATGCGACCAGCTGTCTGGGTGTCTGACGGGAGGTCTGTGCTCAGACTATGTCAGACAGAACATTAGTGCCCAGGGCAGCCTATGAAGTGGTGGTGTATTCGAGGCCATGCAGATTTGTCCTCATTTGGGGTTTCTGGGCAGCCCTAAAGGACACTTTTTTCTTCTGGTGTGCAGACAGAGTGCTGCATTGCAGCTTCAGAATGCCTAATCTGGGGGGCTTGTGTGCCAGGAGCGTGAGGATGGAAGTCTGAAACTAGTGTTAGGTTTTGGGCCGAAGACTCAGAGGCCCACTCTGCAGAGGCTGAAGCAAGATCTCCAGCATCTGAAGTAAGAGCCATATTCAGACGTTGCCTAAGGCTGGGTTTGTGTCCATGATGTCTCGTTAATGAAGTAGGCCCCTAATGTAGCCATGGAGTTTTTCCCATTCTGGGGGTTGTGAGCTGCTCCAAAGCACAAGGTTTGCTTCTGCAGGACAGGCAAGTCCTGTTGGATGACTCAAGGATGCCCCATATGGAAAGATTCGGGAGCAGGGCTCTAAGGATGGATGCCTGGAACCCCACCTCTCATTCTCATGGGTTCCCAAGCACAATGCAGGTATGATCTGCTGGCTCTTTGGTGAGCTACCCAGGGGGCTGTGTTGAAGTTGACTCTCAAGAAGATGGATCAAAATGTGGGTTTGTATAAACAGGGACCTTGGGATGTGTTGGTGTCTCAGAGGCCTGAAAGATTCTCCTACCCAGAGGTTTGTACACAGCTCCAAACAGCAAGGTTCCTATGTGGAGATGAGAGGTGTTCTACTTTGTGCCTCAGAAATCGCCATATGCTGGTATTCGAAACCAGGCCTCTGAGGTGAGATGCCTGGAATCCAAAGCTAGGGTTCCGATTAGGGCCTAAGGGCCTGTCCGAGTCAATCTTCTGTCTCTGGGGTGTCTGAGGGGACGTAGTTGCTCAGGTTGTGTCAGAATTTGCCTTTTGTCCAGGGCAGGCTCCACTATTGGGAGGGCTTGTGGGGTATTGTATGTTTCTCCTACTCTGTAGTATTGGGGTCAATGGATGGGGCCCAGATTCAGGTTTCAAGTTAGGTTGTTTATTTGAGATGATTCTTGTTTCTTGATTTAGGCCTTCGTCTCTATAAATTTCATTCTCAGAACTTTTTTTTTTTTTTTTTAAGTTAACTCTAAGGGGTGCCTGTTTGGCTCAGTCTTTCAGGCGTTGGCTTTTGGCTCAAGTCATGAATTTAGGGTCCTGGAATTGAGCCCTGCATCATCTGCACGGGGAGCCACTTTCACCTTCTTCTACTGCCTGCTGCTCCTTCCACTTTATTCAGTCTTTCTCTCTCTCCCTCCCTCCCTCCCTCTGTGTCAAATAAATAAATGACATACTTAAAAATATAAAGTTAACTCTATGCCCAGTGGGGGGTTGAAACTCAAAACCACAGATCAGGAGCCACAGAACTCCACCAACTAATCAGTAATCAGGTGCCCCATTTTAGAACCTGTTTTACTGCATTCCACAAATTTTGATTCATTGTATTATTTTTTTTTTCATTTGCCTCAAAGTATTTATGTGTTCCTATTTCAGTTTTCCCATTAACCCAATTGGTTGTTCAGTATCATGTTGTTAATTCTCTGTGTTTATGAATTTCCAGGTTTCTTCTTGTAATTTATTTTTAATTATGTGCCACTGTGGTTGGAAAAGATGCTCAATTTGATTTCACTCATCATTTGGGGAAATCCTAGGCTTCTGGAGTTTATTGACTTTCCTGTGGCCTCATATATGACCTATGGTGGACAATGTTAGGTGCACTTTAAAGGAGTGCATTCAATGTGCTGCTTTTGGATGGCGTGTTTTGTGTGTATCTGTCAAGTCCATCTAAGTAACGGGTTGTCTGAGGCTGGTGTTTCCTTTGTGATCTTCTGTCTGGATGGTGTATCATTGAGAGAAGTGTAAGGTATTAAAGTTCCCTATGGTATTAGTGTTGATTGCTTCTCTTAGGTTTTTTTCATATATGCTCTACATATTTAGTTGCTCCACTGCTGGGTGAGTAAATATTTATAAGTATTTCATCATCTTACTGCATTGATTCCATTATCAGTTTCTAGTGCCCTTCATCATCTCTTATTACAGTGTTTGGATTTTTTCTTTTCTTTCTACATTGGACTGAAAATCAGAAGATCATCTGTAAGCTCTGCAGTCATGAGCAAAGTACAGTCCTGCTCTAAGTCTGGTTTTCTTTATTTTCCTATATAAATAAACACAATAAATTCTTCTCCCAGGACCATATCCTGACTCCAATAAGAGTGTGTATAAAAGTGCTTTGTAAACTAGGATATACAGCCCAAGTATGAAAAGTTATGGGCTTATGCAAGCACCAAATGTTCAGTATAAAAATTTTTAAGACATAGTTACTTATTGTAGAGACAGAAAGGGATTGCATGCACAAGCATATGCTAGAAAGGGGAGGGTCAGAGGGAGAGAGGGAATCCTACAGCAGCGTCCCCACTGAGTGTGAAGACTGGTGTGAGGCTCTCTCCCAGTAGCTTGTGATCTTGATTTACACCAAAATAAAGAGTCAGCTGCTTAACTGACCATGTCACCCAGGTAACCACAGAATAAGATATTTTAAAACATTTTTGAGGGCTTACTCTCATAGGTATTATTCTAAGTCACCTCTATTTCATTCAATTTCTAAAAATTATCCTTAAATTATAAATAGAAGCTATTTTGAAATCAAATACTCATAATATCCTCAGAGGTGGGGAAACAGGCAGAAATGAGGTTAAGGAGGGGCACCGGGGTAGTTCAGTCACTGATGCTTCTGCCTTTGTTGCAGGACATAATCCCAGATTCCTGGGATCGAACCCCAGGTCAGGCTCCCTCCTCAGTTGGGAGTCTCCTTCTCCCTCTCCTTCTGTCCCACCCCCTGCTTATGTCCCCCCCCTTCTCTGTCTCTCAAGTAAATAATTAAAAATGTAAGTTCCTTGCTCAGTGTCATGATAAATATTAGAACTAGATACAGTCCTGAGTGTGTGACCCTGAAAAATGTGTTCTTGCATTTGTACATTTACCAAAAAAAAAAAAACCTAGCCCTCAAAATATCATAGATTTGATTAGTTTCCCCTTTCTCCATACATTGAGTATCAGAAGGACCTTGTTTGGGAGGGTTGGTGGAGTGTGTGACTCTTGATCTCTGGGTTATGAGTTTGAGCCATGTTGGGAGTACAGATTACTTAATTGGAAAAAAAAAAGATGCTATAGTTGGGATTGTTTCCTTTTTTCCTTTTGACACCTTCACCCATTTCTCCCACCTCCAACCCCAAACCTCTGCCACTCCCCTTATTTTCTGTCTTTGAGCTCACATTTTTGTTGTTGTTGTTGTTGTTTGTTTTAACGTTATACATGTAAGTAATTTCTAGTATTTGTCTTTCTGTCTGTCCTGTTTTACTTAGCATACTGCCTTCAAGGGCCACCATGTTGTGAATAGAAAGATTTCATCCTTTATTATCTCTGAGTAGGATTCCCCTGGGTTCATGACCACAATTTAATTATTCATCCACTGATGGCATTTAGGTTGTTTCTTTATTTTCACTGTTGTAAATAATCCAGCAGCATACACAGGGGTGAATATGCTTTTGTGAGTTAGTGTTTTCATTTCCTTCAGATAAATACTCAGAAAGAGAATTGCTAGATCCGTTGGTTGATCTGTTTCTCATTCTTTTGAGGAAGCTCTGGCCACACCCATTTATACTCCCAGTAATGGTGCACTAGAGTTTTCCTCTACTTCACATCATCACCAAAACTTGCTATTTATTTATGTATTTATTTATAATGGCCCTTCTGACAGGTGGGAAGTGGTGCATCATTTTGGTTTGATTTGCATTTCCCTGATGATTAATGCTGTTGAACATCTTTTCAGGTTTGTGTAGAACATCTGTATGTCTTCTTTAGGAAAATGTCTGTTTGGACCTGCTCCTGTTACATTAGATTACTTGTGGAGTTTTTGCTGTTTTTGGTGATGTTGTGTGTTTGCTTTGTTTTGTTTTGCTGCTGAGTTGCATGAATTCTTTCTATTTTGAATATTAACCCCTTACTGGATATATAATTTATAAATGTTTTACCTTAGGTTACCGTTTTATTTTGTTGATGGTTTCCTTTGTTGTTTGGACGTTTTATAGTTAGACATAGGCCCAAACTATGCTTCTTTGCTTGTTTTCAGTTTGGCATTAGCTTAAAAGCACCACTACCAAGATGTATGTCAGGATTTTTCCAAACCCTGTGTTTTCTGCTACAAGTTTTATAGTTCCAGTACTTATAACCAAGTGTTTACCCCATTATGAGTTAATTTTTGTGTACTGTGTAAAAGAATGGTGCAGTTTTATTCTTTTGTATGTAGCTCTCCAGTGTTCCCAGCACCATTAATGAAAGAGACTGTTTTTCTACCTTGTTTATTCTTGGCTCCTTTATCATAAGGTCCTGGACCATAGATGTGTGTGTTTACTTCTGGGCTCTCTTCTATGTTCTAGTGATGTGTGTGTCTGGTTTTATGACAATGCAGGATTGCTTTGATTACTCTGGCCTTGTTATTATTCTGAAATGATCAAGCACGATGCCTTTAGTTTGGTTTTTCTTTCTCTAGATTGCTCTGGTATTCTGAGTCTTTTGTGGTATCAGACAAAATTTTAGATCCTTTGTTCTCTTTCAGTGAAAAATGTCCTTAGAATTTTGACAGGAATTGAAATGAAACTGTAGATGGCTTAGGGAAGCATGGTCATTTTACCACTATTAATTCTTCTCACCGATGAATATGCGGTATCTTTCGGTTTATGTTTGCTGCCTTCAGTTTCTTTCCTTACCGTCTTACAGTTTCATTATACAGAATTTTACCTCTTGGTGAAGTTTAATCCTGGGTATTTTATTCTTTTTGATAAAACTTCAGGTGGGAAGATCTTTCTAATTTATTTTCTGATGAGTTGCTCTTAGTGTAGAGAAATACAGCAGATTTGGGGGGTAGTGATATTGTATCCTGTCCTTTTACTAAATTTAGTCATAGTTTGAATTATTTTTAACTGGTTTCTTTGAAGTTTTCCTTAAATTATATATCATCTGCAAATAGTGACTGTTTTACTTATTTTTTTCCAGTTTTGATGCCTTCTGATTATCTTCTTGCATAATTGTTCTGCCTTGGAATTTCAGTATTGTGTTCAATAAACATGGCAAGAAAAGATCGGCAATGTTCCTAAGTTAGGTGATCTTAGAGGAAATAGTAACAGCTAAAAGTTTTCACTTTGGGATGTGCTATAATCTGTGGGGTTGTCACGTATGGCCTTTTAAAAATATTTTATGTATTTATTTGAGAGAGAAATCACAAGCAGGCAGAGACGTAGAGAGAGGAGGAAACAGACTCCCTGATAAGCCTTATGTGGGGCTCGATCCTAGGACCTTGGGATAATGGGGATAATGATCTGATCTTAAGGCAGAAACGTTAACACACTGAGACACCCAGGCACCCCGTATGTGGCCTTTTTGGTGTTGAGGTATGTTCCTGGTGTATGCACTCTTGAGAATTTTGATTGCAAACGGATATTAAAGTTTGTCAAATGCTTCCGTGCATCTCAAGATGATCACATCATTTTTATTCTTTCTTTTGTTAATGTGCTTTATCACTTTAATCGATGTGCACCTGTAAACCATCATTGTATTCCTGCAAGGTCCCACTTGATCATAGAATATGATCCTCTCAGCATATTGGTGAACGTTTGCTAGTATTTTGTTGAACTTTTTTGCATCTATGGTCATCAGGGCTATTTGACTGTAAGATACTTTTCTTGGGGTGTCCTCATTTATTTTTGTATTAGGGTAGTCTTGACCTCAGCAAATGAGTTCAGAAGAGTTCTCTTCTGTTTTTTGGAAAAGAGGGCAAAGGACTGGTATGAATCCTTCCCTGAATAGTAGAATTTACCATGAAAGGCATCTGGCTTTGAGGCTTGGTTATTTTGGGAGGTTTTAAATTGCTGATATGATGAATACTGGTGTTTTATCTAAGTATTGAATCACTAAAGATGAAACTGTTTCCATATATTGGTGGTGGGATGGATGAAGGGGAAGGAGAGTCATGGGGGCCCAGCACTCAGAGGCTCCATCTGCCACGTGGCTGTGCCATTTCTCTCAGATGCTTGCAGAGGAGGAAGGACATGGTTTCCACCACAGCAGAGGGGTGGTGGCAGGGTGGCGGGATGTAGGGTCTGAGGGAGTGATGAGACTAATGTGTGGCCTTTCTGTCCCACCCACAGGGTATCAGATAGCCTACTGCCTGGCCAACAGCAACTCCAGCACGTTCACCACAGTGTAGATGGGTGAGGTAATTCATGGTGAGGTAATTCATGGCCACTGAGCTGGCCCCAGATTCAACGTACATCTTCAGACTGATGACCAAGATGAAGCACGGCTGGGGGAACCCCTAGAGGCCACCATTATTATCACTGAGAAACGAGGTAAGGTCAGGGGCCCAGATCCACTGTCCTGGTGACACGGGGAGGACAGCTGGGCCCAATTGGGATCCACAAGCTTGCTGGATCCACAACTTCCTGGGGCAGGGCTTGCAGGGTAGTGTGTCTACATAGCCTGATATTTACCAGGCATGCAGAAATGGCCCTAGAGAGGAGGTTGTGTAATTGGATCAGGGTGGCTCTGAGTCACCATGTTGGAGGGAGTCTCCCGAAGCCAGGTGCTTTTTCTTTGATATTCAAAACCACATGACCAGCTGAGCCAGGGGTTCCAAAACATGTTTCCTACCAAGTAGTCCTAGGGAAATGTGTCTTCATGGATGCCGCTTCTGTTCCAAGCACTGCTGACGTGCACATTGTTCATTGTCTTGGTTTCTCCTCACCAAATCCTGGGGGACAAAGTCCTGTGAGGCCCAGTTCTACAGAAAACATGGGGAAAACACAGATTCCCTCACTTTCCAGGGACACAGCTGTTTATGCAGTGATGTGGAAACCCTACACAGACACTGGGCTCCCTGTTCCCACAGAAATTTGTTGTGGGTTCCCATCTCAGTGAAACCCTGATATGCTGTCCAGCCTCATCGTGAGATCTGCCTCAGTGGGTTCGCTTCCCAGGGCTACTCCAACTATTATAGACCCTTTTTATGCCACCTGACCTTGGAGAGACCACAGGGGTTCCAGCTTAGGTCTGAGTCAGGACAGAGCAGGGGCCATCTGGAATGCAGAGCAGGCACTGAACCCCACTCTGAGAATGCCAGGAGCCTGGGTGGCTTTCAGGGCAGTGTGATGTCTGCCAGTCTCTGTGCTACAACCAGGCCACATGCATAGTTCCCTTAGAGTTCTGGCTTCAGAATGTGTGGCTCAGTGACTGCATCCCTGTTCCCACCACATCCATGGAGCAGGATGTGATTCGGCCCTGCTGACATCACAGCATATCCCATGGGTAGTAGCTTGACCTGGCCTATCCCAGGAGCAGTGTTGAGGGAAACATATGGTTCATTTACCTCCTGTGTTCTTGAACGGAGAGCCCCACATGCCCCAGAAGTATCTCCCTGGACTTTGGGGCAAAATCAAAACAAAATGAAATGATCCAGGATACATTTGGGCCCATTTACTTGCAGAGGTACTCTTGGTCTGTGGCTTGCTCATCAATGTCAGAGCAGAGTTCTTACTGGAGCACAGGTAGGCTGACAATCAGGCCTACTGTAGGTATCTTGAAATGTTGCCACCCTGGGAGAAACACACTTGCTCAATACTCAAGTGTTGTTTGTGCTGTTGTGCTGAATCCTCCTCTGACCCACCTGTATACCATGAGAGGCTGAGGGAAATTCAGTGTCTGGAGTGTAGATTTTGTTGGCTTCTCTATACTTCTGTCCCTAGGGGTTATTCAGCCAGTGCTGAGGGGGTTGGAGAGCAGGTATTTGGGGCTGACATGCGTTCCTTCAGAGGTGCCCCTGAGGTTGAGCAGATTGCCAGAGCCTGCAGTCCTATCTGGCATGGACCACATTGGTCACCACACTGGCTGGGTTGAGGGTAGCACAGGATGGGCCAGCCAGAGTCTGTGACTCTTTAACTGCCTGTTGACAGCCTGCACCGAGGGTTAGGGGCACTGGAGCAGAGCTAGAATCTCAGGGCCCAGGAAGATGCTTATAGGAAAAGGACTGGACCCAGGGAGGGAGGAGGGCAGGCCCAGGAAGCTGCATAACCCAGCCAGATCACAGGGGTGCTGAAGCCTGGCTCTGAGCTCTGGGCCACATTAGAGGGTTTGAATATCTCAGGCAAAAAGCACACAGTGGGAAGTCTGCCATCACCACAATTCCGAAGTAGATGATGTGGTGTGGAGTTTACTCAGGCATCTGGGTGTGGTGGGCCTGTCTCCTCATTTAGTCTCCTTTTGAATTTCTAGGTCAGCACCTGGGCGTGGATGGAGGGCAGCTAGCTAGGTTGTGGGAGGACTTTCTGAGAAGGCTGACAGGTGGAATCCTGCCCTGTGGCTAAGGTGGGTGATGGGCATAGAGACCAAAATAGCCCACTACGCCCTAAGGCTTAGGCTCTGTGCAAAAGGATTCTTGGAAGAGCCATATGAGAAGAACCCCATCTGCATGTCCCTGCAGCTCTGCTCCTCCTATACAAACCTTGGATGGGTGAAAGGAGGGAGAAAGTGTGGGAAGGAGTATATTTGCTGCTTCCACCCCTATGTTGAAACATTGCTGGTTCTTTAATGTTTCTTCTTCCAGGTTGAAGGAAACTGTATCTGAAAATATCCTTGATCTACAGAAGTGTGATGAAATATTTCTGTGTGAATAAATGGGGGCAATTAACTTCTCTCCTTTCCTGAGCCCTCCATCATCCAGAAACTCTCAGGGAGAATTTATTCCAAGATACTTAGGAATATTGGCCAAAGTTCAGCACAAGTGCCTTTTTTTCATAACAGGACAGCACTGGAAACATTAGTTATTTTACCAAGAGATTGAGTAAAATGTCCAATTTGAGAGTAACCTATATAGAGTCAGATAATGACCAGACAATTCTCAGGAATTAACGGTGACTTTGTGGAGCCCCTTGAAAATAGAAGCTTCACACCTTAATGACACAGTGCCCAGGTGCCTTGCCATTTGAGTAGGGAATGTTACTTATTGGCAGGTATAGGAACCTCAGGATATTTGGGGGACCTCGAGAAGAGGAATCCACCCAAATCAACAGGTATTGCAGTCAAGTATGATGTGAATATTGTGCTTGGCTTTGGCTTGGACACACTACTAAAAGTTCACTCTAGAGATTCCTCCTGAAAAGTTTAAGCACAGCAGGGTTTCAAAATATCTATGGAACGGTCTGTCACTATGTTAGGGTCTGTAATAAAGGAGCGAGACATATATAAAGTGAAGGTCAAAGAAAGCTTTATTTCATGCCAAGCATCGAGAATCAAACTGACCAGTCAGGGATATCTCTTGCAAAGAGGCAACCCCTCCCAGCCTCACAGATGTACCTTCATAGAGGTACTTTAGCCAGGCTATACACAGGTGGCCAATGAGAGTGCAATATACAGAGAAAACTATAAAGTCATGTTAGATCTGACATACACAGAAAAAAAAAAAACTGCTAGATAACACACGGGTAGCCAATTGAATTTCAGTTTAACCTAGTAGATAAATGCATGCCCCACTGATTGTATGTCTTGTATGTCTTCACCTGGCTTGACCCGCCCTTGTATCTAGACTTTGCAAGTAAGTGGCTCTGGGAGGGGCAGGGTCAATCTAAGCTTACTACATAGGGTCAATCTAAGTTTACTGCAACAAAATGGCTCCCTCTGATTAAGTAGGACCTTACATACCCCCCCTTTTCTTTGGAAATTAGTCAAATCCTTATATTTTCAGCCCTTTCTATGTTCTCTGGTTGTAAAGGGTTATATTGAGCATGTAAGTCTGACATTTTTTTGCTCTAGTTTTCTTTTGTACAAATGACACTTGTGCACAGTTGGCTGATGAGTTAGCCATTTACCACTTCATAGAACCTTTTCCATTTTACCTAATTTCTTTCATCTAATTTTCTATCTATACTTTACATAAACAGGTAAAAATATGAGCAACAATGAACTCATAGTCTATTGAGTCTTAGCTTTAGTCCCTAGACAGCAGTGTCGATTGGCTGTGGCTTCCATCTCAGGGGGGCATTCTTGTCTTCATCCTTGGCCTGTTTGATGTGACCCATGTGAATCCAGGCCCTAATGTCTTCTACTATTTCATGTCGTTATGAAATAGTAAGCAGTGCCTACAGCGAGGCTCCAAGTTCCCCACTTGATAGTGACATATCCAAACCAAGTTCCAGGTTGGTAAGGATGTAGTTCCAGCTCCGTCTCTGTCCCAGTGTAGGCAATCCAGATCCCTACATGGGCTTTTTAAATACAGACTGTAATGCCTGCAGTGACTGGTGTACAGACTGGTCAGGTTGCTAGGGCAACCTCTTAGAGCTGAGGACAGAGCTGGTAGGGGTGTCTCCCAGACATTATTTCAAATTGGTCACCTTGTTTAAATAGGGTGTACATTGTGCCCTGAGGAGGACAAAATGAAGGAGATCCACCCATCAACCGCCAATCTCCAGAATTAGTTTTGTCAAGGTCTCTTTAAGAGTCCAGTTTATTCTCTCTACTTGCTCAGAACTTTGGGGCTGATAGGCACAATGTAGTTTCCAATTTGTGCCCATGGCCTTGGCAATGTCTGTGAGACTGAACTCAAATGCAGGGCCATTGTCTAACCTGATTGTGAGAGGCAGCCCAAAGCTAGGAATAATTTCTTCTATTAGCTTTTTGCCTACCACTCCTGCTGTCTCATGTTTGGTGGAAAAAGCCTCTACCCAGCATGAAATGGAATCTACAATAACTAACATATACTTGTTCCCATATTTTCTGGGTTTCATTTCTGTAAAACCTATTTCCAAATAAATTCCTGGTTCTTTACTTCTTTCTATTTTTCCTCTTCCCATTCTAGTTCCTCCCACATTAACTGCCTGGCATTGAGCACATCTATCAACTATATCCTGAACCATACGCCCTAATTTGGAAACCTGGAACTGCTTGCCTATATGTTCCTTGAGTTTGCATGACCCCAAATGAGTACCTTGATGTATCTGGTCTACTAACTTCTTACCTAGTCTTTGAGGAAGAATTAACTTTCCCCTTTTAGTTTTAGCCCAGTCCCCTTTTTGTGCTTCAGGCATTGCATAACGGCCACCTCTTTTGGGTCCCAAATAGCTTGGAGGAGAGCCAATATTTCTTCTCTGTTTTTAATTGCTTTTCTGTCTGCTGTTAATAGGCCCCTTTCTTTATAAATAGTCCCATGTATATAGAGAGTAGCAAAGGCATACCTGCTGTCCATATAGATGTTTGCAGTTTTACCTTTGGCCATCTGCAGTGCCTTAGTGAGTGCAATCAGTTATACTTTTTGTGCCGAAGTTCCATGTAGCAGGACTGCTGTCCAGAGTTCCCATTCAGGAGAAAGCACCGAAGCCCCCACATACCTCTTTCCTTTGACCATGTAAATACTCTCATCTGGGAACAGAGTCATCTCGGCATCAGGAGGGGAATGTCTCTGAGATCCAGTCTTATTCCTGTGACTTGGGTTAGGACCTCCCCACAGTTGTGTGGATGTTCAGCCAGCTCATCTGGCAGCAGCATGGCTGGATTTAGCACCACTGGGGGATGGAAGGTCACTCTTGGTTCTTTGAGTAGGAGGGCCTGATATCCTGTCACTTGGATGTTCATCATCCATCAGTTGTGTGGAGTCTGGAGAACGTCCTTGATAGCGTGGGTGGGGGTCAAGATTGGATTTTGATCCAAAGTCAATTTACTTGCATCATTGACCAGGAGGGCCATTGCATCAATTATGCTGGGGGAAGGGGGTGGAACCTAGTTGCTACTGGATCTACTTTCTTGCTAAGATAGTCTACTGGCCTTTGCCAAGACACCAGAGCCTGAGTTAAAAATTCTTTGGCCACCCCTGCTATTTCATGCACATACAAGTGGAAGGTCTTGGTAACATCAGGGATGACCAATACTGGGGCACTCAGTAAGGCTGTTTGTAATTCCCGAAATGCTCCTTCTGCCTCAGCTGTCCACTCTATCATAGTTATCCCTCCTTTTGCCAGTTATTAGAGAGTTCAGGCAATCTAGGCAAACCCCGGTTTCCCAGCCTACAGTAGCCCACCATCGCAAGAAACTCCGTCGCTTGTCTGGACTTGATGGGTTGGGGGTATCAGGTTATCACCTGTTTCCTGGACTCATACAGTAAACGCACTCCCTCATGGAGATCAAAACCTAGATAAGTGTCATGGCTCTGACAGCTGTGCTTTCTTTGCTGACACTCGATACCCTTTTTCCTGTAGAGTCTGTAAGAGAGCTCTCATCCCCCGCAAACATGACTCATAGTCCTCAGCAGCTACTAGCAAGTCATCAACATACTGTAACAGAGTGACTCCTGGGTTGGAGGTTCTGTACTCATGCAAATCCTCATGCAGGGCCTCTTCGAATGTAGTGGGCGAATTCTTCAACCCTTGGGGAAGTCTTGTCCAGGTGAGCTGGCCTTGGAACCCTTTCAGTGGGTCAGACGAAACAAAGGCAAAAAGGTGCTGAGAATTCCTTTGCTAAAGACATGCAGAAAAAATGCATCCTTGAAGTCTAAGACAGTATACACAGTTATTCTGGGGCCCAGGAGGGAGAGTAGGGTATACGGGTTAGGCACCATCAGGTGTATATCTTCAACCCATTTATTAACTTCCCACAAGTCCTGGACAGGTCCGTACTCCCCAATATCGGCCTTTTTGATGGGCACTAAAGGTGTGTTCCATGGAGATTTGCAAGGAACCAGGATCCCGTCTCCTCGGAGGTGGATATTGTGTTTTCTTATCTCTTCCTTTGCTTCCCAGGGAAGGGGGGTACTGCAAAACGTGAAGAGCCATAGCTGTTGCCTTTAATTGTGCCACCACTGGAGGTTGTTCCTTGGCCAAGCCAGGGGGCTTCCCTTCTGCCCAGACCCTGGGAAACTCGTCCTGTAGGGTTTGGAGAAGGCTCCCCTCCTTTGTCTCTTCTGTTTTTGAGACTGACTCACAAATGAGGTATTCATCTACTGCTGCCATAAGCACTTGTACAGTGGGTTGTCTGAAGGTTACAGTCATGCCTTCTTCTGAGAACTGAATGCTAGCTCTTAACGTATGGAGGAGATCTCTTCCCATCAAGTTATATGGAACATTAGGGAGGACCTACAATCGAAGTGTAACTACTCCTGAGTCCAAATTTAAAGTCCTTTCTGTTGTCCATTTATGTCTCTCTGTGCCACTTGCTCCTTGTACCCAAAATTCCTCTCCAGATAGTTTTCCCATAGGTTTAACTGATAATGAAAATTGAGTTCCTGTGTCCACCAAAAAATCAACTGTTTTCCCCTGACTTCAATTTTTACCCAAGGTCCAGTGAGGTGCTCTGAACCAAGGCCCCTTCAGTCTCTGATAGCAAGCATTGCTGTCTTCCTCTTAGGGCACGGCCTGGCCCAATGTCCTTTTTCCTTACTGTAAGTGCACTGATCTGAATCTAAGTCTTCCCGCCTGCCTTCTCTGTGCTTAGGCTTTTCCTTCCATTTGCTATCCCCTATCCATCTCCTCCCTACCTCATGTAATGCCAAAACCTTAACCAGTTATTTTCTTTGTCTTTTTCTCATCGTCTTGTGCATCCCTATTGTTAAACACCTTTTATGCTTTTCGCACTAGCTCAGTCAGATTCTTCCCTTCAAATCCTTCAATTTTCTGAAGTTCCGTATATCTGGGGCTGACTGACTGGCAAAACAAGATTGTCTAAATGAGCTATCGTGTAACTTCCCTGAAGTTTACCTCAAGTTTTCTAGCTTAAGTAAACAATCATTTAAAGACAATCAAATTTAACATGTATAAAGGTGTGTTATTAAAACCTAAATTTTCTATCTAAAATAACCCTAGTTTTCAGAGATAGCCAAATCAGGACTAATTTATTTGAAAAGCAAGTCCAGTTTTAAGAAACATGGCCTAAATTTGGCTTAGCAAGATCAGTGAGGGATCATATAAATATTTTTGAATCTGCTTTGCTGAAATTTCTCATAAGGAATCTCTAGGTTGAATTTATGATAGCCTCTCCAGGCCTGAAGCCAAGCTACATACTTGCCATCAGACAAGCCTGCAAATCCTTTTGATTTGGGCAAATTCCACTTCCTGAGGTCCCCAAAGAATCCCGAGGTTCCTGCGCCTGGCAGGAAGTAACATCTTTACTCACATGGTAAGGCTGCTGGGAACTCTGTAAGCAAGGTATCAGGGCAACAATTCCAAAGGGCTTTATGGTTCCAGGTTTTATAAAGTCAACCTTAATTCCTTTAAGCTGTCTAGTCATATCTGAGTCTTTTCAAATAAGACATTCCAGTCAAAGCCATGGTAAAATAACCAGTGTTTCCAATGTTATCCTGTTACAAGAACAGATTCTTAATTAACTTATGCAAATAACTGATTGCTATGGAAGAAAGAATACTTGCTGAGACCTTTTGGTTTCAGATGTTTCAGATAGAAAGAGTTGAATACCTTGATTTGTTTACAAATGACTACATTTTTATCTCTGTAAGTTACAGAAAACTTAAGAAAAAGTTTTCCTAGTCTGGAAGAACAAATATTACAGAACCATAAATATTTAAAATAAGACAAATCATCAAGATATACAACATTACAATCTTTTAGTTCATCTAGTCCCATATTACTAATTCTGGCTTAGTCTGAATGCAGTTTTTAATTCTGTAAATTCTTACCCATTTCAGTTCCAGGATTTCAATGTATCAAAGACCTGTATTTATCCTGAAAGTTTTCCATAAGAATTTCCTTTAAGGCAGAAGTCAAGAGAATTCTTAGAAGACAGATTTATGAATCAGTTAAGAACAAAACATATTCACCAGCAGATTTCAAAAGCACAAACCCAGTTCCAGAAGCCAACGCTCTAGCATTTTATCCCATTTGGTTAAGACTTAGATGTCCAACAAATTTAATTCTATTTGTCCTTCAAGTAACCCTTCAAAGTTTCAGGTTATCAAAGACTTTGGAAGTCACTTTAACAATTACCCATTAAAACATTGAGACAGACAAATAACCATCTCCATTTCAGATGCCATGCTCTCCTGCCAGCAAGGGTAAGGAGCTAGGCAGTCCATATCATGCCAGAGAAATTAAGGAATTCCCTGTTTGTCCCATTTCTCCAAATACAATGAACAACACAACAGACAGCAAAAGAACCAGGCAAAGACAACCACAGACCCAACGATTCTTACCCAGAACCTGCCACTGGTGGGGGCTTTCTTTACCCCCCAACCGCCTAGGGGGACTCGAACTCTTCAACCATCTGGGGGGACTCGAAGCCCCTTTCCACCACTCAAGGGGACTCGAACCCCCCAGCAGGCTCCTGACCGCCCAGGGCGACTTGAACCCCCTAGCGATTTCCTGACTGTGTAGGGGGATTTGACCCCAAGAGACAGCCCATGGGGGCTTGAACCCCCTGATAATCTAGGGGTCTTTAACCCACACAAATTGCCCAGGGGGACTTGAACCCCCCATCGATCTATCAGCAGAGGGATGGGGCTTCCCCATATCCACTCCAGCCCTGGGGAGCATGGCTGCATCCAGCTTCTCCCTGGTGGGCCATACTCTGGAGCTACAACCAGATAGACAGACAAGATCCCAATACCCAAGATCCCAATACCTCTGGAGGTATTCCAATGCTGGCTAGGTTCTCACTGTTTGATCTGGATGTCCCCTCCAATGTTAGGGTCTGTAATCAAAGGAGCGAGACTGTTACAAAGGGAAGGTCAAGCAAAGCTTTATTTCATGCCAAGCATCAAGAATCAAACTGACCGGTCAGGGCCATCTCTTGCAAAGAGGTGGCCCCTCCCAGCCTCACAGATGTACTTTTATAGAGGTAGTTTAGCCAGGCTATACACAGGTGGTCAATGAGATTGCAATACACAGAGAAAACTATACAGTCATGCTAGGCCTGCCACACACAGAAAAAAACTGCTACATCACACAGTTGGCCAATTGAATGTCAATTTTCCCTAGTAGATATATGAACACCACACTGATTGGATGTCTTCACCTGGTCTGACCCACCCTTGTATTTAGGCTTTGCAAATAAGTTTTTCTGGGAGGTACAGGGTCAATCTACCTTTACTGCATAGGGTCACTCTAAGTTTACTGCAACAAAAGTATGCCCTCACAACTATGCCTGACAGGTTTAGTTAGAATAGATGCTAAGAAACCAAGTGTGCTTGAGGCTGCCTTTTTGAATCTAAGAAACCATCCCAAATCCATTGAACTGAAATCCATCACCCATATGGACTGGTACCTCCTGCCACCACTGCCAGGCATTTCTGTGTCTCCCAGTGGGTCCCATGAAGCTTTGAATCTATTAGTTCACAATCAGGTTTGTGGACCTCACTTTGGAGGCTGGCAGTGTTTTCTGTTTGGGAAAATCCTATCAGAATTATACCCCAAATCATCCCAGAATCCTCTAGAAACTGGTTGTTGGAGGGCTTCACTTTTGGATCAGTAACATCATTGATGGTTAGGAGTGAAACAACTTCAATGTCCAAGGTATAAGTTACATTCGTATTGGGTGGTGATTAGTTGTTTGTTTGTTTGTTTATTTATTTATTTATTTATTTTTAGTTCCAGGGTCCATGAGAGGCATGTCTTGGAAAAGAAAGACCAGAGACTCATTTAAGCCAAATAGAGTTGTGAAAAAAGAAAGAAAGAAAGACTAACAGAGTCACTCACATAGAGCAGAAAAGACATTGAGGAGGTAGAGTACATGTACATATCGTATGGGAGTTCCATGTCATTGAAGTTAAGGGGTAGAGGAATGAGAATGCAGGTCATAGGTGAAAGGAAATTCAAGATGAAGTAAGCATCTCTAGGACAGTCATGCAAAATGCAGTTAAAATAGTGTGTTTGCAGTTTTTCTATTTTGGTTATGGAAGCAGCAGGAACTTTATTTAGACTCTTGTCACTAGTTGCAAATGGTGATTGACCTCTGGGCCACCTCCTGGTCAACATCAACCTGCTTGGGTCTGGCTTAGATATTATGGAATTCCCAGTAGCCAATTGACCATGCATGTATTATTTTAAGGTCTGCCAGAAACAATGCTAAGTCTCATAAATTTTGAGGTCCTGTGGTTTTGGCCACTTTGAGATTGTGCTCTCTGCTGGAAGGGAGGGGCATACTTTCAGTTTTGTGTGATATTTGTCTTCCTGAGTGTGGGTACTGAGACCTCAGCTAAATGCTCTCCCTGTTTTTACAGGTGGTGCTTCGAGGCTCAGGTGACTTGACGTCATTGGCATCCAATGTGTGCTGGTCTCTGCTCTTTAGTGCAGATTCATGATATTGAGGTATGTGCCCTATTCAAGTTTAATATGTACAGGAGTGTGACTCCTGTTGTCTCCCTGGTGCATGTGCATCACAGCGGTAATTTGTCCTGGTTTTGAACCTTCTTCCTGGGTTGAGGTTCAGGCATGGACTTGGTTTTCTTTTTTCTGGCTTATATCTTTCTTCTGGAGGGAAAGATTCCCTCTTTTCGATTAAATTGGAGATGTATCCTTAACCAGAATATCTACAGTTTGCTGCTTGAGGAAAATTACTTAATGGCACATATGGAGAAGATTCTGCTACTCCCTTCTCCAAACAAAACATCTGAACTACAGGTTGATTCTGTTATCAGATTCCTGAGTAATTGCAGGGTTATTTTATAAACAGACATTCTCTCCAAAATAGTGTTTTCTGTCAACACATTCTTTTTAGGGCCAGTAAACTAGAGTAAATAATATTGGACATCTTTACAAATAGACCTCTGAGTGGATGTGCCTTTTTTTTAAGAGGGGGAGGTGTGAGAGAGTGAGGGAGGAATGTGAGATTGGGCAGGTACCACACGCTTTGCAGAGCATGACACAGGCCTCGATCTCACAACCCTAGGATCATCATGTCAGCCAAAATCAAAGAGGCCAGTAAGAAGTTCACTCACATAGAGTATAGAATACATGAGGAGGCAGAGTGTATGCACATCTCCTGTAGGAATTCGATATCACTGAATATTCAGGGTAGATGAATGAGAACATATTTCTAATATGAAGATTCTAGAAGTAAGCATCGCTAACTTGGCCATGTGAAATGCAGTTGTAATAGGGTTTCTGAAAGTCTTCTGATTGGTTCTGGGAGCAGCAGGAAGTTTATTTAATCTCTCGTCACTAGTTGCAAATGGTAATTGACGGCTGTTGCCCTACACGCTCCTCCTTTAGTGTTGCATAGACATCATGGAACTTCTGGCAGCCAATATTGGAAGGTGAGGTACAGTGGGAGAGAGAGAGACCCTTAAGAAGGCTCCACCAGCTATGCAGAGCATGACATATGTCAAGGGCTCGATCTGACAACCGTGCTATCAGGACCTGAGCCAAAATCAAGAGTTGGTCCCTTAACTAGAAGAACCATACAGGCATTCCTAGATGTTCTTTGTGTTTATGGAAGGGAGCTTATGTATCCCATCCTGTTCTATAATCTTCTAAATCCGGGACTATTTCCATATGGCAGTGGTCTTACACCTTCTCAGTCCAAGAGATAAGTAGCTAACCTTGGTGGTGCAGAAAAGCATTTGGCTACCAAATTCTTATAGAGGAGGAGGAAGCCCTCACTGCCTGAATCTGAACAGTACAATTTAATTCCTGTCCTGATACACACAGTTAATCCAAAACAGCATCATTGTAAAAGATGAAATTAATTTGCAAGCTCCTGGGTGGCAGAGTTAGTTAAGTATCTCTGCCTTTGGCTGAGGCCAAGATCCCTGGATAATCTGGCCCTGCATTGGGAACCCTTCTTACTGTGAAGCCTGCTTCCTCTCCCTCTTATCTGCTGCCCAACCTGGACTGTTCTTGCTCCCTCTCTAGCTCTCTTGCTCTCAAATAACTAAAGAAAATAGAAATATTTCTAAGCATGTAATTAACTTGTAAATCCTTTCCTATTTATAAGGACACATGAGAGGTAGATCACAAACCACGTATTTGTTGAATCTTATTGCCATTCATCCTTGCAGTCTACATACATCCATGGATTAATGTTTTTGTGAACATACATCAATAACCTTGTGGTCTAAGATTCTAATTTAACCCTTCAATTGGTGTTCTCATAGATTACAGGCAGTGTATTTATGTGTCAAACTTACTACCAAGAGACAGTACCTCTGTCAGTTGTGAGAGCTAGTAAAGCAAAGTCCCCTGTTCTTAAATGGCAAATGTGAAATTTTGTGAGACCCAGCCTGTTTGGTGATACCGGCCTTTATGCAAGTACTGATGGATGGGAGCAGATTTACTTTATTTCTAACTTTATTACTTTATTTCTAACTATTGGTTACTGAAATGTTTTATTCAGCATCCCTAAGAAATTCCTTGGGAGGTATTTGCCCAGTGATTTTCTGATGTGAGTGTCAGGGGAAGATCCCCCCCCCCCCCGTTTAATTGGGATCAGTGTTTCCCCAATGTGAGGGTGTCATTGCTGGTTAAGGAGGAAGGGATACCTGAGCACATTCCTTTCCTCATCACACCATGAGGATTTTCGTGTGTGAATCCTCCCAGTTTCTTCCTGTGTTTGGCTCCATGAGGAATGGAATTCCCACATAGATTTCATTGGCATTCAGCAGTATAGATGAGGCAAGGTGTCCGAGGATGTTCCTGCACTTTCACTCCTGTATGAGGGAAGACCCGCTATCTGTGCTGGTAGCAGGAGCTCCAGTTCCAGCCACAGCCATCTGGTAGAAGGCTATGCCTTAGTGATTGGAGACACAAGGTTTATACTATGTGATTTCTGTGGTGGTGAGAAAGGAGGGCACTCCGGGTAAAGGCAGGACCCCCGTGATGACAGACACAGGTTTCCATGCTCTGAGTTGTCTGTGTCTCCAAATGTGAGAGCTCTACCTAACGGCTCTTCCTTGTTGACCACATTTGTCGGGGTTCCCACTGGTGTGGATCTTCAGATGCTAGCGAAAAGTGTGGTGGAACTAAATGTTTTTCCTTGAAGATGGCATTCAATCAGTTTCTGTTGGGGGAACATGCCCATGACTTTGAAGTGATGCATGTTGCTGTGAGCTCTTGTGCAGCAATTCCACCACATGGCTTCTACCCCATGTGAGTTCACAGGCAAGAATAAGAGCAGAGCTCTTTGAATGAAGGGTCTCCCACGTTTGTTTCATCCCCAAGGTGCCTCTCCATTAGTTTTGCTGTGTACTGAGTTTAACACTGCCTTGGAATTGTTTCCCCGAAGCCTGTCATGTCTACTTTCCTGGAAGGGTGAGTTCTCCTGTGTCTCCCGAGGTTAGAGCCCTGACCAAGTCTCTCCCACACTGGGGAGATGTGTGTGGTGTGATCCAGGATGAACGAGTTCTGATGTCACTGACACCAGGGACACATGGTTGAAGGCTCTTCCACATTGTCAGTAAATAAAAGGTTTGTCTTCCCAGCACACAACACACAACACTCATGGAGTGAGGTGAAGGACATGAGACATCTTCCACCTGTGCCCGAGCATTGGCTGGGTCCTTGTTGCAGTGTAAACCCTCTGCTAATGGCCAAAACAGGAGGGGCTATGTAAGGATTGCTCACTCATGTTCCTCCCTTCCTGACTCAACCTATGAATTCTAGCCCCTTCCTTCAGGAAGTCTCTGCATCAACCTCCGCAAGCCACTTGTAGTCGGGTGCAGTGTTACTTTCCAGAATTCAGATAGATATTTTTACATGGTAGCCTCACACCATGTCAACTTCAGATTATGTTTTAGATGTTTAAGTTTCAAAGACTATATCATACTCAAAGGGTCTGTCCAACAAGAAGATTTAACAATTTTAAATATCTATGCCCCCAATGTGGGAGCAGCCAACTATATAAACCAATTAATAACAAAATCAAAGAAACACATCAACAATAATACAATAATAGTAGGGGACTTTAACACTCCCCTCACTGAAATGGACAGGTCATCCAAGCAAAAGATCAGCAAGGAAATAAAGGCCTTAAATGACACACTGGACCAGATGGACATCACAGATATATTCAGAATATTTCATCCCAAAGCAACAGAATACACATTCTTCTCTAGTGCACATGGAACATTCTCCAGAATATATCACATCCTCGGTCCTAAATCAGGACTCAACCGGTATCAAAAGATTGGGATCATTCCCTGCATATTTTCAGACCACAATGCGCTAAAGCTAGAACTCAACCACAAAAGGAAGTTTGGAAAGAACCCAAATACATGGAGACTAAACAGTATCCTTCTAAAGAATGAATGGGTCAACCGGGAAATTAAAGAAGAATTGAAAAAAATCATGGAAACAAATGATAATGAAAATACAACGGTTCAAAATCTGTGGGACACAACAAAGGCAGTCCTGAGAGGAAAATATATAGCGGTACAAGCCTTTCTCAAGAAACAAGAAAGGTCTCAGGTACACAACCAAACCCTACACATAAAGGAGCTGGAGAAAGAACAAGAAAGAAACCCTAAGCCCAGCAGGAGAAGAAAAATCATAAAGATCAGAGCAGAAATCAATGAAATAGAAACCAAAAAAAAACAATAGAACAAATCAACGAAACTAGGAGCTGGTTCTTTGAAAAAATTAATAAAATTGATAAACCCCTGGCCCGACTTATCAAAAAGAAAAGAGAAAGGACCCAAATAAATAAAATCATGAATGAAAGAGGAGAGATCACAACTGACACCAAAGAAATACAAACTATTATAAGAACATACTATGAGCAACTCTACGGCAATAAATTTGACAATCTGGAAGAAATGGATGCATTCCTAGAAACATATAAACTACCACAACTGAACAAGAAGAAATAGAAAGCCTGAACAGACCCATAACCAGTAAGGAGATTGAAACAGTCATTAAAAATCTCCAAACAAACAAAAGCCCAGGGCCAGACGGCTTCCCGGGGGAATTCTACCAAACATTTAAAGAAGAACTAATTCCTATTCTCCTGAAACTGTTCCAAAAAATAGAAATGGAAGGAAAACTTCCAAACTCATTTTATGAGGCCAGCATCACCTTGATCCCCAAACCAGACAAGGATCCCACCAAAAAAGAGAGCTATAGACCGATATCCTTGATGAACACAGATGCGAAAATACTCAACAAAATACTAGCCAATAGGATTCAACAGTACATTAAAAAGATTATTCACCACGACCAAGTGGGATTTATTCCAGGGCTGCAAGGTTGGTTCAACATCCGCAAATCAGTCAATGTGATACAACACATCAATAAAAGAAAGAACAAGAACCATATGATAATCTCAATAGATGCTGAAAAAGCATTTGACAAAGTACAACATCCCTTCCTGATCAAAACTCTTCAAAGTGTAGGGATAGAGGGCACATACCTCAATATCATCAAAGCCATCTATGAAAAACCCACCGCAAATATCATTCTCAATGGAGAAAAACTGAAAGCTTTTCCGCTAAGGTCAGGAACACGGCAGGGATGTCCATTATCACCACTGCTATTCAACATCGTACTAGAGGTCCTAGCCTCAGCAATCAGACAACAAAAGGAAATTAAAGGCATCCAAATCGGCAAAGAAGAAGTCAAATTATCACTCTTCGCAGATGATATGATATTATATGTGGAAAACCCAAAAGACTTCACTCCAAAACTGCTAGAACTTATACAGGAATTCAGTAAAGTGTCAGGATATAAAATCAATGCACAGAAATCAGTTGCATTTCTCTACACCAACAACAAGACAGAAGAAAGAGATATTAAGGAGTCAATCCCATTTACAATTGCATCCAAAACCATAAGATACCTAGGAATAAACCTAACCAAAGAGACACAGAATCTATACTCAGAAAACTATAAAGTACTCATGAAAGAAATTGAGGAAGACACAAAGAAATGGAAAAATGTTCCATGCTCCTGGATTGGAAGAATAAATATTGTGAAAATGTCTATGCTACCTAAAGCAATCTATACATTTAATGCAATTCCTATCAAAGTACCATCCATCTTTTTCAAAGAAATGGAACAAATAATTCTAAAATTTATATGGAACCAGGAAAGACCTCGAAGAGCCAAAGGGATATTGAAAAAGAAAGCCAACGTGGGTGGCATCACAATTCCGGACTTCAAGCTCTATTACAAAGCTGTCATCATCAAGACAGCATGGTACTGGCACAAAAACAGACCCATAGATCAATGGAACAGAATAGAGAGCCCAGAAATAGACCCTCAAATCTATGGTCAACTAATCTTCGACAAAGCAGGAAAGAATGTCCAATGGAAAAAAGACAGCCTCTTCAATAAATGGTGCTGGGAAAATTGGACAGCCACATGCAGAAAAATGAAATTGGACCATTTCCTTACACCACACACAAAAATAGACTCAAAATGGATGAAGGACCTCAATGTACGAAAGGAATCCATCAAAATCCTTGAGGAGAACACGGGCAGCAACCTCTTCGACCTCTGCCGCAGCAACATCTTCCTAGGAACAACGCAAAAGGCAAGGGAAGCAAGGGAAAAAATGAACGACTGGGATTTCATCAATATCAAAAGCTTTTGCACAGCAAAGGAAACAGTTAACAAAATCAAAAGACAACTGACATAATGGGAGAAGATATTTGCAAACGACATATCAGATAAAGGACTAGTGTCCAGAATCTATAAAGAACTTAGCAAACTCAACACCCAAAGAACAAATAATCCAATCAAGAAATGGGCAGAAGACATGAACAGACATTTCTGCAAAGAAGACATCCAGATGGCGAACAGACACATGAAAAAGTGCTCCATATCACTCGGCATCAGGGAAATACAAATCAAAACCACAATGAGATATCACCTCACACCAGTCAGAATGGCTAAAATCAACAAGTCAGGAAATGACAGATGCTGGCGAGGATGTGGAGAAAGGGGAACCCTCCTACACTGTTGGTGGGAATGCAAGCTGGTGCAGCCACTCTGGAAAACAGCATGGAGGTTCCTCAAAATGTTGAAAATAGAACTGCCCTATGACCCAGCAATTGCACTATTGGGTATTTACCCTAAAGATACAAATGTAGTGATCCAAAGGGACACATGCACCCGAATGTTTATAGCAGCAATGTCCACAATAGCCAAACTATGGAAAGAACCTAGATGTCCATCAACAGATGAATGGATCAAGAAGATGTGGTATATATACACAATGGAATACTATGCAGCCATCAAAAGAAATGAAATCTTGCCATTTGCAACAACATGGATGGAACTAGAGCGTATCATGCTTAGTGAAATAAGTCAAGCAGAGAAAGACAACTATCATATGATCTCCCTGATATGAGGAAGTGGTGATGCAACATGGAGGCTTAAGTGGGTAGAAGAAGAATAAATGAAACAAGATGGGTTTGGGAGGGAGACAAACCATAAGTGACTCTTAATCCCACAAAACAAACTGAGGTTGCCGGGGGGAGGGGGTTTGGGAGAAGAGGGTGGGATTATGGACATTGGGGAGGGTATGTGATTTGGTGAGTGCTGTGAAGTGTGTAAACCTGGTGATTCACAGACCTGTACCCCTGGGGATAAAAATATATGTTTATAAAAAATTAAAAAAAAAAAAGACTATATGGGTGAGTCATGTTAAAGCCAGTGACTACTCCAGACACTCAGGCAATGGCTTGACTTGAGATACATTTCAGCCGAGAAATAAAACTATACAGATTTCTGTGCTATGCTGGGGTCGTGATGAAAGGCTGACTTTCGGATGGCATTGGGGGAGGTCAGGCAAAAGGGAGATTTTTCAAGAACTTTGCAGTAGGATAGAGGACACACAGGATACAGTAGTCATTTCTATTGTCAAATAAAGGTGGTTTTTCCTTCTAGGAATGCATTAATAGAAAGATAGTGGGGAGCTTCCTGGAAGAATGTTACTTTCCTCCTCTCACAAGTCCTTCTCAAGCGACTGCAGGTTTGAATAAAATTCCATTTTATTGACATTTCCTTCTCCCTCAGTCTCCCTCAATGTGATGGAGGTGGGGGGATGTTAGGGCTGCAGGAAACGGAGTTACAGGTCTCTGGATTATAGCTAGCCTCTCTTTGAGCAAGGCTCTTCCTTGAGAATCACGAGGAATTTTATAAACTGAGGAAGACTCTTGTCTTGTAGGTTTTTGATCTCTGATTGTGGAGAACCTGTTTTTTTCCTTTCCTTATTTTAGGGCAGTCAGAGCACCTAACGAATGTCACTCATATCACATGTTGGGGTTTGGCGTGCCACCTCTTGCTTGGTGCTCAGCTAGCCTTCTCCGTCCTCGTGTGCCCCTGAAAAGTTTAGAGTTTAGACCCTTCTGTCTCTAATGCTGTTGAAGGATGACGGTCTCATCTTATGTAACTTCTTTCTACAGAGTAGGAATGTAGAGATGTCCCTACCTGGGTCATTCCTGGTCAGTTTGGGAGCCTCTCTGTGTCAGAGTTGTAAAATGAAGAGGATGCACAGTGCAGGGGAGAAGTTGTGACTGGGATTTGCTGAGTGGAAAGGACCATCTGTTCTCTGGAAGTTACTGCAGTGAAGGGTTTCTGGCACCATCTGCAGAGACAGGGCGGTGGGGCAAACAACAGGTTTAGAAGAAGAAAGAGAAGGAGAATCCCCTTGAAGAGTCCTTTGATAATGGGTGAGAACCCTCCCCAAGGCCAAGAGTGGAGCCAATCCTTAAAGAGAGGGATCCTTGGAAGTGAGGATTTGAGCAGTGCTATATGTTAGAAACGCAGAAATCTCTTCGTGGGGAATGTGCTCACATTATTCTGTCTTTGGATTGGCACAAGCTCCACCTTGTGCAGTGGTTACAACAATTGAAGCATTTGTGTTTTTTAGAACTGCTTCATGCATTGGTATCATTCCCTTTTTCATTGATAAATCCTGTTCAGGCTTACATGCAGGGCCTTGACTGGGTACTCAGTAAGGACTTCCCCATGCCACACGACATCCTCCAGTCTCAACGAGGGACAAAGATGGATTATAGGTGGCCATGCTAGTGAAACAGAGCACGTGTGCACCTTTGTTTGAAATGGAGAAGTTCGGTTGGGTGGGTGATGTTTCTTATAATGCACCCATGCATCTAGGCCCACCACAAGTGTCCAATGGCCTCTGAAGCTTTGGGAAGCCATGGGCAGAGGTTAGAGCTTCATGGATATTGGTTCCTAGATAGAGGCCCTTATCTAATCCTGAGTCTCCTTGAACCTCATTCAGGCTTTCAAGCGTTTCTCAGGTTTGGAGGGCCACTCTTGGAATGTGCAATTATTTCAGACCCATGTTGGGTTGGCGGGTTACAGCTTGGGAATAAGAGCCTTTTCTGTCAATTGCCACATGGGTGAAGAGGACAAGGAAGGCCTATTGGAGACAGGATAAATACTTGTATGATTTTTGCCAATTACAACCAACAGGTGGGCACTAGGATCCTGCTTTGGGGCAAACATGTTTGCTGACAGTCTTTGGCCTCCACAGTCTGAGTTCGACTGATGAGAGCATACCTGGTTTTTCTTACCCCCTTTCCATGAAACTGTGGCTATTGTTAAAGCACCCGTCCTCTGCATTTTTGTAGAGGCATCTTAAGTGTGGTGGACTTAAGAACCTTTCAAGAGTTATAAGCCATGGCTGTAGAGTGGTCAGGTACAGACCTAAGGGTCGCTGGGTTTCAAGTTGAGCTGATTTGGAGTGTTATTTCAGGCATATCTGGAAGCATGAGGTGGTACTGGATAAATCAGCCTCCTGTCATGCTTTGGTGGCCTTTGTTCTCTGTGATGCTCTGGAGCTGATGCAATGTCCTTAGAGTCAGGGGTCATCCCCATATGAATTGGGAGGTTCCTTTTCCCAGCAGGGCAGTTGGATGCTTAGCTGAAGCCTTTGTTTGCCATTGTACCTGAATAGGGTGTTTTTTTGGGTCAGTAGAACTGGGAGGGACAAACCATTCCAAGAATCCCTTTTTATTTTAGGTCTTGCATGAATATCCTTGTTAGTAGGGGTCACCGGTAAGTGGGAGAAAACTTGTCCGGCAGATAAGGGCCTTCCCGCGTGCACCCTCCACTCCAGTTACAGGGACAGCTGGGTCCTTCATTGTCTCCCTAAGTCCCCAGAAAACCCTGGGGAGTGGTGTATGTTTTCTGGTTTTGAGGGAATGTGTTCCTTATCCCAGCCCCATCTAATTGGTCAAGGTGCTATTTGAGTTCTACAGTCCTGGGGGAATCAAACACATGCTTCAGTTGTCAAATTAACCCTGAGCCCATGGGGTCCTGGTATCTCCACAGAATAAGAAGCAAGGGGATTTCCTGTCCATGAGCTCGTGGAAATGTTTCTGAAGATGACCTCAAGTTGTCTAGCTTAAGTAAGCAACACATATGGAAAAGCCAAAAGAGTTAGACTTGAATGTCCAGAAAGGTGGGTTTTTGAAGCCTACTTTTCCTCTTCAAAAGAATGCTCCTTTCCAGAGACAGCCAAGTCAGGGTTCACGTCCTTGGAAAGTAAGTCCTGCTTTAACCAACACGGTGCAATTATCAACTTAAGCTTAGCAAGCCCTAGTGATCAATCATGGCAATCGCTTAGAATCTGCATCATTGGGACTTTTTTGAGGAATCTCTAACTGTTGTCTTTCTAGTCCAGAAGCCAAGGGAAGGGCTTGACATCAGACATGCCTGTGGTATCTGTAGATTTGGGCACATTCATCTTCCTGAGGTGCCCGATATACCTGAGGTTCCTACACCTGCCAGAGAGTGACATTGTTAATGCTTATGGTGAAACAGTGGGGAAGTCTGGAAGCAAGGGGTCAGGCAAACATTCCCAATGAGCTTGATGGCTGCAGGTTTTGTGAAAGTTAGCCTTAGTTCCTTAAAGCCCTTTAGTCCCATCTGAGTCTCTGCCTACCTATCTCCATAGGACAGTCCTGTTCAAGCCTTGGTCAAGTCACCCACATATCCAATTATGCCCCTTTACAAGGAGAAGAGATTCTTCTTGAACATAGGGAGAAAGATTATTGTTGCCTTGGGAGAATAAATGCTTCTTGAGACCTTTGGACTTGAGGACTCAGGTAGAGCAAAACATGCAATGCTTTAACGTGCTTCCAAAGGAATGTTGGCCATTGCTGCTCTGAACATTGGGGTACAGATGGCTCTTCTTTTCCCTACATCTGTATAATTGGGGTAAATGCTGTGTAGTGCTATTTTAGGTCAAAGAGAAGCTTTATTTTTAATTTCTTAAGGAATCCCCACACTGTTCTCCAAACTGGCTGCAGCAACTTGCATTCCTACCAAAGGAATGTTGGATCCCATTTCTGTATTCCCTAGGTTTCTAACATTGCCGTCCTTGAGGCCCATATTTTCCCTAAGGTGCAGCTGGGTGCTTGGGGCCCTAGCTCCTCTGCCATGGTGTCTGGTTGTTCCAGAAGTCGGGCTCAGATTAGGGATATCCTCCCTACATCTGTTGCTGTTGCAAAACACACAGACTGAGTGGGGCCCGTTTTGTGGGGACACTGCCTTTCATCATGGTCAGGGACATTTGGAAGCAACGGGTGCGTGGAATCAACAGGTGGAACCCTGGAGGAATACATCTTGGCTGGCTGCTGCCCTTGAGTCAATTCCAGAGTGGTCAAGGAGCCCTGGCAGTCCTGCTTCTTCGTGCATCTGTCGTGATCTGCATGGTTGCTGGGGACTGGAGGGACAGCGGGAGCAGGAGCAGCCCTTGAAGCAGACAGGGGAAAAGACTGGAAGGCTGCTGTGATCCCCAGTCCCAGAGAGGCTCAGTCTCACCAGACAATGGACTAATGTAGGCCCAGATCATTGCATCCTGCTCCAAGTGTCAGTCATCAGCAGGGCTGGAGAAGCCAACTATGGGTGTGGCGGCTGAGTCAGAGGGTTCACTTGTCTCGTCCTCGGGTGGGCCAGGGTCATCTTGTTTTGCCTCGTCGTTTTCTGGTAGGCTTCCCAGAAGACTTCTCTTTTGCCTACAGAAGTCACTTGTAAGAGAGCCATTCCTGCAGGCATGTTTCCTTGTGTTTTCAAGCCGTCTTCCTCTGGGACCACATTGAAGGTGCAAGTGGGGTCCCAGGGCCCTCCTGGCTGCCTTTTTCTGAGCACCTCTGGAGACTCTGATGCCTCGGGGTTGTGGGTAGACTGTCCCGTGGTGTAGCTGTGGAGACGGCAGAGTGGTATGAGATAATGAGTGGCACGTGGCCTGGGGCAGGTCTTACCAGAAGCCTGTGGGGATTTGTTGGACGTGTCTTCTGAGATGTTGAGGTAGAGTTTTCCCTGCAGGACCCATGTATGACATGAAGAAAGAGAAGTTTCCTATGGGCCCCCTGGGGCTGAATGATGGCCACACTCCCAGGATCACTCAGTCCCCTTCACTGACCATCTTGCTACATTACTGCCTGGTTCTCCTCCTGCTGGGATGTCCCTTCCCCAGGCTCTCTGAGAGCCCTTGACATGCCTTTCTCTGTCGGGGGAGCCTTTGCCCACACAAGTGTTGCAGGTGGCATGACAGAAAAGGCGTGCTCCTGACTCCCATTAGAAGTGAGTTTGCATGGGCTCCATGATGCGGGCAGGTGGTGGGAGAGTTGGAAGGAGACAGGGTGGCCTTTCCCTGATGGGTGTTCCCTGCAGATTGAGGGGTTAAGGAGAGGCTCTAGAATATCAAACTCACGTAGTGAAATGGAGCCATGAGGGGACCCGCTACCTCCCGTGAGGTGTCTTGGAGGCTCAGGGGACTGGAGGTGTTGGTCAAGTCCTACAGGAGTGGCCAGTGTACATGACTCAGTCAGAGAATGAGGCCTACTCTGTGCCCACAAAGGTGCAGTGCTGGGAGGGGAGCTGTCTTGCTTCTATGAGCCTGGGTCCAGTCTTGTTTGCTCATTTTTCAGGTGCCTGAAGAGGGAGATGGGGCCACCCCACCACTGTCTCTTGCTGACTAGTGTTGTTCAGAAGCAAGCCGTCTGCTGACTTTTGCAGGGAGGGAGGGAAAGGCTTGGGTCGTGCTGAGTGAGGGGTCAATTGGGCGTGGAGCCCTTTACCGGAAGAGCACAGTGCATGGGATGCCTGGAGTCCTGTCCCTTCAGGCAGCCAGTTCCATCCCTCCAAGATCAGCAGCTCATGGATGACAGCGCCCAACCACCACCGAAAGTTGCACGGATAGGTGGACGTTCCCCATGGGATATTCTCAGGCTTCTCAGTGCCTGCAGGGACTGTGAACTTCTTCTCCTCTCCTCTTTGTGTTTAGAGTCTAGGGCAGCACCCCGGGTTTTGTGTTTTTCCCCAAGATGTCCACAACAAAGTTAGGGAGAGTATGTGTCCATGTTTGCCTGCCCCTTTTCTTACCCAACTCACCCCGTTCCCAAGTCTTTCTATTCTTCCCCTTCCCTTGTTTCTGTCAAGACCACAGAAGGGAAGCTTCTTGAGAGCTGAAAGCAAGAGCATAACAGGGCATGTGCACAGACTCCCAGGTGGCAGAGATCTAAGTGGGGACAACGAGATGCAGCGTCCCTTCCTGAGGCCCTTCCAGCAGTGTGAGTTGTGTCCTGCTGACTCCCAGGCCTACTCCCTGCTCTGCTGTCCAGGGCTGCTTTCCAGACTCAGTGGTGAGGGGTTGAGGTGATGCTAGGAAAAGGCTGTGGAAGGCTACCCATGGATTTCATGCAGCAGTTCAGATACAAAGCCTGAGTGCCTGCCAGAGATTAGGGCCTCCAGGGTGGGTGTCGTCAAAGCAGGGAAAGGGGAAGAGCTCAGAGGAGGTGCTTATGGACAGATGAGAGAGGAAGCCCAAGATATGGAGGTGCAAATGAATTACAGGCGAAGTGTGGCTCCTTTTGTTAGAATAGTATTCTTCCGTGGAATCCTCCTCCAGGTCAGAGAGCAGCGAAGATGCTGGGGTGGCCATGAGAGAGGACAAAGGAGAGTTAATGCAGCAGACAACCTCTGGCCTGCTGTTCTGGGGATGATGGGCTCTGCCATCAGTTGGGTGGGGCCCTGGCTCTGAGTCCTCCCTGGCCTTGGTGGCTTGATCTCTTCAGGGTGCAGGTGGGTTTCTGGTTGCCCACCTGCTCTTCCCATCTCCGATTCTCTTCAAGACCCAGAAGCCCATCTGTGTGATCCTTTCCCTCTGGAGGCCATCACTGTCACTTAGCTTGCCTCTACAGGACTTTGCCTTCCTCTGTCCTTGTTACTGTCTCTCCTGATCCCCTTCCTCCTCCTCCTACTTTAGTGATGCTCCATGCCCTTACTCCTACCAAAGTTCACCAGTCATAATTTTGCCCAAGAGGGGGCAACGAGGAAAAGAGAGGAGATACCCTGGTTACACAGAATCAACCTCCTGATCCCTCTGTGTTGGGAGCAGCTGTCATGGGTCTGGGATTGCTATAGAATTGCAGGGAGTGATGGCTCACCACCTCCCCAAAGCCATGTCTTCCAGTGACTGAGATGACCTTTCCAGTGATATGTTTCAAGCTAATACAGCACCCATGTTTTTATAAGTGCTACAGAGGTTGAATGGAGATGGGAGCACAGGATATTCTCCAGTACACTCAGATGTTCAGGGAAACCCTGGAAAATGTCCAGCATTATGGTCATTGAATCACAGGATTACTATCAGAGCTCCTGCTGAGGCTGGCAGGGAATGGACGGGGCAGGGGTGTGTGTAGGGCCCTGGGAAGGCTTGAGGGATGTTTGCAGTTTGGGCATGACTGGGGCATGGGTATCATGAACAGTGCTGTGTGCCACAGATGTGGGTTTGTGAGAGGAGCTGTGACTCCCTGGCCCTGCTACCAAGAGGCTCTGTGCTATGCTTCAAACACAGCTTGTGAGATCTAGAGTGGACCTGTGACAGAAAGTGTGTGAAGCACGTCCAGCATCCTCTTCACACAGGCTTGGAGGACCCTGGCCCATAACAGGGGGTCTCCATGTCAGCTGCATGGGGGCATCCTTCCCTTGGGAATACGTCCACAGGTCAGACTCAGCTGGGGTGTGGAGGCTGACAGAAGCTAAGGGACATGGGAGCCTCTGTAGTAAACCCACGGGAAGTATGCTTCTACAACTCTTTGAGTCCCCTTGAAGGTACAGCTGCTTGGACAGAACCAGGAAGGTTTGGTAGTGAACATTATGGGGGAGAGAGTTTACCTGTCTTCCATGTCCTGGCTCCCAAGAGAACATAGTGTCCTGGTTCTTTTGCACAGAGGAGAGTGGTTGGGCCTGCCACGTCTTGAGCATGACCAGGTCTTGGCTGTGCCAAAAATGACCCAGAATCTATTGTGCTCCATTCTTGAGAGGCCATGAGCAAAGAGACCAAGCTTTGACATGTGGCAATGACAAAATGAGGCAAGAGCAGGATTGACGGGAAAGATTCTTAAAGTAGCCACACAAGGAGTCGAGTGGTGAAGACAAACCCAGCCTATCCTAAAGGTACATGAACACAAAGTCTGTTCTTTTCATTCAGAAACTATGAAATGAGAAAATCACGCCTGTTGCCAAAGCATCCCTTTCCCTGGTGGTTTTTTATCCACCTTCTTCATTCTCCAGAGCAGCAGGGGCAACCTCTTGTTCCCAGGAGACCTGTCCCACTGTTCCCTACCTGAAGAGACTTCATCCTCACTGTTGGAGTCGTTGATGCTCTCTATGCACAAATCTGCAAGAAGTGAAGCAGGAGCAATGCTTTTATGAGAGAAAATGCCTAACCCCTTCATTCCAGTTTTGTTGAAATGTCTATATTCCATGGAGCATCTGTCTGATCCTTTTGCTCTGCTGTCAAATATTCATGGGACTGGTGGAGCCAGAGCCCTTCGAAGAGAAAGGGATTGGATTTTCATCCCTTCTAATGAGACAAGGATGCCACAGCAGTCACGTCAGTGTCAGCTCTACATGCCCATGACCGCAGTCCCCTACCAGTGCAACCAAATAAAACTCCAATCTTTATGGGCCTCTTGACATGTGGCTAGTGGGAGTGAGAAACTGGACATTTTCATTACCTTGATGATTTCCCCATAGTTCATTGAGATAATGAATGACTGTGTAAAGTGGATACTAGACAGACTCTATCCTGGTTAGCTCAGCATTAGAAATCAACCAGGAGCAAGAGACAAGGCCTGCTCTCCCATGTATTTCTCAGGCATTAGTGGTTGGCCTGACAGGGCCATTGATAAGTAAGATGTTCCTGGGCTCACGCACACCCATCAGACACTGTTGGAGGCCTTTGTACCCTAATAGATTAAGGTGAACCCCCAGTTCCTAGAATAAAGAGGGAACAGATTCAGTGCAGCACTGACCAAAAGCACAATGTGATGTTATCAAAACAGAGAAACTGCTAGAATAGATATGGAACCACAAAGAACACAATGAGTCAAAACTTTTCTGAATATTAAGAAATAGGTGGTGGGTTCCTAGAAGCTGAACTTCCAATATTTTGGATCACTCCTCTGATTCAACATGATAATGCTGGCACACAAATAGGCAGGGGCACCTGGAAGTGAAATAGAAATGCCCAAATAAATGCACTCACGTTGGCATCACAATGCTTGACAAGAGGCCCACCTATAAAAAGCATCCCCTTCTACAAGAGCGAATAGAATGAAAAGGCAGCCCACAGACTGGAGACACCATTTGCAATCTTTATTTCACTGACAAAACAGAAAACAACAACAAAAACAAAAACAAAAAAAGGGATTTCACCAAATGAAAGAATCGAGAAAAAGAATAGACTGCTGCAAAGGGAACAAATGACTGGCCAAACAGACGTACGAAAAGATGCTCAACATAAGGCCTCGTGAGGGCAATGTGAATCCAAAGGATGCTGAGCTGTGCCATTGTCTGCAAGGGTTGCGAGGACCCAAACCAGGAATTCAAGCCAAAAACCCATGTCAGAAGGATGCAGAAAATTTGAGAGATTGCGTGCAATTAGTGGAATGCAGAATGGTGCAGCTACCCTGGAAGTCTGTTGAGAGTCCTCAGAGAGCAGCAACAGGTACTGCCGTGGATCCCGCACATGCGAGTGAGGAAAAGAGATATCAGAAATTCAGATTCTGTTCAAATATGTGTTTCTCATGAGAGACAGTCTTGTTTGCTGCCAAATAACCCTGAAACCCTGATTTCACTCTGTTTCCATTCCCAGACATGGCATTCCCTTTATTTGTCTATTGGCCTAAGCCTTCTGAGTAAAACAAGCCCCTCTTTCAAGAAAAAGAAATGGCCAGCGAAATGTGGTGATTGTCCTGCCAAACCTGTTGAGGTTTGAGGTTCCCTTTTACCACCTTGCAATGCACAGAACACCCTTTGTTCCTGCATGGACATGGCCCAGGTCCCCCAAGTGATGCTCAGGCCCTGAAGATGACCTCATTTCCCCTTTGATAGGACACCTTTTGGGCCCACTTCTGAGACCCCCAGCTAGGACCAGTGGTGAGTGTGATTTCCCTGGGAGAAGGTCAGTTTAATTCTTAGACACAGTATCTGCAGGGAAATAGTAGAGCTCCAGGGAGGAACACGAAGTGAATTACACCGAACAGAACACCTCTCATCTCCACATGTGAAACTTGCTATCAGGAGCTGTGGAAAACTCTCCAGGTAGGAGAATTCTGCAGGGCCTTTGAGCCATCTGCACATTCCAGGGTTTCCATGGACACAAACCCACATTATGACCCATCAGCATGGGAGTCTACTTCAACTAAGCCCATTGGGTAGCTCAGATGGGAGCCAGCAGATCGAATGAGCCTTGACCCTAGGAGCCAATGGAAATGAGAGGTGGGGTTTCCAGGAATCCACTCTTAGAGCTGTGCTCTCAAATCATTCCAAATGGGGTAGCCTTGAGCCATCTAACAGGACTCGACTGTCCTGCAGAAGGAAACATTGCTGTTTGCAGCAGCTCACAACATCCAGATTGGGAAAACCTCCATGGCCTCATGAAGCCATCCTTCCATTCAGGAGCCGTAAGGGTCGCAGACTCCAGCCTGAGACAACGTCTGATACTCGCTCTTACTTCAGATGCAGGGGATCTTAATTCAGCCTCTGCAAAGTGGGCCTGCTATGCCCTCCACCCAAAACTTAATTCTACCTTGTATTTGAAGACTTCCATCCTCACACTCCTGGCCCACTTGCCCTTCACATTGCGAATTTTGGAGCCACAACCCAGCACTCTCCAGTGCACCAGAAGAAAACAGTGCCCTGTGGGGCTGCCCTGAAATTCCAAATGAAGATCAACCTGCATGGCCGTCAAACACACCACAATTTCCTAGGCCGCCCTGTGCAATAATGCTCTGTATGACTAGCTTGAGCCCAAACCTCTCGTCATACATGGAGACAACAGGCTGTCCATGCAGCAGATCGGACTCGCCATGGCCCTCTGCTGTCATCTCTTCACAACCTGGGTTACCAGGCATCTGTCCCTAGACAGAATCCCAATTCCTTTTCTCATATCCCTGCATATGGGAGAACCTATTGTATAAAACAGAACTTCTCATTCCCCATAGCAAGAAACCTTACAGTCGGAATGGGGGTCAAAGTCAAACACTCAGAGGAGAAAACTGTGTGGCCCATTAGGCCACGCCCATGTTTTTGGACTGCCTTGGGCACAAAAACGCATTGGAACCCTCAGTGTGAGCCCCCTTTTCAAATAAGGCCTTTCAGTGACTGGAGCAAGAGACCACATATGGGTTGGCCATGCCCCTTTGCCTCAATTTTAACCAAAGTCCAGGTTTTCCAGTCGCCCGTACCCAGGGTTCTACTCTCGAATTCCTCTCTTTGAGGGACACCTTAGAAAGTAAAAAGGACTTCTCCCTTGCCACAGAATTAATCCGTACTCATGTGAGGTGGGCAAATTACCCAGAGTGGAAGAATAATACATTGTTCTTGAATCCACCCCTAAATTCCATGACAATCCTTGACATAAAATCCAGAGATGAAATATCTACAGCCTCACATTTGCCCTTAATTTCATATTTCAAGCAGCTCCCCTCAAGGACTGTAGATGACATTCTATTGGCCACAACCCTACAAATTGTGACAAAACCCTAAGGCCACCAAGGCCATCCCAATAATGCTTTTGATAGAGAGGTTCAACCCGCAGAGTAGGAGAAACCTGCATGGCCCATGAGCCCCCACCACATTCTAAGGTATCCCTGAACACAAACCAGCATTTTGACCTGTCAGCCCAAGAACTTATGTCAACTCAGCACCCTAGGCATTTTGCACCAGAACCTGCCATGTTCCTTGGCTGCAATGGTAACACAAGGTGGGCTTTCCAGGAATCCATGTGAAGAGCTCTGCCATCTAATCTTTCCATATGGGAAACCCAGGAGCCATCTAAATGGACTTCACCTCTCCCGCATAGGGATACCTTGCTGTTTGGAGCAGATCACAAGCCCCAGTGTGGGAAAGCCTCCATGACCTCTTGAGGCCGCCCCTCCATCCTTCAGCCATCATGGACAAACTCCAGCATGAGCGAACATCTGACACTCTCCCTTACTCAGGTGCTGGAGATTGTCAATCAGCCAATGCACACTGGAACTGCCGCGCACTTGGGACTGAAATGAACCGAAGCTTGTTTTCGGACTTCTGTCCTCACACTCCTGACCTTCAAGTCATGCATATTGGGAATTCTGGAGTCACAAGGCAGTATTCTGCCTACCCACCAGATAGAAGTGCCCTAAGAGTCTGCCCAGAAACCCCGCATGAGGATCCAACTGCATGGCCCTTGAAGGCACCCTAAAGTCATAGGCCACCCTGTGCACTCATTCTCTGTCTGACACAGCCAGAATTTCAACCTACTGTCAGCCACCCAGATAGTGGTCCCCACATCCTTCATATGGGAACTGCTTTCACCTGAGTCCACCATCTCTACCAAACCTGGGTATTCAGGCATCTGTTGCCAGACCTTAGATCAAATCCCTGCCTATGGGGGAATTTGAAGCATAAAAGTGTACTCCTCCTTTCTCGTGGCAGGAAACCTGGCTGTTGGGATCGGTGTCCAACCCTAAGAGTGGGAGCCAGCTGCATGGCCCATGAGACTACACCCACTCAGGAGGGCCGCCCTGGGCACAAGCAGGCATTGTGTCCCTCAGCCAGAGCCCACTTTCAAACAAGCACCCTCTGGAGCTGGAACAGAAGTGGGCAAAGCGGTCCTGCCATGCCATTAGGCCCAAATGCTAACCCTCAGTGGGGTTCTCCAGGGGCCCAGACCCAGAAACCGTCTCTGGAATCCCTGTTTGGGCGGGACCCCTGAGATGGGAAATAGCACTCTTCCCTTCCCCCAGAAAAAAGCCAAACTCTTGGGAGGTGGGCAAAATCTTCAGAGGGGAAGAATCTCCCATAAGACCCCTACATTGCATCGCCATCCTAGACACACAATACAGACATAATAACCTATGCAACCACCTCCCAGCTACACGAATTTCAAATCCCGAGGAGCTGCCCTCAGGATCTGTAGATCCGGCCTGCCATCACCTCACCCCAGCCCTAACCCGAGCTTGTGTATGCAGACTTCTGTCCCCAAAGCCCTGGCCCACATGCCTTCCAGGATGGGGCCTCTGGAGCCACACTGCAGGACTAGGCCGGCCCTTCTGAAAGAAACTCTGCCTGTCACAGTTGCCCCAACTCGCCAGATGAAAAGAAACCCACAAGGCTCCTGAGCCTACCCCAATTTCCTAGGCTGCTCTGGACAAAATTGTGCAGTCTGACACAACATAGGCATCTATATCCAGGCAGACACACAGACCAATGGCCCTGAGTAGGACTTTTTTTCTTTTTTTATTAATTTATTTATTGTCAGCATAACGATATTCATTATTATTTCACCACACCCAGTGCTTCATGCAGTCCATGCCTTCTATAATACCCACCACCTGGTAGCCCAACCTCCCACCCCCCACGCCACTTCAAACACCTCAGATTGTTTTTCAGAGTCCATAGTCTCTCATGATTCACCTCCCCTTCCAATTTACCCCAACTCCCTTCTCCTCTCTAACCTGAGTAGGATTTTTTATCCTGTCATGCCTCTAGGACCTCACCAGGGGCATAGATTTTCATGCATAGATTTTCATGCATCTGTCTCTGGAGGCCTGTTCTGGAATACCAACATGTGGTCGAGCATGAGGTCCCTGAGGCACACAACAGAACCTCTTCTGTTCCCAGAAGGAATCTTTGCTCTTCTGAGCTGTGTCAAACACTCAGAGTATGAGAATCCTGCATGATCCCTGATCCACCACCACATTCTAAAGTCTCCCTGAACACAAGCCAGCACTGAGACCCATCAGCATGAGACACCCTGTCAAATTAACCCCCTTGGCACTTCTCCCCACACCAGCAGATCGAACCTGTCATGTTCTCTTGCTGTAATGCTAACATGAGGTTAGGCATCCATGCAGAGAGCTCTGCTGTCTAATATTTCCATATGAGGGACCCTGGAGCTATCTAACCATACTCCCCCTGTCACTCAGAAGAATAGCATGAGGTTTGACGCAGCTCACAAGCCCCAGTGTGGTAAAACCTCAATGGCCTCTTGAGGCCACCACTCAATTAGTTGTCCTTCATGGACAAAAACTCCAGCATGAGCAAACATCTGACACTCGCCCTTACTCAAGTCCTAGAGATCTTGAATCAGCCCATGCACATTGGAACTGTCACGCATTCGGCACGGAACTGAACTGTAGCTTGTGTTTTAAGACTTCCATCCTCACACTCCTGGCCCGCAGCCTTCCCAGACTGAGAATTTTGGAGTCAAAATGCAGCCTTCTGCCTGCCCACCAGAAAGAAGAAATGCCCTATGGTCTGCCCAGAAACCACACATAAAGTTTAACCTGCCCAGCTTTCGAGGGCATTCCAATGTCTTGGGCCGCCCTGTGCACTAATTCTCTCTCTGACACAGCCTGAGCCCCAACCTCCTCTCAACCTCCCAGATAGCAGACCCTATATCCTGCAGGTGGGACATGCTGTGGCCAGAGGCTGTCATCTCTACCCAACCTTGGTTTTCAGGCATCTGTCCCCAAACCTATCCTCAAATCCCTGCATGTGGGGGAACCTGAAGCACAAAATAATATTCCTCCTTCCCCATGCTGGGAAACCTGGCTGTTGGGATGGGTGTCCAACCCTCAGAGTAGGAACCAGCTGCATGGCCGTTGAGTCCATGCTTACTCAGGAGGGCCGCCCTTAGCACAAGCAAGCATTGTGACCCTCAGCCTGAACCCACTCTCAAAGAAACCCCCTCGGGAACTTGACCAGTAGCCCGCATACCGGGCCTGCAATGCCCCTAGGCCTAAATCCTATCCCTTGGTGTGGTTATCCAGGTGCGTAAAACCAAAATCCGTCTATGGAATCCCGGATCCCTACTTTGATGGGACCCCTGATACAGAATACAGCACACTTCCCTTCCTCCAGAAAGACAACATACTCTTGGGAGTTAGGCAGAATCCCCAGAGAGGAAGAATTTCCCATGGCCCCTGTAGACGACTCCTATATTCCGTAGCCATCCTTGACACACAATCCAGACAGAAAAGCCTGTGCTATTTCCTCCCAACCATCCTAATTTCAATTCCCAAGCAGCTGCCCTCAGTGTCTGCAGATAGGGCCTGCCATCACTTCTCCCCTAACATCAACCCGAGTTTGTGTCTGCAGGCTTCTGTCCCCAAATCCCTGGCCCACATGCCTTCCAGGATGGGCCCTCTGGAGCCACACTGCAGGACTGGGCCTGCCCTCTCAATGGAAAATCAACCTCTCACAGGTGCCCAACCCCACCCCACCCCCAGATTAGGAGAAACCCGCAAGTCCCCTGAGCCCACCACAATTCCGAAGGCTGCTCTGGACAAAAATGTACTTTCTGACACACCCGAGGCACCTCCTTCCAGGCAGACACCCAGTCATGGCCCTGAGTCAAAGATTGAACTTGACATGCCCCTAGGACCTCTTTAGAACCCTAGCTTAGGTTTTCAGGCATTTGACCCAAAAGACCTGTTCTGAATGTAAGATCCTGCTTAGCCAGAGGGATTCATTTTGTGTTTATGCAGAGAACTTAGATTGACCTGCTCCTCCCAGAGGAACTTTCTTGCAAAGCCTTGATACAAGGGTGGATCAGGCCAGGTGAAGATATCCAATCAGGGTTCGTGCACATATCTACTAGGATAAATTAAAATTCGAATGGCCACCCATGTGTAACCTTGCTGTTTTCTCTGTGTGTTGCAGTCCTAGCATTACTGTGCAGTTTTCTCTGAGTATTTCAATCTCATTGACCCTTTGCATATAGCCTGGCTAAACTACCTCTATAAAAGTTAGTCTGTGAGGCTGTATGGTGTCACCTCTTTGCAAGAGACGGCCCTGACCAGTCAGATAGTTTCTCAATGATTGTCACGAAATAAATCTTTGCTTGACCGTCACTTTCTTTCTGTCTCGTTCCTTTGATTATATACCCAACATTGGGGGCTCATCTGGGATCAAATGATGAAAACTGAGCCAGGATCAGAATTTCTAGGAAAAGCCTCCGGAGGTAAGATCATGGGATACATTCTGTCTGGTTGTGGAGCTCCAGGGTATAGCCCACTGGGGAGAAGCTGGATGCAGCCATGCTCCACAGGGCCTGAGTGGATGTGGGGATGCCCCTTCCCTCCACTGGTAGATCGCCAGGGGGTTCGAGTCCCCCTAGGTGGTCAGAGGGTTCGAGTCCCCCTAGAAAACTCCCACCAATGGCAGGACTACTGGGCCTGTGGTTATCTTTGTCTTGTCTTTTTGTTGTCTGTTGTGTTGTTGACTGTGTTTGAAGATGTGGGGCAAGAAGAGAGTGAGGGGACTCTGACTTTTAATGGCTATAAATGGAGGCAACTCTGATTAGTCTAACTCGAGACAGAGATGTTAAGGAATATTCCCAAGGAGCTGTTGAAGCTCCCTTTGTTGCCAGGAAGTTCCTTTCTTCTCTGCCTCAATGTAGACTGCCTAGCCCATCCCCCATGCTCTTGGGAGGTAATGGCATCCACACACCCAGGTGGAACGTGAAATTGGTTAGCAAAGAGATGACTAAACTGATGGATAATTGTCTGTTTCAGGGTCCTAATGGGTAATTGTTAAATTAGCTCTCAAGTTCTTGGTAACTTGAAACTGTGAAGGATTGATTGAATGACAAATGGAATTAAATTTATTGGACATCTAGGTGTTAACCAAATGGGATAAAATACTAGAGTGTTGGTTGCTGGAACTGGATTTGTGCTTTTGAAACCTGCTGTTGATCATGTGTTGTGAATTGATCCATAAATATGCCTTCTAAGAATTCTCTTGTAAAAATGATATGCGCCTTAAAGGGAATTTATATGGGAAGACTTTAAGGACAAATACAGACCTTTGACATATTAAAATCCTGGAACTGAAATGGGTAAAAATTTACAGAAGTAAAAGCTTCATTCTGACTAAAGCAGGATTAGTAACATGAGACTAGATAAACTCAAAGAGTGTGATGTTGTGTCTCTTGATGTTTTGTCTTATTTTAAACATGATTGGTTCTGTAATGTTTGCTCTTCCAGACTAGGGAATCTTTTTCTTAAGTTATCTGTAATTTTCATAGATGTTAAAGTAGTCATATGTGATAAAATCAAGATATTCAACTCTTTCTCTCTATCTGAACCCTCTGAAACAAAGGCCTCAGCAAGTATTCACTGTTTTTGCTGAGCATATGTAAATTATTAGGCCAACTTTGTTAAAACTGCACTTGTTTTTCAAATAAATTAGTCCTGATTTGGCTATCTCTGAAAATGAGGGTTATTTTAGAGAGAAATTTTATGTTTTAATAACACACATTCATGTATGTTTAATTCTAGATTTGATTCTCTTTAAATGTTTGTTTATCTAAGATAGATAACCTGAGGTAAACTTCAGGGAAGTTGCACAATAGCTCGTTTAGACAATTTTGCCTTTGCCAATCAGTCAGTCCCAGATATACGGAGGAAAAAGGATTTGAAGGGAAAAATATGACTGAGTTAGTGGGAATAGCAGAAAAGGTATTTAACAACAAGGATTCACAGGAGGAAGGTTTTGGCATTACATGAGGCAGGTAGGGGATAGTAAATGGAAAGAAATACCTAAGCATAGAGAAGGCAGGTGGAAATATTTAGATTCAGATTACTGTGCTTACTGTAAGGAAAAAGGAGGGGAGGAGGTGGTCCAGGGAGTGCCCCAAAAGTAATATGGCAATGCTGGCCTCCAGAGACTGAACGGGCCATGGTTCGAAGCCCCTCTCCAAGCCTTGGGTAAAAATTGAAGTGGAGGGAAAATCAGTTGAAACCTATGGGGGAAACTATCTGGAGAGGAAGTCTGGGTACAAGGGGTGAATGTCATAGAAATACATAAATGGACAAGTGTGCAGATGTTTGTGGCATCAGTAGATGAATATCTTCTTTTGGAGCCAGTCTCAGAACCAGAGGAGACAAAAGAAGGGAGCCTCTTCCAAACACTACAGCTCAAGTTTCCCAATATCTGGGCGGAAAAGAAGCCCCCTGCCTGGCTAAGGGAAAGCCTGTAGTGGTGGTACAATTGAAAGCAACATGCACTGCTATTCACATCTGCTTCCCTTCCTTGGGAAGCAAAGGAAAGGATCAGAAAACACATTAACTGCCTCTGAGGAGATGGGATCCTAGTTCTTTGCAAGTCTCCATGGAACACAACTTTGCTCTCCATCAAAGAGACTGAGACTGGGGAGTATCAGTCCGTTCAGGACTTGTGGGAAGTTAATAAATGGGTTGAAGTTATCCATCCAATGGGGCCTAACACCTATACAGTCCTCTACCTCCTGGGCCCCAAAAGAAATGTTTATACCATCTTAGATCTCAAAGGTGTATTTTTCTTCATATCTTCAGCAAGGGAATCTCAGCCCCTTTATGCTTTTGAGTGGTCTGATCAAAGAGGAAGGATTCCAAGTCCAGCTCACCTGGGTAAGACTTCCCCAATGATTCAAGAATTCACCCACTAAGTGAAGAGTGCCATCCACTCTTTGACGAGGCCCTACATGACGATTTGTATGAGTACAGAACCTCCAACCCAGCAATCACTGTTACATATGTTGATGACTTGCTAATAGCCACTGAGGATTATGCATCATGTTTACAGGGGATCTGAGATGCCTTACAGACTCTGCATAAAAAAGGGTATCTGGTGTCAGCAAAGAAAGCAGAGCTCTGTCAGAACCATGGCAATTATGTAGGCTTTGATCTCCACGAGGGAATGCACTCACTGTCTGAGTCCAGGAAACAGGTGATCACCCAATACCCTGGCCCCACCACGTTCCGACAATTGAGGGAGTTTCCTGGGACAGTGGACTACAGTAGGCTGTGGATACCTTGGTTTACAGAGACTGCCCAACCTCTCTACAAACTGGGAAAATGGGCTTACTATGATATAGTGAACAGCTGAGGCAGAAGGAGTATTTCAGGAATTACAAACAGCCTTACTGAGTGCCCCAGCATTGGTCATCCCAGATGTTACCAAGCCCTCCCAATTGTATGTGGATGAAAAAGAAGAGGTGGCAAAAGGAGTTTTAACTCAGGCTCTGGTGTCTTGGCAAAGGCCAGTAGCCTATCTTAGCAAGAAACTAGATCCAGGATCAACTAGATTCCCCCTGTTGACCCCACATAATTTCTGCCACAGCCCCCCTGGTAAAGGATGCAAGTAAATTGACTTTGGGTCAAAAATCTCATCTTGACCACCACACATGCTATCAAGGGCCTTATCCATGCGACCGATGGATGATGAAAGCCCAAGTGACAGGATATCAGTCACTCCTTCTCAAAGAAACAAGAGTGACCTTCTGGCCCCCAGAGGTACTAAATCCAGCCACGCTGCCACCAGAGGAGCTGGCTGACCATCCACTCAATTGGGGTACGTCCTACACCAAGTCACAGAAATAAGGCTGGACCTCAAATACATTCCTCTTCTGAATGTGGAGATAACTTGTTCACAAATGGGAGTAGCTACATGGTTGATGGAAAGAGGTATGCCGGGGCTGCAGTGTTTTCCTCCGAGCAGGAACTCTGGACAGTAGCCCTGCCACATGGAACATCGGTGAAAAAAGCGGAGTTGGTTGCACTCACCAAAGCATTGCAAATGACCAGAGGTAAAACCGTCTACATCTATATGGACAGCAGGTACGCCTTTGCTATTCTCCACATATATGGGGCTATTTATAAAGAAAGGGGCCTTTTAAGCACAGATGGAAAAGGAATTAAATACAGAGGAGAAATATTGGCTTTCCTCAGGCTATTTCAGAGCCATAAGAGGTTGCCATTGTGCATTGCTCTAGACATCAAAAGGGGACTGATTTGATTTCAAAAGGAAACCAATTAGCATCTAAAGCTGCAAAGCAAGCAGCCTGAAAACCAGTGCAAGAGCTGGTTACACTTCTGGCTCCAGCCCTAACAGAAAAACCAAACTATTCAGAAGAAAATTTAAAGTATTTACAAAAATGGGCTTAATTAGACCATGAAGCAAATTGGGCTAAGACTAAAATAGGAAAGTTAATTCTTCCTCAGATATTAGGTAAATAGTAGGCCAGGTGCACAAGGGTACTCATTTGGGGACATGAAAACTCAAGGAACATATAGTTCCATGTTTTTAATTAGGGTGTATGGTTCAGGATGTAGTTGATAGATGTGCTCAATGCCAGGCAGTTAATGTGGGAGGAACTAGAATGGGAAGAGGGAAAAGAGAAAGAGGTAAGGAAACAGGAATTTATTGGGAAATAAATATTACAGAAATGAAACCCGGAAAATATGGGCACAATTATATGTTAGTTTTTGTAGAAACCTTTTCAGTCTGGGTAGAGGCTTTTTCTGCCAAAAATGAGATAGCAGGAATGGCAGCCAAAAAGCTACTAGAAGAAATAATTCCTAGGTTTGGGCTGCCTCTCACATTCGGGTCAAACAACAGCCCTGCCTTTGTGAATTCAGTCTCACAGGCATTGGCCAAGACTGTGGACACTAAGTGGAAACTACATTGTGCCTACTGGCTCCAGAGTTCTGGGCAAGTAGAGAGAATGAATCGGACTCTTAAAGAGATCTTGCCAAAACTAATTCTGGAGACTGACAGTGGATTGGTAGATCTTTTTGCACTCCATGGGGCAAGTGTACACCCTAGTAAACAAGGTGACCCCATTTGAAATAATGTTCGGGAGACCCCCCACTCAGTCCTCGGCTACAAGAGGTTGCTCTAGCAAAGATGACAGATCAGCCTGTACTCCAGTCACTGCAATCATTACAATATGTCTTAAAATGAACCCACACAGGGATCCAAACTGCCCACACTGAGACAGAGATGGAGGTGGAACCATATCCTCTCCAACCCTGGGACTTGTTTTGGATATGTCGCCACCAAGTGGGAAGCTGGGAGCCTTGTTGGAAGAGACCATTTACTCTCATCCTGACCACCCGCACGGCAATAAAGTAGAAGGCATCAGGGTCTGGATTCAGGTGGGTCATGTCAATGGAGCCGAGGATGAGGACGCCCCCCAGAGATGGAAGCCACAGCCAATGGACCACACTGACCCTGGACTAAAGCTAAGACTCAAAAGAATGAGTGCGTTGTTTCTCCTATTGTTACCTATTTATGTAAAGTATAGGTGGGAAATTAGATGAACATAATTAGAAAAAATGGAAAAGGTTATACATAAGGGTGAATGGCTAATTCATCAGCCGACCATGCACTAACATTACTTTTTTGGCCTCAGCATTAAAACCACCCTAATGTCATTTGTACAAAAGGAAATTTAGAGTGATAAAAATGTTAGTCTTACATGCTAAATATTACCCGCTACAACAGGAGAACACAGAACTAGCTGAAATGTCAAGGATTTGACTAATCTCCAAAGAAAAGGGGGAAAGGTAAGGACCTGCTTAGCCAGAGGGATTCATTTTGTGCTTATGCAGTGATCATGGATTGATCCTGCCTCTCCCAGAGGAACATACTTGCAAAGCCCAGATACAACGTCGGGTGAGGCCCAATGAAGACACCCAATCTGTGGGGTGCTCATTTATCTACTACGGTAAATTTATATTCAATTGGCCACCCATGTGTAACCTAGCAGCATCCTCTGTGTGTTGCAGAGAATATAATTGTATCACAACTATGCAGTTTTCCCTGCGTATTGCAATCTCATTGGCCAACTGCGTATAGCCAGACTAAACTACCTGTGTAAAAGTTAGTACGTGAGGCTGGGAGGGGATGTCTCTTTGCAAGAGATGGCCCTGACCAGTCAGTTTGATTCTCGATGCTTGGCGTGAAATAAAGTATGCTTGACTTTCTCTTTCTATCAGTCTTGTTCCTTTGATTATGGACCAAAAAGGAATACCAGCATATGATACAACATGTAATCCCTAAGCCACACAACAGAACCTTTACTGTCCCCAAAAGGAAACCTTGCTTTTGAGAGCTGTGTCGAACCCTCAGCATAGGGGAACATGTATGGTCCCTGAGACACCGTCACATTCTAAGATCTATCTGGACACAGACCAGCATTGTGACCTGTCAGCATGAGAACCTCTGTCACCACAGCCCCCTTGGGACTTTGACCCTGAGCCAGCAGATTGAACCTGCCATACTCTTTGGCTGCAAGGGTAAATGGAGTAGGGCTTTCCAGACATCCATGCAGTGAACTCTGCTATCCAATCATTTTATATGGGGACCCTGGAGCCAATGAACTGGACTCTGACTGTCCCATAAATGACACCTTACTGTTTGGAGAAGCTCACAAGTCTCAGCATAGGTAAACTTCCATGGTCTCTTAAGGCAGCCCCTCCATTCGTCAGCCATGATGGATACAAACTCCAGTGTGAGTGGACATCTGACCCTCACCCTTACTCAGGTACTGAAGATCTCGAATCAGCTTCTGAACATTGGAACTGCCATGCGTTTGGGACTGAAATGAACCGAAGCTTGTGTTTTCAGACTTCCGTCCTCACACTCCTAGCCCATAAGCCCTAGAGACTGGGAATTCTGGAGCCACAACACAGCCTTCTGCTTGCCCACCAGAAAGGAAAGTTCCTTGGGGTCTGCCCAGAAACACTACATGAGGATCTACCTGAATGTCCCTTGAAGGCACCCCAAAGTCCTAGGCCCCCTGTGCACTCATGCTCTTTCTGACATAGCCTAAGCCCCGACCTCTTGTCATCCACCCAGATAGCGGGCCCCATATCCTACAGGTGGGACCCACCATGGCCCAAGGCCATCCTCTCTACCCAACCTGTGGATTCAGGCAATTGTCACCAGACCTTAGCTCAAATCCCTGCCTATGGGGGAACCTGAAGCACAAAAGAGTACTCCTCCTCCCCCATGGCAGGAAACCTGGCTGTTGGGATCGATGTTCAACCCTCATAGTGGGACCTAGCTGCATGGCCTATGAGACCACGTGCACTCAGGAGGGCCGCCCAGGGACAAGCAGGCATTGTGACACTCAGCCAGAGCATGCTTTCAAATAAGCCCCCTCGGGTGTTAGACCAGGAGCCTTCAGAATGAGCCTGCCATTCCCCTAGGCCCAACTGCTAAGCCTCGGTAGGTTTCTCCAGGCACCCAGACACAGAACCTGTCTCTATAATCCCTGTTGGGCAGAAGCCCTGAGATGGAAAACAGCACTCTTCCTTTCCCCCATAAAGACACCAAACTCTTGGGAGCTGGGCAGAATTCCCAGAGAAGAAGAATCTCAATGGCCCCATGAGGCCACCCATCCATTGCATGGCCATCATAGACACACAATCCAGAAAGAAAAGCTTGCACTACTGTCTCCCAACAGCCTGAATTTCAAATCCCGAGGAGCTGTCCTCAGGGTCTACAGATCAGGCCGGATATCCTTTGGCTCCTAAACCTAACCGGAGTTTGTGTTTGCAGGAATCTGTCCCCAAAGTTGTGGCCCACATGCCCTCCAGAATGGGCCCTCCAGGGCCACATCACAGCACTTGGCCTTCCCTCCTGAAGGAAACTCTTCCCGTCACAGTTGCCTAAATCCTTCAGATGACTAGAAACCTGCAAGGCCTCTGAGACCACACCAATTTCATAGGTTGTTCTGCACAAAAAGATGTGCAGTTTGACACACTCTAGGCACCTACCTCCAGGCAGACACGCAGGTCAGTGGCCCTGAAGGTTAAACCTGACATGCCCCTAGGACCTCATGGGAACCATAGCTTAGGTTTTCAGGCATTTGATGCCCGAGGCCTGTTCTGGAATACCAACATATTGTCCAATATGTGGTCCCTGAGCCACACAACAGAAACCCTCATAGTACCAGAAGGAAACCTTGCTCTTGGAAGCTGGGTCCAATCCTCAGGGTGGGAGAGTCCTGCATGGCCCCTGAGCCACCACCACATTCTAAGTTCTCCCTGGGCACCAACCAGCATTGAGACCCGTCAGCCTTAGAACCACTTTCAACTTAGCCCCTTTGCAACTTCGCCCCCGAGTCAGCAGATCAATTCTGCCCTGTTCCTTGGCTACAATGGTAACACATGGTGGGGTTTTGAGGCATCCATGTGGAGAGCTCTGCTATCCAATCTTTCCATATGGGGGACACTGGAGCCCTCTAACCAGACTCCCCCGGTCCCACAGAAGGACACCTTGCATTTTGGAGCAGCTCACAAGCCCAAGCATGGGAAACCCTCCATTACCTCCAGAGGCTACCCCTCCATCTGTCAGCCATCATGGACACAACCTCCAGCATGAGTGGACATCTGACCCTGGCCATTAGGTGCTGGAGATCTTGAATTAACCTCTGCAGAGTGGGCCTGTGATGCCCTCGTCCTGAAACCTAACTCTAGCTTGTGTTTTCAGACTTCCCTCCCTCATACTCCCGGCCCAAAAGTCCTCCAGATTGGGAATTTTGATGCCACAATGCAACATTTTGCCTGCCTTCCAGAAGAAAAGGTTGTTTTATGGGGCTTCCCAGAAACCCCCAGTGAGGATCAACCTGAATGGCACTCTACCACATCCCAATTGCATAGGTTGACCTGTGTATTAATGCTCTGTTGGACACAGTAGAGCCCAGAACACCTAACAGACACTGGGACAGCAGGCTGCACACGAAGGACATCGGACCCGCCATGGCATTAGGCCGTCATCTCTTTACAATCTGGGTTTTCAGGCATCTGAACCTAGATTTTATCTCCAATCCCTGCACAGGGGGGAACCTGGTGCACAAATCAGAACTCCTCCTTTCCCATGGCAAGAAACCTTGCTGTTGGCATGGTGTCAAACCTTCAGGAAGGAGAATCCTGCATCGCCCAAGAGGCTATGTTCATGCTTGAGGGCAGCCTTGGGCACAAACATGCATTCTGAAACTCAGCGTGAGCCCTGTGTTCAAGTAAGTCTTCTCTTGGACTGTACCAAGAACCGGCATATGGGCATTCACATGTGCCTATGCCCACAATTCTAAGCAAAGGTCGGGCTTTCCACTCACCCCTACCCAGGGATCTGCTCTGGAAGCCCTCTTTTTGAAGGGCACCTGAGGTATAAAACAGGACTCCACCCTTCCCAAAGAATGACCCCAAACTCTTGGGATCAGGGCCAAATCCCCAGAGAGGGAGACTAGTCCATGACCCATGAGGCCACCGTTACATTCCACAACCATCCTTGACACGAAATCCAGAGACAAAAGCCTGAGCCACTGCCTCACACTCACCCTTATTTTCTATCTTTGGTTTCAAGGCGTCTCTCCTCAGAGGCCTGTTTTCAAATACTGTTATGGTCCGTGATCAAAGGAGTGAAACTGATACAAAGCAGTGATCATGCAAAACTTAATTTCACGTCAAGAACCGATAATCAAACTAACTGGTTAGGGCCATCTTTTGCAAAGAGGCAACCCCTTCCTGTCTCACAGATTAACTTTTATAAAGTAAAGGCCATGTAGTTGAGCCTGGCTACACACAGGTGGCCAATGAGATTACAATTCACCGACAAAATTGCACAGTCCTGTTAGGTCACACAGGGGTGGTCAATTGAATTACAATTCACCCTATCAGATATATGCCTTCCCCATTGATTGGATGTCTCTACCTGGCCTGACCTGCCCCTGTATCTGGGCTTTGCTACCTGGGACTGGTAGCTAGGGAGACAGTATGCATGCCTCATTGATTGGCTCTCTCTACCTGGCCTGACCCGCCCTTGTATCTGGAATTGGCAAGTAAGTTCCTCTGGGAGGGGAGGGTCAAAGTTTACTGCATAGGGTCAAACTAAGTTTACTGGCATACGGTCAATCTAAGGTTACTGCATAAACAACAAAATGGCTCCCTCTGATTAAGGGGCCCTTACACTGAGTTGACAGGGATTCTTATGCTGACTGGTCACAATGGTGGTTTTAATCCAGGGAGACCTTAAAATGTGCCGGGGGCTTAGGCGCCATGCATTATTCTCCTACCCTGAGGGTGGACACAGCACCCATAAAACAGGTTTCCTTCTGGGGACAGGAAGTGTTCTGTTTTGTGGCTGAGGGTCCACATGTTGGACCCTATGTTGATATTTGAGAACAGGCCTCTGAGGACTTATGCCTGAACATCTTATCTAGAGTTCTGATGAGGGGAAGGCGAGAGGCTGCAATGTGGCTCCAAAATTCCCAATCTGGAGGGCTTGCAGGCCAGGTGTGTGAGGACAGTAGTCTGAAAACATAAGCTACGGTACAGTTCAGTGCCAAGCGCATGTCAGTTCCAAAGCGCAGCGGCTAATTCAAGATCTCCAGCACTCGAGTGCGGCCGAGTGTCAGATGTTCGCTCATGCTGGCGCTTGTGTCCATGATGGCCTACAAATGGAGGGGTGACCTCATGAAGCCATGGGGTTTTTCTAACTCAGGGTCTTTTGAGCTGCTCCGGACAGCAAGGTGTCCTTCTGCGGTCCAGGAGTCCAGTTAGATGGCTCCAGGGTTCCCCATATGGAAAGGTTGAATAGCAGAGTTCTTCTCATGGATGTCTGGAAAGCCCACCTCGGGTTACCATTGCAACTGAGGAACATGGCAGGTTCAGTCTGCTGGTTCTGGGGCAAAATGCCAAAGGGGCTGAGCTGACAGGGTGTCTGATGCTGATGGGTAACAATGCTGGTCTGGGTCTAGGGAGACCTTAGAATGTGAAGGTGATTCAGGGGCCATGTAGGATTCTCCTACACTGATGGTTGGACCCGGCTTCCAAGAGCAACGTTTCCTTCTGGGGACAAGAGGAGTTTCTGTTGTGTGGCTCAGAGAACACATGTTGGACCATATGTTGGTATTCCAGAACAGGCCTCTGGGACCAGATGCCTGAAAACCTAAGGTAAGGTTCTGATGACGTCTTAGGGGAATATCAGGTTCAATCTTCTGAATCACGGCCATAACCTGGGTGTCTGCCTGGAGGTAGGTGCTCCGGGTGAGTCAGAGTGTGCATTTTTCTCCATAGCAGCCTAGGATACTGAGGTTGTCTAAGGGGCCTTGAAGGTTTCTCCTCATCTGGAATGTTTGGGCAACTGTGATGGGTAAAGTATCCTTCAGGAGGGCAGGCCCAGTGCTGTGTTGTGGCTCCAGAGGCCCCATCCTGGAAGGCATGTGGGCCAGGGCCTTGGAGAAAGAAGTCTGCAAACACAAGCTCAGATTATGTTTAGAGGTGAGGTGATGGCAGGCACGTATGTGCAGGCGCTGAAGGCAGTGCCTCTGGATTTGAAATTCGGGTGGTTGGGATGTGGTAGCATAGGCTTTTCTGTCTGGATTGTGTGTCTAGGATGGCCACGGAATGGAGGGGTGGCTCATAGTGCTGTAGGTGTTTCTTCCTGTCTTTGGTTTCAGCCCAGCTCCCAAGAGTTTGGTGTCTTTCTGGGGGAAGGGAAGAGTGCTGTTTTCTGTCTCAGGGATTCGCCAAAACTGGGATTCCAAAGATTAATTCTGGATCCAGGTGCCTGGATAACCCCACCGAGGGTTAGGATTTGGGCCTAGGGACATGGAAAGCCCATTAGGCGGGCTCCTGGTCCAGCTACCAAGGGGCTTGTTTGAAAGAGAACTCGGGATGAGGGTCACAGTACCGGTTTGAGCCCAGGGTTGCTGTCATGGGTGGGCATGGTCTCAGAAACCATGCAGCTGCCTCCCACTCTGAGGGTTGGACATCCATCCCAACAGCCAGGTTTCTTGCCATGGGGAATGAGGAGTACTCTTTTGGACTTCAGTTTTCCTCTAGGCAGGGATTTGTGCTAAGGTCTGATGAGAGAGTCTGAAAACCCAGATTGGTTAGAGCTGATGACATCAGGCCAGGCATGTGTGCAGGATTCTCCTACCCAGCAGGTTTAACTAAGTTCCAAATAGCAAGCTTCCCTTGTGGAGACGAAAGGTATTCTGTCTGGTGTCTCAGGAATCCCCCAGGCCTCTGAGGTGAGATGCCTGGAAAACAAATTTAGGGATCATATTAGGGCTTAGGGGTCTGTCTGTTTCAATATTATGTCTCTGGGACATAAGTTTGCATGTCTGAGAAGGTACTTGCTCAGCTTGTGTCAGAATGTCCCTGTTTGTCCAGTGTGGCTGATGCTATAAAGATGATCTCGAGGACTTGAACGTTTCTCCTAATCTGTAGGGTTGTGGCCAATGGATTGGGTAGTTTCCTTGGAGATGGAAGGCACAGTCCTGTGGCGTGGCTCCAGAGGCCCCAGCCTGGAAGTTGTGTGTACAGGGCTGTGGGGACAGTAGTCTGAAAACACAAACTAGGCTTAGGTTTGGCACCTAGGGTATGGCAGGCTCAATTTAGAGAACTTGAGTGGAACTCCTCAGGGTAAGAAAGAAGTGTAAGTATGAGGCTCAGGGTTTTGTCTCTGGATTTTGTGTCGAGGATGGAATTAGAATATAGGGGTGGCCTCTTGGGCCATGGACTATTCTCCCTCCCTGAGGATTTGGCCTCACTCCCAAGAGTTTGGGGTCATTCATTGGGAAGGGAGGAGTCCTGTTTTCTGACTCAGGTATCCATCAAGAAGAAGGGTACCAGAGCAGAGCCCTGGGTAGGTGTGAGTGGAAAAGCCAACCTCTGCTTAGGACTGGGTCCTAGGAGGCATGGCAAGGCCCATAGGCAGGGCCTTGGTCCAGCCACTGAGAGGCCTTATTTGAAAACAAGGCTCACACTGAAGGTCACAATGCATGTTTTTGCCCAAGGCAGCCCTCAAGCATGGGTGTGGCCTTAACTGCCTTGCAGGTTTCTCCTACCCTGAATGTTTGAAACCATGTCAACAGCAACGTTTTTTGCCATGGGGAAGTAGGAGCTCTGATTTATGCATCAGTTTTCCCCCTGTTATTAGAGATAAAGTCTACCTTCAGATTCCTGAAAACCCAGGCTGGGAAGAGATGATGGCCCAAGGCCATAGCAGGTCTGTTGTGCTGGTATACCACCAGTTGTCTGGGTGTCTGTTGGGAGGTCTGGGCTCAGGCTGTGTCAGACAGAGCATTAGTGCTCAGGGTATCCTAGGCAAATGGGTTGCGGTCGAGGGCAGTGTAGGTTGATCCTCATTGGGGGTTCTGGTAAGCCCCCTAGGGCAATTTTTTCCTTCTGGTGGATGTTAGGGTCTGTGATCAAAGGAGCGAGACTGATACAGAGCAAAGTTCAAGCAAAGCTGTATTTCGTGCCAAGCATCAGTAATCAAACTGACTTATCAGGGCCATCTCTTGCAAAGAGGCAACCCCCTTCTGCCTCACAGACTAACTTTTATATAGGTAGTTTAGCTGGGTTATACACAGGTGGCCAATGAGATTACAATACACAGAAAAAACAGAACAGTCCTGTTAGGTCACACATGAGCAGCCAACTGAATTACAATTCACCCTAGTAGATATATACATGACACACTCATTCTCTCTACTTGCCCAGAACTCGGGGGCTGGTATTCAAATGTAGTTTCCACTGAGAGCCCACAGCCTTGGCTGATGCCTGTAAGACTGAACTCACAAATGTAGGGCTGTTGTCTGACCCGATCACAAGAGGCAGCTCAAACCTAGGAATTATTTCTTCAAATAACATTTTGGTTACCATTCCTGTCATCTCATGTTCGGTGGAAAAAGCTTCTACCCAGTCTGAAAAGGTATCTACAGAAACTAACGTACATTTGTGCCCATATTTTCTGGGTTTCATTTCTGTAATATCTATTTCCCAATAAATTCCTGGGAATCTCTTCCCTCTTCCCATTCTAGTTCCTCCCGCATTAACTGCCTGGCATTGAGCACATCTATCAACTACATCCTGAACCATACGCCCTAATTTAGAAACCTGGAACTTCTTGCCTATATGTTCCTTGAGTTTGCCTGTACCCCAAATGAGTACCCTGATGTATCTGCTCTACTAACTTTTTACCTTATCTCTAAGAAAGAATTAGCTTTCCTATTTCAGTCTTAGCCCAATCTGTTTCATGCTTTAATCTGGCCAATTTTTGTAAATACTTTAAATCTTCTGACTAGTTCGGTTTTTCTGTTATGGCTGGAGCCAGGAGTTTAACCAGCTCTTGCGATGTTTTTTGGGCTGCTTGCTTTGAGATGCTAATTGGTTTCCTTTTGAAATCAGTTCAGTCCCCTTTTCCTGTTCCAGCTAATGCATAAAGGCCACTTCTTTTGGGTCTCAAATTTCCTGGTGGAGATTCAATATTTCTCCTATGTTTTTAATTTATTTTCCTTCTCTGTAAATAGCACCCCCCCCTTTTTTATAAACAGTCCTCTGTATATGGAGAGTATCAAAGGCATACCTGCGGTCAGTAGTAGATATTGGCGGTTTTATCTTGGCCATCTGCAGTGCCTTGGTGAATGCAATCACATCCACTTTTTGTGCCAATGTTCCATGTTGCAGGGCTGGGGTTCAGAGTTCCTGCTCAGGGGAAACCACCACAGCCCCCGCATACCTCTTTCCATCAACCATGTGATAGAAACCATGTTCACAGACTACCGTCTGTGAACAGAGTCATCTCGGCATCTGGAAGGGGAATGTCTCTGAGGTCTGGCCTTATTCCTGTCACTTGGTTTAGGACCTCCCCACAGTTGTGTGAGTTGTCAGCCAGCTCCTCTGGCAGGAGCATGGCTGGATTTAGCAGTATAAAGTGAAGGAAGGTCACTCTTGGTTCGTGGAGGAGGAGGTCCTGATAATCTATCACTCGGGCATTCATCTTCCATCACTCTCGTGGAGTTGGAGAAGGCCCTCGATAGAGTGGATGGTGGTCAAGATGATATTTTGACCCAAAGACAATTTACTTGCATCCCTGACCAGGAGGGCCGTTGCAGCAATTATGCGGAGGCAAGGGGGGGACCCAGCTGCTACTGGATCTAGTTTCCTGCTAAGATGGTCTACTGGCCTTCACCAAGGCACCAGAATCTGAGTTAAAACTTCTTTGACGACCCCTGCTTTTTCATTCACATACAAGTGGAAGGGCTTGTTAACATCTAGGATGGCCAATCCCCGGGGCACTCAGTAAGGCTGTTTTTAATTCCTGAAATTCTCCTTTGGCCTCAACCATCCACTTTATCATAGTGAGACCTCCTTTTGCCAATTCGTGGAGAGGTCAGGCAATTTCTGCAATCTGCAATATCCATAGCCTACAGTAGCCCACTGTCCCAAGAAACTCCCTCACTCATCAGGATGTGGTGGGTCGGGGATATTGGTTGACCACCTGCTTCCTGGACTCAGACAGTGAACGCACTCCCTTGTGAAGATCAAAGCCTAGATAAGTGGTGTGGCTCTGACAGATCTGGGATTTATTTGCTGACACCGGATACCCTTTTTCCTGCAGAGTATGTAAGAGATCTCTCAACTCCTACAAACATGACTCAATCCTCAGAGACTACATTACTGTGCAGTTTTCTCTGTGTACTGCAATCTCATTGGCCACTTGTGTATAGCTGGTTAAACTATCTCTATAAAAGTAAGTCTGTGAGACTGTGAGGGGTCGCCTCTTTGCAAGAGATGGCCCTGACCAGTCAGTTCGACTCTGGATGCTTGGTATGAAATAAAGCTTTGCTTGACCTTTGCTTTGTATTAGTCTTGCTCCTTTCATTATGGACCCAAACACTGAGGACTCATCTGGGATCAAACAACGAGACCTGAGCCAGCATCAGAATTTCTGGGAAAAGCCTCCAGAGGTAAGATCACAGGATTTTGTCTGTCTGGTTGTGGAGCTCCTAGGTATGGCCCACCGGGGAGAAGCTAGGTGCAGCCATACTTCCCAGGGCTGGAGATGCTTCAGGGATTCCCCATCCCTCTTCTTGTACCTGCCAGAGGGTTCACGTCCCCCTAGCAAGATAGGGTACCTGCCAGGAGGGTTCAAGTCCCAATGGTCGGTCAGAGGATCTTTAGGAGGTTCGAGTCCCCCTGGGTGGTCAGGGACCTGCCAGGGGGTTCAAGTCCCCCTATGCAGTAAGGGGGCCTAGAAAACCCCACTAGTGGGTGGTTTCAGAAGACCGAGAAAATCTCCACAGGCCACTGGGTCTGGTTGTCTTTGTCTTGTCTTTTTTTGCCTGTTGTGTTGCTCATCCCTAGGTAACTGAGAAAATCCCCATGGGGAAAGGTCTCTATGGGACTGAGAAAATCCCTACTGTGCCAGGCTCTGGATGAGGGCCTCTGGGCCTGAGGTTGTCTTTGTCCTGTATTTTTGTTGTCTGTTGTATTGTTTGTTGTGTTTGAAGGAATGGGGGAAGCAGAGAGTAACTGGGCTCTGACTTCTGTCTCTCTGTTTCTCATAGTAGATGTGGGGCTTCTTTCCAACTAATTTCTTGTTAAGGGGTACAACAGGAGCCAACTCTGGTTAGTCTAATTTGAGACAGAGACTTTAAGGAATATTTCCAAGCAGCTTCCAAAACTCCCTTTGTTTTGGGGAATTCCTTGCCTTCTCTGGCCCGATGTGGATGGCCTAGGCCCTCCCCCTGGCTGGCGAGATAGCATGGTGTCTGAAGTGGAGATAGTTATTTATCTGTCTCAAGGTTTTAAAGGGTATTTGTTAAAGTGGCTTTCGAAGTCCTTGGTAAACTGCTGCTTTGAAGCATTGCTTGAATGACAAATGGAATTAAATTTGTTGGAAATCTAGGTCTTAACCAAATGTGATGAAATGTTAGATCATTGTTTTCTGGAATGGTGTTTCTGCTTTTGAAATCTTCTGGTAAACATATTTTGTGCTAAACTGATTCATAATTTAGCCTTCTAAGAATTCTCTTGTAAAATGACTTCTGCCTTAAAGGAAATTCATATGGAAAGGCTTTCAGGACAAATACAAGTCTTTGATACATTGAAATCCTGGAACTGAAATGGGTAAGAATTTACAGAAGTAAAAGCTACATTTGGACTAAGCCAGAATTAGTAACATGAGACTAGGTGAACTAAAAGATTGTAATGTTGCATCTCTTGATGATTTATCTTGTTTTAAACATTAATGGTTCTGTGATATTTGCTCTTCCAGACTAGGAAAACTTTTTCTTAAGTTATCTGTAACTTACAGAGATAAAAATGTAGTCATTTGTAAACAAATCAAGGTATTCAACTCTTTCTCTCTATCTGAACCCTCTGAAACCAAAAGGTCTCAGCAAGTTTTCTTTCTTCCATGGCAATTAGTCCTTTGATTAACTTAAATAAGAATCTGTTCTCTGTGTAAAAGGACACCACTGGAAACACAGATTATTTTACCAAGGCTTTGACTGGAATGTTATATTTTAAAGGACTCATATATGACTAGACAGCTTAAAGGAACTAAGGTTGACTTTATAAAACCTGGAACGATAAAGCCCTTTGGAACTGTTGTCCTGATACCTTGCTTACAGAGTTCCCAGCAGCCTTACCAGGTGAGTAAAGGATGTTACTTCCTGGCAGGTGCAGGAACCTCAACAAGTAGCCATCATAGATGCAGCTCTAGCCTGAGGGATCCACTGACACTCACCCTTCTTTCAGATGCTGAGATCTCGAGTCAGCCTCTGCAGATTGGGATTGCCATGCCTATGCCCTAAACCTAATACTAACTTGTGTTTTCAGACTTCAGTACTCACACTCCTGGCCCATAAGCCCTCCAGTAAGGGAACTCTGGAGCCACGCAGCACTCTGCCTTCCCACCAAAAGGAGAAAATTCCTTATGGGGATGCCCGAAAACCCCAAAGGAGGATCAACCTGAACTGTCCTCAATGGCACACCAATGTCATAGGCATCTCTGTGTACTAATGATCTGTTAAACAATCCTGAGCTCACTCCTCCTGACAGTCACACAGACAGTGCCATGGCCCTAGGCCATCATCTCTACCCAACCTGGGTTTTCAGGCAACTGTCCCCAGACCTTAGCTCAAATCCCTGCATATGGGGAAACCTGATGCACAAAATCGAACTCCTCCTTCCCCGTGCCAGGACACTTTGCTGTTGGGATGGGTGTCAAGCCCTCAGAGGAGAGTCCTGCCTGGCAGAGGAGGCCATACCAACTTCTGAGGACCCTTTTGTCAAAAACACACATTGTGACCCTCAGCCTGAGCCACGTTTCCAAATAAAACCCCTCAATAATTGGACTAAAACCCTCATATAGGGCCTTTCATCCCCCGAGCCACAAATCCTGACCCAAGGTGGGGTTTTCCAGGCTCCTGTACCCAGAACCCTGTTCTGGATTCCCTCTTTTGTGGGGACTCCTGAGGAAGAAAACACACCATCCTTCCTCCAGAATGACTCCAAACTATTGGGAGTTGGGCAAAATCACCAGAGAGAGAAAATCTTCCATGACCCCATGAGGACACCCCTAAATTTCAAGGCCAACCTAGACATAAAATCCAGAATCAAAAGCCTGAGCTACTGCCTCAAACTCCCCCTCATTTCAAATCCCAAGGATCTGCCCTCACGGGCAGTTTGGGCTTGTTATCTCCTCAGCCCTAAACTTACCCCAAGTGTACGCTTTCAGACTTCTGTCCCCATAACCCATGTCCACACAGCCTCAAGGGTGGGGCCTCCGGGGCCGCACCGCACAACTGTGCCTGCCCACCAGAAGCAAACTGTGCCCTTTACAATTGCCCAAACCCTCCAGATTAAGAGACACCTCCAAAGCCCTTGAGGCCAACCCAATTACAGGGGCTGCCCTGAGCAAATATGTGCAGTCTTTCATGCCCTGTTCATTGATCTCCTTGCAGACACCCAGTTCCATGGACTCCGTGACAGAATATTGAACCTGAAATGCCCCGAGGCCCTGATCTGAAGCCCAGCGTAGTGTTCTAGACATCGGTCCCCAGAGGCCTGGTCTTAAAAACCAACAACATATGAGGTTTCTGGAGGCCCCAAATGGAACACATTCTGTGCCCAGAAGGGAAACGTTCTCTTTGGTGCTTTGTCCAATCCTCAGGGCCAGAGAATCCTGCATGGCCCCTGAGCCACCACCACATTCCAAGATGTCCCTGGACACAAAACCGCATTGTTACCCATCAGCATGAGACTCCATTTCAACACGCCCCCTGGGTATCTCACCCCAGAGCCAGCAATGGATCCTGCATTTGTCTTAGGCATCAATGGGAACGTGAGCTGGGGTCTCTAGACATGCATATATAGAGCTCTCCTCTGGGATCTTTTCATATGGGGGTCCCTTGTGGCATCAGAGCGGTCACCCGCTGTCCTGCCGAACGAAACCTTGCCATGTGGAGAACCTCACCACCACCAGAGTGGGAAAACCTGCATGGCCTCATGAGGCCACCCCCCTCCCCTTGGCAGCCATCATGAACACATCTCTAGATGAGCAAATGTCTGACACTACCCTTTCTTCAGATGCTGGAGATCTCGAGTAAGCCTTTGTACATTGGGCTTCCCATGCCCTAGGCCTTAAACTTATCCCTAGCTTGTGTTTTCAGACTCCTGTCCCCACACTTATGGTCCACAATCCCTCCAGACAGGGAATACTAGAACCACCACACAGCATTCTGCCTATCCACTAGAAGGAAAAAATGTCCTATGGAGCTGTCCAAAAACCCCAGAGGAGGATCAACCTGCACCACCCTCGATGGCATTCCAATGTCATAGGCATCCCTGTGCACTAATGCTCTGTCTGAAACAGCCTGAGACCACAACTACCAACAATCACCCACACAGTGCTATGACTCTAAGCCATCATCTCTACCCAACCTGGGTTTTCAGGCATCTGTCCCAGACCTTAGCTCAAATCCCTGCATGTGAGGAAACCTGATGCACAAAACAGAAATCCTCCTTGCCCTGGCAGGAAACCTTGATGTTTGGATGGGTGTCAAGCCCTCAGAGGAGGAGAAACCTACCTGACCCAGGAAACCACGACCACTCCTGAGGGCTACCATGGGGAAAAATACACATTGTTAACCTCAGACTGATCCCTGTTTCCAAATAAAGCCCTTGGGTTTTTGGGCCAAGAGCACACTTATCAGGCTTGCCATGTCTTCAGGCCGAAATTCTGACCCAAGGGGGTGTTTTCCAGGTACCCATACCCAGAACCCTGCTCTTGAATCACTCTTTTTGAAGGACCCCTCTGACAGAAAACATGACTACACCCTTCCCCCGAATGTCTCCAAGCTATTGAGAGCCAGGCAAAATCACCAGAGAGGGAAAATCTCCAGTGGTTCCATGAGGCAACCCCTACATTCCACTGCCATTGTTGACACAAAATCTAAAGACAAAAGCCTGAGCTACCGCCTCACACTTACCCTAATTTCAGATCCTGACGAGCTGCCCTCAGTGTCTGCAGATCAGCCCTGCCAATCCCTCAGCCCTAAACTTACCCCGAGTTTACGATTTCAGACTTCTGTCCCCAGATCCCTGGCCCACACAGCCTCGACGGTGGGGCCTCTGGAGCCACACATGCCTGAAGGAAACTGTGCCCTTTAGAGTTGCCCAAAGCCTTTGGATTAGGAGACACCTGCAAGGCCCCTGAGGCCACCCCAACTTTGGAGGCTGCCATGAACAAAAATAAGCAGTTTGACAAACCCTGTGCATCGACCTCCAAAAGGACACCCAATTACATGGCCCCTGAGACATGCCTGAACCTGACATGCCACTAGGCCCTAATCTGAAGCCTAGCATAGGATTGCAGGCACCAGTTTCCAGAGGCCTGGTCTTGAAAACCAAAATATGCGGTTCCTGGGTGGCCAAAACAGAACACCTCCTGTGCCCAGAAGGGAAACTGCTCTTGGGAGCTGTGTCCAATTCTCAGGGCCAGATAATCCTGCATGGCCCCTGAGCCACCACCACATTCCAAGGTATCCCTGGACACAAACCCGCATTGTGGACCCATTAGCATGAGACTCCATTTCAACTCCACCCCTGGGTACCTCCCCACAGAGCCAACATATTGAACCTGTCTTGTTCCTAGGTGGCAAAGGCAATGTGAGTGGAGTTTCCAGGCATCCATACGTAGTCTTGCTCTCAGGTTTTTCTGTGTGGGGGTCCCATGGGGCATTAAAGCATTCACCCCCCTTTTCTGCTGAAGGAAACCTTTTCGTTTGGAGCACCTCATCACCCCCAGAGTAGGAAAACATCCATGGCCTCTCGAGGCTGCCCATTCATAACGTGTCCATAGTGGACACATCACTAGCCTGAACGAATGTCTGATACTCTCCCTTAGTTCAGATGCTGGAGATCTCGAGTCAGTCTTTGCACATTAGGCCTGTCTTGCACTATGTCCTAAACCTAACCCTAGCTTGTGTTCTCAGACTTCTGTCCTCACACTTTTGGCCCACAAGATGCCCAGGCTGGGAATTCTGGAGAAACCATGCAGCCCTCCGCCTGCCCACCAGACGGAAACAGTGCCCTATGGGGCTGCCCCAAAACCCCAAATGAGGATCAACCTTCACCACTTCCATGGCACTCCAAAGTTATATGAATCCCTGTGCACTAATACTCTGTCTGAGACAGCCTGGGCTCACACATACCACCAGTCACCCAGACAGCGCACTGCATATCAAGCAAATCGGACCTGCCATGGCCCTAGGCCATCACCTCTACCCAACCTGAGTTTTTAGCCATCTTTCCTCAGACTTTAGCTCAAATCCTACATAAGGGGGAACCTGATTCATAAAACAGAACTCTTCCTTACCTGGTACAGGAAAACTTGCTTTTGGGATGGGTGTCAAGTTCTCAGAGGGGATACTTGCCTGGCTCTGAAGGCCGCATCCAATTCTGACAGCCGCCTTGGCCACAAACAAACATTGTAAAGCTCAGCCTCAGCCTTGAGCCTGAGCCTCCATATAGCGCCCCTCGAGAGTTGGACCAAAAGCCACAATATCGGTATTGCTATGCCCCTAGGCCCAAATCTTGACCCATACTGGGGTTTTCCTGGTGCCTGTACCCAGAGCCCTGCTCTGGAATACCTCCTTTTGGGGACCCATGTGACAGAAAGTATGACTCCACCCTCCCCCAGAATGACTCCAAACTATTGGAAGCCGGGCAAAATTCCCAGAGAGGGAGAACCTTCCATATGCTCATGAAGCCACCCCTACATTCCTGGACCAACATAGACACAAAATCCAGAGACAAAAGCATGAGCTATCGCCTAACACACGCCCTTGTTTCAGATCCCAGGAGCTGCCCTCAGGGTTTGCTGTTTGGGCCTGCCATCCCCTCAGCCCTAAACTTAACCCGAGTTTGTGTTTTCAGACTTCAATCCCCAGACATCAGCCCATAAAACCTCAAGACTGAGGCCTCTGGAGTTACATTGCAGGACAGTACCTGCCCACCTGAAGGAAACTCTGCCCTTTACAGTTACCAAAACCCTCCTGATTAGGAGATATCTGCAAAGCCCCCCAAGGCCACCCCAATTTCGGAGGATGCCCTGAAAAAAATGAGCATTTTGACAAACCCTGTGCATCGACCTCCAGAAGGACACCAGGTCCATGGTACCAGAGAGAGAAGATTGAACCTGACTTGCTCTAGGCCCTAATCTGAAGACTAGGTTTCCACTCATAGGTCCCCAGAGGCCTGGTCTCAAAAACCAACATATGGGGTCCCCGGAGGCTCAAAACAGAACAACACCTGTGCCTAGAAGAAAAACTTGCTCTTGGGAACTGTATACAGTGCTCAGGGCTGGAGAATCCCGCATGGCCCCAATGCCACCACCACATTCCAAGGTCTCCTGAGACACAAACCCGCATTATGACCCATCAGCATGAGACTCCATTTCAACTAAGCCCCCGGGTAACTCGCCCCATAGCCAGCAGATGGAACATGCCTTGTCCCTAGGCACAAATGAAAATGCGAACTGGGGTCTCCAGGCATCCATACCTGGAGCCCTGCTCTTGGATCTTTCCATATGCGGGTCCCTTGGGGCATCAGAATTGTCATCCCCTGTCAACCTGAAGGAAACCTTGTTGTTTGGAGAACCTCACCACCCCCGTATTGGGAAAACCTCCATGGCCTCATGTGGTCACATGTCTCTCAGGCATCCATCATGGACACATCTCTAGACTGAGTGACCATCTAACAGTCTCCCTTACTTTAGATGCTGGATATCTTGAGTCAGCCTCTGCACAATGGGCCTGCTGTAACCTAGGCCCTAAACATAATCCTAGCTTGTGTTCTCAGAATTTTGTCCTCACACTCCTAGCCCACAAGCTATCCAGACTCGGAATTCTGGAGCCACCATGGAGTACTCTGCCTGCCTACCAGAAGGAAATAGTCTCCTATGGGGCTGCCCAAAACCCAAATGAGGATCAACACATCCTCGATGGTACCCCAATGTCATAGGCACCCCTGGACACTAATGCTCTGTCTGACACAGCCTGAGCCTTCACCTCACAACAGTCACCCAGACGGCTGACCACTTATCCAGCATATTGTCCCTGCCATGGCCCTAGGCCGTCATCTCTACCCAACCTGGTTTGTCACGCCTCCGTCCCTAGACCTTAGCTCAAATCCCTGCAAATGGGGAAACCCTGATGCACAAAACAGAAATCCTCCTTCCCTGTAGCAGGAAATATTGCTGTTTGGATGGGTGTCAAGTCCTCAGAGGAGGAGAAACCTGCCTGGTCGATGAGGCCACACCCACTCCTAAGGGCAACGTGGCTACAAACACGCATTGAGACCTTCAGCCTGAGCCTCATTTCCAAATAATATCTCTCAGTAATTGGACCAAATGCCTGCATATATGGCTTGACATGCCCCTAGGCACAAATCCTGATCCACGGTGGGTTTTTCCAGGTACCCGTAACCAGATCCCTGCTCTGAAATCCTTGTTTTTGGGGGACCCCTGAGACAGAAATCATGACTCCACCATTCCCCCAGAATGACTCCAAATAACTGGGAGCCAGGCAAAATCCCCAAAGGGGAAGAATTTTCCATGGCCCCATGAGGCCATGCCTACATTCTGGGTGTGAGGGCCTGTATGAGGGTCTGGTTAGCCAAAGGAACTTACTTGCAAACCCCGGATATAGGGGTGCTCCAGGCCGGATGGAGACATCCAATCAGTGGTGTGAGCCTATATTTACCGTGGTGTGTTGCAATCTCATTGGCCACCTGTGTGTAGGCTGGGCTCAACCATCTCTATAACAGGGTAGTCTGTGAAGCTGGGCAGGGAGTGGGGAGTAGTAGGATTATTAGTAATAGTCATTGGAATTGCTGTGGGAGTAGACGTTATAATAGTCACTGGGATAGCCATTGGGTGGGTTAGTCGTTGGGTAGTCGTTGGGTGATAGTTGATGCAAGCAGCACTGCTGTGAGTGGCCTCGCCGCAGTGAGTGGTGTCGTTGGGGTTGGCGAGAAGCCTCATCCAGGGAGTGTCCTTGTCCTGGGAGTGGCCTTGTAGGGAGCGGCATCAGGGGGAGCAGAGTCTGCATTGTCGTGATTGTTGTCCTCATTGTCATCGTCAGGGGTGGCCTCGTCCAAGGAGCAGCCCTGTCTGGGGAGTGGCCTCGTCGGGGTCATCATCGTTGCCTCTTTATAAGAAATAATCCCTACCAGTCGGTTTTATTTTTGATGCTTGGTGTGAAATATAGCTTTGCTTGACTTTTGCTTTGCATCAGTCTCGTGCCTTTGATCACAGACCCAAACACTGGGGGCTCATCCGGGATTAAATGATGATTACTGAGCCAGCATTGGAATTTCTGGGAAAAGCCTCTGGAGGTATTGGGTTCTTGTCTGTCTAGTCTGGTTGTGGAGCTCCATGTTATAGCCCACTGGGGAAAAGTTGGACACGGCCATGCTCCCCAGGGCTGGAGTGGATGCAGGGATGCACCATCCCTCTGCTGGTGGATTGACAGGGGGTTTATGTCCCACCGGGTGGTTGGGGGTGTTCGAGTCCCCCTAGATGGTCAAGGGTTCAAGTCCCCTGAGCAGTTGGGGGCTTCGAGTCCCCCTAGGCAGTCGGGATTTACATTCCCCTAGACGGTCACTGGGGGTTCGAGTCCCCCTAGGCGGTCAGGGGACTGTTGGGGGGTTTGAGTCCCCCTGGGTGGTCAGAGGCCTGCTGGGGGGCTTCGAGTTCCCCACGGGGGTTTTGAGTCCCTCTAGGTGGTCACCATGGACAAAGAAAATCCCCACTGGTGGCAGGACAGCTGGGTCTGCAGTTGTATTTGTGATCTTTTTGTTGTCTGTTGTGATGTTTGTTGTGCTTGAAGGAATGGGGCAAGCAGAGAGTAAGGGACTCTGACTTTTATCTCTCTGTTCCTCATAATAGATGTGGAGCTTATCCCTCACTCATTTCGTGTGTTAAGGGCTATAACTGGAGCCAACTGGAGTTAGTCTAATGCCGGGTTAAGGTCCCCAAAGTTGATGCTCATTGGAGCCAGGCATGGAATATGAGTGCCAAGTGGGGCACTTTTGGTTAGAAGAACCCGTGCTGCATAATGAACAGAACTTGAGACAGTTACTTTAAGGAATATTCCCAAGCAGCTGCTGAAACTCCCTTTGTTTCAGGGAATTCCTTGCCTTCTCTGACCCAATATGGACTGCCTAGCACCTCCCCCTTGCTGGCGGGAAAGCATGGCATCTGAAGTGAAATATCCCCAGGTGGAACATGAAATCTGTTAGCAAAGAGATGACTGAAGTGATGGTTAATTGTCTGTCATAGGGTTTTAAATGAGTAATTGTTAAAGTGGCTTTCAGAACCTTTGGTTACCTGAAGCTTTGAAGTTTTGCTTGGATGACAAATGGGAAGAAGTCCTAGGACACTGATTGCTGAAACTAGGTTTGTGCTTTTTAAATCTGTTGGTAAACATGTTTTGTGCTTAACTGCTATTGCAACAGTTCACAATTTGTTAATATTTAGTCTTCACTAGAGATTAAGTCCTTTCTAAGAAAATGTAAACGGTTTTCTCTTTGCCCACCCAGTATTTTAAGTGAGATTTCTTTGACTCATAGGGATTTTCCCTGATATGCTAAGTTACTCAGGAAGTACTGATAATTCCATGATAAGCCTTGGGTTACTTTTGGGTAAATGCTTTAACTACTCCAGAGGTTCTATACATTTCTTAAAGTTTTAATGTTTTGATAAGGGTCATCATTTGGTATTTAATCATATGTATTTTGAGTTTTTGTCATTTGTAATTGTTTTAATTCTCTTGTAAGATGAATTCTACCTTGAAGGAAATTCATATGGGAGACTTTAAGAACAAATACAGGTCTTTGATATGTTGAAATTCTGGAACTGAAATGGGTAAGGATTTCCAGATGTAAAAGCTGCACTCGGAATAAAGCAGAATTAGTATGGTTACTCAAGGTAAGAATGAGTCTCCAGGAGCTTTCCTAGAAAGGCTTATTGAAGCCTATAAAAAGTATAGCCTGGTCGATCCTGAGGCACTCCAAAATCAGGGGGCAGTGAATCTTGCTTTTGCCAGTCAGTCAGTCCCAGATATAGGGAGGAAACTTCAGAAAACTGAAGAATTGAAGGGAATAATCTGAGTAAGTAGGAATAGCAGAAAAGGTATTTAATAACAGGGATGCACAGGAGGATAAAAAAAATAGAAAACAGATAAAAAGCTGTTTAAGGCTTTCACATTATATGAGATAGATAGGGGATAGTAAATGCAAGGAAAAGCCTAAGCACAGAGAAGGAAGGTGGGAAGACTTAGATTTACATCTGTGCACTCATTGCAAGGAAAAAAGACACAGGGTCAGGGACTGCCCCAAAAAGAAGACAGCAATGCTGGCCCAGAATAAAAATTAAAGTCGAGCGGAAATCAGTTGATTTTTTTGGTGGACATGGGAGCGCAATTTTCATCATTACTTAAACCTATGGGAAAACTAATTGGAGAGGAAGTCTGGGTACAAGGAGCAAATGGCACAGAGAGACATAAATGGACAAAAGAAAGGACTTTAAATTTGGCCTTGGGAATAGTTAAGCATTGATTTTTGGTCCACCCTAATGCCATATATAACTTGATGGGAAGAGATCTCCTCCACAAGGTATGACCTGGAATTCATTTCTCTGATGGAGACATAAGTGTAACCTTGAGACAACACACTGTACAGGTGCTTATGACAGCAGTAGATGAATACCTCCTTTATGAGCCTGTCTCAAAACCAGAGAAGACATAGGGGGCGAGTGTTCTCCAAATCCTACAGATCTAGTTTCCCCAGGTCTGGGCAGAAGGGAAGCTCCCTGGCTTGGCCAAAGTACAACTTCCAGTGGGGGTACAATTATAGGCGATGGCTATGGCTGTTTGTGTTCAGCATTACCCCCTTTCCTGGGAAGCAAAGGAAGGGATCAGAAAACACATTAACTGCCTCCAAGGAAACGGGATCCTAGTTCCTTGCAAATTCCATTATTTGGCCTTATTCCATTTATATCTCTCTGTGCCATTTGCTCCTTGTACCCAGACTTCCTCTCCAAGTAGTTTTCCAATAGGTTTAAGTAATGATGAAAATTGGGCTCCCATATCCTCACACACACACACAAAGAAAACAAAAAACAAAAAACTGATTTCACTTGACTTTAAATTTTACTCTGGTGGTCAGCATTGTCATCTTTTTTTTTTGGGGGGGGGGGAAGTCCCTGGGCCAGTGTTCTTTTTCCTTACAGTAAGTGCACATATCTGAATCTAAATCTTCCCACCTGCCTTCTCTGTGCTTTGCTGCCCGTGAAAAAGGCCAAGACTGGGTAGGACCAACCTGTTCATGACTTGTGGGAAGTTTATAAATGGGCTGAACATATCCACCCGATGGTGTCTAAACCCTATACACCACTTTCCCTCCTGGGTCCCAAAATAACTGTGTATACTGTCTTAGATCTCAAGGATGCATTTCTATGCATGTATTTAGCAAGGGAATCTCAGCTCCTTTTTGCTTTTGAGTAGTCTGACCCACCGGAAGGGTTCCAAGGCCAGCTCACCAGGACAAGACTTCCCAAAGGATTCAAGAATTCACCCACTATTTTCGACGAGGCCCTACATGACGATTTTTGTGAGTACAGAACCTTCAACACAGGAGTCATTCTGTTACAGTATGTTGATGACTTTCTAGTAGTTGCTGAGAACTATGAGTCATGTTTGTGGGGGATGATAGATCTATTACAGACTCTGAAGGAATAAGGGCATTTTGGTGTCATCAAATAAAGCACAGCTCTTTCAGAGTCATGCCACTTATCTAGGCTTTGATCTCCACGAGGGAGTGTGTTCACTGTCTAAGTCCAAGGAAACAGGTAATGACCCGATACCCCCACCCCACCACGTCCCAACACATGAGGGATTTTCTTGGGATGGTGGGCTACTGTAGGCTGTGGATATTGTGGTTTTCAGAGACTGCCCGACCTCTCTACGAACTGGCAAAAGGAGGGCTCACTATGATAGAGTGGACAGCTGAGGCAGAAGGAGCATTTCGGGAATTACAAGCAGCCTTACTAAGTGCCCCAGCATTGGCCATCCCAGGTGTTACAAGCCCTTCCACTTGTATATGGATGAAAAAGCAGGGGTGGCCAAAGGAGTTTTAACTCAGACTCTAGGGCCTTGTCAAAGGCCAGTAGCCTATCTTAGCAAGAAACTAGATCCAGTAGCAGCTGGGCTCACCCATTGCCTTTTAATAATTCTACCATGACCCTCCTGGTCAAGAATGCAAGTAAATTGACTTTGGGTCAAATCTCAATCATAACCAACTCACTTCAGGATATTTGGAACCCAACAGAGGTCGCTTTTATGCATTGCCTGGGACACCAAAGGGGGACGGATCTGATCTCAAAAGAAAACCAAATATCAGATCAAGCCACAAAGCAAGCAACCAGAGAAACAGAACTGGCACCAGCCATAGCAGAAAAATCGAACTATTCATAAGAAGATTTAAAGTATTATAGAAATGGGTTAAATTGGACTATGAAGGGGACTGATATAGAATAAAGCAGGAAAAATAATTCTTCCTTGAAGACTAGGTCAGAATTTTGTAGACCAGATACATCAGGGTATTCATTTGGGGATATGCAAACCCAAGGAGTTTATAGGCAAGAAGTTCCCGGTTTCTAAATTAGGGTGGATGGTTCAAGATGTTGTTGATAGATGTGATCTATGCCAGGCAGTTAATGTGGGAGGAACTAGAATGGGAAGAGGGAAAAGAGAAAGAGGTAAGGAACCAGGAATTTATTGGGAAATATATTTTACAGAAATGAAACCCGGAAAATATGGGCAAGATATATCTTAGTTTTTGTAGATAATTTTTCAGGCTGGGTAGAGGCTTTTTCTGACAACATGAGACAGCAGGAGTGGTAGCCAAAAAGCTACTAGAATAAATGATTCCTAGGTTTGGGTTGCCCCCTTGGAATAGAGTCAGATAATGGCCCTGCATTTGTGAGTTCAGTCTCACAGGCATTGCCCAATGCTGTGGGCACTAATTGGAAACTACATTGTGCCTATCTTCCCCAGAGTTCTGGGCAAGTAGAGAGAATGAACTGGACTCTTAAAGAGACCTTGACAAAATTAATTCTGGAGGCTGGTGGTGGATGGGTGAATCTCCTTTCTCTTGCCCTCCTCAGGCATGATGTACACCCTATTTAAACAAGGTGATCCCATTTGAAATAATATTTGGGAAACCCCACCTCCACACTGTCCTCAGCTACAACTGGTTGTCCTAGCATAAATGACTGATCAGTCTGTACTCCAGTCACTGCAGACATTATGATATGTCTTTAAAAAAAAGCCCACACAGGAATTCGGACTGCCCACACTGGGACAGAGATGGAGGTGGAACCACATTCTTACCATCCCAGGGACTTGGTTTGGATAAGTCGCTATCAAGTGGGAAACTTGGAGCCCCTCTGGAAGGGACAATTTACTGTCTCCCCCATGGCAATAAAGGTAGAAGGCATTAAGGCCTGGATTCATATGGGTCACATCAGACATGCTGAGGACGAGGACACCCTCCCCAAGAGATGGAAGCCACAACCTATGGACCCTGCTAACCGAGGACTAAAACTAAGACTAGAAAAGCTGTGGTTTTATTATTGCTCTAATTGTTACCAATTTATGTAAGTATAGGTGGGAAATTAGATAATGGAATTAGGAAAAATGGAAAACGTTATACAAAGCAGTGAAAAGGTAATACAAAGTGGATAACTCATCAGCTGACTGTGCAGTACTGTTACTTTTTGGCCCTGCACTATAAACGCTGTAATTTAATTTGTACCAAAGAAAATTAGAGCGATAAAATGTTAGTCTTACATGCTTAATATAAGCCCTTACATCAGGAGAACATAGAACTTGCTGAAAAGTCAAGGATTGACTAATTTCCAAGGAAAAGGGGGGGATATTAGGCTCTGTATGAGGGCCTGGTTAACCAGAGGAACTTATGTGCAAACCCCAGATATAGTGGTGGGCCAGGCCAGATGGAGACATCCAATCAGTGGAGTGCTCATATACTTACTGTGATGTGTTGCAATCTCATTGGCCAACTGTGTGTGGGCCAGGATCAACCACCTCTATAAAGTATAGTCTGTGAGGCTGGGTGGGGTGAATAGTAAAGGGGGAGTAATAGTCACTGGGATAGCAGTTGGGGTAGCCGTTTTAATAGTAGTTGGGATAGCTGTTGGTAGCTGTTGGGGTAGCCATTGAGATAGCCATTGGGATAGCCGTTGGGGTGGTCATTGGGATAGTCATTGGGTGATAGTTGTTGAGAGTTGTACTACTGCCAGTGGCATTGTTGAGGTTGGCAAGCAGCCTCGTCTGGCGAGCAGCCTCGACATGGGAGTGGCCTTGTCAGGAGCGGTGTCTCGTCATTGTCTCCTCTTCGTCATTGGGAGCGCCCTCATCCAGGGTGCAACCTCGTCTGGGGATCAGCTTAGTCCAGGTAGTGGCCTCGTCAGGGTCGTCATCGTTGCGTCATCATAAGAGACTGTACCTACCAGTAGTTTAATTTTTTATGTTTGGTGCGAAATAAAGCTTTGTTGACTTTTGCATTGCATCAATCTTGTTACTTTGATCATGGACCCTAATGCTGGGGCCAACCTAGACACAACATCCAGAGCCCTCAGCCTTAGCTACAGTCTCACACTCACCCTCATTTCAGATCCTGAGGAGCTACCCTCAGAGTTTGCAGTTCAGGTGCCATCCCCTTGGTGCTAACCTTACACCAATTTTGTGTTTCCAGACATCTGTCCCCAGAGCCCTGGCCCACACAGCCTCGAGGCTGGGGCCTGCAGAGCCACACTGCACAACTGTGCCTGCCCGCCTAAAGGAAACTGAGCTCTTTACAGTTGCCCAAACCCTCCAGTTTAGGAGACACTTCCAGGGTCCTGACACCTTCCCAATTTCGAAGTCTGCCCTGAACAGAAATTCAAAGTCTGACACACCCTGTCAATTGACCTCCAGGCATAGACCCAGGTCCATGGCCCCAAAGAGAGAAGATTAAATCTGTCCTCCCCCCAGCCCCAAATCTGAAGCCTATCTTAGGTTTGCATGCATTAGTTCCCAGAGACCTGGTCTCAAAAAACAACATATGGTGTTCCTGGAGACCCAAAACATAACTTCCTGGGCCCAGAAGACAACCTTGCTGTTTGGAGCTGTGTCCAGTCCTCAGGGTTATGGAATCCTGCATGAATCCTGAGCTATCATCATATCCCAAGGTCTCCCAGGACACAAACCTGCATTGTGACTCATCATCAAGGGACCCATTTCAACTCAGTCCCCTGGATAACTCTCCCCAGAGCCAGCAAATGGAACCTCCCTTAGGTCCGAAGCCTAACACTAGCTTGTATTTCAGACTCCGTCCCCACAATCATGGCCCACAAGCCCTCCAGACAGGGAATTCTGGAGCCACCATGCAGCACTCTGCCTATCCATCAGAAGGAAAAATGCCCTATGGAGCTGTCCAAAAATCCCAGAGGAGGATCAACCTGCATTGCCCTTGATGGCACTCCAATGTCTTAGGCAGTACTGTGCACTAATGCTCTGTCTGAAACTGCCTGAGCCCACACCTCCCTATAATCACCCAGAGAGATGGAAGAATATTCAGCAGATCAGACCTGCCATGGTCCTAAACCATCATCTTTACCCAATCTGGGTTTTCAGGTATCTGTCCCCAGACCTTAGCTCAAATAACTGCATATGACATCATGTACAAAACAGAACTCTTCCTTATCTGTGACAGGAAACCTTGATGCTGGGATGTCTGTTAAGCCCTCAGAGGAAGAGATTCTTTCCTGGCCCAAGAGGCTGGGCCCATTCCTGAGAGCCATCTTGGGCACAAACATGCATTGTGACCCTCAGCCTGAGCCCCATTTCCAAATAATCCCCTCAGGAGTTGGACCAGGAACCCGCATATCATGCTTGCCATGCTCCTAGGCGCAAATCCTGACCCAATTTGGGGTTTTCCAGGCACTCATACCCAGAGTCCTGCTCTGGAATCCCTCTTTTTGGGTGACTCCTAAGACAGAGAACACTACTCCACTGTTCCCCCAGCATGACTCCTTACTATTGGGAGCCAGCAAAACGCCCAGAATAGGAGAATCTTCCATGGCCCCATGAGGTTACTCCTACATTTCTGGGACAACCTAGACACAAAATCCAGAGCCCTAAGCCTGAGTTACCACCTCACACTCGCCCTAATTTCAGGTCCCAAGGAGCTGTCCTCAGGGTTTGCAGTTCACGTCTGCCATCGCCTGGGCCCTAACCTTAACCCAGGTCTGTGTTCAAAGTACGTTTTGCTGGAATAAAATGAGGGTGCGCTTGATGGTTTCATTGGGTGGTGGATGTTGCAAAGAGTATGTTATATGGTGAACATTGTTAATTGGTTAGGACTGATGAATTGCTGACCCATACCCTGAAACAAGTAATACTTCATATGTCAGCTAAAAAAAAAAAGGAATTAATCAAATATCATGATCTGTGGATAAAAAGACACCTATATCATTACACTAGTAAGGCAATTCAGCTGTAAAACAGGAAAGGATGAGCTTAAGTTCAATCATAATAGGCAATGATGGGATATTGAGATATTGGAAGCTCTAAATATCTTGATTTCATTTGCAATTGCCATGTTTTGTCTACTTTTCATTTTTTAGGAAGAGTTTGTTCAGTTATTTATTTATTTGAGAAAGAGAAAGCATTGGGGCAGGTGAAGGAGCAGATGGAGAGGGGCAAGCAGACTTCATCCTGAGCTCAGAACATGATATGGAGCACATTTCAGGAGCCCAAGATCATGACCTGAGCTGAAATTAAGAGTCTGTAGCTCAATTCACTAAGGCACTTACACACCCCTTTATTTTTTATTGTACTAAATATACTACATGAAATGTGCTAAACTAAATGTACTAAACTAAAATCAGTCTTTTTAGCTATTGTATTTTAAATTTTAAGATACTGTGTATAATGCTACCCATTCAATAATATATAATTATTTTAGGTTACCTGGGTGGCTCAGTGAATTAAGTCTCTGCCTTTGGCTCAGTCATGATCTCAGGTCCTGGGATCAAGCCCTGCATCGGTCTCTCTGCTTGGCAGAGATCCTGCTTCCTCCTCCTCCTCTTTCTCTCTGCCCATCTCTCTGCCTGTTTGTGATCTCTCCCTGTCAAATAAATAAAATCTTTAAAAATATATATAATTATGTTAGCAATGGACCATATGACTAAATTTGCTTTAAACAGAAATATCAGTTTCAATGGACTATTGCCCAATTGCATCATGATATTTTATCTATAATTTTAGATCTCTATTTACATGCAAACACAAATAGAGATTGGTCTCTTCCAAACTATTGCCTCTGGTAGATCTTTTCTTCTTTCCGTATTGACATATCTATAACTTAAAGCAATGTTTCTTTTACATGAACATTCTTTGTGAATATTAAAATCTATTCTTAGACAGTGAATAGAAAAAAAGCTATTTGCTTTCATAATTAAAATAGTCAATCAATTGTAAGTGATTAATGTATCTTAACAATTAAGAAGAAAGACAATGTCATGCTGTCAGAAGAAACTTTATATTAGGCATAGATAGAGAAGAGGAAGTTTAAACTGGTATTGCTACACCAAAGGACAGAATAAGTGGCAAATATAAATGCTGAGGGAAAATGGTCTGTTAAGTTTTGGTGATTTAGAAGAAATCTTGTGACAGTATTTTAAATTCAGATGGGTATGGACCAATGTGAGCCATAGGTTAGATATTGTTCAGGATTTTTCTGTAGGGGAAAGCAGAGCTTCCAGCCATATTAGGAGCAGAAATAAGAAAAAAAAAAAAAAGAAAGTTCCTATTAGTGCTCAGAAATCAAATCTGAAGACTAGGGGAATTGTTATACCATACACTTCCTTCTATTGTGCCAGACAGGAGCAATTTAAATGATCTTGTTCAAGGAAGGAAAGGATAAAAACTATACCAATTATTCTTCTCATGTCATCATAAAAGTAGTCTCCTCTTCATGGATTTTTGTTGTGGACATTCCATTATAATATTGAAGTACCTATTACATATTTTGATAGTCCATCAATAATTTGAAGAAAATCGTAACCACATTTTAAAATACTCCAATGATGCTCAAGAGACCCGTGGTTTGCAAGAGGGCATCGGGATTTGTTTTGTTGTTGTTGTTGTTGTTGCTGTTGTTTTAATGTTCAGTTGGCCACTGTATACTACATTATTAGTTTTTGATGTAGTGTCCAGAAACTCATTTGCACATAACACCCACTGTTCACCACAACATGTGCCCTCCTTAATGTCCATCACCTGATTACACCATCCCCCCATCCCTCTCCTTTCTGTAACCCTCGGTTTGTTTCCTGGAGTCCAGGGTGTTCATGGTTTGTCTCCTATTCTGATTTCTTCTTACTGATGAATTGTTAATTAATTCAAGTAACAGTTATTGACAAATCTATGTAGAAGTTATTGGTCACTCTGCTAGAGGTGCTGCAAAATTCTATGGGATTTTTATTATCCTGTGGTAGAAAATCATGAAAAACAATTTTAAAAAATTGAATAAATTACAAAAACTAATTAAGCAAATCAGCAAGTTTTATGATAGAAAGTGATGAGGACAGAGTAGTGGACCATTCAGCAGGATGATCACAGGGACATAAAGATATATTTTACTAAAAACTGAATGAAGGGGCAGAAGATGAATGATAATCAGAGGAACAACCCTCCTCTTAGGTGGGGACCACAAATTCAAAGCTTCAAAAGGTAAAGAGCTATAAACTTATATGTTAATTTGCTGTTGAATCCCCACTACATGGGAAATATGGAGTACATGTTAAGTGTGAAGTTAATAACTGATGATACCTTTTTTACATCTGGAAAGATTAAATAAGGGTGAGTTTTGTTGTTTGCAGAGTACCCTGTACACAGTTAGGAAGCTGGAAGTCATAGATCAATCTTATGCTTCTTTTAGTTTTGTTATAGTTGGTATTTCTGTAATATGCTGATTTTTTGCAAAACAATAAATTTATTAAATATGATCAGCAGATAAGTTGTTGTTGATATATTATTCTTTCAAAGTTGTGGAACATTTCAATATAAAATATAATTTTATACACCATACAATCACAAGGTCCTTGAGGATCTCCACACATTTTTTGTGCTGGTTGACTTTCAGCGGGATGACCTGGTTCCAGCCTTTGAAGCTGTAGGAGGTTAAGTGTGCCACTCAATGTGCCTGGTCTTTTCCCAACCATAAGGATGTGATTGTAATTCTGAGATGAGTTACCTTCTCTAAAGAAACCTATAAAGCCCCCTGAATTCAAAAAGGAGAAAAGACACTAAAGAGAGGGACTGGGGCTGAACCAGGGGACCTCTGGGGGGCGGACAGCCCTATAACAGTAGTAGGGAATTCTGAAGAAACTCTTTCATCTAGTAGTATCTAGAAACAGAAGAGGGACCCTGGCAGAGCCTTTGAAGGGATCCTGGAGTACTCAGTAGGCCAGGGAGGTGCATTTCTGGAATTAATGAGAAGTGCTGGCCAATGTTCCCCAGTCCTGGAAGTCACTGGTCAGATTGTTGTGCCAGGACATCCCTTGACTAAGACAGCTGGACCCCCAGGACTACACTGGAGTTGGTTGCATGGGTTCCATACTGACCACAATAGAACTGCATGTCCTGGCCGCAGTGTTGGAAAGGTACAAAAGAGACACCCATCTGGACACTGTGGAGAATACGTGGGTGACCTCAATGCAGACAGTGTTGTTATACTGTTGGACAGGAATGGGAACAGCAGAGAATTTACCAAGCAAAGTCTGTCTGAGATCTAGAAGTTGGACAAGGGTCAGTACCTACAGCCACTGTGACATCAGGATACCCACCAATCATAAACACAAATCTTAGTCTTCCCCTCTCTAGCAGCCCTGGCCACAACCCTTGTCCTCCAGTTCCAACACCTGTTTTTGTGTGTGTGTGTGTGTGTGTGTGTGTGTGTGACACCATCCAAAGGAAAACATTAAGCAGGACTGGAAGGGGGCCCAGAGAACCCTTCATCTGTTGCTTCCACTGTGCAGCCATCCCCATGATGCTGTACCATCCATTTCTGAAGGCCTTCCTGGCCACAGGGGCTGAGCATGAAGTTACATCCCAGTGGACTGTGCTGACAGAAACGACCCAGAACGCAGGGCCTGCCATTGCAGGCAAATGCATGGGGGAGGGCTGGGGGCAGGCAGCCCTCCTGTTACTGTGAGCAAGTAACAGCAGGGTACCATGATCTCAGGCCAGTATGAGCAGCCAGAGGTCTGCCGTCCACCAGGGCACCTCAGCCCTGGCACACTGTGTAGCAGCACCCCAGCAGCATGTGCATAATGCATATCTCAACATCATCAGGAGCCACTCCAGTGACAGTTAGCTCAGGTCCAGTGCCTCCTTGGGTTTGAGCTTTCGCATGGGGAGCAGGGCAGCCCCACCTCAGGAGACCAAGACACCCATGGTCGTCCGCCCAGCTCAAGCCTTGCCTGATGGTGACTTGAATCAGAGAAAGGGCTCCTTGCCGGTCATCTCTCTCCCCTACAAAATATACTATTAATTAATTTGATTTATCAAAGTGTTCTCAAACCTACAAGCAGTTTTTTCTTATTGCTTTCCATTAAATATGACAATTAATAACTAATTTCATAATAGGCAATGCGAAAAAATTTACTTGAACTCTGAATAGACAAAAAAGAGCAGAAGGCTTTACATAAGCAGGTGGAAACCTGGAAATAAACATTCATATGGGGGGAGGAATACGAATATGGGACAGGCCTTTTACATACGCTAAAAGCAATATTTATTTCAATGCACATGATGAAAATTTTTATCAACTAGGTTTTTATTTGAACAAATTTACAGTATTCATAATGAATTATGGAAGGTGTTTAACTTGGAAAATAAGTAAAACAAGGTAACACTGACTTGTAAAAATATTGAGGTTAAAAATACTAGATGTATTAAAATATTTTTACCACATTGTATTGCTGGAAAGGCTACAACTTCTTTCTGCCTTGCAAAGTTCCCACTTGGTTAGGTAGACTTATTTAATTCTTGAAATGAGTCACTGTGCAGAACCTCTTTGAAATATACAGAGTGTTTCTTATGGAATGGGTCATCCTACTTCTAGGGAAATTTCACATTTGTTACCATGGCAAAATTTCAAGTTATTTTTGTGTTCTACCTTAATCTCAGGACATAAATAATCAATATGACAGACTCTTTTGGCTGAAATTTGGATTAAGCTTGAAGTAGTGACTTTCTATTTAACAGGAAATATACTATATCAGTACAGAAATCTAATTTTCTTAAGTCATCTTTCCCCAGTGCATTGTCATTCCAATGTTTATGTATTTTCCACTTGTAAATATTGTCAGACTTGTTGCAATTCATGTCTGAAATTACTCCCAAGGACCAAAACAGTTTTAACTTAGTGTTTGCTTCATTTAGTACTGAAAATAATTTTCATTAAAATTTAAAAATATTCTTATATAATATCATGTGCTACATGCAAAAGATATAATCCAGAGACCAAATTGTTTATTAACTAGGTAGAACAGGCATGTAATAGTTATGGAAGTAATTCACTGCAGTTTTTTTCCACTAGACGGTAAAACCATGAAAGTAGGTACATTATATATCTTGACTAAACATTATTATTTAATTCCTTTCAGTTTTCAGTGGACTAATCTAATTTAATAGGTACTTTGTACATTTTGTTCCATGAATGATTTAATTGGTGGTCATTGGAAAGGCAAATAAGAAAAGAGATATAAGAGTTTGTGATATTTGAAGATGTTGATTAAAAAAATAAGCATAATTGGGGGCCCCTTGGCTGTGCTGTCTTAATTTTGGCTCAGGTCATGATTTCAAGGTCCTAAGATGGAGCCCTATGTCAGGTTTCATGCTCAGTGGGGAGTCTCCTTATGACTATCCCTCTCTTTCTGCTTACCCTCCCCCCATTTCTTTGTCTCCGTCTCTCAAATAAAAGTATGACTGGTTTGATCTAACAAATAAGAAGGCTAGAAATTGTCACTCCATCCTAACAAGCAAAAAACTGAAAAATAAGCAACTCTCCTTATGTTTTTCAGAGTGAGTTCATGGACAAGTCCCAACTCCTAAAACTAGAGCCAGAGACAGGCAGATACAGAGAATTAGAACCTTCCAGAGCAGAAACTTCCACAGAAGCAAGTCCTGGGGTTTGGAAACCTCAATGTAATTAGTGTATTCCTTGAAGGTTTAGTGTGGTTATGACTCAGATAAGAACTCTATGGGAGGGAAGCCTCCAACACAAAAAGGAACTGCAAGGGGATCAAACCATAGAGATCCTCCATACATCTGTGAGTTTTACTTCCAGAAGCTCTACCAGGTCCTCATAGTTAAGAGTGGAGAAAAATTTCCTCATGCCTTTAGCAGGAGAAAGGGAAAAAATCTATTTTGAAAAATATACCTTTTATCTATATAAGAACAACTCAAAATGCTGATGGAAAGTATCATTGAACAAAGGAAATTGAGAGACTCCATATTCATGGATAAAAAGATTCAATATGGTCGGGGTGCCTGGGTGGCTCAGTGGGTTAAGCCGCTGCCTTTGGCTCAGGTCGTGATCTCAGGGTCCTGGGATTGAGCCCCGCATCGGGCTCTCTGCTCAGCAGGGAGCCTGCTTCCCTCTCTCTCTCTCTCTCTGCCTGCCTCTCCATCTACTTGTGATTTCTCTCTGTCAAATAAATAGATAAAATCTTAAAAAAAAAAAAAAGAATCAGCATTCCCCCCCTCACTTTCAGTCTTTCCAGGAATACAGTACAATTATTCTAAACTATAGTATGTACTAGTTTTCTCTTAAAAAAAAAAAAAAGATTCAATATGGTCAAGTTGTCAGTTACTCAAAATTTGTCTATAGATTCCACACAATCCATATCATAATGTCATCCAATTAATTAAAGGATATCAGCAAACTGATTCTAAATTTACTTTAAAGGGCTGCAGATCAAGAATAGCCAATATGTTGAAGAAAAACAAAGTCAGAGAACAGGTCAAACACTTCTTCAAAATTTACTATAAAACTATAGTAATCAAGATAGTGTGCGTACTGGTAAAAGAATAGACAGTAATGGAATGGCACAGAGAACCCATAGATATATCCACAAAAGTATGTCAACTAATCATTGAAAAAGGAGCAAAGTCCGTATACTAGAGCAATGTAGGTCTTTTCAACCAATAATGTTGCAATTGGACATTCACATGGGGAAATATAGACACAGGTCATATACCTTTCATGAAAATTAACTCAAAATGGATCACAGACCTAAATGTAAAATTCAAAAGTATATAACTCCTACAATATAGTATAGGAGAAAATCCATGGCCTGGGGTCAAATACGCTACCAAAAAGGAGGATTTCAGACCAATATCACTGATGCATGTGGATGCTAATATTCTCAGCAAGATCCTAGCAAACAGGATACAACAGCACTTTAAAAAGATTATCCACCATAACCAGGGGGGATTAATTCCTGGGCTACAAGGATGGTTCAACATTTTCAAATCAATCAATGTGATAGAACAAATAAATATGAGAAGAGAGAAGAACCACATGGCCCTCTAAATTGATGCAGAAAAAGCATTTGAAAAAATCCAGCATCTGTTCCTGATTAAAACGCCTCAAAGTATAGTGATAGAGGGAACATTCCTGAACTTCATAAAATCTATCTATGAAAGATCCACAGCAAATATCATCCTTAATGGGAAAAAGCTTGCAGCATTCCCGTTGAGATCAGGATTAAGACAAGGATGCCCACTTCCACCACTCTTGTTCAACATAGTATTAGAAGTCCTAGCAACAGCAATCAGACAACAAGGAGAAATAAAAGGTATCCAAATTGGCAATGAATAAGTCAAACTCTCTCTCTTCGCAGATGACATGATTCTTTATATGGGGTCTGGTAATGATTTTTAAATACAACATTAAAGATGTGATCCGTGAAAGAAACAATTGATTAAGTGGACCTTATTAAAATTAAGAACTTTTTCTCTGGGGGCTCCTGGGTGCCTCAGTGAGTTAAAGCCTCTGTATTCAGCCCAGGTCATGATCCCAGGGTCCTGGGATTGAGCCCCACATTGGGCTCTGCACACAGTGGGGAGCTTGCTTCTCCCTCTCCCTCTGACTGCCTCTCTGACTACTTGTGATCTCTGTCTGTCAAATAAATAAATAAAATCCTTTAAAAGGAAAAGTTCTTCTCTGCAATACTCAATGTCAAGAGAATGAGAAGACAAGCAACATACTTTGAGAAAATATTTACAAAAGAAACATCTGATAAATAACCACTAACCAAAATACACAAAGAATTCTTAATAATGCAACATTAGAAAATGAACAATCCAATTAAAATTGGACAAAAGACCTCAACAATAGCCTCATCAAAGATTTATAATTGGCAAGAAAACAGAAGAAAAGATGTTCAACTTCCTCTTACAGCAGGAAATTGCAAGTTAAAAATGAGATAGCACCACCACCTGTGACAATGGACACAGTCCAAATCAGAGGATACCCAAATCTAGAAAACATTCATAACAACAGAATCTCTCATTCATCGATGGTGGGAATGAAATGGTATAGCCACTTTGCAAGACAGTTTGGTGGATTCTTCCAAAATAATAATAATTCTTCCAAAAAAATAGAGAGGATTGTCCTTCTGCAACAGAGCTAATGGCTATCAACATAGACAATAGAATTCAGACTAACAATTATCCAGGCAATAGCTAGGTTGGAAAAGCCATGGAAGATCAAACGGAATTGATTAGGGCAGAACTGAAAGCGACCAGAAACTATGTTCACAATATTAGGGTAGAACTGAAAGCCACCAAGGATGAGGGTCACAATGCTCTCAATGAGTTCCAATCAAATCTAAATTCTCTCAAAGCTAGGGTAACTGAGAAAGAAAATAGAATTAGTGATTTGGAAGATACACAGATAGAGAGAATGGGTCGGGAGGAAGCCTGGAACAAACAGCTTAATAGCCATGAAAATAGAATCAGGAAAATAAATGATGCCATGAAACATTCCAACGTCAGAATTATTGGAATCCCTGAAGGTGAGGAGAAAGAAAGAAGTCTAGAAGATATAGTGGAACAAGTCCTTCATGAAAATTTTCCCAATCTAGCGAATGGAACCAGCATTCATGTACTAGAGGCTGAATGGTCTCCACACAAGATTATAGATTAAAAAAAAAAATCAAGGCACCTGATCGTCAAATTGAAAAATGATAATTGTAGATAGAATCTCTTGAAAGCCGGTAGGAAAGCTCATCAGAATCACGTCAGATGTCTCTACAGACACCTGGCAAGTCAGAAAGGGCTGGCAATATATATTCAGGGCACTAAATGAGAAGAACATGCAGCCAAGAATACTTTATCTAGCAAGACTGACATTCAAAATGGATGGAGAGATAAAGAGTTTCTAAGACCAGAAAGGCTTAAAAGACTATGCAACCACTAAGCCAACAAGTAAGCAGAGAGACAGGCAGAGAGAGAGAGAGGAGGAAGCAGGCTTCCTGCAGAGCAGAGAGCCTGATGTGGGGCTCGATCCCAGGACCCTGGGATCATGACCTGAGCCGAAGGCAGAGGCTTCAACCCACTGAGCCACCCAGGCACCCCAATGTCAGGTGTCTTTATAAGAATGAGAAGAGACAGCAGAAAGACCATGTGAGGACAGAGAAAGAAGGTGACTGCGGGAGCGTCCTACCCCAAGTCATTGGAATAAGGCTGGATCTCATAGACACTCCCCTCCCAAATGCAGAGATTCACAGACGGGAGTAGTTACATGGTCAGTGGAAAGAGGTATGCGGGGGCTTTGGTGGTTTCTCCTGAGCAGGGACTCTGGATGACAGCCCTTCCACATAAGCCCTCAGTGGAAAAGCGAAGCTTATTACATTCACCAAAGCACTACAGATGGCCAAGTATGTGGGCAATAATTGGAAACTAGAGTGTGCCTACTGGCCCCAGAGCTCTGAGCAAGGAGAGAGAATTAAACAGACTCTCAAAGAGACATTGACAAAGTTAATTCTGGAGGCTGGCAGTGGATGGGTGGATCTCCTTCCTTTTGCTCTCCTCAGGGCACGATGTGTACCCTATTTAAACAAGGTGACCCCATTTGAAGTAATGTTTGGGAGGACCCCCCCCTGCTCTGCCTCGGCTATAGGAGGTTGCCCTAGCAGAAATGACTGATCAGTCCATACTTCAGTCACTGCAGACATTACAGTATGCCTTAAAAAGAACACACATCTGAAATGCCCACACTGGGATGGAAACTGTAGTGGAACCACATGCCTGGGACTTGGTTTGATATGTCGCTATCAAGTGGGTAACTTGGAGCCTCGCTGGAAGGGACCATTTACTGTTATCCTAACCACCCCCACAGCAGTAAAAGTAGAAGGCATTAGGGCCTGGGTTTATGTGGGTCATGTCAAACAAATCAAGAGAAAGGACGCTCCTAGAGATGGAAGCTGTCACCGACAGACCCCGCTGACCATGGAATAAAACTAAGACCAAAAAAACCCTGTAATTTTATTGTTGCCATACTAAAGAAAATTGGAGTGATAAAATGTTTAAACTAGCTGAAAAGTCAAGGATTTTACAAGAAAATGGGGAGTGTAAGGCCCTGACCCTCCCAGAGGAACCTGCTTGTGGACCCTGGATGTAGGGGCGGGGCAGGCCGGGTGGATATGTGCAATTGGTGGGGCATGTGTATATCCACTGGGGTGAATTGGGATTCAAGAGGGGCAGGGCTTAATTTCCCCCATAAATGTTGGTCTGCAAGGCCGTCAAGAGCATTAGAAGGAGAGCCGTCGGAGGAAGAAGGAGGATGCTGAAGAAAGAGTCAGCAAGAGCTGAAGAGTCGGCAGGAGCAGAAGAAAGAGTTGGCAGGAGGAGAAGAAAGAGTCCGTGGAAGCAGAAGAGTTGTAACAGCTCTTGTGAGAGCTATAAAGCACCACCAGCAGTCCACAGTCACAGGCGGTCCCCAGATGCCAGCGGTCCTGAGCCGAGCAGCCAGCGGCCCCGAGCCGCCTGTATCCCCCTGCCGCCTGTGGCTCTGAGCCATCAGTGGTTGTGCCACCATCTGCCCCGAGCTGCCAGTGGTCCTGCTGCCGGTGGTCCTGAGCAACCAGCGGTCCCGACTCTGCCGCCAGCGGTCTCGAGATGCCAGCAGTCCTGACACCAGAGGCCCCTAGCCGTCAGCGGTCCCTAGAAGCCAGCAGCCTCACCACAAATGGCCTAGCTACCCCGAGCCACAAGAGGCCTTGTCACCCTGAGCTGCAGCCTTGCCGGAGCTGCATCATTCCAGAGAGCCGCTTCATCTGGGAAGAGGCTTCCTTGGTGAGCGGTCCTGCGGGAGCAGCACCGTTGGGGAAGAGGCTTCCTACAGAGTGGCCTCTTTTGGGGAGCAGCCTCGTCCAGAGCAGCCTCATCTCGTGTGCAACCTTGTCAGCAACCTCATCTTGAGTGCAACATCCTCATGTGGATCGGTGGCCTCTTCTGGGGAGCAGCCTTGTCAAAGTGGTGTCATGGAGAGCAGAGTCTGTGTCATCAGGGTTGTTGTCCTTCTTGTCATTGTCACTGTCATTGTTGCCTCTTTGTCATCAGGAGCGGCCTCGTCTGGGAAGTGGCCTTGTCCAGAGTAGCCTCTTCTTGGGAGTGGCCCTGGCTGGGGAGTGACCTTATCAAGCAGCGGCCTCATCCTGGGAGTGGCCTCATCTAGAGAGGCCTCTTCTTGGGAGAGGCTCCAACCAGGAAGTGGCCTCATCTGTGGAGCAGCCTAGTCCAGAGCGGCCTTTTTGGGAGTGACCTTGTCGGGATCATCATTGTCACCTTTTTATAAGAGACAGCCCTGACAAGTCAGTATGATTTTTGATGCTTGGTGAGAAATAAAGCTTTGTTTGATTTTTGCTTTATATCAGTCTCGTTCCTTTGATCATGGACCCTAACACTGGGGGCTAATCCAAGCCAGGAAAAGAAGCTTCAGGAAAAACCAAATCTTCTGATACCTTAATTTTGAACTTCCATATTCCATAATTCTGAAAAAAATAATTTTCTTGTGTTTAATCCAACAAGTATGGTAGCTGGCATTTTGTTAACATGGCCCTAGCAACCTAATGGAGATTTTGGCATTGAAAAGTAGGGATATACTGTAACAAATACCTGGAAATATGAAAGTTACTTTGTGGAAATGGGATGGGGAAAGGCTGAAAGCATTACAAGGTGCATGTTAGAAAAGCCTACATTGACTTGAAGAAACTGTCAGTAGAATTAACCTTTAAAGGTGATGCTCATGTGGTCTCCAGTGGGAATTCAGAATGTTATTAGAAATTGGAGGAAAGGTAACCTTTGTTATAAAGCATATAGCACTTGGCTGAATTGTGGTTAGTGTTTTCTGGAAAATAGAACATATTTGTTGTGAACTTAAATAATTAAATGAGGAGTTTTCTAAGAAAAAAAAGTCAAAGGTGGGCAATCTGGATTTTTGTTACAGTTCATAGTAAAGTGCACCAGCATAGAGATGATTTTTTTTTCCCAGCACACTGCTTAAGTTTATTGACAATTCAAATTCAGGATTGTAAGGCTCCTGCAGTGCTTGTTCACATACAGCTTGCTGCTGGACTTCTCATGGTTTCAGGAAAGATATTTCAACTGCAGCCCGTTTTCTATTCTTTTCTTTTCTTTTTTTCAGAAAACTGTCAGCCTATCAACACTGAAAAACACAAGAAATGCATGATCTGGAGAGATCAAGAATTGTTGGCTAAATGAATACTTTGGTAAAGACATTGTAGTTGTGAGTCCTGGCCAACAAGATAGGAATGAGCAATGTTGAAATTTGAATAAGAGATCTACTTCTGGAATTTCAGTTTTTAACTCCAAAGCTCTCAACTTCCACACTTTCTTAATCACAGAATCTATCTATCCTGTATACTATATGTGTATATATATTATATATTTATTACATGGGGTACAAGTTTGGTAATTTCTCCATTTCCCTGTGGAACGGATTTTAAAAGAAAAGACATGTGAAGTTTACGAGGAGTGACATTACCATAAAAATGATAGTACTGTATGATTTAAATTATATGTGGAATCTGAAAAACAAAACAAAACAAAAAACACTGTTAAATACAGAGAACAAACTACTGAGTTGCCAAAGGGAAAATAGGTAGGAGAAAGGGCAAAATAGATCAAGGGGATAAAGAGGTAAAATTTTTCAGTTACAAAATAAATAAGTTACAGAAATGTAAAATACAGCATAGGGAGTATGGTCAATAATACTTTAACAATGCAGTGTGGTGACAGAGGGTGACTATGTTTATCATGGTAAGTACCAAGTAATGTACAGAATATTAAGTCACTGTACTATACACATCAATCTAATATAACATAGTATGTTAATCATACTACAATATTCTTTTCTAAAAAAATTAAAAATGAAATAAAAATAAGAATACCAGTGTTAAGGGTGATTGGAATATGAAAGAGACATTTCTTTGTCTGAGGTGTTTGTATCTATAAACATAATGTGTAATGTCATGGCCAGCATGACAAATCGACCAGGAACATGAGGGTAAGAGGATGATGAAAAGAAATTAAGAGACAAAGAGATGGGGGCAGGAGGAACACTGAGGAGGCTGTCCAACAGTGCTAATTTTATTTAAGGCTGTGAGGCACTATATAGCTAACAGAAACAATTATAAGGAAGTTTCTATTTTTGGTTGATTTCTCATACACAAGTAACATTCACATGAAATCCCTCAAGCTTTTATGAAACCCATTTCCCAAGCGCTGTTGGTGGATCTTCTGACACCAGTAACTTTTGTCTACTTAGCCAATCTTTAACTAGCAATTCATGAGCTTACAATGGTGCAATTTATAATTCGTGCAAGTACAGGATAATCTTGTAACAGTTAAATCCGCAACCCAGTTTTGCCTCTAATATGTGCAGACAGTCACGTCAGAGAGTCTTACTGTCCATAGCCTAGGCTCTTTCTTAAGTCAAACTCAATGGATATTCAGGAGGCATGAGTCAGCTCAGGCTTTTTTTCAAGTGCAACTCAGCTGATATCCAGGAGGCACGAGTCAGGGCCTGGTTTGATTTCTCACCTCTAGCTGGGTCCGTGGCTGCCTACAGTGTAAAGGTGTGGGATATTGTGTTTTCTGGAGTGAGTTTGCTCAAAAGAGGCAGGATCGCCCCATCCCACTGTCAATAGAGGTTTCCTATAGAAGTTCTAAGTATCATTGGAAAATGTGGATGTCTGAAATTAATTGAAAACTGAGAAGAAACATTTTATCTCTGGTAAGGCCATTGGTAGCTTCTAAGAAAGGAATTTATTTCAGTTGAGTAATAAGAAAGTTTCAGCCGACTGGAGACATGTATTATAAGGCCCTTGTAAGATTTTTTTAAGTGTGTTTTATGGGTCACCTGGATGGCTTAGTAGATTAAGCATACAATTCTTGGTTTTGGCTCTGGTCATGGTCTCAGGGTTGTGAGACCAAGCCTTATGTGGGGCTCCCTGCTCAGCATGGAGTCTGTTTAGGTTTCTGTTTCTCTCCCTCTGCCACTGCCCTTCTCCAACTCGCATGCACATGCATATTATTTCTTCCTTTCTCTAAAGTAAGTAAAGGAATTTTTTAAAATGTGGGTTGTTTTTATTTTTATTTTTGAGATTTTGTACATCTGGGTTTTCATGTAAAATTGACAATTTTATATGTGGGGAAGTATTTAAAATCAAGTATGTTGAAGGCAAATAAAGATGTCTATGCACTAAGACCCAACACCTCATTTGTAATCTGTGGCCTGCACAAAGTGATGAAGAAGAAAGGAATAACAAGTCTCATTAAAAACCAGCTAAGGCTGCGTAACAAAAATGCTTATCGCAGCCAGTCAGCTTGGTCACAATTAGCAGTATAGGATTGGAGGAAAGGAAATAGATAGTTGTCACTAATCTGTAAGCATTATTATGTGGGCCTAGCAGGCAGTCAAGAGAGGAAAATAAATCTTTGTATAAAAAAAAATATGAACCTATTGTTGGCAGTCTGAGATAGCCTGGAGATGTACTCATTTCTCTTTCAAGGATAAGTTTATAGAAAGAATAAATAATAGATAAATTAACAGAGATACCAGAATGAGACAAGTGAGGCCCCAAGGGTACAAAATTTAAGGGACCACTCACCTGCAGTGTCATGAAGTTTCAAGGGTGATGCTGAAGCAAACCTAGTTGTGAATGTCTCCTGACATCGTGTCCTCTGGATGCATCAATTACCTCAACTTAGTGATAGTTCTGGTGTTTACACTATGCCAAAAACAACTATTTATTCTTTTCTCAGATGATAAGGCTATTTTTCAGCTTTGGGAAGAAAAAATCTTTTTGAAAAATAGTAATGAAAGGGTAGTAAAAAGAAAAAAAATTCTGGACAATAATGGCCCATTTCGTGATGACAAATTTGTAATAATTTGCTGCAATGAATCAATTTTTATTATGTATTTATACATTTTCAGTTATACTTCCAAACTTTGATACAATTTTACTTTCTTGGTTTACATATTTATTCATTCCAAGGTATTATTGAGTTCCTACATAATGTGTCATTGTGCTAGGCAATTGATTCTATATTGGTGAACAAAACAGAAAAGGTGCACTTTTGGCATTGATAAGTGGGAGAAAAAAGTCACTTAATATGTACATAACTAGATTAATAAGTACTTATCATTGTGGTAAGGACAATAAAAAAGAAACATGATGCAGGAACGTCTACATTATTGGTTCGTGTTCGAGAACACAGTCGAGGATCACATTCAAGACCTTAGGCAATACATGTTGTTGAGGAGAATTACTGCCAGAAATCATAAGACATTTGAGAAAGTAAATTACATAACATTGTTTCTTTCAATATTACAGATAAAATTGAAATAATTCATGCATGCCTTCAAAATAGGAAGACATTTTATCGAGTTTGTAGAATAAAAACAAAACACATTTGGTCACACCACAAAGATACTAATAACAGTTATTTCTTTCTTTCTAGTTTTGTCTCAGCCACACTTTAGTAAAATTCATAACACTCCTTGACTATTCTTCCTCTGCTCTTGTCTTTTTTCTTTCTCTTCCTTCACCTACTCTTACTTTTTATTCTCACAAATTTAGGATTGATATATTTTAACTTCTCATTTGAAGTTACTTTTGGTCGGGAGCCTAGGTGGCTCACTTTTTGAGTTTCAGCTCAGGTATTTTTTTTGGGGGGGGGGTCCTGGGATCCTGCCTAGAGTTGGACTCTGTGCTCAGCAGGCAGTCTGCTTGTATATTCTTTGCCTCTGCTCTACACCCCCCCAACACACTCTCTCCCTCTAATAAAAATTTTTTAAAAAGAGAAGAAAAATAAGATAAACCTGAAAAAATGAATAAAAGGCTACATAATAAAAATACAAAGAATGCTACTAAGTTTTTTCCTGAAGCTCTAAAGTTTTGCAGCCCCTCTATTGTCAATAAACTTGAGAAAAGTGAGTTGTTTACGATGGTCTTCTAGGGGAGGGATCTCTTGCCCTGATCCTCAAGTAAACTCTAACTGGTGCAAAAGCAGCTTTCCTAAGCAGCAGAGATAGGCCTCAGGGTAAGGAGCTCTAGATTATGGTATGTGGTACTGTTTTACTCCCTGAAGGCATGCAGCACCAGTGGGTGAGAGGAATATCACTGCACTCTGCTCTCTTCCCAGAAGCTGAAAATTTGCACCCCAGCTCTTCAGTGAGTACTCACAGCAAAACAAAAACAAAAACAAAAGCAAAAACAAAAAACAAAAAACCATCCACCAGTCCTAACTCCTCGGTTTCTGTCAGAATTCTGTGTTCAAGCTTCCAGTGACAAGGCAATTTTATCTTAAGCACGTGACTGAGTTCCAACTTCATTTTTTTTTTAATTTTTGAAGATTCTATTTATTTATTTGAGAGAGAGAGAGAGAGAGAAAGATAATGAGATGGGAGAAGGTCAGAAAGAGAAACAGACTCCCCATGGAGCTGGGAGCCTGATGTGGGACTGGGTCCAGTCATGACGTGAGTTGAAAGCAGTTACTTAATCAACTGAGCCACCCAGGTGTCCCCAATTCCAATTTCTATGGAGCCCTGTGGCACAGACCCACACAATACCTGAAGGATATTTGAGGTCTTGCCATGCCTTTTTTTTTTTTTTTTTTTTTGACCCCTCTCAGGAAAGTGAACACCCAACAATGCTGTGATTCGGAGTTTAGGGCTACACAGAACAGAAAGCCAGGACTGATCTTCATGGTTTTCAGCCATTTTCCCCTAACTGATGTCTGGGAACTCTGAAGCATCTGGACCCCACCTGTACATCTTGTGACCCTCAGGATCCTGAGATCATGCTACCACACCTGGGATTCCACCCCACTTCACCACTTGAACACTTTTAAGCCATAAATGTCCCCCAGAGTAGTCTACTCTTAAGTGTTTCAATCTGGGGACAGGAGGGGTTCAGCTGTGTAGCTCAGGGTCCTCATATTAGAACATATGTTGGTATTCCAGAACAGCCCTCTGGGGGCAGATGCCTGAAAACCTAAGCTAAGGTTCCTATGAGGTCCTAGGGCCAGTTCAGGTTCAATCATCTGACTCAAGGCCATTGACCTACGTGTCTGCCTGGAGGTAGGTGCCTTGAGTGTGTCAGACTCCACAGTTTTGTCCAGAATGGTCTACAAAATTGGGATGGGTTCCAGGTCCTTGCAGGTTTCTCCTAATCAGGAGGGTTTGGGCCACTGTGACGGGCAGAGTTTCTTTCGGGAGGGCAGGCCCAGTCCTGTGGTGTGACTCCAGAGGCCCTTGTCCTGGAGACAAGGGACCTGGGGACAGAAGTCTGCAGACACAAACTCGGAATAGGGTTAGGAGTGAGGTGATTGCAGGTCTAAAAACCTAAGCTAGGATTCCCATGGGGTACTAGGGCCAGGCCGGGTGCAATCATCTGACTCAGGGCCATTAACCTGCATGTCTGCCTGGAGGCAAGTGCCTAGGATGCTTTCAGACTACACATTTGGGTCCAGAGTGGCCAAAGAAATTGGGGTGGGCTCAGGGACCATGAAGTTTTTTCCTAATCTGGAGGGTTTGGACAACTGTGATGGGCAGAGTTTCCTTCAGGAGGGCAGGCCCATTTCTGCAGTGTGGCTCTTGAGGCCCCATTCTGGAGGGTGTGTGGGCCAGGGCTTTGGGACCGAAGTCTTCAGACACAAATTTGGATAAGGGTTAGGGGCGAGGTGATGTCTGGTCCGATCTGCAGACCCTGAGGACAGCTCCTCGAGATTTGAAATTCGGGTGTCTGGGAGGCAGTAGCACAGCCTTTTGTGTCTGAATTTTGTGTCTAGGTGGCCATGGATTGAAGGGGTGACCTCGTGGGGCCATAGGAAATTCTTCCTCTCTGGGGATTCTGCCCAGCTCCCAAGAGTTTGGTGTCTTCTCTAGAAGAAGGGAAGAGTGCTGTTTTCAGTCTCAGGGGTCCTGCACAATCAGGGATTCCAGAGACTGATTCTGGGTCCAGGTGACTGGGGAACCCCACTGAGGGTTAGCAATTGGGCCTACAGGTATGGCAAACCCACTTTGTGGGCTCCTGGTTTAGCTCCTGAGGTGGCTTGTTTGAAAGCAGGCTCAGGCTGAGGGTCAAAATGCCTGTTTGTGCACAGGGTGGCCATCCTGAATGGGTGTGGTCTCATGGTCATGTAGCTGGCTGAGGGTTGGGAACCCATCCGAACAGCCAGGTTTCCTGCCATGGGGAAGGCAGAGTACTCTTTTGTGTTTTAGGTTCCTCCATAGGCAGAGATTTGAGCTACAGTGTGGGAAGAGACGCCTGAATACCCAGGTTAGGTAGAAACAACTGCCTCAGACCACAGCAGGTCCCACCTGCAGGATAAAGGGCCCACTATCTGGGTGGCTAACAGTAGGTAGGGGCTCTGGCTGTGACTTACAGAGCTTTAGTGCACTGGGCAGCCTATGATTTTGTGCCATCAAAGGCAGTGCAGGTGAATCCTCATGAGGGGTATCTGGGCAGACCCATAGGGCACTTCTGCTTTCAGGTGAGCAGGCAGAAGGCTGCATTTTTCCTTCAGAATTCCCTATCTGGAGGGCTTGTGGGCCAGGAGTGTGAGGACAGAAGTCTGAGAAAACAAGCTATAGTTCAGTTCAGTACCGAGCCAATGCACTTCCATGTGCAGTTGCTGATTTGAGATCTCCAGCACCTGAGTCAGGACAGATGTCAGATGTACATTCATGGTGGAGTTTGTGTCCATGATAGCTGAGGAATGGAGGGGTGACCTCGAGAGGCCATGGAGGTTTGCCCACCCTGTAGCTTGTGAGCTGCTCCAAAAAGCGGGGGGTTCTTCTGCAGGACAGGAGGAGTCTGGTTGAATGCCTACAGTGCCCCCCATATGGAAAGATTGGATACTAGAGCTCTCCACATGGATGCCTGAAAAACCCACCTCGCATTGCCATTGCAGCTGAGGGACAGGGAAGGTTCAATCCACTGGATCTGGGGCGAAGTTCCTAGGGGGCTGAGTTGACAGGGGTTCTAAGGCTGACATGTCCCAATGCTGCTTGGTGTCCGGGGAGACCTTAGTATGTGGCAGTGGCTCAGGGGCCCTGCAAGATCTAGCCTGAGCGTTGAATCCAGCTCCCAACATAAATGTTTCCTTCTGGGGACAGAAGGGGTTCTCTTGTGTGGCTCAGGGACCACATGTTGTACCCTTGGTTAGTATTCCAGAGCAGGCCTCTGGGGACAGAGGAGTGAAAACCTAAGCTAGGGTTTCAATGAGGTACCTGGGCCAGGTCAGGTTCAATCGTCTGACTCAGGGCCATTGACCTGTGTGTCTGCCTGGAGGTAGGTACCTGGGTGATGTCAGACTACACATTTGGGTTTAGAGTGGCCAAAGAAATTGGGGCAGGCTCAGGGTACATGCAGTTTTGTCCTAATCTGGAGGGTTTGGACAACTGTGACAAGCAGAGTTTCCTTTGGGAGGGCAGGTGCATGCCTGCAATGTTGCTCCAGAGGACCCAAACTGCTGGGCATGTGGACCATGGCCCTGGGGACAGAAGTCTGCAGAATCAAACTGTGGATGGATTAGGGGCAAGGTTATGGCAGGCTCTATATCCACACCCTGAGGACGGCTCCTTGGGATTTGAAATTCAGGAGGCTGTGAGAGGTAGTGCAGGCTTTTCTGTCTGAATTGTGTGTCTAGGCTGGCCACAGAAAGTAGGGGTGGCCTCATGGGGTGATGGGAGAATCTTCCTCTCTGGGGATTCTGCTCAGCACCCAAGAGTTTTGTGTTTTTTCTGGTGGAAGGGAAAAGGCCTGTTTTCCATCTCAGGGGTCTCTCCCAAACAGGGATTTCAGAGAAGGTTCTGGGTCTGGAAGTTCCCATGTGCAGCAGCTGATTCAAGATCTCCAGCACTTTAGTAAGGGTGAGTGTCACATGTCTACTCATGCTGGAGTTTGTGTCCATGATGGCTGACGAATGGAGGGGTGACCTCAAGAGGCCATGGAGGTTTTCCCATGCTGGGGCTTGCAAGCTATTCTAAACAGCAAGTTGTCCTCCTGTGGGACTGGGTGGAGTCCGGTTGAATGGGTGCAGGGTCCCCCATATGGAAAGAGTGGATAGCATGGATGCCTGGAAAACCCGCCTGGTGTTACCATTGCAGCTGAGGAACAGGGAAGGTTCGATCCACTGGTGCTGCGGTGATGTTCCTAGGGGGCTGAGTTGACAGTGCTTCTCAGGCTGATTTGTAAAAATGCTGCTTGGTGTCTAGGAAGACCTTAGTATGTGGCGGTGGCTCAAGGACCATGCAGGACTCTCCTACATTGAAGGTTGAACCCAGCTCCCAACATAAAAGTATCCTTCTGGAGACAGGAGGGGTTCTGTTGTGTGGCTCAGGGACCTCATGTTAGACCATATGTTGGTATCCCACAACAGGCTTCAGGGGACAGATGCCTGAAAAACTCAGCTATGGTTCCGATGATGTCCTAGGGCCAGGAAACGTTCAACCATCCGATTCAAGGCCATTGACCTCCGTGTCTGCCTGGAGATAGGTGCCTAAGGTATTGTCAGACTACACATTTTTGTCCAAAGCTGCCTACGAAATTGGAGTGGGCTCATAGGGCCTTGCATGTTTCTTCCAATCTGGAGGTTTTGTGCAACTGTGAGGGGGAGAGTTTCCTTCAGGAGGGAAATCCCAGTCCTGTGGTATGGCTCCAGAGGCCCCATCCTGGTAGGTATGTGGGCCAGGGACCTGGGGACAGAAATCTACAGACACAAACTGGGGACAGGATTAGGGGTGAGGAGATGGCAAACCCTATATGCACACCCATGAGGGAAGCTTCTCTTGTTTTGAAATTCGGGTGGCTGGGAGGCGATAGCACAGGCTTTCCTGTCTGAATTGTGTGTCTAGGGTGGCCACGGAATGAAGGGGTGGCCTCATGGTGCCATGGGAGATTTTTCCTCTCTGGTGATTCTGTCCAGCTCCCATGAGTTTGGTCTCTGGTGGAATGGCAGAGTGCTGTTTTTTATCTCAGGGGTCCCTCTGAAACAGGGACTCCAGAGACAGGTTCTGCATCTGGGCTCCTGGAGAACCCCACCAAGGCTTAGTAATTTGGACTAGGGGTATGTCAAGTCCACTCTGCGAGCTCCTTGTCCAGCTCCTGAGGTGGCCTGTTTAAACATGAGTTCAGGCTGAAGGTCACAATGCCTGTTTGTACCCAGGGCGACCCTCCTAAGTGGGCGTGGGCTCCTGAGCCATGAAGCTGGCTCCCACTCTGAGGGTTGAACACCCATCCTAACAGCCAGGTTTTCTGCCATTGGGAAGGTGGAGTGCTCTTTTGTGCTTCAGGTTCCCCCATAGGCAGGGACTTGAGCAAAGGTCTGGGAGAGATGCCTGAATACCCATGTTGGGTAGAGTTGATGGCCATGGGCCATGATATGTCCCACCTATAGGATACAGGGACCGTTATCTGGGTGGCTGATAGCAGGTCGGGGCACTGGTAACCTCGTGTTACCATTGCAGCCAACGAAAGAGCATTAGTGAACGGGGGGCCTATGACATTGAGATGCTGTCAAGGGCCCTGCAGGTGGATCCTCATGTGGGGTTTCTGAGAAGACCCATAGGGCACTGTGCTTTCAGTTGAGCATGTAGAAGGCTGAGTTGTGGCTTCAGAGTTAACAACCTGGAGGAGGTCTTGTGGGTCAGGAGTGTGAGGACAGAAGTCTGAAAACACAAGCTACGGTTCAGTTCAGTGTGAAGCGCATGGCAGTTCCCATGTGCAGTGGCTGATTAGAGATCTCCAGTACCTGAGTCGGGACGGATGTCAGATGCATGTTCACGCTGGATTTTGTGTCCATAATGGATGATTAATGGAGGTGTGTCCTTGAGAAGCCATGGAGGTTTGCCCACACTGGGGCTTGTGAGCTGCTCTAAAGATCAAGGTGTCCTCCTGCGGGAGAGGGGGAGTCTGGTTGAATGGCTACAGTATCCCCCATATGGTAAGACTGGATACCAGAGCTGCCACATGGATGCCTGGGAAAGCCATCTTGCTTTACCATTGCAGGGAAGGTTCGATCCATTGGGACTGGTGGAAAGTCCCTAGAGGGCTGAGTTGACAGGTGTTTTCAGGCTGACAGGTCACAATGATGTTTGCTGTCCATGAAGACCTTAGAATTCAGCAGTGGCTCAGGGGTCATGCAAGATTCTCCTAGCCTGAGGGTTGGACCCAGCTCTGAACATAAAGGTTTCCTTTTGGGGACAGGAGGGGTTCTGTTGTGTGGCTCAGAGACCACATGTTGGACCCTAGGTTGGTATTCCAGAACAGGCCTCTGGGAATAGATGCCTGAAAGCCTAAGTGCAAGGGCCTGGTTGGCCAGAGGGAGTCATTTTGTGTTTATGTAGTGAACTTAGATTAACCCTATGCAGTAAACTTAGATTGACCCAGCCCCTCCCAGAGGAACTTACTTGCAAAGCCTAGATACAGGGGCAGGTCAAGCCAGGTAAAGATATCCAATCATTTGGGCGTGCATATATCCACTAGGGTAAATTGAAATACAATTGGACACCCATATGTTACCTAGAAGTTTGTTTGTTTGTTTGTCTTCCTGTGTGTGGCAGTCTTAGCATGACTGTGTAGTTTTCTCTGTGTATTGCAATCTTATTGGCCACCTGTGCATAGTCCAGCTAAATTACCTCTATAAAAGTGAGGCTGGGAGGGGTCGCCTCTTTGCAAGAGATGGCCCTGCCCGGTCAGTTTGATTCTTGATGCTTGGCACGAAATAAAGCTTTGCTTGATCTTTGCTTTGTATCAGTCTCGCTCCTTTGATTATGGACCCTAACATTGGAGGGGGCATCCAGTTTCAAATGACGAGAACTGAGCCAGCATCAGAATTTTGGGGAAAAGCCTCCAGAGGTAAGATCATGGGATCCTATCTGTCTGTCTGGTTGGAGGTCCAGGGCATGGCCCAACGGAGAGAATCAGGATGCAGCCATGCGCCCCAGGGCAGGAGTGGATGCGGGGACACCCCCTTCCTCTGCTGGTAGATCAACAGGGGGTTTGAGTTTCCCTGGGCGGTTGGGGGTTTCAAGTCCCCCTACACAGTCACTGGGGGATTCGAGTCCCCCTGGGTGGTTGGGGGGGGTTTGAGTCCCCTTGGATGGTTGAGGGTTTCAAGTTCCCCTAGGCGGTCAGGGGATAAAGAAAGCCCTAATCAGTGGCAGGTGCTGGGTAAGAATTATTTGGTCTGCGGTTGCCTTTGCCTGGTCCTTTTGTTGTCTGTTGTGTTGTTTGCTATAGTTGAAGGAATGGGGCAAGCAGAGAGTAAGGGGAGTCTGACTTTCATCTCTCTGTTCTTCATGATAGATGTGAGGCTTCTCTCTCACTCATTTCGTGTGTTAAGGGCTATGACTGGAGCCAACTGGGGTTATTCTAATGCAGGGTTAAGGTGCCCAATGCTGATGCTCATTTTAGCTGGGCATGTAATATGAGTGCCTAATGGACGACTTTTGGTAAGCAGAACTGGTACTGCGGGATGAACCGAACTCGAGACAGAGACTTTATGGAATATTCCCAAGTAGCTGCTGAAATTCCATTTATTTTGCAGAATTCCTTGCCTTCTCTGGCCTGACGTGGACTGCCTAGCCCCTCACCCTTGGCTGGTGGGAGAGCATGGCATCTGAAGTGGAGATGGTTATTTGTCTGTCCTAAGGTTTTAATGGGTAATTTTTAAAGTGGATTCTGAAGTCTTTCGTAACCTGAAATGGTGAAGGGTTGCTTGAATGACAAATGGAATTAAATTTGTTGGACATGTAGGTCTTAACCAAATGGAATAAATACTAGAGTATTGGCTGCTAGAACTGGGTTTGTGCTTTTTAAATCTGCTGGCGAACACATTCTGTGCTTAACTGATTATAAATTTGTTATCTAAAGAATTCTGTTGTAACAACTCACAATTGGTTTATATTTAAAACCAATTGGTTTATATTTAAAACCAATTGTGGTTTGACAACCATATTTAGTCTTCAGTAGAGATTAAGGTATGTCTAAGAGTATACAATTCTGTTAAGTGTAATTAAGACTGATGGAATAGAGAAAAGCAACTCTGTATGTAAAAAGTAGGATATATGTAAAAGCTTGAATCTGAAGAGTGCCTGACTGTGTGAATGTGTCTGTATGGATCCACTGTTTCCGCTACGGAGTCTGATTGGACTGAACCCTGAATCTCACAGGGCATCATATGGCATAACAGTCATCTACTCCATGGAGTAGCCTGGTCCGGGGTTTATACGGACAGAACTTAGCTAAAATGCTCCTAAATTCCCGTGAGGGACACGAGCAGGACAACATCTGAAAGATCCCCCTCCCTTTGTCTGTGACATCATTCATGATGGGAGGGAAACCTAGTAAACTCATTATCTGCTTTTTTTTTTTTTTTTAAAGACACTGGTATAGAAAAGCTGTTTTTCTCTCTGTTTAAAAAGACAAAGTTTTCTTAAGTTAATTGATCTGATATCGTTTTCTCCTTGCCTGCCCAGAAAATTCAGTTTCTATGTTTTCTTTTATCAGGTTTTTAACATTCCTAATTATATTTAAGCATGTGTTTTAAAAGTTCCTAAGGTTTAGCAATTGTTGACAAGATTTAAACCAATGATAAACCTTGGGTTACATTTGGGAAAATGCAATGCATTTCTTAAAGTTTTAATATGTTGATAGATCATCACTTGATATTGTGATTATGGGAATGTTTTGTGTCACAGAAGTAACCTGATTTTCTTGCCAGTTACATTGTAAATTCTCATCTCACCAGCTCTTTATCATATCTGTTCTGAGTTTTTGTCATTTGTAATTGTTGTAATTCTCTTGTAAGATAAATTCTGTCTCAAATAAAATTCATATGGGAGACTTTCAGGACAAATACAGGTATTTGATATGTTAAAAGCCTGAAACTGAAAGGGGTAAGAATTTATAGAAGTAAAAGCTGCATTCGGACTAAACCAGAATTATTAACATGGGACTAGGTGAACTGAAAGATTGTAATGTTTTATCTCTTGATGTTTTGTCTTATGTTTGCTCTTCCAGCTAGAGAATTTCTTTCTTAAGTTATCTGTAATTTATAGAGATAAAAATGTAACCATTTGTAAACAAATCAAGGTATTCAACTCTTTCTCTCTATCTGAACCCTCTGAAACCAAAAGATCTCAGCAAGTATTCTTTTTCCATGGCAATCAGTCATTTGCATAAGTTCATTAAGAATCTGTTCTCCTTGTAATAGGACACGATTGGAAGCACTGCTTATTTTATCATGGCTTTGACATATTTGAAAAGACTCAGATATGACTAGACAGCTTAAAGGAACTAAGTTTGACTTTATAAAACCTGGAACCATAAAGCCCTTGGAAATGTTGGCCTGATACCTTGCTTACAGCATTCCTGGAAGCCTCACCAGGTGAGTAAAGGATGTTACTTCCTGGCAGGTGCAGGAAACTCAGGATTCCTTGGGGACCTCAAGAAGAGAAATTCGCCCAAATTGACAGGTATTGGAGGCATGTCTGATGGCAAGTATATAGCTTGGCTTCTGGCCTGGAGAGGCTATCATAAGTTCAACCTAGAGATTCCTTATGAGAAGTTCCAGCAGAGCAGATTCTAAAAGATTTATATGATCCCTAACTGTTCTTGCTGAGCTTATGTAAATAATTAGGCCAAGTTAGTTAAAACTTGACTTATTTTTTTCAAATAAATTCATCCTGATTAGGCTATCTCTGAAAATGAGGGTTACTTTAGATAGAAAAATTATGTTTTAATAACACACCTTTATGGATGTTAAATTCTAGACTTGATTGTCTTTAAATGTATGTTTACTTAAGCTAGACAACTTGAGGTAAACTTCAGGGAAGTTGCATAATATCTCATTTAGACGATCTTGCTTTGCCATTTAGTCAGTCCCAGATATAAGAAACTTTAGAAAATTGAAGAATTTGAAGGGAAGAATCTGACGGAGCTAGTAGGAATAACAGAAAAAGTGTTTAACAACAGGGATGCACAAGAGGATGGAAACAGACCAAAAAAAAAAAAAAAATACTGATTAAGGTTTTGGCATTACATGAGTTGGGGAGGAGACAGGTAGGGGATAGTAAATGGAAGGAAGAGCCTAAGCACAGAGAAGGCAGGTGGGAAGACTTAGTTTCAGATCAGTGTTATTACTGTAAGGAAAAAGGACATTGGGCCAGGGAGTGCCCCAAAAGGAAGACAGCAATGCTTGCCACCAGAGACTGAAGGGGCCATGGTTCGGAGTCCCTCCCTGAACTACAGGTAAAAATTGAAGTGGAGGGGAAATTAGTTGATTTTTGGTGGACACAGGAGCCAAATCTTCATCATTACTTAAACCTATGGAAAACTATCTGGAGAGGAATTTTGGGTACAAGGAGCAAATGACACAGAGAGACATAAATGGATAACAGGAAGGACTTTAAATTTGGCCTTGGGATCAGTTAACACAGCTTTGCTGCCCATCAAAAAGGCTGACTGGGGACTACGGACCCATCAAGGACTTGCAGAAAGTTAAATGGGTTGAAGATATTCACCCGAGAGTGCCTAACCCCTGTACCCTACCCTCCCTCCTGGGCCCCCAAAGAACTATGTATACCATCTTAGATCTCAATGATGCATTTTTATATACATCTTTAGCAAGGAAAACTCAGCCCCATTTTACTTTTGAGTGGTCCGACTGACAGTAAGGATTCCAAGGCCAGCTCACCTGGATAAGAATTCACCAAGGGCTCCAAAATTCGCCCACTACATTCGACTAGGCCCTATATGAGGATTTGCATGAGTATAGAACCTACAACCCAGGAGTCACTCTGTTACAGTACACTGATGACTTGCTAGTAGCCGATGAGGACTATGAGTCATGTTTGTGGGGGACAAGAGCTATCTTACAGACTGCAGGAAAAAGGGTATCAGTGTCAGTGAAGAAAGTACAGCTCTGTCAGAACCATGCCATTTACCTAGGCTTTGATCTCTGTGAGGGCATGCATTCACTGTATGACTCCAGGAAACAGGTGATCACCCAATACCTCCGCCCCACCACATCCCAAAAAGTGAGGGAGTTTCTTGGGATGGTGGGCTACTGTAGGCTGTGGATACCACGTTTTGCAGAGATTGCCTGAACTCTCTAAAAATTGGAAAAAGGAGGGCTCACTATGATAGAGTGGACAGCTGAGGCAGAAGGAGCATTTCGGGAATTACAAACAGCCTTACTGAGTGCCGCAGTATTGGTCATCCCAGATGTTACCAAGCCCTTCCAATTGTATGTGGATAAAAAAGCAGGGTGGCCAATGGAGTTTTAACTCAGACTCTGGAGTCGCGGCAAAGGCTACTAGCCTATCTTTGCAAGAAACTAGATCTAGTAGCAGCTGGGCTCCCCTTGTGCATTTGCATAATTGCTGCCATGGCCCTCCTGGTCAAGGATGCAAGTAAATTGTCTTTGGGTCAAAATCTCATCTTGACCACTACCCACGCTATCGAGGGCCTTCTCCAGACTCTACCTGACTGGTGGACAATGAACACCTGAGTGACAGGGTATCAGGCCTTCTGCCTTAATGAACCAAGAGTGACTTTCCAGGCCCAGTGGTGCAAAATCCAGCCACACTGCTGCCAGAAGAGCTGGCTGACCATCCACACCATTGTGGGGAGATCCTAACCCAAGTCATAGGAATAAGGTTCAATCTTAGAGACATTGCCCTCCCGGATGCTGAGATGACTCTGTTCACTGATGGAATTAGCTACATGGTTGATGCTGGGGCTGTGGTGGTTTCTCCTAAACAGGAACTCTGGACAGCAGCCCTGCCACATAGAACTTCAGCACAAAAAGTAGAACTGATTGCACTCCCTAAGGCACAGCAGATTGTCAAAGGTAAAACCGCCATCATCTATCTATATGGACAACAGGTATTCCTTTACTATTCTCCATATACATGGGGCGACGTATAAAGGGGCCTATTAACAGCAGAAGTAAAAGGAATTAAAACAGAGGAGAAATATTGGCTCTCCTCCAGGCTATTTGGGACCCAAAAGAGTTGCCTGTTATGCATAGCTTGGGACACCAAAAAGGGGACTGATCTGATTTTAGGAGGAATCCACTTGGCTGATCAAGCCAAAAAGCAAGCAGCCCGAGAAACAGTGCAAGAGCTTGTTTCACTGCCGGCTCTAGCACTACCATAAAAACCAGGGGGATGATAGAAGGGTCATGTGCTGGTTTCCTGAGCAACTGCATGAAAAGAGGTGCCATTTAAAAGATGAAGAAAGTTTTAGATGAGTAGCTCTGGGGGTAAGGGTGAAATGAAAGAATCATGACTCAAGGGCTTGGAAACAGAACTATAAGACTCGAGTTTTCTGTTTGAACTCTGTGGGTATTTGCTTGAGAGTGAGCAGAGAGTGTTTGTGCTAATTTCTAGTTGCCTAAGCTCCATAAAATCACTTGAAAGTAATTCCCTTTACCTTCAAAATGGGTATTAACTCACTTGCCAAAGGATCATGTGGGTATACAAAGTCCTAGGGAAATTCAACATTCACATAAAAGAAATAAGGTACAGGAAAAGTGTTCCATGAAGAGTCCACAATTATTAGGAGGCATACACAGGTAAATTAACTGGGATCAGAGAAATTTGTCATCACATCCTTTCTCCAGGGAAAAATATAGTTTAATTACTTCCTTCCCCACTACCACTACTGGCCATATTAGTATCTGCATGTTCCAAAAATATTTTTAAAAAGGTTTTATTTATTTATTTGTCAAAGACAGAGAGAGAGCACAAGCAGGCAGAGCATTAGAGAGAGAGAGAGAAGCAGACTTCCCACTGAGCAAGGATCCCAATGCAGGACTTGATCCCAGGATTTGGGATCATGATCCCAGCAAAAGGCAGAGGCTTGACCAACTGAAACCTAGGTGTCCCTTCTTGCAACATTCTTAAAAACAATTATTTCTACATTCAGTTGCTATAGCAAGTTGTCAAAATTTGATCATATTTAGGTTAATTTTCATCATTTCTATTTTGTCCCATTGTTTGTTTAAATCTATCCTTTCCTCTATAGCAGAATGTCCCAATTACAAAAATTTTCTTGTAAGTCTTATGAAAGGATTAGAATAGGGTGTGAACTTTCAAACATTATTCCTTTTTCCCCTATAATTATTTTGTCTATTTTTTTCCTTTGCCTTTATATACAATTTTATTTTACTTAAAAAATTCTTAAATATTTATTTATTTATTTTAGAGAGAGAGTGCAAATGGTGGGAGAAGCAGAGGTAGAGGAAGAGAAAACCCCAAATAGACTCCCTGCTAAGTGCTGAGCTGGACACAGGGCTTGATCCCAGGACCCCAAGACACTGACCTGAGCCAAAACTCAGAGTTGGATGCTTAACCAGCTGAGACATCAAAGCATCCCCTGGGTAATTTCAGATTTAATTTGTCTATATCTATTAACAAAGCTTACTAAGAACTTGGTGTGGTTGAGAATCTATAGATCAAATTGAAAAAAATACATTGTTACTTTATTGATATTTTCACCTTTGAATATAATTTCTATTTCCTTTTATTTAAAAATCCTTTTTATTTCATTCATAAGTATTTTGTCATTTTCATTGTGTACCACCTGCTTATATTTTGCTTCCTTTCCTAAGAATATAATTTTTGTAGGGTATTGTATTTTGGTTTTTCTTTACAAGTTTTTGTAAAGAAAAAATTCCAGAAATTTTTCGTTGCTGGAATACAGAATTTCTTTGGTGAATTTTGTCACATTTCCACTCACTCATTAGTTTAGGATCATTTTGTGGATTTGTTGGGCCTTTTCAAAGTTAAAAAACTGTCTCATGTGAACAGAGGCAGTTCTATTTCTACCTTTTCAGTAAGCATACCTTTTAAAAAATTCTTATCTTATTGCACAGGCTAGGACTCAAGTAGCTTATATTTTAGTGTTTGAGGGTGATAAGTTTGTATTCTTTTTGATGTTAAGGAAAATAATTTAGTCTTTAATAATTAAGAATGGTAATACTTTAAGAATGGTTAGTGCTTTTTGTTTGTTAAAATGAATATTGTTCATTTAGGTTAACAAAGTTATAGTCCTAGTTTGACAAATGATTTTTTTTATAGTAAATGAATGATAAGTATCACTGAATTGTTTTTCTGCATCTGTTGAGATTTTCACAGGATTTCCCTTAGTACATCAGCTGATCCTATGAATTACAATGATTGATTTTCCTGATTTTCAAAGAGCTTTGAATTCTGGTAGTGAATATCACTTGGTTGCCATTTCTCATCATTTTCATATATTGGTATAATTGCATCACTAACATTTTTTGAGTATCATTGTGTTTATATCAATCAGAGTTACTTCTTTAGTCTTGTAGCTGTGTTTAATTTTTATTGGTTTGGTACCAAGATGTACTGATGAAATGAGTTAGAAGGTATATCTTCTTCTTCTGCAAGATCTTGTATGGAATTAGTATTATGTCTTCTTTAAGTGTTTGGTAGAATTGACTAGTGAAAAATATGGGCCTAAAGTATTCTTTATTTTTTTCCCTTTCTTTCTAATCCTCTTCTTCTTTCCTCTTCCCTCCCCCTCTCTTCTTCTGTCTCTTCTTTCTTTCCTTTGTTCTCTTTTTCTTTCTTTTTCTTAAATGTTTCTTTTCTCTTCCCTTCCATTCCCTTCCCTTCCCTTTCCTTTTTCCTTTCCATCTTCTTTCCCTCCCTTCCTTCGTTTCCTTCTTTTGTCCCTTAAGTTACATATATAAGTGAAATAATATATTTGCCATTCTCTGTCTAACTTATTTCACTAAGCATTTTACCTTCTAGGTTTATCCATATTGTTGCGAAAAGCAAGATCTCATTCTTGTGTGTGTGTGTGTGTTTGAATGTCATTTTCCTTTTTAATATACCAATTTTCTGTATCCATTTATCTATGGGTGGTATTCTATTTATCTTATTGATGCATTTGTAGTTGGAGTTGTCTTTCTGTAATTTATTTATTTGACAGAGAGAGATCACAAGTAGGCAGAGAGGTAGGCAAAGAGTGGGAGAGAGAGAAGCAGGCTCCCTGCTGAGCAGAGGGCCTGATGCGGGGCTCGATCCCAGGATGCTGGGATCATGACCTGAGCTGAAGGCAGTGGCTTAACCCACTGAGCCACCCAGGCATCCCAGTAGTTGGAGTTGTCTTATTTTGTCTTTCAGCTAGTTTGTTTTCATATAGTAAATGCAGAAGACATTTCTATTTCTATCCTCATTTTGTATCTTGAAACTTGACTAAATTTATTACTTCTGACAGTGCATGGTGGAATCCTTGGGTTTTACATCTTCCTTTGCGGTTTGGATCCTTTTCATATTTTTTCTTACCTTTGCTAGAATTTCCAGTACCATTTTGAATAAAATTGGCATGGGCAGGCACCCTTATATTCTTCCTGATCTTAGAGGAAAGATTTCTGTTTTTCACTGTTGAGTATGATGTTAATTGTGGGCTTGATTTACATGGTTTTTATTACCTTTTTTCTATACACAATTTACTGAGCTTTTTTTTTTAATCATGAAAAGGCATCTAATTTTGTGATTTTTTTCCTGCTTTAACTGAGATGATAGTATATATAATTTTTGTCCTTTATTCCACTTATGTGGTGCATTATACACATCGATATATATATAAACCATGCTTTTATCTTATGGATAAATCCCACATGAGCACAATATGTGATCACTGTTGATACACTGTTGAATTGTTTGCTAGCATTTTTTGAAAAAAAAATGCATCTATACTCATTGAGGACATTGGCCTATAATATTTTCTTCTAGCTTCCTTGAATGACTTTAGTCCCAGGGTAATGCTGGCCTCATAAAATAAGTTTGGACATGTTTTCTACTATTCAGTTTCTCAGAAGAGTTTTAGAAGAAATGGTTTTAATTCTTTCAATGTTTGGTAGAATTCTCCAGTAAAGCAATCGAGTCCTGGGATAGTCTTTACTCGGAAGCTTGTTTACTGTTTTAATCTTCTTGGATTTCACGGTGCCTAAATAGACAAAATCTAACTTCTATATGCTTTCCCAGATGAGACTAATTGAAAACCAAAGGAGTGCTCAAAAGGCCCAAATTCCTTTGAAGTTTCTTGGCTGAAAGTGGCCATATTCTTATCATGGCTCAAGGTTTAAGGCTCAAGGTCTATGGAGTAAAAGTTTTAATTTTGAAGAAAAATTGGCACTTGGTGATGGTTACATACTTCAAGAACTCCTTGCCTCCTTGTTTTGTGCTTGCATTAGGTGTATTGATAGGACCCCAATTAAAGTGGAGACAAAACTTGGTTTGAGGCCTTTTGCCTTTTCATACTAGAGTGTCTGGTCCCAAAGTCTCTCTTTTTCTACTACTAAGGTGTCTGGAGTAATCTTTTCATTCACCATATCAGGGTTTGCTGGCCAAGACCGATAAATCTCCTTCAACATTGTCTGTTTAGATTTGTAAATTTCTCACTGAGTGTTTGTAAGTGTGTTTCCAGGAATTATCCATTTCTCCTACATTACTTAAATTTGGCATATGAGGCCATTTCTCGTTATGGTTGTCAGATGTTTTCAATTTTATTTATTTGTATGTATTTTCTCAATCTACCCAAAGATTTGTCCATTTTGTTTATCCTTTTAAAAAACTAGCTCTTAACCTCACCCATATTGTCTCTTGTTTTTTATGTGTTTAATTTATTTCCATGCTAATGTTTTGTGTGTGTGGCTGTGTTTTCTTTATGTTTCCTTTTGGCTTAGGTTTTTTTTTTTTTTTTAATAAATCTTTGTCCTATTTATTTTAAATGTGAAGTTAGGTTGTTTGAGATATTATTTTTTTCTTAATTTAGGCATTTAAAACTCCAAATTTGTCCCTTTGAATTGCTTTTGCAGCAACCTGAACATTTTGGTATGTTGTGTGTCCATTTTTTGCAAGGTATTTTTACTTCCATTCTTAAGGATTTACATAAATCCCAGGTAGTTGATGTACAATGTAATGTTGGCTACAGGTGTACAATTTTGAGATTCAGTTCTTACATTTATCACCTAGTGCTTATAAGAATAAATGCACTCCTTAACCCCTACCACATATTAACCCATCCTCCCATCCTCTTTTCCTCCAGTAAACATCAGTTTGTTCCTAATAGTTAAGTGTCTGTTTCATGGTTTGATTTTCACTATCCCCTATAATCATCATTTATTTTGTTTCTTGAATTCCCTATATGAATGAAATCATATGATACTTATCTTTCTCTGACTGACTTATTATACATAGCATGATAATCCTTAGTTCCATCCACATCATTGCAAATGGAAAGATTTTATCTTTTTGTATACATGACATCTTTATAAATTTATCAGGTGATGGAAGTTTAGGCTGTTTCAATAATTTGGATATTGTACATAATGCCAAATTATAGAAATATAGAATGCATATATCCTTCGGAATTAATATTTTTCTACTCTTTGGGTAAATGCCTACTAGTATCTTTATCAAATACTTGATTCTATTCTAAACTTATTTAAAAACCTCCATACAGGTTTTCAGAGTGCTTGCACTAGTCTGCATTTATATCAACAGTGCAAGAAAGTTACCCTTTCTTTTTATCCTCCCTTAACCTGTTTCTTGTATTGATAACTAAAGCCATTCTGACAGGTGTGAAATGATAATTCACTGTAGTTTTGATTTTTATGATGATGAATGATGAGCATCTTTTCATGTCTATACTATCCAAAGCAATCTATACATTCAATGTAATTAGAATGTAATTATATACCTTCTTAGTAAAAAATGTCTTTTATGTATTCTTCCCATTTTATGTCAGATTATTTGTTTTTGGTGAGTTGTGTTTTAAAAGCTTTTTCTGTATTTTGGATGCTAACATTTTATCAAGAGTGTCGTTTTTTTTTTTTTAATTTTGTTTATTTATTTGACAGAGAGAAATCACAAGTAGATGGAGAGGCAGGCAGAGAGAGAGAGAGAGAGAGAGAGAGAAGCAGGCTCCCTGCTGAGCAGAGAGCCCGATGCGGGACTCAATCCCAGGACCTTGAGATCATGATCTGAGCCGAAGGCAGCGGCTTAACCCACTGAGCCACCCAGGCGCCCTCAGGAGTGTCATTTGAAAATATATTCTCACATTATATAGGCTGCCTTTTAGTTGTGTTATCTCATTTGCTCTGCAGCTTTTTCTCTTGCTGAAGTCCCAATAGTTCATTCTTGCTTTTGTTTCCCTTGCCTTCAGCAATGTATCTAGTAAAAAGTTGCTACAGGGAGGTCAAAGATGTTGCTGCCTGTGTTTTCTATGATTTTGATTGTTTCCTGTGTCACGTTTAGGTATTTCACTGGAATTTATTTTGGGGTATGGTCTAAGAACATGGTCCAATTTCATACTTTTAGGTGTGGCTGTCCAGTTTTACAAATAGCATCTGTTGAAGACATTAGTTTTATTCATTAGACATTATTTCATTCTTTGTTGACGATTAGTTGACCATAGAGATAAGGGTCCAATTCTGGGTTCTTTATTCTGTTCACCTAAGTGTCTGTTTTTGTGTTGGTACCTGCCTTGATCATGACGGCTTTGCAGCATAGCTTGAAATCTGGAATCATGGTGTTTTGTTCTTATTTTTTGTGGATCTTTTGTGGTTCAATATAAATTTTAGGCTTGTTTTGTTCTATGTCTGTGAAAAATGCTAGTGGTATTTTAATAGGGATTACATTGAATGTATAGATTGCTTTGGATAGTATAGACATTTTAATATTTGTTCTCTCAATCCATGAACATGGAATAGTTTTACATTTCTCTGTGTCTTCTTCAATTTCTTTTATAAGTATTCTCTAGTTTTTTTAAGATTTTATTTATTAATTTGACAGACAGAGTTCACAAGTAGGCAGAGAAGAAGGCAGAGAGATAGGAAGAAGCAGACGCTGAGCAAAGAGTCCAATGCAGGGCTTGATTCCAGGACCCTGGGATTGTGACCTGAGCTGAAGGCAGAGGCTTTAACCCACTGAGCCACCCAGGCGTCTCTGTACTATTAAAGTTTTCGGAATTTTAATATATCTTTGCTAGTAATATTTATACTTTAATAATATTTATTTTCAAAATTAACGTCCTTTAATTATATCTTGAATGGTTAGAGTTTTTTGAAAGGTAGAGCTATTGATGATGAACTACCCAGCTTTAGTTTCTCTAGGAAAGTATTTCTTTTTCATGTCTGAAGGGAGTTCTGTCATGTAAATATTTTTGATTAGAAGTGTCCTAATACCATCCTACTATGTTCTGTTCTGCAAGGTTTCTGATATCTGTCAGTAGCATTATATCATTCTCACTGTCTGGAAGTATGTAGATTTTCTTCTTTATTTATTGCTACCCTCTCTCACTAGAAAGAAAGCACCCTGAGGTCAAATACATTGTCTTTCTAATCTGTGTCCCATACAATTAGCAAGGGAAAATATCACAAGTGCTATGTAACAATTCATCACTTGAAATTTTTGATTTAATATTCACAGGATGTAAATTTAACCCAAAAGACATGAACTATAATGACAGGAGAGGTTTTTCCCCTTCCTGTTGAAGGCATAAGCATGAGGGATTATTTTGGAAGACATTAGTTTATTGCCTAAGTACTGTGGAAACTATTTTACCATCACAACAAAAATGAAAACTTGAAATTCTAAAAACCTCAAAGGTCTGTTTTTCCTGACTTTCTAAAAGGTAATAACAACACAGCTACTAAGAGACATCAGAGGGGACACTGACTGAGGACTACACATTTCTCACTGTTTCTGCCATTAGCTACTTCCTCTTGCCTTTACTTTTTTTCCTCATGACCACCATTGGTACTCCCAGCTATCAGAGTTCACAAATTCATGACATGTGAAGATGAACTAAACAGAACCATCTGCTTTTTCATGTCTCCCCCTTCATGTCTTAAATTGAATCCTCTTGAATTTCTGAAAAGAAACAAAATAGCATAATTTTTTACTGAGAGTTTTTTACTTGCTAATTCTAGTTATGGTCATTAATATGATCATGTAGAGATAAAACACAACTGAGTTTTAAGAGATAATTAATTGCCTGAGATGAGATATGTGGCAAAGGTCACTATTAATTGTGAGCTCCAGGGTTGACCTCATCAGTATGATCTCACAGGCCAGTCCATTTACCAGAGTGCATGTGTGTTTCCTGTGTTCTCTTTTTCACTACCCATTTGTACTGCTATTATATTAAAACAACTCAAGGAGTCTGAAAATACACTTAATTCCATGGTTACACCTACAAAACAACCACATCATAGCAACTTAAACTGGTAGAATAGACTCTGCAGAGTTAATCATATGGAGGTGGCCACATAAAAAATGGAACGGATAGTATCAGCAACAGATATCCCAGTGAGACCCACAACAAACTTAGAGAAGGAAGACAGACACGACACCAGGCACTCCTGGTGTGCCAGGGACATACAGGGAAAAATAGGTCCCCATAACATCTGACTTTGAATATTACTAGGGCTCAACTTCCTGAGTTTTATAATCAGTGATGCTAAAATCCAGGTACTTTTAAAATCAACAGACTCATCTCTGGGTGCCAGAAGGCAGTAGGGCACTGAATCCCAGACCTTAAAGAGAAACCATAAAAAAAAATCCTGTTGATATAAAACATAATAGCAGCAGTCTGAAATCATCTGGGGTGTACAGGAAAGAGATGTATTTACAATTCCCAGAAAGTGCAGTATGGGAGAGGGATCCTTAGAAACTTCTACAAGTATAAAAGCCCGATTAAAAAAAAAAAAACGGGTGAGTATCACTTCTCTTCTCACTTCCAGCCTAGATATTGGAACACCTGCAGGAACCAGTGTGAACTCTTAACATAGAGCTCACTAACACTGTATCCCCACCTTCGTTTTCTCTGTTGGAGAATGTCCAACAAGCTCCACACATTCAGAATTATCTCCAAAGCATCTTCAGACAGGTATCATCTTTCCTGTAGGCCAAGTAGCAACCATAAGCCAGCATCTGCCTTAGTAATACCGTGCACCTCACCCTCACGTTCTGCAGTGAACTCACTTCAGTCACTTTACCCCATGTAGCAGGACTGCCTTCAAAATGGTGCCTGACACATCTATTCCTGACAGTAACCCTAACAGTGATGAGCTTCCCTCCAGAGTGACTTTTTCCCAGCAGAGAGAACAAGATAATTGCACACACCAGATCAACTACAGCCCTAGCAATCAATAGGGGACATATACCTGATTGGACTTCTAGTTAACCACATAAAAATAACCCAGCCATGTACAGCACAAGGAGAAAGCCCAGTATTTCAGAGTGACTACAACTCTTAGATGGAGTAGAGGAAAACATGGGTTCTGACTGCAAGCCACATACACCAAGACCTCATGGAACAACATAAGTAAAGTATCCTGCAATTTCGTGTGACAAGAGCCCTGAAAATTAAGCTGAGAACAGGCACTTCTCTGACCCATCTAGAAGCCCAAGGCAGCCACATAATGGCCCCTTAAGAACACAGGGCCATCTACCAGGCAAAAGTGGCCACAAAGTCAGTGGACTGAAGGCAAATGCATCTCAGTCATAATGAATAGGGCACACACAACACAAAAGAAACACCACTGATACACCTCTTTTGGTGAACAAGGGGCACTGCATTATAGTACTTCAGAACCTGTTCTTCATAAGACTACTGCTTTCAAGACCAAGAGACCTAACCAACTTTCCCAATACATACAAAAACACACAGAGAGGTAGACATATATGGAGAAGAAAAAATATGTATCAAATGAAAGACTGGACAAAATCACAGAAAAGGGCTAAAAGAAATGGAGTTATCAATATATTTGATCAAGAATTCAAAGCAATGATAATAAATATACTTACTGAACTTAAGAAAAGGTGTAGAGGATCTCAGTGACACCTCAAAAGAGGCAGAAAAAAATAAAGAAGGATATATCAGACATTAACTACTAGATAAGTTAAATTAAAAATTAACTAAAGAGGACACCTGGATGCCTCAGCCGATTAAGCTGCTGCCTTCCACTTGGGTCATGATCCCAGAGTCCTGGTATCAAGTCCCACATCAGGCTCCTTGTTCGGTGGGGATCCTGCTTCTCTCTCTGCTTCTGCTTGCCACTCTGCCTGCTTGTGTTCTCTATATCTCTCTTTGAAAAACAAATAAATAAAATCTTTAAAACATTTTACTAAAGAGAATAGTCAACTAAAATAAAGTGAAGAATAGATTGCAGAGGCAGAAGAGAGATTGCGGAATGCAATAAAACTGAATAAAAAAGAAGGAAAAGGAGGTGGATAAGGAGGAGCGGGAGGAGGGGAAAAATGAAAATAGGTTAAAGAAACTCAGTGACAAAATCAAGTACAATAACACTTACATCTAGGAATCTCAGAAGGATAAAAATAAGAAAAGATGGTAGAAAGATTATGTAAGAAATAATAGCTGAAAATTTCCTTAATGTAAGAAAGGAAAAATCAACAAAATTCATCTAAGGATTTCCACACCAAAACATGTAAATTAATTGGCAAAAAGTAAACTTTATAAGCAACAAGAAAAAAGAAAACTGTTACATACAAGTTAATCCCCATAAGGGCATCACCTGTTTATTCAACAGAAATTTTGGAGGACTGAAGAAAGTAATGTAATATATTAAAAGTGCAAAAAGATAAAGTCCTGCAGTGATTGAGTTTATCATTCATAATAGAAGGAGAGATAAAGTTTCCAAACAAGATCAGTTGATGGGGTTTATCACCACTAAATCAGGCTTTAGAAGGAATTTTAAAGGGAAATCTTTGAGTCAAAAGAAAAAGCCATACACTAAATTAATACCCCTTAATGGTTAACCTGATTATAAATGGGCTAAATGTCCCAGTCAAAAGACACGGGATATCAGAATGGATTAAAAAAATCAATATGCTATCTACAAGAAACTCATTTTAGACCCAAAGACACCTTCAGATTTAAAATGACGGGGTGGAAAGTAATTTACCATGCTAATGGACATCAAAAGAAAGCTTGGGTGGCAATCCTTATATCACATCAATTAGATTTTAAGCCAAAGACTATAATAATAGATGAGGAAGGTCACTATATGATACTTAGAGCACCTGTCCTACAAGAAGATCTAAAAATTTTAAGTATCTATGCTCCTAGCATGGGAGCAGCCAACTACATAAACCAATTAATAACAAAATCAAAGAAATACATTGACAATAATATAATAGTAGTAGGGCATTTTAATACTCCCATCACCAAAATGGACATATTATCCAAGCAACACGTAAAAAGGAAATTAAGGCCTTAAATGACACACTGGACCAGATGGACATCACAGATATATTCAGAACATTACATCCCAAAGCAACGGAATACACATTCTTCTCTAGTGCACATGGAACATTCTCGATTACAGTTCATATCCTGGGGCAAAAATCAGGTCTGAACTGGTACCAAAAGATTGGGATTATTACCTATGTATTTTCAGACCACAATACGTTGAAGCCAGAACTCAATTACAAGAGGAAATTTGGGAAGAACCCAAATACATGGAGGCTAAAGTACATTCTTCTAAAGAATGGATGAGTCAACCAGGAAATTAAAGAATTGAAAAAAATAATGGAAACAAATTATAATGAAAACACAATAGGTCAAAATCTGTGGGACACAGCAAAGGAAGTCCTTAGAGGAAAATATATATCAGTACAAACCTTTCTCAAAAAACAAGAAAGGACTCAAATACACAACCTAACCCTACACCTAAGGAGCTGGAGAAAGAACAACAAAAAGAGCCTAAACCCAGCAAGAGAAGTGAAATCATAAAGAACAGAGCAGAAGTCAATGAAATAGAAACTAAAAAATCAATAGAACAAATCAACAAAACTAGGAACTGGTTCTTTGGAAGAATTAATAAGATTGACAAACCCCTGGCTAAACTTATAAAAAAGAAAAGAGAAAGGGCCCAAAGAAACAAAATCATGAATGAAAGAGGAGAGATCACAACCAACACCAAATAAATAAAAACAGTGATAAAAACATATTATGAGGAACTCTACCCCAACAAATTTCACAATCTGGAAGAAGTTGATTCATTTCTACAGACATATAAACTACGACAACTGAACCAGGAAGCAATAGAGAACCTGAAGAGACCCATAACTAGTAAGGAGACTGAAACAGTCATCAAAAATCTCCAAACAAACAAAAGTCCAGGGCCAGATGGCTTCCCAGGGGAATTCTACCAAACATTTAAAGAAGAATTAATTCCTATTCTCCTGAAATTGTTCCAAAAAATAGAAATGGAAGGAAAACTTCTAAACTCATTTTATGAGGCCAGCATCAGCTTGATCCCCAAACCAGACAAGGATCCCCTCAAAAAAGAGAATTATAGACCAATATCCTCAACGAACACAGATTTGAAAATTCTTACCAAAATACTGGCCAATAGGATCCAATAGTACATTAAAAGTATTAATCACCATGACCAAGTGGGATTTATTCCAGGACTGCAAGTTTGGTTCAATATCCTTAAATCAAACAATGTGATAAAATACACCAATAAAAGAAAGAACAAGAACCATATGATACTCTCAGTAGATGCTGAAAAAGCATTAAACAAAGTGCAGCATCCCTTCCTGATTAAAACTATTCAAAGTGTAGGGAAAATATATCATATTATCTTATAATATTTTATTTATTATCTTATTATGAAAGACGTCTATGAAAATCATTTTCAAATATTATCAAAGCCATCTTTGAAAAAACCACTGCCAAAATCATTCTCATTGGAGAAAAACTGAAAGCTTTTCTGTTAAGGTCAGGAACAAGGCAGGGATGTCCGTTATCACCACTGCTATTCAACATAGTACTAAAGGGACAGCAATACCTAAGAAATCAGACTGCAAAAAGAAATTAAAGACATCCAAATCAGCAAATAAGTAGTCAAACTATCACTTTTTGCAGATGATATGATACTATATGTGGAAAACCCAAAAGGCTCCACTTCAAAACTGCTAGTACTTGTACAGGAATTCAGTAAAGTGTCAGGATATAAAATCAATGCACAGAAATCAGTTGCATTTCTTTACACTAACAACAAGACAGAGGAAAGAGATATTAAGGAGTCAATCTCATTTACAATTGCACCCAAAACCATAAGATACCTAAGAATAAACTTAATCAAAGAACCTATATCCAGAAAACTATAAAGTACTCATGAAGGAAATTGAGGAAAACACACAAAAAAAATGGAAAAATGTTCTATGCACATGGATTGTGATAGGGTAAAGACTCGACCACCCCTCAATTAGAGAACAGTCTCGATAATGCAAGTCACACACGAGGTTTATTTCCAGCTAGCTGGGGTCCACGTATCTGCCCAGCGCAGCAGGTTTCAACAAGGACCCCGAGCACTCAAAGCCAAAGGTTTATATAGCATTTTCAAGGCACTTCCCCATGGCTACATACATATCTTGCAACCCTCTTTGACAGTTTAACTTTGTTTAACTTTTTGCCACCCTGGCATCACCCTGGAGCCACCCTGGCAATTAAGAGAGATTTAGGTTTAGAAGAAATTTAACTTTATTTACATTTCCTTACACCTCAGCCTCCTTCAGTTTTATGGTGCGACCTTAGGCCTCGAGGAACTGAGCCATTTGTCTCTGGAAATTGGGCCATTGAAGACATAGCCCTTTTGTTTTAAATCACCAAAACATTTGCAAACCAAAGGATATTCCTGTCTTGCAGGATTGTGATCTCTGCAAGTTAACTGTTTTTCTTTAACATTTGGTGCCTATGGCACCACCACCTAACCGCCCTGGTGGTATATGATTAAGTTGTTTTCTTAGGCTTTAGCAACTTTCTCTTATCTCAAGTTAAGTGCATGTGTGGGCTAGTTAGGGACACTCAGTAAAATGGCTTTCCAGTCTTCAGGATGGGCATTCTTATACTAACCAAGTCTTACAATTGGGAGAACAAATATTGTAAAAATGTCATGCTACCTAAAGCAACCTACACATTTAATGGAATCATTATCAAAATCCCACCCATTTTTTTCAAAGAAATGGAACAAGTAATTCTAAAATTTATATGGAACCAGAAAAGACCTCGAATAGTCAAAGTAATATTGAAAAAGAAAGCCAAAGTTGGTGGTATCACAATTCCAGACTTTAAGCTCTATTACAAAGCTGTCATCATCAATACAGTATGGTACTGGCACAAAAACGGACACATAGATTAATGGAACAGAATAGGGAGCCCAGAAATAGACCCTCGACTCTATGGTCAACTGATCTTTGACAATGAAGGAAGGAATGTCCAATGGAAAAAAGACAGCCTATTCAATAAATGGTGTTGGGAAAATTGGACAGCCACATCAGAAAAATGAAATTGGGCCATTTCCTTACACCACACATGAAAAGACAATCAAAATGGATGAAAGACCTCAAAGTGAGAAAGGAATTCATCAAAATCCTTGAGGAGAACAGAGGCAGAAGCCTATTTGACCTCAACCACAGAAAATTCTTCCTAGGAACATCGCCAAAGGCAAGGGAAGCAAGGACAAAAATGAACTATTGGTATTTTATCAAGATCAAAAGCTTTTGTACAGCAAATAAAACAGTTAACGAAACCAGAAGACAACTGATAAGACAACAGAAAACTGGGAGAAGATATTTGCAAAAGACATATCAGATAAGGCTAGAATCCAAAATATTTAAAGAGCTTAGCAAACTCAACACCCAAAGAACAAATAATCCAATAAAGAAATGGGCAGAGGACATGAACAGACATTTCTGCAAAGAAGACATCCAGATGGCCAACAGACACATGAAAAAATGCTCTACATCACTCAGCATCAGGGAAATACAAATCAAAACCACAATGAGATACCACCTCACACCAGTAAGAATGGCTAACATTAACAAGTCAGTAAATGACAGATGCTGGTGAGGATTTGGAGAAAGGGGAACCCTCCTACACTGTTGATGGAATGCAAATTCATGCAACCACTCTGGAGATTCCTGAAAAACTGAAAATAGAGCTATCCTATGACCCAGAAATTGCATTATTGGGTATATATCCTAAAGATAAATACGTGGTGCTCTGAAGGGATACGTGCATCTGAATTTTTATAGCAGCAATGTCCACAATAGCCAAAATATGGAAAAAAACCTAGATGTCCATCAACAGATAAATGGAAAAGAAGATGTGGTATATATACACACAATGGAATACTATGCAGCCATCAAAAGAAATGAAATCTTGCCATTTGAGATGATGTGGATGGAACTAGAGGGTATTATGCTTAGTGAAATAAGTCAATCAGAGAAAGACAACTATCATAAGATTTCCCTGATATGCAGAAGTGTAGAAGCAATGTGGATGGTTTGGGGAGTAGGTAAAGAAAAAATGAAAGAAGATAGGATACGGAGAGACACAAATCATAAGAGACTCGATCTCAAAAAACAGACTGAGGGTTGCTTAGGGGAGGGGGAACAGGAGAAAGTGGTGGGGATATGGACATTGAGGAGGGTATTTGCAATGAGTGCTGTGAAATGTGTAGACCTGGTGACTCACAGACCTGTACCCCTGGGGATAAAAAAGACCCAATTCTGAGGGTCTTTATATAGCTTCAAAAAGCAAGGCTTTCTTTTGGGATGTAGAAGGAGTTCTGTTTTGTGGCTAAGGGGTACACTGTGTGCAGAAATTCGAGAGGAGGGTTCTGGGTATGCCTGCCTGAAGTCCCAAACTCTTGTTATGATTAGGTCCTAGGGTCATGGCAGGCCCTATCTTCTGGCTCTGAGGCCAGCTCTCCCAGTGCCTGATTGGAGAACAGGACTCATGTTGTATCAGACAGTGTTTTACTGTACAAGGTGGAGAACGTAAGTGGGCTGGAATTGGGGGCCGTGCACGTTTGTCCTGATTGAGTGGTGTTCTGCAACTCTGTAGGGCACAGTTTTCTTCTACAGGGCAGGGAGAGTCCTGTGGGATGTCTTCAGAGTCCACAATATGGAGGGTTTCCATTACAGGACTCAAGGGATGGAAATCTGAAATCCAAGCTTGGTTAGGTGGTATGGTGTGGATTCCCCATCTGCAGTTGCTGAGTGGAGCTCTCCAGATTCTGAAGTTAGGACTAGTGTCAAACATTCTTTCAGACTAGATTAGAATTTGTATCTACTAGGGCTATTGAATGCATGGTTGGCCTCCTTGATCCATGGAGGTTTCTCCTGCTCAGAGGTTTTTGGGCAGCTAAAAACAGTTTTGTTTCATTTTGGGGAAAAGTGACATCCTGTTGTAAGTCTCGGGGGTCCCCATATGGTGTAAATTGAGAGCAGGACTCTGGGTATGGTTGCCTGAAAATCCAAATTACAGTTAGCATTAGAGACTAGAGGAAACCAGGTTTGATCCCCTGACTCTGAGGCCAGGTACATAGGCGGCTAACTGGAGGTCTGGCTCAGGCTGAAATACAAAATGTGTATCAGTGTCCATGGTCGGGTTCTGTCAATAAGGGTGACCTCGTTGGCCACAAAGTTTGCTCCTAATTTGGTGAGTTTGTGCTGCTAGGGTGAGCACGGTGTGCTCTTTTTCTGGAGGGTAAGCATAATGTCATGGTGTCACTCTGGAGTTCTCTACTTGAGAGCCTGTGGTTCAGAACTTTTAGAACTGAAGTCTGTAAACCCATACTGCTGTTAAGGTTTTGGCCTAGGACATGCCAGGCCCTATCTACAGATGCTGAGGTTAGATTATGCAGATCTGAGGTTAAGGTGAGTGTCAGGAGTTTGCTCAGGCTTAAATTTGTTTCCACACATAACATCAATATGGGGATGGACTCATGGGGCCAAGGAGTTTTCACCAACTCTGGGGATTCTATGCAGATTCAAAAAGTTAGGTCTATTCTGAATAGGTTATATCTTAAATTGTGTCTCAGGAGTCCACATATAGAAGGATATGAGAGTAGGGTACCAGGTATGAATGCCTGAAATGCCAAACTATGTTTAACATTATGTCCTTCTGCATGGTAGACCTTATATTCCGGCTTTGGAGTGAGCTACCCATGGGTCTGTGTTGAACATGGTGCTCAGGCAAAGGGTCACAATGGGTATTTGTATGCAGGGCAACCTGAAATAGTGGATGTTACCAGAGGCAACACAGGTTTCTTCCATCTATGATGGTTTTACATAGCTCCAAAAAGCAAGTTTTCCTTCTTGGGCAGGATGAATTCTGTTTTGTGTCTAAGGGGTCTCAGGTGTGGAGAGATTTGAGAGGAGGGCTCTGGGCATGGATGCCTGAATCCACAACCAAGGGTTAGGATTGGGGTCTAGAGGCATGGAAGGCTCAATATTCTGGCTCTATGCCCAGGTTCCAACAGGCCTTCTTTGAAAAAGTGACTGAGGCGAGGGTCACCATGTGGGTTTTTCCCAGGGAAGCCCACAAATGTGGGCGTGGACTCATGGGCCATGCAGGTTACTTTTAGTGTGACGGTTTTACACCCACATGAATAGCATTTCAACTCAGCCCCATGTTGCTCACACCAATACCACCACATATAACCTACCATGTTCTGAGGCTCCAATATTAATCCTAGGTGGGTTTCCCAGGCATCCATATGGAGAGCCCTGCTCTCAAATATTTCTGTAAAGTGGAAACTTGGGCCATCAAAAAGGATTCCCCTGTTATGCAGAAGAAAACTTTGCTGTTTAAATCTGCACTCAACGACCAGAGTGGGAAAACCTCGATGGCCTCATGAGGACACCTGCAAGTTATGTGGCCATCATGGACAAAAAATCCAATATGACTGAATGGCAAACACCTGCCCTTATGTAAGATACAGGGATCTTTCCTCAGCTTCTGCATTTGGGCCTGCCATGTCCTAGGACCTAAAGCTAGGCCTAGCTTCTGTTGTTAGACTTCTGTCCTAACACTCCTGGCCCACAAGCCCGTCAGACTGGGAATTTTGGGCCACAACACAGCACGTTACCAGCCCACTAGAGGGAAAAAGTGTTCCATGGGCCTACACAAAAACCTCAAAAGAGGATTAAACTGCACAGACCTCAAGGGCACCAAATATCATAGACTGCCCTGTGCACTAATGCTCTGTCTCACACAGCCTGAGCCCCGACCTCCTGGCAGACACCCAGATAACTAAGAATGGACCTGTCATGGACTTAGGCCGTCATCTTGATCCAACCATGGTATTCAGGCATCTGTCCCCAGACCTTATCTCAATCCCTGCACATCAGGGAACCCAATACACAGTACAGAAGTCCTCCTTCCCCATGGCACAAAACCTTGATGTTGGGATGGATGTGATATCCTTGGAGTAAGAGAAACTGCATGGTGTATGAAGGTACGTCCACTGTCCAGTGCACAAACTCTCATTTTTACCCTCATCTTGAGTCCAGTTTTGAAATAAGACCCCTCAGTAGATTTACTAAGAGCACAAATATCGGGCCCTTATTTGGCCCTTAGGCCCAAATCCAAACACATGTTGCAACTTCCAGGAAACTGTACCCAAAGACCTGATCTGGAATCCCTCATTTTGTAATACCCTTGAGAGAGACAACAGGACACCTCCTTTCCCCCCAAATGACACAAAACTATTGAGAGCCAGACAAAACTCCAAGAGAGGAAGAATATTCCATGTCCCCTTGAGGTGACCCCTACATTCCATGGACATCCTAGATCCTAGACACAAAGTCCAGAGACAAAAGCTTCAGTTAGAACCTCACATTCGCTCTAATATCAGATTTCATTAGCTCGTCTCAGGGTTTGCAGATTGGGCCAGCCATACCCTCTGCCCTAACCCTATCCCTAGTTTCTGTTTTTAGACTAATGTCCCCAGAGCTCTAGCTCACAAAAAGCCCTGGTTGGGGTCCCAGAGACTCACCACAAGATTTTTCCATCCCTCCAGTAGGAAACTGTGCCCTTTAGAGCTATTAAAACACTCCAGATTAAGAGAAATCTGCAAGGCCCCCAAGGCCACAATAATTTTGTAGATGTCCCTGGACAAAAATGAGTATTCTGACATACCCTGAGCACCTACCTTTAGTCAGACACCCAGGAAGATGGCACAAGAGACAGAATATTGAACGTGACATGGCCCTAGGCCCTAATTTGAAGTTCGGCTTAGTTTTCCAGGCATTTGTCCACAGAAGCCTGGTCTCGATTACCAACATATGGGGGATCCTTGAACTCCCAAATGGAACACGTCCTGACCCAAAAAGGAAACCTTGCAATTTGGACCTGTGTCAAACCTGCAGGGTAGGAGAATCCTGCATATCACCTGAGCCACCACCACATTCCAAGGTCGTCCTGGACATTGTGACCCATCAGCTCGAGACACTCATTTCAACTCAGCCCCCTTTTAGATCATCCCAGACCCAGGAGATCAATCCTAGCATGTTCCCAGGCAACAATGGTAATGCTAGGTGTAGTTTCTAGACATCCATATATAGAGTCCTGCTATCATATCTTTCCATATGGGACAGCCTTGAGCCATCAAACAGGACTCCCCTTGTGCTGTAGAAGGAAACCTTGTTGTTTGGAGTAGCTTTCAGTCCCAAGAGTGGGAAAACCTCCATGGAATCGTGGGTCCACCCCTACATTAGGTGCCCTCATTGACATAAACTCCAGCCTGAGCGAACGTCTGACACTCGCCCTAACATCAGATATTTGGGCACATCGTGCCCTAGGCCCTAAACCTAACCCTAGCTTATAGTTTCACACTTTCCGTCCTCACATTCCTGGCCCAAAAGTCCTCAAAATTGGGAATTCTGGAGTATCAAAGTAGCCCTATGCCTGCCCACAGAAAGAAAAAGTGCCCTATGGGGCTGCTCCAAATCACTAGATGAGATCCACCTCTAAGGCATTCAAAAGAACCCCAATTTCATAGGCAGACTTTTGCACTAATGCTCTGTCCGAAACAGTCTGAACCCAGACCTCCTGTTGGCCACCGAGATAGCTGGCCGCATATCCAGCAGATGGGACCTGCCATTGCCCTAGGCCGTCATCTCTACCCAACCTGGCTATTCTGGCATCTGTCCCAGACCTTATATACTCCCTGCATATGGGGAAAACTAATGCACAAAAATGTACTCCTCCTTCCTCATGGCAGGAAAATTGTTTTTAGGATGGGTGTATAACCCTTGGAGTAAGAAAAACCAGCATGGCCCATTAAGCCACGCCAACTCATGGAGGCTTACCTCGACACAAACATGCATTTTGACCCTCAGCCTGAGCCTATTTTCAGTAAGGCCCCCTTGGGAGGTGGACTAAGAGCCTGCATATAGGTCCTGCCTTGCCCCTAGGCCCAAATCCTAACACGCAGTGTTGTTTCCAGGCAACTGTACCCAGAATTCGTCTCTGGGATCCCTCTATTTGTGAGACCCCTTAGACAGGAAACAGGACTCTTCCTTTGCCCTAGAATGATGACAAACTGCTGATAGCTTGGTAGAATCCCAAGAGACAGAATCTTCCAAGTCCCCATGAGGCCACCCCTACACTGCTTCCAATCCTATACACACAATCCAGAGACAAAAGCCTAAGCTACAAGCTCATACTTGCTCTAATATTAGACTCAGGAGAGCTACCATCAGGATCTCTAGATCGTACCTCCACAACCTCGGCCCTAACCATAACCTGAGTTTGTGTTTCCAGACATCTTTTCCCAAAGCCCTGGTAAAACACACACTGTAGGCTGGGGCATCCAGAGCCACATTACAGGACTGTGCCTGCGCTCCTGAAGGAAACTGTGCCATATAAAGTTGCCAATTCCCTCCAGATTAGGAGAGCCCTGCAAGCCTCCTAGAGCCTCCCCAATTTTGTATGCTGCCCTTGACAAGATGTAAAGTCTGAAATACCCTGAGCACCTACCTCCTGGCAGACACCCAGGTAAATGGACCTAGAAACGGAAGATTGAAGCTGATATGCCCCTAGGCCCTAATCTGATTCCTAGCTTAAGTTTTCAGGCATGTGTATTCAGAGGTCTGGTCTCGAATACCAATATAGGGCGTCCCTGGGCACAAAACAGAATACCCTCTGTCTCCAGAAGGGAACCTACTATGCAGAGCTGTGTCAAAGTTTCAGGGCAGGATAATCTTACATGGCCCCTGACCACCTCCACATTCCAAGGTCTCCATGGACACAAACCCGCACTGTGACCCAAAAGCATGAGACTCCACTTCAACTCATCCTTCTCGGTTGTATGCTCCAGAAGCAGCAGACAGAAACTTCATTATTCTTAGGCACGAATGGAAACACTAGGAGGGGTTTCCAAATACCCAACAAAGAGCCCTGCTCTCAAATCTTTCAGTATGGGGAAGCATTGAGCCAACAAACAGAACTCCCCATTTCCCAGAAGGAAACCTTGCACTTTGGAGCAGCTCACAAGCACCAGAGTGGGGAAAGCTCCATGGTCTCATGAGGCTATGCCTCCATTAGGCAGCCATCATGGACACAAATTCCAGCCTGAGGGAACTTCTGACACTCGCCATTACTTCAGATGCTGGAGATTTCGATTCATTTCTACAGATTGGTCCTGCCGTGCCCTAGGCCCTAAACCTAACACTATCTTGTGTTTTCAGACTTCCATCCTCCCAATTCTTCCCCACAAGACCTCCAGATTGAGAAGTCTAGTGGCACAACACAGCACTCTATATGCCCACCAGAAGGAAGAAGTGGCCTATGGGGCTACACAAACATCTAAATAAGAATCAACATGCACAGCCCTCAACATAACTGCAATTCCAGAGGCTGCCCTGTGCACTAATGCTCTCTCTGACACAGCCTGAGTCCAGAACTTCCAGCAGCCACTCAGCTGAGTGCATATCCAGCCGACCAGAACTGCCAAGGCCCTCGGCCATCATCTCTACGCAACCTGGGTTTTAAGATATCTGTTCCTAGACCTTATCTCAAATCCTTGCACCTGGGGGAACCTGATGCACAGAAAATAGCTTCTTTTTTCTCATTTCAAGAAACCTTGCTATTGGGATGCTGATGGGTGTCAAAGTAAAATACTCAGAGTAGGATAAATTTGCATAGCCCATGAGGCCATGCCATGCTTGAGGGTCAAAATGGGCACAAACATTCATTGGGACTCTCAGCATGAACCCCTTTTCCAATAATTCCACTCAGAGTCTCGACCAAGGGTTCACATATTAGGCTGGCCACTACTCTGGGTAACAATCCTAACCAAAGGTGGGGTTTTCCAGTCACCCGTACGTGGGTCGCTGCTCTGGAATCCCTGAGACAGAAAATAGGACTCCTCCCTTCCCACAGAAGGACCTCCAACGATTGGGAACTGGGCCAAATCTCCAAAGAGGGAGAATCGTTCATGGCCCATGAGGCCACCCTACATTCGATGGCCATCCTTGACACAAAATCCAGAGACAAGAGCCTAAGCTACGGCCTCACACTCACCCTTATTTTTTATCACAGAGGATATCCACTCATCAGTCAGTAGATCAGGCCTCCCATGCCCTCGGCCCAATACCTAAGCGGAGTTTGTGTTTTCACACTTTGTCCCTACAGTCCTGGCCCACACAGCCTTAAGGCTGGGGCCTCTGGAGCGAAACCACAGGAATATACCTTCCCTCTCAAAGGAAACTTGGCCTGTTCTATAGGCCACAACCGTACAGATTAGGAGAAACCTACAATTTCTTCGAGGCCATCCCAATTGCTCAGTCCTCCCTGGACAAAAATGTGCTCTCTCACACAACTGGAGCAACTAACTCCACTCATACACACAGACAGATGTCACCACAAACAGAAAATTGAACCCTATATGCCCCTAGACCCTAATCTGAACCCTAGGTTAGGCTTGCAGACATCACTCTTCAGAGGCCTGGTCTCCAATACCAGTATATGGGGGTTTCCTGAGGCACAAAACAAAACCCCTCTTGTCTCCACATGGGAACCTTGCTTTTGGGGCTGTGTATAACCCTCCAGGTAAGAGAATCCTGTGGTGCCCCTGAGCCACCTCCACATTCCTGGGTCTCCATGGACACTAACCCACATTATGATTTAAATTCATGAGAGTCCATTTCAACTCAGCACCCTGGGGAGCTCTGCCCAGAACGAACAGATTGATAATTTCTTGTACTTAGGAGCCAATTGAAATGTGAGGTGGGGTTTACAGGCATCAATCCATAGAGCCCTGTTCTCGAGTCTTCTCGTATAGGGCATCTTTGAACCATGCAAGAGGTCTCGCCTGTCCCCCTGAAGGAAAAGTTGTGGTTTGGAGAAGCTCACATCCCCAGGGTGGAAAACCTTCACAGGCCATAAGGCCTCCTCTTCATTAAGGTGCCTTATAGGACACACACTACAGCCTGAGCCAATGTCTGATCATCGCCCTTACTTTAGAGGCTGGAGATCTCAATTCAGACAGTACAGAATGGGCCTTTCCTGCCCTTGACTGGAAATATAACCTTAACTTGTGTTTTCAGATTTCTGTCCTCACACTCCTGGCCCACAAGTCCTTCAGATTGGGGATTTTGGAATCACAACGCAGAACTCTGCCTGTGCAACAGAAGAAAAAAGTGCTCTATGGGCCTGCCCAGAAACCCCAAATGAGGATCAAAGTGTTTGTATCTCACACCTACCTGAATTCCTAGGCCTCTCTGTGCACTAATTATCTGTCTGACACAGCCTGAGCCTAGACCTCCCATAAGACACACAGAGAGCTGGCCGCATAATCATCAGTTCCAACACAGGATGGCCCTCTGTCGTCATCTCTTCCCAAGCTGGGTTTTCAGGCATCTGTCCCTATACCTTATCTCAAATACCTGCACATGGGGAACATGATGCACAACACAGAAATCCTCTCCCCCATGGCAAGGAACCTTACTGCTGGGACGGGTGTCAAAGTCAAATCCTCAGAGGAGGAGAAACCTGCATGACCCATGAGGCCACGTCAATGCTTGAGGGCCGCCTTGGGCACAAACTCTCATAGAGACCATCATCAAGAGTACCCTTTTCAAATGAGGCCTCTCAGTAGCTGGACCAAGAGCCCGCATATCCAGCTGGCCATCCGCTCAGGCCAGAATACTAACCATAGGCCTAGGCCTTCCAGATACACATACCTGGGGCTCTGCTCTGGAATCCCTTTTTTGAGGGACCCCTGAGACAGAAAACAGGACTCCTCTTTTCCCACAAAATGACCCCTGACTTTTGGGAGCCGGGCCAAATCCCAATTTGGAGGGCATGTGGGAAGAATTGTCCATGGCCCATGAGGCCAACCCTCCATTCCATGGCCATCCATGACACTAAATCCAGAGACAAAAGCCTAAGCTAGAGCCTCACTCTCGCCCTTATTTCATATCCCAAGGAGCTCCCATCAGGGTCTGTAGATTGGGCCTGCCATACCCTGGGCACTAAACTAAGCCGGGTTTGTGTTTTCAGATTTCTGTCTCTACAGTCCTGGCCCACACACCCTACATGCCAGAACCTCTGGAGCCACACTGCAGGACTGTGACTGCCCACTCTAAGGCAACTGTGCTCATTCCATTGGTCACAACCCTCCATATTAGGAGAAAGTTACAAGGGCCTCGATGCCATCCCAATAACATACTCCACCCTGGACAAAAAGGCACATTCTGACACAACCTGAGCAACTATCTCCACTCAGACATGCAGACAGATGTCCTCAGATCAGAGAATTGAACTGTACATGCCCCTAAGCCCTAATCTGAGCCCTAGGTTAGGTTTCCAGACATCTGTCCTCAGAGGCCTGGTTTCAAAAACCAGAAAATGGGGATTTCCTGAGTCACCAAAGATAACCCCTCTAGTATCCACGTACGAAGCTAGCTCTTTGAACCTGTGTCAAAGTTCAGGTTGGAGAATCTTTCAGGACGCCTGGGCCACTGAAACATTGTCAGAGCTCCATGGACACAAACCCACATTATGAACCATAATAATCATGAGTGTCCCTTTTGACACAGCCCCCTGTGTAGCTCTGCTCCAGAGCCAGCAGATCGGACCTGCCTTGCCCCAGGAGTCAGTGGGAATGTGAGGTAGGTTTTCCAGGCATCTATCCTTTGAGCCAAATCTTTCCTTATGGGGCAGCCTTAAGCCACCCAACAGGACTCGCCTGTCCCCCAGAAGGAAAACTTGCTGTTTGGAGCAGCTCACAACCCCCAGAGTGGGAAAACCTCCATGGCCTCATGAGGCCACCCTTCCATTCAGGAGCAGTCATGGTCGCAAACTCCAGCCTGAGCGAACATCTGATACTCGCCCTGACTTCTGATGCTGGAGATTTTGATTCAGCCTCTGCACAGTGGGCCTGCCATGCCCTTGGCCCAAAACCTAACCCGAGCTTGTGTTTTCAGACTTCCGTCCTCACACTCCTGGCCCACATGCCCTCCAAATTGGGAAGACCAGAGCCACAATGCAGCACTCTGCCTGCCCACCAGAAGAAAAATGTTGCCCTATGGGGCTGCCAAGCATTCCCAAATTACAGTCCACCTGCACAGCCCTCGACCTCACCCCAATTTTTGAGATCACCCTGTGAACTAATGCTCTGTCTGACACAGCCTGAGCCAAGCCCTCCTATCAGACACCCAGACAACTGGCCACATTGCAGCAGATTGGACTCGTCATGGCCCTCTACTGTCATCTTTTCCCAAACTGGGTTTTCAGGCATCTGTACATAGACCTTCTCTCAAATCACTGCAGATGGGGGAACCTGATGCACAAAGGAGAACTCCTTCTTCCCTATGACAAGAAACCTTGCTGTTGGGATGTGGGTCAAAGTCAAACCCTTAGGGATGGAGAAACCTGCATAACCCATGAGGCCATGCCCATGCTAGAGGGCTTCCTTGGGCACAAACATGCATTGGGACCCTCACCCTTAGCACCGTTTTCAAATGAGCCACTGGATAGCCGTACTAAGACCCTACATATCGGGATTACCATGTTCCTAGGCCCCAATCCTAACCAAAGTTGGGGTTTTCCTGTCATCCATAACTGGGGCTCTGCTCTGGAATCCCTCATTTTTAGGGACCCCTGAGACAGAAAACAGGACTCTTGCCTTCCCACACCAAGATACCAATCTATTAGGAGCCGGGCCAAATACCCAGAAATGGAGAATGGTCCATGGCCCTTGAGGTCACCTCTACATTACTCGGCCATCCCTGACACAAAATCCAGAGACAAAATCCTGAGCAACTGACTCACCTTCACCCTAATTTCATATCCTGAAGAGCTGCCCTCAGAGGCTGTATATCCAGTCTGCCATTCTGCCATACCCTCAGACCGAGATCTACACCAAGTTTGTGTTTTCAGATTTCTATCCCCATGGCCCTAGCATGCACACCCTCCAGGCCGGGGCCTCTGAAGCCACACTGCAGGACTGTGCCTGCCCTCTTGAAGGAAACTGTCCATTCCATTGGCCACAGCCCTACAAATTTGGAGAAACCTACAACTCCATGAGGCCATCACAATTGTGTATTCCACCCTGAACAAAAAGGCATTTCTGATGCAACATGAGCAACTATCTCCACTCATATATGAAGACAGATGTCCTCAGGGACAGAAGATTGAACTGGAGATGCCCCTAGGCCCTAATCTGGACCCTAGCTTAGGTTTTCAGACATCTCTCCCCAGAGGGCTGGTTTTAATTACCAGTATATTGGGGTTTCCTGAGGCACAAAGCAGAACACCTCTCTTCTCTACATGAGAGAAGAGTTGTGCAAAATTCTCTGGGTAGGAGATTCCTGTAGGACCCCTGAGCCACTGCTACATTCCAGGGTCTCCATTGACACAAACCTGCATTTTGACCCATCAGCATGAGAGTCCATTCCAATTCAGTCCCCTGGGTAGCTTGCCCCAAGGCCAGTGGATAGAATCTGTCTTGTCCCTAGGGGAAAATTGCAATGCGAGGTGAGGTTTCCCACTTCCATCCTTAGAGGCCTGCTCTCTAATCTTTTTGTACAGAGCACCCTTGAGCCATTCAAGAGGACTCGCCTGTCCTGCAGAAGGAAACCTTGATGTTTGGAGCAGCTCAAAACCCCAAGTGTGGGAAAATATCCATGGCCTCATGAGGGTAACCCCTCATTCAGGGGCATTATGGTCACAAACTCTGGCCTGAGCCATCATCTGATACTCGCCCTTAGTTCTGTTGCTTCAAATCTGGATTCAGCCTCTGCAGAGTGGGCCTGTCGTCACCTCGGCCTAAAATGTAACCATATCTTGTGTTTTCAGACTTCCATCCTCATACTCCTGGCCAACAAGCCATCCAGATTGGGAATTCTTGAGCCACAATGCAGCAGTCTGCCTGTGCACCAGAAGAAAAAGTACCCTATGGGGCTGCCCAGAAACCCCCAATGAGGATCAATCTGCACAGCCCTTGATAGCTCTCCATTTTCTAGGATGCCCTGTGCACTAATACTCTGACACAGTCTGGTCCCAGAACTCTGGAAAGACACCCAGACAGTTGGATGCATATCCAGAAGATTGGACCCGCCATGGCCCTAGGCCAACATCTCTTCCCACCTGGGTTTTTAGGCACCTGTCCCTAGGCCTTATGTCAAATACCTGCACCTCTTGGAACTTGGTACAGAAAATAGAACTCCTCCTCCCCCATGGCAAGAAACCTTGTTGTTGGGATGGGTGTCAAAGTTCAAACCCTCAGAATATTAAAATCCTGCATTGCCCATGAGGTCTCGCCCAAGCTTCAGTTCCTCTCTGGGCACAAAGAGGCATTGTGACCCTCAGCATGAGCCCCATTTTTATATAAGGCTTCGTGGTAGCTGGGCAAAGAACCCACATATCATGCTTGCCATGCCACCAGACCCCAATAGTAACCAAACTTGGGGTTTTCCTGTCGCCTGTACCTGGGGCTCTGCTCTGGAATCCCTCTTATGGAGGGACCCCTGAGACAGAAAATAGGACTCCTGCCTTCCCAAACAATGACCCCAAACTATTGGGAGCCAGCCAAATCCCCAGAGAGGTAGAATCGTCCTGGGCCCTTCTGGCTGTGGGGCCATCTATCTGGGTGTCTGACTGGAGGTCATTGCCTGGGGTTTGTCACACTGCTAATTTTTGTCCAGGGTGTGCTACAAAACTGGGGTGGCCTCATGGGCCTTGCAGGTTTCTCCTAATATATAGGGTTTTGGCGACAGTAAAGGGCACAGGTTTTTTTTTTGGATGGGCAGGCACAGTCATGCGTGGTGGCTCTGGAGCCCCGCCTCGACGGTATGTAGGTCAGGGCTCTGGGTAAAGAAGTCTGAAATCACAAATTTGGGTTAAGGATAGGGCCAACGGTAGTGCAGGCCCCATCTGCAGACCCTGAGGGGAGCTCTTCGGGATCTGAAATGAGGGTGAGTGTGAGATGGTAGCTGAGCCTATTGCCTCTGGATTTTGAATCTAGGATGGCCACAGAATGTAGGGGTGGCCGCCTGGGGCCATGGAAAATTCTCCCTCTTGGGGATTTCATCCAGCCTCCAATGGTGGTGTTATTTGGGGGAAAGGTAGGAGTCCTGTTTTCTGTCTCAGGGGTCCCCAAAAGAACAAGGATCCCAGAGCAGGGCCCTGGGTATGGTTCCCAGGTAAACCTCACCTTGGTTTAGCATTTTGGGCTAGGGGCTTGGCCAGCCAGATATGAGGGCTCTAGGTCCAGCCACTAAGGGATCTTTTTTGAGAATGAGGCTCTGGCTGAGGGTCACAATGAGTGTTGGTGCCCAAGGTGGCCATTCAGAGTGGGTGTGGCCTCATAAGCCATGCAGGTTTCACCAACTTGTAGTGGCAGAAGGATTTCATTTGTGGACTATGTTCCCCCATACGCAAGGATTTGAGACCAGGACTCTGGGGATATGCCTAGAAACCTAGGTTGGGTAGAGATTATGGCCTAGGTGCATGGCAGGTCTGATCTGGTGGATAGTCTGTCAGCTACCTGGGTAGCTAACTAGAATGACGGGGCTCAGACTGTGGCAGACAGGACATTAGTGCACAGGGCAGCCTGTGAATTGGCAGTGCCCTGGTGGGCTATGCAAGTTGACCCCCATTTGTGGTTTCTGTGCACCCCCCTAGGCCATTTTTGCCTTCTGAAAGGCAGGCAGAATGCTGTGTTGGGGATCCAGAATTCCCAATGTAGAGGGCTTGTGCACCAGGAATCTTGGGCTGGAAGACTGAAAACACAAGCTCAGGGAGAGACAAGATGGCGGGGAAGTAAGAGAAGGCGCCCTTTCAACCTGCACCCTAAACTGAGCTGATTGCCTTCAAAAGAACACTAATCACCTGCAAAATTAGCCTGAGATCAGAATTATACACGTCTGGATCTCTACAGGAGCAGAAGACGACAGTGGTCAGGTAAAGTGGAGTGGGAATGTCGTACTGATATTGGAAGATAAACAAAAGGGGGAGGAAGCCACCAGAGGTGACCCACTGGAAAGTAATATAACAATATGAGAGTGCCCTGTGTCTGGGGACCAGCATTAACTCGGAGTCTGATAGAAAGCACTCAAAAAGAGCAAAGGATCATGGGGAGAAATTGTGGGAATCAGGGCATTTGGGACAGGGGCTTAAGTCTCCAGGCCCAAGACAGCCACCCCTGGTGTAGAGCCAGAGACAGTGCGGAGGAGAAACCAGGTCTTGGTCTTTGAGTCACCAGCTTGCCTGAGAGCGCATGGGATCTGGCTCCCATGAGAGGCTGGGAGCCTCGCTAGCCAGAGAAACCCAGCTTTTTTGCAGTCCCCATATGAGTGCTCTGTTGTGCTATCAGAGTCCAAGTCGCGCCCCACGCCCTCCCCTGAGAGAGGTGCACACAGGCACCAGCCTGGTGCTCTCAGACCCGGAAAGACCAGGCACTCCCAGCCCAGGCCAGTGAGAAATCTCAGGGGGCAATCACTGCATGGAACCTCTCTGGCAGTCTGGAGTTTCCCAGACAGCCGCTGCTGTGGTTTTGGGTACAAGCAAAAAAATCCTGCATCCCCAGGGACCGCAACTCGGAACCTGGTCTTCCAGCGACCAAGGAGGAATTTATTTGGGCTCTTCATCCAGACTGAGGCTTCTCGCTGAAAGGGAGGTTAGGGTGCAGTTTGCTTTCCTCTAACACTAGAAAAACCATCAAAAGCGGTCAAGGCGAGAGAGAAAAACAAAGTGAACAAAAATAAAAACCTCCAGAGCACAAAAGCCTTAAAAAAACAGTTTACTCAGAGGCCACCCCATTAAGAGCAGCAAGAGCACTTAACTCAGAGAACAACATTGACTGAAAACACACGTGGCAGGCCCCTCCCCCAGAAAATCAACCAGGAAAGGAAAAAAAAAAGTTGACAAGAGAACAACCACCACTACTTTATAGGACAGCTTTTATTTTTAATTCGTTCCCACTATTCTGGCTCTTTTTTCTTTTATATATAGATACTTTTTAGCCTATTTACCATCACAATGAGATGTCCAGTACATCAAATTCCATAATAATCTTCTAACCTGAACTTCTTCATACATACACCTGTGTTTTTCTTTTGCATTTGTATTTTTTAAATTTCTTTTTTTAATTTTAGTTTAGTTTGGTCTAGTTTATTCATTTTTTATATTTATTTTCTAATATTCATATAGAGTTAAATTTCAAGGTAATCCCCTTTCCTCAATCAATGCTATGCCTATAGGAAAACCAAATTTTAATCCCCCTTTATCTTGGAAAATTGAGTCCTTCAACAAAGATATCAAGATATATCCATGAAGAATCAAAATGAACGTCCTCAACACACAGAAATTATAGCCACTCTCCCATCTTCAGTGTTTTTGTGTTTAAACTGATAGTATATAAATCTTACACTTGGCGTTCTTTTTGACCAGGTTTCCTTTATTTGCATATATATATGCATATATATATATATATATATATATATATATTTTTTTTATTTTGTCATATACTTTTTTCAGTCTTTTTGTATTTGTTTGCATACTTCATAAATCTTACATTGGGTCCCATTTGGGCTGAACCTTCTCTTTCATTTTCCCTTTATTTCCTGTCTCTCTCTCTTTTTTCTTTTTTTTTTTCTTTTGTCTCTCATTTGGGTGGGGAATCCTGGTTGCTCAGAAACGATCCAGGGTGCACCTGGACTGCACCATGGTAGATACATCCAGCTATATCCGTTCAGCCATCTATCACGCAAATGACTAGGAGGAGGAATGCCCAACAGAAGAAAAATACAGGGGATAGGCCTTCTGCAACAGAGCTAATGGCTATCAACATAGACAATATGATGAAAAGATAATTCAGACTAACAATTATCCAGGCAATAGCTAGGTTGGAGGAAGCCATGGATGACCAAATGGAATTGATTTCAGGGCCAAAATGAAAGCGACTAGAGATGATGTTCACAATGCTAGGGAAGAGCTGAAAGCTACCAGGGCTGAGGTTCACAATACTCTCAATTGAGTTCCAATCTAATCTAAATTCTCTCAAAGCTAGGGTAACTGAGACAGAAGATAGAATTAGTGATCTAATTCTAGAGGACAAACCAATAGAGAGAAAGGATCAGAAGGAAGCCTGGAACAAACAGCTTAGAAGCCACCAAAACAGAATCAGGGAAACAAATGATGCCATGAACCATTCCAATGTCAGAATTATTGGAATCTCTGAAAGGGAGGAGAAAGAAAGAAGTCAAGAAGATATAGTGGAACAAGTTCATCATGACATTTCCCCCAATATCATGAATGGAAGCAGTGTTTATGTACTAGAGGCCGAACGGTCTCCACCCAAGATTACAGATTCCAAAAAAACATCAAGGTACCTGAAAGTCAAATTGAGGAATTATATTTGTCAGAATAATTTCTTGAAAGCCGCTAGGACAAAGAAGCTCCTTATTTACCAAGGAAAGCCCATCAGAATAACGTCAGACTTGTACACAGAGACCTGGCCAGCCAGAAAAGGCTGGCAAGATATATTCAGGACACTAAATGAGAAGAACATGCAGCCAAGAATACTTTTTTTTTTATAAACATATATTTTTATCCCCAGGGGTACAGGTCTGTGAATCACCAGGTTTACACACTTCACAGCACTCACCAAAGCACATACCCTCCCCAATGTCCATAATCCCACCCCCTTCTCCCAAACCCCCTCCCCCCAGCAACCCTCAGTTTGTTTTGTGAGATTAAGAGTCACTTATGGTTTGTCTCCCTCCCAATCCCATCTTGTTTCATTTATTCTTCTTCTACCCACTTAAGCCTCCATGTTGCATCACCACTTCCTCATATCAGGGAGATCATATGATAGCTGTCTTTCTCTGCTTGACTTATTTCGCTAAGCATGATACGCTCTAGTTCCATCCATGTTGTTGCAAATGGCAAGATTTCATTTCTTTTGATGGCTGCATAGTATTCCATTGTGTATATATACCACATCTTCTTGATCCATTCATCTGTTGATGGACATCTAGGTTCTTTCCATAGTTTGGCTATTGTGGACATTGCTGCTATAAACATTCGGGTGCATGTGTCCCTTTGGATCACTACATTTGTATCTTTAGGGTAAATACCCAATAGTGCAATTGCTGGGTCATAGGGCAGTTCTATTTTCAACATTTTGAGGAACCTCCATGCTGTTTTCCAGAGTGCAGCCAAGAATACTTTAACCAGAGAGACTGACATTCAAAATGGATGGAGAGATAAAGAGTTTCTAAGACTGGCAAGGCTTAAAAGATTATGCAACCACCAAGATGACACTGCAGGAAATATTGGGGGGGGTTCTATAAAAGAGGAAAAATCTTATGAATAGCATTGAACAGAAATAAGAAACAATCTACAGAAGGAAAGACTTCAAAGTTAACACGATGTCAATAGAAACGTATCTATCAGTAATCACTCTCAATGTGAATGGCCTAAATGGGCCCGTAAAATGGCACACGGTTGAAGATTGGATAAAACGACAGGAACCATCCATATGTTGTCTACAAGAGACCCATTTCGTACCTAAAGATACAACCAGAGTCAAAGAGAAGGGATAGAAAGGCATCTTTCATGCCAATAGACCTCAAAGGAAAACTGAGGTAGTGATTCTCATATCACATAAATTAGATTTTAAACTAAAGTCTGTAGTCGGAGCTATATAAGGACACTACATCATTCTTAAAGGGACTATACACCAAGATGATCTAACAATTGTAAATATCTATGACCCCAATATGGGAGAAGCCAATTACGTAAGAAAACTATTAATCAAGATAAAGAGTCATATTGATATGAATACATTAATATTAGGAGATCTTAACATGCCTCTCGAAATATACAGATCATCCAAGCAGAAAATCAATAAAGAAATAAGAGCATTGAATGACACATTGGATCACATGGACCTCATAGATATATACAGAACATTCCACCCTAAAACTACAGAATACTCATTCTTCTCAAGAGCACATGGAACCTTCTCAAGAATAGATCACACACTGGTTCACAAATCAGGACTCAACTGATACCAAAAGACTGATATTATTCCCTGTATATTCTCAGATCACAATGCTTTGAAACTTGAGCTCAATCACCAGGAAAAGTTCTGACGGAACTCAAACACCTGGAAGCTAAAGACCACCTTGCTTAAGAATGCTTGGATCAACCAGATCAAAAAAGAACTGAAACAATTCATGGAAACCAATGAGAATGAAGACACTTCAGCCCAATACCTATAGGATATAGCAAAGGCAGTCGTAAGGGGGAAATACATAGCCATCCCAGCCTCCGTCAAAAAAATTGAAAAATCTAGAACACAGCAGCTGTCTCTACACCTTAAAGAACTGGAGAATCAACAACAAATCACACCAACTCCATGCATAAGAAGGGAAATTATCAAGATTAGAGCTGAGATCAATGAGGTAGAAAACAGAGACACAGTAGAACATATCAATGAAACCAGAAGCTTTTTTTTTTTTTTTTAAGAATCAATAAGATCGATTAACCATTGGCCACACTAATCCAAAACAAAGAAGGGAAAGCCGAAATTCATAAAGTTATGAATGAAAGTGGAGAGATCAAAACACCAAGGAAGTAGAAACAATCATCAGAAGTTATTATCAACAGCTATATGCCAATAAGCTAAGCAAGCTAGATGAAATAGATGCATTCCTTGAAAACTATAGCCTCCCCAAATTGAACCAAAAGGAAATTTACAACCTGAATAGACCAATATCTATTAATGTGATTGACACGGTAATTAAACCCCCCCCCCCAAAAAAAAAGAGCCCAGGACCTGATGGATTCCCTGGGGGAATTCTACCAAACCTTTTAAAAAGAAATAACACCTGTTCTCCTGGAGCTGTTTCAAAAAATTGAAGCAGTAGGAAAATTTCCAGACTCTTTCTATGAAGCCAGCATTACCTTGATCCCCAAAAGGGATCAAGGCAAGACCCTACCAAAAAGGAGAATGTCAGACCAATATCACTAATGAATATGGATGAATATGGATACTAAGATTCTTAACAAGATCCAAGCAAACAGGATCCAACTGCACATTAAAAAGATTATCCACCATCACTAATGGGATTCATTCCTAGGCTACAAGGATTGCTCAACATTTGCAAACCAATCAATGTGATAGAACACAGTAATAAGAGAAGAGAGAGGAACCACATGGTTCTCTCAATTGATGCAGAAAAAGCATTTGACAAAATCCAGCATCTGTTCCTGATTAAAATGCTTCAAAGTATAAAGATAGAGGAAATATCCCCGAACTTCATAAAACCTATCTATGAAAGACCATTCCATACTCTTGGATCGGAAGAATAAACATTGTAAAAATGTCTATACTCTCTAGAGCAATCTATTCTTTTAATGCCATTCCGATAAAAAAAAATCCACTGGTATTCTTCAAAGAGCTGGAACAAATAACCCCAAAATTTGTATGAAATCAGAAGAGACCCCGAATCTCTAAGGAAATGTTGAAAAATAAAAATAAAAGTGGGGGCATCACGTTACCTGATTTCAGGCTTAACTACAAAGCTGTGATCACAAATACAGCATGGTACTGGCATAAAAACAGACTCATAGATCAGTGGAAAAGAAGAGGGACCCCATATATTGACCCTTAACTCTATGGTCAAATAATCTTCGACAAAACAGGAAAAAATATACAGTGGAATAAGAGACAGTCTCTTCAATAAATGGTGCTTGGAAAACTGGACAGCTATATGTAGAAGAATGAAACTCGACCATTCTCTTACACCGTGCACAAAGATAAACTCAAAATGGATAAAAGACCTCAATGTGAGACAAGAATCAATCAGAATCCTAGAGGAGAACATAGGCTGTAATTTCTTCAATATCAGCCACAACGACTTCTTTCAAGATATGTCTCCAAAGGCAAAGGAAACAAAAGTGAAAATAAACTTTTGGGACTGCATCAAAATCAAAAGCTTCTGCACAGCAAAGGAAACAGTCAAAAAAACAAAGAGGCAACCCATGGAATGGGAGAAGATATTTGCAAATGACAGTACAGACGAAAGGTTGATATCCAGGATCTATAATGAACTCCTCAAACTCAACACACAAAAAACAGACAATCATATCAAAAATGGGCAGAAGATATGAGCAGACACGTCTCCAATGAAAGCAAACAAATGGCTATCAGACACATGAAAAAATGTTCATCATCACTAGCCGTCAGGGAGATTCACATTAAAACCACGTTGAGATATCACCTTACACAATTCAGAATGGCCAAACTAACAAGACAGGAAACAGCATGTGTTGGAGAGGATGTGGAGAAAAGGGAACCCTCTTCCACTGTTGGTGAGAATTCAAATTTGTGCAGCCTCTTTGGAGAACAGTGTGGAGATTCCTCAAGAAATTAAAAATAGAACTCCCCTATGACCCTGCAATTGCACTTCTGGGTATTTATCCTAAAGATACAGAAGTAGTGAAAAGAAGGGCCATCCATACCCCAGTGTTTTTTAGCAGCAATGACCATGGTTGCCAAACTGTAGAAAGAACCAAGATGCCCTTCATTGGACGAATGGATAAGAAAGATGTGGTCCATATACACTATGGAGTATTATGCCTCCATCAGAAAGGATGAATATCCAACTTTTGTAGCAACATGGACAGGACTGGAGGAGATTATGCTGAGTTAAATATGTCAAGCAGAGAGAGTCAATGATCATATGGCTTCACTTATTTGTGGAGCATAACAAATAGCATGGAGGACATGGGGAAGTAGAGAGGAGAAAGTAGTTGAGGGAAATTCGAAGGGTACCTGAACCATGAGAGACTATGGAATCTGAAAAATAATCTGAGGTGTTTGAAATGGCGTGGGGGTGGGAGGTTGGGCTACCAGGTGGTGGGTATTACAGAGGGCACAGTGTGCATGGAGCACTGGGTGTGTTGAACAAATAATAAATACTGTTATGCTGAATTTTTTTTAAAAAATCAATAAATGCAAAAACATTTAAAAATAAAACAATAAAACAAAGAGGAAACCCACAGAATGGGAGAAGATATTTGCAAAAGAATGCATAGACAAAGGTTGATATCCAGGATCTATAAAGAACTTCTCAAACTCAACACACAAAAATCAGATAACCATATCAAAAAATGGGCAGAAGATATGTGCAGACACTTCTCCAATGAAGACATACAACTGACTATCAGAAACGAAAAAATGTTCATCATCACTAGCCATCAGGGAGATTCAAATGAAAACCACATTGAGATACCACCTTACAAAATTTAGAATGGCCAAAATTAGCAAGACAGAAAAAAAAAAACATGTGTAGGAGACTATGTGTATAAAGGGGAACCCTCTTTCAGTGTTGGTGGGAATGCAAGTTGGTGCAGCCACTTGTAGATCAGTGTGGAGATTCCCCAAGAAATTAAAATTAGAGCTTCCCTATGACTATGCTATTGCACTCCTGGATATTTACCACAAAGATACAGATGTAGTGAAAAGAAGGGCCATCTCTACCCCAATGTTTATAGCAGCAATGGCCACAGTTGCCAAACTTTGGGAAGAACCAAGATGCCTTTAAATGGATGAATGGATAAGGAAAATGTGGTCCCTATGAACTATGGAGTATTATGTCTCCATCAGAAAGGACGAATACCCAACTTTTGTAGCAACATGAACGGGACTGGAAGAGATCATGCTGAGTGAAATAAGTCAAGCAGAGAGAGTCAATGATTATATGGTATCACTTATTTGTGGAGCATAACAAATAGCATGGAGTTCATGGGGAGTTAGGAGAAGGGGGTTGAGGGAAATTGGAAGGGGAGGTGAACCATGAGAGACTACGAACTCTGAAAAACAATCTGAGGGGTTTGAAGTGGTGGGGGGTGGGAGGTTGGGAGAACAAGGTGGTGGGTATTGGAGAGGACTTAGATTGCATAGAACACTGGGTATGGTGCAAAAACAATAAATACTGTTACGCCGAAAATAAATTAAAAAAAAAAAAAAGAATGAAACAAAACACAAGCTCATGTTAGAATTAGGGTTAGGGCCTTGGGTACGGCAGGCCTGGTTTGCAGATGCTGAGACAACATCCCTGGCATCTGAAAGAAGGGTGAGCATCAGTCGTCCACAACTGGATATTGTGTCCATGAGGGCTGCCTGATGTAGGTGTGACCTCATGAGAACATGGCGGTTTTCCCAATATGGTGGTTGGGCTCAGCTCCACACAGCATGGTTTTCTCCTTTGGGACATGGGGAATGCTGTTGATGGCTCGAGGGAACCCCATATGGAAGGATTTGAGAGCAGAATCTACATATGGATGCCTGAAGAGCCAAGTATAGAAGGATTCTAGAGCCAAGTAGACCTTGAATGCCTGAAAACCCCACCTAGGTGAAATACTGGAGTCGAGGGACAAGGCAGGTCCTCTCTGCTGTGTCTGGGGAGAGCTACCAGGGGGCTGAGGTGAAGAGGAGTCTCACGCTGAGGGTCACAATATGGATTTTTGTCCAAGGAGACCTTTGAAAGTAGCGATGGTCTCACGGCCCATGCAGGATTCTACAACCCTGAGGGTTTTGGTGCATTTCCAAATAGTAAGGTTTCCTTCTGGGGACAGGAGGTATTATGTTCTGTGGCTCAGGGATCCCCCAAATTTTGGTATTCATATACGACCTAGGGGGATACATGCCTGAAAACCTAAACTGGGGTACAGATGAGCACCAAGGGGCATGTCCAGTTCAATTCTCTAACTCTGGGGCCATCTACATGGGTGTCTGATGAGATGTAGTTAAGTAAGGTGTGTCAGACTGCATATTATTTCCAGGGCATCCTTACATTGGGGTGGCCTCAGGGGCCTTGCAAGTTTCTCCATTTATTGCAGTTTCTTGAAGCTCTAAAGGGCCCAGCTTCCTTCTTGATGGTAGTCACAGTCCTGTAGTGTGGCTATGGAATATCCAGTTAGGAGGGTTTGTGGTGGAGGACTCTGGAGACAGAAGTCTTAAAACACCAACTCGGGTTAGGATTAGGGTCGAGGGTATGGAAGGCCCCATCTGCAGATCCTGGGGATCAGAAATGAGGATAAGTGGGATCAGAAATGAGGCAGAAGCTCAGGCTTTTGCCTGTTGTGTTTGTGTCTAGAATGGCTGCATAATTTCTGGGTGGCCTCATGGGCAAAGGGAGATCTTCCCACTTTGGGGTTTTGCCCTGCTCCAATTGCATGTTGTCATTGTTTGGGAAAGGAGGAATCCTGTTTTATGATTCAGGGGTCCCTATGAGGAGGGATTCGAGAGCAGGACTCCTTATATGGGTGTCTGGGAACCCAATCTTGTGATACGATTTGGGCCTAAGGTAATGGCAGGTCTAAGAAAATGGCTCTAGAATGGCCATGAAATGTAGGGATGCCCTCATATACCATGGGAAATTGTATCTCTTTGGGGGTATAGCACTGCTCCAAATTGCATATTGTCCTTGTTGGAGAAAAAAGGAATTCTGTTTTATCCATCAGGGCTCCCTATAAGGAGGGATTGGAGAGCAGAGCTCTGTGGATGAGTGCCTGGAAACCCACCCTTGAGATAGCATTTAGGCTTGGGTCATGCCAGGCCTTGTAGGCTGGATTTAAGTCAATATACTGAGGGTGCTTATTGAAAATGTGGCTCAGGCTGAGGGTCACACTGCGGGTCTGTGGCCAGGGTACCCCTCAACAGTGGGCGTGGCCACATGGGCCATATTGTTTTCTACTACTCTGAGGGTTTTACACACATCCTAATAGAAAGGATACCTGCTGGGGGCAGGAGGACATCATTTTGTAGACCACATTGCCCCAAATGCAGGGATTTGAGAACAGTTCTTTGGGGACAGGTCTTGAAACCCAGGTTGGGTAGAGATGATGGCCTAGGGTAATGGCAAGTGCTATCTGGTGGATAGGCGGCTGGCCACTTAGTGGCTGACAGGAAGTCAGGGCTCAGGCTGTGTCAAACAGAGCAATAGTGCACAGGGCAGCCTATGATTTTGGGGTTTCTTCACAGGCCATGCACTTTGATCCTCATGTGGGGTTTCTGGGCAAACCTATAGGGCACCTCTTTTCTCTGGAGAGCAGGCAAAATGCTGCCTAGTGGCTCCAGAATTTCCCATATGGAGGGCTTGTGGGCCAGGAGTGTGAGGAATGAAATCTGAAAACACAAGCTAGGGTTAGATTTGGGGCCAAGGGCATGGCAGTTCCATTGCACAGTGGCTGATTCGAGATGTCCAGCACCTGAGTAAGGGCGAGTGTCAGACATTCACGCTCAATGGAGTTTGTGTCCATTATGACCAAATAATGGAAGTGTGGCCTCATGAGGCCATAGAGGTTTCCTACACTGGGGTTCGTGAACTGCTCTAAGTAGCTAGGTTTCCATGTGTGGAACAGAGGGAGTCCTGTTTGATGACTCCATGTGAACACACATGGAAATATTGGTTAGCATGCATGCCTGGAAAGCCCACCTCAGTTTAGCATTGCAGCCGAGGAACATGGCAGGTTCGATCTGCTGCCTTAGGGGTGAATAACTAAGGGGGCTGAGTTGACATGGAGTCCCATGCTGATGGGTCACAATGCTGGTTGGTGTCCTGGGAGACTTTAGAATGTGGCAGTGGCCCACTCAGAAGCCCACGCAGGATTCCTCTACACTGAGGTTTGGACCGAGCTCCCAATAGCAAGGTTTCTTTCTGGGGATAGGAGGGGTTCTGTTGTGTGGTTCAGGGTCCAAATATTAGACCATATGATGGTATCAAGAACAGGCCTGTGCAGACAGATGCTTGAATACATAAACTAGGGTTCCGATGATGTCCTAGGGGCATGTAAAGTTTAATCTTTGCACTTAGCACTATGGACCTGGGTGTCTGTGTGGAGGTAGGTGCTCAGGGTGTGTCAGACTGTGCATTTGGGCCCAAAGAGGCTCCAAAATTGGGCTGGGCTCAGGGACCTTGCAGGTTTCTCCTAATCTCCAGGGTTTGGGCAAATGTGTCAGGCAGAGTTTCCTTCAGGAGGGCAGGCACAATCCTGCAGTGTGACTCCAGAAGCCCCATCCAGGAGGGTATGTGGGCCAGGAATTTGGGGAAAGAAGTCTGCAAACACAAACTCGGCTTAGGGTTTGGGGCAAGGTGATCACAGGCCTGATCTTCAACGCTGAGGGTATCTCCAAGGGATCTGAATTTAGGGTGAATTTGAGGCAGTATTTGAGGTTTTTATGTCTGCATGGTGTGTCCAGGAAGGCTTCCAAATGGAGGGCTCTCCTCATTGGGCCATGGGAGATTCTTTCTCTCTGGGGATTCTGCACAGCTCCCAACAGTTTGGTGTGTTCTTGAGGGAAATGAAAAGTGCTGTTTTCTATATCAAGTTTCCCCCAAAAACAGAGATTCCAGAGTTGGCCTATGGGTTTGGGCACCTGGAAAACCGCTCAGAGGGTTAGGTTTTGGTCTAGGGGCAGGGCAGGACAGGTATTCAGGCTCCTGGTCTAGCTACTGGGGGAGCTTGTTTGAAAACCGGGCTCAGAGTGAGGCTCACAAAACATGCTTTTGACCACGGTGGCCTTCATGGCTGTTGGAGGTTTCATGATCCATGCAGCTAGCTCCCAAACTGAGGGTTGGGCAACCATCCCAACAGATATGTTTCCTGCCTTGGGTAAGGAGGAGTACTCTTTTGTGCTTCAGGTTCCTCCCATACGCAGGGATTTGAGCTAAGTTCTATGGACAAATGAGTGAATACCAAGTTGGGTAGAAATGATAACCTCAGGCCATGGCAGGAACCACCTGCTGGATATGGGGCCCACTATATGGGTAACTGACAGGAGGTCGAGTGTCAGGCTGTGTCAGACAGAGCATTAGTGCACAGGGCGGTCTATGATATTGAAGTGACTGGAGGGCCACGCATGTTGATTCTCATGTGCAGTTTCTGGTCAGACCTATATGACACTTCTCCTAACTTGTGGGCATGCAATATGTTGTGTTGTGGCTCCAGAATTCCCAATATGGAGGCCATGCGGGTCAGGAGTGTGAGGACGGAATGTTGAAAACACAAGCTACAATTAAGTTCAGTGCTGAGCGCATGGCACTTCCAATGCGCAGTGGCTGAATCGAGATCTCCAGCACCTGAGTAAGGGTGAGGGTCAGATTTCCGCTCACGCTGCAGTTTGTGCCATGATGGCCTACAGATGGAGGGGTGACCTCAAGAGGCCATGGAGGTTTTCCCACGCTGGAGCTTGTGAGCTAATCCAAACATCAAGGTGTCCTTCTACGGGACAGGGGGAATCCAGTTGAATGGCTCCAGAGTCCCCCATATGGAAAGATTGGATATCAAAGCTCTCTGCGTGGATGACTGGAAGGCCCACCTCACGTTCCAATTACAGCCAAGGAACAGGGTAGGTTCCATCTGCTGGCTCTGGGGCGAAGTTCCAAAAGGGTCTGATATGACAGGGTTTCTCAGGCTGATAGGTCACAATGCAGGGTTGGTGTCCAGGGAGACCCTAGAATGTGGCAGGGGCTCAGGGGCTATGCAGGATTCTCCTACCCTAAGGGTTGGACCCAATTCCCAAGAGCAAATTTCCTTCTGGGGACAGGAGGGGTTATGTCAGGGGCGTGTCGGGTTCAATTCTGTTGTGTGGCTCAGGCACCACATGTTGGATCATATGTTGGTATTCCAGAACAGGCCTCTGGGGGATAATGTCTGAAAACCTAAGCTAGGGTTTTGATGAGGTTCTAGGGGCATGTCACTTTCAATCTTCTCACTCAGGGCCATTGACCTGCATGTCTGCCTGGACGTAGGTCGCTAGGGTGTGTCAAACTGAGCATTTTTGTCCAGAGCGGCCTATGAAATTGGCGTGGGCTCAGGGTATTTGCAGGCTTCTCCTAATCTGGAAGGTTTGGGCAATGGTGACGGCGAGAGTTTTCATGGAGAGGGCAGGCTCAGTCCTGCTGTGTGACTCCAGAGGCCCCATCCTGGATGGCATGTAGGCCAGTGCTTTGAGTACAGAACTCTGCAAACACAAACTTGGGTTAGGGTTAGGTTTAGGGGCAAGGTAATGGCAGGCCCAGTCTGCAGACCTTGATGGCAGCTTTTCTGGATTTGAAATTCGGGTGGCTGGGAGGTGGTAGCATACTCCTTTCTGCCTGGTTTGTGTGTCTCGGATTGCTTGGAATGTAGGGGTGACCTCATGCAGCCATGGGAGATTCTTCCTCTCTGGGGATTCTGCCCAGCTCCCAAGAGTTTGGAGTCTTTCTGGCGAAGGGAAGAGTGCTATTTTCCGTCTTAGCCACCCCCCCCCATACAGGGAATCCAGAGATGGGTTCTGGGTCTGGGCGCCTGAAGAACCCCACCGAGGTTTAGGATTTGGGTCTAAAGGCATGGCAGGCCAGCTCTGTGGGCTCCTGGTACAGCTCCCAGGGGCTTGTTTGAAAGCAGGCCCAGGTTGAGGGTCACAATGCCTGTTTGTGCCCAGGGCAGCCCCGATTAGTGGGCGTGGTCTCATGATCCATGCAGTTGGCTCCCACTCTGAGAGTTGGACAAACATCCCAACTGCCAGCTTTTCTTCCATGGGGAAGGAGGAGTACACTTTTTTGCTTCAGGTTCCCCCATAGGCAAAGATTTGAGAAAAAGTCATGGAAGAGATGCCTGAATACCCAGGCTGGGTATAAATGACAGCCTCAGACCAAGGCAGGTAACAACTGCAGGATATGGGGCCCTCCATCTGGGTGGCAAACAGGAGGTAGGGCTCAGATTGTGTCAGACAAAGCATTAGTGCCCAGGGTGGCCTATGATATTGGGGTGTGTTCGAGGGCCATGCAGGTGGATCCTCATGCAAAGTTTCTGGGCAGACCCATAGGGCACGTCTCCTTTCTAGTGGGCAGGCAGAAGGCTGTGTTGTGGATCCAGAATTCCCAATCTAGAGGGCTTGTGGGCCAGGAATGTGAGGACGGAAATCTGAAAACAAAAGCTATGCTTAAGTTCAGTGCCGAGCTCATGGCAGTTCCAATGTGCAGCCCCTGATTTGAGAATTCCAGCTCCTGACTAAGGGAGAATGTCAGATGTCCACTCCCACTGGAGTTTGTGTACATGATGGCTGATGAATGGAGGGGTGGCCTCAAAACGCCATAGAGGTTTTTCCACGCTGGGACTTGTGAGCTGCTGCAAAGAGCAAGGTGTCCTTCTACAGGACAGGGGAGTCTGGTTGCTCCAGGGTATCCCAAATGGAAAGATTGGATAGCAGAGCTCTCCACTGGGATGCCTGGAAAGCCCACATGGGGTTACTGCTGAAGCCAAGGAACAGGGCAAGTTCGATCTGCTGACCCTGGGGTGAAGTTCCAAGGGAGCTGATTTGACAGGGGGGGTCCCAGGGTGATGGGTCAAAATTCTAGTTTATGTCCAGGGAGACCTTAGAATGTGACGGTCCCCAGGGGCCATGGAGGATTCTCTTATCCTAAGGGTTGAACTCAGGTCCCAAGAGCAAGGTTTCCTTCTGGGGACATTAAAGGGTCTTTTTTGTGGCTCAGGAACCACATTTTGGACCATATGTTTGTGTTCCAGAACAGGCCTCTGAGAACAGATGCCAGAAAACCCAAGCTAGGTTTCTGATGGGGATTTAGGGGCATGTCAGGTTCAATTCTGACTCAGGGCCATTGACATGCTTGTGTATCTGTAGGTAGTTGCCAAGGGTGTGTCAGAATGACACTTTTTGTCCGGGCTGGCCTACACTATTGGGATGGTCCAAGGGCCTTGATGGTTTCTCCTAATCAGTAGGTTTGTGGTCAATAGAATGGGCACAGTTTCCTTGGAGATAGCAGGCAGAGTCCTGTGGTGTGGTTCCAGAGGTGCAAGCCTAGAGGGTGTGTGGGCCAAGGCCGAAATCTGAAATACAAACTTGGCTTAGGCTTGGGGCCAAAGGAATGGCAGGCCCGATATACAGAACGTGAAGAGAGCTCCTCAGGATAGGAAATAAGGGTGAGTGTAAGGCACTTTCTCAGGCTTTTGTCTCTGGGGTTTGTGTCAAGGATGAATGTGGAATGGAGGGGTGGCCTAATGGGTCATGAATGAGTCTGCCTCTCTGGGGATTTTGTCTGGCTCACCAGAATTTGGGATTATTCTGTGAAAGAAAAGAGTCCTGTTTTTGACCTCAGGTGTCTCTCCAAAAGTAGGATTCCAGAGCCCTCGGTACAGTCGTCTGGAAAATCTGATTTCTGGTTAGGATTGTGAACCAGGAGCATCGCAAGCCACATATTCAGGGTCGTGCTCCAGACCCTGAGAGGCCGTCTTTGAAAACATGGCTCACGCTGAACGTCCCAATGCATGTTTGTGCAGAAGGTGGCCCTCAAACATGGGCGAGGCCTCATGGGCCATGCAGGTTTTTTTTTTTACCCTGAATGTTTGACAGCATGCCAATAACAAGGTTTCTGGCCATGGAAAGGAAGAGTTCTGATTTGTGCATCAGGTTCCCCGCTGTGTAGTGATTGGAAGTGAGGTCTAGGTTCAGATGCCTAAAAACCCAGGTTGGGAAGAGAGGACAGCCTAAGGTCATGGTGTGTTTGATGTGCACGGTGTGCGGCCAGCTGTCTGGGTGTCTGTCAGGTGGTCTGCACTCAGGCTGTGTCAGACAGTGCATTAGTGCCAAGGGAAGCCTAGGAAATTGGGGTGCATTAGAGGGCCATGCAGGTTGATCCTCATTTGGGGTTTCTGGGCAGACCCATATGTCAAAGTTTTTCTTCTGATGGAAAGGCAGAGTGCTGCATTGTGGCCCTATAATTCCCAATCTGGAGGGCTTGTGGGCCAGGAGTGTGATGATGGAAGCCTGAAAGCACAAGCTAGGGTTATAACAAGCTTAGAGATAGCAGGCAGAGTCCTGTGGTCATGTCAGGCCCACTATGTAGAGGCTGAATCGAGATCTCCTGCATCTGAAGTCTGGGCAAGTATGAGACGTTGGCTCAGCTGGAATTTGTGTTTGTGATGGCTCCGTCATGAAGAGGGAGCCTCAGCCCGTGGAGGATTTCCAACACTGGGGGCTGTGAGCTGCTCCAAATTGCAAGGTTATGCTCTGCGGGACAGTCGATTCCTCTTGGATAGCTCCTGGATGCCCCGTACAGAAAGACTTGAGAGCAGGGTTCTAAGGATGGATGCCTACACACCCCAGCACGCATTCCTATTGGCTCCTAGTGACAAGGTAGGTTCAATCTGTTGGCTCTGGGGCGAGATCCCCAGGGGGATGAGTTGAAATAGAGACTCCTGAGAATGGCTCATAATGTGGGTTTGTGTCCATAGAGACCTTGGTATGTGGCAGTTGCTCAGGGGCCCTGCAGGATTCTCCTACCGAGAGGGATTTACACAGGTCCAAAGAGCTAGCTTCCTAGGTGGAGATGAGAAATCTTCTGTTTGGTGCCTCAGGAAAGCTCCATGTGCTGGTATTCAAAACCAGGACTCTGACAAGAGAGGCCTGAAAATGATAGCTAGGGTTCAGATTATGGAATAGGGCCTGTCTGGCTCAAACTTCTGTCTCTGGGGACATTGTCTGCTTGTCTGAGGGGAGGTAGTGGGATGGCCCTGGGGCCCTTGGCGGTTTCATCTAATCTGTAGGGTTGTGGCCAATGAAATGGGCACAGTCTCCTTGGAGAGGGCAGGCACAGTCCTGTGGTGTCTCTAGAGGCCCCAGCCTGGAGGGAGTGGCGGCCAAGGCTGTGGGGACAGAAGTCTGAAAACACAAATTTGGCTAGGTTTGGGGCCAAGGGTAATGTTAGGGTCTGTGATCAAATGAAAGAGACTGATAGAAAGCGAAGGTCAAGCAAAGCTTTATTTCGCACCAAGCATCAAGAATCAAACTGACCGGTCAGGGCTGTCTCTTAAGAAAAGGCGATGACGATGATCCTGAACAAGGTCACTCCCAAGAAGGCCGCTACAGATGAGGCTGATCCGCAGATGAGGCTGCTATGCAGATGAGGCCACTCCATGATTGGAGCCGCTCCTAAGAAGAGGCCACTCCGTATAAGGCCACTTTGAGAACGAGGCCCCTGCTTGATGATGTTGCTGCCCGGACAAGTCCAGTCGGAAGAAGAGGCCATTCTGGACAAGACCACTTCCCGGAGGAGGCCGCTCCCAACGATGAAGAGGCAATGATGACAGTGACGATGAAAAGGAGGACAACCTGGATGACACAGACTCTGCTCCCCACAATGCCACTCTGACAAGGCTGCCACCCAGAGGAGGCCACCGTTGGGGACAAGGCCACTCGTGGCTCATGGTGGCAAGGCATTTTGCCGCGAAGCTGCTGGCGGCTAGGGGCCATTGGCATCTCAAGTCCACTGGTGTCTTGGGACTGCTGGCATCCAGAGTCTGCAGGCGTCGGGACCGCTGACCGCTTGACCCCTGGTGTCTCCGAACGCTGGTGGCACGGGCCCGCTGCAGCGCAACTGCCAGAGGCTGCAGCTCGGGGCTGCTGAAGGTGGGGCCACAGGCAGCTCGGGGCCCTCAGAGGCGGGACCACCGGAGGCTCAGCCGCAGGTGGCTGGAGGCTGCAGGTGGCAGCTTTCAGCCCCCAGAGGCGGGAAACTGCAGGCGGCTCGGCTCCACCCTAGGCGGGACCGCAGGCAGCTGGAGGCTGCAGGCAGCTGGGGACTGCCAGCAGAGGGACTGCCGGCTTTGGGACCGCTAGCGTTAGTTATACCTCTTAGAAGAGCTGTTACAGCTCTTCCGCGAAGAGCTGTTACAGCTCTTCCGCTCCTCCGACTCTTTCTTCTGCTCCCCCGACAGCTCTCCTGCTCCCCTGACAGCCTCACACACCAACCCTTATGGGGTTGGTTGAGCGCCGCCCCTATACAGGTGGCCAATCGGATCTCAATTCACACTAGTGAATATATGCGCGCCCCACTGATTGGATGTCTCCACCCAGCCTGCCCCTCCCCTACATCCAGAGTCCACAAGCAAGTTCCTCTGGGAGCGGCAGGCCCTTACAGGTATGACAGGCCTGATCTACATACCGTGAGGGGAGCTCATCTGGATATGACAGAAGGGCGAGTGGGAGGCCATCACTCAGGCTTTTGTCTCTATACTTTTTGTCAATAATGGCCGAGGAATGTATGGTTGCCCTCATGGGCTATGAATGAGTCTCCTTTTCTTGGGATTTGGCCCAGCTCCCAAGAGTTTAGGATCATTCTGTGGGAAGGGAGGAGTCCTGTTTTCTGACTCATGGATCCTTCCAAAGAGGGATTCCATAGCAGAGCACTGGGCATCAGCGACTGGAAAACCTGACCTCTGTTTAGGATTGGGGGCCTAACGGCATGGCAATTACCTCATGAGAGCACTTGGTCCAGCCACTGAGATTCCTCACATGAAGAGGGGACTCACGCTGAGGGTCACAATGTGTGTTTGTGCCCAAGGTGGCCTTCAAGCATGGACATGACCTCATGAGGCATGAAGGTTTCTCCTACCATGAAGGTTTGACACCATTCCAATGGCAAGATTGGGATGGGGAAGGAGGAGTTCTGGTTTACTCATCAGATACTCCCGGGTGCTGGGATTGGAGATAAGTTCTAGGTACAGATGCCTGAACACCCGTAGGCTGGGAAAAGACCCCGGGAAAAGACCCCGGCCTAAGGCCAGGGCGGGTCCCATGTGCTGGGGGTGCGGCCAGATGTCTGGGTCTCTGCTGGGGCGTCTTGGCTCAGGATGTTTCAAACAGAGCATTAGAACCCAGGGTAGCCTATACAATTGGGTGTACGGAGACCTTGGAATGTTGGGGTGTCTCAGGGGCCCTGCAGGATGCCCCTACCCAGTGGCTTTGGCACAGCTCAAAAGAGCAAGCTGCCCATGTGCAGATGAGAGGTGTTCTGTTTGGTGCCTCTGGAAAGCCCCAAATGGTAGTATTCTAAGCCAGGCCTCTGAGGAGAGACGCCTGGAAACCAAAGCTAGTGTCCAGATTAAGGCCTAGGGGCCTGCCCTGTTCCATCTTCTGTCACTGGCATTATCAGTCTGTGTGTCTGAGTGGAGGTAGTTGCTCTCTTTGTGTCAGAATGCCCCTTGGTGTCAAGGGCGTCCTACACTATCAGAATGGCTTCGGGGGATTTGGTGGTTTCTCCTCACCTGTAGGTGTATGGCCAATGGAATGGCCACAGTATCCTGGGAGAGGACAGACACAGTCTTGCCATGTGGGTCCAGGGCCCAAGCCTGGAGGGAGTGTTTCCCAGGGATGTGGGGACAGAATTCTGAAAACACTACTCGACTAAAGTTTGGGGCTGAGGGTATGGCAGACACAATCTACAAACCGAGACGGGAGATTCTTGGGATATGAAAGAAGGGTGAGTGGGAGGCAGCTGCTCAGGCTTTTGTCTCTGGATTTTTTGTCCAGGATGGCCGTGGAATGGAGGGGTGCCTGCATGGGCAATGGATGAGTCTCGTTCTCTCTGGAGATTTGGTGCAGCTCCCAAGAGTTTGGTGTCATTCTGTGGGAATTCAGGAGTCCTGATTAACCCCTCAGTAGTCCCTCCAAAAGAGGTATTCCAGAGCAGAGCCCTCCGTACCGGTGACTGGAAAATTCAAACTCTGAGGATTATAGGCCTAGGGGCATGGAAAAGCCATATGTGGGCTGTTGGTCAAGACCCTGAGAGGAAATTTTTGACCATGGGACTCACGCTGAAGGTCAAAATGTGTGCTTTGTTCCCAAGGCGGCCGTCAGGTATGGGCACTGACTCATGGGCCATGCAGGGCTCTTTTATCCTGTAGGTTAGACACCATGCCAATAGCAAGGTTTCCTGTTGTGGGGAAGGAGGAGTTCTGTTTTGTGCATCAGGTGTCCCCCTGTGCAGAAATTGGAGATAAGGTCCAGTTTAAGATGCCTGAACACCCAGGTTGGGAAGATATTATGGTTATAGGCCATGGTAGGTCCGGTGTGCTGAGGGTGCGGCCAGATGTCTGGGTGTCTGTAGGGAGGTCTGGGCTCAGACTGTTTCAGACAGAGCATTAGAACCCAGGGAAGCCTATTTTATTGGGGTGTGGTCGAGGGCCTTTCAGGTTGATCTTCATTGGGGGTTTCTGGGAAGCTCTATAGGGCCACATTTTTCTTTTGAAGGACAGGCATAGGGGTGCATTGTGGTTCTGGAATTCCCTCTCTGGAGGGCTTGTGAGCCAGGAGTGTGAGGATGGAAGTCTGAAAAAACAAACTAGGGTTATATTAGGGACCGAGCGCACAGCATGCCCACACTACAGGGGCTCAATGGAGATCTCTTGCATCTGAAGTCAGAGCAAGTATGAGACTTAGGTCAGGCTGGAGTTTGTGTCCATGGTGGCCCCTTCATTAAGGGTGGGGGGCTCAAGAGTCCTGGGAGGTTTTCCCCACACTGGGGTTTGTGAGCTGCTCCAAACCACAAGGTCTCCTTCTGCAGGACAATCGAGTCCTTTTTGAAGAATCCAGGAGCCCCATATGAAAAGACTGGAGAGCAAGGTTCTAAGGATGGATGCGTGGACACCCCACCTCCCAATCCCATTGGTTGCTAGCAAAAAGTCACGTTAGATCTGTTTCCTCTGGGGCGAGCTCCACAGTGGGCTGAATTGAAATGGACTCTGCTGAGGATGGTCATAATGTGGGTTTGTGTGTATGGAGACCTTGGAATGTTGGGATGGCTCAGGGGTCCTTCAGGATTCCCCTACACGGTGGGTTTGACACAGCTCCAAAGAGCAAGCTTCCCATGTGGAGATAAGAGGCGTTCCGTTTGGTGCCCCTGGAAAGCCCTGAGGTAGTATTAGAAGGCGTCCTCTGAGGAGAGGCACCTGGAAACCAAAGCTAGTGTCCAGATTAGGGCCTAGGGGTATTTCTGGTTCGATCTCTGTCACTGTGGTTATCTGACTGTGTCTGAGTAGAGGTCGTTGCACAGTTTGTGTTAGAATGCCCTTTGTGTCCAGGGCGGCATAATTATTGGGATGACGTCCGCGGCCTTGAATGTTTTTCCTCTTCTGTAGTTTTTGGCCAATGGAATGTCCATAGTGTCCTTGGACAGGGCAGGCACAATCTTGTGGTGTGGCTCCAAAGGCCCCAGCCTGGAGGGAATGTGCGCCAGGGATATAGGGACAGAATTCTGAAAACACAAACTCGACTTACGTTTGGGGCTGAGGGTATGGCATGCACGATCTACAGACCAGGAGTGGAGCTTCTCGAGATATGAAAGAAGGGCGAGTGGGAGGCGGTCATTAAGACTTTTATCTCTGGATTTTGTGGCAAGGATGGCCATGGAATGGAGGGTTAGCCGCATCTCCATGGACGTGTCTCGTTCTCTCTGGGGATTTGGTGCGGCTCCCAAAAGTTTGGGGCAGCCCTATAGGGCCACATTTTTTCTTCTGGAGGGCAGGCATAGTGGTGTGTTGTGGCTCTGGAATTCCTAATCTGGATGGCTTGTGGGCCAAGAAGGTGAGGGTAGAAATCTGAATACACAAGCTAGGGTTAGGTTTGGGGCGAGTGTATGGCAGGCTCACTCTGCAGGGGCTGAATGGAGATCTCCTGCATCTGAAGTCATGGCGAGTATGAGATGATGGCTCAGCCTGGAGTTTGTGTCCATGATGGCCCCTTCATAAAGGGGGGGGGGGGGCTCATGAGTCCATGGAGTTTTTCCCACACTGGGGTTTGTGAGCTGCTCCAAACCACAAGGTTTCCTTCTGTCGGACAATCAAGTCCTCTTGGATCCTCCAAGATCCAACTAGGGAAAGACTGGAGAGCAAGGTTCTAAAAATGGAAGCCTGGACACCCCACCTCTCATTCCCTTTGGTTACTAACAACATGTCATGTTCGATCTGTTGGCTCCAGGATGAAATTCCCAGGGGGATGACTTGAAATGGATTCTCCTGAGGATGAGTCATAATTTGGGTTTGTGTGTATGGAGACATTGGAATGTTGGGGTGGCTCGAGGGCCCTGCAGGATTCCCCTACACAGTGGGTTTGACACAACTCCAAAGATCAAGCTTCCCATATGGAGATGAGAAGCATTTTGTTTGGTGCCTCTGGAAAGCCCCATATGGTAGTGTTCGAAACCAGTCCCCGAGGAGAGATGCCTGGAAACCAAAGCTTGCATCCAGATAAGGCCAAGGGGCCTCTCCAGCTCCATCTTCTGTTCCTGGGGTTATCGGTCTGTGTATCTGAGTAGAGGTAGTTGATCAGCTTGTGTCAGAATGCCCCTTTGTTTCCAGCTCAGCCTACACTATTGGAAAGGTGTCGGCAGCCTTGGAGGTTTCCCCTCATCTATAGGTTTGTGTCTAATGGAATGTCCACAGTCTCCTTGGAGAGGGCACACAGTCTTGCAGTGTGGCTCCAGAGGGCCCAGCCTGGAGCGTGTCTGCACCAGGACTGTGGGGACAGAATTCTGAAAACACAAACTTGATTTAAATTTGGGGCTGAGGGTATGGCAGGCACCATCTACAGACTGGGTTGGGAGTTTCTCGGGATATGATGGAAGGGTGAGTGGATGTTAGTTGCTCAAGCTTTTGTCTCTAGGATTTTGTGTCAAGAATGGTCGTGGAATGGAGAGGTCGCTCATGGGCCGTGGACGAGTCTCATTCTCCCTAAGGATTTGGTGAGACTCCAAAGAGTTTGGGGTCCTTCTGTGGGAATGGAGGAGTCCGAGATAACACTTCACGTGTTCCTCCAAAAGAATTATCCCAGAGCAGAGCCCTGGGTATGATCGAGTGGAAAACCTGACCTCTGCTGAGGATTGGAGGCCTAGCGGCATGTCAAAAGCCATATGCGGGTTGTTGGTCCATCCCCTGAGAGTCCATTTTTGAAAATGGGAGTCACACTGAACGTCACAATGCATGTCTGTTCCCAAGGTGCCCGTCAGATATGGGCTAATGGGCTTTGCAGGTTTCTCCTTCCTGATAGGTTAGACACCATGCCAACAGCAAGGTTTTCCTGCCATGGGGAAGGAGGAGTTCTGACTTGTGCATCAGGTGCCCCCCTATGCAGAAATTGGAGATAAGGTCTCAATTAAGATGCCTGAACACCCAGATTGGGAAGAGATGCACGCCATAGACCATGGCAGTCCGATGTGCTGGGGTGCAGCCAGATGTCTGGGGTCTATTGGGAGGTCTGGACTCAGGCTGTTTTAGACAGAGCATTGGAACCCAAGTTAGCCTATGCAATTGGGATGTGGTCGAGGGCTGATCCTCATTGGTGTTTTTTTTGGACAGCCCTATAGGGCCATAATTTTCTTCTGGAGGGCAGACATAGTGCTGCGTTGTGGCTCTGGATTTCCCTAGCTGGAGGGATTGTGGGCCAGGAGTGTGATGGTGGAAGTCTGAAAACACAAGCTAGGGTTAGGTTTGGGACTGAGCACACAGCAGGCCCACTCCAGAGGGGCTGAATCTGAAGTCAGGGAGAGTATGAGAGGTTGGCTCAGGCTGATTTTTGTGTCCATGAGGGCCCCTTCATTAAGGGGGGAGCCTCAAGAGTTCTGGGAGTTTTTCCCACACTGGGGTTTGTGAGCTGCTCCAACCACAAGGTTTCCTTCTGTGGGATGATTGAGTCCTCTTGAATGACTCCAGGATACCCTTATGAAAAGACTGGAGAGCAAGGTTCTGAGGATGGATGTCTGGACACCCCACCTCGCATCTCATTTGCTTCCTAGCAACAAGTCATGTTCGATCTGTTGGCTCTAGAGTGAGCTCCACAGGGGGCTGACTTTAAATGGACTCTCCTGAGGATGGGACATAAGGGGGGTTTGTGTTTATGGAGACCTTGGAATGTTGGAGTGTCTCAGGGGCCAAGCAGGATTCCCCTATGCGGTGGGTTTGACACAGCTCCTAAGAGCAAGCTTCCCATGTGGAAATGAGAGGGGTTCAGTTTGGTGGCTCTGGAAAGCCCCATATGGTAGGCTTCGGGCCCAGGCCTGGAAACCAAAGCTACCATCCAGATTAGGGCCTAGGGTCCTGTCCTGTTCCATCTTCTGTCACTGGGGTTATCAGTCTGCATGTTTGAGTGGAGGTAGGAGCACAGTTTGTGTCAGAATGCCTCTTTGTGTCCAGGGAGGCCTACGGTATTGGGATGGCATCGGGGGCCTCTGAGGTTTCTCCTCATCTATCAGTTTGTGGCCAATGGAATGTCCATAGTTTCATTGGAGAGGGCAGGCAGAGTATTGCAGTGTGGCTCCAGAATCCTCAGCCTAGAGGAAGTGTGCTCCAGGGCTGTGGGGACAGAATTCTGAAAGCACAAACTCAACTAAAGATTGGGGCTGAGGTTATGGCACTCATGATCTACAGACAGGGAGTGGAGCTTCTCTTGATATGAAAGAAGGGCGAGTGGGAGTTAGTCGATCAGGCTTTTGTCTCTGGATTTAGTGTCAAGGGTGCCATGAAATGGAGGGGTGGCTGCACAGGCCATGGACGAGTCTTGTTCTCTCTGGAGATTTGGTGCGGCTCACAAGAGTTTGGGGTCATTCTATGGTAAGGGAGGAGTCCAAGTTAACACCTCAAGTGTTCCTCCAAAAGACGTAGTCCAGAGAAATGCCCTGATTATGAGCGATTGTAAAACCCGAACTCTGCTGAGGATTAGATGCCTAGCGTCATGGCAAAAACCATATGCGGGATGTTGATCCATACCCTGAGAGTCCATTTTTGAACATGGGACCCACGCTGAGTGTCACAATGCATGTTTATGCCCAAGGCGGCCGTCAAGTATGGGTACGGCCTCATGGACCTTGTAGGTTTCTCCTTCTCTGTAGGTTAGACACCATTCCAACAGAGAGGTTTCCTGCCATGGGGAAGGAGGAGTTCTGACTTGAGCATTGTTAGGGTCCAAAGGATCAAAGGAATGAGACTGATACAAAGCAAAGGACAAGTAAAACTTTATTTTGCACCAAGCATCAAGAATCAAACTGACGGGTCAGGGCTATCTCTTATGAAAAGGCGACGATGGTGATCCTGACGAGGATCAGGCCGCTCGAGATGAGGCTGCTCTAGATGAGGCTGCTCCATGATCAGAGCCGCTCACAAGAAGAGGTCACTATGGACAAGGCCACTCTCAGGACAAGACCGCTCTTGATGATGAAAAGGCAATGATGACAACGACGATGACGAGGACAACCTGGATGACACAAACTCTGCTCCCCACAATGCCACTCTGACAAGGCTGCCACCCAGAGGAGGCCACCTCTGCGGACAAAGCCATTCATGCCTCAGTGTGGCGAGGCATTTTTCAGTAAGGCTGCTGGCAGCAAGGGTCCGATGGCATCTCAGGGCCTCTGGCGTCTCGGACCACTGGCGTCTCGGGACTGCAGGCGTCATGATCGCTGACCGCTGGACCGCGGGACCGCTGGTGACCTGGGACCACTGCCATCTCGGGGCTGTAGGTGTCAGGACCGCTGACCACTGGACCACTGGCATCTCGGGACCACTGGCCTATAGGGGCTGCAGGGACCGCAGGTGTCTCGGGACCACTGGTGTCTAGACTACTGGAGGCAGGATGGCAGGAGGCAGGGCTGCAGGCATCTGAAGGCTGCAGGGGCTTGGGGCCACCAGAGGCGGGACCACTGGAGGCAGGCCTGCAGGCGGCTGGAGGCTGCAAGGCAGAGGGACCCATGGCAGCGGTTATAGCTCTTACAAGGGCTATTACAGCTCTTCCACTCCACTGACTCTCCCGCTCCCGCTGACTCTTCTGCTTCCGTGGACTCTTCCTTCTTCTCCCACCACAGCTCTCCTGCTACCCTGACAGCTTCTCACACCAACCTTTATGGGTTGGTTGAGCTCCGCCCCTACACAGGTGGCCAGTCGGATCTCAATTCACCCTAGTGGATATACGCGCGCCCCACCAATTGGATGTCTCCACCCAGCCTGCCCCGCCCCTACATCCAGGGTACACAAGCAAGTTCCTCTGGGAGGGCCAGGGCCTTACATTTCCCCCTTTTCTTTGGAGATTAGTCAAATCCTTGACTTTTCAGATAGTTCTATCTTATATTGAGCAGATAAGACTAACATTTTATTGCCCCAATTATCTTTAGTACAGCAACAATAAACTTACAGTTTTTTAGTCTTAGTTTTAATCCATGGTCAGCAGAGTCTGTCGGCTGCAGCTCCCATCTCTGGGTGGCATCCTTACTGTCGGCTTGTTTGATGTGACCCGCATGAACCCAGGTCCTAATGCCTTCTACTTTTACTGCCATGGGGGTGGTTAGGATAACAGTAAATGAGGCTTCCAGTGAGGTTCCAAGTTCCTCACTTGATAGTGACATATCCAAATCAAGTCCCTGGGATGTGGTTCCACCACTGTCTCTGTCCCAGTGTGGGCATTTTGGATCCCTTTTTCATATGACAGACTGTAGAGCCTGCTGTGATTGGAGTATAGACTGATCAGTCATTTCTGCCAGGGCAACATCCTGTAGCCTAGGACAGATTGAGGAGGGGTCCTCCCAAACATTATTTCAAATGGGGTCACCTTGTTTAAATAGGGTACACATTGTGCCCTGAGGAGAGCAAAAGGAAGGAGATCCATCCATCCACCGCCAGCATCCAGAATTAGCTTTGTCTAGGTCTCTTCAAGAGTCTGGCTCATTCTCTCTCCTTGCCCAGAGCTCTGGGGCCAGTAGACACACTGCAGTTTCCTATTAGTGCCCGCAGCCTTGGCCATCTCTAGTGCCTTGGTAAATGCAATCGGCTTCGCTTTTCTGCTGAGGTCATGTGTGGCAGGGCTCTTGTCCAGAGTCCTTGCTAAGGAGAAACCATCTCAGCCCCTGCATACCTCTTTCCACTGACCATATAACTACTCCCTTCTGCTAACAGAGTCATTCCCGCATCCAGGAGGGGAGTGAGATCCGGCCTTATTCCCATGACTTCGGTTAGGACCTTCCCACAGTCATGTGGGTGGTCAGCCAGCACCACTGGTAGCAACGTGGCTCAATTTAGCACCGCCAGGCACCGGAAGATTTTTTTTTTTTTTCATTCAGGAGGAGGGCCTGATACTCCGTCACTCTGGAATTTGTTATCCACTGGTCTGGTGGAGTCCGGAGAAGGCCCTCGATAACGTGGGTGGTGGTCAATATGATATTTTGACCCAGAGTCAATTTGCATGCATCTTTGACCAGGAGGGTCCTTGAAGCAATTATGCAGAAGCGAGGGGGCAGCCCAGCTGCTAGTGGATCTAGTTTATTGCTAAGATAGGCCACTGGCCTTCACCAAGGCCCCAGAGTCTGAGTCAAAACTCATTTAGTCAGCCCTGCCTTTCCATCCACATACAAGTGGAAGGTCTTGGTAACATCTGGGATGACCAATACTGGGGCACACAGTAAGGCTCTTTGTAATTCCTGAAAAGCTCGTTTTGCCTCAGCTGTCCACACTCTACCATAGTGAGTTCTCCCTTAGCCAGTTTGTTGAGAGGTTGTGCCATCTCTGCGAAGGCGGCATCCACAGCCTGAAGTAGCACACCACCCCAAGAAACTCCCTCTTGGAGATCAAAGCCTACAGCCCCTGGTATTCCCAGGCAGTCCTCCATCCAAGTACTAACCAGGCCCGACCCTGCTTAGCTTCTGCGATCAGACGAGATCGGGCACGTACAGGGTGGTATGACTGTATATAATCATAGGGTTATTACCCGATATTCTCAGATAAGTGTATGTGACACCCTGTGTAACATGGAACCGTCCTCCCCTTCCTGGAGGAAGCTGAACTTTCTCATACCCTACTGTTACTTTAATCTGCCCAGGCTTGGTTAGCTACCATATCTCTCGTTCACAGTTACATTGGCCTCCGGCCTTTTAGAGCCACTGATGCCTTGTGGTCATACCCATTCTGTACAAAGGACGAGGTAGTGGAAGGCTTCTACGTGCTTGGAACATAATGATGATTCAGAAAGATGGACATGTAGTTCAAAGATGCAGAGGCTGCAGAGAGCCAGCATATTCAGGAACGTGCCAGCAGCTGCACGTGTATCAATTGGGACAGGTCCCTGGCATCCTCCGATATGCAAGATTTGAAGCCTTGACTCCCGAGCTCCTCCCATGGGCCCTTGTGTGACGCATCAAGTCCAGACATCAGAGAAGAGGGACGGGCAGCTCATGAAGCTTCCGAGAGTTTTCTTCGCCTTGGAAGATGGCTTCCTAGACTCAAAGTGGACCCTCAGATTCATTTTTCTAGGTCTGAAAGCCAACACAGAGATGCTGAGGCTAATGGGCACGCAATTTCTAGCATAGGGTATCGGCCACCTGGCAGCAGTGCTGCATCGCCCGAAACCACACCGCCCACTCCCCAGGCTGTGTTTCCAGGAGCAGCAGCACTCAGCAAGGGGAGGCTACCCAGCCCTGCTGCCGGCTACTGATCTCAAGTTCCTGACGATCGACGAAGACCCGTGGGAACACCTTTGAGCCTACACACCTCTTCTGGGTGCTGAGCCAGAGTCCAAATTCATTGCACAGAATTTCCTCTGTTCCATCTCCCAGATTCTGGGTGGAGGAGTCCAGAGAGAACAGCTGTGGTCTGCTCTGCTATCGGAGCAGGGCTGTCTCTCAATGATGTCTCTCAATAACTTAGGAGCATCTTAGCTAAAAAGAGCGTCTTAGCTAATGTCTGTCCATATAAACCCTCTACCAGGCTACTCTGTGGAATAGATGACCATTATGCCATATGACGCCCCACGAGATTCAGGGTGCAGTCCACTCAGACTCCATAGCGGAAGCGGTGGAGCCATAGAGATAAATTCACACAGTCAGGCACTCTTCAGATCCAAACTTTTACATATCTCTTACTTTTTACATACAGAATTGCTTTTCTCACTTCCATAAGTCTTAATTGCACTTAACAGAATTTTCTACTCTTAGAAATACCTTAACCTCTACTGAAGACTAAATATAAACCAATTGTGAGTTGTTACAACAGAATCTTTAGATGGCAAATTTATCAATCAGTTAAACACAGAACGTGTTCACCAGCAGATTTCAAAAGTACAAACCCAGTTCCAGCAACTAGTGCCCTAACACTTCATCCCATTTGGTTAAGATCTAGATGTCCAACAAGTTTAACTTCATTTGTCATTCAAGCAACCCTTCACAGTTTCAGGCTACCAATCACTTTGGAAGCCACTTTAACAATTACTCATTAAAACTTTGAAACAGACAGTTAACCATCAGCCTAGCCATCCCTTCGCCAACAGACCTCATGTTCCACCTGGGCCCATTCCACTTCAGATGCCATGCTTTCCCTGCCAGCAAGGAGGAGGGACTAGGCAGTCCACATCGGGCCAGAGAAGGCAAGGAATTCCTCAAAACAACAGAAGTTTCGGCAGCTGCTTGGGAATATTCTTTAAATCTCTGTCTCGAGATCGGTTCATCCCACAGTGCCAGTTCTTTTTACCAAAAGTGGCCCACTAGGCACTCATATTTCATGCCCGGCTCCAATGAGCATCAGCATTGGATACCTTAACTCAGCATTCGGCTAACTCCAGTTGGCTTGTTATAGTCCTAAACACATGAAATGAGTGAGGGAGAAGCTCCAAATCTATTATGAGGAATGGAGAGATGAAAGCCAGCATCCCCTTACTCTCTGCTTGCCACATTCCTTCAACCATAACAAACAACACCATAGGCAACAAAAAGAAAAACAACAAACAAACCCACCACAATTCCAGCGGCCCTCATCCAGAGCCTGCTGCTGGTGGGGACTTTCTTGGTCCTCTGCAAACACAACAAACCACACAATAGACAACAAATGAACCAGGCAAAGACAACTGCAGACCCAGCCATCCTGCCCCTGTGGGGATTTTCTTTTATCCCCCAACCGCCTAGGGGGACTCAAACCCCTCAACCGTCCAGGGTGACCTAAACCCCTCAACTGGCAGGGGACTCGTACCCCTTGATTATCTAGGGAAACTCGAACCCCCCAACTAGTGGGGGACTCATACACCCCAACTGTCCAGGGGACTCAAACCCCCCGACTCCCCAGGTGGACTCGAACCTCCTGACCAGGGGAACTCTAACCCCCTGTTGATCTATCAGCAGAGGGATGGGGCATCCCCACATCCACTCCAGCCCTGGAGAGCATGGCTGCATCCAGCTTCTCCCCAATGGGCTATACCCTGGAGCTCCAACCAGACAGACAGAAAGAATCCTAATACCCAAAATGCCAATACCCAAGATGCCAATAACTCAGACCCAATACCTCCGGAGGCTTTTCCTAAAAATGCCAATGCTGGCTCAGTTCTCATTGTTTGATCCCGGATGGGCCAACAATGTTAGGGTCCATGATCAAAAGAATGAGACTGATAGAAAGTGAAGGTCAAGCAAAGCTTTATTTCGCGCCAAGCATCAAGAATCAAACTGACTGGTCAGGGCTATCTCTTACAAAAAGGCAATGAAGATGATCTTGACAAGGTCAGTCCCAAGAAGGCCACTCCAGACAGAGCTGCTCTAGACGATGCTGCTCCACACATGAGGCTGCTCCCTGGTCGAAGCCGCTCCTAAGAAGAGGACACTCCAGACAAGGCCACTCCCAGGACAAGACAGCTACTCGATGAGGTCGCTCCCTGGACAGGGTCGCTCGCAAGAAGTGGCCACTCTAGACAAGGCCACTTCCCGGACGAGGCTGCTCCTGACGACGAAGAGGCAATGCTGACATCGACGATGACAAGGAGAACAACCCCGATGAAACAGACTCTACTCCCCACAATGCCACTGTGACTAGGCTGCCACCCAGAGGAGGACACCGCTTCGGACAAGGCCGCTCGTGGATCGGGGTGGCAAAGCATTTTACAGCAAGGCTGCTCACGGCTAGGGGCCATTGGCGTCTCAGGGCCACTGGCGGCTCAGACTGCTGGCGGCTGCAGGAGTCGTTGGGACCGCTGACAGCTGGACCGCTGGTGTCTCGGAACCACTGGTAGCATGGGTCCTGCTGGCGGCGCAACTGCCGGAGGCTGCAGCTCGGGGCCACTGACGGCAGGGCTGCAGGCAGCTCAATCCTGAAGGAGGCTCAGGGCCACATGAGGCTGGACCACAGGTGGCTGGAGGCTACAGGTGGCTCACCACCACAGGCTCACCTCCATCAGAGGAGGGGCCGCCGGCGGCTCGGGGCTGCCGGCAGCTCGGAACTGCTGGAGGCTGGACGACAGGTGGCTGGAGGCTGGAGGCCACTCGGGGCCGCAGGCAGTTGGGGGCCACAGGCGGCTCCGGGCCACCGGAGGCGGGGCTGCCAGAGGCAGGACACCACCGGCTGGAGGCTGCAGGCGGCTGGAGACTGCCAGCGGAGGGACCGCTGGGGCGGGATTACTGGTGGTGGTTATAGCTCTTACAGGAGCTGTTACAGATCTTCCATTCCGCCGACTCTTCCTTCTGCTGTGGACTCTTCCACTCCCGCCTACTCTTCCACTCACGAGGACTCTTCCTTTTGCTCCTATGGTGGACAGCTCTTCTGCTTCCCCTGACAGCCTCACACACCATCCTTTATGGGGTTGGTTGAGCCCCGCCCCTACATAGGTGGCCAATCGGATCTCAATTCATCCTATTGGATATACGGGTGTCCCACCAATTGGACGTCTCCACCCAGCCTGCCCCGCTCCTATGTCCGGGGTCCACAAGCAAGTTCCTCTGGGAGGGGCAGGCACTTACACCATTGATTCAGATTTAGGCAAGTTCAGGAGGTTGCTCAGGCTGGAGTTTGTGTCCATGCGATCCACAAAATGGGGGTGTGGCCTCATGGGGCCATGCAGTTTAGTACCCCTTGGGTTTAGTACCCAAATAATTTGTTCTATTCTGGAGGATGGGTGGTGTCCTGTTTTATATCCCAGGATCCCCTCATATGGAGGGATTTGAGAGCAGGGTTGCGGGTAGGGATGCCTGGAAACCCAAACTACAATACAGGTTAGGTCCTAGTGGCATGGTAGTCATTATATCCTGGCTCTGGGATGAGCTACCCATGGGGCTGTGTTGAAAATGAGGCTCAGGCAAAGTATCACCATGGGTGTTTGTGTCCAGGGTGGCCTGTAAAGTGGACGTGGCCTCAGGGCTTACACAGTTTTCTTCCAACTCTAAGGGTTTTACATAGCTCAAAAAGGCAATGTTTACTTTTTGGGGGCAGTCGGATTTTTGTTTTATGGGTCAGGTGTCCCTCATATGGAAGGATTCGAGTGGAGGCCTCTGGGTATGGATGCCTGAAATGTCAACCTAGGGTTAGGATTAGGTCCTATGGACATGGCAGGTTCAAACTGCTGGCTCTGGGGACAGCTATTCCAGTGGCTTATTAGAGTATTGAACTCAGATTGTATCAGGCTGCATGATATTGTTCATGGTGGACTATAAATTGGGGTGACATCATGGGCCATGCACATTTCCCCTGATCTAGGTGTTTTGTGCAACTCCATAACACACAGGAGGGGTCGGAGAGTCCTATGGGGTGGATCCAGAGTTCCCAATCTGGAGGGATTACATTACAGGACTCAAGGCATGGAATTTTGATAACCAAACTTCAGTGTGTGGTTAGGGTGTAGGGCATGGATGACCGATCTGCAGATCCTAAGGTGATCTCCCCAGACTCTGAAGTAGGGTAAGTCTCAGGCATTCACTCAAACCTTACAAGGTTTTGCGTCCACCTGGGCCGCCAAAAATGTGGATGGACTTCTGGGTTTTGGAATCTTTTCCTGCTGGGGTTGTTGTGCAGGTCCCAAATGTATGGTTTCACTGTGGAGGAGACATGGAATCCTGTTGCATGGCTCATGGGTCCCCATATGAAGCGATCGAGAGAAGGTCTCTGGGTATGGATGCCTGAAAACCCAATGTAGGATTAGAATTATGAGCTAGGGACATGGAAGTTCTGATATGCTGACTCTGGGACCAGCTACGTGGATGGCTGATTGGACGTCGGGGCTCAGGCTGAGGAACAAAATGTGTATTAGTGTCCTGGGTCATGTTCTGTAAATCAGGGAAGCCTTGTGAGCCATGCAGATTTCTCCTAAACTGGGAATTTTGTACAGTTACAAATAGTATGGTTTCATTCTGGGGGAGAGGGGGAGGCCTGCTGTATGAATCAGTGGTCCCCATATGGAGGGATTTGAGAGCAGGATTTTGGGAATGGATTTCTGAAAACCCAGCCTAGGTTTCGTATTAAGGACTAGGGGCATGGAAGGTCTGATCTGCTGACACTGCAACCAGCTATGTGGGTGGCTGACTGGAGGTCAGTCTGGGGGACAGAATGTGTTCTGGGTCCAGTTCTGAAAATCTTAGTGGCCTCATTTTCTGTGCAGGTTTCTCCTAATCTGGGGTTTGTGTGCAGCTCCAGTGAGCATGATTTCCTTCTGGAGGGTAGGTAGAGACCCAAGTTGTGGCTCCAGAGTATTCTATCTGGAGAGCCTCTGGGCCAGGCCTCTTGGGGACAGAAGTCTGACAATGGAAGCTAGGGTTAGGGTTAGGTCGTAAGGCATGGCAGGTCAAATCTGATGCTGATGCGAGCTCCTGGGGGATCTGAAGTGAAAGCGAGTGTCAAGAGGTCGCTCAGACTGGAGTTTGTGTCCATGCCATCCACCTAATGGGTGGATGGCCTCATGGAGCTATGGAGTTTTGCCCTGCTCTATGCTTTTTGTGCAGTTCCAAATAATTTTGTCTATTCTGAGGGATAGGTAACATTTTATGGCTCAGGGGTCTCCCATATGGAGGGATTCAAGAGTAGGGTTCCAGGTATGGATGCTTGAAAACCCAAACCACCTACTATAAGTCTTAGGTCCAAGTGGCATGGCAGCCCTTATATCCTGGCTCTAGGGTGACCTACTCATAGTACTGTGTTGAAAATGGGGCTCAGGCTAAGGATAACAGTGGGTGTTTGTGTCCAGGATAGCCTAGAAAAGTGGCTGTGGCATCAGGGGCTACTCAGGTTTCTTCCAACTCTGGGGGTTTCTCATAGCTCAAAAAGGCAATTTTCCTTCTGTGGAGGACGAGCAGTTCTGTTTTGTGGCTTCCTCATCCCCCGTGTGGAGTGATTTGAGTGGTGGACTCTGGGTACGATGCCTACGACCCAAACCAAGGGTTTGTATTAAGGCCTAAGGTCATGGCAGATATGATCTTCTGGCTCTATTACAGCTTCCGCATACCTAATTGGAAGAAGGGGCTTAGGTTGTGTCAGACTGCATATTAGTGTCCAGGGTTGAGTACTAAAGTGGGGTGGCATCGGGTGCCATGCAGGTTTCTCCTGATCTAGGGGGTTTGTGCAGCTCCAAAGGGCAAAGTTTCCTTCTGGAACACAGGGAGAGTCCTGCAGTATGGCTCAAGATTCCCTAATCTGGAGATTGCAGATCTCAAGGGATGGAATTCTGAAAACCGAAGTTTGCTTTATGGTTAAGTTGTAGGGCATGGATACTGATCTGCAGAAGCTGAGGTAATTTCTACAGATTCTGAAGTTAGGGTGAGTGTCAGGCATTTGTTCAGACCAGACTAGAATTTGTGTCCACTATGGTTTCCAAAAGAGTCTGGCCTCCTGGGGCCATGGAGTTTTCTCCTGCTCTGGGGAATTTGTGCAGCCCCAAGAAGCATGACTTTATTCTGACAGAGATGTGGAATCCTGTCATATGGCACAGATGTCTCCATATAAAGGGATTCGAGAGCAGGACTCTGAGTATGGATGCCTGAAAACTCAACCTCGTGTTAGCATTAGGGACTAGGGGCATGGCAGGTCCAATCTGCTGTCTCTGGGGCCAGCTACGTGGGTGGCTGACTGGGGATCGGGGCTCAAACTGAGGGCAGAATGTGTTTTAGCATCCAGTGTTTTGTTCCATAAATGGGGTTGCCCTCATTAGTCGTGCCGGTTTCTCCAAATCTGTGGGTTTTGTGCAGCTGCAATGAGCACAATTTCCTTCTGTAGTTATGCAGAGTTGATGGTTTGGTTCTAGAGTTCTCTATCTGGAGTGTTTGTGGGCCAGGCCTCTCAGGATGGAAGACTGAAAATCGAAGCTCAAATTAGGGTTAGGGCCTAGGTCATGGCAAGCCCAATCTACAGAAGCTGGATGAGTTCCTGGGGATCTGAAGTTAAGACGAGTGTCAGGAGGTCCCTCAGGCTGGAATTTGGGTCCATGCAATCTGCAAAATGTAGGGGTGGCCTCAGGGGCCATGGAGTTTTTTTTTTTTTTTTTTTTTTTCCACTCTGGGGTTTTCGCACAGTTCCAAATAGTTTGGCCTATTCTGGGGGATAGATGGTGTCCAGTTTTATGGCTCATGGGTCCCCCATACGAAGGGATTTGAGATCAGGTTTCCAGATATGGATGACTGAAGACCCAACCTATGTTTAGACTTAGGTCCTAGTGGCATGGACAAACATATCCAGGGTCTGCTTTGAGCTACCCATGGGGCTGTGATGAAAATGGGGCTCAGGCTAAGGGTCACAATGGGTGTTTGTGTCTTGGGCTGCCTGTAAATTTGTGCATGGCCTCGGGGCAGAACAGCTTTCTCCCATCTCTGAGGGTTATACATAGCTGAAAAAGCAAGGATTCCTTTTGGGGGCCAGGAGAAGTTCTTTGTGTTTCTCAGAGGTCCGCCGGGATTGTAGAGCAGGGTTCTAACTATGGATACCTGATAACCCAACCAAGGGCTAGGATTAGATTCCAGGGCATGGCAGGTCCGATCTGCTGGCTCTGGGACCAGCTAACCCTGTGACTGATTGGAAGACAGGACTCAGGTTGTGTCAGACTGCATATTAGTGTCCAGGTTGAAGAACCAAAGTGTTGTAGCATCAGGGGCCATGCAAGTTTGCCCTAATCAAGGGGTTTTGTCCCAGGACTCAATGGATGGAATTATGAAAACCTAATTCAGAGTATAGTTAAGATTTAGGGCATGGATCCCAGATCTGCAGATACTGAGATGAGCTACCCCGAATATGAAGTTAGGATAAGTGTCAGGCATTAGCTCAAACCAGACTAGAATTTGTGTTCACAAGGGCTGCCACATGTATGTGTGTCCTGCTCTGTTCATGGAAGGTTCTCCTGTTCTCCTGCTGTCAAGCTCCATAGGGAACATTTTCCCTTTGAAGGTCAGGTGGAGTTTTCTGGGCTGGCTCCGGAGCTCCAGGTCTGGATTCCTTGCATTCCTGTATTCAAGGGATGGCATTCTAAAAGCCCAAGCTGAGTTTATGTTTAGGGTATAGGGCATGGATCCCTGATCTGCCAATGTTGAGGTGAGCTCTCCAGATTCTGAACTTAGGGTGAGTGTCAGGCATTCGCTCAGACCAGATGAGAATTTGTGTCCACTAAGGTTGCAGAATGAGTGGGTGTCCTTTATGGAGGCATTGAGAGCCAGGCTCTGGGCATGGGTGCCTAAAAACCCAACCTAGAGTTAGCATTAGGGACAAGGGGCATGGCAGAATGACTCTGCTGACTCTGGGGCAAGCTATGTAGGTGGCTAATTGGAGGACAGGGCTCACGCTGTGAGAAAGAATGTGCATGAGGGTCCAGTGCTGTGTTCTTAAATGTGTGTGACCTCAATATGCATGCCTGTTTCTCCAAATCTGGGGGTTTTGTGCAGCTCCAATGAGCATAGTTTCCTTCTGGAGAGAAGGCAGAGTGCCATGGTATGGTTCTGGAGTTTTATCCCTGGAGTGCTTGTGGGACAGGACTCTTGGAACAGAAGTTTGAAAACAGAAGCTAGGGTTAAGGTTAGGGCTTAAGGTATGTCAGGCCTAATCTTCAGATGCTGGGCCAGCTCCCGGGGATCTCAGGTTAAGGCGAGGTTCAGGAGGTCATTCAGGCTGTATTTTGTGCCCAGGTCATCTGCAAAATGTCGGGTGGTCACCGTGGGGCCATGGAGTTTGTTCCTGCTCTGGGGCTTTTGTGCAGTTCCACGTAGTTTCGTCTAATCAGGGGGAAAGGTGCCTCCTGTTTTAAGGCTCATGGATCTCTCATAAGGAGGGATTTCAGAGAGGTTTCCGGGTATTGATGCCTGAAGAACCAACCTATGGTTAGGGTTATATCCTAGTGGTATGGCAGGCTTTATATCCTGGCTCTGTGAAAGCTACCCATGGGGCTGTGCTGAAAATGGGGCTCAGGCTAAGGGTCACAGTGGGTGTTTGTGTCCTGGCCAGATGTAAAATTGGGTGTGGTCTCAGGGGCAACACAGCTTTCATCCATCTCTGAGGGTTATACATAGCTGCAATAAGCAAGGATCTCTTCTGGGGGGGGCAGGAGAAGTTCCATTCTGTTTTTCACTGTCCCCCCATGTGGTGGGATTCTAAAGGAGGACTCTGGGTATGGATGCCTGAAACTCCAACCTAGGTCTAGGATTAGGGCCTAGTGACATGGCAGGTCTGAACTGCCGGCTCTGGGACCATCTATCCAAATGGCTGATTGGAGGACCAGATCCAGGTTACATCAGACTGCATATTAGTGTCCAGGGTGGAGAACCAAAGTGGATGGCATCATGGGCCATGCACATTTTCCCTGATCCACAGGTATGACTCCATAGGGCACAGTTTCCTTCTGCAGGACAGGGCAAGTCCTGCAGGGTAGCTCTGAAGTCCCCAATATGGAAGGATTTCATTCCAGGACTCAAGGGATGAAATTCTGAAAACCTAAATCAGTGTACAGTTAGGATGTAAGGCATGGATCCCCAATCTGCAGATACTGAGATGAGCTACCCAGAATATGAAGTTAGGGTGAGTGTCAGGCATTCGCTCAAACCAGACTAGAATTTGTGTCCACAAGGACTGCCACATGTGTGTGTGCTCTGCTCTGGTCATGGAAGTTTCTCCTGCTCTGGGGGATTTGGAGAGCTCCAAATAGTATGATTTCATTTCGGGGGAGATTTGGAGTCCTGTTGTATGGCACAGATGCCCCATATGGAGGGATTCGAGTGAAGGGCTCTGTGTATGGATGCCAGAAAACCCAACATAGGGTTAAGATTAGGGTCTATGGGAATGGCAGTTCTGATTTGCTGGCTCTGGGGCCATCTATTATTGTAGCTCATAGGACTTAGGACAGGACTTGTGTTGTGTCACACTGTGCATTAGTGTTCAGGGTAGAGAACGAAAGTGGGGTGGCATCCGGGGCTGATACGTTTGTCCTGACTTAGGGGTTTTATGCAGTTCCATAGGGGATTGTTTAATTTTGGAGGGCAGGGAGCCTCTTCTGGGGTGGTTCCAGAGTTCAGTCTAGCTCCAGTCTAGAGCACTTGCATTCCAGGATTCAAGGGAGGGAATTAAGACAACCCAAGCTCAGTTTTCTGGTTAGGGTGTCAAGCATGGATCTCCTATCTGCTGATGCAGTTGGTGAGCTCCCAGATTCAAGGGAGGGAATTAAGACAACCCAAGCTCAGTTTTCTGGTTAGGGTGTCAAGCATGGATCTCCTATCTGCTGATGCAGTTGGTGAGCTCCCAGATTCTTAAGTTAGGGTGAATGTCAGGTATTTGTTCAGAACACACACGAATTTGTGTCCAAGAGGGCTACAGAATGTATGCATGTCCTCCTGCGGTCTTAGAGGTATCTCCTGCAAGGGGATTTGTGCAGCCCCAAATAGTATAATTTCATTCTTAGTGAGAGGTGGAGTCCTGTAGTATGTTTCGAGGATCCCCCATGTGGAGCAATTCGAGAGCAGTCTCTAAGTATCTATCCCTGAAACACCAACCTAGGGTTAAGATAAGGGCCTATGGGAATGGCAGTTCCGATCTGGTGGCTCTGGTGCCAGCTATCCCAGTGTCTGATTGGAGGACAGGACTTAGGTTGTGTCAAGCTGCGTTTTAGTGTCCAGGGTGGAGAATGAACGTGGGGTGACATCGGAGGCCATGAACGTTCCCTAATCGAGGGATTTTATGCAGCTCCATAGGGCACGATTTCCTCTGGGGGGGGCAGGGAGAGTTCTGTGGGTTGTCTCTGGAGTCCATAATCTGGATTCCTTGCATTCTTGGATTCAAGGGTTGGAATTCAGTAATCCCAAACTCCGTTTATGTTTAGGGTATAGGGCATGGATACCCTATCTGCAGATGCTGAGGTGAGCTCTCCATTTTCTGAAGTTAAGGCGAGTATCAGGCATTCACACAGAACAGACTAGAATTTGTGTCCACTAAGGCTGCAGAATGTGTGGGTGTCTTCCTGGGGCCATGGATGTATCTCCTGCTTGGGGATTTGCACAGTTCCAAATAGTATATTTTATTCTCAGTGAGAGGTGGGGTCCTATTGTATGGTTCAGGCATCCCTCTTGTGGTGGGATTCAAGTGGAGAGCTCTGTGTATGCATGCCTGAAACCCTAATCTAGGTTTAGGACTTGGGCCAAGGGGCATAACAATTCCAATCTGCTGGCCCTAGCGCCAGCCTTCCTGATAGCTGATTGGAGGACAGTACTCAGGTGGTGTCAAACTGGGTATTAGTGTCCAGGGTGGAGAATGAAAGTGGGTGGCATTGGGGGGCTTGCACGTTTGCCCTGATTTAGGCAGCTCCATGGGGTACGGTTTATTGGAGGACAGGGAGACTCCTATGGGCTGGCTCAGGAGTACCAACCTGGAGTTCTTTCATTCCAGGATTGAAGGGATGGAATTCAGACAACCCAAGTTCAGTTTATGGTTAAGGTGTAGGACATGGGTCAACTCTCTGCATATCCTGAGATGAGCTCTCATGTTTCTGAGGGTAGGGTGAATGTCAGGCATTCGCTCAGAGCAGATGAGAATTTGTTTCCACTAGAGCTGCAGAATATGAGAGTGTTCTCCTGGGGCCATGGATGTATCTCCTGCTAGGGGCACAGCTTCAAATAGTATGATTTCATTCTCGATGAGAGGTAGAGTCCTATTGTATTGCTCAGGGGTCCCTTTATGGAGGGATTGAGAGGAGGACTCTGGGTATGGATGCCTAAAATCCCAACCTAGGGTTAGCATTAGGGACAAGGGCCATTGCAGAATGGCTCTGCTGACTCTGAGGCAAGCTATGTATGTGGCTAGTTGGAGGACAGGGCTAACACTGTGGGAAAGAATGTGCATGAGGGTCCAGTGCCGTGTTCTTAAATGGGTGTGACCTCAGTAGTCATACCTGTTTCTCCAAATCTGGGGGTTTTGTGCAGCTCCAATGAGCCTGGTTTCCTTCTGGAGAGTAGGCAGAGTGCCATGGCATGGTTCTGGAGTTTTCTCCCTGGAGTGCTCCCAGGGCTCTTAGAACAGAAGTCTGAAAAGCAAAGGTAGAGTTAGGGTTAGGACTTAAGGCATGTCAGGCCTAATCTTCAGATGCTGGGCTAGCTTCCGGGGATCTCACATTAAGTTGAGTGTCAGGGGTCGCTCTGGTTGGACTTTTTGTCCATGCGATCTGCCGAGTCTGTGGGTGACCTGATAGGGCCATGGAGTTGCTACTGGTCTGGGGTATTTGCTCAGTTCCAAATAGTTTGGTGTATTCTGGGAGATATGTCCTATCCTGTTTTATGGATCAGTGGTTTCTCATATGGAGGGACTCGAGAACAGGGATCTGGGAATAGATGCCTGAAAACCCAACCTAGGTTTAGGTTTAGGAACAATAGGCATGTCAAGCCTTATATCCTGTATCTGGGATGAGCTACCCATACGGCTCTGTTGAAAATGGGTCTCAGGCTAAGGGTCATAATGGCTAATTGTGTTCATAGAGACTAGCAAAGTGACCATGGCCTCAGATAAACACAAGTTTCTTCCAATCTTGAGGATTTACATAGATGCAAAAGCAAGGTTTCCTTCTGGCAACCAGGAATATTTCTGTTTTGTAGTTGAAGGCTACCCTCTGTGGAGAAATTCAAAGACAGAGCTCTTTGAAAAGCTTAAGGTATGGATGTTTGAAACTCCAAACAGGGTTAGAATTCAAGCCTAAGGGCATGGCAGGTTAGATCTTTTGGATTTGGGGCCAGTTTTCCTGGTGGTTGATTGGAGGACAGGACTCAGGTTGTTTCAGACTGCATGTAAGTGTCCAGGGTGGAGAACGAATCTTGATGGCATCTTGGCCCATGCACGGTTTTGTTGGGCTCCATAGGGCGTGATTTCCTCTGCAGGGCAGGGAAAGTCCTGTGCAGTGGCTCTAGAGACCTCAATCTAGAGGGATTGCATTCCAGGACTCAAGGGATGGAATTCTGAAAGCCTAAGTTCAGTGTACGGTTAGGTTGTAGGGAATGGATCCCTGATCTGCAGATTCTGAGGTGAGCTCCCCAGAATATGAAGTTAGGGTGAGTGTCAGGCATTCGCTCAAACCAGACTAGAATTTGTGTCTACTAAGGCTGCTGAATGTGTTTGTCATGGCCACTCCTGTGGCCATGGAGTTTTCTCCTGCTCGGGGGGGTTCGTGGAGCTCCAAATAGTATGATTTAATTCTGGGGGAGATGTGGAGTCCTGTTGTATGGCACAGATGTTCCCATATGGAGGGATTTGAGAGCAGGACTCTGTATGGATGCCGGAAAACCCATCCTGGGTTTAGCATTAGGGACCAGGGGCAGGGCAGGCTGCTCAGGCTGAGAGACAGAATGTGCATTAGTGTCCAGGTTCGGGTTCCATCAAAGGGTGTGGCCTCATTGGCCATACATGTTTCTCCTAATCTTGGGGTTTTTGAATCTCCAATGAGAACATATTCCTTCTCTAGGTTAGGCAGAGTTCTTTGGTGTGGTTCCTTGGTTCTCTATCTTGAGAGATTGTGGACCAGACCATTGGACAGAAGACTGAAAACCTATGCCAAGGATAGAGTTAGGGCCTAGGTCATGGCAGGCCCAATCTACAAATGCTGAGGCGAAATCCTGGAGATCTGAGGTTAAGGTGACAGGACGTCACTCAGGTCTGAGTTTGTGTCCATTCAATCTGCCGAATGTGTGGGTGGTCTCATGGGGCCACAGAGTTTTCTTGAGCCATGGCCCAGACCTCCTGTCACCCTCTAAGATAGCCAGCAACATATCCAGCATATAAGACATGCCATGGCCTTAGGTCATCATCTCTACCCAAACTGGGTTTACAGGCATCTGTCCCCAGATCTTATCTCAAATCCCTGAATATGGGGGTACCTGATGCACAAAACAGTACTCCTCTTTCCTCATGAGAGGAAACCTTGCCTTTGCGGTGAGGGTAAAACACTCAGAATAGGAGGAACCTGCATGGAACATGAGGCCACGCCCACACTTGAGGGTGGCTTGGGAACAAACACACATTGAGATCCTCAGGCTGAGCCATATTTTCATACAAGGCCCAACAGTAGTTGGATAAGGAGTCTGCAATTTAGGCTTGCCATGCCCCTAGGGCATAATCCTAACCAAAGGCGAGGTTTTCCAGGAGCCCATATCCAGTGTCCTGCTCTGGATCTCTCCTTTTAGGAGACCCCTGAGACACAAATAGGACTCCTCCCTTCCTGAATCATGACCCCAAACTATTGGGAGCTGTGCAAATCCTCACAGAAGGAGAATCTTCCATGTCCCCATGAGGCCACACCTACATTCCAAGGCCATCTTAGACACAAAATCCAGAGACAAAAGCCAGGATTACTGCCTCACACTCACCCTAATTTCAGATTCCAAGGAGCACCCCTCAGGGTCTTTAGATCAGGCATGCCATACCCTCGGCCCTAACCCTAAACTGAGTTTGTGTTTTCAAACTTCTGTCCCCAGAGCCCTGGCCCACATACCCTCCAGGCTAGTGCCTCCAAAGCCACACCGCAGTACTGAGCCTCCCATCCCAAAGGAAACTATGCCCTTTACAGTTTCCTAAACCCTGCATATTAGGAGAAACCTGCAATGCCCTCAAAGCCAACATAATTTTGTAAGCCGACCTGGAAATAATGCGCACTTTGACACATCCTGAGCACCTATATCCAGTCAGACACCCAAGTACATGGCCTAGAGACAGGAGATTGAAATTAACGTCTCTAGTACCTAATCTAAACCCTAGCATTGGTTTTTAGGCATCTGTCCCCAGAGACCTGGTCTTAATACCAACATAACGGGGTCCCTGAGGCACAAAACAGAACACCTCCTGTCCCAGAAGGGAAGTTTGCTATATGGAGCTGTGACAAAGACTCAGGGGAGGAGAATCCTGTATGGTCCCTGAGCAATGGTCAAAATCCAAGGTGTCCCTAGACACAAACCTGCATTGTGACCCATCAGTATGAGATTCCATTTCAATTCAGCGCCCTGGGTAGTTTGCCCCAGAGCCAGCAGATCGAACCTGTCATGTGATTTCTAGGCATCCATATGTAGAGCTGTGCTATCGAATCATTCCATATGGGGAACAATGCAGCCATCAAACAGGACACCCCTGCCTTGCAGAAGGAAACCCTGCTGTTTGGAGCATCTCACAACACCCAGAGTGGGAATACCTCCATGGGCTCATGAGGCCACCTCTTCCTTAGGATGTCATCATGGACACAAACTGCAGCCTGAGAAAAAGTCTGATACTAGCCCTTACCTCAGATGCTGGAGATGTTGAATCAGCCTTTGCAAATTGGGCCTACCATACCCTAGGCCGTAACCCTAACCCTAACTTGTGTTTTCAGTCTTCTGTCCTGAGAGTCCTGTTGTACAAGCCCTCCATATTGGGAATTCTGCGGTCAGAACTCAGCACACTGCCTGCCTTTCAGAAGGCAAAAGTGGCCCCTGGGACAGTACAAAAAACCCCAAAGAGGATCAACCTGCATGACCTGTTAGGGCAAAGAAATTTCATAGGCCATTGGTGCACTAATGATCTTTCTGGCACAGCTAAGCCCTGACCCCCTTACAGCCACCCATGAAGCTGGCTACCTATCCAACAGATCGTACCTGCCATGACCCTAGGTGATCATCTCTACCCAACCTGGTTTTATAGGCCTGGGTCACCAGAGGCCTGGGCTCAAATCTCTGCATATTGGGAATCATTATCCACAAATTAGAAATCCACCTTCCCTGAAGCAGGAAACCTTGTTATTGGGATGTGTGTAAAACCCTCAGAATATGAGAAACCTGCAGGGCCCATGAGGCCCCACCCACTCTTGAAGGCCACCCTGGGCAAATCCCGCATTGTGACCCTCATGTGAGCCATGTTTCCAACTAAGCACCCTCAACATCTTGACCTAGAGTCAGCATATGAGGCCTGCCACGACCCTAGGCCCAAATCCTAACCCAAGGTTGGGTTTCTAGGCATCCATACACAGAGCCTTACTCTCGAATCCCTCTTTTTAAAATTTTATTTATTATATACAGAAATCACATGTAGTCAGAGGCAAGCAGAGAGAAAGGAGGAAGCAGGCACCATGCTGAGCAGAAAACCTGATGTGGGGCTCGATCCCAGGACCCTGAGATCTTGACCTGAGCTGAAGGCAGAGGTTTAAACCACTGAGCCACCCAATTGCCCCTCTCAAATCACTCTTTAATGGGGATCCCTGAATTTGAAAACAAGATGCCCCCTACCCCCCCAATGACAGCATGCTATTTGGAGCTGTGCAAAAATCCCCAAAAAGGGGGAATGGGAATCTTCATGACCTCCTTCCATAGAAGGTTCCCTATCTAAGGTTTAGATGCAGCTCCAAATAGCATTGTTTTCTTCTGTGGACAGGCAATGTTATGTTCTGTCGTTCAAGGATCCCCCAAATGTTTGAGTTCGAGACAAGACCTCTGGGGACTGATGCCTGAAAACCTAAGCTAGTGTACAGATTCAGATTTAGGGTCATGTCAGGTTCAATATTCAGTCCCTGGGGCCATCTACCTGGGTGTCTGACAGGAGGTAGTTGCTCAGGTTGTGTCAGACCTCGCATTTTTTTCAGAGCATCCTAAGATATTGGGGTAGCCTCAGGGACCTTCTAGGTTTCTCCTCACTGAGGTTTCTTGAAGCCCTAAAGTGCCCAACTTCCTTCTGGAGGGCAAGCCCAGTCCTGTGAAGTGACTATGGAATACTCAGGCTGGAGTGGTTATGGGGCAGGAGTCTAGGGACAGAAATCTGAAAACACCAGTTAGGGTTAGGATAATGACTGATGGTATGGCAGGCCCAATATGCAGACCCTGAGTTGAGATCCTCAGGATCTGACATTCAGGTGAGTGTGAGGCAGAAACTCAGGCCTTGGCTCTGGTTTTTGTGTCTGAGAAGGGCGCAAAATGTAAAGGGGACCTCTTGAAGCCATGGAAGATTCTCCCTCATTGGTGGCTTTTCACAGCTGCAAATAGCATTCTGTCATTGTGGGGGAAATTCTGTTTTCTGATTCAGGGGTCCACATGAGGAGGGATTCAAGAGCAGGGCTCTGTGTATATGTGCCTAGAAGTCCAACTAGGGTCACCACAAGCCTCATATGCTGCCTCAAGGTTGTGATACTGATGGGGCTTAGTTGAAAATGTTTCTCAGGCTGAGGGTCACAATTCAGGATTGTGTCTATAGTGGCCTTTAACAGTGGGCAAGGCCTCATGGGCCACCCAGGTTTCTCCTACTCTGAAGGTTTTACACACATCCCAATAGCAAGGTTTCCTGCTGCAGGTCTGGAATTCCAGTTTGTGGATCATGTTCCCCCATATGCAGGGATGTGAGACCAGGTCTCTAAAGACAGTTGTTTATAAACCCAGGTTATGTAGAGATGATCGCTTAGACTATCCAGTCTGTTTTGCTGGATAGGGTGCTATCTACCTTGGTGGCTGACAGGAGTCAGGGCCCAGGCTTTGGCGACAGAATATTAGTGCTCAGTGCACTTTATGAAATTGCAGTACCCTCGTGGGCCATACAGGTTGATCCTCCTTTGGGATTTTTTGTGCAGTATCAATGTGCACTTATTCTTTCTGAAAGGCATGCAGAGTGCTGCGTTGGGACTCCAAAATTCCCAACCTGGAGGACTCTGGGGACGGAAGAATGAAAACACAAGCTAGGGTTAGTTTCAGGGCCTAGGGCATGGCAGCTTCAATCTCTAGAGCCTGAGACCAGGTCACCAGAATCAGAAGTACGGCCTAGTGTCCGGTGTCCACTCAGGCTGAAGTTTGTGTCAAGGAGGGCCACCTAATGGAGGGGTGGCCTCAGTAAGCCATGCAGGTTTTCCCAGTCTGGGGCTTGGTGTGGCTCTAAACAGCAAGAATCTCTTCTTTGGGACAGTGGGAGTGCTGATTTAAGGCTCAAGGGTCCCCCATATGGACCGACTCGAGAGCAGGTTATACATATGGACGCCTGAACAGTGCAACTAAGGTACCCATTGCAGCCGAGGGACAAGGCAGGTCCGATCTGCTGGCTCTGGGGTGAGCTACCCAGGGGGCTGAGTTGAAAAGGAGTCTCATACTGACAAGGCAGGTTTCTGTCCAGAACTACCTTCAAATGTGGTGGTGGCTTCAGGGGCAATGGAGGATTCTACTATCCTGAAGGTTTGACATAGTTCCCAAGAGCAAGGTTTCCTTCTGGGGACAGGAATTTTTGTTTCTGTGGCTCGTGTATCCCCCAAGCATTGGCATTCAAGACCAGGCCTCAGTGGACAGATGCCCTATAACCTAAGCTAGGGTACAGATTAGAGCCTAGTGGCATGTCAGGCTCAGTCTTCTGTTTCTTTGACCTGGGTGCCTGATGGGAGGTAGTTGCTTAGAGTGTGTCAGACTGTGCATTTTATCCTGGGCTACCTATAAAATTAGGATAGTCTCAGGGGCCTTGCAGGTTTTTTCTAATCTTGAGGGGTCCTGAATCTCTAAGGGGGCATAACTGCCTTCTGGAGGGCAAGCACAGTACTGTGATTTGTGTATGGAATACCCAGGTTGGAAGGTTTGTGGGGCATGATTCTGGAGACAGAAGTCTGAAAACACGAACTAGGGTTAGGATTAGGGCAGAGGGTATGGCAGGCCCCATTTGCAGACCCAGAGGGAGCTCCTCAGAATCTGAAATTTGGGAGAGGGTGAGGTGGTAGCTGAGTCCTTGTCTCTGGATTTTGTGTCTAGGATGATCATGGAATGTAGGGGTAGCCTTATGGGACCTTGGAAGATTGTCCCTCTCTGGGAATTTTGCCTGGCTCCCAATAGTTTGGTGTTATACCAGAAGAAGGGAGGAGTCTTGTTTTCTTATTCAGGTGTTCCCCAAAAGCAGGGATACCAGAGCAGGTCTCTGAGTACAGGTGCCCGCATAATCCACCTTGGGTTAGGATTTTGGCCCATCAGAATGGTAAGCCTGATATGTGGCCTCTTGTTGCTGCTTCTGAAGTGCCTCATTTGAAAATGGGGCTCAGAATGGTGATTACAATGTGTGTTTCTGCCCAAGGCATCCCTCAACAGTAGGCGTAGCCTCATGGACCATGGAGGATTCTCCTACCCTGAGGGTTTGACACCCATCCCAACAGCAAGGTTTCTTACTATGGGGAAGGAGGACTTCTGTTTTTGCATCAGTTTCCCTCATATTCAGGCATTTGAGGTAAGATCTGGGGACAGATGCCTAAAAACCCAGGTTGGGTAGATATGATGGCCTAGGGGATTGCAAATCTGAATTGCTGGATATGCGGGTAGCTGTCTGGGTGGCTGATGGGGGTTCTGGTCTCTGGTTTTACCAGACAGATCATTGGTGCACAGGGCAGCCTATGAAATTCAGGTGCCATTGAGGGCCGAGCAGGTTGACTCCCTTTTGGAGTTTTTGGTAAGACCCATAGGTCACATTTCCCTTCTGGTGGGCAGGCAGAGTGCTGCATTGTCACTCCAGAAATCCCAGTCTAGAGAGCTTGTGGGCCAGGAGTGTGAGAATGGAAGTCTGAGAAACTAGGATTAGTTTTAGGGCAGTTCGCATGGCAGCCCCAATCTGTAGAGGCTGAAGTGAGTCTCTAGTATCTAAATAAGGATGACAGTCAGATGTTCCCTCAGGCTAGACTATTTGTCCATCATGGCCTCCTAATGGAGGGAAGGCTTCATGAAACCATGGAGGTTTTCCCACTCTGGGAATTGTGAGCTTTACCAAAAAGAAAGGTTTTCTGCTACTGGACAGTGGGAGTCCTGCTTGATGGCTCAAGGGTCCCAAATATGGAAAGATTCGAGAGCAGGTCTCTACATATGGATGCCTGTAAACCACACCTCACATTACCATTGCCTCAGAACAAAGTAGGTTCAATCTGCTGGCTCCAGGGTAATATACCCGAAGGGCTAGGTTGAAATAAAGTCTCATGCTGATGCGTCATAATGCTGGCTTGTGTCCAGGGAGAAGGGAGACCTTGCAATGTGGTGGTGGCTCAGGATCCATGCAGGATTCATTTATGCTGAGAGTTTTACACAGTTTCAAATAGCAAGATAGAATTCTGGGGTCAAGAGGTATTCTGTTGTGTGCCTCAGGAACCCCCCCCCCCCCCCATATATTGGTATGTGAGACCAGGTCTCTTGGGATAGATGCCAGAAAACCTAAGATAGGGATCAAATTAGGGCCTAGGGACATGCAGGGTCAGCCTTTTGTCTCTTGGGCCATCTACCTGCGAGTCTGACTGGATGTAGGTGTTCAGGGTGTTTCAGAGCATGCATTTTTTTCCTCAGCAGTCTACGAATTTGTGGTGGCCTCAGGATCCTTGCAGGTTTCTTCTAATCTGGAGGATTTGGCAAGGTAAAAGGCACAAATTTCTTTGCGAGGGAAGCACAGTTATGTGGTGTGGCTCTGGATGCCCCATTTTGGAGATTTGTCGGGGAGAACTCTGGGACAGAAGTGAAAACAAAAACTCGGGTTAGGGTTCGGCCTGAGGGTATGGTAGACCCGATCGGCAGACCCTGAGGGGAGCTTCATGGGTTCTGAAATTAGGGCGAGAGTGAGGTGCTAGCTCAGGCTTTTGTCTCTGGATTTTGTGTCTAGTATGGCCAAGGAATATAGGGGTGGCATCATGGGACCATGGAAGAGTCTCCTTCTCTGGGGATTTTCCCTGGATCCCAATAGTTTTGAGTCATTCTGAGGGAAGGGAGAAATCCTGTTTTCTCTCTTAGTGGTCCCCCAATAGAGGGTTCCAGAGCAGGGCTCTGAGTACCGGCACCTGGGAACACAATTTAGGTTAGAATTGGGGCTTAGGGGCATGGCAAGCCCGATATGTGGGCTCTTTGTCCAGCTACTGAGAGGCCTAATTTGAAAACATGGCTAAGGCTGAGGGTTACAATGAGTGTTTGTGCCTATGCTGGCCCTTCAGAGCATCATGGCCTCATGGACCATGCAGGTATTCCCTGCCCTGAGGGTTTTACAACCATCCCAACAGCAAGGTTCTGTGCTATGGGGAAGGAGGACTTCTGTTTTATGCATCAGGTTCCCACATATGCAGGGAATTGAGCTAAGGTCTGGGGACAGATTCCTGAAAACACAGGTTGGGTTAGGGTTAGGGTTAGTGTTAGGGTTAGCCTAGGGCCATGGTAGGTGCGATCTGTTGGATAGGCCACCAGTTCTCTGGATGACAGATGGGAGGTTTGGGCTCAGACTCTCTCAGATTGAGAATTGGTGCACAAGGCAGCCTATGAAATTGGGGTGTCATCAAGGACCATGCAGGTTGATCCCCGTTTGGGATTTTTGGGCAGCCCCATGTGGTAATGTTTTTCTTATGATAGGCAGACAGAGTGCTGCATTGTGGCTCCAAAAATCCCAAATGGGAGGACAGGTGGGCAAAGAGTGTGAAGACAAGTCTGAAAAGAAGCTTGGGTTAGGTTTAGGGCCTAGGGCATGGCAGGCCCAATCTGCAGAGGCTGAATCAAGATCTACAGCATCTGAAGTCATGGCGAGTGTCGGACATTTGCTCAGGCTAGAGTTTGTGTCCATGATGGTTGCCTAGTGGAGGGGTGGCCTCATGAGGCCATGGAGGTTTTCAAAGTCTGGGGCTTTGAGCTACTCCAAACACCAAGTTCTTCAGAACACGGGGACTTTGTTTGATGACTCATGGGTACACCATATGGAAGTATTTGAGAACAGGGCTTTACCTATGGATGCCTGGAAACCCCACCTCATGTTATCATTGATACCTAGGAACATGGCAATTTCGATCTGCTGGCTATGGGCCGAGCTACTCAGGGGGATGAGTTGAAATGGAGTCTCATGCGGATGGATTACAGTGCTGGTTTCTGTCCCAGGAGACCTTGGAATGTGGTGGTGGCTAAGGGCCATGTAGGATTATCCTACCCTGAGTATTTATTTATACAGATCCAAATAGCAAAGTTCCCTTCTGGGGACAGGAGGTGTTTTGCTTTGTGCCTCAGATGACCCCAAATATGCTGGTATTGAGAACAAGCCTCTGATGACATAAGCCTGAAAACCTAAGCTAAAGATCAGTTTAGGGCATAAAGTCTTGTCAGGGCCAATCTTCTGTCTCCTGGGCAATTGACCTGGGTGTCTGACTGGATATTAGTCCACAGGGTTTGTCAGACTGGACATTTTTATGCAGGGTGCCCTATGAAATAGGGGTGGCCTCGAGCACCTTTCTGTTTTCCCCTAATCTGTAGGATTTTGGCAACTGTGATGGGCAGAGTTTCCCTCAGGAGGGCAGGCACACTTCTGTGGTGTGGCTACAGTACTGAGCCTCGGCCTGGAGGGTGTGTGGACCAGGGCTTTTGGGACAAAAGTGTGAAAACAAAAACATGGGTTGTGTTTAAGGATGAGGTGATGGCAAGCGTGATCTGCAGACCCTGAGGGGATCACCTCATGATCTGAAATTAGGGCGAATGTCAGGCAGTAGCTCAGATTTTCATTTTTGGATTGTGTGTCTAGGATGGCCGTGGATGTAGGGTTGGCCTTATGGGGCTATGGAACATTCTCCCTCTCTGGTGATTTTGCCTGGCTCCCAATAGTTTTGTGTCATTCTGAAGGAAAGGGGGGAGTCCTTTTTTTGTTGTTTGTTTGTTTGTTTGTCTTGTTTTGTTTTGTTTGTTTTGTTTTGTCTCAATGGTCCTGCAAAAAGGATTCCATAGCTGGGCTCTGGGTATGGGCTCCTGGAAAACTCCACTGTGGGTTATGATTTGGGCTTAGGAACATGGCAAGCATGTATGTATGCAAGCATGTATGCTCACTCTTAGTCCAAGCACTTAGGGGCTTTATTTGACAAAGTGGCTCAGGATGAGGGTCACAATCAGTGTTTGTGCCCAATATGGTCCTCCAGAGTGGGAGTGGCCCCTTGGACCAAGCAGGTTTCTCTTACCATGAGGGTTTGACACCCATGTTAGGGTTAGGGCCGAGGTTAAGGTGGTCCAATCTGCAGACCCCAAGGGGAGATCCCCAGGATCTGAAATTAGGGTGAATGTGAGGTTGTAGCTCAGGCTTTTGTCTCTGGATTATAGAAGCAATGTAGGGGTGGCCTTGGAAGATTCTCTATCTCCGGGGATTCTGCCAGGCTCTCTGTAATTTGGTGTCATTTTAGGGGAAGGGAAGAGTCATGTTTTGTGTCTCAGGGGTCCAACCAAAAAAAGGAATTCCCAGAGACAGACTCTGGGTTCAGTTGCCTAGAAAACACCACTGTGTGTTAGGATTTGGGCCTAGGAGCAAGGCAGCCTCAATATGTGGGCTCTTAGTCTAGCTCCAGAGAGGGCCTTACTGAAAATAGGCTCAGTCTGAGGGTCACAATGCGTGTATGTGCCCAGGGCGGCCCTCATCAGTGGACATGTCTTTACTGGCCATGCAGGTTTCTCTTACTCAGAGAGTAAGAACAGTAAGTTTTCCTGTTATGGGGAAGAAGGAGTACTCGTTTGTGCATCATATTTCCCCATATGCAAGGATTTGAAATAAGGTCGGAATACAGATGCCTGTAAAGCAAAAGGTTGGGAGAGATGATAGCATAGTGCCATTGGAGGTCCCATCTTCTGGATATGCGGCCAGCTGTCTGGGTTGCTGATGGTAGGTCTGGGCTCAGGCTGTGTCAGACAGAGCATTAGTGCACAAGGCAGCCTGTGAAGTTGGTGTGCCCTCGAGGGTCGTGCAGGTGGGTCCTCATTTGGGAATTTGGGGCAGCCTCATAGGGCATTTATTTCTTCTTGTGTGCAGGAAGAGTGCTACGTTGTGGTGATGGAAGTCTGTGGTGATGGAAGTTTGAAAACACAAGATTGGGTTCGGTTTAGGGCATGACAGACCCAATATGTAGTAGCTGAATTGAGGTCTCCAACATCTGAAGTCAGAGCGAGTGTGAGATGCTCGCTCAGGCTGGAGTTTGTGTTCATTATGGCCACCAAATGGGCGAGTGGCCTCATGAGGCGATGGAGGTTTTCCCATGCTAGTGGTTGTGAGTTGTCCCAAATAGCAATTTTTCCTTTTGCAGGACAGAGGAGGTTCTGTTTGATAGCTCCAGAATACCCCATATGGAAGTATTTGAGATCAGGGTTCTACGTATTGATGCCAGGAAACCCCACCTTGCATTACCATGCACCTTAGGAACATGGCATGTTTGATCTGCTGGCGCTACGGTTAACTACCCTGGGGGCTGACTTGAAGTAGAGTCTCATGCTGATGGGTCTCAAAGAAGATTTGTGTTCATGGAGACCTTGGAATGTAGCAGTGGCTCAGGTGCCATGCAGGATTCTCTTACCCTGAGGACTTGACACAGCTGCAAATAGCAAAGTTTCCTACTGGGGACAGCAAGTGTTTGGTTTGTGGCATGGGGAACCCCGCCCCCCATATGTTGGTATTGGAAAACAGGTGTCTGGAGAGTGCCTGAAAACCTATGCTAGGGTTAAGATTAAGGCCTAAGGGCATGTCAGGTTCAAGTTCAATATTCTTTCTCTAGGAACCATTTGCCTTGGTGTCTGACTGGATGTAGGTGCTCAGGGTGTGTCAGACAGTGCATTTTTTTCCAGAGTGGCCAATGAATTTGGCGTGGCTTTGGGGGCCTTGCATATTTCTCCTAATCTCAATGGTTTTGGCAACTGTGATGGGCACAGTATCCTTCAGGTGGACAGCCACAGTCCTGGATAGTGGATTCAAAAGCCCCATCCTGGAAGGCATGTGGCCAGGGTGTTGGGGACAAAAGCCTGAGAACACAAACTCAGTTTAGGTTTAAGGCCAAGGTAATGGCAGACCCTATCTGCAGACTCTGAGGGGAGCTCCTCAGGACCTGAAATTAGGGTGAGTGTGAGGCGGTAGCTCAGGCTTTTGTCTCTGGATTGGGTGTCTAGGATGGCCGCGGAATGCTGGGGTGGCCTCATGTGTCCATGGAGGATTTTCCTTCTCTGGGGTTTCTTCCCAGCTCCTAATAGTTTGGTGTCATTCTGGGGGAAGGGAAGAGTCCTGGTTTTGTTGTTGTTGTTGTTGTTGTTTGTCTTTGTTTGTTTGTTTGTTTTTCTGTCTCTAGGGTCCTCCTAAAACAGATTCCAGAAATGGGCTCTAGATACAGGAGCCCGGAAAACCACACCATGTATTATTATTTGGACCTAGGGGCATGGAGGCCCGATATGTGGGCTCCAGATACCGAGGGGGGTTATTTGAAAATGGACTCAGAATAGGGTCCAAAATGCATCTTTGTGCCCAGGGTAGCCCACATGTGTGGGCGTGGCCACAGACTCCATGCAGATTTCTCCACTGAGCAAGGTTTCCTGCCATGGGGAAAGAGGAATTCTCTTTTATGCATCCTGTTCCCCCATATGAAGGGATTTGAGCAAAGGTCTTGGGACAGATGCCTGAATAACCAGGATGGGAAAAGATGACAGCCTAGGGCCATGGTAGGTCCAATCTCCTGGATATACGTTCCACTAATTTGGTGGCTAGTGGGAGGTCTGGACTCATGCTGTGTTAGAGAATTATTGCACAGGGCAGCCTATAAAATTGGGGTGCCATCAAGAGACGTGAAGGTTGATTCTTAGTTGGGTTTTCTGGGTAGCCCCATAGGACACTTTTTTCTTCTGGTGCCCAGGCAGCCTGTTGAGTTGTGGTTCCAAAATTCCCAATCTGGAGGGCTTGTGGGCCAGGAGTGGGATGTCAGAAGTCTGAAAACACAGGGTAGGGTTCAGTTCAGGGCCAAGTGCATGGCAATCCCCAACTGCAGTGGCTGTTTAGAGATCTCCAGGATCTGATGTAAGGGGAGGTGTCAGACATTAATTTCGGCTGAAGTTTGTGTCCATGATGGCCAACGAATGGAGGGGTAGCCTCATTAGACCATGGAGGTTTTCCCACGCTGGGGCTTGTGAGCAGCTTCAAAGACCAGTGTTTTTTTTCTGTGGAACAGGGGGAGTCCTGTTTGAGGGCTCCATGGTCCCCCATATGGAAAGATTCGATTGCAGGGTTCTATGCATGGATAGCTGGGAAGCCTACCTTGCATTACCATTACAGCCTAGGAACATGACAGGTTCTATCTGGTGGATCTGAGTACAACCACCCAGGGTGTTGAGTTGAAATGGAGTCTCATACTCATGGGTCACAATGTTGGTTGGTATCCAGGGAGATCATGGGATGGGGCGGTGGCTCAGGAGCCATACAGGATTTCTTACCCTGATGTTTTGACATAGGTCCCAAGAGCAAGTTTACCATCTGGGGACAGAAGGTGTTCTGTTTTGTGGCTCAAGGACCACATGTTGAATGATATGTTGGTATTCGAGAACAGGTCTCTGGGGAGATGCCTGAAAACCTATGCGAGGGTATAGATTATGTCCTAGGGGCATGTCGGTTTCAATCTTCTGTCACTAGTCCATTTACGTGGGTGTCTGCCAGGAAGCAGCTGTTCAGGGTTTGTCAGACTACACATTTTTGTCCACAGAAGCCTACGAAATTGGGGTGGCCTCATGGCCTTGCAGGTTTCTCCTAATAAGGAGGGTTTCTGCAACTGTGAATGGCAGAGTTTCCTTCTGAAGGGCAGGCACAATTCTGCAGTGTGGCTCTGGAGTCCCATCCTGGAAGGCATGTTGGCCAGGGCTTGGAGGACAGAAGTCTGAAAACACAAACTTGGGTTAGGGTTAGTGCCGAGTTTATGGCAGGCTCAATCCGCAGACCCTGAGGAATGCTCCTTGGGATCTGAAATTTGGGCGAGTGTGAGGTGGTAGCTCAGTCTTTTGCTTCTCGTTTTTGTATCTGTGTCGGGCACAGAATATTGGGGCCATGAAATATTCTCTCTCTCTGGGTATTTTGCCCAATCCCAATGGTATGTTGTCATTCTGGGGGAAGGGAGGAGTCCTGTATTCTCTCTAAAGGTCCCCCTAAAAAAAGAGATTTCAGAGCAGGTATGGGTGCCTGGATAGGCCCAACTTGGGTCAGGATTTTGTCCTAGGGGCCTGGCAAGCCCGATATGCAGGCTCGTGATGCAGCTACCAAGGGGCCTTCTGTGAGAACAAGGCTCAGGCTGAGGGTAACAGTGCCTGTTTTTGCCCATGGCAGTCCTACAGAGTGGGCGTGGCCTCATAGGACCTGCAAGTTATCTCTACTCTGAGGGTTTGACACCCAGCCCAACAACAAGGCTTGACAAAAGAGTTCTGTTTGGGGCATCATGTTCCCTCATAGGCAGGGATTTGAGATAAGGTCTGGGGAAAGATACCTGAACACTGAGGTAGAGTAGAGATGATGGCGAAGGGACATGGCAGGTCTGATTTGCTAGATATGTGCCCAGAGTGTGGGTGGCTTATGAGAGGTCTGGCACAGTGCTGCCTATGAAATTGGGGTGCCACTTAAGGCCATGCAGGTAGATTCTCATTTGGGGATATTGGGAAGCCCCTTAGGGCACTTCTTTCTGGTGGACAGGCAGAGTGCTGCATTGTGGCTCCATAATTCCCAATCTGGAGGACTTGTGCACCAGGGGTATGAGGCTGGAATTCTGAAAACACAAGCTAGTGTTAGTTTTAGGGCCTAGGGAAGGTCAGGCCAAATCTGCAAAGTCTGAATAGAGTTCTCCAGCATGTGAAGTGCAGGCGAGTGTCAGATGTTCACAGGCTAGAGATTGTGTCCATGATGGCTGCTGCATGGAGGGGTGGCCTCATGAGGCCATGGAGGTTTTCCCACTCTTGGGGTTGAGAGGTTCTTCAAACATGAAGGTTTCCTTCTGTGGGACAGATGGTGTCCTGTTTCCAGGCCCAAGTTTCCCCTATACCCAATGATTTGAGAGCAGTCTCTATGTATAGATGCCTAGAAACCCCTTGTCGTGATCCCACTGGTGCCTAGGAACAAAGTAGTTTCAATAGCTGTCTCTGGGGCAAGATACCCAGGGGAATGAGTTGAAATGGAGTCTCTATGAGTGTTTGTGTCCATGGACACCTTCGTATGTGGCAGCGGCTCATGGAACATGCAGGATTCTTCTACCCTGAGGGTTTAACACAGCTCGAATAGCAAGGTTTCCTCCTGGGGACAGGAGATGTTCCTTTTTGGGCCACTGGGACCCCCCATATGTTGGTATTTGAGACCAGTTATTTTGCACAGATGCTATAAATCCTAAGCAAGGGTGCAGATTACTGCCTAGGGGTATGTCATGTTCAATATTATGTCTCTGGGGCCATCTGCCTGGGTGTCTCACTGGAGGTCTGTGCATAGGGTGTGTCAGACTACACAGTTTTATCAAAAGCAGCCCTCGAAATTGGGGTGGCCTTGGGAGCCTTGCAGTTTTATCCTAATCTGGGTGGTTTTGGCAACTGTAAAAGACACAATTTCCTTCAGAAGGTAGGCACAGTCCTGAGATGTGGCCCAGGAGTCCTGGAGGATGTGTTATCAAGGGCTCTAGGGACATAAGTGTGAAAAACAAATTTGAGTTAGGATTAGAGCCGAGGGATGGCAGTCCTGAACCGTAGTCCCTCGGGGGAGCTTCTCAGGATCTGAAATTAGGGCGAGTGTGAGGCAGTAGCTCAGGCTTTTGTTTCTGGATTTTGTTTCTAGGATGACCACAGAATGAGGGTATGGCCTCTTGGGGACATGGAAGATTCTCCCTATCTGGAGATTTTGCCTGGATCTCAAGAATTTGGTGTCATTCTGTGGGGTAGGATGGAGTCCTGTTTTCTGTCTCAGAAGTCCCCCAAAAAGAGGGATTCCAGAGCAGGGGTCTTTGTACTGGAGCCTGGAAAACCCCAATTTGGGTTAAGATTTGGGCCTAGGGGTTGTGCACGCCCAATATGTGAGCTCTTGGTCCAGCTACCGAGGGACTTTACTTGATGGGGATCAGGCTGAGGGTCACAATGCGAGTTGTGCACAAGGCAGCCACTAGACATCACGGTGCCTCTAGGCCATGCAGGTTTCTGCTACTCTGAGTATTTGAAACCCATCTCAACAGCAAGGTTCACTACCATTGAGAAGGAGGAGATCTGTTTTGCGCATCATATTCCTCCATATTCAGGTATTTGAGACCAGGTCTGGGGACTGATGCCTGAAAAACCTGGATGGGTATATATGAAGGCCTAGGGCCATGGCAGGTCTGATATGCTGGATACAAAGCCAGCTGTCTGGGTGGATGATGGGAGGTCTGGGCTCAGGCTGTGTCAGACAGAGCATTAGTAAAGAGGGTGGCCTAGAAAATTGGGATACCACCTTGGAATGTGCAGATTTATCCTCATTTGGGGTTTGGGCAGCCCCATATGGCAATTTTTCCTTCTTCTGGGCAAGCAGAGTGCTGCATTGTGCCTCCAGAATTTTCAATCTGGAGGACCTGTAGGCCAGAAGTGTGATGATGGAAGTCTGAAAACACAAGCTAGGGTTAGGTTTATGGCCTAGGCTATGGCAGGCTGAACCTGCAGAAGCTGAATCGAGATTTCCAGAATTTGAAGTAAGGGTGAGTGTCAGACCTTTGTCAGGCTGGTGTTTGTGTCCACGATGGCTGTGTATTGGAGGGTGGCCTCATGAGGCCATGGAAGTTTACCAGGCTGTGGGATGTGAGCTGCTCCAAAAAGCATGATTTCCTTCTGTGGGACTGGGGATGTCCTGTTTGATGGCCCAAGTGTCACCCATATGGAAATATATGAGAACAGGGCTCTACATATGAATGTCTGGAAACACCACCTAGCGCTCCTATGGGAGGAACAAGGAAGGTTCAAGGAACAAGGAACAAGGAAGGTTCAACCTGATGCCTCTGGGGCTAGGTACCCAGGAGGATGAGTTCAAATGGAGGCTCATAAGGATGTGTCACAATGTGGGTATGTGTCTGCAAAGACATAGTGGCTGCAGTGTTTCCAATATGGAATGATTCAATAGCACAGATCTGTGCATGGATGCCTGGAAAGCCCACCACATGTTACCATTGCAGCCTAGGAACATGGCAGGTTTGATCCACTGTCTCTGGGGCAAACTACCCAGGGGGTTGAGTTGAAATGGTGTCTCATGCTGATGGGTCACAATGCAGGTTTTTGTCAAGGGACACCTTGGATTTTGGCCATGGTTCAGGGACCATGCAGGATTCTCCTCCCCTGAGTCTTTGACACAGTTCCATATAGCAAGCTTCCCTCCTGGGACAGGAGGTGTTCTGTTTTGTAATTCAGGGACCCCGCTATGTTGGTATTCAGACTAGCTCTGTGGGGACAGATGCCTGAAAACCAATGCTAGGCTTTAGATTAAATACTAGGGAAATGTTAGTTTCAATATCCTGTCTCTAGGCCATGTACTTGGGTTTGTGACTGGATGCAAGTGCTCAGGATGTGTCAGAGTACACATTATTTCCAGGTTGGCTTACAAAATTAGGGTGGCTTTGAGGGCATTGCAGGTTTCTTCTAATATTCAGGATTTGGGCAACTGTAAAAGGCATAGTTTCCTTCGGATAGGGAGTCTCAGTCCTGCAGTGTGGCTCTGGAGGCACCAGCTTGGAGGCATTGTGGGCCAGGGCTCTGGGGACAGAAGTCTGAAAACACAAATTCAGTTTAGGGTTAGGGCCAAGGGTATGGCATGCCTGATCTGCAGACCCTGAGGGGAGCTCCTCAGAATATGAAATTAGGAAGAGTGTGAGGTGGTAGCTCTGGCTTTCATCTCTGGATTTTGTGTCTTGGATGGCTGCGGAATGTAGATGTGGCCTCATGGGGTTATGGAAGATTCTCCCCCTGTGGGGATTTGCCAGGCTCCCAATTGTTTGGTGCCATGCTTCGGGAATGGAGGAGTCCTGTTTTTTATCTCAGGGGTCCCCCTGAAAGAGAGATCCAGAGGAGGACTCTGGGTATGGGATCCTGGAAAACCTCCCCTTTGGTTAGGATTTTCCCCTTGTGGCTTGGCAAGCCTTAATTGCGGATTCCTAGTCCAACTAATGTTGGGCATTACATGAAAACACGGCTCAGCTTAAGGATCTCAATGCGTGTTTGTGCCCAAGGCCACCCTTAAGCATGGGTGTGGCCTCATGGGCCATGCTGGTTTTTCTGACTCTGAGAGTCTTACCCTCACCCCAAAGACAAGGTTTCCTCTCATGGGGAAGGAGGAGAACTGTTTTGTGAATCAGCATCCCCCATATTCAGGGATTTGAGATAAGATCTGGGTACAGATGCCTGTAAACCCAGTTTGGGTAGATATGAAGGCCTAGGGCCATGGCATGTCCGATCTGCTGGATATGTTGCTAGCTATCTTAGAGGCTGACCGGACGTCTGGGCCATGTCCCTAGAAAACTCTGTTGCCCCATGAGACCACCCATACATTCAGTGGATCAAATGGACACAAAGTCACTCTGAGCGACTGCCTGACTGTCACATTAACCTCAAATCCTTGGGATTTCACCTCAGCATCTGTAGATTGGGCCTGCCATGACCTAGGACCTAACTCTAACCTTGGCATAGGTTTTAAGTCTTTTGTTCCAAAGGTCCTGGCCCAAAAGCTTTCCAGTTAGAGAACTGAGGAACCATGCCATGGGACTCTGCCTAACCTACAGAAGGAAACTGTTCTCAATGAAGATTTACAAAACATTAAGATTAGGAGAAATATCCATGGCCAATGACGTGACCCTGGACACTAATGCACATTCTGTCTCAGCTTGAGCAGCGACCTCCAGTCAGCCAGCACATAGCTCGCTCCAGAGTTGACAGATTGGACTGGCCATGCCCTAATCTCTAATGCGAACAAAAGAATGGGTTTTCTGGCATCCATACACAGAGTCCTGCTCCCAAATCCCTCCATATGGGGACTTCTGTGCCATACAACAGGGCTCCATATCTCCCCCAGAATTAAAACATACTATTTGGAGCTCCACAAATCCCCCCGAGCAGGAGAAACCTCCATGGCCACAGGAGGCCACACAATCATTAGCAGCCGTAGTGGACACAAATTCTAGTCTGGTTTGAGCGAATGCCTAACACTCGCCCTAACTTTATATTCTAGGGAGCTTGCCTCAGAATCTGCAGATCAGGGATCCATGCCTTACACCCTAAAAGGACACTGAACTTAGGTTTACAGAATTCCATTACTTGAGTCCTGGAATGCAATACCTCCAGATTGGGGTTTCCGGAGCCACTCCACAGGACTTGGCCTGCCCTTCGGAAGAAAGCATGCCCTCTGGAGCCCACAAAAACCCATAGATCAGGGAAAATGTGCCTGGATTATGATGCCACCCACTTTCGTTCTCCATCCTGGACACTAATACATAGTCTGAAACAACCTGTGTCCCATCCTCCAATCAGCCACTGGGAGAGCTGGCCCCAAAGCCAAAAGATTTGACCTGTAATGACCCTAGGCTAGAATTCTAACCCTGTTTGGGCTTTCAGACATCCATACTCAGAGCTCGCTCCTTGAATACCTCCAGAGAGGAGATCCCTCAACTACAGAACAGAAATCTTCCCTGTTGCCAGAAGGATTTGCATAGATTTGCATCTATGTAAACCCTAAATATTGGAAGAAACCTGTGTTGACCTGAGGTCACGGCCACTCTCCCCAGTTACTCTGAACACAATCACCCATTATGACCCTTAGCCTGAGACACATTTTCAACAGAGCTGTATGGGTAGCTCATCCCAGATTCAGGATATAAGGCTTGTCATGCCTCTTGTTCTTAACCCTAAATGTAGGTTGGGTTTTCAGGCATCTATTCCCAGAGCCCTGCTCTCAAGTCACTCCATTCTGGGAACAAGTGATCCATAAAACAGGACAGGACATATCGCCCAGAATATACCAAACTATTTGAAACTGTGCAACTATATCAGAGCAGTAGCAACTCCATGGCCCCATGAGTACACCCACACACTCGGCAGATGGCATGGACAAAAAGTTCAGCTGGAGCAACCCCTGACACTCACCTTAACGTGGGATACCAGGGAGCTCTCCTAGCATCTAAAGCTCTAGTGGAAACAAATTCTAGTCTGGTTTGAGAGAATGCCTGGCATTCTCCCTACCCTCATAATCTGGAGAGCTTGACTCAGGATCTGCAGATAGATGACCCATGCCCTACACCCTAATCATAAACTGAGCTTGGGTTGTCTGAATTCCATTCCTTCAGTTCTGGAGTGAATGTCCTCCAGGTTGAGACCCCAGAGCCAGCCCACAGGAGTCTGCCTGCCCTTCAAAAGTAAACCGTACCCTATAGAGCTTCTTAAATCAGGGCAAACTCGCGAGCCCCCCAATGCCACCCACTTTTGTTCTTCACACTGGACACTAATACCCGGTTTGATACAACCTGAGTACTGTCCACCAATAAGCTATCAGGAAGGCTGGTTCCAGAGCCAGCAGATCAAAATTGTTATGCCAATTGGCCCAATACCTAACCGTAGTCTGGGGCTTCAGGCATCCAAACACAGAGCCCTCCACTTGAATCCCTCCACAAGGGGGACACCTGAACTAATCAACAGGACCCCTCCTCTCACTGAGAATGAAATCATACTATTTGAAGCTGTGCAAATCCCCAAGCAGGAAATACTATCATGGCTCTAGGAGGACACCAACACTTTCTGCAGCCTTCATGGACACAAATTCTAATCTGTTCTGTGCGAATGCTTGATACTCTCCCTAACTTCAGAAACTGAAGAGCTCACCTCAGCATTTGCAGATAGTATAACCATGCCCTATACTCTAAACATAAACTGAGCTTGGGATTACAGAATTCCATCCCTTGACTCCAGGAATACAAGGACTCCAGATTGTGGACTCCAGAGCCAGCCCACAGGACTCTCTCTGCTCTCCCAAAGAAATTCATGCCCTATGTAGCTGCACAAAACCCCTCGATTAGGGCAAACGTTCATGGCCCCCAATGCCACCCCATGTTTGTTCTCCACCCTGGACACTAATGCACAGTCTGACACATCCTAAGACCTGTCTTCCAATCAGCCACCAGTATAGCTGGCCCGAGAGCCAGCAGATCAGACCTGCCATTCCCTTAGGCCCTAATTTTAAACCTAGGTTGGGTTTTCTGGCATCCATACACAGAGCCCTCCTCTCGAATCTCTCCTTATGGGGAATTCTGTGCCATGCAACAGGACTTCACTTATCCCCCAGAATTAAATCATACTATTTGTAACTCCATAAATCCTGCAGAGCAAAAGAAACTTCCATGACTCAGCAAGCCACAGACATTCGACAGCACTAGTGGACAAAAATTCTAGTCTTGTCTGGGCCCTAACTTCATATTGTGTGGAGATCGCTTCAGTATCTGGGGATACTGATCCATGCACTACACCTAAACTGTACACTGAATTAGGTTTTCAGAATTCCTTCCCCTGAGTCCTGGAATGCAATTTCTCCAGACGGTACTCCGGAGTCAGCCCACAGGACTCTCCCTGACCTTCCCTATGGAGCTGCACAAAACTCCTCAATTAGGGCAAACTTGAGTGGCCCTTAATGCCACCCTACTTTGATTCTCCAACCTGGACACTAATATGCAGTCTGGAACAACCTGAGTCCTGTCCTCCAATCTGTTACAGAGTTAGCTGGCTCCAGAGCCAGCAGGTCGGATTTGCCATGCCCTAGAATGTAATCTTAGCCCTTGGTTGGCGTATCAGGCATCCATACCCAGAGCCCTGCTCTAGGATGCCACCACACGGGGGAACTCTGAGAAACACAAAGAACTTCTCCTGGCCCCCAAAAGGAATCCTTGCTTTTTTCAGCTATGTGTAAACCTCAGAAGTGGAAGAAAGCTGCATTGAAACTGAGGCCACGCACAAATTTACAGGCATCCCAGGACACAAACACTAATTATGACCCTTAGCCTGAGCCCCATTTTCAACAGAGTCCATGGGTAGCTTTCCGCAGAGTCAGGATATAAGGTCTGCCATGCCATAGGACCTAACACTAAACATAGGTTGGGTCTTCAGGTATCCATATCCAGAAACCTTCTTTCAAATCCCTCCAAATAGGGTACCCATGAGCCATAAAATAGGATGCCACCTATACCCCAGAATAGGTCAAACTATTTGGAAATGTGCAAAAACCCCAGAGCAGGAGCAAACTCCATGGCCCCTTGAGGCCACCCTTATTTTTGGCGGATTGCATGGGCACAAACTCCAGCCTGAATGACCTCCTGACACTCACCTTAGCTTCAGATCCCCAGAAACTCATCCAGCATGTGTAGATTGGGCTTGCCATGACCTAGGTCCTAACCCTAACTCTAACCCTAACTTCAGTGTTCAGTCTTCCATCCTGAGAGGCCTGGCTCACAAGCACTCCAGATGGAGAACTCTAGAACCGCACCATTGACTCTGACTAAATACAGAAGGAAATTGTGCCTATTGGAGCTGCACAAAACCCACAGATTTGGAGAAACTGGCGTGACTAACGAGGGCACTCCCATTTATGGAATACAATCCTGGATCCCAATACACATTCTATCCTCATCCTGAGCTCCCCCCGCCCCCCAGTAAGCCACCATATAGCTGGAACCAGAAGCAGCAGATTGTACCTTCCATGCCCCTAGTCCCTAATGCTAACGCAAGGTTGGGTTTTCAGGCATCCATACCCAGAGTCCTGCTCTTGAATCCCTTCGTATGGAGACATCCGTGCCATATAACAGGACTCCACATCTCCCCAAGAATGAAGTCATACTTTCTGGGTCTTCACAAATCCCCCAGAGCATGAGAAAAATCCATGGCCCCAGGAGGCCACAAACTCTTTCAGCAGCCCTATTGGACACAAATTCTAGTCTAGTCTGAGCAAATGCCTGACACTCACCCTAACTTCAGTATCTGGAAACCTTGACTCAGCTTCTGCATATCAGGGATCCATGCGCTACACACTAACCATAAAGCAAACTTGGGTTTTCAGAATTCTATCCCTTGTGATCTGGAATGCAGGTTCTCTAAATTAGGGAATCTGGAGTCACACTGCAGGACTCTCCCTGCCATCTAGAAGGAAACCTTGCCCTATGGAGCTGCACAAAACCCCTAGATCAGGGAAAACCTGCATGACCCCTGATGCCACCCCACTTTTGTACTCCACCCTGGACACTAATATGCAGTCTGACACAACCTGAGTCCCTTCTTCCAATCAGATACTGAGACAGCTGGCATAGAGCCAAAAGATTGTATCTGTCATGACCCAAGGCCTTAATCCAAGCTCTATTTTTGGATTTCAAGCATCCATACCCAGAGCCTTCTACTCCAATCACTCCACAAGGGGGTACGTGTGAGCCACCAAACAGAATTTATCCTGCCCCCCAGAAGGAAACCTTACCTTTTTCAGCTATGTAAAACACCAAGAGTTGGAAAAAACCTGAGTAGACCCTGAGGCCAAGCCCAATTTTGTAGGCTGCTCTGGACACAACTACCCATTGTGATCCTTAGCCTGAGCCCCATTTCAACACAGCACTATGAGTAGCTTACTCTATAGCCAGGGCTGCCATGCCAGTACGACCTAACCCTTATAGTAGTTTGGGTTTTCAAGCATCCTTACCTGGAATCCTACTCTCAAATCCCTCCATATGGGGGACCCCTGAGACATAAAACTGGACACCACCTATCCCTTATAATAGATCAAAGTATTTGGAATTGCACAAAAAGCCCAGAGTTGGGAAAATCTCCAAAACCCCATAAAGCCACTCACATATTAGGTGGATGGCATGGACATAAACTCCAGCCTGAGCGACCTCCTGACACTCGCCTTCACCCCAGGTCCCCAGAGCTCATATCAGCGTCTGTAGATTGGGCCTGCCACGCCATACGACCTAACCCTAACCCTAGCTTCGGTTGTTAGACTTCAATCCCACGAGGCCTGGCCCACAGACCCTCCAGATGGAGTATTCTGGAGCCACACCTTGGGTCTCTGCATACCCTCCAGGAGGAAACCACACTCACTGGAGCTGCACACAAACCCCAGATTAGGAGAAACCTGCACAACAAATGAGACCTCTATGATTTTCAGAACATGACCCATGACACTAATACACATTCTGTCCCACAGACCGTCCTCCAGTCAGCCACCCACATAGCTGGCCAGAGTATCGGCATATCAGACCTTTTATGCCCCTAGTCCTTAATAAAAACCTAGGCTGGGTTTTCAGGAATCCATTTCCAAAACCCTGCTCTCAAATCCTTCCATATGGGGACACCTGATTCATACAGCATGTCTCCTCCCTCTCCCCCAAAATGAAACCATACTATTTGAAGCCGTAAAAAACTCCCAGTTTAGAAGAAACCTGCAGGGCCAACTAGGCCTCCCTGATTTACAGAAACCAATGTAGGACACTAATATACATTTTGTTCCTCAGCCTGAGCCCCGATGTCCAAACAGCCACTCACGTAACTGACCCCAGAGTCAACGGATCAGATGTTCCATGCCCCTAGTCCATAATGTTAACCCTACGTTGGGTTTTCAGGCATCCATACCCAGAGCCCTGCTCTCAAATACTTCCATATGGGCATCCATGAGCCATGCATCAGGATTCCGTGTCTCCCCCACAGTGAAACCAGACTTTTGGTAGCTGTGCAACAACCCAAGTAGGAGAAAATCCCAAACCCAGGAGGCCATCCACATATTTGGCAGTTCGGGTGGATGGAAAATCTTGTAAGGTTTGAATGAATGCCTGGGACTCACCCTAACTTCACAATCTGGGGGCCTTGCCTTAGAATCTGCAGATCTGTGATCCATGTCATACACACTGATCATATGCTGAGCTTTGGTTTTCAGAATTCCATTCCTTAAGTCCTGGAATGCAATCCCTCCAGATTGGGGACTCTGAATCCACCCCATAGGACTCTCCATGCCCTCCAGAAGGAAACAGTGTGATTGTGTGTTATAGAGCATATCCCCAGATCAGGGGAACTGTGAACAGCCCCCAATGCCACCCCACTTTTGTACTCCACCCTGGACAATATTATGCTGTCTGACACAACCTGAGTCCCGTCCTCCAATAATACACTGGGACAGTTGGCCCCAGAGCCAGAAGTTCAGACCTGCCATGCTAATAGACCCTAATCCTAAGCCTAGTTTGGTGTTTTGGGCATCTATACCCAGAGCCCTCAACTCAAATCCCTCCATACCCCTGAGCCACAAAAGAGAACTTCTATTGCCACGCAAAAGTAAACCTTGCCTTTTTGAGCTATGTAAAACTCTCAGAGTTGGAAGAAAACTGTGTAGGCCCTGAAGCTACGCCCACTTTGCAAGCAGCCCTGGACACAGATAACCATTGTGATCCTTCGCCTGAACCCTATTTTCAACAAAGCCCCAAGTCTAGCTCACCCCAGTGCCAGGATATAAGTACTGCCATGCCTCTAGGACCTAACACTAATAGTAGTCTGGATTTTCAGGCATCCAGACCACAACCCTGCTCTCAAATCCTTCCATATGAGGGACCCCTGGGATATAAAACAGGACACAACCCACCCCCCAGTATAGACGAAACTCTTTGTAACAGGCAAAAAGCCAGAGTGGGACAAAACTCAATGTCCCCATGAGGCCACACCCACATTTTACGAATCACATGGACACATACTCCAGCCTGATCGACCTCCTGACACTTGCCTGAACATGAAATCCAGGGGAGCTCGCCTCAGCTTCTGTATATGGGGCCTGCCATGCCCTAGGCCCTATCCCTAACCCTAGTATGGCTTTTCAGATTTCCATCCCTAGTCTTGGCTCACAAGCCCTCCAGATAGAGAACTCCAGAGCCATACCATGAGACTCTGCCTACCTTCAGAAGGATGCCATGCTCAATGGAGCTGCACAAAACCCCCAGACTTGGAGAAAACTGCATGGCCAAAAGACCACAACCTTTGCTGGAACCCAACCCTGGATTCTAAAATACATTCTGGCCCTCAGCCTTAGTGCTGACCTCCAGTCAGCTACCCATGGAGCTGGCCCCAGAGTTGGCAGATAGGCCTGACATGCCCCTAGTGCCTAATGCTAACCCTAGGTTGGGTTTTCAGGCATCCATACCCAGAGTCCTCTTTGCAAATCCTTCCATATGGGAATCCCTTTGCCATACAACAGAACTCTACCTCTCCCCGAGAATGAGACCATGCTCTTTGAAGCTGTGCAAAACCTCCAGACCACAAGAAAACTCCATGGACCAAAGAGGCCACCCCCACATTCAACAGCCTTAGTGGAACCAAATTCTATTCTGGTCTGAGTGAATGCCTGACACTCTCCCTAACTTCAGAGTCTGGGGAGCTTGACTCAGAAACTGCAGATTGTGGACTCATGTCTAGACCCTAACCATACACCGAGCTTGGATTTTCAGAATTTCATTCCTTGAGTCCTATAGTGCAAGGACTCCAGATTGGGGACTTCAGGGCCTCACCACAGGGCTCTCCATGATCTCCAGAAGGAAACTGTGTCTATGGAGCCACATAAAACCCCTAGATTGGGGGAAAAGTGCCCGGCCCATGATGCCACCCGTTTCATACACTACTATGGACACCAATATGAATTCTGACAAAACTGTTTCCCATATTCTAATCAGCCACCAGGACAACTGGCCCCAGAGGCAGTATATCAGACCTGTCATGCCACTAGTCCCTATTCCTAACCCTAGGTTGGATTTTCAGGCATCCACAACCAACGCCCTCCTCTTGAATCCTTCCATACGGGGGACCCCACAGTGACAAAAATAACTCCTCCTATCCCCCAGAAGGAAACTGCTTTGTGGAGCTATGTAAAACCCTCAGATTTTGAAGAAACCCGGGTAGGCCTTCAGGCCACGTCCACCTTTGCAGGCTGCCCTGGGCACAAACACCCATTGTGACCCTTAGCCTGAGCCCCATTATCACAAGAGGCCAATGGGTAGCTCACCCCAGAGCCAGGATATAAGGACTGACATGCCACTGAGAAGTAACACTTATTGTAGCTTGGGTTTTTAGGCATCCGTATGTGGAACTATGCTCTCAAATCCCTCCATGTGGGGGGCCCTGAGCAATAAAACTAGACAACAGCTATCCCCAGAATAGACCAAACTCTTTGTAACTGTGTGCAAACTCCAGAGTGGGAGAAACCTCCAAGGCCGAATGAGGCCACCCCACATTCGGTGGATGGCATTGACACAAACTCCAACCTGAGCAACCTCCTGACCCTCGTCTTAACTTCGATTCTCAGGGAGCTCGCCACAGTGTCTGTATATTGGGCCTCCCATGCTGTAGGCCAAAACCCTAGACCTAGATTGTGTTTTCAGATTTCTGTCCTCAGAGTCCTTATCCACAAGCCACAGTGGAAGAGTGGACCTGATATGCCCCTACGCTCTATTTCTAACCTTATGTTGTGATTTTAGGCCTCCATCCCCAGAGCCCTGACCATGAATCCCTTCAAATGGGGTAGCCTAGAGCCATACAAGAAGACTCCAAATGTATCCCAGAATGAAACCTTGCTATTCAGCATTGCACAGAACTTCCAATGCAGGAGAAACCTCCATGTCCACTGGAGGCCACCTCAACTTACAGTAGCTCTAGTGGTCACAAATTTTAGTTTGACCGAATGCCTGACATATCCCCCAAGATCAGATCCTGAGGAGCTCAACTCAGCATCTGCAGATTGGTCCTGCCATGCACTAGGAGGTTTCCCAATCCCTAGGTTGGGTTTTCAGATTTATTTCCCCAGAGTCCTGGCTCACAAGCCTTCCAGACTGGGTACTCAGGGACCATAGCACAGGACTCTCCCTGCCATCCAGAATGAATCTGGGTCCTATGGCGCTGTACAAAACCCCCAGATTAGGAGAAACATGCATGGCCTTTGAAGCCACCCTCATTTAAGAAGCCCTCCATGGACACAAATAAACATTCTGTCACTCATCCTGAGGCAGTACCACTACTCTGCACCAACGTAGCTCACCCAAGAGCCAGCAGATCAGACCTACCCTGCCCCAGTCTCTAATTCTAACCCTAGCTGTGTTTTCAGATATCTGTCCTCAGTGGTCTACATTAAATACCTCCATATGGGAAATCCCGGAGCCAGAAAACAGGACTTCTCTTGCCTTCCTAAAGGAATTCCTGTGCTTTGGAGCTATGTATAATTTGCAGGGTAAGAGACATCTGCATGGCCCAGGCCACCCCAAATTTCAGAGGACTCAATGGACACAAGCCGATTTGTGAACATCAGCCTGAGCTGCGTTTACAAATCATCCCCCAGGTAGGCCCCCCAGAGACAGCTGATCAGGCTTGCCATGCCCTAGGCCCTAATTCTAACCCTAGATTGGGTTTTCAGGAATTTATACCCAGAACCTTGGCTCAAGTCTCTCTGTATGGGTGATCCATGAACCATAATACAGGACACCTCCTGTCCTGCAGAATAAAACCTTGCTAATTGGAGCTGTGCAAAATCACCACGGCTATAGTAACCTCCATGGGCACATGAGGTCACCCCCATATTTGGAAGAAATCATGGACACAAAGTCCAGCTTGAGTGAACCTCTGACACTCACCCTAAATTCACAATCCTTGGAGCCTTCCTCAGAGTCTGCATGTTGAGCCAACCATGGCCTAGGCCTTAAGCCTAACCCTATCTTCAGTTTTAAGACTTCTGTACCAAGACTCCTGGCCCATAATTACTCCAGATAGAGAACTCAGGAACCACATAATATATCTTGGCCTGCCCCCCAGAAGGAAACTGTGCCCTAGAGCTGCAAAACAAACAAACAAACCAACAAACCAAGATTGCGGAAACTTGCAATGCCCCTGATGCCACCCCAATTTGGTATGCCACTGTGGACACTAATTCATAGTCTGAAAACCTGAGTTCCATTCTCCAATTCAGCCACCAGGACAGCTGGCCCCAACGTCAGAAGATAGGACCTGTCATGCCCGTAGGCCCTAATCCTAACCCTAGGTTGGGTTGTCAGTTATCCATACTCAGAACCCTGTTCATGAATCTGTCCTTATGGTGGGCACCAGAGCCATAAAACTGGACTCCTCCTTTCCCATAAAATAAATCTTTGGAGCTGCACAAAACCAGCAGGGCGGTAGTAACCTCCATGGCCACATGAAGCTTCTCCCATATTTGACAGAATGCATAGACACAAAGTTTGGCCTGAGCCAACACCTGGTATGCACCCTAAATTTACATCCCAGGGAGCTTGCCTCAGCATCTGTAGATCTTCCCAGCCATGCACTAGGCCCTAACACTAACACTTGCTTAGGATTTTAGACTTCCGTCCCAAGAGTCCCGACCCATAAGCCCTCCAGGAAGAGACCTCTGGAACAACAGCACAGTACTCTGTTTGCCCATCAGCAGAAACAGTGCTCTGGGGAGCTGAAAACACCCCCAGATTATGAGAATCTTGTATGACCAAAGAGGACACCCCCAATTTTTGAACCTGGGTCAGGACACTAATACACATTCTGTCCCTCAGCCTGAGGCATGACCTCCAGTCAACCATCCACGTATCTGGCCCCAGAGTCAGCAGATCAGACCTGACATTACCCTAGTCCCTAACCCAAACCCTACATTGAGTTTTCAGGAATTCATACCCGGTCCCTGCTCTCATATCCTTCCATATGGGGGACCCCTGAGCTATAAAACAGGACACACATATACCACAGAATAACCCAAACAATTTGGAATATTGAAAAATCCAAATGCTTTTGAAAACTCCATGAACACAAGAGGCAACCCCAAAAAACAATGGTTTTCATGGACACACACTCCAGCTTGAGTGACCTCCTTATGCTTGCCTTAAAATCAGATCCCAGGGAGCTTGCCTCAGCATCTATAGATTGGTCTTGTCATGCCCTAGGCCCTAACCCTAGCCTTAGCTTGGGGTTTCAAAATTCTGTCCTCGGAGTCTTGATCCACAAGCATCCAGATAGGGAACACTGGAGTCACATCACAGGACTCTGCCTGCCCTCCAGAAGGAAAACGTGCCCTATGGAGCTGCATGAAACCCCCAGATTATAAGACAGCTTCAAGAGACCCCAATCTACTCCCATTTAGGAAAACCAGCACTGGACACTAATACAATTCTGTCCCTCAACCTTAGTCCTACCTCCAGACAGACACCCACATAGCTGGCACAAAGTGCAGCAGACTGATCTGCCATGCCCCTAGAACCTTATCCTAACCCTAGCTTAGTTTTTCAGGCATCCATACTGAGCCCTGCTCTTGTAATGCCTAATGGAACCTCCTACCAAATGTCCTGAGGCATTGGGGGTGAGGTTGGTGGCAATGTTTGCAGCGTGTGATAAAGACATTTCCCTGGGGATTCTGGAAGGTGGAGCCCCATAGTGTTGGCAGAGAGCAAGAGTACATCATTCTGTATCAGATGCCTCCATCCAAGTAACCCTGGTAGTGGACTACAGTAGAATGTGGGAGCCTGGTTGCAGTGTTCCAAATTCTATTGGGGTCTGCAGTCAAGGAAGTGACTAAACTGCCTAAGATCACCTACCCAATTCCACCCTAGATTCTCACCTACACAAACAGTGTTCAGACCTGTTATCTGCCCATCTCCTTTCTGCATGCAAGGCCACATCTGTACACAGTGACAAACACACACATCTCCAAAGGCCCCCAAGGAAGGGCTGAGTGCATCCAGGGCCCATTTCGCTTCAGACACAGATCTCCACTCTTATCTGTTTGTGACCCTGGATAAGCCATTAGGCCTGTCCGGGGTGGTCTGCATCTTGTATGTACAATATAGATGATTGTAGCATGGAATTCATCCACATGTCCACAGGCATGTGTGGAATCATATCTGCGATATTGGAAGAATGGTGCCACATGAAGGAAATAACCTCAAGCATATTTTCCTTCTCTTATCATCTTTTCCTTGTCTGCTACTCATCAGATCCTATGCTACAGTCCTTAATGTTGTGTGTGTGTGTGTGTGTGTGTGTGTGCGCGCGCACAGTTGCTACTATGGGCACATATTTGCTCATCAGATCTCATATTCTGGCGTCTGAGAAGGTGACAGCCCCATCTACAGAGGGCTGGGCCAAACTTTCTCAAGAACTTAGGCTCCCTAATATAAAAAAATAATAATAATAAAAAATAAAAAAAATAAAAAAATAAAAACCTCTAAAGAAAGGATTAGAGCTTTGGCTCTTGATGGTCAGAATCCACCCTTACCATTAAAGACTTCATATCCTGTGCTTAGAGTTATTAAATCTTTTCCAATGAGTGTGATGTGGTTAGGGGTCCACACAGTGGGTTGCCATAATCTGGGCTCCTCACAGACAAGAACTTCCTGGAATGCCTCCTGTCTATGATATCAATGCTCTCTCTCGACCTGAAATCATCTCCATTTCTGTAGCCCATGCCTTCAATAAAACTTCTTCCAGGGCCCTGCTGTGAATCCTAGGTGCATCCAGGGCCCCAACTTTGAGGACACTCACAGAGAGCTGTGTTCATGGCTCGTTCAGCCTTCTTAACAGTCTGTGATTCCGCCCAAGGCACTAACCATGCAGCAGTCTTCACCTTCTCCTCCCAGTAGTTCCCTGAAATCTCATATCCTGTTTAATCATCTTTGTGTCCTTTCAAGTGTGGTTTGGACTGAATTATTCCTTCCCATTCCACAGAACATGGCCACATGACCCAAAAGCCCCATCTGAGATTTAGTTCTAAAAGGTCATTGCTAACCCCCATGCTGCTTCTGACTCTTGTTCTCTCTCATATCCTCACCCTGGAGTACAAGCTCCTGTGCTGAACCTTACTGCACACACATGAGCCCAGGACCCACAACAGTCAGAAGAACTCAGGCCTTTGGAGATGGATTGAATCCTACCAACATCCCTACGTGAACTCAGATTCTCTGTGAATCAGACCCTGAATTAATGTTATCAACAGCTCCAAAGTACTGTGGGGCTCTGGCAGGAGCCCTTAGGTAAGCACTCCTGGATTCCCATACTTAAAGACTCCACAGAGAATATGAGATAGTGCCTGTTGGTTAAGACACTGAGTGTGGGATAATGTGGTCACACAGCACTACGAGCAGGGCACTGATAGTATCCACCTGCCCCAGCCCATGGCCTTCCTCCCTTTAATCTGCTCCAACCTTCAGGATCCTCCTTTCTAACACCCTGGCCTCCTTTCTATCCCCCACTCCGGAATCATAATAATTTGCTTCTGATTCTCTACATCATGGTACCCTCTGCCGGGCTAAATACAATGAGATTTGTGCACGGCTGCCTTCTTCATTTCCTGCCACAGGAATTCTCAATGTTAGCATAGCCTTGTCGGACCCCTCCCCTGGTGGAGTTCAGGACCCATACACTTATCTCATGTAGCAAATGCTCCTTTCATTCACCTTTTCAGTTCATCTTTGTGCATACACCCCTTTAAACCCTGAGCTCCTAAATGAGAAACTGTTTGTCTGATAAGGAGTGGCACCACCTAAGTGCTCAGGGCCCTGTGGCTGAATGAACAGGAGACAGGATCCAGCCCACCACTGAACAATCAACTCTGTGTTCCATGTAGGTCTCGAACTCATGATCTTGAGATCAAGTACCTCGTGCCTTACTGATTGAAGAAACCAGGTCTTTCTTTGGTCATTTTCTCTCGGTTCTAGGCTGATAACTATGGACGTTTGCTTGCTGATTTTAACATGTTCTACTTATATTCCTTAGGCTGAATTACCAAGTGACTCCCGTAATTATGGTGGCATTTTGCCATAGATTTCCTCACATGACAATACTGAATAAATCTTTAGATTGGAGATGGAGCTCCTTCACGTGGTCTTTCAGGAGCCCACAGTCCCTCCACCATGGTCCTTATCACTCGCTTGATTGTTAAACACTTCTGACGCCATCAGTACAAGGAGAATGTCCCTGAATTAAAGTGTTCAAGTGGTGAAACTTATAGGAATCAGGCAGAAAGAAACATATTTGTGGCAGAGACGTACTTATCATTTGAATGATGAGAGTCAAATAATTGGAAATGACTCAGTTGTTCAATGATGGGTCTTTGGGTGCTGTCAGTGTGAATGCCCAAGAGGACAGCAGCGAGAGTGTTTGTCCACTATGGGGACATCAGGTATCAAATAATAGAGCCCAGCCCAAAAACTTTCACTACCTTCCCCCCACTGCATAACACACACACACACACACACACACACACACACACACACCAGAGGGAAAATCACGGGAATTGGGACAAAATCCATTACAGGCAATCATATCTTGGAGAAGGAACTTGTCTTCTTTTTGTCATATTTAAGTCATTATTTTACTACATAAACACCTTTCAGCTTAAAACTAAAGAAATATTTACTCTATTACCTGACTTTTTAGTAATAAATGGGAAGATTTCAGATGTGATTTTAGTATTTTTTTATAAATTGCCCTCTAGAATAATTTTAACATGGCCTATGAAGGATAATGAAAGAATGTAAAGATGTCTCAGGAGCCCAGAATTCTTCCCCCATTTCTGGCATTCAAGATATCATTATGAAAGGGAACACTACCCCAGATAATGAGAGTAGCTTATTTTGGAGCTTCCCATGATGATAGTTCTTTCAGGAACATTCATTTGTAATAAAATTTAACTTTTATAAAACAGTGAAAAAAATTATGTACCTTTCTTATATTCTGTAGCCAGACAGAGAAGGCCATATTGTAGGATTCAAGTCACATGAAAATCCCAGATGAAGTATAGAACCAGAGACAGTGAGAAGCACAGTGGTTTCAGGGACTGCGGTGCAATAATGAGCAGTGAGTTATAAGTATCCCAGTTTTCTCTGTGATGGAAATGTTCTACAAGTAATTAGTTGTGCAACACTCTTAAAGTACTTAAAGGCACCTAAATATACCATTGAAAAAGGATCAGAGTAAACTTTGAAGTAAACTCTAATAATACTTTATTTAATGAACAAGATCTATTCAGCCATTTTACAAGTGTATACAAAACACAAAAATTACAAAGAGGGCAAAGAAACCTGTCCTTGGGCTTCAAGCCAGCATGAGCTGCTGCTTAGGGGTTGTGTCAGGTTATTACACTGAGACAAGTGCTGACTCGAGCCCTTCAGGAACCAAAAATGAGCATAGGCAGAACCCTGCTGGACCTTCAGGTCAAGAAAAGGGGCTGATAGTTCTTCTGTCTCAGGAGAGTGAATAAGAGCCCTGACTACCACCTGCACTGGCCCCAGTGTGCAGGTGGCACCACTGCTCTTGCTGAGAGGTGAGCTCCAGGACCAGGGATAGGGTGGTCCAGCTTTGTTTCCGAAGATACTGTGGGTGCCACTGTGGGAGCTGGGGTGAGTTCCTGAGATGGTTCAAGATCTTTCTCTGGGCCTAGTGCTGTAGCTACGTGAAAAGAAAGTATCATCAGCATGATTGACTTCCCATGTCCCTTCTACAAAAGGAAACTTTTCCCAGCATTCAATGTCTTCTTTGTCCCAGAAGCAACACCTGGGATACTTCCCTGACTAAAGACCATGGGGACTTATGCTCACTCCTCTCAGCTTAAGTGTACTCTAGGCTTGGTCAGTGTGACCCACTCAGCCCTCTCCACAGGACCACAACAGTCCGTCCAGATTTTCTCACTCCCAGACTCTGTCTTCGTGGTCTCAAGCTGTTGCAGTTGGGAGAACAGAACCTGGGTATGGTGCTCCAAATCTAAGCCTGGTATATTGGGCCCCATGCTGAATATGTCAGCAGCATATTCAGGCTGGGAAATTCTGGGGATTGGACAAATTCCTCGGGCTAAAGTTCTAGGCATGTGTTCAAGATGGAGGAGATGGCACTGGGAAGAAACTTTTAGAGGAGTCAGAAGACAGGGCTCCCTCCCAAACCAATATCCCAGGGAACCCCAGGGAACCTGGTCCCTGGGCTTCCAGCTCATGTCAGAGACCAGTCCTAGTCTTTGTCCACCTGTGATTTGGCAGTCTTGCCTGAGACTTGTCTCATAATAGTTGACAGGGTGCAAAAAGGTGCTGATCAATCCTGTGAGCATTTCTGTCCTTCTTAGGGGAACTGGACACACTCCTCAGTCTGTCTCCTTGTCCACTTGCCACAAAATTCAACTGCATGTTTCCGAGGAGGGGTGGTGCCTGGCCTCTTAATTACCGTCGCTGCAGATGCCACTGTGCTATAAAGGTCCAACCAAGCAGGTAACTAATGGACTCTGTCTCTAGCTAAGCCTTTCCAGGAAACTCCCAGTACCTCAAATGTTACCTCCTCTGCCCTTGTCCTGCCTCTTTCACTTTTTGCCACGAGTGGATCTCCTTCCACTGACATTCTTCTTCCACAGGGTGTGGAATGTCTGGTCCCTGAGCTCTTACTGGGTCTTTTAAGCACCCTCTGAGAACCCAGTGCCTGGGTTCCAACAGATTGCTATATGTGATGGTTCCTACACCCTCTGTTCTGGTTCCCTGTATTGGTGTTGAGTCAGCACTGGTCGAAGGGACTGGGTGGGAAATGACTCCCTTAGGGGATAAAGCTGACTTCTAGCCCCCTCTACTCTGCAAACATGCCCACATCCACAGTTCCCCCAGGCCTCTTCCTTTCTCCAGAAGGAACTCTCAGACTTTCACCCTTAAGGAGGAATCACAGATGTGTGGGATGAGGGTCCAATACTTTCTAAGGATGAGAGAGGGTCTTCATGCATCAGCCAAAGCTCACTCACATATTCTGCTACACCTGGGCTCTTCCAACATCATCAGAGCTGCAGAAAATACACCCATATCTAGTGGAAGCCAGGGGCCATAACACAAAATGTCGTGTAGGTGTTACCTCTTATCATGTCCAGTGTCACTGTTTGTCCCCTAACTAGTCTGCAGCTCTGGGTGCTGTCTGCTCTGTGCAGTGTTCATAGTCAGCTCCTAGAGGATGACCTGTGATGAGTGGGACTTCCAGAATGCTTCCTGAATGAAAGGGCCCCAACCTAGCCCATTACAGATATCTGAGTGGACCTGAACCCCTGTTCACCCCCCGGGACACCTGCTATGGTTTCACCCAGGTACAGTCCTCATACAGAGTCTCGTATCTCCTTAAAAATAAATAAATAAATTACTTTTCAGTGTTCCAGAACGCATTACATACGCACCACACTTGTCCTCCATGCAATGGGTGCCCTCCATAATACCCACCACCTGTTCCACCCAACACCTCACCCCTGCCCCTCCAAAACCTCAGATTGCTTTTCAGAGTCCACAGTCTCTCATGGTTCATTTACCCCTTCATTTTCCCCCAACTAACTTCTCCTCTCCATCTCCCCATGTCCTCCCTGATATTCCTTATGCTCCACAAATAAGTGAAACTGTATGACAATTGACTATCTCTGCCTGACTTATTTGACTTAGCATAATCTCATCCAGTCCTGTTCATGTTGATGCAAAAGTTGGGTATTCATCCTTTCTGATGGAGGCATAATGCTCTGTAGTGTATATGGAGCATATCTTCCTTTTCCATTCATCCATTGAAGGGCATTTTGGCTCTTTTCACAGTTTGTTGACTGTGGTCATTGCTGCTATGAACGTTGGGGTACATGTGGTCCTTCTTTTCACTACATCTGTATCTTTGGAGTAAATACCCAATAGTGCAATTGCAGAGTTATAAGGAAGTTCCATTTGACATTGTTTTAAATTTGAATCGTCCCTGAAAAAAAACATTTGGAACAGTGTCAAGTTGCAAAATTTAAATATATATATATATATACATAAATCTACATATAGATATAGAGATATAAATAATTTATTTATTTGTCAGAGAGAGATTTCCATATAGGGAATACAAGCAAGAGTGGGAGAGGGAGAACCAGGCTTCCCATTGAGCATGGAGCCCGATGTGGGGCTCCTGGGATCATGACCTGAGCCAAAGGCAGAGACTTAATCACTGAGCCACTCAGATGTCCTTAAAAATATTTTAAAGTGACATTATTCAGGTATGTTTTATGAAGTTAGTGTCTTCCCTATGCTCTGAAAAGGATATTTAAGACTTCATTTTGACTAACATCTGTGAACCAATTAGCATCACTCTTGGTTCTCAGTGTCTTGTCTCCTAGACCCTCTGTGGTAAAAGGGCAATAAAAAAAAAAGGGGTGGGATTATGGACATTGGGGAGGGTATGTGATTTGGTGAGTGCTGTGAAGTCTGTAAACCTGGTGATTCACAGACCTGTACCCCTGGGGATAAAAATATATGTTTATCAAAAATAAAAAATTTAAAAAAAAAGGCTACAATGGAAAGTCTTCTCACAAATATTCTACTATTGTACCTGTAAATCCACTCCTTTTCTGCTGAATGCAATCTGAAGTAACTTTCAGTAGAGTAGGAATCTAGGAAGTTTATTTTTATATAGGTGATAAATAAGGCAATTTTTATCAATAGGAGAATGTAGGTCATGGATGTTTTGCTTTAAATCTCAAAGATATAAAATAGCCTCTATTACATTTGAAATAAAATGTATATTTTTCACTCCTGGTATTTTATTAAAGTTCCTATAGGTAAATAAATGATTATTTTTTTAAATTAAATTGAATTTCTTCTGTGTTCCAAGTTTAATTATTTACGCACCATACTCAGTGCTCCATGCAATACATGCCCTCCTTAATACCCACCACCAGGTTCACCTATCCCCATACCTGCCCCTCCAAAACCCTCAGTTTGTTTCTCCGAGCCACAGTCTCTCATGCTTCATCTCATATTACTATTTCCCCCAATTAACTATTCATTTCCCTCTACTAATGTCCTCCATGTAATTTCCTATGCACCACAAATAATTGAAACCATAATAATAATTGACTCTCTCTGCTTGACTTATTTCCCTCAGCATAATCTCCTCCAGTCCTCCTTATTGATATAAAAATTCGGTAATCATTCCTTCTTTTGGCTGCATAATATTCCATTGTATATATGGGCCATATCTTTTTTTCTTTTTAAATTTTATATTATTTTTTTAAGTCTTCCAAGATTCATTGTTTAAGCACCCCACCCATGGGGAGCACCTAGTGTATTCCATGGAATACATGCCCTTTTTAATACCCACCACAAGGCCCGCCCAAAACCCTACCCCCTCCCCTCCAAAACGCATCAGAGTCCACAGTCTATCATGCTTTGTCTTCCGCTCTGACTTCCCATAACTCACTTCTCCTCCTCTTTACCCAATGTCCTCTGTGTTATTTCTAAAAGTCCACAAATAAGTGAAACCATATAATAATTGACTCTCTCTGCTTGCTTACTTCACCCAGCATTATCTCCTACAGTCCCATCCATTTTGCTACAAAAGTTGGGTATTCATCCTTTCTGATGGAGGCATAATGCTCCATAGTGTATATGGACCACATCTTCCTATCCTGTCCGGTGAAGGGCATCTTGGTTCTTTCCACAGTTTGGCAACAGTGGCCATTGCTGCTATAAACATTGGGGTAATGATGGCCCTTCTTTTCACTACATCTGTATCGTAGGGGTAAATACCCAGTAGTGCAATGGCAGGGTCATAGGGAAGCTCTATTTTTAATTTCTTAAGGAATCTCCACACTGTTCTCAAAAGTGGCTTCACCAACTTGCATTCCCACCAACAGTGTAAGAGGGTTCTCCTTGATCCACACCCTCTCCAACACATGTTGTTTCCTGTCTTGCTAATTTTGGCCATTCTAACTGGTGTAAGGTGATATTTCAATGTGGTTTTAATTTGAATCTCCCTGATGGCTAGAGATAATGAACATTTTTTCATGTGCCTGATAGCCATTTGTATGTCTTCATTGGAGGGGTGTATCCTACTTTTTTGAAATGATTATCTGTTTTCTGTTAAGGAGTTCTTTATAGATTCTGGATATCAACATTTTGTCTGTAATGTAATTTGCAAATATCTTCTCCCATTCCGTGGGCTGCATCTTTGTTTTCTTGACTGTTTCCTTTGCTGTGCAGAAGCTTTTGATCTCAATGAAGTCCAAAAAGTTTATTTTCACTTTTGTTTCATTTGCCTTTGGAGACATCTTGAGGGAGTTGCTGTGGCTGATATCAAAGAGATTACTGCCTATGTTCTCCTCTAGGATTCTGATGGATTCCTGTCATTGAGGTCTTCTACCCATTTTGAGTTTATCTTTGTGTACGGTGTAAGAAAATGGTTGAGTTTCATTCTTCCACATATAACTGTCCAGTTTTCTAAACACCATTTATTGAAGAGCCTCTCTTTTTTGCACTGTATATTATTTCCTGTTTTGTTGAAGATTATTTGACCATAGAGTTGAGGGTCCATATCTGGGATCTCTACTCTGTTCCAGTGGTCTATGTGTCTGTTTTTATGCCAGTATCATGTTGTCTTGGTTATTACAGCTTTGTAGTAAAGCTTGAAATCAGGTAACGTGATGCCCCACTTTTATGTTTGTTTTTCAACATTTCCTTAGCAATTCAGGGTCTCTTCTGATTCCATACAAATTTTAGGTTTACTTGTTCCAGCTCTTTGAAAAATACCAGTAAAATTTTGATCAGAATGGCATTAAAAGAATAGATTGCTCTAGACAGTTTAGACATTTTAACAATGTTTATTCTTCCAATTCAAGAGCATGGAATGGTCTTCGATCTTTTTGTGTCTTCTTTAATTTCTTTCATGAGTGTTCTGTAGTTACTTGCGTACAGATCCTTTACCACTTTGGTTAGGTTTATTCCCAGGTATCTTATGGTTCTTGGTGCTATAGTAAATGGAATTAATTCTCTAATATCCATTTCTGTATTTTCAATTTTAGTGTATAAGAAAGCCACTGATTTCTGTACACTAACTTTGTATCCTGCCACGTTGCTGAATTGCTGTATGAGTTCTAGTAGTCTGGGAGTGGGTCTTTGGGGTTTTTCATATAGAGAATCATGACATCTCAGAGGAGAGAGAGTTTGACTTCTTCATTGCCAATTTGGATACATTTTATTTTCTCTTTGTTGTCTAGGACTTCTAATTCTATATTGAACAAGAGTGGTGAGAGTGGGCATCCTTATCATGTTTCTGATCTCAACAGGAAAGCTGTGAGCTTTTTCCCATTGAGTATGATATTTGCTTGGGGTCTTTCATACATAGATTTGATGAAGTTTAGGAACGTTCCCTGTATCCCTATACTTTGAAGGATTTTAATCAGGAACAGAAGCTGGATTTCATCAAATGCTTTTTCTGCATCAATTGAGAGGACCATGTGCTTCTTCTTTCTTCTCTTATTGATTGTTCTATCACATTGATTGATTTGCTAATGTTGAATCATCCTTGTAACCCAGGAATAAATCCCACCTCGTCATGGTGGATAATCTTTTTAATGTGCTGTTGGATCCTGTTTGTTAGGATCTTTTTGAGAATCTTTGCATTTATATTCATCACTGATATTCGTCCGAAATTCTCCTTTTTGCTAGGGTCTTTGTCTGGTTTGGGGATTAGGGTAATGCTGGTTTCATAAAAAGTGTCTGGAAGTTTTTTTTTTTTTTTCTGCCTCAATTTTTTGAAACAGCTTCGGGAGAATAGGTATTATTTCTTCTTTGAAAGTCTAGTAGAATTCCCCAGGAATCCCTCAGGTCCTGGGCTCTTGTTTTTTTTTTTTTTTTTTTTTTTTGAGAGGTTTTTGATCACTGCTTCAATCTTGTTGCTAGATATCAGTCTGTTCAGGTTGTCAATTTCTTCCTGGTTCAATTTTGGGACCTAATAGTTTTCCAGGAATGCATCCATTTCATCTAGGTTGCTTAGTTTATTTGCATATATCTGTTGATAATACCTTCTGGTGATTGTTTCTCCTTCCTGGGTGTTAGTTGTGATCTCTCCCTTTTCATTCATAATTTTATGAATTTGGCCTTTCTCTCTTTTCTTCTGGATTAGTGTGGCCAGTGGTTTATCGATCTTATTGATTCCTTAAAAAAAAAATCTTTTAGTTACATTGCTACGTTCTACTGTATCTCTCGTTTCTACCGCATTGATCTCAGCTGCAATCTTATTTATTTCCCTTCTTATGTGTGGAATTGGTTGTATTTGTTGTTGATTCTCCCGTTCTTTAAGATGTAGAGACAGTTGGTGTGTTCTGGATTTTTCAATTATTTTGAGGGATGCTTGGATGTATTTCCCCCTTAGGACCTCTTTTCTGTATCCCATGGGTTTTGGACTAAAGTGTCTTCTTTCTCATTGGGTTTCATGAATTGTTTAAGTTCTTCTTTGATCTCCTGGTTGATCCAAGAATTCTTAAGCAAGGTGGTCTTTAGCTTCCAGGTCTTTGAGTTCCTTCCAAAATTTTCCCTGTGATTGAGCTCCAGTGTCAAAGCACTGTTATCTGAGAATATGCAGGGAATAATCTCATTCTTTTGGTATCAGTTGATTCCTGATTTGTGACCCAGTATGTGGTCTATTCTGGAGATGGTCCATGTGCACTTGAGAAGAATGAGTATTCTGTTGTTTAAGTGTGGAATGTTCTGTATATATCTATGAGGCCCATCTGGTCCAATGTGTCATTCAATGTTCTTGTTTCTTTATTGATTTTCTGCTTTGATAATCTATTACTGAGAGAGTCATGTTAATATCTCTTACTATTATTGTATCTATATCAATATGACTCTTTATCTTGATTGTTATTTTTTTTATAATTGGCTGCTCCCTTTTTGGGGGCATATATATATACATTTGGTAGATCTTCTTGGTGCATAGTCCCTTTAAGAATTCTGTAGTGTCCTTCTGTATCTATCTTCTGTATTCTTTAGTGTGAAATCTAATTTATCTGATATGAAAATCACTACCCTGGGCTATTTTTGAGGCTCAATGGCATGAAAGATTCTTCTCTATCCCTTCACTTTCAGTCTGGGTGCATCCTTAGGTTCAAAATGTGTGTCTTGTAGACAACATATGAATGGGTCGTGTCGTTTTATCCAATATGCAAACGTGTGCCATTTTATGGGTGCATTTAGGCCATTGACATTGAGAGTGATTATTGATAGATACCTTTTTATTGACAACATGTTACATTTGAAGTCTTTATTTCTGTAGATTGTCTCTATAATTTGTTCAATGCTATTTTCAGGATTGTTTTTCCCTTTTGTAGACCTCCCCCCCCTTAACATTTCCTGAAGTGTTCGCTTGGTGGTTGCTTAGTCTTTTAAACCTTGCCAGTCTTGGAAAATCTTTATCTCTCCATTCATTTTGAACGTCACTCTTGATGAATAAAGTATTCTTGGCTGCATGTTCTTCTCATTTAGTGTCCTGAATATATCTTGCCAGCCCTTTCTGGCTTGCCAGGTCTCTGTGGACAGGACTGACATTATTCAGATGGGCTTTCTTCTATACGTAAGGAGCTTCTTTGTCCTAGCTGTTTCAAGTGTCTGCCTAAAATTATAATGCTTCATTCTTACTATTAGGTGTCTCAAGGACTTTTGAGAATCTATAATCTTGGGGGGAAACCATTCTGCCTCTAGTACATGAATGCTCGTTACATTTTGAGAAAATTTTCATGGAGAATTTGTTCCACTGTATCTTCTATACTTCTTTTTTTCTCCTCCCCTTCAGGGATTCCAATAATTCTGATGTTGGAACATTTTACAGCATCATTTATTTACTTGATTCTGTTTTCATGGCTTCTAAACTATTTGTTCCAGGATTCCTCCTGATACTTTCCCACTATCTATTTGTCCTCCAAATCACTAATTATCTTCTGTCTCAGTTACCCTAACTTTGAGAGAAGTTAGATTGGATTGGAACTCGTTGAGAGCATTTTGAACATCATCCCTGGTGGCTTTCAGTTTTGTCCTAATCAATTCCGTCTGGTCATCCATGGCTTTCTCCAATCTAGCTATTGCCTGGATAATTATTAACCCAAATTCCCTTTCTGACATATTGTCTATTTTGAAGGCCATTAGCTCTGTGGTAGAAGGCTGATTCTCTCTCTCTCTCTTTTTTTTATGCTGTTGGACATTCCTCTTTTTATTCATTTTGGTGAGGGATGACTGTATGTATATAGCTGGATGTATTGACCGTGGTGCAGTCAAGGTGCACACTGGAATTCTTCTGAGCAATCAGGATTCCCCAAGCAAAGGAGAGAAAAAAGAAAAAGAAAATTAAAGAGAGAGCGAGAGAGAGATCCAGAGCAATAGACAGGAATAAAAGGGAAGATAAAAGAGACGGCTCAGACCAAATGGGCCCCAAGGTAAGATTTATGAAGTATACAAACAAAAACAAACAAAAGACTGATAAAATTATATGACAAAAGAAAAAAAATATTTGTATAAAAGCAAAAAGACGAAGAATCTGGTCAAAAAGAACCCCAAGGAAAAGATTTATATACTATCAGGACAAACACAAATACACAGAAACACTGGTGGAGGAAAAAGAAGGGAGAGTTTTTAAAAATTCTCAGTGTTGGCGAGGAAGGTTATTTTGTTTCTTCCTGGATATATCCTGATATCTTTGTTAAAGGGGTCAACTTTCCTAAGATAAAGGGGGATTAAAAACTGGTTTAACTATAGGGGTAGCATTGATTGGGAAAGGGGATTACCTTGAAGTTTAACTCTATATGAATATTAGAAAGTAAAAATTAAAAAAAGAATAAACTTGACTAAACTAAACTCAAATTTTAGAAAAATAGAAAAGCAAAAAAAAGAAAAATGTGTGTATGTATCAAAAAGTTTAGGTTAGAAGGTTATAGAATTTGATGTACTGGACATCTCACTGTGATGGTAAATAGGTTAAAAAATTATCTATATATAAAAAAATAAACCAGAATAGTGGGAACAAGTAAAAAATAAAAGTTGTATTTATGAAGTAGTGGTGGTTGTTCTCTTGTAGTAAATTTTTTTCTTTCCTGGTTGGTTTTCTGGGGGAGGGGCCTACCACTTGGGTTTTCAGTCAATGATGTGAGTTAAGTCTTCCTGCCCCTCTCAACAGGGTGGGCTCTGAGGAAACCAGTTTTTCACGCTTTTGTTCTCTGGAGGTTTTTATGTTTGTTCATTTGTTCTCTTGCTTGAAGCTTTTGATGGTTTTTGTAGATTTAGAGTAAAGCAAACTGCACCCCAACCTCCCTTTCAGAGTGAAGCCTCATTCTGTTCCCCTCTGGGTCTCCAGAGCACATTGTTTCCCCTGGGCTGCTTGGTGGAGCAGGTTCCCAGTCGTGGTCCCTGTAGATGCAGGATCTCCTGCTTGTACCCAAATCCATGGCAGCAGCCACTATCTGGCAGCTGCAGACTGCCAGAGAGGTACTGAAAGACCCGCGGATCCCCTTACCCAAGAATCCAACACTGCCACTGGATGCAATCAGCAAGAGGTTCTTTATTGTTACGCAGGCGCCTGCGGGTGGTCAGCGCGCGCCTGCGGGTGGTCAGCAGCTCCTGCTAGCTGAGCACACCCGGCTGGGGTGGTGCCGGGTTTTTATAGACAGGTACAAACAAGTTTTGGGTGGGGCGCAACTGATTGGTGGACAGTTTGAACTTTTGAAAAAGGCATACTTGGTGTTAGTGGAGTGGATCAGGGGACCCACATGTGAAAGCAGACAAAGCAATCTTACAGAAGCAGAACTGGCCAGTTAGCCCACGCATGCGAAGAGAGCGGCGGGAAGGGGGAAACAAAGAGGGGAAGTTAGACCTTACTACTCAGCAGAAAGACATCCTGTCTACGTGACTATGTGGCCCCCTGCCTACATGACCATGCCCCTGCTATTAGGAGAGGGTATCTTGTTCAAACAGGAGTCAAGTGTCATGCCTTAGTAGCCAAGCTGTTACAGAAAGGCAAAAGAGCAGTTACATTGAATTCAACCCTGGGGGAAGGGTCTTTTCACTGCAAGGGGAGGAGGGGTACTCTTACACAACAAAAGAGCAGTTAATTATTTAAAGACTGGGGGGGGTCTTTCAGTACCAAGCAGAGATCACAAACTGAGATTTTCCTGCTGGCCCAGGCTGGGATTTCCTGGTTTTTCTGGGTCCAAGAGCGCCAGGCTTGCGCACACTTCTCTCATAGGAGGGTGTGGGCCATGCGTGTCTCGGGCTCTGATAGCACTGTGCAGCATTTGGCCGTTTGGCAAGACTCCCAGCCCCTCATGGGAGCCAGACCCCATGCGTTCTTGGGTGTGCTGGTGGCTCAGGGACCAAGAACTGGTTTCTCTGCCACACATTCTCTAGCTCAGCACCAGGGGAAGCTCTTCTAGTTTCGGGGGCTTAAGCCCCTGTCCCTAACCGCCCCAATTCACACAACTTACCCCTGTGATACTTTACTCTTTTTGAGTGCTTTAAACGAGACTCCAAATTAATGCTGGACCCAGACACAGGGGACTCTCATACTGGGGTATTACTTTTCAATCTGTTGCCTCTGGTTGCTCCCTCCCCCTTTTGTTTATCTTCCAATGTCAGTTTGATGTTCCCACTCCACTTTACCTGCCCACTGCTGTATTCTGGCCCTGTAGTGTTCCAGACATGTGTAATTCTGATCTCAGGCTGATTTCATGGGTGATTGGAGTTATTTGGTAGGTAATCAGCTCACTGTAGGATACAGGTTGAAATGGCGCCTCCTTCTACTTCCCCACCATCTTATCTCCGCTGAAGCTTTTGATCTGGACATATCTTCTTTATCCATTGTCTGTTGAAGGGCTTCTTGGCTCTTTCCACGTTTGGTGACTGTGGCCATGCTGCTATGAACATTGGTGTACAGATGGCTCTTCTGTTCACTACATTTGTATCTTTGGGGTAAAAACCCAGTAGTGCAATTGCACGGTCATAGGGAAGCTCTGTTTTTAATCTCTTAAGGAATCTCCACTTTGTTTTCCAAAGCGGCTGAAACAACTCGCATTCCCACCAACAGTGTAAAAGCATTCCCCTGTCTCCACACCCTCTCCAACAGACGTTATTTCCTGTCTTGTTAATTTTGGCTGTTCTAACTGCTGTGAGGTGGTATCTCAATGTGTTGTTTTGAATCTCCCTGATGGCTAGTGATGATGAACATTTTTTTCATGAGTCTGATAGTCATGTCATTTGTGTGTATTTATTGCAGAAGTGTCTGTTCATTTCCTCTGCCCATTTTTTGATATGATTATATGTTTTGTGTGTGTTGAGTTTGAGAAATTCTTTATAGATCCTAGATATCAGCCCTTTGTCTGTAGTGTCATTTGTGAATATCTTCTCCCATTCTGTGTGTTGCCTTTTTGTTTTGTTGACTGTTTCTTTTGCTGTGAAGAAGCTTTTGATCTTGATGAAGTCCCAAAAGTTCAATTTCACTTTTGTATCATTGCTCTTGGAAACATATCTTGAAAAGAAGTTGCTGTGGCCGATTTTGAAGAGGTTACTGCCTATGTTCTCCTTAGGATTCTGATGGATTCCTGCCTCACGTTGAGGTCTTTTATCCATTTCAAGTTTATCTTTGTGTATGATGTAAGAGAATGGTCAAGCTTCATTCTTCTACATATAGCTGTCCAATTTTCCCAGCAACATTTAGTGAAGAGATTGTCTTTATTTTCTACTGTATATTTTTTCCAGATTTGTTGAGGATTATTTGTCCATATAGTTTTGGGTACATATCTGGGCTCTCTCCTTTCTTACTCTTGTGTATGTGTCTGTTTTGAGGCCAATACCATGCTTTCTTGGTGACCAAAGCTTTGTAACAAAACTTGAAATCAGGCAATGTGGTGCCCTGGTTTTTAAAAATTTTTTTCTTTTTGAAAATGTCCTTAGCAATTTGGGGTCTTTTCTGGTTTCAGGCAAATTTTAAGATGCTAGTAGAATTTTTACCGGGATGGAATTGAAGTATACATTACTCTGTGCAATAAAGGCATTTTAATGATGAGCATGGAATGCTTTTGCATCTTTTTATGTGTTTTTCAATTTCTTTCATGAGTGTTCTTTATGTCTTTAGGTACAGATCCTGTATCTCTTTTGTTAGGTTTATTCCAGGGCGTTTTGTAGTTCTTGGTGCTATAATAAATGGAATCAATTCACTAACTTCTCTTTCTTTATTTTCATAGATAGTGTACAAGAAAGCAAATGATTTCTGTATATTGATTTTGTATCCTGCCACATTACTCAATTTTTATATGAGTTCTAGTAGTTTGGGGGTAGTGTCTTTTGGGTTTTCCATATAAGGCATCGTGTTGTCTGTGAATAGAGTTTGAGTTCTTCTTCCCCAAACAGAGTACATTTTATATCTTTTTGTTGTCTGATGGCTGTTTCTAGGACTTCTAGTACTATGTTGGAGAACAGTGCCAAGCCTGGGCATTTTTCTCATGTTCCTGTTCTCAATGGGAAGACTGTAAAATTTTCCCATGGAGAATCATATTCACTGTGGTCTTTTCATTGATAGATTGATGAATTTGAAGAATATTCCTTCTATCCCTTTACTTTGAAGTATATTAATCACGAACCAATGCTTTATTTTTATAAATTATTTTTATGCATCAATTGAAAGGACCATGTGGTTCTCTCTTCTCTTATTGATTTTTTTTCACATTGATTGATTTTTGAATATTGAAACACTCTTTCGTACCAGAGATCAATCCTAGTGGGTAATGGAGGGTAATCTTTTTAATGCACTGTTGGATCCTTTTAGCTAGGATCTTGTTGAGATCCGGTGTCCTTATTAATCAGGGATATTGGTCTGAAGTTCTTCTTTTTGATGGGATCCTTGCCCAGTTTGAAACCCAGGGTAATTATGGCTTCACGGAAAGAGGCTGGGAGTTTTCATTTTCTTTCTATTTATCTCTTTTTCTTTTCATTTTCGTTCTGTTTTCTATTTATCTAAAGAACCACTTAAGCACTGGCAAGGGATCACCACTGTGATAGCTCCTTTAAATGTTAGTATGACAAATTTATAGTTCATGATGACTGTAACTCTCGAAAGTCCAGTCCTACAGGTAATGTCCAGAGGTCAAGACAAGTATTATTAGTAATGAGCATACACTTGGACTCTGTGCCTTCTCTTGAGGGAAGTCTTGTTCTGCTTGGGCCTAAGGGTTTGTTGTACACTAAGTGATACCTCAATAAGCCTGGGGAGAAATGCTAGCACCACTGGAAAACTTGTTCACGGGGCTCTAAGTAAACAAAAACCATACTTCAGAATCTCTGTTATGAGTAAGTAATAACTTCATCTAACAATAAACCTTACCTCTGAGTAAGGTTTAGATTTCTCTCATGGCATTTGATGAAGCATAGGAAAGAAAAGGCACCATCGTGGTCTTTGTGTGCTGTTTGAGGGAACAGAGACTTGAAGACTACATAGGCATGGACCAGCATATAAGAAACAGCACTGAAGTTTTGGTGCCTTGCTTCCAAAGCCCCCACATTTTCTCTCACATTTCCACTGCCTGGAAGAGACTGTAAATTTCTACTTTGAGTTTGGCATCAACAGTGATTTTAGTCCTTGCTCTGGAGGCTCCTGTGGGGGGCACATGCCAGGTGAAAAACATCAGGCTCAGTCCATGCTCAGCATTCAAGTACTTTTAGAATCCAATAGGTATTTACCACTCTGATGTTTCACTGTTTCTCCTTCACTCACTCCCAAACCCTTTTGATTACAGGCAGTTGCAGCATTAATCCTCCCACAGTCTTCAAAGTATGGAGTTCCTGAGTAGTTCTCCTTGCTGTGGCAGTCAAGCCATAGGGCAGTCACATTGCACACCCACATATGGAAAGAGTGAGGAAAATTCACTCTAAACTTCCCTTATTGGGATCTAAGATTTCACCTCAAATAATGTTGCCAAAGTGGAAATGCATCTCCCTTGTGGGTAATCTGTCTTCTTCACCTGGGCCAGCCATAGTTTCTGTGTGATTACCAGAAGATACTCTCCTACCAAAAAAAAAAAAAAAAAAAAAAAAAAAAAGTTGTTCTTCAGGGATTGGGTATTAAGATGGGCACCAGGCTTTCTTCCAAGGAGGTAGAAATAATAGGCCATGTGTTGCATGTTGGAGGCAAAAAGCTCAGTGATGGAAGAAGAAAAGCACCACTTAGGGTTCTGTCCAAATTGACCACTTAGAATAGCCTCATGCTGGGTTATGTGGACCTTTTAAAGGAAACAAACTTAAGTCATCATTTTGGATGAATAAAAATATAAAATGAGACAAATTATGGCTTGAAGTTTCACTTTTGATCATGTATATATGAAATATATTGCATTTGAATGGATTATGCTTGCCATTTCAGTGCCCTATTCTCACCTGATGGTGAGAGTCTTGACTCTTTGAGGGACAAGAGTGGAAGTAATTTTCACAGAACAACTGATGGCTCGTTGGATACAGTGGGACTGCAATGGCTGATCAACAAGTATACTGTGCTTGTGTGTCAGTGTCAACGTTTCCCTCCACAAAACAAAATCTGAGACAGCTAGATTCATATATGTCACTTATTAGTTCCAGAAACACTGAGACATCCATAAAATCTTGATTATTTTTCCCGTGCCATCAACAAGAGGCTCTAAGAATCAAGAGAGTTACCTGGTGGATTCCATGGGTGAATGCAGCACTCAGAGCTGAGGGCTGGGCCTTATAAAGAAAAGATTTATGAGGGAAGAAGGAAGACACCAGGCACATCAGACCATGGGATAGATGAAGGGTATAAAGCTTCAAGATCAGAAGACTTGGTAGAGTAACCTCACTTCCGAATACTGCTGAGCTGGGAAGGAAACATTTAAATGAGTAGCAGAAGAGTTAAAGCCAGCAAGATTCTGGTGATCATGTGCATGTGACTTAATCTGTTCTCACCTAATGGTGAGAATCTTAACTCTTTGAGGGACAAGAGTGGAAGAAATTTTCACAGAACAACTGATGGCTCGTTGGATACAGTAGGACTGCAATGGCGGATCAGCAAGTATACTGTGCTTGTGTGAGCATTCTGCTAAGTGGTCAGTAGGTTCCTGTGTCCCAGACATATTTGAAAGTGGCATCTCAAGATATAAATTTGGGTCCAGTGCTGACTTAGCAAGCCGTGGATCAGCCAAACTACAAGCTATGTCAAGTTCCCAGGGGATGGTTGAGTGGGTATTGACATATTGGGGAATACAGAGCTGTGTGTACAAGGGGAATAGACTGGAGCTAACCTATCAGGTTTTGAGTAGAGCTCTGGTGGGCAGTTCATCTGAGATTTTAAATCATATATTGGGGGCGCCTGGGTGGCTCAGTGGGTTAAGCTGCTGTCTTAGGCTCAGGTCATGATCTCAGGTTTCTGGGATCGAGTCCCGCATTGGGCTCTCTGCTCAGCGGGGAGCCTGCTTCCTCCTCTCTCTCTCTGCCTACTTGTAATCTCTCTCTGTCAAATAAATAAATAAAATCTTTTAAAAAAATATTTTTAAAAAAATCATATATTGTTGGTCAGGACCTTTTGCAGTCTACTTCAAAGGAGCAGAGACTCTCAGTGCTGGAATGAAACAGTGGGACACATCAAACTATACACCTTCATTTTATTTATTTATTTATTCATTTATTTTTATTTTTATTATTTTTTAAACATATAATGAATTTTTATCTCCAGGGGTACAGGTCTGTGAACCGCCAGGTTTTCACACTTCACAGCATTCACGATAGCACATACACTCCCCAATGTCCATAACCCCATGCCCCTCTCCCAATTCCCCTCCCCACAGCAACCCTCAGTTTCTTTTGTGAGATTGAGAGTCACTCATGGTCTGTCTCCCTCCCAATCCCACCTTGTTTTATTTATTATTCTCCTACCCCCTTAACCCCCCACCATGTTGCATCTCCACTTCCTCATATCAGAGAGATCATATGATAGTTGTCTTTCTCTGCTTGACTTATTTCGCTAAGCATGATACACTCTAGTTCCATCCATGTTGTCGCAAATGGCAAGATTTCATTTCTTTTGATGGCTTCATAGTATTCCATTGTGTATATATACCACATCTTCTTGATCCATTCATCTGTTGATGGACATCTAGGTTCTTTTCATAGTTTGGCTAATGTAGACATTGCTGCTATAAACATTCAGGTGCACGTGCCCCTTTGGATCACTATGTTTGTATATTTTTGGTAAATACCCAGTAGTGCAATTGCTGGGTCCTAGGATAGTTCTATTTTCAACATTTTGAGGAATCTCCATGCTGTTTTCCAGAGTGGTTGCATCATCTTACATTCTCATAAACAGTGTAGGAGTGTTCCTGTTTCTCTGCATCCTCATCAGCATCTGTCATTTCCTGACTTCTTAATTTTAGCCATTCTTACTGGTGTGAGTTGGTATCTCAATGTGGTTTTGATTTGTATTTCCTTGATGCCAAGTGATGTGGAGCACTTTTTCATGTGTGTGTTGGCCATCTGGATGTCTTCCTAGCAGAAATGTCTGTTCATGTCTTCTGCCCGTTTCTTTATTGGATTATTTGTTCTTTGGTGTAGAGTTGATTAAGTTCTTAATAGATTTTGGACACTATCCCTTTATCTGATTTGTTGTTTGCAAATATCTTCTCCCATTTGGTCAATTGTCTTTTGGTTTTGTTAACTGTTTCCTTTGCTGTACAAAAGCTTTTGATCTTGACGAAATCCCAGTAGTTCATTTTTCCCCCTTTTTCCCTTTTCTTGAACGACGTTCCTAGGAAGATGTTGCTGTGGCTGAGGTCAAAGAGGCTGCTGCCTGTGTTCTCCTCAAATATTTTGATGGATTCTTTCTCACATGGAGGTCTTTCATCCATTATGACTCTTTTCGTGTGTGGTGTAAGAAAATGGTCCAATTTATTTTTTCTGCCTGTGGCTGTCCAATTGTCCCAAAACCATTTATTGAAGAGTCTGTCTTATTTCCACTAAAAATTCTTCCCTGCCTTTTCAAAGATTAGTTTACCATAGAGTTGAGGGCCTATTTCTGTGCCCTCTATTCTGTTCCATTGATCTATGTGTCTGCTTTTGTGCCAGTACCATGCTGTCTTAATGATGCTAACTTTGTAATAGAGCTTGAAGTCAGAATTTGATGCCACCAACTTTGGATTTCTTTTTCAATATTCCTTTGGCTATGTGAGGTTGTTTCTGGTTCCATATAAATTTTAGAATTATTTGTTCCATTTCTTTGAAAAAAAAATGGATGGTATTTTTACAGGAATTGCTTTAAATGTGTAGATTGCTTTAGGTAGCATAGACATTTTCACAATATTTGCTCTTCCAATCCAGGATCATGGAACATTTTTCTTTTTATTTGTGTCTTCCTCAATTACTTATATGAGTACTTCATAGTTTTATGAGTACAGATTCTTTGTCTCTTTGATTAGGTTTATTCTTAGGTATCTTATAGTTTTGGGTGAAATTGTAAATGGGATTGAGTCCTTAATTTCTCTTTATTCTGTCTTGTTGTGGTGTAGATAAATGCAACTGGATTCTGTGCATTGAATTTATATCCTGACACTTTACTGAATTCCTGTATATGTTCTAGCAGTTTTGGAGTGGAGTCTTTTGGGCTTTCCACATATAGTATCATATCATCTGTGAAGAGTGATAGTTTGACTTCTTTGTTGATTTGAATGCCTTCAAATTCCTTTTGTTGTCTAATCGCTGAGGCTAGGAATTCTAGTACTCTGTTGAATAGCCGTGGTGATAATGGACATCCCTGCTCTGTTCCTGACCTTAGCAGAAAAGCTTTTAGTTTTTCTTTCATTGAGTATAATATTTGTGGTCGGTTTTTCATAGATGGCTTTGATAATATTGAGGTATAGGCCCTCGTCCCTACACTCTGAAGAGTTTTAATCAGGAAGGGATGCTTCACTTTGTCAAATGCTTTTTCAGCATCTATTGAGAGTATCATATGGTTCTTGTTCTTTATTTTATGAATGTGTTGTATTACATTAATTGATGTTGAACCAACCTTGCAACCCTGGAATAAATCCCACTTGGTCGTGGTGAATAATTCTTTAAATGTACTGTTGAATCCTATTGACTAGTATTTTGGTGAGAATTTTCACATCTGTGATAATTAAGGATATTGATCTGTAGCTCTTTTTTTTGATGGGATCCTTGTCTGGTTTTTGGGATCACGGTGATGTTGACCTCATAAAATGAGTTTGGGAGTTTTCCTTCCATTTCTATTTTTTCAAACAGTTTCAGGGGAATAGGAATTACTTCTTCTTTAAATCTTTGGTAGAATTCCCCTGGAAAGCCATCTGGCCCTCGGCTTTAGTTTGTTTGTAGATTTTTGATGACTGTTTCAATCTCCTTACTGGTTATCGTTTTGTTCAGGTTTTGTATTTCTTCATGGATCAGTTGTGTTAGTTTATATGTCTCTAGAAATGCATCCATTTCTTCCAGATTCTCAAATTTGTTGGCATAGAGTTGCTCATAGTATGTTCTTATATTTGTATTTATTTGGTGTTAGTTGTGATCTCTCTTCTTTAATTCAGGATTTTATTTATTTTGGGTCCTTTCTCTTTTCTTTTTGATAAGTCTGGCCAGGGGATTACCAATCTTATTAAGTCTTTCAAAGAAGCAGCTCCTAGTTTCATTGATTTTTTTTCTATTTTTTTTGTTTGTTTGGTTGGTTTGGTTTGGTTTCTATTTCATTGATTTCTGCTCTGATCTTTATAATTTCTCTTCTCCTGCTGGGTTTAGGGTTTCTTTCTTGTTCTTTTTCCAGTTCCGTTAGGTTTAGGGTTAGGTTGTGTACTTGTGTACTTGAGACCTTTCTTGTTCTTGAGAAAGGCTTGTACTGCTATATATTTTCCTCTCAGGACTGCCTTTTCTGTATCCCACAGATTTTGAACCATTTTTTTTTCATTATAATTTGTTTCCATGATTTTTTTCAGTTCTTATTTTCCAGGTTGACCCATTCATTCTTCAGAAGGATGCTGTTTATTCTCCATGTATTTGTGTTCTTTCCAAATTTCTTCTTTTGATTGAGTTCTAGCTTCAGAATATTCTGGTCTGACAATATGAAGGGAATTATCCCAATCTTTTGATACTGGTTGAGACCTCATTTAGGACCCAGGAGGTGATCTATTCTGGAGAATGTTCCATGTGCACTATTGAAGAATGTATATTCCGTTCTTTTGGGTTGAAATGCTCTGAATACATCTGTGATGTTCATCTGGTCCAGTGTGTTATTTAAGGCCTTCATTTCCTTTTTGATCTTTTGCTTGGATTATTTGTCCATTTCATTGAGTGGAGTGTTAAATCCCCTACTATTACTGTGTTATTGTTGATGTGTTTCTTTGATTTTGTTATTAATTGGTTTATATAGTTGGCTTCTCCCACATTGGGGGCATAGATATTTAAAATTATTAGATCCTCCTCTTGGACAGACCCTTTGAGTGTTATATCGTGTACTTCCTCATCTCGTATTATAGTCTTTGGCTTATAATCTATTTGATCTGATAAAAGGATTTCCACCCCTGCTTTCTTCTGATGTCCATTAGCATGGTAAATTGTTTTCCACCCCCTCACTTTAAATCTGGAGGTGTCTGCGGGTCTAAAATGAGTTTCTTGGGGGTAGACAAGATGGCAGTGATGTAGGAGGAGGCGCCCTTTCAACCTGTACCCTAAAGTGAGCTGATTACCTTACAAAGAACTCTGATCACCCACAAAATAAGCCTGAGATCAGAATTATACACGTCTGTATCTCTACAGGAGCAGAAGACGCCAGTGGGCAGGTCTATTAGAGTGGGAAAGTCGAACTGATATCAGAAGATAAACATAATTTGGGGTAGTGACCAGAGGAGACCCATTGGAAAGTAAAATCCCAATACAAGAGTGCCCTGCATCTGGGGACCAGCATTAACTTGGAGTCTTGTAGAAAGCACTCAAAAAGAGCAAAGGATCATGGGGCGGGGAAGTTGTGGGAATCAGGGAATTAGGGACAGGGGCTTAAGTGCTCAGACCCAAGACAGCCACTCCTGGTGCAGAGCCAGAAATAGTGCCTCAGAGAAACCAGGTCTTGGTCCCTGAGCCACCAGTGCACCTGAGAGTATGTGGGGTCTGGCTGCTGTGAGGGGCTGGAAGCTTTGCCATTGGCAGAAGAACAGCCCTTTTACAATCCCCACGTGAGTGCCATGCCGTGCTATCAGAGTCCGCCCCGCATCCTCCCCTGAGAGAGGTGCGCACAGGTGCCAGCCCAGTGCTCTCAGACCCAGAAAGAACAGGCACTCACAGCCCTGGCCAGTTGGAAAATCTCAGTGTATGATCTCTGCTTGTAACCTCCCTGGCAGTCTGCAGCTGCCCACACTGCCTCCGCTGCCATGGTTTTGGCTACAAGCAAAAACTCCTGCATCCCCAGGGACCACCATTCGGAAGCTATTTGCCAGTGGCCAAGGGGGAATTTATTTGCGCTCTGCAGCCAGAATGAGGCCTCTCTATGAGAGGGATGTAAGGGTGTAGTTTGCTTTCCTCTAACCCTACAAAAACCATCAAAAGTTGTCAAGGCGAGAGAGAAAAACAAAAATGAACAAACAAAAAACCTCCAGAGAAAAAACGCCTGAAAAAAACAATTTCCTCAGAGCCCACCCCCTTGATAGGGATAGGAGGACTTAACAAGGAGAACATCATTGACCGAAAACCCACGTGTCAGGCCCCCTCCCCCAGACAACCAACCAAGAAAAATAAAAAAAGACAACAAGAGAATAAGAGATTAACCACAACTACTTCATATGACAACTTTTATTTTTTAATTCGTTCCCACTGTTCTGGCTATTACTTTTTATATAGATAATTTTTTAACCTATTTACCACCACAATGAGATGTCCAGTACATCAAATTCCATAATAACCTTCTAACATGAACTTTTGATACATACACCTTTGTTTTTCTTTTGCATCTCTATTTTTAATTTCTTTTATTATATTAGTTTAGTTTAGTTTATTCCTTTTTTATTTTCTAATATTCATATAGAATTAAATTTCAAGGTAATCCCTTTTCCACAATCAATGCTACCACTATAGGTAAACCAATTTTTAATCCCCCTTTATCTTAGGAAAGTTGAGTCCTTTAACAAAGATATCAAGATACATCCAGGAAGAATCAGAACAACCTTCCTCACCCACACTGAAAATTCGTAATCACTCCCCATCTTTTTCTTCCACCAGTAATTCTGTGTTTTTGTGTTGGTCCTGATCGTACATAAGTCTTACACTTCGGGTTCTTTTGACGAGGTTCTTCCTTTATTTGTGTATATATATATATTTCTCTTATAATATACTCTTATCAGTCTTATTGTTTATCAGTTTTTGTTAGAATACTTCATAAATCTTACCTTGGGGCCCATTTGGGCTGAACTTTCTCTTTCATCTTCCCTTTATTTCCTGTCTCTCTCTCCCTTTTACTCTTTTTCTTCTCTTTATTCTCTCATTTGGATGGGGAGACCTGATTGCTCAGAAACGTTTCACGGTGCACCTTGACTGCACCACGGTTGATTCATCCAGCTACATCCATTCAGCCAACTCTCACCAAAATGACTAGGAGGAGAAATGCCCAACAGAATAAAAATACAAAGGATCGGACTTCTCCAGCAGAGCTAATGACTATTGACATAGACGATATGTTGGGAAGAGAAACCAGGCTAACAATTATCCAGGCAATAGCTAGGTTGGAGAAAGCCAAGGATGACCAAACGGAATTGATTAGAGCCTAACTGAAAGCGACCAGAGATGATATTTACAATGTTATGGAAGAGCTTAAAGCTACCAGGGATGCGGTTTACAATGCTCTCAATGAGTTCCAATCTAATCTAAATTCTCTCAAAGCTAAGGTAACTGAGACAAAAGATAGAATTAGTGATCTGGAGGAAAAACAGACAGAGAGAAAGGAACAGGAGGAAGCTTTGAACAAAACAGCTTAGAAACCACCAAAGCAGAAACAGGGAAATAAATGATGTCATGAAACGTTCCAACGTCAGAATTATTGGACTCTCTGAAGGGGAGGAGAAAGAAAGAAGTGTAGAAGATAGAGTGGAAAAAAATCTTCATGAAAACTTTCCCAATTTTGTGATTGCAAGCAGCATTCATGTACTGGAGGCTGAATGGACTACTCCCAATATTATAGATTCCAGTAAAACATCAAGGCACCTGATATTTGAATTGAGGAATCATAATTGTAGGTATAATCTCTTGAAAGCTGCTAGGATGAAGAGGCTCCTCATGTACAGAGGAAAGTCCATCAGAATAATATCAGTCCTGTCCACAGAAACCTGGCAAGCTAGAAAGGGCTGGTAAGATATATTCAGGGCACTAAATGAGAAAAACATGCAGCCAAGAATACTTTATCCAGCAAGACTGACATTTAAAATGGATGGAGAGATAAAGAGTTTCCAAGACTGGCAAGGCTTAAAAGACTATGCAACCACCAAGCCAACACTGCAGTAAATAAAAGGGGGGTTCTATAAAAGAGGAAAAAGCCTAAGAATAGCATTGGGCAGAAATATAGAGACAATCTACAGAAAGAAAGACTTCAAAGGTAGCACAATGTCAATAAAAACGTATCTATCAATAATCTCTCTCAATGTGAATGACTTAAATATGCACATAAATTGGGACAGTACCCATTGACATGTTGTCTACAAGAGACCCATTTTGAGCCTAAGGATACAGCCAGACTGAAAGTGAAGAGGTGGAGAAGCATCTTTCATGCCAATGGTTCTCAAAATAATGCTGGTTTAGCTATTCTTATATCAGACAAATTATATTTTAAACTAAAGACTGTAGTCAGAGATACAGAAGGACACTACATCATTCTTAAAGAGACTATGCACCAAGATTATCTAACAATTGTAAATATCTATGCCCCCAATATGGGAGCAGCTAATAAAACAAGAAAACCTTAAATGTAGATAAGGAGTCATATTGATATAAATACATTAATCATAGGAGATCTTAACAAGCCTCTCTCAAAAATAGAACATCAAAGCAGAATGTAAATAAAGAAACAAGAGCACTGAATGACACATTGGACCAGATGGACCTCATAGATACATACAAAACATTCTACCCTTAAACAACAGAATACTCATTCTTCTCAAGTGCACATGGAACCTTCTCCAGAATAGACCACATACTGGGTTACAAATCAGGAAGCAACTGATACCAAAACACTGAGATTATTCCCCCACGCATTCTCAGATCACAATGCTTTGGAACTTGAGCTAAATCACAAGGAAAAGTTTGGAAGGAACTCAAAGACGTGGGAGTTAAATATCACCTTGCTTAAGAATGCTTGGTTCAACTAGAAGATCAAAGAAGAACTGAAACAATTCATGGAAACCAATGAATGAATACACTTATGTCCAAAACCTATGGGATACAGCAACGTCGGCCCTAAGACCGAAATGCATAGACATTCAAGCCTCCCTCAAAAAGATTGAAAAATCCACAACACACGAACTGTCTCTACACCTTAACGAACTGGAAAATCAACAACAAATAAGACCAACTCCACACATAAGAAGGGAAATAATCAAGATTCGAGCTGAGATCAAAGCGGTCAAAACCAGAGATAGAATAGAATATATCAATGAAATTAAAGCTCATTTTATGAAAGAATCAAGAAAAGAAATAAAACATTTGCCACATTAATCCAAAAGAAAAGAGTAAAAGCATAAAGTCATAAAATTATGAATGAAAAGGCAGAGAATACAACTACTACCAAGGAAGTAGAAACAATCATCAGAAGTTATTATCAACAGATATACACCAATAAGCTAAGAAACCTAGATGAAATGGATGTATTCCTAGAAAACTACAAACTCCCAAAATTGACTGGGAAGAAATTGACAACCTGAATAGACTGTTATCTAGCAAGGAGACTGAAGGAGTGATCAAAAGCCTCTCAAAAAATAATAGATCAGAACTTTACCAATTCTGTGGGGAATTCTACCAGATTTTCAAAGAAGAAATAAAACATATTCTCCTGAAGCTGTTTCAAAAAATTGGAACAGAAGGAAAACTTCCAGACTCTTTTTATGAAGCCAGCATTTCCCTGATCAGCAAACCAGGCAAGGACAGTATCAAAAAGGAGAATTTCAGACCAATATCACTGATGAATATGGATGCTAAGTTTCTCAACAATATCCTAGCAAAAAGGATCCAACAACACATTAAAAAGATTATCCACCATGACCAGGTTGGACTCATCCCTGGGCTACAAGAATGGTTCAACATTCACAAATCAATTAATGTGAAAGAATAAATCAATAAGAGAAAAGAGAAGAACCACATCGTCTTCTCAATTGTTGCAGAAAAAGCATTTGACAAAATCCTGCATCTGTTCCTGATTAAAATGCTTCAAAGTATAGGGATAGAGGGAAAATTCCTGAATTTCATCAAATCTATCTATTAAAGACCCACAGCATATATAATCCTCAATGGAAAAAAAGAAAAATCTTGCAGTCTTCCCATTGATATGAGAAACACGACAAGGATGCCCACTTTCATGACTCTTGTTCAACATAGTATTAGAAGTCCTAGAAACAGCAATCATAAAACAAAGAGAAATAAAAGGTATTCAAATTGGCAATGAAGAAGTCAAACTCTCTCTTCACAAATGACATAATTCTTTATATGAAAACCTAAAAGACTCAACCCCAAACTATTAGAACTCATACAGCAATTCAGCAATGTGGCCGGATACAATGTCAATGTACAGAAATTAGTGGCTTTCTTATACACTAACAATGAAGATACAGAAAGGAAAATTAGAGAATTTATTCCATTTATTATAGCACCAAGAACCATAAGATACCTGGGAATAAACCTAACCAAAGTGGTAAAGGATATGTACTCAAGGAACTACAGAACACTCATGAAAGAAACTGAGGAAGACACAAAAAGATGGAAGACCATTCCATGCTCTTGGATTGGAAGAATAAATATTGTTAAAATGTCCATACTGCCTAGAACAATCTATATTTTTAATGCCATACCGATCAAAATTCCACCAGTATTTTTCAAAGAGCTGGAGCAAATAATCCAAAATTTTGTATGAGATCAGAAGAGATCTGAATTGCTAAGGAAATGTTGAAAAACAAAAATAAAACTGGGGGCATCATGTTACATGATTTCAAGCTTTACTACAAAGCTGTGATCACCAACAGAAAAACGGATACATAGACCAATGGAACAGAGTGGAGAGCCCAGATATGGACCATCAACTCTATTGTCAAATAATGTTAGACAAAACAAGAAAAAATATACAGTTGAAAAAAGACTGTCTCTTCAATAAATGGTGCTGGGAAAACTGGACAGTTATATGTAGAAAAATGAAATTCAACCATTCTCTTACACCATACACAAAGATAAACTCAAAATGGATAAAAGAATTCAACATGAGATAGGAATCCATTAGAATCCTAAAGGATAATACAGGCAGTGACCTCTTTGATATCAGCCACAGCAACTTATTTCAAGATATGTCTCCAAAGGCAAAGGGAACAAAATCAAAAATGAAGTTTTGGGACTTCATCTCGTTCAAAAGCTTCTGCACAGCAAAGGAAACAGTCAAGAAAACAAAGAGGCAACCCACGGAATGGGAGAAAATATTTACAAATGACAGTACAGACAAAAAGTTGATATCCAGGATCTATAAAGAACTTCTCAAACTCAACACACACAAAACAGATAATTATATCAAAAATTGGGCAGATTATATGAACATATACTTCTCTAATGAAGACATACAAATGGCTATTAGACACATAAAAAATGTTCATCATCATTAGCCATCAAATGGATTAAAATTAAAACCACATTGATTAAAATTAAAACCACACCTCTTAGAATGGGCAAAATTAGCAAGGCTGAAAACATGTGTTGGAGAGGATGTGGAGAAAGGGGAACCCTCTTTCAATGTTGGCGGGAATGCAAGTTGGTGTAGCCGCATTGGAAAACAGTGTGCAGATTACTCAAGAAATTTAAATTAGCGCTTCCCTATGATGCTGCCTTTGCACTTCTGGGTATTTATCCCAAAGATACAGATGTCATGAAAAGAAGGGCCATCTGTACCCCAATGTTTATAGCAGCAATGGCCACTCTTGCCAAACAGTGGGAAGAATCAAGTTGACCTTCAACGGGCGAATGGATAAGGAAGATGAGGTCCATATACACTATGGAGTATTATGCCTCCATCAGAAAGGATAAATACCCAACTTTTGTAGCAACATGGATGGGACTGGAAGAGATTATGCTATGTAAAATAAGTCAAGCAGAGAGAGTCAATGATCATGTGGTTTCACTTATTTGTGGAGCATGACAAATAGCATGGAGGACAAGGGGAGATGAAGAAGGAAGTTGAAGTAAATTGGAAGGGTATGTGAACCATGAGAGACTAGGGACTCTGAAAAACCACCTGAGGGTTTTGAAGGGGCAGAGAGTGGGAGGTTGGCGGAACCTGGTTGTGGGTATTGGAGAGGACACTGATTGTATATAGGTGGTGTAAAAACAATGAATACTGTTACGCTGAAAATAAATTTAAAAAATGAGTTTCTTGTAGGCAACATATAGATGGGCTTTGTTTTTTTTTTTTATTTTATCCATTCTGATACCCTGTGTCTTTAGATTGAGGCATTTAGCCCATTAACATTCAGGATAACTATTGAGAGATATGAATTTAGTGCCATTATATTGCCTATAAGGTGACTGTTACTGTATATTGTCTCTGTTCCTTTCTGATCCACCACTTGTAGGCTCTCTTGTAAATTTTACTATTAGGTGACAGGGTGTGGAGCTATTCTTATTGATTTTGAGGGGGGTTCTCTGTACCTCCTGGGTTTTGATGCTTGTTAACTTTGCCATGTTAGGGAAATTCTTTCCAATAATTCTCTCCAATATACCTTCTGCTCCCCTCTCTCTTTCTTCCTCTTCTGGAGTCCCAATTATTCTAATGTTTTGTCTTATGGTGTCACTTATCTCTCGAATTCTCCTTCGTGGTCCAGTAGCTGTTTGTCCCTCTTTTGCTCAGCTTCTTTACTCTCTGTCATTTGGTCTTCTATATCACTATTTTTTTTCTTCTGCCTCATATACCCTAACAGTGAGAGCCTCCATTTTTTACTGTACCTCTCTAATAGCTTTTTTAAAATTTCAACTTGGTTAGATTTTAGTTCTTATATTTCTCCAGAAAGGAGAAATACATACTTATATATCCTAGAGGGTTTCTCTAATATCTTACATGCCTTTTTCGAACCTGACTAGAACCTTGAGAATCGTAATTCTGAATTCTAGATCTGAAATATTACCAATGTCTGTATTAATTAGGTCCTTAGCCTTTGGTTCTGCCTTTTATTTATTTATTTATTTATTTATTTATTTATTTATTTATTATTTTTGTGGTAGATTTTTCTGCCTTGCCATTTTGTCCAGATAAGAGTATAAGAAGGAACAAGTAAAATACAAATAGGATGGTAAAGACCCCAGGAAAATACACTTTAACCAAATCAGAAGAGACCCAAAATCATGGAGGGGGCGAGAAAGGGGATAAAAAGAGGTTCATCAAAAAATTTTTAAATACAAAATAAATAAGGAAATAATATAAAAAAGAAAAAACTCTATATAGATATTAGATAAACTAGTTATAAAACATTAAAAAAAGAAAAGATAAAGGTTAAAAAAATTATCAGAAGAATAAAATAATATTGCAAAAAATTAAATTAACTGCAAAACTAAAGAATCATGGGGGAAAGCCATGAGTTTCGTGCTTTGCTTTCTCCTCCTCTGGAATTCCACTGCTCTACTTAGTATTGAAACTGCACTCCTTGGTAGGTGAACTTGATCCTGGCTGGATTTCTTATTGATCTTCTGGGGGAGGGGCCTGTTGTAGTGATACTCATGTGCCTTTGCCTCAGATGGAATTGCACCACCATTACCAGGGACCAGGCTGAGTAATCCAGTTGAATGTGCTTTCAGGAGCTTTTGTTCCCTGAATGCTTTCTGCAGAGTTCAGGAGGACGGGAATGAAAATGGGGGCTGCCCAGTCTCTGGCCCAGAGGAGCCAAGAGCTTGGGGCACCACTCCTCAGTGCGCCCTCAGAGAATAGCATCCAATCACTCCTGTCTCCCTGGCCTCTGGCAATGCTCTGAGCTCACAGAGGCTGTGACCCGTTCAAGGTAACCCTGAGCTGAGAGCTCACTCCTTGCCTCTGTCTCTGTAGCCGGCTTCCCCATTCTAATACCTGTAAGCTCTGTGACATTCAGATAACCCCGATCCTTCTGTGACCTTGAGGGACCTGGGGCCACTCCTACCCTGTGTGGGATTCACCTTGGTTTAGCCTCTGGAACGATGTCTCTCATCGAACAGACTTTTAAAAGTCCTGATTTAGTGCTCCGTTTCTCTGCTGCTTGCCATAAGCTGGCCCTTCCCCTTGTGGTTTATCTTCCTGTCGTTTTGGATTCACTTCTCCGCCAGTCCTATCTTTCAGAAAGTGATTGATTTTCTGTTTCTAGAATTGTTGTTGTTCTTCTCTTCGATTTCTCATTTGATTTGTAGGTGTTTGCAATGTTTAGATAAGCTATCTAGCTGATCTCCTGTTACCTGAAGTAGTCTCAGCCTGCTACTTCTCTGCCATCCTGACTCCTCCCTCCCATTTTTTTAAAAATTTAATTTATTTTACAGAGAAAAGGACAGAGAGAGAGAGAGAGAGAGAGAGCACAAGCGGGGGGGGGGGAGTGGGAGAGGGAGAAGCAGACTCTCCACTGAGCAGGGATCCCAATATGTGGCTCAATCCTGGGACTCTGGCATCATGACCTGAGCCAAAGGCAGATTCTTAACGACCGAGCCACCCAGAAACCCCTATACACCTTCACTGTAGAAGAGAGAAGACTTGGCTTCATTCTAATACATAAGAGGAGAATTGTTGGATCATATGCTTGTTCTGTATCCATTTTTAAGTACTCTTTACCTCCAGTGTGGAGCTCAACCTCATGACCCCGAGATCAAGAGTCACTCTTCTGACTGCATCAGCCAGTACCCTTATGAAAACATGACACTGTGTTCCATAGTGGCTGCACCTATTTACAGTCCTAGCAACAGAGCCTGTTTACCTTCCCACTATAGCCCAAGAGAGCACAGTTCCCTTTCCATCACATTTTGGCCAAAATTCTTGTTTGGTCTTCTGGATACTAGTCATTTTTATAGCTGACAGGTGACATTATTTTAGGGAAATGCCATGATTTGCATATCCCTGGTGATAAGTGATGGTGAACATCTCTTCGTGTATTTGTTGGCCCTCTCTGTGTTTTCTTTGAAAAAAAAAAAAAACTAGTCTGAATTCTGATGATCTTGTAACTACTCTCTGTTTTTGTGTTATTGAGTTATATGAGCTCTTCAATATTTTGGATACGAGACATTTATCAGTTTGGTAGTTTGCAAATATTTTCTCCTCTTCAGTATGTTGTCTTTTCAATGTTTTTCATCGTAGCTTTTACTTCTCATGTCAAATCCAAATATCAGTGTCAAGAAGGAACTCAAGAAACATTCTTTCAAAAAAAATTGTGTTAATGAGATGAATGAATAGATCTCTTCTGCATAGTTTTAATAGGTTCTTGACTCAGCAGAGCATCTGACTCGAGATCTCAGAATATGGAGTTCCAATTTTGGTCATGGAGCTTATTATAAAAAGGAAGGGGTGTGAATAACATTCTGCCCAATTTACAGCTAGGTATTTTATGGGTGTGGCTGTTTGTTGAAGTCCTTGCCACATTGTGACTTCATTGTTATGGATTGGGTGGGATAGACATTAAGTTGCATTGCTTTACTTGAGGTTAACCAGTGTTTCCAAAGTAATTATCATGGAGACTGTTGCTTCCCTATTTTACATTCCTGGAGCTTTTGTTGGAAATCAATTGACTACATTCGTGTGGGTTTTATTCCTGGGTTTTCTACTCTGTTCCATTGATCTGTGTGTCTGTCTGCATGTTGATACCATAAGATTTTCATTTCTACAAGTTTGTAATACACTTTGAATTCAGAAAGCATGATGCCTACAGGTTTGTTTTTTATCCAGAGGGCTTTGGCTATTCAGGGCCCTTGTGGTAGTATTCATTCTGTAGGATTATTGAAAATGGCAATAGATCTTGAAGGGGTTTGCACTGAGTATTTAGATTGTTACACTGCTTATGCAGTGTAGATTACATATTTTCTGGTCCTCCATTAGCATGGGATGTCTCCAGCCTTAATTTTGTCTTCTTCAAATTCTTTAATTAATGATTTAAGCTTATGTGTATGCAGGTCTTTCACCTCTGAGTGAAAATTATTCCTATGCAATTTATTCTTTTTGAGTGATTATCAGTTACAAACTATTATCTTAATTTCTATCCTTGATAGCATTCTATTCGTGTATAGAGATGAAACTCATTTTTGAATATTAAATCTGTGTCCTTAAGTTTAGTACTTAATCCATCTGTTAATTCTACAAATATTTTTGTAGAGTAATTAAAAGTTAAATATATGACACCATCTTCTCCTAATAAATTTTTAAAAAGCTGCAAATATAAGCTCATGTTCATGCTCTTGAATCTTTACATACATGGGAGGCAATTGAACTACCAAACAGCACTCACCCTGTCTTGAAGAAGGAAACCTTGCTGTTTGGAGCTGCGCTGAACTCCCAGAGTGAGAAAGCTTCCATGGTTCCATGAGCCCGCCTGTATATCAGGTGGTCATCATTCCTCAATATCCAGCCTGAGTGGATGTCTGACACTCACCCTTATTTCACGTGCCAGTGAACTCACCACTGCCTCTGCAGATCGGGCCTTCTGTGCCCTAAACCCTTACCCTAACCCTATCCTGTATTTTCAGTCTTCCATCCCCAGAGTCCTGGTTCACAAGCCCTCCAGATTGAGCATTCTGCAGCCCCAATACAGCACTCTGCCTGCCTTTCATAAGGCAAAAGTGGCCTATGGGACTGCACACAAACCCCCAAAGAGGATCAACCTGCACAGCCCCAAGGGCACCGCAATTTCATAGGTCCCTCTGTGGACATAAACCCCTCTGTCTTCCAGAGACAAAGCCCAGAATCATTATCAGCCACCAGGGTATTTTGCTGCCTATCCACCAGATCAGACCTGCCATGCCCTTGGCCATCATCTTGACCCTACCTGTGTTTATAGGCTTCTGTCCTCAGAGGCCTGGTCTTGAATTCCTGCATATGGGAGAACATGATCCACAAAATAGAAGTCCTCTAGTCCTGCAGCAGAAAAGCTTGCTATTGGGGTGAGTGTCAAACCCTCAGTGTAGGCAAAACCTGCATGGCCCATGAGGCCCTGCCCACTATTGAGGGCCACACTGGGCACAAACCCACATGGTGGCCCTCAACCTCAGCCACGTTTTCAACTAAGGCCCTTCAGTAGCTTGACCTAGGCATCTGAGGCCTGTGATCCAAGGCCCAAAACCAAACCTGAAGTTGGGTTTCCAGGTACCCATACACAGAGCCCTGCTCTCATAAGGGTCCCCCCCTTATGGGGACCCTTGAAACAGAAAACAGGATTCCTCCTTTCCCCCCACAAAGAAATCATCCTCTTTGGAGCTGTGCAAAAATCCCCAAAGAGGGAGAATCTTCTATGGACCTATGAGGAAACCCCTACATTCCGTGGCCACCCAAGACACAAAAAGCCTGAGGCAAAAACCTCAGCTTCTGCCTTACACTTGCTCTCATTTCAGATCCCGAGGAGCTTGTCTCGGGGTCTGCAGATCAGGCCTGCCATACCATTGGCCCTAGTCCTCACTCTAGTTGCTGATTTCAGACTTTTGTTCCCAGAGTCCTGCCCCACAAACCCTCCAGCCTGGGTATGCCATAGCCACACCATAGGACTGTGTCTTCCCTCCAGAAGGAAGCTGGGAACCTTAGTGATGCAAGAAAGCTCAAGATTAGGAGAAACCTGCAAGGACCCCGAGGCCACCCATATTTCGGAGGACACCATGGACAAAAATGCGCAGGCTGACACACCCTGAGCAATTAACTCCCATCAGACACCCAGAGAGATAGCCTCAGAGACATAACATTGAACCTGACATGCTCCTGGGCTCCAATCTCTACCCTTGCTTGGGATTTCAGGCATCTGTCCCCAGAGGCCTATTCTTGAATACCAACATATGGGGGAATCCCTGAGCCACTGAACATATCACCTCCTGCCTCCAGTAGGAAACCTTCCTATTTGGAGCTGTGTCAAACCCTCAGGTTAGTAGAATCCTGCTTGGCTTCTGAGACAACCACCACATTCGATGTTTGCCCAGGACACAAAGCTGAATTGTGACCCTCTGCATGAGACACCTTTACAACTCAGCCTCCTGTGTAGCTTGCTCCAGAGACAGCAGAGTGGACCTGCCATATCCCTCGTCTCCAGTGGAAACCCTTGGTGTAGTTTTCAGGCATCCATACCTAAAGTATGCTTTAGAATCTTTCCATATGGGGGACCCTAGAGCCATCCAACAGCACGCCCCCATCCCAAAGAAGGAAATCTTGCTGTTTGGAGCTGCACAAAACCTCCAGTTTGGGAAAACCTCTATGGCCTCATGAGGCCACCCCTACATCAAGCGGTCCTTATGACACACTCCAGCCTGAGGGGATTACTGACATTCCCACTTATTTTAGATGCTGGTGTTTTCACCTCAGACTCTGAAGATTGGGCCTGCTGGCACTTCAGCCTCCCTCTAACCCTAGCTTGTGTTTGCATTCTTCCGTCCCCAGAGTCCAGATGCACAAGCACACCAGGTAGGGAATTCTGAAGTCCCAACACAACACTCAGCCTGCATTTAAAAAGGCAAAAATGGCAAAATGGCCTATTGGATTGCACATAAACGCCACATGAGGATTAACCTGCAAGGCCCTCGTGGGCACCGCAATGTCATAGGCCACCCTGTACGTTTATGTTCAGTCTGCCACAGACTGAGACCTGGCTTCCTTCAGCCACCTGGGTAGTAGGCGCATATCGACCATATCCGACCTGCCATACCCCTAGGCCATCATATCTACCCAACCTGGGTTTGTCCCCAGAGGCCTGGACTCAAATCCCTGCATATGGGGGAACATGATCCACCGATTCAAGGTTCCCTTGCCACACGCCCCCTCCCCCACAGCAGATAACGTTGCTATTGGGAGGTGTGTCAAATACTCAGAGTAGGAGAAACCTGCATGGTGCATTAGGCCCAGAAAACTGTTGCAGGACGTGCTAGGCACAAACCCACATTGTGGCCCTCTGACTGAGCCACATTTCCAATGAAGCCCCCTGGGTAGCTTGACCTACATTCAGCATAGGAGGACTGCCTCTGGGCTAGGCCCAAATACTAACCCAAGGTTGTGTTTCCAGGCACCCGACAAAGAGCCCTGCTCTCAAATCCCCCCTTAATGAGACTGCTGAGTTAGGAAACAGGATTCCTCCATTCCTTCAGAATGACACCATGCTATTCGGAGCTATGCAACCCCCCCTAAGGGAGAATCTTGCATGGTCTCATGAGGCCACCCCTATATCCTAGGCACACAATCCAGAGACAAAAGCCTCAAGTTTGGCCTCACACTCGCCCTCATTACAGATCCCGAGGAGCTGCCCTCAGGGTCTGAAGATCGGCCTGCCATCCCCTCGGCCCTAATCCTAACACTAGTTGGTGTTTTCAGACTTCTATGTCTAGTGTCCTGCCTCACAAACCCTGCAGCCTAGCTATTCCATAGCCACACGACAGGACTGTGCCTTCCCTCCAGAAGCAATAGAGTTTCAAGAAACCTCACAGGTAGAGGAAAACTGCAAGGCCCCGAGGCCTCCCCAACTTGCTAGGACACCCTGGACAAAAATGTGCAGTCTGACAAAACCTGAGAAACTACCTCCAATCAGACACACAGACAGATGTCCCCAGAGACAGGTGATTGAACCATAAATGCCCCAGGCTCTAATTTGCACCCTCACTTTGGTTTCCAGGCATCTCTCCTCAGAAGACTAGTTTCAATTAGCAGCATATTGGGGTCTCCTGAGGCACAAAACAGAACACCTCTCATCTCCATATGGAAAGCTTGCACATTTGGAGCTGTGTAAAACCCTCCATGGAGGAGAATGTTGCAGGGCCCTGAGCCACCATCACATTCTAAGTTCTCCATGGACACAAACCCACGTGATGACCCATCCTCTTGAGAATCCATTTCAACTCAGCCCCCTTGGTAGTTCACCACAGAGCCATCAGATTGAACTTGCCTACTCCCTATGAGCCAGTGGGAATGGTAAGTGGGGTTTCCAGGCAATCATCCTTAGAGCCCTGCTCTCATACTTTTCTGGATGGAGTAGACTTGAGCTATCCACAGTACTTGCCTGTCCCGCAGAAGGAAACCTTGCAGTTTGGAGCAGCTCAGAACCCTCAGAGTTGGAAAACCTCCATGGCCTCTTGAGGCCCTCATTCATTAAGGGGCCATCGTGGTCTCAATTTTCAGCTTGAGCTAAGGTCTGATACTCGCTCTTGATTCAGATGAAAGAGATTTCTATTCAGCCTCAGTAGAGTGGGCCTGACGGGTCCTTGGCCCCAAACCTAACCCTAGCTTGTGTTTTCAGACTTCCGTCCTCACACTCCTGGCCAACAAGCCCTCCAGATTGGGAATTCTGAGGCCGCAATGCAGCACTCTAATTGCGCACCAGAAAAAAAAAAAAAAGTGCCTTATGGAGCTGCTCAGAATCCCAAATCAGGATCAACCTCCATGGCCCTCGACAGCACCCCAATTTCCTAGACTGTGCTGTACACTAATGCTCTGTTTGCCACAGCCCGAGACAGACCTCCCATCAGAAACTTAGACAGCTGGCCCCATATCCAGCACTTGACACCTGCCATTGACCTAGGCTGCCATCTCCCCCAACCTGGGTTTTCAGGCATCTGAACTTAGACCTTACCTCAAAACCCTGCACATGGGGGATCCTGATGCACAAATCAAAACTCCTCCTTCCCCATGGCATGAAACCTTGCTGTTGCCATTGTGTCAAACCTTCAGAGTAGGATAAACTTTTATGGCCTATAAGGCCATGCCCATGCTTGCAGGCCTCCTTGGCCACAAACACACATTGTGACCCTCAGCGTGAGCCCAGTTTTCAAATAAGGCCTCTCAGTGGCTGGACCAAGATCCCACACATCAGGTTTACCATTCCCCTTAGCCCTAATCCTAACCAGAGTTCGGGTTTTCCAGTCACCTGTACCCAGGGCTCTTCTCTGGAACCCCTTATTTGGAGGGAAACCTAGACATTTAAAACAAACAGACAAGCAAAAAACCTCCTCTTTTCCAACAGAATGACCCCAAACTCTAGGGTGCTGGGCAGAATCCCCTGAGAGGGAGAATCGTCTGTGGTTCACGAGGCCACCCCTCCATTCCATGGCCATCCTTGACACAAAATCCAGAGTCAAAAGCCTGAGCTACTGCCTCACACTCTCCCTTATTTCATATCACCTGGAGCTCCCTTCACAAACTGTAGATCAGGCCTGCCATACCCTTCACAAACTGTAGATCAGGCCTGCCATACCTCAGGCCCAAACGTAACCCGAGTTTGTGTTTTCAGATTTCTGTCCCCACAGCCCCAGCCCACATATCCTCCAGGCTGGGGCCTCTGGAAACACAGTGCAGGACTGTGCCTGACCTCTCCAAGGATCCTGTGCTCAGGATCTCCTACATTAGGAGAAATCTACAAGGCTCCTCAGGCCATCCCAATAGCGTAGTCAGCCCTGGACATAAAGGCACATTGTGACACAACTTAAGCAACTACCTCCACTCAGACAGGCAGACAGATATTCCATCCCCAGAGACAGAAGATTGAACTGGACTTTCCCCTAGGCCCTAATCTGCATCCTAGCTTAGGTTTCCAGGCATCTCTCCTCAGAAGCCTGGTTTTGAATACCAGTGTCTGAGGTGTTCTATAGGCGAAAAACAGAAAAACTCTCGTCTCCACTTATGAAGCTTGCTCTTTGGAACTGTGTAAAACCCTCTGGGTAGGAGAATCCTGCAGGGCCCCTGAGACACCACCACATTCCATGTTCTCCATGGACACAAACTCACATTATGTCCCATCCTCATGAGAGTCTCTTTCAACTCAGCCACCTGGTTAACTCACCCCAGAGCAGTAGGTCGAACTCACCTTATCCCTAGGACCAAATGTGAATGCGAGGTGGTGTTTCAACACATCCATCCTTAGAGGCCTGCTCTCGAATCCTTCTGTATAGACCATTCTTGACGCATCCAACAGGACTCACCTGTCCTGTACAAAAAAATCTTGTGGTTTGAGGCGTCTCAAAATCCCCAGAATGGGAAAACCTCCATGGCCTCATTAGCCACCCCTTCATTAATGGGCCATCATAGACACAATTTTCAGCTTGAGCCAACGTCTGATACTCGCCCTTACTTTACATGCAGGAGTTCTCTATTCAGCCGCTGCAGAGTGGGCCTGCTGAGCCCTTGACCAGAAACCTAACCCGAGCTTGTGTTCCCAAATTTCTGTCCACAAAGCCCTGGCCCACATGCCCTCCACAATGCTGCCTCTGGAGCAACACCGAAGGACTGGGCCTGCCCTCCTGTAGTTGTCAAAACCATCCAGTAAGAGAAACCTGCAAGGCCCCTTAGCCGACCTCAATTTCATAGGCCACTCTGGAGAAAAATACACATTCTGACACACCCTAATCACCTACCTCCAGGCAGACACCCAGGCCAATGGTCCTGCATCAGAAGGTGGAAGCTGACATGCTCTGAGGACCTCATTGGAACCCTAGTTAGGTTTTCAGGCCTCTATCCCAGAGGCCTGTTCTGGAATTCCAATGTATGTTCCAATATGTGTTCCCTGGATTACACAATAGAACTCCTTCTGTCCCCAGAAGGAAGCCTTGCTCTCGGGAGCTGAAAACTCTCAAATTAGGAGAACCCTGCATGGCCCCTGAGCCACTGCCACATTCTAAGGTCTCCCTGGACACAAACCAGCATTTTGACCCATCAGCAAGAAATCACCTGTCAATTCAGCCTCGTTGGCACTTTTTTTCCAAAGCCAGAAGATCAGACCTGTCATGTTCCTCAGTGGCAACAGTAACATGAGGTGGACTTTCCAAGCATCCATGTGGAGAACTCTGCTATCTGATCTTGCCAAATGGGGGATGCTGGAGCCATTTAACCAAAATATTCCTGTTCCGCGGAAGGACACCATGCTGTGTGGAGCAGATCACAAGCCCCAATGTGCGTAAACCTCCAAGACCTCATGAGATCACCCCTCCATTAGTCGGCCATCATGGACATGAACTCCAGCATCAGCAGACATCTGACAATCACCTTTACTCAGTGCTATAGATCTCAGATCAGCTGCTGCACATTGGAACTGCCATGCACTCGCCAATGAACTGAACCATAGCTTCTGTTGTCAGACTTCCATTCTCACACTACTGGCCTGAAAGCCCTCCAGACTGGGAATTCTGGAGCCACAACACAGTTTTCTTCCTGCCCACCAGAAATAAGAAGTGCCCTATGGGTCTGCCCAGAAACCCCACATGAGGATCCACCTGCACGGCCCTCGATGGCACCCTAATATCATTGGCCTCCCTGTGCACTAATGCTCCATCTGACACAGCCTGATACTCAACCTCCTGTCAGCCAGCCAGATAGAAGACCCCATATCCTACAGGTGGCACCTGCCATTGCCTGAGGCTGTTGCATCTACCCAACCTGGGTATTCAGGAATCTGTCCCTAGACCTTAGTTCAAATCCCTGCCTATGGGGGAACCTGAAGCACAAAAGAGTAATCCTCCCTCCCCATGCCAGAAAACTTGGCTGTTGGGATGGGTGTTCAACCCTAAGGGTGGGAGCCAGCTGCATGGCCATGAGACCACGCCCACTCATGAGGTCTACCCTGGGCCCAAACAGGCATTGTGACCCTCATCCTGAGGCCAATTTCAAACAAGCCCCCTCAGCAGCTGGACCAGGAGCCCGCATAGTGGGCCTGCCATTCCCCATGCCCAAATCCTAACCCTTCGTGGGGTTCTCCAGGCGCCCAGACCCACAATCCATCTCTGGAATCCCTGGTTTGGCAGGACCCCTGAGATGGAAAACAGCACTTTTCCCTTCCCCCAGAAAAACACCAAACTGTTGGTCTGGGCACTGTGAGGGCCTGTTTAGCCAGAGGAAGTCATTTTGTGTTTAAGTTTTGTGAACTTAGATTGATCCCCCCTCCCAGATGAACTTACTTGCAAAGCCTAGATATAAGTGTGGGTCAGGCCAGATGGAGGGTAAATTGAAATTCAATTGGCCACCTGTGTGTAACCCAGCAGTTTTCTATATGTGTGGCAGAACTAGCATGGCCACAGTTTTCTCTGTGTGTTGCAAACTCATTGGCCACCTGTGTATAGCCCAGCTAAACTACCTCTATAAAAGTCAGTCTGAGAGGTGGGAGGGATCGCCTCGTTACAACAGATGGCCCTGACCTGTCAGTTTGATTGACATGAAATAAAGCTTTGCTTGACCTTCACTTTGTAGCAGTCTCACTCCTTGGATTACAGACCCTAACACTGGGGACTCAACTGGGATAAAAATGACTAGAATGGAGTCAGCATCAGAACTTCTGGGAAAAGCCTCCGGATGTAAGATTAAGGGATCCTGTCTGTCTGATTGGGAGCTCCAGCTTATGGCCCACTGGGGATAATCTGGATGCAGCCTTGCTTCCCAGGGCTGGAGTGGATGGGGGATGCTCCTTCCCTCCACTGGTAGATCGTCAGTGGTTTTAAGTACCCCTAGGCATTCAGGGTGTTCAAGTCCCCCTAAGCAGTCATCAGGGGTTTGAGTCATCCTCGGCAGCCAGGTGGTTCAATTACCCTAGGCGGTCAGGGGCCTTGAGTCCCCCTAAGTGGTAATTGGGGGTTCAACTCCCCCAGGGAGGCAGGGGTTTTGAGTCCCCCTAGATGGTCAGGGGGTTCGAGTCTCCCCAGGCATTCAGAGTGTTCCAGTTCCCCTAGAAAATCCCCAATGGTGGCAGGACCAATGGGCCTGTGGTTGTCTTTTTGTTGTCTTTTGTGCTGTTTGTTGTGTTTGAAGAAATGGGACAAGCAGAGAGTGACGGGATTCTGACTTTTAGTGGCTATAACTGGAGCCAACTCTGGTTAGTCTAACTCAAGACAGAGACTTTAAGGAATATTCCCAAGAAGCTACCAAAACTCTCTTTTTTTTCCAGGGAAGTTCCTGTCTTCTCTGGCTCGATATGGACTGCCTAGCCCCTCCCCCTTGCTGGTGGGAACGTATGGCATGAAGTGGAGTGAGCCCAGGTGGAACATGAAATCTGTTAACAAAGAGATGACTGAACTGATGATTGTCTGACTCAGGGTTTTACTGGCTAACTATTGAAGTGGCTTTCGGAGTCTTTGGTAAACAGAAACTGTGAAGGTTTGCTTGAATGACAAATGGAATTAAATTTGTTGGACATCTAAGTCTTAACCAAATGGGATAAAATGCTAGAGCGTTGGTTGCTGAAACTGGGTTTGTGCTTTTGAAATCTGTTGGTGAACATGTTTTGTGTTTAACTGATTCATAAATTTGCCTTCTAAGAATTCTCTCGTAAAATGACTTCCGCCTTAAAAGGAATTCATATGAGAAGACTTTCAAGACAAATACGGGGTTTTTCTATTTTAAAATCCTGGAACTAAAATGGGTAAGAATTTCTAGAAGTAAAAGCTGCATTCTAACTAAGCCAGAATTAGTAATATGGGACTAGGTGAACTGAAAGATTGTAATGTTGTATCTCTTGATGTTTTGTCTTATTTTAAACATTAATTGTTCTGTAATATTTTCTCTTCCAGACTAGGGAAATTTTTCTTAAGTCAGCTTTAACTTACAGAGATGTAAAAGTAAATGTTTGTTTACCTAAGCTAGACAACTTGAGGTAAGCTTCAGGGAAGTTTCACAATAGCTTCTTGATCTTGATTTTGCCAGTCAATCAGCCCCCCTATATATGGGGGAAACCAGAAAATTGAAGGATTTGAGAGGAAGAATTTGACTGAGTTAATGGGAATAGCAGAAAAGGTGTTTTACAACAGAGATGCACAAGAGGAAGGTTTTGGCATTACATGAGGCAGATAGGGGATGGTAAAAGGAAGGAATGGCCTAAGCACAGAGATGGCAAGTGGGAAGATTTAGATTGAGATCAGTGTGCTTCCTTTAAAGAAAAAGAATATTGGGCCAAAGAGTGCCCCAAAAGCAAGATGGCCATTATGGCCTCCAGAGGCTGAAGGGGCCATGATTTCAAACTCCCTGAACCTCGGGTAAAAATTGAAGTGGAAGGGAAATCAATTGAAACCTATGGGAAAACTATCTGAAGAGGATGTCTGGGTATAAAAAGCAAATGGCACAAAAAGACATAAACGGACAATAAAGATGACTTCAAATTTGGCCTTGAGAGTAGTTACACACCAATTTTCGCTCCTCCCTGATGCCCCATATGACTTGATGGGAAGAGATCTCCACAAGTTACGGGCTGGCATTCGGTTCTCTGAAGGAGACATGAGTGTAACATTGGGACAACCCACTGTGCAGGTGATTATGGCAGCAGTAGATGAATACCTACTTTATGAGCCAGTCTCAAAACCAGAGGAGACAAAAGGGAGAAGCCTTCTCCCAACCCTACAGGTCGAGTTTCCCATAGTCTGGACAGAAGGGAAGCCTGCTGGCTTGGCCAAGGGGCAACCTCAAGTGGTGGTACAATTAATAGCAACAGCCTTTTGTGTCCTTGGATAGCATGCACACTTCTGTCCCAAACACCCTGGTCCACATGCCCTCCAGGATGGGGTTTCTGGAGCCAAAATGCAGCACTGGGCCTACACTCCCAAAGGAAACTCTGCCTGTCCCAGTTGCTCAAACACTCCAGATTAGGAGTAATCCACTAGGCCCCTGAGTCCACCCCAATTTTGTAGGCTGCTATGGACAAAAATGTGCAGTCTGACACACCCTAGGCATCTACCTCCAGGCAGAAACCCAGGTCAATGTCCCTGAGTCAGAAGATTGAACCTGAAATGCCCCTAAGACCTCATCGGAATCCTTGATTAGGTTTTCAGGCATCTTTCCCCTGAGGCATGTTCTGGAATACCAATATATATTCTCTGAGCCATACAACAGAAACTCCCCGGCCCCAGAAGGCAACCTTGCTTTTGGGAGCTGTCAAACCTCCAGGGTAAGAGAATCCTGCATGGTCCCTAGCCACCGTCACATTCTAAGGTCTCCCTGGACACAAACCAGTAATGAGACAAGTCAGCATGAAACTCCCTATCTCATGAACTCTCTGTCTCATGAACTCCCTGTCTCATGAATTGCCCCCTCAGCAATTCGCCCCAAAACCACCAGATCGACCTACCCTGTTCCTCACCTGCAATGGCAATACAAGGTAGGCTTTCCAGGTATCCGTGTAGAGAGCTCTGTTATCCAAACTTTCCAAATGGTGGACCCCAGAGCCATATAAACGGACTCGACCTGTCCTGCAGAAGGACTCTGTTTGGAGCAGCTCACTAGCCCCAGCATGGGAAAACCACAATGGCCTCATGAGGTCATTACTCCATTAGTCAGCCATCATGGACACAAACACCAGCATAAGTGGACATCTGACACTTGCCTTTACTCAGGTGCTGGAGATCTCGGATACACCTCTGCACATTGGAACTGCCGCACGCTCATCACTGAACTAAACCATAGCTAGTGTTGTCAGAATTCCGTTCTCACACTCCTGGACTCAAGCCTTCAATGTTGGGAATTCTGGAGTCACAATGCAGCCTTCTAACTGCCCATCAGAAAGAAGAATTGCCCAATGGGTCTGCCCAGAAACCCCACATGAGGATCCACTGGCACAGCCCTCAACGACACTCCATTGTCTTAGGCTGCCCTGTGCAATAAAACTTTGTCTGACACAGCCTGAGCCCCAACCTCCTGTCAGCCATCCAGAGAGTGGGCCACATATCCTTCAGATCAGACCTGCTGTGACTGAGGCAATCATCTCTACCAACCTGGGTATTTAGTTATCTGTCTCCAGATCTTTGCTCAAATCCCTGTGTATGGGGTAACCTGAAGAAAAAAAGAGTACTCCTCCTTTCCCATGGCAGGAAACCTGGCTGTTGGGATGGGTGTCCAACTCTTAGAGTAGGAGCCTGCTGCATGGCCCATGAGACCACACACACTCATGAGGTCTGCCCTGGACCCAAACAGGCATTCTAACCCTCAGACAGAGCCCGCTTTCAAACAAGCCCCCTCGTTAGCTGGACAAGGCTGCATAGCAGGCCTGCTATGCCCCTAAGCCCAAATACTAATCCACAGTGGGGTTCTCCAGGCACCAGGACCCAGAACTCGTCTCTGGAATCCCTGTTTTGGGGAGACCCATGAGAAAGAAAACAGCACTGTTCCTTTCCTCCAGAAAGACACCACACTCTTGGGAGCCAGGCAGAATCCCCAGAGAGGAAGAATCTCCCATGGCCCCATGAGGCCACCCCTCCATTCCATGGCCATCCTAGATACATAACCCAGACATAAGAGCCTGCCCTACTGCCACCTAGCTGCCCAAATTTCAAATCTGGAGGAGGTGCCCTCAGGGTTTGGAGATTGGGGCTGCCATAACATCACCCCTAAGCCTAACCTGAGCTGTGTTTGCAGACTTCTGTCCCCAAAGCCCTGGGCCATGTGGCCTCCAGGATGGGACCTCTGGAGCAACACTGTAGGACTGGGCCTGCTTCCTGAAGGAAACTCTGCTCATCACAGTTGCTCAAACCCTTCAGATTAGGAGAAATGCCCAAGGCCCATGAGCCCACCCCAATTCTGTAGGCTTCTCTGGACAAAAATGCACTTCTGACACATCCTAGGCACCTAACTCCAGGCAGACCCCCAGGTCACTGGCCTTGAGTCAGATGATTGAAACTGACATGACCCTAGGACCTTATTGGAACCCTAGCTTATGTTTTCAGGCATCTATCCCCAGAGGCCTGTTCTGGAATACCAATATATGGTCCAACATGTTGTCCCTGAGCCACACGACAGAACCCCTCTGATCCCCAGAAGGAAACCTTGCTCTTGGAAATGTCAGACCCTCAGGGTAGGAGAAATTGCATGGCCCCTGAGCCACTGCCACATTCTAAGTTGTCCCTGGACACAAACCAACATTGTGGCCCATCAGCATGAGATCCCCTTTGAACTCAGCCCCCTTGGTCCTTTGGCCCAGAGCCAGTAAATCGAACCTGCCCTGTTCCTCGGCTACAATGGGAACGCATGGTGGGCTTTCCAGGCATGCATGCGGAGAGCTCTGCTATCCAATATTTTCTTATGGGGGACCCTTATAGGGGACTGGAATCCCCCTGTCCTGCAGGACACCTTGCTGTTTGGAGCAGCTCACAAGCCCCAGCATGGTAAAACCTCTATGGCCTCAGGTGGCCACTCCTCCATTAGTCTTCCATCATGGACACAAACACCAGCAGGAGGGGAAATCTGACACTCACCGTTACTCACGTGCTGGAGATCTCTGATCAGCCACTGCACGTTGCAACTTCCAGGCGCTCGGCACTGAACTGAACCATAGCTTGTGTTTTAAGACTGATGTCCTCAACCTCCTAGCCCTCAAGCCTTCAATATTGGGAATTCTGGAGACACAACACAGCCTTCAATCTGCCCACCAGAAAGAAGTGTCCTATGGGTCTGCTCAGAAACCCCACTTGAGGATCCACCTACACGATGTTTGATGGCACCCCAATATCATAGGCTGACCTATGCACTAATTCTCTGTCTGAAAGAGCCTCAGCCCAACATCTTGTCAGCCACCCAGATAGCGGGCCTCATATCCTGCAGATGGGACCTGCCGTGGCCAGAGGCCATCATCTCTATACAACCTGGGTATTCAGGAATTGTCCCAAAACCTTAGCTCAAATCCCTGTCTATGGGGGAACCTGAAGCACCAAAGAGTTCCATGGCAGGATACCTGGCTGTTAGGATGGGTGTCCTACCCTCAGAGTGTCAGCCTGCTGCATGGCCCATGTGACCACGCCCACACATGAGGGCCTCCCTGGACTCAAACAGGCATTGTGACCCTCAGCCTGAGCCTTCTTTCAAATACTCCCCCTTGGTAGCTGGACCAGGAGCCCACATAGTGGACCTGCCATGCTTCTAGGCCCAAATAATAACCCTCGGTGGGGTTTTCCAGGTGCCCAGACACACAACCCGTCTGGAATCCCTGTTTTGGTGAGACCCCTGAGATGGAAAACAGCACTCTTCCCTTCCCCCAGAAAGACACCATACTTCTGGGAGCTGGGCAGAATACCCAGAGAGAAAGAATCTCCCATGGCCCCATGAGGCCACACCTAGATTTCATGGCCATCCTAGACAGAAATTCCAGACATAAGACCCTGCACTACCGCTTCCCACCTGCCCGAATTTCAAAACCCGAGGAGCTCCCTCGGGGTCTGCAGATCAGGTCTGCCATCACGTTGCCCCTAACCCTAACACAAGCTTGTGTTTGCAGACTTCTGCCCCCATATTGCTGGCCCACATGCCTTCCATGATGGGGCCTCTGGAGTCAACCTGCAGGACTGTGCCTACCTTACTGAAGGAAACTGCCCATCAGAGTTGCCCAAAAACTCCATATGAGGAGTAATCCACTAGGCCCCTGAGCCCACCCCAATTTCGTAGGCTGCTCCGAAGAAAAATACACAGTCTGACACACCCAAGGCACCTACCACCAGGCAGACACCCTGGTCAATGTCCCTGAGTCAAAAGATTGAACCTGAAATGCCCCTAGGACCTCATAAGAACCCTAGCTTAGGTTTTCAGGCATCTTTCCCAAAGGCCTGTTCTGGAATACCAATATATGGACCAACATATGGTCCCTGAGCCACACGACATAACTTCTCCTGTCCCCAGAAGGAAACCTTGCTCTTGGGAGCTGTGCCAAACCCTCAGGGTAGGAGAACCCTGCATGTTCCCTGAGGAACCATCACATTCTAATGCCTCCCTGGACAAAAACCAGCATTGTGACCTGTCAACATGAGACCCCCTTTCAACTCAGCCCTCTTGGCACTTCATCCCAGAACCAGCACATCGAACCTGCCTTGTTCCTCGGGTGCAATGGTAAGGCGAGATGCTGTTTTCTGTCTCAGGGGTCCCGCAAAAACAGGGATTCCAGAGAAGGGTTCTGGGTCCAGGAGCCTTGATAACCCCACTGAGGGTGAGGATTTGGGTCTCCAGGCATGGCAGGCCCACTATGTGGGCCCCAGGTCCAGTTACTAAAGAGGTTTGTTTGAAAGCGGGCTCTGGCTGAAGATAACAATGCTTGTTTGTGTTTGGGCAGCGTTCATTAATGGGGGTGGTCTCATGGGCCATGCAACTGGCTCCCACTCTTTGGGTTGAGCACCCATCCCAACAGCCAGGTTTCCTGCCATGGGGAAGTGAAGGGGAATCTCGTGCATCAGATTCCCCCATAGGCAGGGATTTGAGTAAGGTCTGGGGACTGTAAGGGCCTACTTAATCAGAGGGAGCCATTTTGTTGTTTATGCACTAAACTTAGATTGATCCTGCCCCTTTCAGAGGAACTTAATTGTAAAGCCCAGATACAAGGGTGGGTCAGGCCAGGTAGAGATATCCAATCAGTGGGGCATGTATATATCTACTAGGTTGAATTGTAATTCTATTGGCAGCCCTTGTATGACCTAACATGACTGTGCAGTTTTCCTTGTGTATTGCAATCTCATTGGCCACCTGTGTATAGCCCGGCTCAACTACCCCTATAAAAGTTAGTCTGTGAGGCTTGGAGGGGTCACCTTGTTGCAAGAGATGGCCCTGACCAGTCTGTTTGATTCTCGATGCTTGGCACAAAATAAAGCTTTGCTTGACCTTCACTTTTTATCAGTCTTGCTGCTTTGATTATGGACTCTAACACACACTGGGGGCTTGTCTGGGATCAAACAATGAGAAAAGTGCCAGCATCAGAATTTCTAGCAAAAACCTCTGGAGGTAAGATCACAGGATCCTGTCTGTCTGGTCGTGCAGCTCCAGGGTGTGGCCCACTGGGGAGAAGCCGGACGCACCCATGCTCCCCCAGGCTGGAGTGAATGCAGGGAACACCCCTTCCCTCTACTAGGGCATCTCCAGAGTGTTTGAGTACCCCTGGGTGGTCAGAGGTCTACCAGGGGTTTGAGTCCCCTTATGTGATCATCAGGGGTTTGATTCCCCCACCTTTGGAGGGGTTAGAGTCCCTGAGCAGTCATCACGGGGTTTATGGTCCCTCAAGGCAACCAGGGGGTTCGAGTCCCCTTAGGCCACCAAAAGATCAAAAAAATCCCCACCAGTGGCAGGACCACTGGGACTGCAGTTGCCTTTGTCTTCTCTTTTTGTTGTCTGTTGTTTTATTTGCTGTGATTGAAGGAATGAGGCAAGCAGAGAGTAATTGGACTCTTATTTCACCTCTCTGTTCCTCATAATAGACGTGGGATTTCCCCCTTACTCATTTCGTGTGTTAAGGGCTATGACTGTAGCCAACTGGGGTTAGTCTAACTCAAGACAAAGACTTTAAGTAATATTCCCAAGCAGCTGCTGAAACTTCCTTTGTTTCAGGGAATTCCTGTCTTCTCTGGACCGATGTGAACTGCCTAGCCACCCCACCCCTTGCTGGTGGAAAAACATGGTGTCTGAAGTGGAATGGGCCCAGGTAGAATGTGAAATCTGTTAGCAAAGAAATGACTAAACAGATGGTTAAATTTTCTGTCTCTGGGTCTTAATGAGTAATTATTAAAGTAGCTCTCAATGTCTTTGGCAACCTGAAACTGTGAAGGTCTGCTTGAATGACAAATGGAATTAAATTTCATGGATATCTAGGTCTTAAGCAAATGGGATAAAATGCTAGAGCGTTGGTTGCTTGAACTGAGTTTGTGCTTTTGAAATCTGTTGGTGAACATGTTTTGTGTTTAACTGATTCATAAATTTGCCTTCTAAGAATTCTCTTGTAAAATGACTTCTGTCTTAAAGGAAGTTCATATAGAAAGACTTTCCTGACAAATACAGGTCTTTGATACGTTAAAAGCCTGGAACTAAAATGAATAAGAATTTCCAGAAGTAAAAGCTGCTTTCAGACTAAGCCAGAATTAGTAACAAGGGACTAGGTGAACTGAAAGATTGTAACGTTGTATCTCTTGATGTTTTGTCTTATTTTAAACATTAATGGTTCTGTAATATTTTCTCTTCCAGACTAGGGAAATTTTTCTTAAGTTATCTGTAACTTACAGAGATGTAAACCTAGTCATTTGTAAACTATTAATGTATTCAACTCTTTCTGTATATCTGAAACCTCTGAAACCAAAATGTCTCAGCAAGTATTCTTTTTTCCATGGCAATCAGTCATTTGCATAAGTTCAATAACAATCTGTTCTCCTTATAACAGGACACCATTGGAAACACTGATTATTTTACCAAGGCTTAGACTGGAATATCATATTTTTAAAAAAGACTCAAATATGACCAGACAACTTAAAGGAACTAAGGTTGACTTAATAAAACCTGGAGCCATAAAGCCCCCTGAAACTGTTGGCCTGGTACCTTGCTTAAAGAGTTACCAGCAGCCTGGCAGGTGAAGGAACCTCAGGATACTTTGGGGACATCTAGAAGAGGAATTCACCCAAATTGACAGGTATTGCAGGCATGTCTGATGTCATGTACACAGCTTGGCCTCTGGCCTGGAAAAGCTATTATAAGTTCAACCTAGGGATTTCTTATAAGAAGTTCCAGCAAACCATTTTATAAAAGATTTATATGATCACTCACTGTTCTTGCTGAGCTCACATAAATAATTAGGCCAAGTTTGTTAAAACTGGACTTGTTTTTCAAATAAATTAGTCCTGATTTGGCTATCTCTTGAAACAAGGATTATTTTAGAAAAAATATGTTTTAATAACACACCTTTATGGATGTTAGATTCAATATTTGATTGTCTTTAAATGTTTGTTTACCTAAGCTAGACAACTTGAGGTAAACTTCAGTGAAGTTGCACGATAGCTCATTTAGAAGAACTTGCTTTGTCAGTCAGTCAGTACCAGATATAGAAAACTTTAGAAAATTGAATCATTTGAAGGGAAGAATCTGATTGAGTGAGTGGGAATAATTAAAAAGTTGTTTAACAACCGGTATGCACTAGAGGATGAAAAAAAAAAAAGGAAAAAAAAAAACCTTGTAAAGGTTTTGGCATTACAAGAATGTGGAAAGAGACTGGGGGAAAGAGGTCAATGGAAAGGGGAAAGGCAGGTAGGGGTTGGTAAACAAAAGGAAAATCCTAAGCACAGAGGAGGCAGGCTGGAAGACTTAGATTCATATCAGTGCCCTTATTGTTATGAAAAAGGACAGCCTCCAGTGGTGGTACAATTAAAAGCAATGGCCATGGCTGTTTGCTTTCAGCAGTACTCACTTTTCTGGGAATCAAAGGAAGGGATCAGAGAACACATTAACCACCTCTGAGGAGATGACATCCTAGTTCCTTGCAAGTCTCCATGGAACACATCTTTGCTGCACATCAAAATGGCTGATACTGTGGAGGGCTTGCAGGATGTTAATAAACGGGTTGAAGATATCCACCCAATGGGGCCTAACCCCTATACCCTCCTCTTCTTCCTGGGCCCCAAAAGAACTGTTTATACCATCTTAGATCAAAGATGCATTATTTTTCATATCTTTAGTAAGAAAGTCTCAGCCCCTCTTTGCTTTTGAGTGGTCCGACACACAGGAAGGGTTCCAAGGCCAGATCACTTGGACAAGACTTCCCCAAGGGTTCAAGAGTTCACGTACTATCTTCAACGACGAACAGAAGGATTTGCGTGGGTACAGAACCTCCAACCTGAGAGTCATTCTGTTAAAGTATGTTCATGAGTTGCTGACAGCCATTGAGGACTATGAGTCATGCTTGTGGGGGACAAGAGCTCTCTTACAGACTTTGCAGGAAAAAGGGTTTCAGGTGTCAGCAAAGAAAGCAAAGCTCTGTCAGAGACACCACTTACATAAGCTGTTATCTCCACAAGGGAGTGCATTCAATGTCTGAGTCCAAGAAACAGGTGATCACCTGAAACCCCCGCCTCACCATGTCCTGACAAGTGAGGGAGTTTCTTGGCATGGTGAGTTACTGTAGGCTGTGGATACCTCAGTTTGCAGAGATTGCCAGACCTCTCTACGAACTGGCAGAAGGGGGGCTCACTATGGAGGAGTGGACAGCTGAGGTAGAAGGAGCATTTTTGGAATTACAAACAGCCTCATGGAGTGCCCCAGCATTGGCCATCCCAGATGTTATCAGCCCTTTCACTTGTATGTAAGTGAAAAAGCAGGGGTGGCCAAAGGAGTTTAACTCAGACTCTGCTTTTTCAAAGGCTTCCAAAGGTAGAGACAAGTAGCCTACCTTATCAAGAAACTAGATCCAGTAGTGGCTGGATTACACCTGTGATCTGCATAATTGTTGCCCCGGCCCTTCTGGACAAGGATGCAAGTAAACTGATTTTGAGTCAAAATCTCATCTTGACCATCACCCACGTTATCAAGGGCCTTCTCCGACTCCACCCGACCAATGGATGACAAATACCCAAGTGACGGGGTATTAGGCCCTCCTCCTCAATGAACCAAGTATGACCTTCTGGACAGTGGCACTGCTAAATCCAGCCATGCTGCTGCCAGAGGAACTGTCTGACCATCCACATGACTGTGGGCAGGTCTTAACCCAAGTGACAGGAATAAGACTGGACTTCAGAGACATTCCCCTCCCGGATGCAGAGAAGATTCTGTTCACAGATGGAAATAGCTACATGGTTGACGGAAAGGGGTATGCAAGGGCTGTTGTGGTTTCCCCAGTGCAGGAATTCTGGATGGCAGCCCTGCCACATGGAACCTTGGCACAAATACCGGAGCTGATTGTACTCATCAAGGAACTGCAGATGGCCAAGGTAAAACTGCCATATCTACTACCAACCATAGGTACGCCTTTGCTACTGTCCATATACATGGGGCTAATTATAAAGAAAGGGGTCTATTAACAGAAGAGAAAACAAGAATTAAAAACAGAAGATAAATATTGGCTCTCCTCCAGGCTATTGAAATCCAAAAGAGGTGGCCATTATGCATTGCCCAGGACACCAAAAGGGGACTGATCTGATTTCAACAGGAAACCAATTAGCCGATCAAGCACCAAAGCAAGCAGCCTGAGAAACAGTCCAAGAGCTGGTTACACTCCTGGCCCCAGCTCTACCAGAAAAACCAGACTATTCAGAGGAAGATTTAAAATATTTATAAAAATGGGCTAAATTGGACTATGAAGGGGACTGGGCTAAGACTAAAAGAGAAAAGTTAATTCTTCCTTGAAGACTAGGTAAGAAGATAGTACACCCAGATTCATCAGGGTACTCATTTGGGGACACACAAACTCAAGGAGCTTATAGGCAAGAAGTTCTAAGTTTCTAAATTAGGGTGTATAGTTCAGGATGTAGTTAATAGATGTGATCAGTGCCAGCAGTTGATGTGGAAGGAAATAGAATGAAAAGAGGGAAAAGAGAAAGAAGTAAGAAACCAGGAATTTATTGGGAAATAGATTTTACAGAGATGAAACCCAAAAAATATGGGCACAAGTATATGTCAGTTTTTGTAGATACCTTTTCAGGCTGGGTGGAGGCTTTTTCTGCCAAACATGAGATGGCAGGAATGGTCGCCAAAAATCTACTAGAGGTTTGAGTTGCCTCTCGTGATCGGGTCAGACAATGGCCCTGCATTTGTGAGTTCAGTCTCACAGGCATTGGCCAAGGCTGTGGGTACTAATTGGAAACTATTGTGCCTACCAGCCCCAGAATCTGGGCAAGTAGAGAGAATGAACTGGACTCTTAAAGAAACATTGACAAAGCTAATTCTAGAGTCTGGTGGTGGATGGGTGGATATCTTTCCTTTTACCCTCCTCAGAGAATGATGTACACCCTACTTAAAAGGTGACCCCATTCAAAATACTGTTCAGGAGTCACCACCTCCCCTGCTAGTTTTCCCAAGCAGAAATGACTGATCAGTCTGTACTCTAGTGACTGCAGGCATTACAGTCTGTCTTAAAAAGAACCCACAGAGGGATCCAGACTGCCCACACTGAGGTGGAGACAGAGGTGGAACCTCATCCTTACCAACCCGGGCCTTGGTTTGGATTCATTGCCACCAAGTGGGAAACTTGAAGCCTCTATGGAAGAGACCATTTATTGTCATCCTGACCACCCCCACAACAATAAAATTAGAAGGCATCAGAACCTGGATTCACGCAAGTCACGTCAAAAGAGCTGAGGACAGATACCCCCAGAGATGGAAGCCGCAACCAATGACCCCGCTGACCATGGACTAAAGCTAAGACTCAAAAGACTATGAGTATATTTTTGCTCCTATTGTTACCTGTTTATGTAAAGTATAGGTGGGAAATTAAATGAGTTGAATTAGGAGTTGAAATGGAAAAGATTATACAAAGTGGTGAATGGTTAACTCATCAGCCGACTGTGCACTAATATTACTTTTTGGTCCCTGCATTATAAATACCCTAATGTCATTTTTATAAGAGAAAATTAGAGCAATAAAATGTTCTTCTTACATGCTCAATATAACATAGATATGGCTGAAAAGTAAAAGATTTAACTAATCTCCAAAGAAAAGGAGGGAATGTAAGGGTCTCTTTAATCAGAGACAGCAAACTTAGATTAACCCTATGCAGTAACTTAGAGTGACCATATGCAGTAAACTTAGATTGATCCTGCCCCTCTCAGAGGAACTTACTTGCAATGCCCAGATACAAGGGTGGGTCAGGCCAGATAGAGACAGCCAATCAGTGTGATGCACATACTGTCTCCCTAGTTACCAGCCCCAGGTAGCAAAGCCCAGATACAAGGGCAGGTCAGGCCAGGTAGAGACATTCAATCAGTGGGGCATGCATATATCTACTGGGTTGAATTATAATTCAATTGGCTGCCCTTGTATGACCTAACATGACTGTGTAGTTTTCTCTGTGTACTGCAATCTCATTGGCCACCTGTGTATAGCCCGGCTAAATTACATCTATAAAAGTTAGTCTGTGAGGCTGGGAGTGTCGCCTCATTGCAAGATATGGCCCTGCCCGGTCAGTTTGATTCTCGATGCTTGGCCTGAAATAAAACTTTGATTGACCTTCACTTTGTATCCCTCTTGCTCCTTTGATTACCAACCTAACAGGGACAGATACCTAAATACCCAGGTTGGGTAGGGATGATGGCATTGGGCATTGGCAGGTACCACCTCCTGGATATTGAATCTGCTATCTGGGTGGCAGAGAGGAGGTAGGGGCTCAGAGTGTGTCCAACAGAGCATTAGGGCACAAGGTGGCTTATAATATTGAAGTGCTGACATGGGCCATGCAGGAAAATCCTCATGTGGCGTTTCTGGGCAGACCCAATGTTATCTTCCTCTTCCTGGTGGGCAGGCATAATGTTGTCTTGTGGATCCAGAATTCCAAATGTGGAGAGATAGCTGGCCAGGAGAGTGAGGAGGGAAGTCTGAAAACACAAGCTAGGGTTAGGTTTGGGGTCGATGGCATGGCAGGTCCACTCTACAGAGGCTGAAATGAGATCTCCTGCATCTGAAGTAAGGACAAGTATCAGATGTTGGCTCAAGCTTGAGTTTGTGTCAATAATAGCCCTTTCATGAAAGAGGGGTCTCATTGGGCAATGGAGGTTATCCCACTCTGGGGTTAGTGAGCTGCTCTAAACCGCAAGGTTTCCTTCTGTGGGACAGGCGAGTTCTGTTGGATGACTCAAGGATGCCATACAAGGAAAGATTCAAAAACAGGGCTCTAAGGAAGGATACCTGGAAACCACTTCGCATTCCAATTGGCTCCTAGAGACAAGGCAGGTTTGATATGCTGGCTACGGGGCTAGTGACCCAGGGGGCTGAGTTGAAATGGACTCTCATGAGGATGGGTCATAATGTGGGTTTGCTTCCATGGAGACCTGGAATGTGGCAGTGGCTCAGGTGCCCTGAAGGATTCTCCTACCTGGAGCGTTTTACACAGCTCCAAAGAACAAGCTTTCCATGTGGAAACAAGAGGTGTTCTCTTTTGTGCCCAGGAATCCCCCATATGCTGGTATTTGAATCCAGGCCTCTGAGGAGAGATGCCTGGAAACCATGCTGGGGTTCAGATTAGGCCCTTGGGAAATGTACAATTCAATCTTCTCTCTGTGGGGACTTCTGCCTGCATGTCTGAGTGACGGTAGTTTTTCAGGTTGTGTGACAATGTGCCTTTTTAAAAATAAATTAATATATTTATTTTCAGAAAAACAGTATTCATTATTTTTTCACCACACCCAGTCTCTATGCAATCCGTGCCCTCCCTAATACCCACCACTCGGTACCCCAACCTCCCACCCCTCCGCCACTTCAAACCTCTCAGATTGTTTTTCAGAGTCTATAGTCTCTCATGATTCACCTCCCCTTCCAACTTCTCCCAACTCCATTCCCCTCTCAAACACCCCCTGTCCTCCATGCTATTTGTTATGCTCCACAAATAAGTGAGGCCATATGATAATTGACTCTCTCTGCTTTACTTACTTCACTCAGCATAATCTCTTCCAGTCCATGTTGATACAAAAGTTGGGTATTCGTCCTTTCTGATGGAGGCATAATACTCCATAGTGTATATGGACCACATCTTCCTTATCCATTCGTCCATTGAAGGGTATCTTGGTTCTTTCCACAGTTTGGCGACTGTGGCATTGCTGCTATAAACATTGGGGTACAGATGGCCCTTCTTTTCACTCCATCTGTATTTATGGGGTAAATACACAGAAGTGCATTTGCAGCATCGTAGGGAAGTTCTATTTTTAATTTCTTGAGGAATCTCCACACTGTTCTCCAAAGAGGCTACACCAACTTGCATTCCCACCAATAGTGGGAATTACACTATTACACCAATAGTGTAAGAGGATTCCCCTTTTTCCACATCCTCTCCAACACATGTTGTTTCCTGTTTTGTTAATTTTGGCCATTCTAACTGGTTTAAGGTGACATCTCCATGTGGTTTTAATTTGAATCTCCCTGACCACTAGTGATGATGAAATTTTTTTCATGTATCTGATAGCCATTTGTATGTCTTCATTGGAGAAGTGTCTGTTCATATCTTCTGCCCATTTTTTGATACGTTTGCCTGTTTCATGTGTGTTGAGTTTGAGGAGTTAATTATAGGTCCTGGATATCAACCTTTTGTCTGTATTGCCTTTTGCAAATATTTTCCCCCTTTCCGTGGGTTGCCTCTTTTTTTTTTTTTTTGACTCTTTCCTTTGCTGTGCAGAAGCTTTTGATTTTGATGCAGTCCCAAAAGATTATTTTCACTTTTGTTTCCTTTGACTTTGAAGACATATGCTAAAGAAGTTGCTGTGGCTGATATCGAAGAGAACTGCCTATGTTCTCCTATAGGATTCTGGTGGATTCCTGTCTCACATTGAGGTCTTTTATCCATTTTGAGTTTATCTTTGTGTACGGTGTAAGAAAATGCTCGAGTTTCATTCTTCTACTTAGAGCTGTCCAGTGTTCCGAGCACCATTTATTGAAGAGACTGTCTTTTTGCCACTGTTTATTTTTTTCCTGTTTTGCCAAAGATTAATTGACCATAGATTGAGGGTCCATATCTTGGCTCTCCTGTTCCACTGGTCTAGTGTCTGTTTTCATGCCAGTACCATGCTGTCTTGGTGATCACAGCTTTGTAGTAAAGCTTGAAATCAGGTAATGTGATGCGCCCAGCTTTATTTTTGTTTTTCAGCATTTCCTTAGTGTTTTGGGGTCTCTTCTGATTCCATACAAATTTTTGTATTATTTGCTCAAGCTCTTTGGAGAATACCTGTGGAATTTGGATTGAACAGAAATATAGAGACAGTGTACAGAAAGGAAGACCTCAAAGGTAACTTGATGTCAATAAAAAAGTATATATCTATTATCAATCTCAATGTGAATGGCCTAAATGAACCTATAAAACAGCATAGGGTTGCAGATTGGATAAAACGACAGGACCCATCCATATAGTGTCTACAAGCGACCCATTTAAACCTAAAGATACATCGAGACTGAAAGTGATGGGATGGAGAAGCATCTTTCATGCCAATGGGCCTCAAAAGAAGGCTGGGGTAGCAATTCTCACATCAGACAAATTAGATTTTAAACTAAAGACTGTAGTCAGAGATACAGAAGGACACTACATAATCCTTAAAGGAATTATCCACCAAGATGATCTAACAATTGTAAATAATCTATGCTCCCAATATTGGAGCAGCCAATTACTTAAGAAAACTCTTAATCAAGATAAAGAGTCATATTGATATGAATACACGAATCATAGGAGATCTTAACATGCCTCTCTCAGAAATAGACAGATCATCGAAGCAGAGAATCAATAAAGCAACAGGAGCATTGAATGACACACTGGACCAGATGGACCTCATAGATATATTCAGAACATTCCAACCTAAAACAACAGAATACTCATTCTTCTCAAGTGCACACAGAACCTTCTCAAGAATAGACAACAAACTGGGTCACAAATCAGGACTTAACCAATACAAAAATATTGAGATTACTCCCTGCATATTCTCAGAACACAATGCTTTGAAATTGGAGCTTAATCACAAGGAAAAGCTCTGAAGGAACTGAAACACCTGGAAGCTAAAGACCACCTTGCTTAAGAATGCTTAGATCAACCAGGAGATCAAGGAAGAACTGAAACAATTCATGGAAACCAATGAGAATGAAGACACTTTGGTCCAAAACCTATGGGGTACAGCAAAGGCAGTCCTAACGGGACAATACATAGTCATCCAAGTCTCCCTCAAAATGAAAAATCCAGAACACAACAGCTTTCTCTACACCTTAAAGAACTGGAAGGTCAGCAACAAATAAAACAAACTCCACACATAAGAAGGGAAATAATGAAGATTAGAGCTGAGATCAATGAGATAGAAACCAGAGATACAGTAGAACGCATCAATGAAACTAGAAGCTGATTTTTTGAAAGAATCAATAAGATCGATAGGATCTTATTGGCCACACTAATTCAAAAGAAAAGAGATAAATCCCAAATTCATAAAATTATGAATGAAAATAGAGAGATCACAACTAACAGCAAGAAAGTAGAAACAATCATCAGAAGCTATTATTAACAGTTGTATGCCAATAAGCTAAGCAACCTAGATGAAATGAATGCAATCCTAGAAAACTATAAACTCCCAAAGTTGAACCAGGAAGATATCTACAACCTGAATAGACATATCTAGTAAGGAGATTGAAGCAGTGATCAAAAACCTCCCAAAAAACAAGAGCCCAGGACCTGAGGGATTCCCTGGGTATTCTACCATACTATAAAAAAGAAATAGCACCTGAAAGTGTATCAAAAAATTGAAGCAAAGGAAATCTTCCAGACTTTTTCTATGAAGCCAGAATTAAAATGACCCCCAAACAAGGCAAAGACCCTACCAAAAAGGAGAATTTCAGACCAATATCACTGACGAAGATGGATGCTAAGATTCTCAACAAGATCCTAGCAAACAAGATCCAACAGCACATTAACAAGATTATCCACCATGACCTGGTGGGATTCATCCCTGGGGTAAAAGGATGATTCACAAATCAATCAATGTGATACAAGAAAATTAATATGAGAAGAGAAAAGAACCACATGGTCCACTCATTTGATGCATAAAAAATCATTTGACAAAATCCACCATCCGTTCCTGATTAACACGCTTCAAACTATAAGGATAGAGGAAATTTTCCTCAACTTCATCAAATCTATCTATGAAAGACCCACAGATATCATCCTCAATGGAAAAAAGCTTTCAACATTCCCGTTGAGATTAGGAATACGACAAGGATGCCCACTCTCAACACCCTTGTTCAACATAGTATTAGAAGTCTAGCAACAGCCATCAGACAACAAAGAGAAATAAATGGTATCCAAATTGGCAATGAAGAAGTCAAACTCTCTCTCTTAGCAGATGACATGATTCTTTATATGGAACATCCAAAAGACTCCACCCCCAAACTACTAGAACTCATACAGCAATTCAGCAATGTGGCCAGATACAAAGTCAATGTACAGAAATTAGTGGCTTTCTTATAAACTAACAATGAAAATCCAGAAAGGGAAATTAGAGAATCGATTCCATTTAATATAGCACCAAGAACCATAAGATACCTGTGAATAAACCTAACCAAAGAGGTAAAGAATCTGTACTTGAGGAACACTCATGAAAGAAATTGAAGAAGACACAAAAAGTAGGAAGACCATTCCATGCTCTTGGATTGGAAGAATAAACATTGTTAAAATGTCTATAGTACCTAGAGCAATCTATACTTTTAGTGTCATTCCAATCAAAATTCCACCAGTGTCGGAGGCAGGCCCCTGGCCAGGGCGGCCTCCGCCATTAAAAGATGACGCCTGGCTACTTGCCAGGTTAGGATTGCCTCATGAGACTAAGCAGAACGCCCAAAGAGGAAGTAAACTAGTGAAGTTGTTTAGGTGCACAGCCTGATTCGCTCCCTCCTGTACCCTGCTCGCTCATTGGTCATGTAAGCATATATAAGTGTGTAGACTTGTGGAAATAGAGAGAAGATGCATCTGAACTAGGGCTTCTTGTCGTCCTTGTGTGCTGAGGGCGATAAATCTTGCTGAAACCCGAGAACTAAATAAAGGAATCTTGCAAGGTAATCCGCAGGAAAGCGGGGGATAAAGGTCCGCAGGTAAGTGGGGACATTAGCCAGGTTCAAAAGTGGGAATTCCGCGGTAAAGTGTGGAGTAAAAATAGAAAAACTTTGCAAGGGAGAAGTCCGCAGGTAAGCGGGGTAAAACCACGACAAAGGTGGTGGGAAACTTGTACAAGACCACAACAAGAAGTGGGGCGGCCATAGAGCCTGGATTTTCTTATCGAAACTGCAGGTAAGCGGGGAAGGAACCATGATCAAAGTGGTGGAAATCTTGTACAAGTACACAATAAGAAGCGGGGGGCCTCTAGCTGGAATTTAGCAGCAAGTCTTTAACGTCTGCGTCTGTTGTCTGTGTGTTCATAATGGGATCTGAAGTATCTGAAGTGCTGTTGGAAGGGTCTTTAGAAGACCTGCTGCCATTTGCGACAACATGGATGGAACTAGAGCGTATCATGCTTAGCGAAATAAGTCAAGCAGAGAAAGACAACTATCATATGATCTCCCTGATATGAAGAAGTGGTGATGCAACATGGGGGCTTAAGTGGGTAGGAGAAGAATCAATGAAACAAGATGGGATTGGGAGGGAGACAAACCATAAGTGACTCTTAATCTCACAAAACAAACTGAGGGTTGCTGGGGGGAGGGGGTTTGGGAGAACGGGGTGGGATTATGGACATTGGGAAGGGTATGTGCTTTGGTGAGTGCTGTGAAGTGTATAAACCTGGTAATTCACAGACCTGTACCCCTGGGAATAAAAATATATGTTTATAAAAAATAAAAAATTAAAAAAAAAAAAAGAAGACCTGCTGGAAGCCAATGGAACTCCACTAAAAGCAAAAACTGCTCGGGCCTTTTTGAATACAGTGGAAAAGGCGGCTCCATGGTTCCTAGATGAAGGCTTGCTAAACATACCTCAATGCGGCCACTTGGGGGAGGATTTGAAGAAACAGGACAACAAAATGCCTTTGCCAACCGAGACCCTGGCAATGTGGACCTTAGTCCGGGGATGCCTGGTGGGGCCTAAACCCAAATGTGAATCAGCTCTACAAGAGAGACCAGAGGCATTGGAGGAAGTGAAAGAAGAGCGGTCTTCTCGTGCCTCAGAGGGGTGTAGTTCTAGTGAAGAGGAAGAATAAATGTCAGGGGAGGAGTTAGAGCATAAAATGCACTCCCAAGTTTGAACAGTTGAAACTGTCAACTCCAGCGACGCCTAGTGCCCCTCTGCCATATAATCCTATGGCGTGCCAAGGAGCTTGTAGCTGTTGTACGACATGTGGTAGTGACAGGGTTTCGAGCTGGAGCGATCATCACCTGGCCTCTGCCTTTCCAGTTTTAGAGGACCAAAACAACCAGCGGTATCATCAGCCTCTTGATTTTAAACTAGTTAAGCAATTAAAGGAAGCAGTCATGCAGTATGGCCCTCAGGCAGCCTTTACGGTATCTTTTTTGGAGACCATAGCGGGAATGAACTTAGTCCCTAAAGACTGGGGTAACCTAGCCCACATAACCTTGTCAGGAGGGCAATCCTCCTAGTATGGAAAACAGCCTGGCAAGAATACTCACAGGACACTGCCCGCCGTAATACAGTGGCTGGAAATCCTCAGTGGGACCTAAAAATGTTAATGGGAATAGGACCGTACATGGGAAAGCAGGCCCAAATACAATACAACCCTGCAGTGTATCTGCAAATAGCCACAGCGGCCACTAAAGCATGGAAGACAATTCAGTGCAGTGGGGATTTACCGGGTCAGCTGTCTAAGGTAATACAAAGGCCAAATGAAGCATATGCTGATTTTGTAGCGAGGCTGATGCAAACAGCTAGTCGAATATTTGGGAGATAGAGATAGCCATGCCATTGATAAAACAGCTGGATTATGAGAAGGCTAATAATGGTGTAAAGAAGCCATCAGACCTTGGAAAAGCAAAGACTTGGGTAAATATATTAAAGTTTGCAGGGATATCAACGACAGTATTATTCAAGGGCAGGTTATGGCTGCAGCTATCACTCAAGGTTTACAAGGATTACAGGGAGCTCAACAATATAAACATATGGGTACTCCTGGAGTTTACTATTACTGCAAGAAGCCATGACACATGTAGGAGCTATAGTTACCAAAGAAGAGAGTTGGGCCTTCCTATTACAAAGCTCCTCTCCCCAAGAAACCAAGCTGCTCACAGTGATAAAAGCATTTCAAATGTTTCATCAAGAACCCTTCAACCTTTTATCAGATAGTAGATATGTGGTGCAAGCTGTTTCTATCATTGTAAGTGTGGGTTCTACTAATGCCAGGTCTACTATCTCTGAGGCATTACAAGAAATCCAAACATTAGTTTGGGACAGGAAGGATCCATTTTTTATTGGCCACATATGAGCTCATATAACCTTACCAGGCCCCCTGACAAAAGGTAATCGGTTAGCAGACTCCTTAACCAGAGGAGAATTTGTCTTTGCCATTGAGGACCTGGTGCAACAGGTGAGACATTATCACACGCTGTTCCATGTGAATGCTTTAACTCTTCGCCTAAAATTTAACATAACAAAAGCACACGCATGGGACATAGTAATCTCCTGCAGAAATTGCGTGGTCTTACTACCTGCACCGTCCTTGGGGGTTAATCCTAAGGGTTTGTTACCTAATCATATATGGCATATGGATGTCACACATGTTTCATAATTTGGAAAGTTAAGATATGTTCATGTCTCTGTAGACTCCTGCTCTGGAATAATTTTCACCTCAGTGCATATGGGGGGGGGGAATTCAGAGATGTTATCGCCCATTGCCTACAGGCTTTCACGGTATGGGGAAAGCCACGCCAATTAGAGACAGATAATGGTCCAGCCTACACCTCACAACGCTTTAAAGCCTTCCTAAAACAACTTGAGATTTACTTGATACATGGAATACCCTATAACCCACAAGGACAGGGTGTCGTGGAGCATGCACATCTTACAATGAAAAATACGCTTTATCAACAAAAAAGGGGAATAGGGGACACCTCCAGGTCCCCTAAAGATAAGCTCAACAGCATTCTCTTTATTTTGAATTTTTTACGTTGGACAAAACGGGTAAATCAGCTGCAGACAGATATGCAAGTGATGCTGCTGCTTCCTCTAAGCCTTTAGTACTTCAGAAGGACATCCTCACAGGAAAGTGGAATGGACTAAATCCAGTGTTAGTATGGAGTAGGGGGTCTGTATGTCTTTTTCCACAGGAAAAGGAGGCTCCAATTTGGATCCCAGAGCGGCTGGTGCGTGCAGCCTTGCCTCCAAACACCAGTCCTGATGCTGAAGATGCTGATGATAACTCTGGGGATGCTACACCTCCTGCGGCAGACTCAAGACAGAGAGCTTTGAGCAGTGGTTAAAGCATGGCTATATCCTTTACCAGTGACTAGCTCTTCTTTCATATTCCCTCCTCTCCCTTTGATGCATGGCAGGTCTGTAACTTGCTAGGAGCATGTACTAATATCTCAGCAGTGTCCATGTTAAATGGTGGCAAATTCCTCACCAGTTCTTATAAACAAAATTACTCTAGTACCTTTGAGACAACAGTTAATGTGTCTTGTCCCAATAATATTACTTATTAGCCCACTCCCATATGGGTCTTGTCACCGTTCCTTTTCATCATAACAAATGCTGGTGAGCTGAATGATACGTTGAATTGCACTAAGAATTTCTATCTTTCCCAGTGCTGGAATGTCATGGCCTTCAAGCTGGCTGTGATTATGCGTATCCCTACCCATGTTCCTATCCCAGTTTCCATTCCAGAGGACAAGTTACCAGTGGTGCTATCCAGAAAGAAGAGAGATTTTGGTATCACAGCCGCCGTTGTGATAGCATTGGCTATATCTACAGCAGCTGCCACGGCAGCAGAAGTCTCGCTTGCTGCAACTATACCCACTGCGGAAGCTGTGAACACCCTTGCAGAAGGAATGGCGGCTGCCCTTCAAACACAGAATCAGATCAATGCACATCTGCAAGCAGGATAGTCAACCAGAGAGTGGATTTGGTTTAAGAACAAGTGGACATATGGGGGGCCCTATTGGGACTGGGATGTATAGTACACTTCCCGGCAATTTGTTTCACTCCCATAGCCTATACTAATATGAGTGACTTACAGAATGTCTCCCGACAGCTCTCCCAATACTTGTGGGGGAATTAGTCCACAGAATTCCAAAACTATACTCAGCACCTGCTACTAGGTATAACAAGGATAAATAACATCAGAGTTGAGCTTGGAACCCTCCCAGAGATAATCAAAACATTGCAAGATGTTTTAACCTTTACAAAACCATGGGCTAGCATAATTGGTCTGATGACAATCCTCATAGTGGGCTTGATTCTGCTAGTAAGGAAACTGCCAATTTGGAGGCAACAGCAACATAGGCAACAGCAAGCCATGGGGCAGGCCTTGTTAGCCATCAAGGCTGGAACATCCCCCCAAGTGTGGATAAGTATGCTGAATCGGTAGTCAACAACGGGAAAGATTGGTGGGGAAATATACCAACCTAAAACAGGATGCAGATCATTGATATCTGCCGTCTGATGACGGGTAAGGATATTCCTCGCCACTGACAACCTAAGACAGGCAGGATCCCTGCCATAAAAGAAAAAAGGGGAAGATGTCAGAGGCAGGCCCCTGGCCAGGGCGGCCTCCACCATTAAAATATGGTGCCTTGAGAGTTTCCAGGCTAGGATTGCCTCGTGAGACTAAGCAGAACGTCCAAAGAGGAAGTAAACATCATTGGTTGCTAGCGAAGTTGTTTATTTAGGTGCACAGCCTGATTCACTCCCTCCTGTACCCTGCTCGCTGATTGGTCATGTAAGTGTATATAAGTGTGTAGACTTGTGGAAATAAAGAGAGAGAAGAGAGAGAAGATGCATCCGAACCAGGCTTCTTGTCATCCTTGCGGGTTGAGGGCGATAAAGGTGCACCCTAGAATGCTTCCGAGCAATTAGGATTACACCCCCAAGTGAGAGAATAAACAAAAGAAAAAGAAAAAAAGACACAGAGAGAGAGGAAAGAATGGAAAGATTATAGAGAAGGTTCAGCCCAAATGGCCCCCAAGGTAAGATTTATGAATTATACTAACAAAAACAGACAAACAAAAAGACTGATAAAAGTATATGACAAGAGAAAAAAATTATATCTATATCTATGTATATGCAAATAAAGGAAGAACCTCATCAAAAAGAACCCTGAGTGTAAGATTATATACTATCTGGACAAACACAATAACACAGAAACATTGGTGGAAGAAAAAGATGGGAGAGTGGTTATAAATTTTCAGTGTGGGCGAGGAAGGTTGTTTTGATTCTTCCTGGATGTATTTTGATATCTATGTTAAAGGCCTCAACTTTCCTAAGATAAGGGGGGATTAGGAATTGGTTTACCTATAGGGGTAGCATTGATTGGGAAAGGGGATTACCTTGAACTTAAACTGCATATGAATATTAGAAAATTAAAAGAAAAATGGGTAAACTAGACTAAACTAAAATAAAATTTAAAAAAATTAAAAATAGAAATGCAAAAGGAAAATACAGGTGTATGTATCAAAAAGTTCAGATTTGAAAGCTATTATGGAATTTGATGTACTGGACATCTCATTTTGATGGTAAATAGGTTAAAAGATTATCTATAAAAAAAGAACCAGAATAGTGGGAATGAATTAAAAATAAAAGTTGTTGTATGACTTAGTGGTGGTTGTTTTCTTGTCGTCTTTTTTTTATTTTTTCCTTTCCTGGTTGGTTTTCTGGGGGAGGGGCCTGCCATGTTTGTTTTCAGTCAATGATTTTCTCTGAATTAGGTCCTCCCGCCCCCCTCAAGGGTGTAGGCTCTGAGGAAACTGTTTTTTTCAGGCTTTTGTTCTCTGGAGGTTTTTATGTTTGTTCACTTTTGTTTTTTTTTTCTCTTGCCTGGACCTCTTTTGATGGTTTTTGTGGGTTTAGAGAAAAAAAAAAAAAAAACAGCTCCCTGACCTCCCTCTCAGAGAGAAGCCTCAGTCTGGCTTCAGAGCCCAAATAAATACCTCCTTGGCCGCTGGCAGATTAGGTTCCCAGTCGCGGTCCCTGGGGATGCAGGATTTTTTGCTTGTACCCAAAACAACGGCAGCTGTAGCTCTCTGGGCAGCTTTAAACTGCCAGAGAGTTTCCAAATAATGATTGAAAACTGAGATTTTCCTGCTGTCCCGGGCTGGGAGTGCCTGGTATTTTCGGGCTGAGAGCACCGGGCTGGCGCCTGTGAGCACCTCTCACAGGGGAGGGCGTGGGGCATGACTCAGACTCTGATGGTACAGTACAGCACTCTTCTGGTGACTGCAAAAAGTCTGTGCTTCTGTTGGCTGGCGAGGCTACCAGGAGTGAATCCCCACTTGCTCTCATGTGGGCTGGTGGCTTAGGGACCAAGACCTGATTTCTCCGGCTCACTCTCTGGCTCTATGCCAGGGGTGGCTGTCCTGGGTCTGGGCACTTAATCCCCTGTCTCTAACACCTTTAATCCCACAATTTCCCTCCGGTGATCCTTTTCTCTTTTTGAGTGCTTTCTACCAGACTCCTGAGTTAATTTTGTTCCCCAGACGCAGGGCACTCTTGTATTGGGATATTACTTTCCAACTGTTCACTTCTGGTGGCTCCCTACTCCTTTTGTTTATCTTCTGATATCAGTCAAACTTTCCCACTCCGCTTTACCTGCCCACTGACGTCTTCTGCTCTGGTAGAGATCCACACATGTATAATTCTGATCTCAGGCTGACTTCGTAACTTACCTTGAACTTAAACTGCATATGAATATTAGAAAATTAAAAGAAAATGGGTAAACTAGACTAAACTAAAATAAAATTTTAAAAAATTAAAAATAGAAATGCAAAAGGAAAATACAGGTGTATGTATCAAAAAGTTCAGCTTTGGAAAATAATCAGCTCAGTTAAGGGTACAGGTTGAAAGGGCGCCACCTCCTACTTCCCCACCATCTTGTCTCTTCTGCTAATTTTAGAGTTCATTTCTTTTTTTTTTAATTTTTTATTTTTTATAAACATATATTTTTATCCCCAGGGGTACAGGTCTCTGAATCACCAGGTTTACACAATTCACAGCACTCACCAAATCACATACCCTCCCCAATGTCCATAATCCCACCCCCTTCTCCCAAACCCCCTCCCCACAGCAAACCACAGTTTGTTTTGTGAGATTGAGTCACTTATGGTTTGTCTCCCTCCCAATCCCATCTTGTTTCATTTATTCTTCTACCCACTTAAGCCTCCATGTTGCATCACCACTTCCTCATATCAGGGAGATCATATGATAGTTGTCTTTCTCTGCTTGACTTATTTCGCTAAGCATGATACGCTCTAGTTCCATCCATGTTGTTGCAAATGGCAAGATTTCATTTCTTTTGATGGCTGCATAGTATTCCATTGTGTATATATACCACATCTTCTTGATCCATTCATCTGTTGATGGACATCTAGGTTCTTTCCATAGTTTGGCTATTGTGGACATTGCTGCTATAAACATTCAGGTACATGTGTCCCTTTGGATCACTACATTTGTATCTTTAGGGTAAATGCCCAATAGTGCAATTGCTGGGTCATAGGGCAGTTCTATTTTCAACATTTTGAGGAACCTCCATGCTGTTTTCCAGAGTGGCTGCACCAGCTTGCATTCCCACCAACAGTGTAGGAGAGTTCCCCTTTCTCCGCATCCTCGCCAGCATCTGTCATTTCCTGACTTGTTGATTTTAGCCATTCTGACTGGTGTGAGGTGATATCTCATTGTGGTTTTTATTTGTATTTCCCTGATGCCGAGTGATATGGAGCACTTTTTCATGTGTCTGTTGGCCATCTGGATGTCTTCTTTGCAGAAATGTCTGCTCATGTCCTCTGCCCATTTCTTGATTGGATTATTTGTTCTCTGGGTGTTGTGTTTGCTAAGTTCTTTATAGATTCTGGACACTAGCCCTTTATCTGATATGTCGTTTGCAAATATCTTCTCCCATTCTGTCAGTTGTCTTTTGATTTTGTTAACTGTTTCCTTTGCTGTGCAAAAGCTTTTGATCTTGATGAAATCCCAGTCGTTCATTTTTTCCCTTGCTTCCCTTGCCTTTTGCGTTGTTCCTAGGAAGATGTTGCTGCGGCAGAAGTCGAAGAGGTTGCTGCCCGTTTTCTCCTCAAGGATTTTGATGGATTCCTTTCGTACATTGAGGTCCTTCATCCATTTTGAGTCTATTTTTGTGTGTGGTGTGAGGAAATGGTCCAATTTCATTTTTCTGCATGTGGCTGTCCAATTTTCCCAGCACCATTTATTGAAAAGGCTGTCTTTTTTCCATTGGATATTCTTTCCTGCTTTGTCGAAGATTAGTTGACCATAGATTTGAGGGTCTATTTCTGGGCTCTCTATTCTGTTCCATTGATCTATGTGTCTGTTTTTGTGCCAGTACCATGCTGTCATGATGATGACAGCTTTGTAATAGAGCTTGAAGTCCGTAATTGTGATGCCACCAACGTTGGCTTTCTTTTTCAATATCCCTTTGGCTATTCGAGGTCTTTTCTGGTTCCATATAAATTTTAGAATTATTTGTTCCATTTCTTTGAAAAAGATGGATGGTACTTTGATAGGAATTGCATTAAATGTGTAGATTGCTTTAGGTAGCATAGACATTTTCACAATATTTATTCTTCCAATCCAGGAGCATGGAACATTTTTCCATTTCTTTGTGTCTTCCTCAATTTCTTTCATGAGTACTTTATAGTTTTCTGAGTATAGATTCTGTGTCTCTTTGGTTAGGTTTATTCCTAGGTATCTTATGGTTTTGGATGCAATTGTAAATGGGATTGACTCCTTAATATCTCTTTCTTCTGTCTTGCTGTTGGTGTAGAGAAATGCAACTGATTTCTGTGCATTGATTTTATATCCTGACACTTTACTGAATTCCTGTATAAGTTCTAGAAGTTTTGGAGTGTAGTCTTTTGCGTTTTCCACATATAGTATCATATCATCTGCGAAGAGTGATAATTTGACTTCTTCTTTGCCGATTTGGATGCCTTTAATTTCCTTTTGTTGTCTGATTGCTGAGGCTAGGACCTCTAGTACGATGTTGAATAGCAGTGGTGACATTTCTTTATCTATTTGTTCCTTCTTGTGTCCAGCTAGGTTGATTTTTTCTTTTTTTGGTGTTTTTAGTTTTTGGAAATGCACACATTTAACCCTATGTTTTTCCCCATAAAGTATTTTGGCATCATCCCATAAGTCTCTTGACTTTCTTTTGTTCATGGCACTTTTTGATTTTCCCTTGGATGTTCTTTCTTTGATTCATTGCTAGTTCGTGAGTGTTTTGTGTTTTCCACCTATGAGTGTCTGGCTGTTTCCCATTCGTGATTTTTTCCGTTTTCATACGTTTATGGTCATAAGCATACAAGATAGGATTTGAATTCTCTTCCATTAATTATGATTTGATTTGGACTCCAGCACACGATCTGTAATAAAGAAAATTAGATCTGCCTTTGGGAAGAAGTTATCTTATGGTCCTCAGAGACACAATCTTACATATGGATCCCCAAATTTCAGCCGTTCTAGAGAGCCCATGATGACATCTGTTATTCATTACCACCTTTCCATCGGGATGATCTGTCCTTTGCTGAAAGCGGATATCGTAGTCCCCAACAATATTGGATGGAGGTCTCCATCTCTTTCTTTTCTGTTCATATGCTTCCAGAAATTAGATACACCCATAGTGTGGTGAATATGTTGGCAATTCTTCCAAGTTTCTGATGTTTTGATGCTACATCAAGACAAAACACTTTCTGGTAATCTCTTGTCTCTCAACGGCATAAAATCTCTATTTGCCTTAGGCACAATCATTTTGGCTCTCTTCACCTTGCCAATTGCTTAACCTATGTCTTCACAATTCCTTCGTTTCAAGCTATGTGTATCCTTGTAGTCAAAGGAAATCTGAATGTAGGGCTTGTTTAGTATTTGTTGTTTACTTTTGGGCCTTTTTGCCTTTTTTTTAAATTTTATCTAGTCCAATAATATTTTTGCAGTAATGGGTGACTTTAGTCCTGAATACTTGAACGAATTATTGATAGGTAAGAAGTTATCTTTCTAATTTTGGTTGATTTCTGACTTGGATTCTCTTTGCCTTTCCACATTTTCTTTGGGTTTGCTTCCTTTAGTGTGATTCCTCACTTCCTCCCCATCATAAGTGTGTCTTATCTGTGTGTGTGTGTGTGTGTGTTGTCTGTTTTGTTTCATATGACACTTATAATTAAATTTCAAGAGACAGGAAGTCGGTCTTTTATGCATAGCACTTCAATTTGACATGCCTTGAAAACTCACAATCCCTCACTTTCACCACATTTTCTGCAAAGTATGTTACCTTTTCCACACTTTCATAAACAGGTATTCTCACAAACCGCCTTCAACCAAACACCATAATTTGCCTGGTTAGAGTCGTATTGTTTGTCTTTTTTCCCTTGCTTTTTTCATATGTCATTTGACTAATATGAGAGAGGGAAAAATATGTTATTTGTCTTTCTGAGACTGATAGATATGATGTAGCCCAGTGCTCTTCACCACACTGCCCCATGAGGCAAGTGGCAAGAATTCATTCTTGCTTATGACTTGGTGAAATTTGTGGTGACTTTAGAGGACAGTGATATAGTAATAGTGTCTGAGAACTCCAGGTTTGTCTTTGCTATGAACACAACTGGTAGATGATCACATTAACTGCACTTGGTGGAAATTTACACAAAACCCACAAAGTAATCCCCACAGAAAAGAGAAAAGAAGTCACATAGAATATGGGAGAAGATTGGAGACATGGCTTAGGAGAGACTTTGGTGGTTGGTGCATCAGAGGGCAGTGAGCGAATGCAAAAGACAAAGGCACAGGAGAGCGGAGCACACTGGAAACCCACAAGGAGCATGTTTCCCAATGTCAATGCTATGACAAGGAGAGGATCTGAAAGGCACGAGTTCCTGCCAACAAAGTTTCTTGAGGTCTGGAGATTTCAGATAAGGAGGCTTGGCAAATATTGACTTGAGAGAACACTGTGGTTCTCCTGTGGAGGACACCAACAAACAACCAGGTGCAGACTGCCTGGAAACCATGATCAGAGACAATACCTGGATACACAGTGGGAAAAGGGTAGGTTCTGGCAGTGCATCCATGCGAGGCAGTGTTCATGCAGATGACTCAATGGGGGCGCAAGAAATTTTGGACTCTCGCACCAGCAGCATCAAGACCGAGCTACTGGCCAAAGACAGAATGGTGAGGACATTAACTGCCTAATCTGCAGACACCAAAATCCCAATTGTGGAAGACTTGGGGAACTGCCTTCTTCAGTCCAAGTTGCTTAGACCCAGGAGAACAGACTCTCCTGTAGGCAATTAGAAGAAAGCCCTTCCCACATACTCTCTCTTGACCACAGCATTCTGTAGGCTTTCATTCTGTCCAATGGTTTAAACATCTCCTTTCACAGGCACACCAAAGCCCACCAAGCTAAACCCATCCATATTCAGCACAGAACCCAAACACACCAAATGGCAGGCAAGGAGAGCTTCTGATGATGACTGGCCTTAAGGAAAGGAGACAGCCACAGCACAACAGCAGAGGGCATGCATGCCACACACACGAACCCGAGACAACCTCTAGGGCCAGTTTTTGGGCATTCCATAATCACTTCTTCCTCAAGAAAAACACGCAGATTAGAAAACAGAATGGGCTTTTCGAATACAGAGAAGACAGAGACCTAGATCCAAGGTAAAGATGGAAGAATCAATTGATCCTGAGGAAAAAGAAGAAGAAATAATCATGGCCAGGCAATCAGAGTGAAACCTCTACATATAACACGTCCAATGCAGGATTGAGAGCATCAGCCAGGATCTCCCTGTATATCAGAAAACACAGAAGATGTCAGGGAGTCTGGATCCACAGAGACAAAGCTGATAAAAAGAAAATAAAACAAAACAAAAGAGAAGAAAAGAAACAGTTCCTGATTAAATATTGGTAGAAGACTGGATGCAAAGTTTTGGAAGCTGGCAGAAACAGAGGATCCAATGAGTGAACTGGAAGAAAAAGCCTAGCAAATAAGGAAGCAAACCCAAAGAGAAAAGAAAATATGATGGAATATGACAATTATCTTAGTGAAGTCTTCAATTCCAAGGAATGGAAAGAGGTGCCTATAGTAGGAGAACTAGGAGTGATAGAAAAAAAGGGGCCGAACATGTCTTTGAAAATCGTAGATTAAAATGTCCCTCATCTGGGAGCAGAAACAGAGATGCAGATTCAGAGGCACAGAGGATTACCATCACCATCCACAGAAGCAGAGCACCAGAAGATATAGTGTCATTTCCCCTGCAAAAGCTTTCAATGGAGTAATTCTCTCTACCCAAATATGCTCTAGAGAGTAGTTTGTCCATAGCTAAGTCATTGACTTCAAGAGGACAAGCTAGACCAGCTCTCAAAGCAGGGTCGGATAGAGCAAGCACACTATCCCAAGCCAAAATCTGTATCCCCTGCATTTCTGAATAATGACAGAGCAGCGGTTCCTATCTAGAACTAGGAGGTATTTATAAGACAAATATCGCATCCCATGTTGCGTCCATCACTTCAGTGGCAGCCTTTAGCTCAACTCATGATCCGAGGGTCATGGCATCAACTCTGGTCTCAGGTTCCCTGCTCAGGTGCAAGTCGGCTTCTCCCTCTCTAGCTCCACCCCCTGATTGTGATCTCTCTGTCTGTCTGTTCAAATACGTGCATATGAATTGCAATAAATAAATAAATAAATAAATAAATAAAAATAAAAAATAAAAGCTGTGTACAAGGATTGACTGGTGCCAGAGGATGTTTTATTTAATTTGGACCTAAGTCCCTATGGAAGGCAGGCAAGTAAAGAGCAACTCCCACCATCCTAAAACGCCAGACCTTTGCTCTGAGCTCCCTTGTTCATTCTCTGGTTCTGTGTCTTTCTGGACTCCTCACCAATCTGTAGCATTCACTGTCTGTCCCGCTGTAATCGCCCCCTGTTGACACATTGTTCATCCTCTCCTGACTCCTTTAGAATATGCCCATCTTCTGCAAGAGGCACTGTTTGCTTACTGCATGAAACCATTTTGGGGATGTTTATGAGGGGGTTAAAGCAGGCTTGTGCTGCCACATCTCCATGCAGTTCTCCAGAGGGTAGCTGCTCCACCCTGTGGCAATGTTAAAGGTTCTTCGACATTTGAATCCTCTTCCTTGCATCCTTTTGAACATACAAGTTGTCATTCTGAAATGGGCACAAAAGCATTTCAGATGGTTTCACTTGGGCTATGGGTCTCTTCCAACATGCTCCATGCTTGCTCCTGAGGACTCCAAGAACATGAGTCTCTCCTGGACCTAAAGGTATAGGATGTGGAGTCTGCCTTTGGTGCATAGTCAGTTTTGAAGCTTGGATGCCATTTTGGAACGATTTATGGAGAAACTCGATGTACTCATTTCCTCGCTTTTAAAGACTACAGACATGCCTTTGACATGGTTGTGGCTGTTTCCTTTGAGCTTTCCTTGGGTGGCCCTTTTCTCTTAGAAGTGCCCTGATTGGGTGGGAGGGCCATATTCATGTGCAGGGCACAGATTTCCTCCCCTGAGGATTTGTTTGAGGCCTGATTGTTTTTCAGCCTTTTGTGGCTAATATGGAATGGTGGATTTTTGCCACTCTTCGAAGTCCAGAGTGCTGGTACTGACAGTCATGACCAAAGACTATGAATGTGGCCAACGAGAAGGTGACACAAATCACTTCATAAAACTGACTTGGTGAGAGACCCAGGGGACTCCAGTGATTTGGGAGGACTTGGGATCCTCTTGACCCACCCAGGACTACTCCAGCCAAGTGTAGTGATCAGGCATGGGTTGATGAGGAGTGGCTTCTATGACCTCAAAACTTTGTGACGTCACAGAAGCTGGCTTCACTGAAGCAGCTGACCCTCTCCCATGCACTTTGAGTCCTATGGCTTTAGGTAGGAAGCCCTGGGAAGGACAGAAAAAGAGCCCTTTGAGCCTGGTCGAGATCTCAGTTTGTCTTATGAGTTAAAATCCCACTTCCCCTATCTTGACAAAGAGAAAAGAAAATGATGTTCAGTATACCATCATTTAGACCAACATTTCCCCAGAGACAGAAAGGTGTTCTTCTTTCCACTAAAATTTTTAGAGATCTAAGAAACAGTGAGACCTCTTGGGTATCAACAGCTCCCTGTGGGGTTTGTCATACTGGGGGTGAGAGATTTATTTTTCAGTGTCTTTTCCCTATGGGTGATGATTAAGTGATGATTAAGGGAAAGAAGGTCTCTTTTAAAGGAAAAAGTTTAGGTCATGGATATATTGTGCTGTTTGTGTCATCTCCTAATATTCTGAAACATGAGTCCTAAGGGATTAGGGCTCTGTCTACCTGGTTTTCCTTTTAAATACCTTTGCCAAGTCTTCAATGAAAGTGACAATCTGCATCAGAGCTATCTCTTAAGGAAGAGTCCTGGACAGCACACATTGTCATTATTATTTAGCTCTACTTGTGGTAACAGGTATAGATATGTTGACCAAGTGTCTTTAATCAGAGGAAAAGGGATGGCCTATTTTGATGGCCTGCAGTGCCGACTCGAGCAGAACTGTGCATTGTGCCACAATACCCTTGCAAAGACTAGTGTATAAAGAAGGTGTGTTCTATCTTGGCAGCACAGTATTCCTCTGGCATCAGGGAGGATGAACCCCTGGTACTTGCATTGACATGAATGTCCCATGTCCCATGACTGGATGATATGAAATAAAAAACGCAAGCAGACTAAGGGAGATATCATATGTCTTCCCTCATACATGCCCAGGAGGAATACCATGGCCCTTAGTAAAGTAAGGGACAACTGAAGGGGAAGAAGTCAGAGAAGGAGACAAGCCAGGAGTGACTCAGAACTCTGAGACCCAAGTTGAGGGTTACAGAAAAGAAAGATATGCAGGGTATGAGGGAACTGCTTACTGGGTGTTCAGGAGTGGTGGAATATATTAGGAAGAGAACTAGGTCCTATATGGAACTAAAGCATACATGAATACCTTGTCAAAAAAAGATGATGGATGATAAACTGGTTTACTTAATAGAACAAAACAATTAAAAGAAAATCTTGATCTTTCAAAACCAGATAAAGACACCAAGAGCAAGGGAAATAATTATATTTTTATTATCTTTAATTATTGAAATGGCATGGAATTTGTTTCCTAAAATGTCCTTATCTGAGTTGGGTCTTTACCCTTGTCAATTAAAGTCTACCTGCCTCTTCCATTTCTGGAATTAATGAGAAGAAATGACATTGCCTTCACTAAATGTCTAGAATAGTTGTCCAGGAAAATGATTTGGACCTGGCTTGCTGTGTGTTGGCCGGGTTTTGATTACGGCTTCAAACGCTTTAGTCACAAGTAGAAAGCTCAGATTTTGTAGGTTTCCTAAGCTAATATTGGGAGTTGATAGGTCTCTGGGTTTTCCTTTTCTCTCAGTTCTTTGATTTGCAACATAATTGTGTAGACGGGTCTTTTAGTTTTTTTTTTTTTTCCCCTTTTTATCAGTTGTCATGTGGTTTCATAATTTTGGCTGTGTTCTTGTCCTCCTATTTTCTCCAGGTAATGGGTCCTCCAGGTTGTTAATGTTTTCAAAACTGATGTGTGAGTTCTACTGATTTTTTTTCTATTGGATTGTTTGTATTTCCTTTATTTCGATAATCATATGTATGATCTTATTTTTTCTGTTAACTCCGGAGTCCAGTTCTTCTTCTTCTTCTTCTTCTTCTTCTTCTTCTTCTTCTTCTTCTTCTTCTTCTTCTTCCTTATGGAATCCATTTAGGTAGCTTTTTCTGCTGTTTTTAATTTTGGGAAATACACGCAATTAACCCTATATTGTTTCTCCATGAAATGTTTTGGCATCACCCCATCAGTTTCTTGACTTTCCTTTGTTCATAATCCTTTGTTCTGATTTTTCTTTTCATTTTCTTTCTTTGATTCATTGCTAGTTCTGTGGGTGTTGTGTTTTCCACCTATGAGTGTCTGACTGTGCTTCCCATTCTAAAGTGATTTCTTTCTGTTTTCATACCTTTGTGGTCATAAGTATACAAGTTAGGATTTGATTTCTCTTCCATTAATTATGACTTAATTTGGACTCCAGCACATGATCTGTGATAGACAAAGGTATGTCTGCCTTTGGGAATAACTTCTCTTATGGTCCTCAGAGACACCATCTTATGCCTGTATCCCCAAAGCTCAGATGGTGTAGAGAGCCCATGATGACATCTGATATTACTTACCACTTTTCCATCTGGATTATCTTTCCTATGCTGAAAGTGGATATCATAATCTCCAACAATATTGGATTGAGGTCCCTATCTCCCTTCCTTTCTGTTAATATGGTTCCAACATTTATATACACCAATGTTTGTGGTGTATATGTTGGCAATCCTTCCAACTTCCTGATGTTTTGATGCTCCATCAAGACAATACACATTTCAGTGAACTTTTGACTCTAAGAAGCTCAAAATCTCTCTATCTGTTATAGGCAGCATCACTTTGGCTCTCTTCTCCTCGCCAATTGCATAACCTATGCCTGCCCAATTCCTTCACTTTCAAGCTAAGTGTATCTCTATAGTCAAAGGAAATCTCCTATGCCAACAGAAGGTCGAGATTGTTTTATTTTTTGTTGTTTCCTTGTGGACATTTTTTGCATTTTAAAAAATCTCATCCAGTCCAACAATCTTTTTGCAGTGACGGGAGAATTTATCCTGAATACTTGAACAAATTATTGAGAGGTAAGAAGTTAACTTTTTCATTTCGTTTGGTTTCTGACTTGGTGCACAAAACACCTCTGCTCAGAGTGGTCTTCCAATTGCAGACCTGACGGGCCCAGAGATCCCAAAACTGAGAATAATTTTTATGTGTTTTTTCTTCCTCATGGTGTTTCCCAGACAATGGCACCTGATTCCTTAAAAAATTGGTGTACACATTCCAATGGGAGGCTCCTTTCTCTCAAGACCATTTTAAGACAAACTGTTCACCATCAACTGCTGTCCAAAGGGGAAGATGGGGAGCTTCCTTGTTTCCTAAATTTCCCTGAAGTTAGAGCAGCAAAAACACCAGAAAGATTTGAAAAGCATTAAAATACATTTCTCTCGTTCTTACTCAGTTCAAATGGACTGAAAGAAAGAGAACATTTATTTCCATGACTAGTTCAGGCAAAGCCTCAAATCTGGGTTCTCTAAAGTTTTTGCTTTTGTATGAGAAATCACACTGTCTTTCATCAATGAACCCATAAGGGCTTTAGAGCTCTGCAGTACTTGTAAGCAATCCCAGAATGATTAAATGTTATTTTCTGGGTTTTTTTCTTTAAAGCAACAGCAATTCAGAATGGATTATAATGAATCTATCTTTGTTTCTAGGTTTCCAATAGCTTCACAAAATATGCTTCTAAAAGAAATCAAAATTATTTCAATGCTACAAAATTGCTTCTATACTTCCCTATACACCTTGAAAAAATCTTAAGGGTCCCTACCAGACAATTTTCTGGTCACAAGTAAAACCACAGTGAAATCATTTTGGAAAAATAAAGGTTTAATCTTCTTATTAAGGTCCAGAGAAGTGGAGATGCTATGATCCCCTTCAGTTACCCCAAATGTTGACAGTCCTTAGTGTTGATAAAAGCATTCTCATCTGTAGAGTCTCATGTTCTATTTAAGCCTGTTCCATTTACTCCTCAATTCTGAAGAGATGTTTTAGATAGAGAGTCACATTTTTTTAGAGAGAGTGCATGTGTGTGCAATGCATGTGCCATGCACATGGGAATGAGTTAGGGAGAGGAAGAGGGAGAAAGGGAGAATCTAAGCATGCTCCATGCCCAGTGTAGAGCCTGATGCAGGGCTCAATCTCATGCCCCTCAAATCATGACCTGAGTCGAAATCAAGAGTCTGAACCTCAACTGACTGAAACTACCCAAATGTACTCGAATGGATGAATATTCACTTTTAATTTGATTCAGTAATCATTTATTTGATGAACTCTTCTATTCAGGAACTTTACTGAGCACCAAAGATATAGAAATAAAGGATATAATTCCAATTCTCAAGAAATTTGAAATCTAGTAAGAAAGACACATGCAGTCATTACTGTAATGTTTATTACAACAGATACTGGGTAATATTCAAAACATTTAATGTTAGAACATGGACACAAGTCCATCAAAATGGAGACCTTACAAACAGAGGATGGTTCTAGAGGACCCTCTCACAATTCTACAATCACAGCATCACAGAGACATACAAGAAATGTAAGAAAAAGATGATGATGGTCTGGAAGCAGATGGAGTGAGTCAGCAGGCCAAGACATTGGCTAACTTACTACTGAAACAAATGTTTTTGTATTTTACAACTAGCGTGGTCATTCTAGGACAGAGAATATAAATATTGACTTCAGAAAAAGGAACCAATCTTAGAGGTGACCATGCATAAGGACCATTATACCACTATCATAATCCATGAAAGATCACTGATGATTTCCTGTGATAGTCCTTATCACTGTTTACATAATTTTCTAGTTTTTCTTCATTCCAGTACATAATAGGATTGCACTTTCCATCTCTTTTGAGGTAAAACATAACCACGTGATTTGATTGGGCCATAAAAGTGTAAACAGAAGTGATATAAAAGTGTTAGAAGACTTTAAGAGGCAGTAAAGTATTTGATTAGAGCCCCATACTGCCAACATACCCACTCAATGAACAGACAGCATAAACTAGAAATGTAATGCTCTAAGCTCCTGAAATTTAAGGTCGTTTGTGAGTGACATATGCTTAATGTATCCTGACTAATGCAATAACTAAGTTTAATTTTATAGAACAATTCAAATTCAGCCAGAAGGAAAAGCAGAAATGATAATTCTAAGCAAAGGGATAGTAGGAACAAAGTGAAAGTGGATCAACATGATGACAAAGGATAATTCAAAAACAAGGCAGAAGTTTGTCATAAAATAGCTTATATGGCAAATAGCTAACAGAAACATGAAAAAAAGTTCATCATCACTAGCCATCAGGGAGATTCAAATCAAAACCACATTGAGATACCAACTTATACCAGTTAGAATGGCCAAAATTAACAAAACAGGAAACAACATGTGTTGGAGAGGATGTGGAGAAAGGGGAACCCTCATCTACTGTTGGTGGGAATGCACGTTGGTGCAGCCTCTTTGGAGAACAGTGTGGAGATTCCTCAAGAAATTAAAAATAGAACTTCCCTATGCCTCTGCCATTGCACTCCTTGGTATTTACCCCAAATATAGAGATGTAGTGAAAAGAAGGGCCATCTGTATCCCAATGTTTGTAGCAGCAATGGCCACGGTCGTCAAACTGTGGAAAGAACCAAGCTGCCCTTCAACGGACGAATGGATAAGGAAGATGTGGTCCATATACACTATGGAGTATTATGCCTCCATCAGAAAGGATGAATCCCCAACTTTTGTAGCAACATGCATGGGACTGAAAGAGATTATTCTGAGTGAAACAGTCAATCAGAGAGACTTAATTATATATTGTTTCACTTATTTGAGAAGCATAACAAATATCATGGAAAATAAGGGCAATGGAGAGGAAAAGGGGTTGAGGGAAATTGGAAGGGGAGGTGAACCATGAGAGAATATGAACCTTGAAAAACAATCTGAGAGTTGGAAAGGGTGGAGTGGTGGGAGGTTGAGCAACCAGGTGGTGGTTATTAGAAAGGGCATGGATTGCATGGAGCAAGATAGGATTTGAATTTTCTTCTATTAATTGCAACTGGATTTGGACTCCAGCACACAATCTGTGATAGACCATTCTATGTTGACCTATGGAACAACATCTCTTATGGCCCTTAGATAGACATCTTATGCATGTTTCCCCAAAGCTCAGGTCGTCTAGAGAGGCCATGATGACGTCTGTTCTTCCTTACAACGTTTCCATCCAGATGATCTGTCCTGTGCTGTAAGTGGATATCATAGTCCCCAACAATATTGGATTGTAGTCCCCATCTCCATTCCTTTCTGTTCATATGCTTCCAACAATTAGATACACCCACGTTGGTGGTGTATATGTTGGAAATTCTTCTAAACATCTAATATTTTGATGCTCCATCAAGACTAAACACCTTTTGATAATCTTTTGACTCTGGAAGTCAGAAAATCTCCTATCTTCCATAGATACAATCACTTTGGCTCTCGTCCCCTTGAGAATTTCATATCCTATGTCTTCCCAATTCCATCACTTTCAAGCTATGTGTACCTTTAGAGCCAAAGGAAATCTCCTATGGCCAACATAAAGTCAAGCTTGTTTGGTTAATGTTGTTTTCTTCTTGACCTTTTTTGCCTTTTTAAAAAAAAAATCATCCTTCCAACAATTATTTTATAGGAATAGGAGAATTTAGTTATGAATACTTGATCTGATTATTGATAGGTAAGAAGTTATCTTTCTCATTTTGGTTCGTTTCTGACTTGATTCTCTGCATCTTTCACCTTTATGATATTTTCTTTGGGTTTTGCTTCCTTCAGTTTGATTTCTCACTTCCTCCCCATATTTTGTGTTTCTTATCTGTGTGTGTGTATGTGTGTGTGTGTGTGTGTGTGTGTGTGTTGTCTGTGTTTGTTTCATATAACACTTAAAATGAAATTTCAAGAGATAGTAACTTGGTCCTTTATGCTTAGCAATTCAATTTGTTATGCTTTGAAAATTCACATTCCATCAATTTCAGCCAAATTTCCTACAAGTTATGTCCCATTTAGGCCTCTTTTATAAACAGGTATTCTTGCTAACCTGCCTTCAAGTAAACACAAAATTTTGTGTGCCTGGTTATTGTTTGTCCCTTTTTATATTGTTTGCCCCTTTATATTGTTTGTCCCTTTTTTCATTGCTTTTTCAAATATTCCTTGACTACAATGAGAGAGTGAAATCATAAGTTATTTGTCTTTCTGAGACTGATAGATGTCACATGGCTGAATGCTCAACACAACTCTACCACATGAGGCAAGTGGCAAGAAGTCACTCTTGCTTATGGCTGTGTAAGAATCTGAAGTGCCTTTGGAGGACAGAGAGTTGGTAGTAGTGTCTGAGAAATCCAGGCTTCTCTTCAGCCATGAACACAACCTGAAGATTACCACATAATGTGAAATATGGTATAAATTGACCCAAAGCCTACCAATCAAACTCCACAGTAAAGGAGAAAATTAGTTCCAGAGACTATATGAGAAGATTTGAGAAATGGCTTAGGGGATATATTGGCGGTTGGTGCTTCAGAGCACAGTGAGCCAATGATGGATAAGACAAAGCCACAGGAGAGAGGAGAACACACTGTGAACCCACACTGAGCATATATCCCAAAGCTATTGCCTTTGACCTGCAGAAGGTCTGAATGGCATGAGTTCTTGCCCACAAAGAGTCTTGAGGCCCAGAGATTTCAGAATCAACCCGCTTGGCAGATATCGACTCGAGAGAACACTATGTTTCTCTGGGAGAGGACAACAACAAACAGGCAGGTGCAGAGAGCCTGGAAACCATGATCAGAGACGATACCAGGAAACACAGTGGGAAGATGGTGGGTTCTGGAAGTGCATCCATGAGAGGCAGTGTTTGTGGAGATGACTTGATAGGGACAAAAGAAATTTTGGGCTCTCGCACTACCAGCATAAAGACTGAGCTATGGGCCAAAGACAGGACAGTGAGGACATTACCTGTCTAAACTGAAAACTCAAAGTCCAAACCATAGAATATGGGAGGACTGCCTCCCTCAGTCCAAGTTGCTTTATCCCAGGGGAACAGACTCTCCCATAGGGGACTAGAAGAAATTCCTGTCCACATGCTCTCTCATGACCACAGCATTCTGCAGGCCTTCATTCTTTTGTGTTAGTTGAACGTTTCTTTTCACAGGCACACCAAAGCCCACCAAGATAATCCTTACCCTATTCATCCCAGACATAAACACTCTGAACAGCAGGCCAGGAGAGCCTCTGCAGCTGACTGACCTCAAGGACAGCCACAACACAATAGTAGATGATATGCATGACACACACACCTGAGACACCCAGAGGGGACAGCCCTTAGGCACTCCATGATCTCTTTTCTTAAAGATATTATACTCAGGCTAAAAAACAGAATGGGATTGTCATATAGAGAGATGAGACAGAGACCAAGATGCAATGCAAAGATAGAAAAATCAATTGATGCCGAGGAAAAATAACAGGAAATGATCATGGCCAGGCAGTCAAAGGGAAACTTTTACATATATGATGCCTGATGGATGATTGAAAGCAGCAGCCAGGTTACTCACTTGCATCAGAAAAAACAGAAGTCATCAGGGAGTCGTGAACCACAGAGATAAAAGTGATAAAAAGTAAAATAAAGAGTCCCTGATGAAAAGTTTGGTAGCAGACTGGATGGAGAGTCAAGGATGCTTCCAGTAGCGGAGGATCAAATTAGTGACCTTTAAGACAAATACTGGGAAATAAGAAAGCAAATAGAATGAGAGAAGAAAGAATGATGGAACATGACAATGAGCTTGGGAAATCATTGACTCCAAGTTATAGGAAGAGGTGCCTATTTTAGGAGTCCTAGGAATGAGAGGAAAAAGAGGGCCAAACCTTTCTTTGAGAAATCAGAGCTAAAAATGACCCTTATCTTGGAGCAAAAATGAAGATCCTGATTCAGAAACATGGAGGACTACCATCACAATTAACAGAAACAGAGCAACAAAAGACATAGTGTCAAACCCGATCAAAAGTTAGCAATGGAGGAATTCCCTTTAAGAAAATATGCATGGGAGAGTAATGAGTCCATTGCCAAGTCACTGACTTCAAGAGGACAAGCGATACAAGCTCTTTAATTCGTCAGATAGAGCAAGAAACACCAGCCCAAGCCAAAATCCGTATCCCCTGATTTCTGAACAATGACAGAGCAGTGGCTCTTTTCTAGAACTATGAGGTATTAATAACACAAATATTGGGTCCTGGGGTGTGTTGAGCACTTCAGAGGCGTCCTTTAGCTGAACTCATAATCCAAGGGTCATGGCATCGACTCTGGCCTCAGGTACCCTTCTCAGGGACAAGTCGACTTCTCCCTCTCCTGCTCAACTCCCTGAGTGTAATGTTTCTGTCTTTCTGTAGAATACATGCACATACATCGTTTGCCAAAAAAAAAAAAAAAAAAAAAAAGGAAATAAAGAAAGAAAGAAAGAAGAAAAGAAAGAAAGAAGAAAAGAAAGAAAGAAAGAAAAGAAAAGGAGTTGACAAGGATACCATGGCCAGAGATTGTTATATTTAATTTGGACCTAGTTCCCTATTTGAAGGCAGCCGGTACAGAGCACCTCCCACCATCCTGAAATGCCAGACCTTCGCTCTGTGCTCCCTTGTTCATTCTCCTCTTCTTTGTCTTCCCGTATCTCCTCACCAACCTGTAGCATCTGCTGTCTGTCCCACTGTAATGGCCCTTTGTTGACACATTGCTCATCCCCTCCTGGATCGAGTAAAACATGCCCATTTTCCACAAGAGGCACTGTTTGCTTATTGCATGAAGCCATTTAGGATATGGTAATGAGAGGGTTAAGGCAAGCTTATGCTGCCACATCTCCATGCAGTTCCCCAGGGGGTAGGTGCACCACACTTGAATGGCCCTTTTCCTGGAAAGAAGCACCCTGATTGTGTGGGAGGACCATACCTATTTGAGGGGTGTTGGGTTCCTCCCCTGAGGCTTTGTTTGAGGCCTGATTCTTTTTTGGCCTTTCGTGGGTAAGATGGAATGGTGGATTCTTGCCTTTCTCCGGAATCCATAGGGCTGGTGGTAACAGTCACAACCAAAGACTACAACTTCGGCCATAGAGAAGGTGAATCTGACTTGCTTTGCAAACTGCCTTGGTGAAAGACCCAGGGCGCTCCAGCCTCTTGGCCCACCCATGATTACTCCAGCCAAGGGTAGTGATCAGGCGAGATTATGGGAGGACTGGTTGCTATGACCTCAAAGCTTTTTGACATCACAGAAGCTGGCTTCACTGAAGCAGTGGTCCCTTTATCACGACATTTGAGACCTATGACTTTAGGTAGAAGACCCTGGAAGGACAGAAAAAGAGACCTCTGAGCCTGATCAAGAACTCAGCTTGTCTTGTGTGTTAATGTCTCACCTCCCCTTTCTAGAAAAGAGAACAAATAATGTTGTTTGGTATACCATCTTTTAGGCCAAAATTTCTCTAGAGCTGGAAAGGTTTTCGTATTTGCACTGCAATTTCTAGAGATCTCAATAAACAGTGAGGCATCTTGGGTATCATCAGCTCTCTGTGGGGTTTGTCATTCTGTGGATGAGAGTCATTTTTCAACATCTACCCCCTATGTGTCAGTGATGAATAAGGGATGGAAAGTCCCTTTTCAAGGAAAAACGTTAAGGTATGGATATATTGTGCTGTCTGTGTTCTCATCTCATAGTGTTCTGATACACAAGACATTAGGTATTAGGGCTCTGTCTACCTGGGTTTACCTTAAACAACTTTTCAAAACCTTCATGGAGAGTGACATTCTGCATTAGAGATAACCCTTAAGGAAGAGCCCTGGACAGCACTCCTTGTCATCATTAGTTAACTCTCCCTGTTGTGGTAATCCGTATAGACATGTTGACCAAGTCTCTTCAATCACAGGAAAAAGAATGGCCTATATCAATGGCCTGCAATGCCCACTTGAGCAGAACTGTGCATTGAGCCGCAATGCCCTTGCAAAAACTAGTGGTTAAAGAAGGTGTGGTCCATCTTGGCAACACAGCATTCCTCAGTCATCAGGGAGGATGAACCCCGGGTAGTTGCATTGACATAAATGTCCCATGAATGGGTGATGCGAAATGAAAAAGGCAAGCAGAATGAGGGAAATATCATATGTCTTCCCTCATATGTGTCCCTGGAGGAATACCATGGCATATAGTAAAGGAAGGGAAAACTGAAGGGGAAGAAGTTAGAGAAGGAGACAAACCAGGAGTGACTCAGGACTCTGAGAACCCAGCTGAGGGTTACAGTAAAGATAGACATGCCAAGAACGAGGGAATCTCCATGATGGCTAGTGATGATGAAAATTATTTCATGTGTCTGTTAGCCATTTGTATGTCTTCATTGAAGAAGTGTCTGTTTATATCATCTTCCTTTTTATTGTATATGATTGCCTGTTTTGTGTGTGTTGAGGTTCAGGAATTCATTATATATCCTGGATATCAACCTTTTGTCTGTACTGTCATTTGCAAATATCCTCTCCCATTCCGTGAGTTGCCTTTTTGTTTTGTTGACAGTGTCCTTTACTGTGCAGAATCTTTTGATCTTGATGAAGTCCCAAAAGGTCATTTTTGCCTTTTTTTTCTTTTTTTTTTTTTTACTTTGCAGCCATATATGAAAGATGTTGCTGCGGCTGATATCAAAAAGATTACTGCCTATATTCTCCTCTAGGATTCTGATGGATTTCTGTCTCACATGGAGGTCATTTATTCATTTTGAGTTCATCCTTGGGAATGGTGTAACAGAATGGTTGAGTTTCATTCTCCTACATATAGCTGTCCAGTTTTCCCAGCACCACTTATTGAAAAGACTGTCTTTTTTAAACTGTATATTTTTACCTGTTTTGTTGAAGATTATTTGACCATAGAGTTGAAGGTCCATATCTGGCCTCTCTACTCACTTCAACTGGTCTTTGTGTACGTTTTTAAGCCAGTACCATTCTGTATAGGTGATCACAGCTTTGTAGTAAAGCTTGAAATCAGGTAACGTGATGCCCTCAGTTTTATGTTGTTGTTGTTGTTGTTTTCAATATGTCCTTAGTGATTCGGGGTCTTTTCTGATTCCCGACAAACTTTAGGATTATTTTCTCCAGCTCTTTGAAGAATACTGGTGGAATTTTGATGAGTGGGAGGACTTAAATCAGGGAACATCATTGACTGAAAACCACCTGGCAGGACTCTCTCCCAGAAAACCAATCAGAAAGGAAAAAAAAAAAAAAAAAAAAACCACACAGAATAAAAAGAACACCACCACTACTTCATAGATACAACTTTAATTTTTAACCTATTACCACTATTCTGGTTTATTTGTTTTATATAGATAATTTTGTAACCTATTTACCATAAAACTGAGATGTCCAGTATATCAAAGTTCATATTAACCTTCTAACCTGAGCTTTTTGATACATACACATTTGTTTTTCTTTTGTATTCTATTTTTATTTAATTTATTTATTTATTTATTTATTTATCTTGTGTGATTTTCTAATTTTTAATTTTTTGTATAAACATATATTTTTGTCCCAAGGGGTACAAGTCTGTGAATCACCAGATTTTCACTTCACAGCACTCACCCAAGCACATACCCTCCCCAATGTCCAAAATCCCACCCCCTTCTCCCAAACCTTCTCCCCCCAGCAACCCTCAGTTTGTTTTGTGAGATTAAGAGTCACTTATGGTTTGTCACCCTCCCAATCCCATCTTGTTTCATTGATTCTTCTCCTACCCACTTAAGCCCCCATATTGCATCACCACTTCCTCATATCAGGGAGATCATATGATAGTTGTCTTTCTCCGCTTGACTTATTTCGCTAAGCATGATACGCTCTAGTTCCATCCATGTTGTCGCAAATGGCAAGATTTCATTTCTTTTGATGGCTGCATAGTATTTCATTGTGTATATATACCACAACTTCTTGATCCATTCATCTGTTGATGGACATCTAGGTTCTTTCCATAGTTTGGCTATTGTGGACATTGCTGCTATAAACATTCGGGTGCACGTGCCCCTTTGGATCACTACATTTGTATCTTTAGGGTAAATACCCAATAGTGCAATTGCTGGGTCATAGGGCAGTTCTATTTTCAACATTTTGAGGAACCTCCATGCTGCTTTCCAGAGTGGCTGCACCAGCTTGCATTCCCACCAACAGTGTAGGAGGGTTCCCCTTTCTCCACAGCCTCGCCAGCATCTGTCATTTCCTGACTTGTTGATTTTCGCCATTCTGACTGGTGTGAGGTGATATCTCATTGTGGTTTTGATTTGTATTTCCCTGATGCCGAGTGATATGGAGCACTTTTTCATGTGTCTGTTGGCCATCTGGATATCTTCTTTGCAGAAATGTCTGTTCATGTCCTCTGCCCATTTCTTGTGTGGATTATTTGTTCTTTGGGTGTTGAGTTTGCTAAGTTCTTTATAGATTCTGCACACTAGTCCTTTATCTGATATGCCGTTTGCAAATATCTTCTCCCATTCTGTCAGTTGTCTTTTGATTTTCATAACTGTTTCCCCTGCTGTGCAAAAGCTTTTGATCTTGATGAAATCCCAGTAGTTCATTTTTTCCCTTGCTTCCCTTGCCTTTTGCGTTGTTCCAAGGAAGATGTTGCTGCGGCAGAGGTTGAAGAGGTTGCTGCCTGTGTTCTCCTCAAGGATTTTGATGGATTCCTTTAGCACATTGAGGTCCTTCATCCATTTTGAGTCTATTTTTGTGTGGGGTGTAAGGAAATGGTTCAATTTCATTTTTCTGCATGTGGCTGTCCAATTTTCCCAGCACTATTTATTGAAGAGGCTGCCTTTTTTCCAGTGGACATTCTTTCCTGCTTTGTTGAAGATTAGTTGATTATAGAGTTGAGGGTCTTTTTTTGGGCTCTCTATTCTGTTCCATTGATCTATGTTTCTGTTTTTGTGCCAGTACAATGCTGTCTTGATGATGACAGCTTTGTAATAGAGCTTGAAGTCCGGAATTGTAATGCCATCAATGTTGGCTTTCTTTTTCAATATCCCTTTGGCTATTCGAGGTCTTTTCTGGTTCCATATAAATTTTAGCATTATTTGTTTCATTTCTTTGAAAAAGATGGATGGTACTTTGATAGGAATTGCGTTAAATGTGTAGATTGCTTTAGGTAGCATAGACATTTTCACAATATTCATTCTTCCAATCCAGGAGCATGAAACATTTTTCCATTTCTTTGTGTCTTCCTCAATTTCTTTCATGAGTACTTTATAGTTTTCTGAGTATAGATTCTGTGTCTCTTTGGTTAGGTTTATTCCTAGGTATATTTTGGTTTTGGGTGCAATTGTAAATGGGATTGACTCCTTAATTTCTCTTTCTTCTGTCTTGTTGTTGGTGTAGAGAAATGCAACTGATTTCTGTGCATTGATTTTATATCCTGACACTTTACTGAATTCCTGTATAAGTTCTAGCAGTTTTGGAGTGTAGTCTTTTGGGTTTTCCACATATAGTATCATATCATCTGTGAAGAGTGATAATTTGACTTCTTCTTTGCCGATTTGGATGCCTTTAATTTCCTTTTGTTGTCTGATTGCTGAATCTAGGACCTCTAGTACTATGTTGAATAGCAGTGGGGATAATGGACATCCCTGCCATGTTCCTTACCTTAGCGGAAAAGCTTTCTGTTTTTCTCCATTGAGAATGATATTTGCGGTGGGTTTTTCATAGATGGCTTTGATGATATTGAGGTATGTGCCCTCTATCCCTACACTTTGAAGAGTTTTGATCAGGAAGGGTGCTTCACTTTGTCAAATGCTTTTTCAGCATCTATTTAGAGTATCATATGGTTCTTGTTCTTTCTTTTATTGATGTGTTGTATCACATTGACTGATTTGCAGATGTGGAACCAGCCTTGTAGACCTGGAATAAATTCCACTAGGTCATGGTGAATAATCCTTTTAATGTACTGTTGAATACTATTGGCTAGTATTTTGTTGAGTATTTTCGCATCTGTGTTCATCAAAGATATTGGTCTATAGCTCTCTTTTTTGGTGGGATCCTTGTCTGGTTTGGGGATCAAGGTGATGCTGGCCTCATAAAATGAGTTTGGAAGTTTTTCTTCCATTTCTATTTTTTGGAACAGTTTTAGGAGAATAGGAATTAGTTCTTCTTTAAATGTTTGGTAGAATTCCCCCGGGAAGCCGTCTGGCCCTGGGCTTTTGTTTGTTTGGAGATTTTTAATGACTGTTTCAATCTCCTTACTGGTTATGGGTCTGTTCAGGCTTTCTATTTCTTCCTGGTTCAGTTGTGGTAGTTTATATGTTTCTAGGAATGCATCCATTTCTTCCAGATTGTCAAATTTATTTGCATAGAGTTGCTCATAGTATGTTCTTATAATAGTTTGTATTTCTTTGGTGTTAGTTGTGATCTCTCCTCTTTCGTTCATGATTTTATTTATTTGGGTCCTTTCTCTTTTCTTTTTGATAAGTCGGGCCAGGGGTTTATCAATTTTATTAATTCTTTCAAAGAACCAGCTCCTAGTTTCATTGATTTGTTCTATTGTTTTTTTGGTTTCTATTTCATTGATTTCTGCTCTGATCTTTATGATTTCTCTTCTCCTGCTGGGCTTAGGGTTTCTTCCTTGTTCTTTCTCCAGCTCCTTTAGGTGTAGGGTTAGGTTGTGTACCTGAGACCTTTCTTGTTTCTTGAGAAAGGCTTGTACTGCTATATATTTTCCTCTCAGGACTGCCTTTGTTGTGTCCCACAGATTTTGAATCGTTTTGTTTTCATTATCATTTGTTTCCATGATTTTTTTCAATTCTCCTTTAAATTCCCGGTTGACCCATTCATTTTTAGAAGGATGCTGTTTAGTCTCCATGTATTTGGGTTCTTTCCAAACTTCCTTTGTGGTTGAGTTCTAGCTTTAGAGCATTGTTGTCTGAAAATATGCAGGGAATGATCCCAATCTTTTGATACCGGTTGAATCCTGATTTAGGACCGAGGATGTAATCTATTCTGGAGAATGTTCCATGTGCACTAGAGAAGAATGTGTATTCTGTTGCTTGGGGATGAAATATTCTGAATATATCTGTGATGTCCATCTGGTCCAGTGTGTCGTTTAAGGCCTTTATTTCCTTGCTGATCTTTTGCTTGGATGATCTGTCCATTTCAGTGAGGGGAGTGTTAAAGTCCCCTACTATTATTGCGTTATTGCTGATGTGTTTCTTTGATTTTGTTATTAATTGGTTTATATAGTTGGCTGCTCCCACGTTAGGGGCATAGATATTTAAAATTGTTAAATCTTCTTGTTGGACAGACCCTTTGAGTGTGATATAGTGTCTTTCCTCATCTCTTTTTATAGTCTTTGGCTTAATATCTAATTGATCTGATATAAGGATTGCCACTCCTGCTTTCTTCTGATGTCCATTAGCATGGTAAATTCTTTTCCACCCCCTCACTTTTAATCTGGAGGTGTCTTCGGGCTTAAAATGAGTTTCTTGGGGGCAACATATAGTTGGATTTTGGTTTTTTATCCATTCTGATACCATTTGTCTTTTGACAGGGGCATTTAGCGCATTAACATTCATGGTAACTATTGAGAGATATGAACTTAGTGCCATTGTATTGCCTGTAAGGTGACTGTTACTGTATATGGTCTCTGTTCCTTTCTGATCTACCACTTGTAGGCTCTCTTTGCTTAGAGGACCCCTTTCAATATTTCCTGTAGAGTTGGTTTGGTGTTTACAAATTCTTTCAGTTTTTGTTTGTCCTGGAACCTTTTAATCTCTCCTTCTATTTTCAATGATAGCCTAGCTGGATATAGTATTCTTGGCTGCATTTTTTTCTCGTTTAGTGCTCTGAAAATATCATGCCAGCTCTTTCTGGCCTGCCAGGTCTCTGTGGATAAGTCAGCTGCCAATCTAATATTTTTACCATTGTATGTTACAGACTTCTTTTCCCGGGCTGCTTTCAGGATTTTCTCTTTGTCACTGAGACTTGTAAATTTTACTATTAGGTGACGAGGTGTGGGCCTATTCTTATTGTTTTTGAGGGGCGTTCTCTGAAGCTTCTGAATTTTGATGCTCGTTTGCTTTGCCATATTGGGGAAATTCTCCCCAATAATTTTCTCCAGTATACCTTCTGCTCCCCTCTCTCTTTCTTCTTCTTCATGAATCCCAATTATTCTAATGTTGTTTCATCTTATGGTGTCACTTATCTCTCGAATTCTCCCCTTGTGGTCCAGTAGCTGTTTGTCCCTCTTTTGCTCAGCTTCTTTATTCTCTGTCATTTTGTCTTCTATATCACTAATTCTTTCTTCTGCCTCATTTATCCTAGCAGTGAGAGCCTCCATTTTTGATTGTACCTCATTAATAGCATTTTTTATTTCAACTTGGTTGGAGCCATCTTGACTCCTCTCTATTTTTATTTTTTTTTAATTTAGTTTGGTTTAGCCTAGTTTATTCCTATTGTATTTTTATTTTCCAGTATTCACATAGAGTTAAACTTGAAGGTAATCTCCTTTGCCCAATCTATGTTATCCCTATAAGTACACCAATTTTTAATCCCCCTTTATCTAAGGAAAATTAATTTTTTAACAAAGATATCAACTTACATCCAGGAAAAATCACAATAAACTTTCTTGCCCACACTGAGAATTTATAACCACTTCCTGAACTTTTGTTCTGCCAGAGTTTCTGTGTTTTTGTGTTTCTCCTAATAGTATATAACTCTTATACTTGGGGTGCTTTTTGATGAGGTTCTTCCTTTATTTGCATATATAAAGAGATATATATATATATATATATTTGGCATATATATGTGCCACTTATCTATATATCTATCTATCTATCATCTTTATATATGCCTATATATAGACATATATGTCTATATCTATGTCTATATAGATAGAGATCTATGTCTATAGACATAGACATAGACATGTCTATATATGTCTATAGATTTAGATCTCTATCTATATAGACATAGATATATATCTCAATCTCTATATCTGTATCTATATAGACCAAAACCAAAAAGAGTGAAAAATATATGAAAGAGAAATATTTTCTCTTGTCATATAATTTTATCAGTCTTTTTGTTTGTCTTTTTTTTTGTTGTTGTTCTTGTTTTTAAATTTCATAAATCTTTCCTTAGGTCCCATTTGGTCTCAACCTTTTCTGCTATCTTCACTTTTTTCCCTCTTCTCTCTCTCTATTTTTTCGTTTTTTTTCTTTTTTTTCTCATTTCGGTGTGGAATACTGATTGCTCAGAGGCATTTCAGGGTGCACCTTGCCTGCACCACATTTGATACTGCCAGCTATGTCTGTTCTGTTATCTCTCACCAAAATGACTAGGCAGAGGAATGTGCAAGAGATGAAAATTACAGAGGATGAACCTTCTGCAGCAGAGCTAATGGCTATCAGCATGGACAATATGTCAGAAAAAGAATTCAGGCTCACAATTATTCAGGCAATAGCTAGGTTGCAGAAAGCCATGGTTGACCAAACCAAATTGAATATGGCAGAATTGAAAGCCAACAGGGGGGTTTCACAATGATCTCAATGAGTTTCAATTTAATCTAAATTCTCTAAAAGTTAGGGTAACTGAGACAGAAAATAGAATTAGTGATCTGGAGGACAAACAGACAGAGAGAAAGGATCAGGAGGAAACCTGGAACAAACATCTTAAAAGCCACAAAAACAGAATCAGGGAAATAAATGATTCCATGAAAGGTTTTAATGTAACAAGTATAGGAATCTCTGAAGAAGAGGAAAGAGAAAGAATTCTAGAAGTTATGGTGGAACAAGTTCTTCATGAAAATTTTCCCAATTGCATGATTGAATCAAGTATTCATATACTAGAGGCACATAAGTCTCCCCCCAAGATTAGAGATTCAAAAAATAATTAAAAATACATTAAGGAATATGATAGTAAAATTGAGAAATCGTGTTTAGATACAATCTTTTGAAGGTTACTAGGACATAGAGGCTCCTGACGTAAAGAGGAAAGCCCAGCAGTATCACATCAGACCTGTCCACAGAGAACTGGTAAGCCAGAAAAGGCTGGCAAGATATATTTAGGGCATAAAATGAGAAGAACATGCAGCCAAAAATACTTTGTCCATCAAGACTAACATTCAAAATGGATGGAGAGATAAAGAGTTTCTAAAACTGGCAAGTCGTAAAAGACTATGCAACCACCAAGACAACATTGCAGGAAATATTAAGGGGTGGTTCTATAAAAGAGGAAAAATTTTAAGAATAGCATTGAACAGAAATATAGAGACAATATTCAGTTAGAAAGACTTCAAATATAACACAATGTCAATAAAAATATATCTATCAATAATCACTCTCATTGTGAATGGTCTAAATGTGCCCTTAAAATGACACAGGGTTGCAGATTGGATAAAACAACAGGACCCATCCATATGATGTCTACAAGAGACCCATTTTGAATCTAAAGATACACCCAGCCTGAAAGTGAAGGAATGGCGAAGCATCTTTCATGACAATGGGCCTCAAAAGAAGGCTGAGTTAGCGATGCTCATATCAGAAAAATTAGATTATAAACTAAAGACTGTAGTCAGAGACACAGAAGTACACTACATAATTCTTAAAGGGACTATCCGCCAAGATGATCTAACAATTGTAAATATCTATGTCCCCAATAGAGGAGAAGTCAATTTATAAGAAAACTGTTAGTCAAGATAAAGAGTCATATTGATATGAATACATTAATAGATCTTAACACGCCTCTCTCAGAAATAGACAGAGAATCCAAGCAGAAAATCCATAAAGAAACAAGAGCATTGAATGACACTTTGGACCAGATGGACCTCATAGACATATACAGAATACTCCACCCTAAAACAACAGAATACTCATTCTCCTCAAGTGCACATAAAACCTTTTCAAGAATAGACTGGGTCACAAATAAGGACTCAAACGATACCAAAAGACTGAGAATATTCTCTGCATGTTCTCAGATCACAATGATTAGAAACCAGAGCTCAATTCCAAGGAAAAGTTCAGAAGCAACTCAAACACATGGAAGCTAGAGACCACCTTGCTTAAGAATGCCTGTATCAACCAGGAGATCAAAGAAGAACTGAAACAATTCATGGAAACCAATGAGAATGAAGACACATCAGTGCAAAACCTATGAAATATAGCAAAGGCGGTCCTAAGGGGGAAATACATAGCCATCCAAGACTCCTTTTTATAAAAATAGAAAAATCCAAAATATACCAGCTGTCTCTACAACTTAAAGAACTGGATAATCAACAATAAATCAAACCAACTCCAAACATAAGAAGGGAAATAATCAAAAGTAGAGCAGAGATCAATGAAGTAGAAACCAGAGATACAGTAGAATGTATCAATGAAACTAGAAGATGTTTTCTTAAAAGAATTGACAAGATTGATAAACCATTGGCCACACTAATCCTAAAGAAAAGAGAGAAATCCCAAATACATAAAATTATGAATGAAAGGAAGAGATCACAACTAACACCAAGGAAGTAGAAAAAAATAATCAGAAGTTATTATAAACAGTTATATGCCAATAAGCTAAGCAATCTAGATGAAATGGATTCCTGTGAAGCTATAAACTCCCAAAACTGAACCAGGAAGAAATTGAGAACCTGAATAGACTGATATATAGTAACGAGATTGAAGCAGTGATCAAAAACTTTCCAAAAAACAAGAGCCCAGGACCTGACGGATTCCCTGAGGAATTCTACCAAACTTTCAAAGAAGAAATTACATCTATTCTCATGAAGCTGTTTCATAAAATTGAAGCAGAAGGAAAACTTCCAGATTCTTTTTATGAAGCCAGCATTATCCTGATCCCCAAATCAGGCAAAGACCCTACCAAGGAGGAGAATTTCAGACCAATATCACTGATCAATATGCATGCTAAGATTTTCAACAATCCTAGGAAACAAAATGCAACAGCACATTTAAAAGATTACCCTCCCTGCCAGGTGGGATTCATCCCTGAGTTACAAGGATGGTTCAACATTTGCAAATCAATCAATGTGATAGAACAAATCAATTAAAGAAGAAAAAAGAACTGTGTAGTCCTCTCAGTTGATGCAGAAAAATCATTTGTAAAAGCGAGCATCCATTCCTCATCAAAATGGTTCAAAGTGTGGGGAGAAAGGGAACATTCCTGAACTTCATCTAATATATCTATGAAAGAACCACAGCAAATATCATCCTAAATAGGAAAAAGTTTTCAGCCTGAGATCAGGAACATGACAACGATGCCCACTTTTACCACTCTTGTTCAACATAGTATTAGAAGTCCTAGTAGCAGCAATCAGACAACAAAGGGAAATAAATGATATCCAAATTGGCAAAGAAGAAGTCAAACTCTCTCTTCACAGATGACATGATTCTTTATATGGAAAACCCAAATAACTCCACCCCAAAAGTAATAGAACTCATGCGGAATACAGAACAGCCAACTAGGTAAAGGAACTGTACTCGAGGAACTACAGACCACTCATGAAACAAATTGAAGAAGACACAAAAATATGGAATAATATTCCATGCTCTTAGATCTGGGGAATAAACATTTTTAAAATCTCTACTTCCTAGAGAAATCTATAATTTTAATGCCATTCTGATAAAATTCCACCAGTATTCTTCAAAGAACTGGAACAAATAATCCTAAAATTTGTATGGAATCAGAAGCGACCCCGAATTGCTAAGGAAATCTTGAAAACAAACATAAAACTGGGGGCGTTGTGTTGACTGATCTCAAGATTTACTACAAAACAGTGATCACCAAAACAGCATGGCACTGGCATAAAAACAGAAACATACACCCGTGTAAGAGAGTAGAGAGCCCAGATATGGGCCCTAACGTCTATGGGCAAATAATCTTCAACAAAACTCGGAAAAATATACAGTGGATAAAGACAGTCTCTTCAATAAATGGTACTGGTAAAACTGGACAGCTATATGTAGAAGGATGAAACTTGACCATTCTCTTACACTCTACACAAAGACAAACTCAAAATGGATAAAAGACCACAATGTGAGACACGAATCCATCAGAATTCTAGAGGAGAATATAGGCAGTAACCTCTTTGTTATCAGACACAGCAACTTCTTTCAATATTTGTTTCTAAAGGCAAAGGAAAGAAAAGCGAACTTGAACTTTTGGAACTTCATCAAGATCAAAAGCTTCTAAACAGCAAAGAAACAGTTAAGAAAACAAAGAGCAACCCACGGAATGGGAGAAGATATTTGCATATGACCGTACAGACAAAATGTTGATATCCAGGATCTATAAAGAACTCAAACTCAACACACAAAAACAGACAATCATATTAAAAAAATGAGCAGAAGATATGAACAGGCACTTGTCCCGTGAAGACATGCAGACGGCTATCAGACACATGAAAAAATGTTCATCATCACGAGCAATCAGGGAGATTCAAATGAAAAGCATATTGAGATACCACCTTAACCAGTTAGATTGGCCAAAATTAGCAAGACAGGAAACATCATGTGTGGGAAAGGATGTGGAGAAAGGGGAACCCTCTTCCACTGTTGGTGGGAATGCAAGTTGGTGCAGCCTCTTTGGAGAACAGTGTGGAGATTCCTTAAGAAATCAAAAATAGAGCATCCCTATGACCCTGCCATTGCACTTCTGGCTATTTCCCCTAAAGATACAGACGTAGTGAAAAGAAGGGTCATCTCTACCCAATGATTATAGCATCCATGATAATGGTCGCCAAACTATGGAAAGAATCATGAAGCCTTTTAACAGATAAATGGATAAGGAATATGTTGTCCATATACACTACTGAGTATTATGCCTCCATCAGAAAGGATGAATATCCAACTTTTGTAGCGTCATGGACGGGACTGGAAGAGTTTATGCTGAATGAGACAAGTCAAGCAGAGAAAGTCAATTATCATATGGTTTCACTTATTTGTGGAGCATAACAAATATCATGGAGAACAAGGAGAGATGGAGAGGTGAAGGTTGTTGAGGGAAATTGGAACTGGGTAGGAAATTGGGTAGGAAACCATGAGAGACTATGGACTCTGAAAACCAATCTTAGGGTTTTGAACGGGGGAGAATTTGAGAGTGGGTGAACCAGGTGGTGGGTATGAAAGAGGGCATGGATATCTGGAGCACAGGGTGTGGTGAAAAAAACAATAAAAACTGTTATGCAGAAAAGAAATAAAAAATTAAAGTGTTATGTGAAACACACAGTCAACACACACACACACACACACACACACACACACACACACACACACACATAAGACAACAAAAGATTGGAGATGGGACGGAAATGAGGAATGGCACCAAATGAAGCAAACCCGAAAGAAAATACTACAAAGGGGAAATTCAAAGAGAGTCAAAGTCAGAAACCAACCAAAATTAGAAAGTTAACTCCTTGCCTATCAAAAATAAGTTCAAGTATTCATAAATAAGTCTCCTATGAGTACAAATGTATTGTTGGACTGGAAGAAAATTAAATTAAAAAAGGCAAAAAAGGTCAACAAGGAAAGAAACTTAACAAAATGAGCTCAAACATATGTTGTCCATAAAAGATTTCTTTCGAATATAATGATACACATAGCTTGAAAGTGAGGGAACTGGAAGACATTGGTTATGCAATTGGCAAGGAGAAGAGAGCCACAGTGATTGTGCCTATGGCAGATAGAGTGATCATGCCTTTGAAAGACAAAAGATTACCAGAAGTTGTTTTGTCTTGATGGAGCATCAAAACATCAGAAACTTGGACGAATTGCCAACATACACTCCAGCAACATGGGTGTATCTAAATGTTGGAAGCATATTAAGAGAAAGGAAGGGAGATGGTCAGCACATTCCATTATTGTTGGGGACTATGATATCCACTTTCAGAACAGGACAGATCATGCAGATGGAAAGGTGGTAAGGAATAACAGACATCATCATGGGCTCTCTAGACCACCTGAGCTTTGGGGAAACATGCATAAGATTGTGTCTCCGAGGAACATAAGAGAATTTATTTCCAAAGGCCAATATACCATTGTCTATCACAGATCCTGTGCTGGAGTACAATATCAGTCTTAATTAGTAGAAGAGAATTTAATTCTTATTAGTTGTACTTATGACCATGAAGGTATGGAAAACGTAAAGAAATCACATACGAAAGGAATACACAGCCAGAAACTAATATGTGAAAAACACAACACACTCCCGAACTAGTAATGAATCAAAGAAATAAAATCAGAAAATATATTTAACAAAAGAAAGTAAAGAAACTCTTGGGTTAATGTCAAACAATTTTATCAGAAAGAATATAGGGTTAAATGCGTTTATTTCCAAAAATTAAAAACACCAAAAAATTAGCATAACGATGCCATAAGGAACTAAATAAGGAAGAAATAAACTCATAAATAAACAGAAAAAAACGAAATAATACATAATTCCATCGAAGTAAAATAAATACAAACAATCCAATAGGAAAAAATAGGGAGAATTCACACAACTGGAGGAGCCATTACCTGGATAAAACAGGGAGACAAGTATACAGCTGAAAGTATGAGAACACATGACAACTGATAGAAAGGAAAAACAAAATAACCTAAAAGACCCCTCTACAAAATTATGTCACCAAATCCAAGAACTGAGAGAAAAGAATAAATTCCCAAGCACATATCATCTCCCACGATTAGGTCAGGAACCCTACAAAATCTGAGCTCTCTACTAGTGACTAAAGCATTTGAAGCATAATCAAATAGCTCACATTACACAGCAGGCCAGATACAAATAGTTTTTCTGGTCAACACTTATAGACATTTAATGAAAGCAATGTCGTTTGTTAAAATCGATTCAAGAAATGGAGGAGGCGAGGAGACTCTACTTTACAAGTATAAAGACCGAATTCAGATAAGGACATTATAGGAAACAAATTCCATGTTGTTTTAATAAGTAATGGTAATAAAAATACAACCCCTTCCTTTTCTCTATCTGTCCTCATCTGCTTTTGAAAGGGCCAGTTTGTTTTTAACTTTTTTTGTTTTGTTGAGGAAGCCAGCCTATCAACCATAATACGTTTTTGACAGAGCATTCGCTGCTGCTTTAGTTCCATATACAACCTAGTGTTCATCCTTAGATATGCCACTACTCCTCAACACCCATTAGCCTGTTCTCACAACCCTTCATGTCTCTCTTTACTGCAACCTTCAGATTGGATCTTAGAGACCTGAGTCACTCATAGTTTGTCTCCTCCTCTGACTTCTTTCCCTTCAGTTTTCCCTTCCATCTAATAATGGCTATGGTATTTCTCCTGGGGCACATAGGAGGGAAGCCATATGGTATTTAAATGTGTCTGCTTGCCTCTTTCATTTCACATCACCCAGTCCTGTAGCATTAATGTCAATGCAAGTACAAGGGGCTCATCCTCCCTGATGCCTGAAGAATACTCTGTTGTCAATATGGACCACACCTTCTTTATACACTAGTCTTTGCAAGGTCATCGCAGCTCAATCCACAGTTCAACTCGAGGGGACATTGCAGGCCATCGATATAGGCCATTCCTTTTCCTCTGATTAAAGAGACTTGGTCAACATGTCTATACCCACTATCACAGCAGGTAGTGTTGTTTAGGGCTCTTCCTTTAGTGCTATGTCTCATGCAGAATGTCATGCTTCTTTAAGCCTTTGAGAAGGTGTTTAAGGTAAAACCAGTTAGACAGAGCCCTAATCCCTTATTACTAGTGTTTCAGAACAATAGGATATGAAAACACAGATCGACCAATTCATTTATGCCCTAAAATATTTCCTTGAAAAGGGACTTTCTTGCCCTTATTCATCACTAACCCATAAGTAAAAGATGCCGAGAAAGGACTCTCTCACCCCTAGGATGACAAACGCCACAGAGAGCTGATGATACACAAGAGGCCTCATTGTTTACTGAGATCTCTAGAAATTACAGTGGAATTAGGAAAACCTTGCCGTCTCTGGTAAAATATTGGCCTAAAGAATGGTATATTGAACATCATTTTCTTTTCTTTGGCTAAAAAGGGGAAGTGGTAAATTAAAACAAGACAATTTTAGCTCTTGTCCAGGCTCATAGGGCTCTTTTAGTCCTTCCCCGGGCATTCTACCTAAAGCTATAGGACTCAAAGTTCATGGGAGATGGACTGCTGTTTCAGTCAAACCAGCTTCTGTGATGTCACAAAACTTTGAAGTATAGCAACCACTACTCCCCAAACCATGCCTGATCTACACTTGGCTGGAGTAGTAATGGGTTGATAAGGACGATCCCAAACCTCCCAAATAGCTGGAGCTGCCTGGGTCTCTCACCAAGGCAGTTTGCAAAGTGAGTTGGTGTTATTTTCTCCATGGCCACATTCATAGTCTATTTTCATGACAGTCAGCACCAGCCATCTGGACTCACCAAGACAGTTTATGAAATGAGTTGGTATCACCTTCTCCATGGCCAAATTCATAGTCTATAGTCGTGACAGTCTGCACCAGCCATCTGGACTCCAGAGAAAGGCAAGGATCCACCATTCCATTTTACCCATGAAAGAGCAAGAAAGAATCAGTTCTCAAACAGGCCTCAGTGGGGAAGTCCATGTTCCGCACATATGTATGGTCCTCTCACCCAGTCAGGGTGCTTCTGACTAGGAAAAGGCCACCCAAGGGAACCTCACAGGGTACACCTGCAACTTTGCCAAAGATATGTCTGGAATCTACAACAGCGAGGACCTGAGTACTTCTAGTGTCTATAGATATCGTGCCAAAACTGCTTCCCAATCTTCAAAACTGACCAAGCACCAAAGGCAGACTTTACACCCTAAACCCTGAGACCCAGGATGGGCTGATGTACTTGAAGTCCACAGGAGCTAATGTGGAGCATGTTGGAAGAGACCTATAACACAAGTGAAGCCATTTGAAAGACAAACTTGCCAGTTTCAAGATGAAAATGTGTATCTCCAAAGGACACATTGAAGAAGATTCAAAAATTAAAGAAACTGGAACATTCCCACAGGGTTGTGAAGCTACTGCTGTGGAATTTAATGGAGATATAGCAGTATAAGCCTGCCTTAACACTCTCATTACTATCCCCAAATGGCTTCATGCCATACCAAACTGTGCCTCTTTCAGAAGATGGGCATGTTTTAATGGAGCCAGAGGAGGACAAACAATGTGATAACAAAGAACCATTACAGTGGGACAGACAGCATTTGCTACAGGTTTGTGAGGAGAACCAGGAAGATAAAGAAGAGGAGAATGAACAAGGGAGCATAGAGCAAATGTTGGGCATTTTATGATGGTGGGAGATGTTCCTTACCTGGCTGCATTCCAAAGGGACATAGGTCCAAAATAAATAAACTGTCCTCTGGCTTCAGTAAATCATTGTAAGCTGGTGTTTATTCTATTTTGTTTTTTTAGTCAAATGATGCACATACATGTACTTGAGAGAGAAATAGTAAGATCACATTCAAGAGGTGGAGATGGGGTGGGGAAACAGACTTGCACCTGAGCAAAGAACCTGAGAACAGAGTCAATGCCATGACCCTGGGATTATAAATTGAGCTGAAGGCCGCCTCTGAACTGATGGACACACCCTGTGACCCAATCTTTGTTTTCTAAATAGCTCAGAGTTCTAGACAAGAACCATTGCTCTGTCATTGTTCAGAAACGCAGGGGATATGTATTTTGGTTTGGACTGGTGTTGCTTGCTCTATAGGACCTGCTTCGGGAGCTGGTATAGCTTTTCATCTTGAAGTCAGTGATGCTATGGACAGACTACTCTCCCACGCATATTTGGGTAATGCAATTTCCTCCCATGCAAGGTCTTACAGGGGGTATGACACTATGTCTTGCGGTTCTCTGCTTCTGTTGATGGTGATGGGAGTGTTCTGTGCCTCTGAATATGGATCTCTGTTTTTGTTCCCAGATGAGGGACATTTTCTGCTCTGATTTCCCAAAGAAATGTTCAGCCTTCTTTATTTTCTCGCTCCTAGTTCTCCTACAATAGGCACTTCTTACCATTCCTTGGAGGCAATGATTTCCCTACACACATGGTCATGTTCCATCATTCTTCCGTCTCTCTTTGGCTTTGCTTCCTTATTTTCCAGTTTTGTCTTCCCCATAACTAATTTGATTCTCTGCTTCTGCTAGCTTCCTGGCCTTTGCTACAGTCTGCTACCCATCTCTTCATCAGGAAAAGATGAATATTTTATTTAATTTTTTAATCACTTTTATCTCTGTAGTTTGAGATTCCCTGATGCCTTCTGTGTTTTCCTGATGTACAGTGAATATCCTTGCTGCTGCTTTCCATCCTCCCTTGGTCGTGTAACAAGTACAGGTGTCACATTGATTGCCTGGCCATGGTCATTTCTTGTTCTTTTTCGTCAGTATCAATTGATTCTTCCATCTTTGCATTGGATCTAGGTCTATGTTTTCTTCTTTGTATTCAAAAAGTGCATTCTGTTTTCTAGCCTGAGGCTAATGCTTTAGGAAGAAGAGATGATGGAGTGCCCAAGGGCTTGCCTTTGAGGGTGTCTCGAGTGTGTGTGTGGCATGCATGCCCTCTGGTGTTGTGTTGTGGATGTCCCCTGTCCTTGAGGCCAATCATCTTCAGAGGCTCTCTTTGCCTACTGTTTGAAGTGTTTGGGGTCTGTGCTGAATATGGTGAGGTTTAGCTTGGTGGTCTCTGGTCTCAGCGTTCGATCACTGCTTGGAACCTCTCTGGTGGTCTGGAGCTGCCCAGAATTCCGCTGCTGACATGTTCTTGGGTATAAGCAGAAGATCCTGCATGCCCCGGGCCTGCCACTCATAACCTGATCTGCCAGTGTTCAAGGGGGAATTTATATGGAACTGAAGCTCCAACAGGGGAGGAGACTGAGGACTCTGTCTGAGAGGGAGGTCAGCGTGCAGTTTACTTTCCTCTAAATCTCCAAAAACCATCAAAAGCGGTCAAGGCGGGAGAAAATGGGTTTGTCCTGATAGTATATAAATCTTCTACTTGGGGTTGTTTTTGACGAGGTTCATCCTTTATATGCTTATATATATATTTTTTTCTTCTCATATTTTATCAGTCTTTTCATTTGTCTGTTTTTGTTTTTATACTTCATGTATAAAGTCTTTCCTTGGGGCCCATTTGGACTGAACCTTCTCTTTTGTCTTCCCCCCCCCTCTCTTTCTTTCTCTCTCTTTATTTTCCTTTTCTTATCTTTTTTTCTCTCATTTCAGTAGGGAATTGTTATTTCTCAGAAGCGTTCCAGGGTGCACCTTGACTGCACCACAGTCAATATATCAATATATATTCGTTCAATCTTCTCTCACCAAAATGATGAGGAGAAGGAATGCCCAACAGAAGAAAAATATGGAGGATGGGCCTTCTGCAACAGAGCTAATGGCTATAAACATAGACAATATGTCGGAAAAAGAATTCAGGCCCACAATTATCTAGGCAATAGCTAGATTGGAGAAAGCCATGGATGACCAAATGGAATTGATTAGGGCAGAATTGAAAGCCACCAGAGTTGATATTCACAATGTTAGAACAGAAAGGAAAGCCACCAGGGATGAGTTTCACAATGCTCTCAATGAGTTCCTTGTATAATCTAAATTCTGGAAAAGCTAGGTAACTGAACAAACAGCTTAGAATCCACAAAATCAGAATCAAGAAAATAAATGATGCCATGAAACATTGCAAAATTATAGGAATCTCTGAAGGAGAGGAGAAAAAAAGAATTCTACAAGATATAGTTGAACAAGTTCTTTATGAAAATTTTCCAACCTCGTGAATGGAGCCAGCTTTCATGTACTAGAGGCATAACGGTCTCCACCCACGATTACAGATTCAAAAAAGTAAAATAAAATAAAATAAAATAATATAAAATAAAAAAATCAAAGCACCTGATAGTAAAATTGAGAAATCATAAGTGTAGATACAATCCTTGAAAGCTGCTAGGCAAAAGAGGATCCTTATGAACAGAGGAAATCCCATTAGGATCACTTCAGACTTGTCCACAGAGCCCTAGCTAGCAAGTCCGAAAAGGCTGGCAAGATATATTCAGGGCACTAAATTAGAAGCACATGCAGCCTAGAATACTTTGTCCATCAAGACTGACATTCAAAATGGATGGAGAGATAAAGAGTTTCCAAGACCATCAAGGCTTAAAAGACTACACAACCTCCAAGCCGACATTGCAGGAAATATTAAGGGGGGTCTATAAAAGTGGGAAAAAAAAAACTAAGAATAGTATTGAAAAGAAATATAGAGAAAATCTACAGAAATAAAGACTTCAAAGGTAACATAATGTCAATAAAAACGTATCTATCAATAATCACTCTCAATTTGAAGAGCCTAAATGCACCCAAAAAAAGAAACAGGGATGCATATTGGATAAAATGACAGGACCCATTCATATGGTGTCTACAAGAGACCCATTTTGAACCTAAAGATACACCCAGACTGAAAATGATGGGATGGAGAAGCATCTTTCATGCCAATGGGCCTCAAAAGAAGACAGGGTAGCAATTATTAGATATATTAGATTTTAAACTAAAGATTGTAGTCAGAGACAGAGAAGGACACTACATCATTCTTAAAGGGACTATCCACCAAGATGATCTAACAATTGCAAATATCTATGCTCCAAATATGGGAGCAGCCAATTGAATTGAATTGAATAACAGAAAACTGTTATTCAAGATAAAGAGTAATATTGATGTGAATAGATTAATAGTAAGAGATCTTAACACGTCTCTCTCAGAAATATATAATCCAAGCAGAATACCCATAAGGAAACAAAATTGAATGACACATTGGACCAGATGGACCTCATAAATATATACAGGACATTCCACCCTAAAACAACAGAATGCTCATTCTTCTCAAGTGCACATGGAATGTTCTTCTCAAGATTAGCTACATAGTGGGTCATAAACTCTACCGATACAAAAATATTGAGATAATTCCCTGCATATTCTCAGGTCACAATGCCTTGGAAATTGAGCTCAATCACAAGGAAAAGTTCCAAAGGAACTCAACACCTGGAAGCTAAAGACCACCTTGCTTAAAAATGCGAGGATCACCACACACAAAAATACACTTCCAATGGAATAAATACCTCAGTGTGAGAAAGGAACCCATCAGAATCATTGAGGAGAAGAGAGGCAAAAACCTCTTTGATCTTAACTGTAGCAACTTCTTCCTAGGCACATCACAAAAGACAACAGAAGCAAGGAAATAAATGAACTATTGAGGTTTCATCAAGATCAAAAGCTTTTGCACAGCAAAGAAAAGAGTGAATAAAACCAAATGACAACTGACAGAATGGGAGAAGATATTGCAAATGACATATGAGATAATGGGTTTGTATCCAATATCTATAAAGAGCTTGGCAAACTCAAAACCCAAAGACAAATAATCCAATCATGAAATTGGCAGAGTACATGAGCAGACATTTCTGCAAACAAGACATCCAGACAGCCAACAGACACATAAAAAAATGCTCCATATCACTCGGCATCAGGGAAAAACAAATCAAAACCACAATGAGATACCACCTCACACCAGTCAGAATGGCTAAAATTAACAATCAAGAAATGACAAATGCTGGCAAGGATGCGGAGAGAGGGGAACTCTTCTGCACTGTTTGTGGGATTGTAAGATTTGGCAGCCACTCTGGAAAACAGTGTGGAGGTTCCTCAGAAAACTGAAAATAGATCTACGCTATGACACAGCAATTGAACTACTGGACATATATCCTATAGATGCTAACGTGGTACTCTGAAGGGCACGTGCACCTGAATGCTTATAGCAGGAATGTCCACAATAGCCAAACTATGGAAATGAACATAGATGTCCATCAACAGATAAATGGATAAAGAAGATGTGGCATATATACACAATGGAATAATATGCAGCCATCCAGAAAATAAATCTTGCCGTTTGCGACAACATAGATGGAACTAGAGGGTATTATGCTTAATGAAATAAGCCAATTGGAGAAAGAAAGCTATCATATTTTCTCCTTGATATGAGGAAGTGGAGATACATTGTCAGGATTTGGGGGTAGGAATAAACAAATAAAAGAACATGAAATTGGCGTGAGACAACAATAAAAGAATCAATATCAAAAACAGACTGAGGGTTGCTGGGGCAGGTAGATGGGAGAGGGTGAGGGGATAAGGACATTGGGGAGGATACATGCTATGATGAGAGCTGTGAAATGTGTAAACATGGCGAAACCCGACCTGCACCACTGGGGAGCAAATGAAGTTATATGTTTATTAAAAAATTAATTAATTAATTAAAATTTTTTAAACAAAAGATAGAAATATTGGATAAACCAGGAGACCAAAGAAGAACTGAAAGAATTCATGGAAACCAATGACAATGAAGACAATTTGGTCCAAAACCTATGGGATACAGCAAAAGTGGCCCTAACGGGTAAATATATAGCCACCCAAGCCTCCCTCAAAAAAAAAAAAAAAAAAAAAAAAGGAAAAAATCCAGAATACACCAGCTGTTTCTACAGCTGAAAGAACTGGAGAATCAACAACAATCCAAACCAACTCCACACATAAGTAGAGAAATAATCAAGACTAGAGCAGAGGTCAATTAGGTCGAAACCAGAGACACAGTAGAACGTATCAATGAACCTAGAAGCTGGTTTTTGAAAGAATCAATAAGATCGATAAACCATTGGCCACACTAATCTTAAAGAAAAGAGAAAAGGCCCACTTTAAAAAATATATGAATAAGGGGAAAGATTACAACTAACACCAAGGAAGTTATTATCGAAAGCTATATGAAAATAAGCTAAGCAACCTAGATGGAATGGATGCAATCCTGGAAAATTATAAACGCTCAAAATTGAACCAGGATGAAATTGAGAACCTGAATAGACCAATGTCTAGTAACTAGATTGAAGCAGTGATCAAAACCTCCCAAAAAACAAGAGCCCAGGACCTGATGGATTCCGCGGGGAATTCTACCAAACTTTTAAAAAGAAATAACATCTACTAACCTGAAGATGTTTCAAAAAATTGAAGCAGAAGGAAAACTTCCAGAATCTTTCTATGAAGCAACATAACCCTCATGCAAACCAGGCAAAAACCCTACCAAAAAGAATTTCAGAACAATATCACTGATCAATGTGGATGCTAAGATTCTCAACAAGATCCTAGCAAACAGGATCCAATAGCACATTAAAAAGATTATCCACCATGACCAGGTGAGATTCATCCCTGGCCTACAAGGATTGTTCAACATTCGCAATCAATCAATGTGATAGAACAAATCAATAAGAAAAGAGATAAGAGCCACATGGTCCTTTCAATTAATGAAGAAAAATCATTTGACAAACACCGCAACCATTCCTGATCAAAACTCTTCAAAGTATAGGGATATAGGGAACATTCCTGAACTTCATAAAATCTATCTATGAAGACCCACAGCAAATATCATCCTCAATGGGAAAAAGCTTGCAACCTTCCCATTGAGATCAGAAACATAACAAGGATACCCACTCTCACCACTCTTGTTCAACATAGTATTAGAAGTCCTAGCTACAGCAATCAAAGAGCAAAGAGAAATAAAAGGTGTCCAAATTGGCAATGAAGAAGTCAAACTCTCTCTCTTTGGAGATGACATGATTTTTTATATGGGAAACCCAAAAGACTCCACCCCCAAACGACTAGAACTCATAGAGCAATTCAGCAACATGGCAGGATACAAAGTCAATGTACACAAATCAGTGGCTTTCTTATACACTAACAATGAAAATAAAGAAAGGGAAATTAGGGGTGCTTGGGTGGCTAAGTGGGTTAAGCCTCTGCCTTCAGCTCAGGTCATGTTGGGGTCGAGCCCCACATCTGACTCTCTGCTCAGCAGGGAGCCTGCTTCCCCTTCTATCTCTGCCTGCCTCTCTGACTACTTGTGATCTCTCTCTCTTCTTAAAATAAATAAATAAATTCTTAAAAAAAAAGAAAGGGAAATTAGAAAATTGATTTCATTTACTATAGCAACAAGAAGTATAAGATACCAGGGAATAAACCAAACCAAAGAGGTAAAGGATCTGTATTCGAGGAAATACAGAACTCTCATTAAAGAAATTAAAGAAGAAAAAAAACATGGAAGTCCAGTCCATGCTCTTGGATCGGAAGAATAAACATTGTTAAAATGTCTATACTGCCTAGAGCAAACTATACTTTTAATACCATTCCGAACAAAATTCCACTGGTATTATTCAAAAAGCTGGAGCAAACAATCCTAAAATTTGTATGGAGCCAGAAGAAAACCCGAATCGCTACAGAAATGTTGAAAAACAAAAATAAAACTGGGGGCATCACGCTACCTGATTTCAAGCTTTACTACAAAGCTGTGATCACCACGACAGCATGGTACTGGCATAAAAACAGACACATAGAGTAGTGGAACATAGTAGAGAGGCCAGATATGGACCCTCAATGCTTTGGGCAAGTAATCTTCGACAAAGATTTTAAAATATACAGTGGAATAGAGACAGTCTCTTCAATAAATGGTGCTGGGAAAACTGGACAGCTATATGTAGAAGAATGAAACTCGACCATTCTCTTACAACCTACACAAAGAGAAAGTCAAAATGGATAAAAGACATCAACATGAGACAGGAATCCATCAGAATCCTAGAGGAGAACATAGGCAGTAATCTCTTCGATATCAGTCACAGCAACTTCTTTCAAGTTATGTCTCCAAATGCAAAGAAAACAAAAGCAAAATTAGAGTTTTGAGACTTCATCAAAATCAAAAGCTTCTGCACAGCAAAGGAAACAGTCAACAAAACAAAGAGGCAACCCATGGAATGGAAGAAGATATTTGCAAATGACTGTACAGACAAAAGGTTGATATCCAGGATCTATAATGAGTTCCTTAAACTCAACACACACAAAACAGGCAATTATATCAGAAAAAGGGCAGAGATATGAACAGAAACTTCTCCAATGAAGACATACAAACGGCTATCAGAAACATGAAAAATGTTCATCATTACTAGCCATCAGGATGATTCAAATTAAAACCACATTGAGATATCACCTTACACCACTTGAATGGCCCAAACTAGCAAGACAGGAAACAACATGTGTTGGAGGGGATGTGGAGAAAGGGGAACCCTCTTACACTGTTCGTGGGAATTCAAGTTGGTGCAGCCTCTTTGGAGAACAGTGTAGAGATTCCTCAAGAAATTAAAAATTGAATTTCCCTATGACCCTGCAATTGCACTCCTGGATATTTACCCCAAAGATACAAATATCATGAAAAGAAGGGCCATCTGTACCCCAATGTTTATAGCAGCAATGGCCATGGTTGCCAAACTGTGGAAAGAACCAAGATGCCCTTCAACAGACGAATGGATAAGGAAAATGTGGTCCATATACACTATAGAGTATTATGCTTCCATCAGAAAGGATGAATCCCCAACTTTTGTAGCAACATGGATGGGACTGGAAGATATTATGCTGAGTGAAATCAGTCAAGCAGAGAGAGTCAATTATCATATGGTTTCACTTATTTGTGGAGCATAACAAATAACTTGGAGGACATGGGGAGTTAGAGAGGAAAATGGAGTTGGGGCAAATTGGAAGGGGAGGTGAACCATGAGAGTCTTTGGACTCTAAAATACAATATGAGGGGTTTGAATTGGTGGGTGTGTGGGAGGTTGGGGTACCAGGTGGTGGGTACTATATAAGGCACAGGTTGCATGGAGCTCTGGGTGTGGTGAAAAAAAATGAATACTGTCATGCTGACAATAAATAAAAAATAAATTTTAAAAAATAAAGTAAAAATAAATAAATTAAAAAGAAACAGATACACATAGCTTGAAAGTGAAGTATTTGGGAAGACAAACGTTATGCAGTTCCAAGGAGAAGAGAGCCAAAGTGATGGTGCCTATGGCAGATAGATTTTATGACTTCGAGAGACAAAAGATTATGGGAAGGTGTTTTGTCTTGATGGAGCATCAAGACATCAGAAACGTGGAAGAATTGAAACATATACACCACCTTTGTGGGTGTATCTAAATGTTGGATGCATATTATCAAAATGGAAGGGAGATTAGGACCACAATCCAATATTGTTGGGAACTATGATATCCACTTTCAGCACAGGATGGATCATCCATATGGAAAGATGGTAAGAAATAAAAGACATCATTAATGGGCTCTCTAGACCACCTGAGCTTTGGGGAAACATGCATAAGATTGTGTCTCTCAGGACCATAAGAGAAGTTCTTCCCTAGGGCAGACCTTACATTGTCTATCACTGATCCTGTCCTGGAGTCAAAATCCAGTCATCCTTAATAGAAGACATTTCAATTACTATATTTGTATACTTGTGATCACAAAGGTATGAAAACAGAAAAAAAAATCACTTATGAATGGGAAACAGCCCAATACACTCCCAAACTAGCAATGAATCAAAGAAAGAAAATCAGGAAGTATGCTTAACAAAGAAAAGTAAAGAAACTTAGATGATGCCAAAATATTTTATGGGGAAATAATATAGGATTAAATGTGTGTATTTCCAAAAATTAAAAACACCTAAGAAAGGAACATAACATGACACCAAAAGAAAGTAAAAAAGAATCAATCTCCAATGTTAACAGGAAAAAGGAAATAATACATATGATCATCAAAATAAAAGAAATACAAAGAAACCAATAAGAAAAAAATCAGGAGAAATCACATGTCAGTTTAGAAAACTTTAACAAACTACAGGAGCCATTACCTGGATAGAACTAGGAGACAAGCATACAGCTGAAAGAATGAGACCACATGAAAACTGATAGGAAAAAAACAAACAAACAAACAAACAAAACCAAAAATATCTAAAAGACCCCTCTACACAATTACGCCAGAAAATCCAAGAACTGAGAGAAAAGGATTTATTCCAAGACACATATCAACTCCTAGTGACTAGTGACTAAAGCATTTGAAGCAGTAATAAAACACCTGCAAACACACAAAAGACCAGGTTCAAATCATTTTCTTGGTCAACATTTTTAGACATTTAATGAAGAAAATGTCGTTTCTTTTCAAAAATTCCAGAAATAGAGGAGGCGGGTAGACTCTAATTTACAAGTATAAGAACCCAATTCAGATAAGGACATTATAGGAAACAAATTCCATGCCATTTTAAAAAGTAAAGATAATACATAAATAATTCTGTCCTTTTCTCTGTCTGTCTTCATCTGGTTTTGAAAGGGCCAGTTTGTTTTTATTTTATTTTATTTTTTGATATTTTGAGGAGGCCAGCCTATGATCCACCATTTGTTTTTGAAAGAGTATATACTGATGCTTTAGTTCCATATACGACCTAGTGCACTTCTTAATATATGCCACAACTACTCAACACCTATTAACTATTCCCTGCATGTCTCTCTTTTCTGTAACTTCAAGCTTCTTTCGAAGAGTGCTGAGTCACCCCTGGTTTGTCTTCTTCTCTGACTTCTTCCCCTGCAGTTTTCCTTTTCTTTACTAAGGGCCTTCCTTTGCTGAGAGCCAAGGTATTTCTCCTGGGGCACATAGGAAAGCAGCCATATGATGTTGCCCTTTGTCTGCTTGTCTTTTCATTTTGCATCACTTATTCCTGTGCCATTTGTGTCAATGCAAGTACCAGGGATTCATCCTCCCTGATGGCTGAGGAATACTCTATTGACACTATGGACCACAACTTCTTTATTCTGTAATCTTTGCAAAGGTATTGCCACTCAATTCACAGTTCTGCTCCAGTGGGCATTGCAGGCCATTGATATAGGCAGTTCCTTTTCCTCTGATTGAAGAGACTTAGTCAACATGTCTATACCCAATACCACAGCAGGTAGAGTTAACAAATGATGACAAGGAGTACCGCCCAGGGCTCTTCCTTAAGGATTATCTATCATGGAGAATGTCACTCTCCTTAAAGCCTTTGCAAAGGTGTTTAAGGTAAAACCAGGTATTTAGAGACCTAAACCCTTATGACTTTGGTTTCAGAACAGTAGAAGATGAGGACACAGACAGCACAATGCATCCATTCCCTAACATTTTTCCTTGAAATGGGGCTTTCCATACCTTAGTCATCACTGACCCATAGTAAAAGACACTGAGAAAGGCCTCTCTCACCCACAGGATGACAAACCTCACAGAGATCTGATACCCAAGGGAACTCATTCTTTACTGAAATCTCTAGAAATTGCAGTGAAAATAGAAAAACCTTGCCATCTCTGGAGAAATGTTGGCCCAAAGGATGGTATACCAATCTTTCACTTTCTTTTCTCTTTGTCTAAAAAAGGGAAGTGAGAATTTAACACAAAAGACGACCTGAGTTCTTGATCAGGCTCAGAGGGCTCTTTTTCTGTCCTTACAGGGGCTTCTCCCAAAGTCATAGGCCTCAAAGTTCATGAGAAAGGGACTGATGATTCAGTGAAGCCAGCTACTGTGATGTCTCAAAGCTCTGAGGTCATAGACACGCCTGATCACTACACTTGGCTGGAGTAGTCATGGGTGGGCCCAGAGGATCCCAAGACCTTCCAAACAGCTGGAGCCACCAGGGTCTACCACTGATGCAGTTTGCGATGCGATTCAGTGTCACTTTCTCCATGGCCAATTATGTAGTCTTTGGGCATGACTGTCAGCACCAACCCTCTGGACTCCAGAGAAAGGCAAGAATCCACCATTCCATCTTACCCACAAAAGGCCAAGAAAGAATCAGACCTTAAACAAAGCCTCAGGGGAAGAACACTACGTCCCACACATAGGAATGGTACACGCAGCCAATCAGGGTGCTTCTGATCAATAAGAGTGTCACCCAAGGAAAGCTCCCAGGGAACACTCACAACCATGCCAAACACATGTCTGGAGTCTTTAACAGCAAGGGCACGAATAGCTCTAGCGTCTCAAGAATTCATGCCAAAACAGCCTCCCAATCTTCAAAATTGACCAAGCACCCAAGGCATTCTCTACAACCTAGAATGTGAGGCCCAGAATGGACGCATGCATTTTGAGTCCACATGAGTAAGCTTGGAGCATGTTGGAAGAGAACCATAGCCCATTTCAAGCCATCTGAAAGACTTTTGTGCCTGTTTTAGGATGACAACATATATCTCCAAAAGTCCTCATTGAAGATTATTTGAATGTTGAAGAACCTTGAGCATTCCCACAGTGTGGAGCAGCTACCCTCTGGGGAACTAAATGGATATGTGGCAGCACAAGCCTGCCTTAACCCTCTCTTGACCATCCCCCAGATGGTTTTATGCGATAGGGAAACAGTGCCTCCTGCAGAAAATGGGCATGTTTTAATGGAGCTGGGAGATGGGAAATAATGTTTCAACAAGGGCCATTACAGCGGAACAGACAGTGGATGCTACAGGTTGGTGAGGAGATCCAGGAAGACAAAGAACATGATAATGAAAAAGGGAACTCAGAGCAAAGGTCTGGCATTTTAGGATGGTGGGAGTTGCTCTGTACCTGGCTGCATTATTTAGGGACCTAGGTCCAAATAAAGAGAACATTCTCTGGCCCCAGTCAATCCTTGCACAATGTTTTTGTTTGTTTGTTTGTTTGTTTTGTTTTGTAAAATGATGCACATGCACGTATTTGACAGAGAGAAAGAGAGATCTCAATCAGGGAATGGAGCTGGATAGGTAGAAGTTGACTTGCCCATGAACAGGGAACCTACTCCATATGTTTGAATCCTTATCTCTTTCTGCTCCCAGATCAGGGTCATTTTTAGCTCTGATTTCTCAAAGAAATGTTCAGCCCTCTTTTTTTTCTTGCTTCTGGACATCCTACAATAGGCACCTCTTTCCATACTCTGGAGTCGATTATTTGCATAAGCTCATTTTCATGTTACATCAATTTTCTTTTTCTCTTTGGTTGGTTCCTTATTTTCTAGTATTTGTCTTCCAGGTCACTAATTTGATCCTTGGTTTCTGCCAGCTTTTTGGAACTTTGCATCCAGTCTGCTACCAATCTTTTCATCAGGGACACTTTGTTTTGCCTTTTTAACACTCTTATATCTGTGGTTTGAGTCTACCTGATGCCTTATGTGTTTTCTGATGTACAGTGAGTATCCTGGCCACTTTTTTCAATCCTCCATCGGGCGTGTTACATGTACAGGTTTCCCTTCAATTGCCTGGCCAAGATTATTTCTTTTTTTTTCCCCTTGGCATCAATAGATTCTTCCATCTTTGCATTGGATCTATATCTATGTCTTCTCTGTATTGGAAAAGCCCATTGTGTTTTTTTAGCCTGAGGATAATTTCTTTAAGATAAGAGATCATGGAGTGCCCAAGGGCTGGCCCTTGAGGGAGTCTCAGGTGTGTGTGTCATGCATTCCTTCTGCTGGTATGTTGTGGCTGTCTGCTGTCCTTGAGGCCAGTCATCTGCGGAGGCTCTCCTTGCCTGCCATTTGGAGTGTTTGGTGTCTGGGCTGAATAGGGTGAGGATTAGCTTGGTGAGCTCTGGTATGCCTTTGAATTGAGATATTCAACCAATGCAACAGAATGAAGGCCTCCAGAATGCTGTGGTCAGGAGAAAGCATGTGCACAGGACTTTCTTCTAGTTCCCTACGAGAGAGTCTGTTCTCCTGGGACTAAGCAACTTGGACTGAGGAAGGCAGTCCCTCAAGTCTTCCACGGTTGGGAGTTCATTTTTGCAGGTTAGGCATCTAATGTCCTTATTGTTCTACCTTTGACTAGTAGTTCAGTCTTTATGCTGCTGGTGTGAGAGCCCAAAATTTATTTTTGCCCCCATTGAGTCATCTCCACAAACACTCCCTCTCACAGATGCACTACCAGAACCCACCATCTTCCCACTGTTTCTCCTGGTATTGTGTCTGATCATGGTTTCCAGGCTGTCTGCACCGAGTTGCTTGTTGGTGTCCTCTCCAAGAGAAGCACAGTGTTCTCTCAAGTCGATGTCTGCCAAGCCTGCTGATCTGAAATCTGTGGGCCTCAAGACTCTTTGTTGGCAAGAACTCTGCCATTCAGACCCTCTGATGGACATAGGTGATGGCTTGGGATTACATGTTCCATGTAGGTTTCCAGTGTGTCCTCCTCTCTCCTGTGGCTTTGTCTTTTCCATTGGCTCACTGCGCTCTGAAGCACCAACTCCTGACAGATCCCCTAAGCCTTGTCTCCAATCTTCTCACATAGTCTCTGTAACTTCTTTTCTCTTATGCTGTGGAGTTTACCTTGTAGGCTTCGGGTCAATTTCTACCAAGTTTCAGTTGATGTGGTCATCTTCCAATTGTGTTCATGGCTGTAGACAAGCCTGGAGTCCCCGAACACTATTTCCATCTCTGTCCTCCAAAGGCACCACAGTCTCTTACACAGCCATAAGCAAGAATGATTTTTTTTTCCGCATCCTCATGTGTCACATTGTGGTGAGCATTGGGCTTCGTCACATCTATCTGTCTCAGAAAGACAAATAACATGATTTCACTCTCTCATGGTAGTCAAGAAACATGTGAAAAAGCAAGGGAAAAGGGGACAAACAATATGATTCTCACCTGGCACACAAAGTTGTGTGTTTTTTTGAAGGCTGGTTAGTGAGAATATGTGTTTATAAAAGAGGGCTAAATGGGACATAATTTGTAGCAAATGTGGCTGAAAGTGATGGAATGTGAGTTTTCAAGACATATCAACTTGAATTGCTTTCCAAAAGATACCGACTTCCTATCTCTTGAAATTTCATTTGAAGTGTTTTATGAAACAATCACAGACATGCAGACACTTAGACACACACACACACACACACATACACGCACACAAAATCATAAAGCACCATCAACAAAGGAAAGTCAAAAAACTTATGAGATGATGCCAAACCTTTTATAGGGAAAGAATATAGGGTTAAATGCATGTATTTAAAGAAATTAAAAGCACTGGAATAAAGCAACCTAACTTTATGCTATAAGGAAGAAGAAAAAGAAGAAATGAAATCCAAAGATAAGAGAAAGAATGAAATAATACATATGATCATCAAAATTAAAAAATACAAACAAAACAGTACGAAAAAATCAGGTGAACTCACATGTCAGTTTCGAAAATATTAAAAACGTGGAGAAGGCATTACCAGGATAGAACACTGAGACAGGCATACAGTTGAAAGTATGAGATCATATGACTATGGAAAGAAAAGGAAAAAACAATAGCCTAAAAGACCCCTCAAATCTATTATGCCCGCAAATCCAATAACTGAGAGAAAATGATATACTGCAAGACACATATCAACTGCCAAGATTAGATCAGGTAACCTACAATCTGAGCTTTAGAGTAGTGACTAAAGCATTTGAAGCAGTAATAAAACACCTCCCAACACATGAAGGCTAGGTCGTATTCAAGGCAAAATATTAGGACATGGGTGTATTGTGCTGTGTCTTTCCTCATCTCCTGGGGTTCTTAAACATGAGTCATAAGGGATTAGGGCTCTGTCTACCTGGTTTTACCTTAAACACCTTTGCAAAGTTTTCAAGGAGAATGACATTCTCCATGATAGCTAACACTTAAGTAAGAGCCCTGGACAGCACTCCTTGTCATCATTAATTAACACTATCTGCTGTGGTAATGGGTATAGACATGTTGAACAAGCCTCTTTAATCAGAGGAAAAGTAACAGCCTATATGTATGGCCTGCAATGCCCCCGGTGCAGAACAGTGGTTTGAGCCACAATGCCTTTGCAATGAATAGTGGCTAAAGAAGGTGTGATCCGTATTGGCAGCAGAGTATTCCTCAGGAATCAGGGAGGCTGAACCCATGGTACTTGCATTGACATGAAATCCACAGGACTGGGAGATGTGAAATGAAAAGGACAAGAAGACAAAGGGAAATATCATATGGCTTCTGTCATATGCGTCCCATGAGGAATACCATGGGCCTTATTAGAAAGAAGGGAAAACTGAAGGGGAAGAAGTGAGAGAAGGAGACAAATCAGGAGTGACTCAGGACTCTGAGGAATCAAGCTAAGGATTATATAAAAGAGAGACATGCATGGAATGAGGGAACTGACTAATGGGTGTTGAGGGGTTGTGCCATATGTTTGGAGGAGCACTAGGTCATACATGGAACTAAAGCACCCATGAATACTCTGTCAAAAACGTATGATGGATGATAATCCTGCTTCCTCAACATAACAAAAAATTAAAATAAAAACAAGCTGGCGCTTCAGATGGTTTGAAGTGGTCGGGTGTGGGAGGTTGGGGGAACCAGGTGGGTATTAGAGGGTATTAGAGAGGGCACAGATTGCATGGAGCACTGGGTGTGGTGCAAAAATAATAAATACTGTTACGCTGAAAAAAAAAGAAAAGAAAAAAACTGGCCCTTTCTAATAAGGTGAAGACAGACAAAGAAAAGTTTAAATTATATTTTTATTTTCTTTAACTTATTAAAATGGCATGATATTTGTTTACTATAATGTCCTTATCTAAATTGGGTCTTTATACTTATAAATTAGAGTCTCTCCACCTCCTCCATTACTGGAATCAATGAGAAGAAATGACATTGCCTCCATAAATGTGTAGAAGAGTTGACTAGGAAAATGATCTGGACCTGACCTTCTGTTGTTGGGAGGTGTTGGATTACTCCTTCAAACGCTTTAGTCACTACTAGAGAGCTCAGATTTGTAGGTATCCACCTAATCTTGGGACTTGATATGTGTTGGAATTTATCCTTTCCTCTCAGTTCTTGTATTTCCTGGCATATTTGTAAAGATGGGTAATTTAGGTTATTTTTTCCCTTTCTATCAATTGTCATGTGGTCTTATACTTTCAGCTATATGCTTGTCTCCCCGTTTAATCTTGGTAATGGCTCCTCCAGTTTGTTAAAGTATTCAAAACTGAGGTTTGAGGGACGCCTGGGGGGCTCAGTTGGTTGGATGACTGCCTTTGGTTCAGGTCATGATCCCGGAGTCCTGAGATCGAGTCCCGCATTGGGTTCCTAGCTCCACAGGGAGTCTGCTTCTCTATCTGACTTTCTCCTCACTCGTGCTGTCTCTATCACTGTCTCTCTCTCAAATAAATAAATAAAATCTTTTAAAAAATACCCTGAGATTTGAGTTCTCCTGAATTTTTCCTGTTGGCTTGTCTGTATTTATTCTATTTCAATGATCATATGTATTATCTCATTTTTTCTGTTCACTTTCGAGTTTGTTTCATCATTTTCTAGATCCTATGACATAGATTAGGTTGCCTTTTTTTGGTATTTTTAGTTTTTGGAAATAAATGCATTTAACCCTATATTCTTTCCCCATAAAATGTTTTGTCATCATCCCATAAGGTTCTTTACTTTCCTTTGTTCAAGGTACTTTTTGATTTTCCTTTTGATTGTTTTTCCTTGACTCATTGCTAGCTCGGGAGTGTATTGTGTTTTCCACCTATGAGTGTATGGCTGTGTTTCCCATTCATAAGTGATTTCTTTCATTTTCATATCTTTGTGATCATAATTTACAAGATAGGATTTTAATTTCCTTCTATTAATTATGACTGGGTTTGGACTCCAGGAGAGGATCTCTGATATACAATGTTAGGTTTGCCCTTGGGAAGAACTTCTCTTATGGTCCTCAGAGACACGATCTTATGCATGTTTCCCCAAAGCTCAGGTGGTCTAGAGAGGCCATGATGACGTTGGTTATTCCTTACCACCTTTCCCTCCGGATGATCTGTCCTGTGCTGTAAGTGGATATTGTAGTCCCCAACAATATTGGAATGTGGTCCCCATCTCCTTTCCTTTCTGTTAATATGCTTCCAACATTTAGATACACCACGTTGGTGGTGTATATGTCGGCAATTCTTTCAAGTTACTGATATTTTGAATCTGCATCAAGACAAAACACATTCCAGTAATCTGTTGTCTCTCGAAGGCATAAAATCTCTATCTGCCATAGGCGCCATCACTTTGGCTCTCTTCTCCTTGCCAGTTGCATTACCTATGTCTTCACAATTCCTTGAATTTCAAGCTATGTGTATCTTTATAGTCAAAGGAAATCTCCAATGACCAACATAAGGTCAAGCTTGTTTTGTTTTTGTTGTTTTCTTGTTGACTTTTTTCTATTTTTTTCTTTTTTTAAATTTTCATTTTTCCAACAATCTGTTTATAGGGATAGAAGAATTTAGTCCTGAATACTTTAACTAATTATTGATAGGTAATGAGTTAACTTCTCATTTTGGTTGGTTTCTGACTTTGATTCTCTGTGCCTTCCCCCTTTATGGTATTTTCTTTGGGGTTTGTTTCCCAAGGATGGGTTCCTCACCATCTTTTGAATGTTGTGTGTGTGTGTGTGTTGTCTATTGCTGTTTCACATAACCCTTATAATTAAATTTCAAGAGATAGGATGTCGGTGGGTAGCAATTCTATTTGATATGCCTTGAAAACTCACATTTCATCACTTTCAGCCACATTTCCTGTAAAGAATGTCCAATTAGTCTTCTTTTATAAACACATATTCTCACTATCCTGCCTTCAAACAAACACCAAATTTTGGGTGCCTAGTTAAAGTCGTGTTTTGTTTTGTTTGTTTGTTTGTTTCTGCTCCTTTCCCTTGCTTTTTCACGTTTCTTGACTACCTTTGAGAGTGAAATCGGATGTTATTTGTCTTTCTGAGACTCATAGATGTGATGTAGGCCAATACTCTCCACAATTCTGCCACATGAGACAAGTGGAAAGAATTCATTTTTGCTTGTGGCTGGGCAAGAGTCTATGGTGCTTTTGGAGGACAGTTAGATGGTAGTAGTGTCTGGAAACTCTAGGCTTGTCTTCAGCTAGGAATACAAAAGAAGATTACCCCATCAAGTGTAACATGGCAGAAATGGACCCGAAGCCTACAAATCAAACTCCACAGCAAAAGAAAAAAGAAGTCACAGAGACGTAGAGAAAAGCCTGGAGACATGGCTTAGGGGAAACGTGGGCATTTGGTGCTTCATAGGGCAGTGAGACAATGCAAAGGCCAAAGGCACAGGAGAGCGAAGCACACTGGGAACCCACAAGGAGCATGTTTCCCAATGTCAGTGGCTGCGACCAACAGAGGGTCTGAGTGCCACGAGTTCTTGCCAAAGAAGCGACTTGAGTCTGATATTTTCAGATCATCAGGCTTGGTAGATATTGACTCGAGAGAACACTGTGTTACTTTTGGAGAGGACACCAATAAGCAACCAGGTGCAGACAGTCTGGAGACCATGATCAGACACAATCCCAGGAGACAAACTTGGAAGATGGTGAGTTCTTGCAGTGCATCCATGAGAGGTAGTGTTCTTGGAGATGACTCAATGGGGGCATACAAAATTTTGGGCTCTCACACCAGTAGCCTAAACACGGAACTACAGGCCAAATATAGGGTGGTGAGGACATTAGCTACCGAAACGGCAAACACGAATTCCTGACAGTAGAACACTGGGCAAACTGTCATCCTCAGGCCAAGATGCATGTACCAGGAGAACAGAATCTCCTGTAGGTGACTAGAAAAAAGCCATGCCCACATGCTTTTCCTGATCACAGCATTCTACAGGCCTTCATTCTGTTGTGTTGGTCAAAAGACTTTTCACAGGTACACCGGAGCCCACCAAGTTAAACCTCAGCATATTCAGCCCAGACACCAAACACTCCAAATGGCAAGCAATGAGAGTCTCTGCAGATGACTGGCCTCAAGGACGGGGGACAGACACTACACAATAGGAGAGGACAGCCATGCCTTTCACATCCGAGACTCCCACAAGGGCCAGCCCTTGGACATTTCATTATCTCATCATCCTAAAGAATTTACACTCAGGGTAGAAAACAGAATGGGCTTTTCCAGTATAGAGAAGAAGACAGAGACCTAGATTCAATGCAAAGATGTAAGAATCATTGGATGCCGAGGAAAAAGAACAAGAAATAATCATGTCCAGGTAATTGAAGTGAAACGTCTACATGTAACACCCCATTGGAAGATTGAAAGAGGCAGCCAGGATACTCACTGTACATCAGAAAAATACAGAAGACATCAGGGAGTCTCAAACCACAGAGATAACAGTGATTAAAATAATAAAATAAGGAGTCCCTGGTGAAAAGACTGGAAACAAACTGGATGCAGAGGCCAGGAAGCTGTCAGAAGCAGAGGATCAAATAAGTCATTTGGAAGAAAAAATACTGGAAAATAAGGAAGCAAATCCAGAGAGAGAAGAAAAAATTATGGAACATGACAATAAGCTTGGGGAAGTCATCGACTCCAAGGAAAGGAAAGAGGTGCCTATTGTAGTATAATTAGGAGTGAGAGAAAAAAAGAAAAGCGCTGAACATTTCTTAAAGAAATAAGAGCTGAAAATGAACCTCATATGCGAGCAGAAACAGATATGCAGATTTGGAGGCACAGAGGTGTCCCATCTATGTCAACAAAAGCAGCGGAATACAGGACATAGTGAGGAGGGATTCTATTTATACAAATAGGCTCGGAAAAGTAGTTTGTCCAAAGCCAAGGCACTTAATTCAAGACGACAAATTATACCAGCTCTTGAAGCAGGTCAGATAGAACAAACAGCACCATCCCAAGCCAAAATCTGTATCCCCTGCATTTCTGAACAATGACAGAGCAGTGATACTTGTCCAGAAGTAGGAGGTATTAAGAAGACAAAGATTGGGTCCTCTGATATGTACATAAGTTCAGAGGTGGCCTTCAGCTCAACTCATGATCCTTAGCTTCTCCAGGTCATGGTATCAACTCTGGTCTCAGGTTCCCTGCTCAGGGGTAAGTTTGTTTCTCCCTCTCCAGCTCCATTCCCAGATTGTGTTCTCCCTGTTTCTCTGATAAAAAGTGCATGTCCATATATTGACAAAAAACAAAAACAAACAAACAAATCAACCAACAAACAAAAACCAGTGTACAAGGATTGACTGGGGCCAGAGGATGGTTTATTTAATTTAGATTTAGGTCCCTATGAAGGGTAGCCATGTACAGAGCACTTCCCACCATCCTGAAATGGGAGACCATCGCTTTGAGCTCCCATTTTCATTATGCTCTTTTTTTCTTCCTGTATTTCTGCATCCAATGCATCCGTTCTCTGTCTCGCTGTAATGGCCCTTTGTTATCACATTGTTCATCCGCTCCTGTTTCCATTAAAATATTCCCATCTTTTGGAAGAGGCACTGTTTGGTTATTGCATGAAAACATTTGGGGAATTGTCATGAGAGGGTTAAGACAGGCTTGCGCTGCCACATCTCCATTCAGTTCTTCAGGTGGTAGCTGCACCCCCCTGTGGGAATGCTCAAGGTTCAGTGTCATTCAAATCCTCTTCCTTGCATCCTTTTGGAGATACATGTTGTCGACTTGAAATGGGCATGCAAGTCTTTCAGATGGTTTCACTTGGGCTATGGTTCTCTTCCAACAAGTTTCATGATTGCTCCTGTGGACTGCAAGTACAGGAGTCCATTCTGGGACTCAGGTTCTCAAGTGTAGACATGATGACGTCTGTTATTCCTTACCACCTATCCCTCTGGCCTATCTCTACTGTGCTGGATATTGTAGCCCAACAATATTGAAATGAGACCCCCATTTCCTTTCCTTTGTGTTATTATGCTTCCAACATTTAGATACACCCACTTTGGTGGTGCTTATGTTGGTAATTCCTCCAAGTTTCTGATGTTTTGATGCTGCCTCAAGACAAAACACCTTCCGGTAATCTCTTGACTCTCGAAGGCATAAAATCTCTCTATCTACCATAGGCACCATCACTTTGGCTCTTTTCTCTTTGCCAGTTGCATAACCAATGTCTTCCTCATTCCTTCACTTTCAAGTTATGTGTATCTTCATAGTCAAAGGAAATCTTCAATGGCAAACATAACATCAAGATTTTTGTTTTTGTTGTTGTCTTGTTGACCTTTTTTGCCTTTTTTTAAATTTCATCTTTCCAACAATCTGTTTATAGGGATAGGAGAATTTAGTCTGGAATACGGTAACTAATTATTGATAGATAAGTAGCTAACTTTCTCATTTTCGTTTATTTCTGATTTGGATTCTCTTTGCCTTTCCCCTTTATAGTATTTTCTTTGAGGTTTGAGTCCTTTAGTGGGAATCCTCACTTATTCCCCATGTTTTGTGTGTCCTTTCTCTGTGTGTGTGTGTGTGTGTGTGTGTGTGTGTGTGTTCACAATGTCTTTCACATAACACTTAATTTTTTATATATATAATTTCATTTCAGAATAACAGTATTCATTGTTTTGGGACCACACACTATACTCCATAAATCCATGCCTTCTCTCATACTCACCACCTGGTTCCCCCAACCTCCCAACCCCTGCCCCTTAAAAGCATCCAGATTGTTTTTCAGAGTCCATAGTCTCTCATTGTTCACCGACCCCTTCTAATTTCCTTCAACTCCCTTCCACTTTCCATCTCCCCTTTTCTACCATATCATTTGTTATGATCCATGAATAGGTAAAACCATATGATAATTCACTCTCTGCTTGACTTGTTTCACTCAGCATAATCTCCTCCAGTCCTGTCCATGTTGCTACAAAAGTTGGGTATCCATCCTTTCTGATGGAGGCATAATATTCATAGTGTGTATGGATCACATCTTCCTTAATTATTCTTCCATTGAAGGGTTTCTTGGTTCTTTCCACATTTGGCGACCGTGGCCTTTGCTGCTATAAACATTGGGGTAGAGATGGCCCTTATTTTCACATCTATACCATTGGGGTAAATACTCAGTAGTGCAATGGCAGGGTCATGGGGAAGCTTTATTTTTAATTTCTTTTTTTTTTATTTAATTTTTTATTTTTTATAAACATATATTTTTATCCCCTGGGGTACAGGTCTGTGAATCACCAGGCTTACACACTTCACAGCACTCACCAAATCACATACCCTCCCCAATGTCCATAATCCCACCCCCTTCTCCCAAACCCCCTCCCCCCGGCAACCTCAGTTTGTTTTGTGAGATCAAGAGTCACTTATGGTTTGTCTCCCTCCCAATCCCATCTTCTTTCATTTATTCTTCTTCTACCCACTTAAGCCTCCATGTTGCATCACCACTTCCTCATATCAGGGAGATCATATGATAGTTGTCTTTCTCTGCTTGACTTATTTCGCTAAGCATGATACGCTCTAGTTCCATCCATGTTGTTGCAAATGGCAAGATTTCATTTCTTTTGATGGCTGCATAGTATTCCATTGTGTATATATACCACATCTTCTTGATCCATTCATCTGTTGATGGACATCTAGGTTCTTTCCATAGTTTGGCTATTGTGGACATTGCTGCTATAAACATTCGGGTGCATGTGTCCCTTTGGACCACTACATTTGTATCTTTAGGGTAAATACCCAATAGTGCAATTGCTGGGTCATAGGGCAGTTCTATTTTCAACATTTTGAGGAACCTCCATGCTGTTTTCCAGAGTGGCTGCACCAGCTTGCATTCCCACCAACAGTGTAGGAGGGTTCCCCTTTCTCCGCATCCTCGCCAGCATCTGTCATTTCCTGACTTGTTGATTTTAGCCATTCTGACTGGTGTGAGGTGATATCTCATTGTGGTTTTTATTTGTATTTCCCTGATGCCGAGTGATATGGAGCACTTTTTCATGTGTCTGTTCGCCATCTGGATGTCTTCTTTGCAGAAATGTCTGTTCATGTCTTCTGCCCATTTCTTGATTGGATTATTTGTTCTTTGGGTGTTGAGTTTGCTAAGTTCTTTATAGATTCTGGACACTAGTCCTTTATCTGATATGTCGTTTGCAAATATCTTCTCCCATTCTGTCAGTTGTCTTTTGATTTTGTTAACTGTTTCCTTTGCTGTGCAAAAGCTTTTGATCTTGATGAAATCCCAGTAGTTCATTTTTTCCCTTGCTTCCCTTGCCTTTTGCGTTGTTCCTAGGAAGATGTTGCTGCGGCAGAGGTCGAAGAGGTTGCTGCCCGTGTTCTCCTCAAGGATTTTGATGGATTCCTTTCGTACATTGAGGTCCTTCATCCATTTTGAGTCTATTTTTGTGTGTGGTGTAAGGAAATGGTCCAATTTCATTTTTCTGCATGTGGCTGTCCAATTTTCCCAGCACCATTTATTGAAGAGGCTGTCTTTTTTCCATTGGACATTCTTTCCTGCTTTGTCGAAGATTAGTTGACCATAGATTTGAGGGTCTATTTCTGGGCTCTCTATTCTGTTCCATTGATCTTGAGGAATCTCCATACTGTTCTCCAAAGTGGCTGCACCAACTTGCATTCCCACCAACAGTGCAAAATGGTTCCTCTTTCTCCACATCCTCTCCCACACATGTTGTATCCTGTCTTGCTAATTTTGGCCATTTTAACATTTCAATGCTGTTTTCATTTAAATCTCCATGATGGCTAGTGATGATGAACAGTTTTTCATGTATCATTTTCTGATAGCCATTTGTATGTCTTCATTGGAGAAGTGTCTGTTCATATCTTCTGCCCATTTTTTTATATGTTTGCCTGTTTCATGTGTGTATTGAGTTTGAGGTGTTCTTGATAGATCCTGGATATCAACCTTTTGTCTGTACTGTCATTTGCGAATATCTTCTCCCATTCCATGTGTTGCCTCTTTGTTTTCTTGACTGTTTCTTTTGCTGTGCAGAAACTTTTGACCTTTATGAAGTCTGAAAAGTTCATGTTCACTTTGTTTCCTTTGCCTTTGCAGCCATATGTTGAAAGAAGTTGCTGTGGCTGATATCGAAGAGATTACTGCCTATGTTCTCCTCTAGGATGATGGATTCTTGTCTCTCATTGAGGTCTTTTTTCCATTTGGAGTTTATTTTTGTGTAAGGTGTAAGAGAATATTTGAGATTCATTCTTCTACATACAGCTGTCCAGTATTCCCAGCACATTTATTGAAGATACTGTCTTTTTTCCCACTGTATATTTTTCGTGTTTTGTCGAAGATTATTTGACCATAGAGTTCAGGGTCCATATCTGGGATCTCTACTCTCTTCCCCTGGTCTATATGTCTGTTTTAATGTCAGGACCATACAGTCTTGGTGATCACAGATTTGTAATAAAGCTTGTGATCATGTAACGTGATGCCCCTAGATTTATGTCTGTATTACAGGATTTTCTGAGGCATTCTGGGTCTCATCAGATTCCATACAAATTTTAGGATTGTTTGCTCCAGCTCTCTGAAAAAGACCAGTGGAATTTTGATCAGAATGGCATTAAAACTATAGATTGCTCTAGGCAGCATATACATTTTCACAATGTTTATTCTTCCGATCCAAAAGCATGAAATGATCCTACATATTTTTGTGTTTTATTCAAATTCTTTCATGAGTGTTCTGTAGTTCCTTGAGTACAGATATATTACCTCTTTGTTTAGGTTTATTCCAGGTATCTTATGGCTCTTGGTGCTATGGTAAATACATTTGATTCTATAATTTCCCTCTCTATATTTTCATGGTTAGTGTATAAGAAAGCCACTGATTTCTGTACATTGACTTTGTATCTTGCCACTTTGCTGAAATGCTGTATGAATTCTAGTAGTTGTGGGTGGAGTCTTTTGGGTTTCCCATATAAAGAATCATGTCACCTGCGAAGGGAGAGAGTTTGACTTCTTCATTGCCAATTTGGATATCTTTTATTTCTCTTTGTTGTCTGATTGCTGTTGCGAGGACTTCTATGTTGGTCAAGAGTGGTGAGAGTGTGCATCCCTGTCCTGTTCCTCCTCTCAACGGGAAGGCTGCAAGCTTTTTCCCATTGAGGATGATATTTGCTGTGGGTCTTTCATAGATAGATTTGATGAAGTTCAGGACTATTCCCTCTATCCCTATACTTTGAATCATTTTGTTCAGGAACAGATGCTGCATCTTCTCCCATTCCGTGGGTTGCCTCTTTTTTTTTTTTTTTTTTTTTTTGACTGTTTCCTTTGCTGTGAAGAAGCTTTTGATTTCGATGAAGTCCCAAAATTTTATATTCACTTTGTTTCCTTTCCCTTTGGAAACATATCTTGAAAGAAGTTGCTGTGGTTAATATCGAAGTGATTACTGCCTCTGTTTTCCTCTACGATTCTGATGGATTCGTGTCTCATGTTGAGGTCTTTTATCCATTTTGAGTTTGTCTTTGTTTTCAGTGTAAGAGAATGGTCAAGTTTTATTCTTCTACATATACCTGTCCAGTTTTCCTAGCACTATTTATTGAAGAGTCTATCTTTTTTTCCCACTGTATATTTTTTCCTGTTTTGACGAAGGTAATTGACAATAGAGTTGAGGTCCATATCTGGACTCTCTACTCTGTTCCACTGGTTTATGTGTCTGTTTTTATGCCAGTACCGTGCTGGCTTGGTGATCAGAGCTTTGTAGTAAAGCTTGAAATCAGGTAAAGGATGCCCCTAGTTTTATTTTTGTTTTTAACATTTCTTTAGCGATTCAAGGTCACTTCTATTTCCATACAAATATTTCGATTATTTGCTCCAGCTCTTTGAAGAATACCGGGGGAAATTTGATCGAAATGACATTAAAAGTATAGATTGATCTAGGCAGTATAGACATTTTAACAATGTTTATTCTTCCTATCCAAGAGCATGGAATGGTCTTCCATCTTTTTGTGTCTTCTTCAATTTCTATCATGAGTGCTCTGTAGTTCCTCAAATGCAAGTCCTTTACATCTTTGGTTAGGTTTATTCCCAAGTATCTTATGTTCTTGGTGTTATAGTAAATGGAATTGATTGTCTAATTTCCCTTTCTGTATTTTCACGGTTAGTGTATAAGAAAGCCACTGATTTCTGTACGTTGACTTTGTATCCTGCTACATTGCTGAATTTCTGTATGAGTTTAGTAGTTTGGGGGTGGAGTCTTTTGGGTTTTCCATATAAAAAAAATCATATCATCTGCGAAGAGAGAGAGTTTGACTTCTTCATTGCCAATTTGGATACCTTTTATTTCTCTTTGTTGCCTGACTGCTATTGCTAGGACTTCTAATACTATGTTGAACAGGAGTGGTGAGAGTGGGCATCCTTGTCATGTTCCTGATCTCAACGGGAAGGCTGCAAGCTTTTTCACATTGAGGATGATATTTTCTGTGGGTCTTTCATAGGTAGGTTTGATGAGGTACAGGAATTTTACCTCTTTCCCTATACTTTGAAGCATTTTAATCAGGAACAGATGCCGAATTTTGTCAAATGCTTTTTCTGCATCAATTGAGAGGACCATTTTATTCTTCTCTCTTCTCATATTAACTTGTTGTATCACATTGATTGATTTCCAAATGTTGATCCATCCTATGTAGCCCAGGGATGAATCCCACCTGATCACGGTAGATAATCTTTTTAATGTGCTGTTGGATCCTGTTGACTAGTATCTTGCTGAGAATCTTAGCATCCATATTAATCAGTGATATTTGTCTGAATTTCTCTTTCTTGGAAGGTTCTTTGCCTGGTTTGGGGATCAGGGTAATGCTGGCTTCATAGAAAGTGTCAGGAAGTTTTCCTTCTGCTTCAATTTCTTGAAACAGCTTCAAGAGAATTGGTGTTATTTCTTCTTTGAAAGTTAGCTAGAACTCCCCAGGGAATCCATCAGGTCCTGGGCTCTTGTTATTTGGGAGGTTTTTGATTACTGCTTCTATCTCGTTACTATATATGAATCTATTGAGGTTTTCAATTTCTTCCTGGTTCAATTTTGGGAGATTATAGTTTTCCAGGAATGCATCCATTTCATCTAGTTTGCTTAGCTTATTTGCATATAGCTGTTGATTATAACTTCTGATTATTGTTTCTACTTTTTTGGTGTTAGTTGTGTTCTGTCCCTTTTCATTCATATTTTATTAATTTTGGCTTTCTCTCTTTTCCTTGTGTAATGTGACCTATGGTTTATTGATCTTATTGATTCTTTCTAAAAACCAGCTTCTAGTTTCATTGATACATTCTACTGTATTTCTGGTTTCTACCTCATTGATCTCTGCTCTAATCTTGATTATTACCCTTCTTATGGGTGCAGTTAGTTTGATTTGTTTTTGATTCTCTTGTTCATTAAGGTGTAGTGACAGCTGCTGTGTTCTGGATTTTTCAACTTTTTTGAGGGACGCTGGAATGGCTATATATTTCCCTCTTAGGACCAAATTTGCTGTATCACATAGGTTTTAGGACCGAAGTTTCCTTATTCTCATTGGTTTCCATGTTCTTCTTTGCTCTCCTGGTTGATCAAAACATTCTTAAGCATGGTGGTTTTACCTTCGAAGTGCTTGAGTTCTTTACAAACTTTTATTTGTGATTGAGCTCCAGTTTCTAGGCATTGTGATCTATGAACATGCAGTGAGTAATCTCAGTCTTTTGGTATCATTGAGTCCTGATTTGTGACCCAGTATGTTGTCTATTCTTGAGAAAGTTCCATGTGCACTTGAGAAGAATGGGTATTCTGTTTTAGCATGGAATGCAATATACATATATACATATACATATACATATATATATACATATACATATATACATATATATATACATATATTGCATTCCATGCTATATATATATATCAAGATGGATTCCATCTTGTCCAAAGTGTCATTCAATGCTCTTCTTTCTTTATTTATTTTCTGCTTGGATGAACTGACTATTGGCTCGATGGTTGCATAGTCTTTTAAGCCTTGCTGGTCTTGGAAACTCTTTATTTCTCCATCCATTTTGAATATCAGTCTTTCTGGATAAAGTATTCTTGGCTGCATGTTCTTCTCACTTAGTGCCCTGAATGTATCCTGCCAGCCCTTTCTGGCTTGCCAGGTCTCTGTGGACAGGTCTGATGAGATCCTGATGGGCTTTCCTCTGTACGTAAGGAGACTCTTTCCTAGCGGCTTTCAAGAGATTTTATCTACACCTATGTTTTCTCAATTTTACTAGCAGGTGCCTTGATGTTTTTTAGAATCTATAATCTGGGGGTAGACCATTTTGCCTCTAGTACATGAATGCTGGTTCTAATCGTGATATTGGGAAAATTTTTGTGAAGAACTTGTTCCACTATAACTTCCAGACTTCTTTCTTCCTCTTACCCTTTAGAGATTCCTATTATTCCAACATTGGAATGTTTCATGTCATCATTTAGTGCTCTGATTCTGTCTTCGTGCCTTCTAAGCTGTTTTTTCCAGGCTTCTTCCTGTTCCTTTTTCTCTGTTCGTTTGTCCTCCAGATCACTAATTATATCTCTGTCCCAGTTGCTCTAGCTTTTAGAGAATTTAAATTAGACTGGACTCATAGAGAGCATTGTGAACCTCATCCGTGGTGGCTATAACTTCTGCCCTAACATTGTGAACATCATCCCTGGTGGCTTTCAGGTCTACTCTAGTCAATTACACTTGGTTATCCATAGCTTTCTGAAACCTAGCTATTGCCTGGGTAATTGTGAGCCTAAATTCTCTTTCTGACATATTGTCTATGTTGATAGCTGTTAGCTCTGTTGCAGAAGGCCCATCCTCTGTATTTTTCTTCTGTTGGGAAATCCTCCTACTAGTCATTTTGGGGAGAGATGACTGAACGGAGATAGCTTGATATTCACCATGGTGTAGTGAAGGTTCACCCTGGAACACTTCTGAGCACTCAGGATCCCCCACCCAAACGAGAGAAAAAAGAAAAGAAAAATAAAAAGAGAGAGAAAGAATGATACACAAAAAATAGGGAAGATAAAAGAGAAGGTTCAGCCCATCTGGGCCCCAAGGATAGATTTATGAAGTATACAAACAAAAGCAGACAAAAAGACTGAAAAAAAATATATATATTTTTTCTCTTGTCATTATATATAGATAGATAGGTAGATAGATAGACATATATATCTATATTCACAAATATCTATATCTATATCTATATATATATTTGTATATTCACAAATAGATATAGATATATATGTATATCTATACAAATATATCTATTTGAATGTATATATATATATATATAGACAAATATATCTATAGACAAATAGATATATTTGTCTATATACATATACAAATAAGGAAGCGCCTCTTCAAAAAAACGTCCAAGTATAACAATTATATACTATCAGTACAAACAGAAAAACACAGAAACACTGGCTGAACTAAAAATGGGAGGGTGGTTATAAATTCTCATTTGGACGAGGAAGTTTCTTGTGATTGCTCCTGGATGTATCTTGATATCTTTGGTATTTGTGTTAAAAAACTCAACTTCCCTAAAATAAAGGGCAATTAAAAATTGGTTTACCTATATCAGTAGCATTGATTGGGAGAAGGGGATTACAGGGAAGTTTAACTCTATATAAACATTAGAAAATAAAAATAAAAAAGGAATAATCTAGACTACACTAAACTAAATTTAAAAAAAATTAAAAATAGAATGCATGGGGTGCCTGGGTGGCTCAGTGGTTTAAGCTGCTGCCTTCGGCTCAGGTCATGATCTCAGGGTCCTGAGATCGAGTCCCACATCGGGCTTTCTGCTCAGCAGGGTGCCTGCTTCCCTCTCTCTCTCTCTGCCTGCCTCTCTGCCTACTTGTGATCTCTCTCTGTCAAATAAATAAATAAAATCTTAAAAAAATTAAAAATATAGAATGCACAAGAAAAACAAAGGTGTATGCATCAAAAAGATCAGGTTATAAGTTTAATATGGAATTTGATTAAATGGACATCTCAGTGTGATGGTAAATAGGTTAAAAATTATCTATATAAAACAAATTAACAAGAAAAGTGGGAATGAGTTAAAAATAAAAGTTGTATCTATGAAGTAGTTGTGGTTATTCTCTTATTGTCAATTTTTTTCTTTCCTGGTTGGTTTTCTGGGGAGGGGCCTGCCACATGGGTTTTCAGTCAATGATGTTCCTGGAGTGAAGTCCTCCCACCCATCACAAGGGCGTGGGATCTAAGGAAACCTGTTTTTTCTGCCTTTTGTTCTCCTGAGGTTTTGTTTGTTCTGTTTTTTTTTGTTTTGTTTTGTTTTTTTGTTTTCCCTCTCGCCTTAACTGCTTTAGATGGTTCTTGGAGGTTTAGAAGAAATCAAACTGCACCAGGACCTCCCTCTCTGAAAGAAGCCACAGTCTGCTTCCCTGTGGGTGTGCAGAGGGTGTGATGTGGGCTGCAGAGCCCATTAAAATTCCCCCTTGGCCACTGGCAGAGCATATTTTAGTCCTAGTCCAAGTGGACAAATGATCTTCTGTTTGTACCCAAAACCACAGCAGCAGTGGCTGTCTGGGAAGCTCCAGACTGCCATAGAGGTTCCAAGCAAGGATACCACACTGATATTTTCCCACTGACCTAAGATGGAAGTGCCTGGTATTTCTGGGTCTAAGTGTGCCTGGCTTGCAAGTACTTTCTCAGGGGATGGTGTGGTTTGCCTGTGTCCCAGGATCAAATAGCATGACACGGGTCCGAGAGCATGAGCCTCGGCTTTTGCGCACCTCTCTTAGGGGAGTATGTGGAGCACGCACACCTTCAGGCTCTGATAGTATGGCATGGGTCTAAGAGCACCAGGCTGTGACTTCGCAAACCTCTCTCAGTGGATGGTGAGGGGTGCATGAGTCTCAGGCTCTCTTAGCAAGGCTCGGAATTCTGCTTTCAGGCGAGGCTCCCAGACCCTAACAGGACCTGGACCCCATGTGATCTCAGGCACGCTGGTACCTCAGGTACCAAGATCTGGTTTCTCCACCACAATTTTTCTGGTTCAGCATCAGGGGAGGCATCCTAGGTCCGGAGACTTAAGCTCCTGTCTTTAGATGCTCAGTTTTGCACAATTTATCTCCACGATCCTTTGCTCCTTTTGAGTGCTTTCAACCAGAGTCCAAGTTAATGCTCGTCCCCAGACACAGGCACTCTCGTATTGGGGTATTTCTTTCCAATTGGTCACCTCTGGTGGCTCCCTTCCACTTTTGCTTATCTTTCATTATCAGTCCGACATTCCCACTCTGATTTTCCTGTACACTGGTGTGTTCTGCCCCTGTAGAGATCCAGAGGTTTATAATTCTGATCTCAGGCTGATTTAATGGGTGATCATAGTTCTTTGGTAGGAATTCACTTCACTTCAGGGTACAGGTTGAAAGAACACTCTTCCTACTTCCTTGAAATCTTGTGTCATCTCACACAACACTTATAATAAAATTTCAAAAAATAGGAAGTCAGCCTTTTATGGGCAGCAATTCAATTTGATATGCCTTGAAAACTCACATTCCATCATTTTCATCCATATTTCTTGCAAGCAATGTCCTATTTAGTCCTCTTTTATAAACACATATTCCTATTAACCTACCTTCAAAGAAACACAGAATTTTGTGTCTCTGGCTAGAGTCATACTGTCTGTCACCTTTCCCCTGCTTTTTCACATGTTTATTTGCTACCATGAAAGAGTTAAATGATACATTATTTGTATCTGAGACTGATAGATATGACATTGTCCATGCTCTCCACAAAACTGCCACATGAAGCAAGTAGCAAGAATTCATTCTTGCTTATAGCTGGGTAAGAGTTTGTGATGCCTTTAGAGGACAGTAGTATGGTAGTAGTGTCTGGGGACTCCAGGTTTTTCGTAAGCCATAAACACAACTGTAATATGACCACAGCAACTGCAACTATGTGGAAATCAAATTCCACAGCCAAAGAGAACGAAAGTCGCAGAGACTATGGAAGAATATTGGAGACATGGCTTAGGGAGGCATGGCCAATTGGTGTTTCAGAGGGCTGTGGGCCAATGCAAAAGACAAAGGCACAGGAGAGAGGAGCAAACACAGCTAATGGCAGGAAAGGACAGCTTAGGCAGATGACGGCCTTAAAATCAGGGGACAACCACAACCCAGTAGCAGAGAACATGCATGCCACACACACGCAAGACTCTCTCAAGAGCCATCCCTTGGGCACTCTATGATCTCTTCTTCCTAAAGACATCATCCTCAAGGAAGACAACAGAATGGGCTTTGCAAATAGAGAGAAGAAGATAGAGACCTAGATGCAATGCAAAGATGGAATAATCAATTGATATTGAAAAAAAGAATAAGAAATTATCAAGTCCAAGCAATTGAAGTGAAGCCTCTAAATGTTACAAGACCCATGGAGGATTGAAAGCAGCAGCCAGGATACTCACTGTACATCAGAACAACACAGAGCACAACAGGGAGTCTCAAACTACAGAGATAAAACTGATAAAACAAAAGAAAATAAAATATAAGGTCACTGATGAAAACACTGATAGCAGACTGGATGCAATGTTGAGGAAGCTGCCGAAGCAGAACATTAAATAAGTGTCCTGGAAGGAGAATACTGGAAAATAAGGAAGCAAAGCCAAATAGAGAAGGAATAATGATGGAACATGACAATGAGCTTTGGAAAGTCATTGACTCCAAGGAATGGAAACAAGTGCCTATTCTGGGAGTTGTAGGAGTGAGAGTATAAATGACAAACATTTCTTTGATAAATCATAGATGAAAATGTCCCTCATCTGGTAGCAGAAACAAATATCCAGATTCAGAGGCACAGAAGACTCCCATCACCATCTATAGAAGATGCTTATGCATCATTTGACAAAAATCAAAAAAAAAAAAAAAAAAAGCAGTTTACAAGGATTGGGACCAGAGGATGGTTTATTTGATTTGGACCTAGGTTCTCATGAAAGGGAGCCAGGTCCAGAGCACCTCCCAACCATGCTAAAATGCTAGACCTTCGCTCTGAGCTCCCTTGTTCATTTTCCTATTATTTGTCTTCCCGTATCACCTCACCAACCTGTAACATCCATTGTCTGCCCCTCTGTAATGGCCCTTTGTTGTCACATTGTTCCTCTTCTGGCTCCATGAGAACATGCTCATCTTCCGCAAGAGGTAATGTTTGGTTATCACATGAAGCCATTTGGGGGATGTTATGAGAGCGTTAAGGCATACTTGTGCTGTTACATCTCCATTCAGTTCCCCAGAGGGTAGATGCACCATCCTGTGGGAATGCTCAAGGTTCTTTGACATTTGAATCCTCTGCCATGCATCATTTTGGAGATACATGTTGTCATCCTGAAATGGGCACAAACGTTGCTCTTTTGGGTTCACTTGGGCAATTAATCTCTTCCAACATGCTCTATGCTTGCTCCTGTGGATGCCAAGCACATGAGTCCATCCTGGGCCTCAGGTTCTAGGGAGTACAGTCTGCCTGTGATGCATGGTCAGTTAGGAAGATTGGTACACCGTTTTGTCATGATCTGGAGATGCTAGAGGTCCTTGCTGTTGACGACTCCAGACATGTTTTGACATGGTTGCCAGTGTTCCCTGGGAGCTTCTCTGTGTGGCACTTTTCCTGCTTTAAATGCCCTGGTATGTTTGGGAGGACTATACCCATGTGTTGTGCATGGAATTCCTTCCTTGAGGCTTTGTTTGAGGCCTGATTCTTTCCTGGCCTTTTGTGGGTAAGATGCAATTATGGACTCTTGTCTTTTTACGGAGTCCAGAGGTCTGGTGATTACAGTCTCAACCACAGACTACGAAAATGGCCATGGAGAAGGCGACACTGACTCGCTTTGCAAACTGCCTTGGTGAGAGATGCAGGTGGCTCCTTCGGTTTGGGAGGGCTTGTGATCCTCTTGTGCAAGCATGACCACTCAAAAGTGGTTTGGGGAGAAGTGTTTGCTATGACCTCATCTTTGTGACATCAAAGAAGCTGTCATTACAAAGCAGCAGTCCCACTCTCATGAAATTTGAGTCTTATGGCTTTACGTTAGAAGCCCCAGGAAGGACAAAAAAAGAGATCTCCGAGCCTGATCAAGAACTCAGGTTGTCTTGAGTTCTAATATCTCACTTCCCCTTTCTAGACAAAGAGAAAAGGAAATGACATTCGACATACCATCTTGTAGGCCAAGATTTCTCCAGGGACGGCATGGTTTTCTTGTTTCCACTGAAATTTCTGGAGATTTCAATAAAGAGTGAGGTGTCTTGTTTTCATTAGCTCTCTGTGAGTTTTGTCATGCTGTGGGTGAAACAGTCCTTTCTCAGCATCTTTTCCCTATGAGTCCATGATGACTAGGGGATGGAAAGTCCCTTTTCAAGAAAAAATGTTAGGGCATGGATGTATTGTGCTGTCTGTGTCCTCATGTCATAGTGTCCTGAAACACGAGTCAAAAGGGATTAGGACTCGTCTACCTGACTTTACTTTAAACACCTTTGCAAAGGATTCAAGGAGTGTGACATTATGCATGATAGTTAATCTTTAAGGAAAAACCCTGAGAGCACTCCTTGTAATTGTTAGTTAACTCTATCTGCTGTGGTAATGGGTGTAACTGTGGTGACCACGTCTCTTTAATCAGAGAGAAAGGAATAACCTATATTGATGCCCCCCCAAAGTCCATTCAAGCAGAACTGTGGATTGAGCATCAATGCCCTTGCAAAGACTCGTGGATTAAGAAGGTGTGGTCGAACTTGGCAACAGAGTACTCCTCAGCCATCAGAGATGATGAACCCCTGGTACTTGAATTGACATGAATGGCACGGGATTGGCTGATGTGAAATGAAAAAGGCAAGCAAACTATGGGAAATATCATATGGCCTCCCTCTTTGTGCCCCAGGAGGAATACCATGGCCCTTAGTAGAAGGAAGGAAAACCTGAAGGGGAAGAAGTCAGAGAACGAGACAAACCAGGAGTGACTCAGGACTCTGAGGAACCAAGCTGAGGATTACAGTAAATAGAGACATGCAGGGAAGGTGGGAACTGCCTAATGGGTGTTGAGGAGTTGTGGCATATCTTAGGAGGAGCACTAGGTCATATATGGAACTAAAGCATCAGCAAATACTCTGTCAAAAACGTATGATGGATGATAGGCTGGCTTCCTCTACTCAACAACAACAAAAAAAATTAAATAAAAACAAACCGGCCCTTTCAAAATCATATGAAGACAGACAGAGAAAAGGAAGAAATTATATTTTTATTATCTTTACTTATTAAAACAGCATGGAATTTGTTTCCTATAATGTCCTTATCTGAATTGGGTCTTTATACTTGTTAATCAGAGTCTACCCACCTCCTCCATTTCTGGAATCAATGAGAAGCAATGACATTGCCTTCATTAAATGTCTAGAAATGTTGACCAGGAAAATGATTTGGACCTGGCCTTCTGTGTGTTCACAGGTGTTTGATTACTGCTTCATATGCATTAGCCACTACTAGAGAGCTCAGATTTTGTAGGTCCTGACATAATCTTGGGCCTTGGTATGTGTCTTGGAATTTATCTTTTTCTCTAAGTTCTTGGGTTTGCTGGCATAATTGTGTACAGGGTTCTTTTAGGTTATTTTTTTTTTCCTTTCTATAAGTTGTTATGTGGTCTTATACTTTCAGCTGTGTGCTTGTGTCCCTGTTTTATCCAGGTAATGATAATTTGTTTGTTAATTTTTCAAAATGGACTTGTGAGTCCTCCTGATTTTTTCCTATTGTTTTTTTTTTTGTATTTCCTTTATTTCGATAATCTTATCTTTATTTAATTTTTTTTCTGTTGACCTTGGAATTCATTTATTCTTCTATTAGTTCCTTATGTTGTCAGGTTTGATTGTTTTCTTCGGTATTTGAATTTTTGGAAATACACGCATTTAACCCTATACTGTTTCCCTATAAAATGTTTTGGTATCATCCCATCAGTGTCTTGACTTTCCTTTATTCATGATCCTTTCTGATTTTCCTTTGGATTTTTCTTTGATTCATTGCTAGTTCACGAGTGTATTGTGTTTTCCACCTATGACTGTCTGGGTGTATATCCTATTTGTAAGTGATTTCTTTCTGCTTTCATACCTTCGTGGTCATAAGTACACAAGATAGGATTTGAATTCATTACATTAATTACGACTTGGTTTGGACTCCCGCACACGATCTGTGATAGACAATGTTATGTCTGCCATTGGGAAGAACTTTTATTATCATCTTCAAAACACAGTATTATGCATGTTTCTCCAAAGTTCCAGTGCTCTAAAGAGCCCACAATGACATCTGTTATTCCTTAAACCTTTCCATCCAGATGATCTGTCCTGTGCTGAAAGTGGATATCATAGTCCCCAACAATATCAAATTGAGGTCACTATATCCCATCCTTTCTGTTAATATGCTTCCTACATTTAGATACACCCACGTTGGTGGTGTATAGCTTGACAATTTTTCCAAGTTTCTGATGTTTTGATGCTCCACCAAGACAAAACACTTACTGGTAATCTTTTGTCTCTCAAAGGCATAACATCTCTATATCTGCCATAGGCACAATCACTTTGGTTCTTCTCCTTGCCAGTTGCATAACCTGTGTCTTCCAATTCTTTTACTTTCAAGTTAAGTGTATTTTTAGAGTTGTCCAAAGGAAATCTCCTATGGGCAACAGAAGGTCGAGTTTCTTTAGTTTTTCTTGTTTTCTTGTGGACCTTTTCTGCCTGTTTTTTTTTTTTAATTTCATCCAGTCCAAAAATCTGTTTGCAATGATATTGCAAGAATTTAGTCCTGAATACTTGAACTAATTATTGGTAGGTAAGAAGGTAACTTTCTCATTTTGTTTCGTTTCTGATTTGGATTCTCTGTGCATTTCCCCTTTATGGTATTTTCATTTTGTTTTGCTTCCTTTAGTGTGATTCTTCATTTCCTCCCCAACTTCTGTATATCTTATGTGTGTGTGTGTGTGTGTGTTTCAAATAACACATATCATTAAATTTCAAGAGATAGGCATTTAGTCTTTTATGGATAGCAATTCAATTTGCCATGTCTTGAAAACTCACATTCCATCACTTTCAGCCACATTTCCTACAAAGAATGTCACCTTTTGTCCTCTTTGATAAACACGTATTCTCACAAACCTGCCTTCAAACAAATACCATATTTTCTGGACCTGGTTAGAGTCGTATTGTTTGTCCCTTTTTCCCTTTATTTTTCATATGTCTCTTGACTACCATGATACAGTGAAATTGGTTGTTATTTGTCTTTCTGAAACTCATAGATGTGACGTAGCCCAGTGCTCCCAACAACACTGCCACATGAGACAATAGGCAAGAATTCATTCTTGCTTATGCCTCAGTAAAAGTCTGTGGTGCCTTTGGAGGACAGTGAGATGGTAGTAGTGTCTGAGACCTCCAGACTTGTCTTCAGCCATGAACACAACTGGATGATTACCACATCAACTGCAACTTAGCAGAAATTGACCTGAAGCCTACAAAGTAAACTCCACAGATAAAGAGAAAAGAAGTAGCAGTGATTATGGCAGGAGATTGTAGATATAGCTCAGGGGAGACATGGGTGGTTTGTACATCAGAAGGCAGTGAGCCAAAGCAAAAGGCAAATACATAGAAGAGCAGAGTACACTGGGAACTCACAAGGAGCATGTTTCTCAATGTCATTGGCTATGACCAGCAGAGGGTCTGAAGAGCACAAGTTCTAGCCAACAAAGTGTCTTGAGGCCTGGAGATTTCCGACCAGCAGGCTTGGTGGACATCGACTCAAAAGAACATTGTATTTTTCCTGCGGAGGACACCAACAAGCAACCAGGTGCAGACAACCTGGAAACCAGGATCAGAGACAATAGCAGGAGACACAGTGGGAAGACGGTGGGTTCTGGCAGTGTATCCATGAAAGGCAGGGTTCTTGGAGATGACTCGATGAGGGCACATGAAATTTTGGGATCTCGCAACAACAGCATCAAGACAGAGCTATTGGCCAAAGATAAAATGGTGAGAACATTAGCTGCCTAAAATTTAATCATGAAATCCTACCGTGGAACACTTGGGGAACTGCCTTTCTCAGTCTAAGCTGCTTAGTCCCTACAGTCTCTCCCTTAGGGAACTAGAAGAAAGCCCTTCCCACAAGCTCTCTCCTGACCAACTGCAGGTCTTCATTCTCTTGAGTTTGTTGAATATCTCCTTTCACAGGAAAAATAGAGCCCAGGAAGCTAAACCTCAACATATTTAGTCCAAACCCCAAACTCACCAAAGGGTAGGCAAGGAGAGCTTCTGCATATGACTGGCCTATGGACAGGGGACAGTCATAACACAGCAGCAGAGGGCATCTGTGCCACACACACTCGAGACTCTCTCAAGAGTCAGCCCTGAGGCATGCTATGATCTCTTCTTCCTAAATAAATTACCCTCAGGATAGAAAACAGAATAGGATTTTCAAATACAAAGAAGAAGACAGAAACCTAGATCCAATGCAAAGATGGAAGAATCAATTGATGCTGAGGAAAAAGAACAGGAAATTATCTTGGCCAGGAAATCAGAGTGAAACCTCTATATATGACACGCCTGATGGATACTCCCTGTACATCACAAAGCACAGAAGATATCAGGGAGTCTTGAACCACAGATATAAAATTGATAAAAATAATATAAAGTGAAATTAAATAAAGAGTTCCTGATGAAAAGATTTGTAGCAGACTGGATGCCAAGTCCAGGAAGCTGGCAGAAGTAGAGGATTCAATTAGTGACCTGGAAGAAAAAGACTGGAAAAAAAAAGGAAGGAAATCCAAAGAAAGAAAGAAGAAGGATGGAACATGACAATGATCTTAGGGAAGTCATTGACTCCAAGGAATGGAAAGAGGTGCCTACTGAAGGAGTAATAGAAGTGAGATTTAAAAAAAGAGGGGAGGCTAAACATGGATTTGAGAAATCAGAGCTGAAAATGTCCCTCATCTGGGAGCAAAAATAGAGATCAAGATTCAGAGGCACAGAGGACTCCCATCACCATCCACAGAAACAGAGCAACACAGGACATAGTGTCATTCCCTCTTCAAAAACTAGCAATGGAAGCACTCTCTTTACCGAAATATGCGTGGTAGATAATTGTGTCCATAGCCAAGTCACTGAATTCAAGAGGAGAAGCTATACCAGCTCTTGAAGCAGGTCAGAAAGCTCAAGCAACACCAGCCCAAGGGAAATCCATATCCCCTGCATTTCTGAACAATGACAGAGCAGTGGTTGTTGTCTTGAACTAGGAGATATTATGAAGACAATGATTGTGTCCTGGGATGTGTCCATCAGTTTAGAGGCACCTTTCAGCTCAAATCATGATCCTAGGGTCATGACATCGACTCTTATCTCAGGTTCCCTGCTCAGGGGAAAAACTGCTTCTCCCTCTCCACCTCCATCCCATGATTGTAATTAATCTCTCTCTCTGTCAAATATGATCATGCCTATATTTTGACAAAACAAAAACAAAAACAGCTTACAAGGATTTACTGGGGTCAGAGAATGGTTTATTAAATGTGGACCTAGGTCCCTATGGAATGGAGCCAAGAACAGAGAACCCCCTACCGTCCTAAAGTGCCATACCTTTGCTCTGAGCTCCCTTGTTTATTCTCCTGTTCTTTGTCTTCCTGGATCTCTTGACCAACCTGTAGCATCCTCTGTCTGTGAAAATTGCCCCTTATTCTCACATTGTTCATCCTCTCCTTGCTCCATTATAACATGTCCATCTTCCACAAGAATCACTGTTTGCTTATTGCATAAAACCATGTGAAGTATTATGAGGGTGATGCAGGCTTGTGCTGACACATTTCCATTCAGTTCCCCAGAGGGTAGCTGCACCACCCTGTGAGAATGCTTAAGGTTTTTTTACATTCAAATCCTCATCAATGCATCCATTTGGAGATACAGGCCGTCATCCTGAAATGGGAAAGAAAGTCTTTCAGATGGCTTCACTTGGGCTATGGGTCTCTTCTAACATACTCCACTCTTTGTTTCTGTGTACTTCAAGTACATCATTCCATCCTGGGTTCAGGTCTAGGGTGTAGAGTCTGACTTTGGTGAAAGTTAAGTTTTTAAGATTGGGAGTCCGTTTTGGTATAATTTCTGGAGACGCTCCAGGTACTCGTTTCCTCATTGTTGAAGACAACAATGTCTTTAGCATGGTTGTGGGTGTTCCCAGTGAGCTCTCCTTGGGTGGCCCTTTTCCTGGTCAGAAGCACCCTTTTTATGTGGGAGAACCATACCCATGTGAGGGGCATTGTTTCCTCCCCGGAGGCTTTGTTTGAGGCCTGATTATTTCTTAGCCTTCCATAGTAAGATAGAATGGTGGATTCTTGACTTTCTCCGTAGTCCAGAGTGCTGGTGCTGACCGTTAGGACCAAAGACTACAAATTCGTCCATGGAGAAGGTGATACATACTTGCTTCGCAAACTGCCTTGGTGAGAGACCCTGGCGACTTCAGCGGATTGGGAGGGCATTGGATCCTCTTGGCTCACCCATGACTACTCCAGCTATGTGTATTGATCAGGCATGGGTTGGGGATAATGGGTTGATATAACCTCAAAGCTTTGTTATATCACACAAACTGGCTTCACTGAAGCATCAGTCACTCTCTCACGACCTTTGAGTCTTTTGGCTTTAGGTAGGAAGCTGGAAGGTCAGAAAAATAACCCTCGCCTGATCAAGAACTCCGATTGTCTTGTTTGTTAATTTCCCACTTCTGCTTTCTAGACAAATTGTAAAGAAAATGACTTTTTGTATACCATTTTTAGGCCAAGATTTCTCCAGAAACAGGTTTTTCCTATTTCCACTGAAATATCTAGAGATCTCAAGAAACAGCGAGGCCTCTTGGAGGCATCTATCTCTCCATGAGTTTTGTCATACTTTGGGTGAGGGAGTCATTTCCCAGCATCTTTTCCTTATGGGTCAGTATTGACTAAGGGATGGAAAGTCCCTTTTCAAGGAAAAAGGTTAGGGTGTGGAATATTGTACTGTTCTGTGTCCTCATGTACTTGTGCTATAAAACACTAGTCATAAGGGATTAGGACACTGTCTATGTGCTTTTACCTTAAACACCTTTGCAAAGTCTTCAAGGAGAGTGACATTCTGCATCAGAGCTAACTCTTAAGAAAGATCCCTGGACATCACTCCTTCTCATCATTATTTAACTCTACCTGCTGTTGTAATGGGTATAATCATCTATGCTTTTATCCCCGTTTAATCCAGGTAATGGCTCCTCCATTTTGTTAAAGTTTTCAAAACTGATGTGTGAGTCCTCCTGATTTTTTTTTTCTTATTGGTTTCTTCGTATTTCTTTTGTTTCAAGGATCATATGTATTATTTCCTTTTTTCTGTTCACTTTTGAGTTCATTTCATCCTTTTTCTAGTTCATTATGCTGTCGGTTGCATTGCTTTTTAAAGATTTTATTTATTTATTTGACAGAGAGAAATCACAAGTAGATGGAGAGGTAGGCAGAGATAGAGAGGGAAGCAGGCTCCCTGCCGAGCAGAGAGCCCGATGCTGGACTCCTGGACTCCCAGGACCCTGAAATCATGACCTGAGCCGAAGGCAGCGGCTTAACCCACTGAGCCACCCAGGCGCCCCAGTTGCATTGCTTTTTATCAGTGTTTTTAATTTTTGGAAATAAACGCATTTAGCCCTATATTCTTTCCCCATAAGATGTTTTGGCATCATCCCATAAGTTTCTTTATTTTCCTTTGTTCAAGATACTTTCTGATTTTCCTTTTGATTGTCCTTCTGTGACTCATTGCTAGTTCAGGAGTGTGTTGTGTTTTCCACCTATGAGTGTCTGGCTGTGTTTCCATTCACAAGTGATTTCTTTCTGTTTCCTTCATGGTCATAAGTATACAAGATAGGATATGAATTCTCTTCTATTAACTTTGACTGGATTTGGACTCTAGCACAGGATATCTGATAGACAATGTTAGGTCTTCCCCTGGGAAGAACTTCTCTTATGGTCCTCAAGACACCATATTATGCATGTTTCCCCAAAGCTCAGGTGGTTTAGAGATCCGTTGATGATGTCTGTTATTTTTTCCCATCGTTTTCTCCGGATGATCTGTCCTGCGCTATAAGTGGGTATTTTAGTCCCAATAATATTGGATTGTAGTCCCCATCTCCCTTATTTTCTGTTAATTTACTTCCAACATTAATATACAACCAAGTTGGTGGTGTATATGTTGGCAATTCTTCCATGTTTCTGATGTTTTGTTGCTGCATCAACTAAACACTTTGCGGTCATCTTTTGTCTCTCAATGGCATAAAATCTTTCTATCTGTCATAGGTACAGTCACTTTGGCTCTCTTCTCCTTGCCAATTGTATGACCTATGTCTTCCCAATTCCTTCACTTTCAAACTATGTGTATCTTAATAGTCGAAGGAAATCTCCTATGGGCAATAGAAGGTCGAGCTTGTTTAGTTGTTGTTGTTTCTTTGTGGATCATTTTTGACATTATTTTTCTTTTTTTAAAAAAATATTCATCCTTCCAACAATCTGTTTATAGAGATAGGAGAATTTGGTCCTGAATACTTTGACTAATTATTGGTAGGTAAGGAGTTAACATTCTCATTTTCATTGTTTTCTGACTTGGATTCTCTGTGCCTTTCCCCTTTATGGTATTTTTTTTTTTTGTCATTAGCTTCATTTAGTGCAATTCCTCACTTCCTCCCCATCTTTTGTCTGTCTCTTCTGCGTTTGTGTGTGTGTGTGTGTGTGTGTGTGTGTGTGTGTGTATTGTCTTTGTGTGTTTCACATAATGCTTAAAAGGAAATTTCAAGAGATAGGAAGTCAGTCTTTTAAGGATAGCAATTCAATTTTATATGCCTTTAAAGCTGACTTTCCATCAACTTCAGCCACATTTCCTGCAAATAATGTCCCAAGTAGTCCTCCTTTATAAACACGTATTCTCTCTAACCTGCCTTGAAACAAACACCAACTATCGTGTGCCTGGTAGAATTGTATTTTTTTGTCCATTTTTCACTTGATTTTTTACCATGTTCCTTGACTACCATGAGAGAGTGAAATTGTGAGTTATTTGTCTTTCTGTGACTGATAGATGTGACGTAGCCCAATGCTCTCTAAAATTCTGCAACATGAGGCAAATGGCAAGAATTTATTCTTGCTTATTGGCTGGATAAGAGTTTTGGTGCTTTTGGAGGACAGTGAGATGGTAGTAGTGTCTAGAAACTCCAAGCTTGTATTCAGACAGGAACACAACTGGAAGATGACCACATAAAGTGCAACATGGCAGAAATGGACCCGAAGCCTGCAAGCAAACTCCCCAGAAAAAATGAAAAGAAGTCACAGAGACGTTGGCAGAGCCTGGAGATGTGGCTTTTGGGAGACGTGGGGGCTTGGTGTTTCAGAGGGCAGTGAGACAGTGAAAAAACAAGGCACAGGAGGGAGGAGCACACTGGGAACCCACAAGGAGCATGTTTCCCAATACCATTGGCTGCGACCAACAGAGGGTCTGAATTGCATGAGTTCTGCCTAGAAATGGTCTTCAGTCCGGAGTTTTCAGATCCTCAGGCTTGGCAGACATGGACTCGAGAGAACATTGTGTTTATCCTGGAGAGGACACCAACAAGCAACCAGTTACAGATAGCTTGGAAACCATGATCAGAAACAATCCCAGGAGACACAGTGGGAAGATTGTGGGTTCTGGCAGTGAATCCGTGAGAGGCAGTGTTCGTGGAGATGACTCGATGGGCACAAAATAAATTTTGGGCTCTGGAACCAGCATCTAGACCGAGATACTGGCCAAAGACAGGGCAGTGAAGACATTAGCAATCTAACCTGCAAACACAAAATCCCAACAGTAGAACACTTGTGGGACGGCCTTCCTCCATCCAAGTTGCTTAGTCCCAGGAAAAGAGAGTCTCCTGTGTGGTGCAAGAAAAAATCCCTGCTCCCATGCTCTCTCCTGACCGCAGCATTCAGCAGGTGTTTCTTCCGTTTGTTGGCTGAACAACTCCATTCACAGGCACACCAGAATGCACCAAGCTAAACCACACCATATTCAACTGAGACACCAAACACACCAAAGGGCAGGCAAGGAGTGTCTCTGCAGATGACTGGCCTTAAGGACAGGGGACAACCACAACTCAACATCAGAGGGAATGCATGCCACACACACCTGAGTCTCCCTAAAGGGCCAGCCCTTGGCCCCTACATGATCTCGCCATTCTAAAAAATTTACACTCAGGGTAGAAAACAGAACTGGCTTCAACTACCGAATAGAAGACAGAGACCTAGATCCAATGCAAAGATGGAAGAATCATTTTTTTTTAATTTATTTGTCAGAGAGAGAGAGAGAGAGAGCGTGAACACAGGCAGACAGAATGGCAGGCAGAGGGAGAAGCAGACTCCCTGCCGAGCAAGGAGCCCAATGTGGGACTCGATCCCAGGACGCTGGGATCATGACCCAGGCCGAAGGCAGCTGCTTAACCAAATGAGCCACCCAGGCGTCCCTGGAAGAATTATTTGATGTCGAGGAAAAAGAACAAGAAATGATCATGTGCAGGCAATGGAAGTTAAACGTCTACATATAACATGTCCGATTGAAGATTGAAAGCAGCAGCCAGGAGACTCACTGTACATCAGAAAAACACAGAAAACATCAGGGAGTCTCAAACCAAAGAGATAAAAGTGATTAAAAAATGAAAGATTCACATATGAAATGAGGGATAGTAGACTGGGTCCAATGTGCAGGAAGCTGGCAAAAGCAGAGGATCCAATTAGTGACCTGGAAGAAAAAGACTAGAAAATAAGGAAGCAAGTCCAAAGAGAGTAGGAAGAATGATGGAACATTACAATGAGCTTTGGGAAGTCATCGACTCCAAGAAATGGAAAGAGGTGCCTATTGAAGGAAAATAGGAGTGAGACAAAAAAAGAGGGATGAACATTTCTTTGAGAAATGAGAGCTGAAAATGTCCCTCATCTGGAAGCAAAAAGAGAGATACAGATTCAGAGGTACAGAGGACTCTCAGCAGCATCCACAGAAGCAGAGCACCACAAGACATAGTGTCATTCCCCCTGCAAAAGCTAGCAATGGAGGAATTTTCTCCAAAATATATATCCCCTGAATTTCTGAAAAATGACAGAACAGTAGTTTTATCTAGAACTAGAAGGTATTCAGAAGACAAAGATTGGGTGCTGGGGTGTGTCCATCAGTTCAGAGGTAGCCTTCACATCAACTCATGATCAAGGGCCATGGCATTAACTCTGGTCTCAGGTTCTCAGCTCAGGGGCAACTCAGCTCTTCCCTCTCCAGCTCCACCCCCTGATTGTGATATCTCCGTCTCTTTGTCAAATACGTTCATGTGCATAATTTGACAAAAAAAAAAAAAAAAAAACCAAAAAAAAAAAAAAAAAAACAGTGTTCAAAAATTTACTGGGGCCGAAGGATTATTTAGTTTGGACCTAGGTCCTGATGGAAGGCAGCCAGGTACAGAGCAACTCCCATCATCCTAAAATGCCAGGCCTTTGCTCTGAGCTCCCTTGTTCATTCTCCTATCCTTTGTTTTTCCTTTATCTCCTCACCAACCTGTAGCATCCGCTGTCTGTCCCACTGTAGTGGCCCCTTGTTGTCACATTATTCATCCTCTCCTGGCTCCATTAGAACATACCCATCTTCTGCAAGAGGCAATGTTTCCTTATCTCATGAAACCACTTGGGGTATGGTCATGAGAGTATTAAGGCAGGTTCGGGCTGCCACATCTCCATTCAGTTCCCAAGAGGGTAGGTGCACCACCCTGTGTGAATGCTCAAGGTTCTTCGGCCCACATCCTCTTCAATGTGTCCTTTTGGATATACAAGTTGTCATTAGGATATGGGCATGAAGGTCTTTCAGATGGCTTCACTTGGGGTATGGGTCTCTTTCAATATTCTCCACTCTTGTTTCTATGGACTCCAAGTATATGAGTCTGTCTTGGACATAAGATTCTGGGGTGTAGAATCTGCCTTCTGTGCTTAGTCAGTTTTGAAGATTGGGAGGCCATTTTGGCAAGATTTATGGAGAATCTGGAGGTACTCCTGTCCTCCCTGTTGAAGACTCCAAATATGTCTTTGGCACGGTTGCAGGTGTTCCCTTTGAGCTTTCCTTGGGTAGCCATTTTCCTGGTCAGAAGTGCCCTGATTGGGTGGGAGTACCGTACTCCTGTACACGGTGTGGATTATCTCCCTTGAGGCTTTATTTGAGGCCTGATTCTTTCTTGGTCTTTTGTGGGTAAGATTGAATGGAGGATTCTTGCCTTTCTCTGGAGTCCCGAGGGCTGGTGCTGACAGTCACAACCAAAGACTATGAATTCAGCCATGGAGAAGGTGACACAGACTCGCTTCACAAACAGCCTTGGTGAGAGACCCAGGCAGCTCCAGCAGTTTGGGAGGCACACCAATGACTACTCCAGCCAAGTGTAGTGATCAGGCGTGGTTGCTATGACCTCAAAGATTTATGACATCACAGAAGCGGGCTTCACTGATGCAGCTATCCAATGAATTTTTTATCCAATGGCTTTAGGTAAGAAGGCCGGGAAGAACAGAAAAAGAGCCCTCTTAGCCTGATCATGAATTCAGGTTGTTTTTTTTGTTAACGTCCCAATTCCATTTTCTAGACAAAGAGTAAAGAAAATGACCTTTAGTATACAATCCTTTAGGCCAACATTTCTCCAGAGATGGCCGGGTGTTCCAATTTCTACCTGAATTCCTAGAGATGTCAAGAAACAGTGAGGCCTCTTGGGTACCAACAGATCTCCATGGGGTTTGTCATCCTGTGAGTGAAAGAGTCCTTTCTCAGTGTCTTTTACCTATGAGTCCGTGATGACTAAGGGATGGAAAGTCCGTTTTCAAGGAAATACGTTAGGGCATGGATGTATTGTGTTGTCTGTTTCCTCATCTCCTAGTGCTCTGAAAATCTAGTCATAAGTGATTTGGGTTCTGTCTGCTCGGCTTTACCTTAAACACTTTTGACACGGCAGGGATGTCCATTATCACCACTGCTTTTCAACATAGTACTAGAGGTCCTAGCCTCAGCAATCAGACAACAAAAGGAAATTAAAGGCATCCAAATTGGCAAAGAAGAAGTCAAATTATCACTCTTCACAGATGATATGATACTATATGTGGAAAACCCAAAAGACTCCACTCCAAAACTGCTAGAACTTATACAGGAATTCAGTAAAGTGTCAGGATATAAAATCAATGCACAGAAATCAGTTGCATTTCTCTACACCAACAGCAAGACAGAAGAATGAAAAGGCTTCAAGGAGAGTGACTTTCTACATGAGAGCTAACTCTTAACGAAGAGCCCTGGACAGCACGCCTTGTCATTACTTAACTCTACCTGCTGTGGTAATGGGTATAGCCATGTTAAACAAGTCTCTTTAATCAGAGGAAAAGGAACGGTCTATATTGATGGCCTGCAATGCCCACTAGAGCAGAACTGTGGATTGAGCCACAATGCTCTTGCAAAGACTTGGATAAAGAAGGTGTGGTCCATCTTGGCAACACAGTATTCCTCATCCCTCAGGGATGATGAAGCCCTGGTACTTGAATTGACATGAATGCCACACAACTGGGTGATGTGAAGTGAAAAAGGCAAGCGGACAAATGGAAATATCTCATGGCTTCCCTCTTATGTGCCCCAGGATGAATACCATGGCCCTTAGAAAGGAAGTGAAAACAGAAGGGGAAGAAGTCAGAGATGGAGACAAACCAGCAGTGACTCAGGACTCAGAGGACCAAGCTGAGGGTTGTCGAAAAGAGAGTCTTGCAAGGAATTGGGGAACTGGTAAATGGGTGTTGAAGAGTTGTGGCATATATTAGGATGAGCGCTAATTTGTAAATGGAATTAAAACATCCATGAATACTCTGTCCAAAACGCATTATGGATGAAAGGCTGGCTTCTTCAAATAACAAATAAATTATAAGAAAAACAATCTGTAATTTCAAAACCAGATGAACACAGACAAAGAAAAGAAAACAAGTATATTTTTATTATCTTTATGTATCTTTATATATTTGAATCCAGTCCACTACCAATCTTGTCATCAGGGACTCTCATTTTATTTTATTTTATTTTATTTTATTTTATTTTATTTATGTTTTTTTAATCACCTTTATTTGTTTGTTCAAGACTCCCTGGTGACTTCTGTTTTTTCTGATGTACAGTGAGTATCCTGGCTGCTGCTTTCAATCCTCCACCAGGCATGTTTTATGAGAGGTTTCCGTTCGAGTGCCTGGCCATGATCATTTCTTGTTCTTTTTCCTCGCCATCAATTGATTTTTCCATCTTTGCGTTCGATCTAGGTCTCTGTCTTCTTTTCTGTATATGAAAAGCCCATTCTCTTTTTTGTCTGAGGGTAATATATTTAAGAGAAGAGATCATGGAGTCCCCAAGGGCTGGCCCTTGAGGGAGACTCAGGTGTGTGTGTCATGCATACCCTCTGATGTTGTGTGGTGGCTGTCCCCTGTCCTTGAGACCAGTCATCTGCAGAGGCTCTCTTTACCAGATCTTCGGAGTGTTTTGTGTCTAGGCTGAATAGGGTGAGAATTAGCTTGGTGGCTCTGGTGTGCCTGTGAAAGGAAACGTTCAAACAATACAACAGAATGAAGGCCTGCAGAATGTTGTGGGCAGGAGAGAGCACGTGGGCAGAACTTTCTTCTAGTCCCCTATGGGAGAGTCTGTTCCCCTGGGACTAAGCAACTTGGACTGAGGAAGGCCCTACCTCCAATATTCCATGGTTGGGACTTCATGTTTGCAGGTTAGGCAGGTAATGTCCTCACTGTGCTGTCTTTGACCAGTAGCTCAGTCTTGATGCTGCTGAATGGGAGAGCCCCAAATTTCTTATGCCCCCTTCGAGTCATCCCCACGAACACTACCTCTCACAGATGCACTGCCCAAACCCACCATCTTCCCACTGTGTTTCTTGGTATTGTCTCTGATCATGGATTCCTGGCTCTCTGCACCTGGTTGTTTGTTGTTGTCCTCTCCAAGAGAAATACAGTGTTCTCTCAAGTTGATGAGAGAGAGCTGATCTGAAATCTCTGGACAAATCTTTGTTGGCGATAACTCCTGACATTCAGACCCTCTGCTGGTCAAAGCCAATGGCTTTGGGATACATGCTCTGTTGGGTTCCCAGTGTGGCTTTGTCTTTTCCATTGGATCAATGTGCTCTGAAGCACCAACCGCTGACATATCTCCTAAGCCAAGTCTCAAATCTTCTCACATAGACTCTGGGACTACTTTTCTCCTTTATTGTGGAGTTTGATTAGTACTCTTTGGGTCATTTTTCACCATATTTTACTTTATGTGGTAAACTTCAGGTTGTGTTCATGGCTGAAGACAAGCCTGGATTTCTCAGACACTACTACCAACTCTCTGTACTCCAAAGGCACCACAGACTCTTACATAGCTATAAGCAAGAATTACTTCTTGCCACTTGCCTCATGTGGTGGAGTTGTGTTGAGCAGTTATCTACGTCACATCTATCAGTCTAAGAAAGAAAAACAACAAACGGTTTCACTCTCTAATGCTCAAGGAACATTTGAAAAATCAAGGTAAAATTGGACAAACAATATGACTGTATCCAGGCACACAAAATTGTATGTTTGCTTGAAAGCTGGTTAGTGAGAATACGTGTTTATAAGAGGACTAAATCGACATGACTTTAAGAAATTTGGCTGAAAGTGATGGAATATGAGTTCTCAATGCCTATCAAATTGAATTGCTATGCATAAAATACCAAGTTATTACCTCAGGAAATTTCATTTTAAGTGATATATGAAACAAACACAGACAACATAGAAACACAAAGACACACACACACATACACACACAGATAAGACACACAAAAGATGGGGAGGAAGTGAGGAATCACACTAAAGGAAGCAAATCCACCCAAAAAATACCATGAAGGTGAAAGGCACAGAGAACCCAAGTCAGAAAGGAACCAAAATGAGAAAGTTAACTATGTACCTATCAATAATTAGATCAATTATTCCGGAATAAATTCTCCTATCCTTATAAAAAGATTGTTGGAAGGATGAAAATTAAAAAAGAAAAAAGTTAAAGAATGTCAACATGAAAACAACATTAACCAAAGTATTTCGACCTTATGTTGGCCATAGATTTCCTTCGGCTATAAAGATGCACATAGCTTGAAAGAGAAGGATTGGGGGAGACATAGGATATGCAATTCTCAAGGACAAGAGAGCCAAAGTGATTGTGCCTATGTAAGATAGAGAGATTTTATGCCTTCCGGAGACAAAAGATTATTAGAAGCTGTTTAGTCTTGATAGAGCATCAAAACATCAGAAGCTTGGAAGAATTGCCAACATATACACCACCAACGTGGGTGTATCTAAATGTTGGAAGCCTATGAACAGAAAGGAAGGGACCAAAATCTAATATTTTGGGGGACTACAATATCCACTTTCAGCAAAGGATAGATCATCTGGAGAGAAAGGTGGAAAGAAATAACAGACGTTATCACGGGCTCTAGCCAACCTGAGCTTTGGGGAAACATGCATAATATGTCTCTCTGAGGACCATAAGAGAAGTTGTTCCATAGGGCAGACCTAGCATTGTCTATCACAGATCGTGTGCAGGAGTCCAAATCCAGTCGCAATTAATAAAACAGAGTCAAATCTCATCTTGCTCCATGCAATCCGTGCCATCTCTAATTCCCACCACCTGGTTCCTACATCCTCCCACGTCCTGCCCCTTTGGAAACCTCATATTGATTTTCAGATTCCATAGTTTCTCATGGTTCACCTCCCCTTCCAATTTACCTCAAAACCCTACTTCTCTCCATCTCCCCTTGTCCTCCATGTTATTTGTTATGCTCCACGAATAAGTGAAACCATATAATAATTGACTCTCTGCTTGGCTTGTTTCATTCAGCATAATCTCTTCCAGTCCCATTCATGTTGCTACAAAAGTTGGGTATTTGTCCTTCCTGATGGAGGTGTAGTACGCCATAGTGTATATGGACCACATCTTCCTTATCCATCCGTCCGTTGAAGGGCATTTTGGTTATCTCTATATTTGGCGACCATGGCATTTGCTGCTATAAACTTTGGGGTATAGACGACCGTTCTTTTCACTACATCTGTTTCTTTGGGGTAAATACCCATTAGTGCAATGGCAGAGTCATAAGAAAGCCCTATTTTTAACTTCTTGAGGAATTGCCACACTGTTCTCCAAAGTGGCTGCACCAAATTGCATTCCCACCAACTTTGTAAGAGGGTTCCCCTTTCTCCACATCCTCTCACACACATGTTGTTTCCTGTCTTGCTAACTGGTTTAAGGTGGTATCTCAGTGTGGTTTTCATTTAAATTTCCCTGATGGCTAGTGATTATAAGCATTTTTTTCATGTCTTTAATAGCCATTTGTAGGTCTTCATTGGATAAATGTCTGTTCATGTCTTCTGCCCATTTTTTATTTGTCTGTTTTGTGTGTGTTGAGTTGGAGGAGTTCTTTATAGATCCTGGATATCAACCTTTTATCTCACTGTCATTTTCAAATATCTTCTCCCATTCGGTGTGTTGCCTTTTTGTTTTGTTGACTGTTTCCTTGACTGTGCAGAAGCTTTTGATCTTGATAAAGTCCCAAAGTTTATTTTTGCTTTTGTTTCCTTTGTCTTTGCAGCCATATCTTGAAAGAAGTTGCTGTGGCCGATATCAAAGAGATTACTGCCTATGTTCTCCTCTAGGATTCCGATGGATTCCTCTCTCACATTGAGTTTTTTTTTTTTTTTTTTTACCCATTTTGAGTTTATCTTTCTGTATGGTGTAAGATAATGGTCAGGTTTCATTTTTCTACATATACCTGTCCAGTTTTCCCAGCACCACTTATTGAAGAGACTGTCTTTTTTCCACTATATACTTTTTCTGGTTTGTCGAAGATTATTTGCAAAGATCCATATCTAGGCTCTCTTCTCTGTTCCACTGGTCTATGTGTCTGTTTTTAAGTCAGAACCATGCAGTCTTGATGATCACAGCTTTGTAGTAAAACCTGGAATCACGTAACGTGATGCCCCCCGTTTTTTTTTTTTTTATTCTTTTCAACATTTGCTTAGCGATTCGGGGGTCTCTTCTGATTCCATACAAATTTTAGGATTATTTGCTCCAGCTCTTTGAAAAATACCGGTGGAATTTTGATCAGAATGGCATTAAAGGGATATATTGCTATAGACAGTATAGATATTTTGAAAATGTTTATACTTCTGAACCAAGAGCATGGAATAGGCTTTTTGTGTCTTCTTCAATTTCTTTCATGAGTGTTCTGTAGTTCCTTGAGTACAGATCATTTACCTCTTTGGTTAGGTTTATTCCCAGGTGTCTTATGGTTCTTGTGCTATAGTAAAGGGAATCGACTCTCTAATTTCCCTTTCTTTATTTTCATTGTTAGTGTATAAGAAAGCTGATTTCTGTACATTGATGTATCCTGCCACGTTGCTGAATTGCTGTATGAGTTCTAGTAGTTTGGGGGTGGGGTCCTTTGGGTTTTCCATATAAAAATCATGTCATGGGCAAAGAGAGTGTTTGACTTCTTCACTGCCAATTTGGATACCTTTTATTTCTCTTTGATTTCTGATTGCTGTTGCTAGAACTTCTAATACTATGTTGAACAAGAGAGGTGAGAGTGGATATCCTTGTGTTCCTGATCTCAACGGGAAGGCTGCAAGCTTTTTCCCATTGAGGATGATATTTGCTGTGTGTCTTTCATACATACATATGATGAAGTTCAGGAATGTTCCCTCTATCCCTATACTTTGAAGCGTTTTAATCAGGAATGGATGTTGGATTTTGTTCAATGCTTTTTCTGCATCAATTGAGAGGACCATGTGGTTCTTTTCTCTTCTCTTATTGATTTGTTCTATCACATTGATTGATTTGCGTATATTGACCCATCCTTGTAGCTCAGGGATGAATCCCACCTGGTCATGGTGAATATGTTTCTTAATGTGCTGTTGAATCCTTTTTGATAGTATCTTGTTGAGAATCTTGGCATCCATATTCATTAGTGATAAAGTTCTGAAATCCTCCTTTTTGTTAGTGTCTTTGCCTTGTTTGTGGATCAGGGTAATGATGGATTCATAGAAAGGATCTGGAAGTTTTTATTCTGCTTCAATTTTTTTTGAAGCAGCTTCAGGAGAATAAGTGTTATTTCTTCTTTGACTGTTTGGTAGAATTCCCCAGGGAATCCATCAGGTCCTGGGCTCTTATTTTTTGGAGATTTTTGACCAATGCTTCAATCTCATTACTAGATATTGATCTATTTAGGTTGTCAAATTCTTCCTGGTTCAATTTTGGCCATTTGCACTTTTCCAGGAATGCATTCTTTCATATAACTGTTGATAACTTCTGATGATTGTTTCTGCTTCCTTGGTGTTAGTTGTGATCTCTCCCTTTTCCTCCATAATTTTATGAATTTGGTCTTTTTCTCTTTTCTTTTGGATTAGTGTGGCCCATGTTTTATTGATCTTATTGATTATTTCAAAAAACCAGCTTCTAGTTTTATTGATACATTCTACTGCATCTCTGGTTTCTATCTCATTGATCTCTGCTCTAATTTTGATTATTTCCCTTCTTATGTGTTGTGTTGGTTTGATTTGTTGTTGATTCTCCACTCTTTAAGTTGTAGAGACAGCTGGTGTATTCTGGATTTTTCCTAATTTTTTTTTTTTTGAGGGAGGCTTGGATGGCTATGTATTACTTCCTTAGGACTACCTTTGCTGTATCCCATCGGTTTTGACTGAAGTGTCTTCATTCTCATTGGTTTCCATGAATTGTTTCAGTTCTTCCTTGATCTCCTTTTGATCCAAGTGTTCTTTTTTAATTAATTAATTTATTTTTTAATAAATATATAACGTATTTTTATTCCCAGGAGTGCAGGTCTGTGAATCATCAGGTTTATACATTTCACAGCACTCATCATAGCACATACCTTCCCCAATGTCCATATCCCCACCACCCTCTCCCATCCCTACACCCCAGCAACCATCAGTCTGTTTTTTGAGATAAAGTCTTTTATTATTAACTCCCTCCCAATCCCATGTACTTTCATTTATTCTTTTCCTCCTACCCCATCCCCCCACATTGCATCCCCACTTCCTATCAAGGAGATCATATGATAGTTGTCTTTGTCTGATTGGCTTTTTTTTTTTTTTTTTTTTTGCTAAGCATAATACACTCTAGCTAAATCCACATTGTTGCTAGGAGAGAAGATGCACTCTCTCTAGCTCTGCTCCAACCAGGTCTTGGTCCCTGAGCCACCAGCATGCCTGAAAGTGCATGGGGCTAGGTTTCTGTGAGGGGCTGGGAGTCTTGCCAGCCAACAGAAGCACAGCATTTTTGCAGTCCATACGTGAGTGCCCTGCCATACCATCAGGGCCTGAGTCATGCCCTGTGCCCTCCCCTGTGAGAGGTGTACAGAGGCCCCAGACTCGCCCTGCACCCTCCACTGAGAGAGGTGGAAACAGGCACCAGACGAGTACTCTTGGATCCGGAAAGACCAGGCACTCCCAGCCCGGGCCAGTGCGAAAATCTCAGTGTGTGATGGCTGCTTGGAACCTCTCTGGCAGTCTGGAGCTGCCCAGACAGCCACCTCTGCCATGGTTTTGTGTACAAGCAAAAAATCCTGAGTCCCCAGGGACCGTGACTCAGAAACTGCTCTGCGAAGAAAGGGGGGTTTTATTTGGACTCTGCATCCAGACTGAGGTTTCTCTTTGAGAGGGAGGTCACGGTGCAATTTGCTTTCCTCTAAACCTACAAAAACCACCAAAAGCGGTCAAGGCAAAAGAGGAAAACAAAAGTGAACAAACATGAAAACCTCCAGAAAACAACCCTGAAAAAAAAAAAATACAGTTTCCTCAGAGCCCACCCCCTTGGGGGGGGGGGGGAAAGAGGACTTAACTCAGAGAACATCATTGACAGAAAACCCACGTGTCAGGCCCTTCTCCCAGAAAAACAACCAGGAAAGGAAAAAAAAATGACAAGAGAACAACCACCATTACTTCATACAACAACTTTTATTTTTAATTCGTTCTCACTATTATGGCTTTTTTATTTAATATAGATAATTTCTTATTATTATATAGATGATTTTTAACCTATTTACCATCACAGTGAGATGTTAATTACATCAAATTCCATAATAACCTTCTAGCCAAAACTCTTTGATGCATACACCTGTGTTTTCCTTTTGCATTTCTATTTTTTTCTTTTTTTTTTTATTTTAGTTTAGTTTAGTCTAGTTTTTATTTTTTATTTATTTTTATTTTTTTTTTGTATTTGTTACAACCTCTTATTGTACCCTCCCCAATGTCCATAATCCCACCCTCTTCTCCCAAACCCCCTCCCCCAGCAACCCTTAGTTTGTTTTGTGAGATTAAGAATCACTTATGGTTTGTCTCCCTCCCAATTCCATCTTGTTTCATTGATTCTTCTTCTACCCACTTTTTCTAATATTCATATAAAGTTAACCTTCAAGGTAATCCCTTTTCTCCAATCCATTCTACCCCTATAGGTAAACCAATTTTTAATCCCCCTTTATCTTAGGAAAGTTGAGTCCTTTTACAAAGATATCAAGATACATCCAGGAAGAATCAAAACAACCTTCCTCGCACATACTGAGAATTTATAAACACCCTCCCATCTTTTTCTTCCACCAGTGTTTCTGTGTTTTTGTTTTTGTCCTCATAGTATATAAATCTTACACTTGAGGTTTTTTTGGACGAGGTTCTTCATTTATTTGCATATATAAATATATACATATACATATATATATATACACACACACACAATTTTATTTCTCTTGTCATATACTTTTATCAGTTTCTTGGTTTGACTGTTTTTGTTTGTATACTTCCTAAATCTTATCTTGGGGGAAATTTGGGCTAAACCTTCTCTTTTATCCTACCTTTCTTTCCTGTCTCTCTCTGTCTCTCTTTTTCTTTTCATTTTATTTTTTCTCTCATTTGGGTGGGCAACCTTGATTGTTCATAAGCGTTACAGAGTGCACCTTGACTGCACCAGGGTTGAAACATCCAGCTACATCTGTTCAGCCATCTCTAATAAATGACTAGGAGAAAGAATGTCCAACAGAAGAAAAATACAGAGGACTGACCTTCTGCAACAGAGCTATCAACATATTCAATATGTAGGAAAGACAAATCAGGCTAACAATTATCCAAGTAATAGCTAGGCTGGAGAAATTCATCCATGATTAAATGGAATTGATCAGTGGAAAACTGAAAACGACAAGAGATCATGTTTTCAACGTTAGGGAAGAGATGAAACCTACCAGGGATGAGCTTCCAATGCTCTCAATGAGTTCCTATCTAATCTAAATTCTATCAAAGCTAGGGTAACTGAGACAGAAGATAGAATTAGTGATCTGGAGGACAAACAGATAGAGAGAAAGGATCAGGAGGAAGTCTGGAACAAACAGCTTAGAAGCCACGAAAACATTTTAATAACTAAATATAGTTTTAATAACTAAAGATAATAAAAATATAATTTTTCCTTCTTTGTCTATTTTCACCTGCTTTTGAAAGGGTCAGTTTGTTTTTATTATTATTTTGTTGTTGTTCTGTTGAGGAAATAGGACTCTCAGCCATAATACATTTTTGACAGAGTATTCATGGATGGTTTAGCTCCATATATGACCAGTGCTCTCATTAATATATGCCACAACTCCTCAACACCCATTAACCAGTACCCCCATTCCCTGCATGACTCTCTTTTCTGTAACCAGCAGCTTCTTTCTAAGAGTGCTGAGTCACTCCTGGTTTGTCTCCTTCTCTGACTTATTCCACTTCAGTTTACCCTTCTTTCTATTAAGGGCCATGGTATTCTTCCTGGTGCACATATGAGAGAAGCCATATGATACTTCCTTTGTCTGCTTGCCTTTTTCATTTTGCATCACCTAGTCCTATGGCATTCATGTCAATGCAAGTACCAGGGGTTCATCTTCCCTGATGGCTGAGGAATACTGTGTTGTCCACTTCTTTATCCACTAGTCTTTGCAAGGGCATTGCAGCTCCATCCACAGTTCTGCTCGATTGACCTTGCAGGCCATCGACAGAGGCCGTCCCTAATTTTTTTTTTTCCGATTAAATAGAATTAGTGAACATGGCTATACTCACTACCACAGTAGGTAGAGTTAACTAAAAATGACAAGGAATGCTCTCCTGGGCTCTTTCCTAAGGGTTAACTATAATGCAGAATGTCATTCTCCTTGAAACCTTTGCAAAGATATTCAAGGTAAAGCCAGATAGACAGAACCCTAATCACTTAAGAACAGTATTTCTTAACAGGAGGAGATGATAACACAGCCCTAACCTTTTTCCTTGAAAAGGGACTTTCCATCCCTTATTCATTACTGAAGCATAGGTAAAAGACACGGAGCAAGGACTCTCTTACCCACAAGATGACAAACCTCACAGAGAACTGATGATACCCAAGAGACCTCACTGTTTATTGAGATCTCTAGAAATTTCAATGGAAATAGGAAAACCTTGCCATTTCTGGAAAAATGTTGGCCTAAAAGATGGTATGCCATACGTCATTTTCTTTTCTCTTTGTCTAGAAAGGGGAAGTGGAAATTAACACACAAGACAACCTGAGTTTTTCATCAGGCTTACAGGGTTCTTTTTAGTTTTTTCTGGGCTTTTTACCTAAAGCAAGAGGACTCAACGTTCATGAGAGAGGGACAGCTGCTTCAGTGAAACCAGTTTCTGTGATGTCACAAAGCTTTGACATCATAGCAACCACTCATCCCCAAACCATGCCTGATCTACACTTGGCCATAGTACTCATGGTGGGCCAAGAGGATTTCAAGCCCACCCAAACGCTATAGCCGCCTGGGTTCCTCACCAAGTCAGTTTGCAAAGTGAGTTAGTGTCACATACCCCATGGCTGATTTTGTAGTCTATTGTCGTGACAGTCATAAAAGGTATCTGGACTCCAGAGAAATACAAGTATCAACCATTCCACCTTACCCATGAAAGGCCAAGAAAGAACCAGGTCTCAAACAAAGAGTCAGGGGAGGAACTCCATGTCCCGCACATGTATATGGTCATCCCACCCAATAAGGGTGCTTCTGACTAGGGAAAGGCCACCAAAGAACCCTCACATGGAACAACTGCAACCTTGCCAAAGATATGTCGGGAGTCTTCAACAGCAAGGGTATTCCTCTACCGTCTCAAGAAATCGTGCCATATGGCCTCCCAATCCTCAAAACTGATCCAACACCAAAAGTCAGACACTACACCCTAGAACCTGGGCCAAGGATGGACTAATTTACTTGGAGTCCACAGAAGCAAGCATGGAGCATGTTGGAGGAGACCTATAGCACAAGTGAAGCCATCTGAATGACACTCATGCCCATTTCAAGATGAAAACGTGGGTCTACAAAAGACACATGGAAGAAAATTCAAATGTTGAAGAACCTTGAGCATTCCCACAGGATGCTGCATGTACACTCTGAGAACTGAATGGAGATATTTCAGCACAAGCCTGCTTTAATGCTCTCATTACCATCCCCTAAATGGTTTCATGTGATAACCAAACAGTGCTTCTTGCATAAGATGAGCATGTTCTAATGGAGCCAGGAAAGGATGAAAAATGTGACAATAAAGGGCCACTATAGTGGGACAGACAGTGGATGATACAGGTTTGTGAAGAGATACAAGAAGACAAAGAACAGGAGAATGAACAAGGAGCACAGAGCAAAGACCTGACATTTTAAGATAGTGGGAGGTGCTCTGTATCTGATTGCATTCCATAGGGACCTAGGTCCAAATTAAATAAACCATCCTCTGGACCCAGTAAATCATTTTAAACTGTTTTTGTTTGTTTGTTTGTTTTGTCTTGTTTTTGTTTTAGTCAAACGATGTACATTAACGTACTTGAGAGAGAAGCAGAAAGATCACACTCAGGGGATGGAGATGGGGAGGGGAATCAGAGTTGAATCTGAGCGGGGAACCTGCGACCAGAGATAAGGCCATAACCCTGGGTTTATAAGCTGAGCTGAAGGCCGTTTATGAACTGATGGACACACCCCAGGACCCAATCTTTGTCTTATTAATATATCAGAGTTCTAGACAAGAATCACTACTCTTTCATTGTTCAGAAATTCAAGGGTTATGAATTGTGGCTTGGGCTGGTGTTGCTTGCTCCATCCGACCTGCTTCAAGAGCTTGTATAAATTGTCTTGAAATCAGTGACTTAGCTATGGACACACTACTCTCCCACGCATTTTTGAGTAATGATAATTCCTCCCTTGATATCTTTTGCAGGGGTAATGACACTATATCTTGTGTTGCTCTGCATCTATTGATGGTGATGGGAGTCCTCTGTACCTCTAAATCTGGAGCTCTGTTTCTGCTCCTAGAAGCAGACATTTTCAGCTCTGATTTCTCAAAGAAATACTTGGCCTTCTTTTTTCTCTTGCTACTAGGTCTCCTAGAATAGGCATCACTTTCCATTCATTGGAGTCAATGATTTCCCTAAGCTCATTGTCATGTTCCATCATTCTTCCTTCTCTCTTTTGCTTATCCTCCTTTATGTTCCAGAATTTTTTTTCCAGGTCACTAATTTAATCCTTTGCTTCTTCCAGGTCTCTGGCCTTGAATCCAATCTTTCGGATCCAATCTTTTCATCAGAGACCTTAGATTTTATTTATTTATTTTTTTATCAGTTTTACCTCTGTGGTTCATGACTTCCTGATGTCTTCTGTGTTTTTATATGTACAGTGAGTATCCTGGATGCTGCTTTCTATCATCCATCGGACTTGCTAATTTAGAGATTTCACTTTGATTGCCTGGTCATGATCATTTCTTATTCTTTTCCTTGGCATCAACTAAGTCTTCCATCTTTGAATTGGATCCAGGTCTCTGTCTTCTCTCAATTCACAAAGACCATTCTGTTTTCTACCCTGAGGATAATGTCTTTAGGAAGAAGAGATCATGGAGTAGCCAAGGGCTGGCCCTTGAGGAAGTCTTGGGTGTGTGTGTGGTGCATGCCCTCTGTTGTTGTTTTGTGGCTGTCCTCTGACCTTAAGGCATCTTAAGATCTGCAGGTACTCCTTTGACTGCCATTTTAGTGTTTGGTTTCTGTGCTGAATATGGTGAGGTTTTGTTTGGTGTTCACTGGCTTGCCTGTGAAAGGAGACATTCAACCAAATCAACAGAATGAACACCTGCAGAATGCTGTGGTTAGGAGAGAGCATGTGGGAAGGACTTTCTTCTAGTCTCCTACTGGAGAGTCTGTTCTCCTTTGACTAAGCAATACTGAGGAAGACAGTCCCCCTGGTGTTCCATGGTTAGGACTTTGTTTTGTACGTGAGGCAGCTAATGTCCTCACCGTCCTGTCTTTGCCAGTAGTTCAGTCTTTATGCCGTTGGTGTGAGAGCCCCAAATTACGTTTGGCCCCATCAAGTCATCTCCACGAACACTGCCTCTCATGCAGTGCCTCTCACTGCACTGGAAGAACACACCATCTTCCTTGTGTGTTTCTTGTCTCTGATAATTTCCAGGCTGTATGCACCTTGTTGCTTGTTGGTGTCTTCTCCAGGAGAAACACAGTGTTCTCTCAAGTCAATATCTGCCAAGGCAGATGATCTGAAAACTCCAGACTCAAGACCCTCTGTTGGCAAGAACTCGTACCATTCAGATCCTCTGCTGGTCAGAGCAATTGGATTTGGGAAACATGCACCCTGTGGGTTCCCAGTGTTCTCCAATCTCCTGTGCTTTTGTCTTTTGCATTGGCTCACTGCCCTCTGATGCACCAACCGCCCACTTCTCCCTAAACCATGTCTCCAATCTTCTTCCATAGTCTCTGCTACTTATTTTCTCTTTTGCTGTGGAGTTGATTTGTAGGCTTCAGGACAATTTTCACCAAGTCGCAGTTGATGAAGTAACCTACCAGTTGTGTTCTTGGCTGACAACAAGTCTGGAGTTCCCAGACACTACTATCATCTCACTGTCCTCCAAAGGCACCACAGAATCTTACCCAGCCATAAGGAAGAATGAGTTCTTGCCACTTGCCTCATGTGAAAAACGTTGGCCTATGTCACATCTCTGAGTCTCAGAAAGACAAATCACATATGATTTCACTTTCTCATTGTAAAATATAAACATGTGAAAATGCAGGGGGAAAGGGACAAGCAATACAACCCTAACCAGACATAAAATTTTGTCTTTCTTTGTAGTCAAACATGGGAATACATGTTTATAAAAGAGGACTAAATGGGGCATTATTTGCAGGGAATGTGGCTGAAAGTGATGGAATGTGAGTTTTCAAGGCATAAGAAATTGATTTGCTATCCATAAAATGCTGACTTTCTATCTCTTGAAATTTCATTATAAGTGTCATGTGAGGTGAGACAAGATGACAGGGAAGTAGGAGGAAGCACCATTTCAATCTGTACCCAAGGTGAGGTGATTTCTTACCAAAGAACTCTGATCACCCATGAAAGCAGCCTGAGATCAGAATTATATATGTCTGGATCTCTACCGGGGCAGAAGATATCAGTGGGCAGGAAAAGCAGAGTGAGAACGTTGGACTGATATTGAAATAAACAAAAGTGGAAGGTACCTACCCAAGGCAACAGGTTGGAAAGTAATAACTGTGTCCGGGGACTAGCATTAACTTGAACTCTAGTTGAAAGCACTCAAAAAGAGCAAAGGATATTGAGGGTAAATTGTGTGAATCATGGCGGCTAAGGACAGGTGTTTAAGTGCCCAGACCCAGTAGAACTTCCCCAGGAGCTGAGCCAAAAAGAGTGTGTTGGAGAAACCAGGCCTTGGTCCCTGAACCACTACTGCACCCATGGTCGCGTGCGGTCCAGTTCCTGTTAGGGGCTGGGAAACTTGCCCTACAGCAGATCAATGAGACATGCTAACAGAGTCTGAAACGCATGTACCCCTCACCCTCCCCTGAGAGAGTTGTGCGAGAAGGCCCAGCCCATTGCTCTCAGACCCGCGCCCTGCTATCAGAGCCTGAGATATGAGCGACCCACACCCTCCCCTGAGAGAGGTGCTTGCAAGCCCAGAACTCTTAGATAGAGCAAGACCAGGCCAGAGTGAAAATATAGTTGTTTGACCACTGTTTAGAACCTCTCTCATGGTCTAGAGCTGCACACACAGTTACTGCTTCCGTGATTTTGGGTACAAAAAGATTCTGCATTCCTTGGGACTGTGACTCAAAATCTGATCTGCCAGCGGCCAAGGGGGAATTTATTTGGACTTTGCAACACTCACAGGGAGCATACTGAGGCTTCTCTCTGAGAGAGAGGTCGGGGTGTAGTTTGGTTTCCTTTAAACCTTCAAAAACCATCAAAAGTGGTCAAGGCAAGAGGGAAAAAAAATTAACAAACATAAAAACCTACAGAGAACAAAGGCCTGAAAAAACAGGATTCCTCAGAGCAAACCCTCTTGAGAGGGTGGGAGGTATTAACTGAAAACCCACCTGGCAGGCCTCTCTGCCAGAAAACAAACATGGTATTAACTGAAAACCCACCTGGCAGGCCTCTCTCCCAGAAAACCAACAAGGAAAGAAAAAGAGAAAAAAAGAAAAAGACTACAAATGAACAACCACCACTCCTTCATAGATACAACCTTTATTTTTAACTCGATCAAACTATTCTGGTTCATTTGTGTTATATAGATAATTTTTAACGTATTTACCATCACACTGAGATGTCCAGTATATCAAATTCCATATTAATCTTCTAACCTAAACTTTTTGATACATACACATTTATTTTTCTTTTGCATTCTTATTTTATTATTTTTTTAAATTTAGTTTAGTTTAGTCTGGTTTGTTCCTTTTTAATTTTTATTTTCTAATGTTCATATAGAGTTAAACTTCAAGGTAATCCCCTTTCATCAATCAAACCTACCCCTAAAGTTAAACCAATTTTTCATCCCCCTTCATCTTATGAAAGTTGAGTTTTTTAACAAAGTTATCAAAGATACCAACGATATCAAGATACATCCAGAAAGAATCACAATAAACTTCTTTGCCCACACTGAGAATTTATAACCACTCTCTCATCTGTTTGTTCCGCCAGTGTTTCTGTGTTTTGGTGTTTGTCCTGATAGTATATAATTCTTAAACTTGGGGTTCTTTTGATGAGGTTCTTCCTTTATTTGCATGTATCTATAGAGATATATATCTATACAGATATATTTGTATATATACAGATATATATCTCTATAGATAGAGATATATAGGCATATAAATAGGCATCTATAGATATCTATCTATCTATATATATATATATATAGTCATATATCTACATAGATATGTCTATAGAGATATATATCTATGTCTATAGAGAAATATATCTCAGATATAGATATATGCCTAGATAGATAGATAGATAGATAGATATAGATGCCTATCTATATGCCTATATATCTCTATAGACATAGATATATATCTGAGATATATCAATATATTGATATATCTATATCTATATAGACAGACAACCAAAAAACTAAAAAGGTATATGAAAGAGAAAGATTTTCTCTTGCCACATACTTTTATCAGTCTTTTTGTTTGTCTGATTTTTTTTTTAAACTTCATAAATCTTTCCTTAACCCATTTGGGCTGAACCTTCTATTTTATCTTCACATTTTTTTCCTCTCTCTCTCTCTTTCCTTTTTTCTATCATTTGGGTGGGGAACACTGATTGCTTAAGAGTGCTCCAGGGTGCACCTTAACTGCCCCACAGTCGATATATCCAGTTATATCTGTTCAGTTATCTCTCACCAAAATGACTAGGAGGTGGAATGCCCAACAGAAGAAAAATACAGAGGATGGGCATTCTGCAACAGAGCTAATGGCTATCAACAGAGAAAATAGGTCAGAAACAGAATTCAGGCTCACAATTATCTAGGCAATAGCTAAGTTGCAGAAAGCTATGGATGACCAAATTGGATTGAATAGGGCAAAACTGAAAGCCACGAGGGTTGATGTGCACAATTTTAGGGCAGAACTGAAAGCCACCAGGGATGAGGTTCACAATGTTCTCAATGAATTTCAATCTAATTTAAATTCTCTCAAAGATAGGGTAACTGCATAAGAAGATAGAATTAGTGATCTGGAGGACAAATAGAAAGAAAGGATCAGGAGGAAGCCTGACAGAATCATCTTAGAAGTCAATGAAAACAGAAACAGGGAAGTCAATGATGCCATGAAACATTCCGAACTCAGAATTATAGGAATCCCTGAAAATGAGGAGAAAGAAAGAAGTCTAGAAGATATAGTGGAACAAGTTCTTCATGAAAATTTTCCCAATCTTGCGATTGGAACCAGCACTCATGTACAGGAAGCAGAACAATCCTCATCCAAGATTATAGATTCCAAGAAAACATCAAGGAAACTGATAGTACAATTGAGAAATAATAATTGTAGATAAAATCTCTTGAAAGCTACTAGGACAAAGAGGTTTCTTACATAAAGAGGAAAGCTCATCAGTATCAGGTCAGACATGTCCACAGAGACCTGGCAAGACAGAAAGGACTGGCAAGAAATATTCAGGGCACTAAATTGAGAACATGCAGCCAAGAATACTTTATCCAGCAAGACTGACATTTAAAATGGATGGAGAGATAAAGAGGTTCCAAGACCGACAAGGCTTTAAAAACTATGAAACCACCAAGATGACACTGCAGGAAATATTAAGGGGGTTCTATAAAAGAGGAAAAATCCTAAGAATAGCATTGAACAGAAATATAGAGACAATCTACAGAAAAAAAAAGACTTCAAAGATAACACAATGTCAATAAAAACATATCTATCAATAATCACTCTTAATGTGAATGGCCTAAATGTACCCATAAAACAACACAGGATTTCAGATTGGATAAAACGACAGGACCCATCCATATGATGTCTAAGAGACCTATTTTAAACCTAAGGATACACTCAGACTGAAATTGAAGACATGGAGAAGCATCGTTTATGACAATGGGCCTCAAAAGAAGGCCAAGGTAGCGATTCTCGTATCAGATAAATTAGATTTTATACTAAAGGCTTTAGTCAGAGATACAGAAGGACATTATACAATTCTTAAAAGGACTATCCACCAAGACAATCTAACAATTGTAAATATCTATGCCCCCAAAATGGGAGCAGCCAATTACATAAGAAAACTGTTAGTCAAAATAAAGAGTCATATTGATATGAAAACATTAATAGTAGGAGATCTTAACATGCCTATCACAAAAATAGATCATCAAAGCAGAAAATCAATAAAAAAACAAAAGCATTGAATGACACACTGGACCAGATGGACCTCATAAATATATACAGAATATTCCACCCTAAAATAACAGAATACTCAGTGTTCTCAAGTGCACATAGAACCTTCTCAAGAATAGACCACATAGTGTGTCACAAATCAGAACTCAACTGATACCAAAAGACTGAGATTATTCCATGCATATTCTTATATCACAATGCTTAGAAATTGGAGCTCAATAACAAGGAAAAGTTCAGATGGAACCAAACACATGGAAGCTAGAAATCACCTTGCTTAAGAATGCTTGGATCAACCAGGAGATCAAAGAAGAAGTAAAGCAATTCATGGAAACGATTGAGAATGAAGACCCTGCCTTCCAAAACCTATGGGATACAGCAAAGGTGCTCCTAAGCATGAAATAAAAAGACATCCAAGTCTCCCTTAAAAATAAATGGAGAAATCCAGAACACACCAGCTGTCTCTACACCTTAACTGAAGAATCAACAACAAACCAAACCAAACTACACATAAGATGGGAAATACTCAATATTAGAGCTGAGATCAATGAGATAGAAACTAGGGATACAGTATAATGTGTCAATAAAACTATAGCTTTTTTTTTGAAAGAATTGATAGGATTGATAAACTATTTGCCACAGTAATCCAAAAAATAATGAGAAAGTCCAAAATAATAAAATTAGGAATGAAAAGGGAGAGATCACAGCTAACACCAAGGATATAGAAATAATCATGTGAAGTTATTATGAACAGTTATATGCCAATAAGCTTAGCAATCTAGATGAAATGGATTCATTCTTGGAAAACTATAAACTCCCGAAATTGAACCAGGAAGAAATTGACAACCTGTATAGACCGATATCTAAGAACAAGATTGGAGCAGTGATGAAAAAAATCCCCCAAAACAAGAGCCCAGGACCTGAGAGATTCCCTGGGGAATTCTACCAACTGGAAGATGACCCCATCAACTGCAACTTGGCAGATTGACCTGAAGCCTACAAATTAAATTCCACAGTGAAAGAGAAAAGAATTCACAGAGACTATGGGAAAAGATTGGAGGCATGGCTTTGAAGAGATGTCGGCGGTTGGTGCGTCAGAGTCCAGTGAGCCAATGCAAAACACAAAGGCACAGGAGAGCAAAGCGCCCCGGAAACCCAAAATGAGCCATGTTTCCCAAAGCTATTGGCTGTGACCAGCCATGGGTTTGAATGGCACGAGTTCTTGTCAACAAAGGAACATGTGTCCTGAAGATTTCAGATCAGCAGGCTTGGCAGACATCGATTTGAAAGAGGACTGTGTTTCTCCTGGATAGGACACCAACAAGAAACCAGAGCCTACAGCCTGGAAACCATGATCAGAGACAATACAAGGAGACAGAGTGAGAAGATGGTGGGTTCTGGCAGTGCATCTGTGAGATGCAGTGTTCGTGGAGATGACTTGATGGGGGCACAAGAAATTTTTGTCTCTTGCACCAGCACATAAAGACTGATCTAATGCCAAAGACAGGATGTTGAGGACATTAGCTGCCTAAACATCAAACACGAAATCCCAACTGGGGAACACTTGGGGACTGCCTTCCTCAGTCCAAGTTGCTTAGTCCCAGGAGAACAGACTCTCTCATAGGGGACTAGAAGAAAGCCCTGCCCACATGCTCTCTCCTGACCACAGCAGTCTGCAGGCCTTCATTATTTTGAGTTTGTTGAATGTTCACAGGCACACCAGAGCCCAGCAAGCTAAACTTCACCCTCTTTATCCCAGACACCAAACATTCCAAATGGCAGGCAAGAGGAACCTCTGCAGATGACTGGCCTCAAGGACAGGGGACAACCACAACACAACAGTGGATGGCATGCATGCCAAACAGAACCAGAACTCCATCAAGGGCAGCCCCTGGGCCCTCCATGATCTCATCATTCTAAATAATCTACTACTGTTCTGATACCTGAGTCATAAGGGATTATGGCTCTGTCTATGTGGTTTTAGTTTAAACACCTTTGCAAAGACTTTGAAGTGACATTCTGAATGATATATATAACCCTGAAAGTAGATCCTTCGACAGCACTCTTGTCATCATTATTTGACTCTACCTTCTGTGGCAATGGGTATAGCCATCTATGTTTTTCTCCCTGTTTAATCCAGGTAATGGCTCCTCCATTTTTTTAAAGATTTCAAAACTGACATGTGAGTTCTCCTTATTTTTTTCCCATGTGTTTGTTTGTGTTTCTTTTATTGCGATGATAAAATGCATTATTTCATTTTTTTCTGTTCACTTTGGAGTTTGTTTCCTCTAATTCTATTTCCTTATGACGTCCACCTTTTTTTGGTGCTTTTAATTTTGGAAATATACGCATTTAACTCTATATTCTTTCCCCATATAATGTTTTGGCATCATCCCATAGTGTCTTGACTTTCCTTTGTTCATGGCTCTTTCTGATTTTCCTTTAGATTTTCTTTCTTTGATTCCTTGCTAGTTCGTGAGTGTGTTGTGTTTTCACCTATGAGTGTCTTGCCATGTTTCCCATTCGTAAGTGATTTCTTCCCGTTTTCATACCACTGTGCTCATAAGTAAACAAGATAAGATTTGAATTATCTTCCGTTAATTATGACTTGATTTTTACTCCAGCACACGATCTGTAATAGACAATGTTAGGTATGCCTTTGGGAAGAACTTCTCTTATGGTCCTGAGAGACACAATCTTATGCATTTATCCCGAAAGCTCGGGTGGTCTAGAAGTCCATGATGACGTCTGTTATTCCTTACCACCTTTCCAACTGGATGATCCGTCCTTTGTTGAAAGTGAATATTGTAGTCCCCATCAATAATGGGATGTACTGAGCATCTCCTTTCTTTTCTGTAAATACGCATCCAACATTTAGATACAACCTTCTTGGTTGTGTATATGTTGGCAATCCTTCCAAGTTTCTGATGTTTTGATGCTCCATCAAGACAAAACACCTTCTGGTAATCTTTTGTCCCTCGAAGTCATAAAATCTCACATCTGCCATAGGCACAATAACTTTGGCTCTCTTCTCCTTCCAACTGCATAACTTATGTCTTACCAATTCCTTCACTTTCAAGCTATGTGTATCTTTATAGTTGAAGTAAATTTCCTATGGGCAACAGAAGGTTGAGCTTGTTTAGTTTTTGTTATTTTCTTGTGGACCTTTTTGCCTATTTTTTTTTTTTTTAATTTCAGCCATTCCAACAATCTGTTTGCAGTGATGAGAAACATTAGTCCTTAATACTTGTATAAATTATTGATAGGTAAGAAGTTAACTTTTTAATTTTGGTTGGTTTCTGACTTGGAATCTCTGTGCCTTTCCCCTTTATGGTATTTTATTTGCGGTTTGCATCCTTAGTGTGATTCATCACTTCCTCCCCTCCTGTGTGTGTGTGTGCGTGTGTGTGTGTGCGTGTGTGATGTCTGTGTGTTTTTCTCATAACACTTATAATTAAATTTCAAGGGATAGGAAGTCATTCTTTAATGGATAGCAATTAAATTTGACATGCCTTGAAAACTCACATTCCATCACTTTCAGCCTCATTTCCTACAAAGAATTTCATGTTTTGTCCTCTTTGATAAACACGTATTCAAACAAACCTGCTTCCAAACACTACATTTTGTGTCCCTGGTTAGAGTCATATTGTTTGTACCTTTTTCCCTCGCTTTTTCCCGTGTCTCTTGACTATCACGGGAGAGTGAAATCGTATGTTATTTACCTTTTTGAGACTGATATATGTGAGGTCGCCCAATGTTCCCCAAAACACTGCCCCATGAGACAAGTGGCAAGAATTCATTCTTGCTTATGCTTTGGTAAGAATCTGTGGTGCCTTTGGAGGACAGTGAGATGGTAGCTGTGTCTGAGAACTCCAGGCTTCTCTTCAGCCATGAACACAACTGGAAGATGACCACATCAACTGCAACTTGGTGGAAATTGACCTTAAGCCTACAAAATAAACTCCACAGCAAAAGAGAAAAGAAGTCACAGAGACTTTGTAAGAAACCTGGAGATATGGCTCAGGAAGGATGTAGGCAGATAGTGCATCAGTGGACAGTGAGCCAATGCACAAGAGAAAGCCACAAGAGAGCAGAGCACACAGGGAACCCACAAGGAGCATGTTTCCCAATGTCATTGGCTGTGACCATCAGAGGGTCTGAAGGGCACGGGTGCTTGCCACCAAATGTCTTGATGTCTGGAAAATTCAGATCAGCAAGCTTGGCAGACATTGACCCAAGAGAACATTGTTTCTCCTATAGAGGACACCAACAAGCAAACAGGTGTAGACAGCCTCGAAACCATGATCAGATCAAATACCCGGGGACACAGTGGGAAGACGGTGGGTTCTTGCAGTGCATCCATGAGAGTCAGTGTTCATGGATATGATGGGATGGAAATCCAAGAAATTTTGGGCTCTTGAACAAGCAGCAAGACTGAGCACTGGTCAAAGACAGGGTGGTGATTACATTAGCTGCCTAACCTGCAAACATGAAATCCCAGCAGTGGAAAACTAGGGGACTGCCTTCCTCAGTCCAAGTTGCTTAGTCCCAGGAGAACAGACCCTACCATAGGGGACTAGAAGAAAGCCCTGCCTCATGCTGTCTCCTGACCACAGCATTCTGCAGGAGTTCGGTATGTTGAGTGGTTTGAATGTCTCCTTTCACAGGCACACCGGAGCCCACCAAACTAAACCTCATCTTATTCATCCCAGAACATAAACACACTAAATAGCAGGCAAGGAGAGCCTCTGCAGATGACTGGCCTCAAGGAGAGGGTACATCCACAACACAACAGCAGAGGGAATCCATTCCACACACACACACACACACACACACACACACACACTTGATACTCCCTCAAGGGCCAGCCCTTGGACACTCCATGATCTCTTGTTCCTAAAGAAATTACCCTCAGGTAGGAAAACAGAATGCTCTTTTTGAATACAGAGAAGAATACAGAGACCTAGAATCAAGGCAAAGATGAAATAATCTATTGATGGCAAGGAAAAGGAATGAGAAATGATGATGGTCAGGCAATCCAGAGAGAAATCTCTACATATAACATGCCCGATGAAGGATTGAAAGCAGTGGCCTGGATACTCCCGGTAAATCAGAAAACACAGAAGACATCAGGGAGTCTCAACCACAGAGATAAAGTTGATAATAAAATAATAAAATAAAATAAAATAAAATAAAATAAAATAAAAAGCTCCTGATTAAAAGATTGGTAGCAAACTGGATGCAAAGTCCAGGAAGATGGCCGAAAGTGGCTGGGAAGAAAAACAATAGAAAATAAGGAAGCAAATCCAAAGAGAGAAGGAAGAATGATGGGACATGACAAAGATCTTAGGGAAGTCATCGACTCCAATTAATGGAAAGAGGTTCCTATTGTAGGAGAACTAGGAGTGAGAGAAAAAAAAAAAAAGAGGGCTGAACATATCTTTGAGAAGTCAGAGCTGAAAATGTCTCTCATTGGGAGCAGAGACAGAGGTCCAGAATCAGAGGCACAGAGGACTCCCATCACCATCCACAGAAGCAGAGCACCACAAGGCATAGTGTCATTCGCCCTGCAAAAAATAGCAACGGTGGAATTCTCTTTACCCAAATATGCATAGGAGAGTAGTTTGTCCATAGCCAAGTCGCTGACTTCAAGAGGACAAGCTAGACCAGCTCTCAAAGCATTTGGATAGCTCAAGCAACACCAGCCCAAGCCAAACTCTATATCCCCGCATTTCTGAACAATTACAGAGCAGCGGTTCTTGTCTAGAGCTAGCAGGTATTCAGAAAGCAAAGAATGGGTCCCAAGGTGTGTCCATATCTTTAGAGGCGTCCTTCAGCTCAACTCATCATCCCAGGGTCATGGCATCAACTCTGGTCTCAGGTTCCCTGCTCAGGGGCAAGTCTGCTTCTCCCTCTCTAGCTCCACCCCCTGATTGTGGTCTTTCTTTCTCTCTGTCCAATATGTTCATGTGCATCTTTTGACAAAAAGCAAAACTAAAAACCAGTGTAAAAAGATTGACTGGGGCCAGAGAATGTTTTATTTAATTTGGACCTGCTCTGACCTTCTGCCAGGTACAGAGCACCTCCCACCATCCTACCATGACAGACCTTTCCTCTGAGCTCCCTTGTTCATTCTCCTGTTCTTTGTCTTTCTGGATCTCCTCACCAACCTGCAGCATCCACTGTCTGTCGCGCTGTACTGACCCCTTGTTGACACATTGTTAATACTCTCCATGATCCATTAGAACATTCCCATATTCTGCAAGAGTCACTGTTTGCTAATTGCATGAAACCATTTGGGGGATGACCATAAGAGGGTTAAGGCAGGATTGTGCTGCAACATCTCCATGCAGTTCCCCAGAGGGTAGTTGCTCCCTGTGGGGATGCTCAAGGTTCCTCAACATTCGAATACTCTTCAATCCGTCCTTTTGTAGACACAAATTTTCATCCTGAAATGAGCACAAAAGTTTTTCAGATGACTTCACCTGGGCTAAGGGTCTCTTCGAACATACTCCATTCTTGCTCCTGTGGAGTCCAAGGACATGAGTGCATCCTGGCCCTAAGGGTCTAGGGTGTAGAGTCTGCCTTTGGGGTATGGTCAGTTTTGAAGATTGGGAGGACATTTTGGTATGATTTCTGAAGACATTCGTGGTACTCGTGTCCTCGCTGTTGAAGACCCCAGATATATCTTTGGCACTGTTGCAGGTGTTCCCTTTGAGATTCTGTTGGGGAGCCCTTTTCCTGGTCAAAAGTGCCCTGTTTTGGTGGGAGGGCCATACCCATGTGCAGGGCATGGATTTCCTCCCCTGAGGCTTTGTTTGAGGCCTGATTGTTTCTTGGCCTTTTGTGGCTAAGATGGAATGGGAGATTCTTGCCTTTCTCCATAGTCCAGTGGACTGGTGCTTACAGTCACGACCAAAGACTACGAATTCGGGCATGGAAAAGATGACACTAGCTGGCTTCATAAACTGTCTTGGTGAGAGACCAAGGCGGATCCACGGTTTTTGAAGGTTACCCCAGCCCTGTGTAGTGATCAAGCATGGGATGATGAGGAGTAATTTCTATGACCTCAAGGCTTTGTGACATCACAGATGCTGGCTTCACTGAACTAGGTGTCCCTCTCCCATGACCTTTGAGTACTATAGCTTTAGGTAGGATGTCCCGGGAAGGACAGAAAAAGAGCCCTCTGAGCCTGGTGGAGAACTCAGATTGTCTTGTGTTTTAAAGCCCCACATCCCCTTTCTAGACAAAGAGACAAGAAAATGAAATTTGGTATACCATCCTTTATGCCAACATTTCCCCAGAGATGGCACGGCATCCTATTTCCACTACAATTGCTAGATATCTCAAGAAACAAGGAGGCCTCTTGGGTATCAACAACTCTCCATGGGTTTTGTCATCCTGTGGGTGAGAGAGTCCTTTACCATTGTCTTTTCCCTTTTGGTTAGTGATGAATAAGGGACAGAAAGTCCCTTTTCAAGAAAAAATTACATGGATATATTCTGCTGTCTGGGTCCTCATCTCCTAGTGTGAAACAAGAGTCATAAGGGATTGGGGCTCTGTCTACCTGATTTTCCCTTAAACACATTTGCAAAGGAGAGTGACATTCTGCATCAGAGCTAACTATTAAGGAAGAGTCCTGGGCAGCACCTTTTGTCATAATTACTTTACTTGTTTTGGTAATGGGTATAGACTTGTTGACCAAGTCTCTTTAATCAGAGGAAAAGGGGCGGCCTATATCTATGGCCTGCAATGCCCACTTGAGGAGAACTGTTGATTGAGCTGCAATGCCCTTGCAAAAACTAGTGGATAAAGAATGTGTGGTCTGTTTTGGCAAAACAGTGTTCCTCAGCCATCAGGAAGGATAAACCCCCAGTCCTTGCTTTGACATGAATGTCCCATGACTGGGCGATACAAAATTAAAAAAGCAAGCAGACATAGGGAAAAACCACCTGTCTTCCATCATATGTGCCCCAGGAGGAATACCATGACCCTTAGTAAAGGAAGGGAAAACTGAAGGCGAAGAAATATGAGGAGACAAAGCAGGAGTGACACAGTCCTCTGAGAACCAAGCTGAGGCTTACAGTAAAGAGAGACATGCAGGGAAGGAGGAAACTGCTTAATGGGTGTTCTGGAGTGGTGGCATATATTAGGGGGAGCACTCGGTCGTATATGGAAATATGGAACTAAATTATCCGTGAATACTCTGTCAGAAACGGATGATGGGTGATAGGCTGGATTCCTCAACAGAACAAAACAAGTAAAAGAAAAACAATCTGGTCCTTTCAAAACCAAATGAAGAAACAGAGAGAAAAGAAAAGAATTGTATTTTTATTATCTTTAATTATTGAAATGGCATGGATTTTGTTTCCTAAAATGTCTTATCTACATTGGGTCTTTATACTTGTAAATTAAGTCTACCTGGGGAGGAGTCAAGATGGCGGAGAAGTAGCAAGCTGAGACTGCTTCAGCTAGCCGGAGATCAGCTAGATAGCTTATCTAAAGATTGCAAACACCTGAAAATCCATCGGCAGATCGAAGAGAAGAAGAACAGCAATTCTGGAAACAGAAAAACAACCACTTTCTGAAAGGTAGGACCAGCGGAGAAGTGAATCCAAAGCGACGGGAAGATAGACCCCGGGGGGAGGGGCCGGCTCCCGGCAAGCGGCGGAGCAACCGCGCACAAAATCAGGACTTTTAAAAGTCTGTTCCGCTGAGGGACATCGCTCCAGAGGCTAAACCGGGGCGAAGCCCACGCGGGGTCAGCGTGGCCTCAGGTCCCGCAGGGTCACAGAAGGATCGGGGGTGTCTGAGTGTCGCAGAGCTTGCGGGTATTGGAACGGGAAAGCCGGCTACAGAGACAGAGCCGACAGTAAGCTCGCAGCTCCGTGTTACCTTGAACCGGTCGCAGGCTCGGTGAGCTTGGAGCGCGGCCGGAGGTCAGGCAGACGGGAGTAACTGGGCGCTGTTCTCTGAGGGCGCACTGAGGAGTGGGGCCCTGGGCTCTCGGCTCCTCCGGGCCGGAGACCAGGAGGCCGCCATTTGTATTCCCGTCCTCTGGAACTCTACGGAAAGCGCTCAGGGAACAAAAGCTCCTGAAAGCAAACCCGAGCGGATTACTCACCCGGGCCCCGGGTAAGGGCGGTGTAATTCCGCCTGGGGCAAAGACACTTGAGAATCACTACAACAGGCCCCTCCCCCAGAAGATCAACAAGAAATCCAGCCGAGACCAAGTTCACCTACCAAGGAGTGCGGTTTCAATACCAAGGAGAGCAGCAGAATTCCAGAGGAGGAGAAAGCCAAGCACGGAACTCATGGCTTTTTTCCTGTGATTTTTTTTTTAGTCTTGCAGTTAATTTAATTTTTTCTTTTTCATTTTTTTTTTTTTCTCGCCTTCGGGTAAAATTTTTTTTTTAACTGTTGCCTTTTTCTTTTTTAACGATTTGTTACTAGTTTATCTAATATATATATATATTTTTTACATTTTTCTTAGGTGTTTTCTTTTTTTAAAAATTCTTTTCTTTTCTTTTCTTTTTTTTTTTCTTTTTCTTTTCTTTTTGTTTTTTTCTTTCTTTCTTCCTTTTTGAACCTCTTTTTATCCCCTTTCTCCCCACTCACGATTTTGGATCTCTTCTAATTTGGTTAAAGCATATTTTCCTGGGGTTGTTGCCACCCTTTTAGTATTTTACTTGCCCCTTCATTTACTCTTATCTGGACAAAATGACAAGATGTAAAAATTCAACACAAATAAAAGAACAAGAGGCAGTACCGAAGGCTAGGGACCTAATCAATACAGACATCGGTAATATGTCAGATCTAGAGTTCAGAATGACAATTTTCAAGGTTCTAGCCGGGCTCGAAAAAGGCATGGAAGATATTAGAGAAACCCTCTCGAGAGATATAAAAGCCCTTTCTGGAGAAATAAAAGAACTAAAATCTAACCAAGGTGAAATCAAAAAAGCTATTAATGAGGTGCAATCAAAAATGGAGGCTCTAACTGCTAGGATAAATGAGGCAGAAGAAAGAATTAGTGATATAGAAGACCAAATGACAGAGAATAAAGAAGCTGAGCAAAAGAGGGACAAACAGCTACTGGACCACGAGGGGAGAATTCGAGAGATAAGTGACACCATAAGACGAAACAACATTAGAATAATTGGGATTCCAGAAGAAGAAGAAAGTGAGAGGGGAGCAGAAGGTATACTGGAGAGAATTATTGGGGAGAATTTCCCCAATATGGCAAAGGGAACGAGCATCAAAATTCAGGAGGTTCAGAGAATGCCCCTCAAAATCAATAAGAATAGGCCCACACCCCGTCACCTAATAGTAAAATTTACAAGTCTCAATGACAAAGAGAAAATCCTGAAAGCAGCCCGGGAAAAGAAGTCTGTAACATACAATGGTAAAAATATTAGATTGGCAGCTGACTTATCCACAGAGACCTGGCAGGCCAGAAAGAGCTGGCATGATATTTTCAGAGCACTAAACGAGAAAAACATGCAGCCAAGAATACTATATCCAGCTAGGCTATCATTGAAAATAGAAGGAGAGATTAAAAGCTTCCAGGACAAACAACAACTGAAAGAATTTGCAAATACCAAACCAGCTCTACAGGAAATATTGAAAGGGGTCCTCTAAGCAAAGAGAGAGCCTACAAGTGGTAGACCAGAAAGGAACAGAGACCATATACAGTAACAGTCACCTTACAGGCAATACAATGGCACTAAATTCATATCTCTCAATAGTTACCCTGAATGTGAATGGGCTAAATGCCCCTGTCAAAAGACACAGGGTATCAGAATGGATAAAAAAAAACAAAACCCATCTATATGTTGCCTCCAAGAAACACATTTTAAGCCCGAAGACACCTCCAGATTTAAAGTGAGGGGGTGGAAAAGAATTTACCATACTAATGGACATCAGAAGAAAGCAGGAGTGGCAATCCTTATATCAGATCAATTAGATTTTAAGCCAAAGACTATAATAAGAGATGAGGAAGGACACTATATCATACTCAAAGGGTCTGTCCAACAAGAAGATTTAACAATTTTAAATATCTATGCCCCCAATGTGGGAGCAGCCAACTATATAAACCAATTAATAACAAAAAATCAAAGAAACACATCAACAATAATACAATGATAGTAGGGGACTTTAACACTCCCCTCACTGAAATGGACAGGTCATCCAAGCAAAAGATCAGCAAGGAAATAAAGGCCTTAAATGACACACTGGACCAGATGGACATCACAGATATATTCAGAATATTTCATCCCAAAGCAACAGAATACACATTCTTCTCTAGTGCACATGGAACATTCTCCAGAATAGATCACATCCTCGGTCCTAAATCAGGACTCAACCGGTATCAAAAGATTGGGATCATTCCCTGCATATTTTCAGACCACAATGCTCTAAAGCTAGAACTCAACCACAAAAGGAAGTTTGGAAAGAACCCAAATACATGGAGACTAAACAGTATCCTTCTAAAGAATGAATGGGTCAACCGGGAAATTAAAGAAGAATTGAAAAAAATCATGGAAACAAATGATAATGAAAATACAACGGTTCAAAATCTGTGGGACACAACAAAGGCAGTCCTGAGAGGAAAATATATAGCGGTACAAGCCTTTCTCAAGAAACAAGAAAGGTCTCAGGTACACAACCTAACCCTACACCTAAAAGAGCTGGAGAAAGAACAAGAAAGAAACCCTAAGCCCAGCAGGAGAAGAGAAATCATAAAGATCAGAGCAGAAATCAATGAAATAGAAACCAAAAAAACAATAGAACAAATCAACGAAACTAGGAGCTGGTTCTTTGAAAGAATTAATAAAATTGATAAACCCCTGGCCAGGCTTATCAAAAAGAAAACAGAAAGGACCCAAATAAATAAAATCATGAATGAAAGAGGAGAGATCACAACTAACACCAAAGAAATACAAACTATTATAAGAACATACTATGAGCAACTCTACGGCAATAAATTTGACAATCTGGAAGAAATGGATGCATTCCTAGAAACATATAAACTACCGCAACTGAACCAGGAAGAAATAGAAAGCCTGAACAGACCCATAACCAGTAAGGAGATTGAAACAGTCATTAAAAATCTCCAAACAAACAAAAGCCCAGGGCCAGACGGCTTCCCGGGGGAATTCTACCAAACATTTAAAGAAGAACTAATTCCTATTCTCCTGAAACTGTTCCAAAAAATAGAAATGGAAGGAAAACTTCCCAACTCATTTTATGAGGCCAGCATCACCTTGATCCCAAAACCAGACAAGGATCCCACCAAAAAAGAGAGCTATAGACCGATATCCTTGATGAACACAGATGCGAAAATACTCAACAAAATACTAGCCAATAGGATTCAACAGTACATTAAAAGGATTATTCACCACGACCAAGTGGGATTTATTCCAGAGCTGCAAGGTTGGTTCAACATCCGCAAATCAGTCAATGTGATACAACACATCAATAAAATTAAGAACAAGAACCATATGATACTCTCAATAGATGCTGAAAAAGCATTTGACAAAGTACAACATCCCTTCCTGATCAAAACTCTTCAAAGTGTAGGGATAGAGGGCACATACCTCAATATCATCAAAGCCATCTATGAAAAACCCACTGCAAATATCATTCTCAATGGAGAAAAACTGAAAGCTTTTCCGCTAAGGTCAGGAACACGGCAGGGATGTCCATTATCACCACTGCTATTCAACATCGTACTAGAGGTCCTAGCCTCAGCAATCAGACAACAAAAGGAAATTAAAGGCATCCAAATCGGCAAAGAAGAAGTCAAATTATCACTCTTCGCAGATGATATGATACTATATGTGGAAAACCCAAAAGACTCCACTCCAAAACTGCTAGAACTTATACAGGAATTCAGTAAAGTGTCAGGATATAAAATCAATGCACAGAAATCAGTTGCATTTCTCCTACACCAACAGCAAGACAGAAGAAAGAGATATTAAGGAGTCAATCCCATTTACAATTGCATCCAAAACCATAAGATACCTAGGAATAAACCTAACCAAAGAGACACAGAATCTATACTCAGAAAACTATAAAGTACTCATGAAAGAAATTGAGGAAGACACAAAGAAATGGAAAAATGTTCCATGCTCCTGGATTGGAAGAATAAATATTGTGAAAATGTCTATGCTACCTAAAGCAATCTACACATTTAATGCAATTCCTATCAAAGTACCATCCATCTTTTTCAAAGAAATGGAACAAATAATTCTAAAATTTATATGGAACCAGAAAAGACCTCGAATAGCCAAAGGGATATTGAAAAAGAAAGCCAACGTTGGTGGCATCACAATTCCGGACCTCAAGCTCTATTACAAAGCTGTCATCATCAAGACAACATGGTACTGGCACAAAAACAGACACATAGATCAATGGAACAGAATAGAGAGCCCAGAAATAGACCCTCAAATCTATGGTCAACTAATCTTCGACAAAGCAGGAAAGAATGTCCAATGGAAAAAAGACAGCCTTTTCAATAAATGGTGCTGGGAAAATTGGACAGCCACATGCAGAAAAATGAAATTGGACCATTTCCTTACACGACACACGAAAATAGACTCAAAATGGATGAAGGACCTCAATGTACGAAAGGAATCCATCAAAATCCTTGAGGAGAACACGGGCAGCAACCTCTTCGACCTCTGCCGCAGCAATATCTTCCTAGGAACAACGCAAAAGGCAAGGGAAGCAAGGGGAAAAATGAACTACTGGGATTTCATCAAGATCAAAAGCTTTTGCACAGCAAAGGAAACAGTTAACAAAATCAAAAGACAACTGACAGAATGGGAGAAGATATTTGCAAACGACATATCAGATAAAGGACTAGTGTCCAGAATCTATAAAGAACTTAGCAAACTCAATACCCAAAGAACAAATAATCCAATCAAGAAATGGGCAGAAGACATGAACAGACATTTCTGCAAAGAAGACATCCAGATGGCGAACAGACACATGAAAAAGTGCTCCATATCACTCGGCATCAGGGAAATACAAATCAAAACCACAATGAGATATCACCTCACACCAGTCAGAATGGCTAAAATCAACAAGTCAGGAAATGACAGATGCTGGCGAGGATGCGGAGAAAGGGGAACCCTCCTACACTGTTGGTGGGAATGCAAGCTGGTGCAGCCACTCTGGAAAACACAGCATGGAGGTTCCTCAAAATGTTGAAAATAGAACTGCCCTATGACCCAGCAATTGCACTATTGGGTATTTACCCTAAAGATACAAATGTAGTGATCCAAAGGGACACATGCACCCGAATGTTTATAGCAGCAATGTCCACAATAGCCAAACTATGGAAAGAACCTAGATGTCCATCAACAGATGAATGGATCAAGAAGATGTGGTATATATACACAATGGAATACTATGCAGCCATCAAAAGAAATGAAATCTTGCCATTTGCAACAACATGGATGGAACTAGAGCGTATCATGCTTAGCGAAATAAGTCAAGCAGAGAAAGACAACTATCATATGATATCCCTGATATGAGGAAGTGGTGATGCATCATGGAGGCTTAAGTGGGTAGAAGAAGAATAAATGAAACAAGATGGGATTGGGAGGGAGACAAACCATAAGTGACTCTTAATCTCACAAAACAAACTGAGGGTTGCCGGGGGGAGGGGGTTTGGGAGAAGGGGGTGGGATTATGGACATTGGGGAGGGTATGTGCTTTGGTGAGTGCTGTGAAGTGTGTAAACCTGGTGATTCACAGACCTGTACCCCTGGGGATAAAAATATATGTTTAAAAAAATAAAAAAAAAAAAAAAAAAAAAAAAAAAAAAAAAAAAAGAATAGAAATTCCCCTGGCATAAAAAAAAAAAAAAAAAAAAAAAAAAGTCTACCTGCCTCTTCCATTTCTGGAATTGATGAGAAGAAATGACATTGCCTTCACTACATGTCTAGAAGAGTTGCCCAGAAAAATGATTTGGACTTGATCTTCTGTATGTTGGCAGGAGTTTGATTACTGCTACAAATGCTTTAGTCACTAGTAGAGATCTCATATTTTGTAGATTTCCTGACCTAATCTTGGAATTTCATATGTGTCTTGGAATTTATAATTTCTCTTAGTTCGAGTATTTGCTAGCATAATTGTGTTAAAGGGTCTTTTAGGTTATTTTTTTTTTCCTGTTTATCAGTAGTCATGTGGTTTCACACTTCCAGCTGTGCGCTTGTCTGCCTGTTTTATCCAGGTAATAGCTCCTCCAGTTTGTTAACATTTTCAAAACTGATGTATGAGTTCTCCTGATTTTTTGCTATTAGTCTGTTTGTATTTCCTTTATTTCGATAATCATATGCATTATTTCATTTTTTTCTGTTAACTTTGGGATTCGGTTCTTCTTATTATTCCTTCTGGCATCCAGTTAGGTTGCTTTTTTTTGGTGTTTTTAATTTTTGGAAATGCACACATTTTAACAGTATATTGTTTCCCCATAAAATGTTTTGGCACCATCCCATGAGTTTCTTGACTTTCCTTTTTCATGGCACTTTCTGATTTTTCTTTTGTTTTTCTTTCTTTGATTCATTGCTTGTTCGTGAGTGTGGTGTGTTTTCTACCTATTAGGGTCTGGCTGTGATTCCCATTCATAAGTGATTTCTTTCTGTTTTCATACCTTCGTGATCATAAGTATACAGGATCGGATTTGAATTCTCTTTCATTAATTAAGTCTTGATTTGGACTCCAGCACACGATCTGGGATAGACAAAGTTAGGTCTGCCCTTGGGAAGAACTTCTATTATGCTCCTCAGAGACACAGGATTTTCTCCCATAGAGTTGAAGGTCCATATCTGAGCTCTCTATTCTGTTCCACTGTTCTATGTGTCTGTTTTTATGCCAGTACCATGCTGTCTTCATGGTCACAGCTTTGTGGTAAAGCTTGAAATCAGGTAACATGATGCCCCAGCTTAATTTTGTTTTTCAACATTTCCTTAGCGATTTGGGGTCTCTTCTGATTCCATACAAATTTTTGGATTATTTACTCCAGCTCTTTGAAAAACTCTGGTGGAATTTTTATCAGAATTGTTTAAAAGAATAAATGAAGGAAGATGGGATTGGGAGGGAGACAAACCATAAGTGACTCTTAATCTCACAAAACAAACTGAGGGTTGCTGGGGGGAGGGGGTTTGGGAGAAAGGGGTGGTATTATGGACATTGGGGAGGGTATGTGCTTTGTTGAGTGCTGTGAAGTGTGTAAACCTGGTGAATCACAGACCTGTACCACTGGGGATAAAAATACATGTTTATAAAAAATAAAAAATTATATTAAAAAAAAGTATAGATTGCTCCAGGCAGTATAGACATTTTGACAATGTTTATTCTTCTGATCCAAGAGCATGGAATGGTCTTCCATGCTTTTGTGTCTTCTTCAGTTTCTTTCATGACTGTTCTGTAGTTCCTCAAATACAGATACTTTATCCTTTCAGTTAGTTTTATTCCCAAGTATCTTATGGTTCTTGGTGCTATAGTAAATGGAATCGATTCTCTCATTTCCATTTCTGTATTTTCATTGTTAGTGTATAAGAAAGCCACAGACTTCTACACATTGACTTTGTAACCTGCCAAGTTGCTGAATTGCTGTATGAGTTCTAGTAGTTTGGGGGTGGAGTCTTTTGGGTTTTCCATATAGAGAATCAGTCATCTGCAAAGAGAGATAGTTTGACTTCTTCTTTGCCAATCTAGATACCTTTTATTTCTCTTTGTTGTCTGATTGCTGTTGCTAGGACTTCTAACACTATGTTGAACAAGAGTGGTGAGAGTGGGCATCTTTGTCGTGTTCCTGATCCTAACGGGAAGGCTGAAAGCTTTTTCCCATTGAGGATGCTATTTGCTCTGCGTCTTTCATAGATAGATTTCATGAAGTTCAGGGATGTAACCTCTATCCCTATATTTTGAAGCATTTTGATCAGGAATGGATGGTGGATTTTGTCCAGTGATTTTTCTGCATCAATTGAGAGGACCATGTAGTTCTTCTCTCTTCTCTTATTGATTTGTTCTCTCACATTCATTGTTTTGCAATTGTTGAAGCATCCTTATAGCCCAGGGATGAATCCCACCTGGTTATGGTGGATAATCTTTTTAATGAGCTGTTGGATCCTGTTTGCTAGGATCTTGTTGCGAATCTTATCATCTATATTCTTCAGTGATATTGCTCTGAAATTATCCTTTTTGGTAGGGTCTTTGCCTGGTTTGGGAATCAGGGTAATTCTGGCTTCATATAAAGAGTCTGGAAGTTTTCCTTCTGCTTTAATTTTCCTTTTTAATTTATTTTTTATTTATTTTCATCATAACAGTATTCATTAATTTTTCACTACACCCAGTGCTACATGCAATCCGTGCCCTCTATAATACCCACCCCTGCCACTTCAAGTCCCTCAGATTGTTATTCAGAGTCCATAGTCCCTCATGGTTCCCCCCCCTTCCAATTTCCCCAACTCCCTTCTCCTCTCTATCTCCCCATGTCCTCCATGATATTTGTTATGCTCCACAAATAAGTGAAACCATATGATAATTATTCTCTATGCTTGAATTATTTCAGTCAGTATAATCGCTTCCAGTCCAGTCCATGTTGCTTCTTCTTTTTCTAATTTGTATTATTGGTAGAATTCCCCCAAGGAGTCCATCAGGTCCTGGGCCTTGTGTTTTGGGAGGTTTTTGATCACTGCTTAAATCTTGTTACTAGATATTGTTCTATTCAGGTTGACAATTTATTCCTGTTTCAATTTTGGGAGTTTATATATTTCCAAGAATGCATCCATTTCATCTAGTTTGCTTAGCTTATTGGTGTATAACTGTTGATAAGTTTTGATGATTGTTTCTACTTCCTTGATGTTAGTTGTGATCTCTCCATTTTCATTCATAATTTTATGAATTTGGGATTTCTCTCTTTTATTTTGGATTAGTGTCACCAATGGTTGATTGATCATAGCAATTCTTTCAAAAAACCACTTCTAGTTTCATTGATACATTCTATTGTATCTCTGGTTTCCACCTCATTGTTCTTGCTCTAATCTTGATTATTTCTCTTCTTATGCATGGAGTTGCTTTAATTTGTTGTTGATTCTCCAGTTTTTTTTTAAGGTGTAGAGACAGCTGCTCTGTTCTGGATTTTTCAATTTTTTTGACGGATGCATGGATGACTATGTATTTCCCCCTTAATATAGTTTTTGCTGTATCCCATAGGTTTTGGACCAAGGGTCTTTATTCTCTTTGGTTTACATGAATTGTTTCAGTTCTTCCTTGATCTCCTGGTTGATCCCAGCATTCTTAAGCAAGGTGATCTTTAGCTTCCAGGTGTTTGAGTTCCTTCTGAGCTTTTCCTTGTGATTGAGCTCCAGTTTCAAAGCATTGTGATCTGAGAATGTGCAGGGAATAATCTCAGTCTTTTGGTATCGGTAGAGTCCTGATTTGTGTCCCAGTATGTGGTATATTCTGGAGAAGGATTCATGTGCATTTGAGAATAATGAGTATTCTATTGTTTTAGGGTGGAATGTTCTGTATATATCTATGAAGTCCATTTGTTACAATGTGTAATTCAACGCTCTTGAGTCTTTATTGATTTTCTGCTTTGATGATCTGTCTATTTTTGAGAGAGGCATGTTAAGATCTCCTACTATTTATTGATATGTATTCATATCAATAAAACTGTTTATCTTGATTAACAGTTTTCTTATGTAACTCGCTGCTCCCATATTGGGGGCATAGATATTTACAATTGTTAGATCATCTTGGTAGATAGTCCCTTTTAGAAGATGTAGTGTCATTCTGTATCTCTGAATACAGTCTTTAGTTTAAAATCTAATTTGTCCGATATGAAAATTGCTACCCTGGTCTCCTTTTGAGGACCATTGTCATGAAAGATGCTTCTCCATCCCTTCACTTTCATTCTGGATGTATTTTTAGGTTCAAAATGGGTCTCTTGTAGACAACATATAGATGGGTCCTGTAGTTTTATCCAGTCTGCAACCTGGTGTCATTTGGGAGCACATTAAGCCATTCACATTGAGAGTGATTATTGATAGATAGTTTTTATTGACATCGTGTTATCTTTGAAGTCTTTCTTTCTGTTGACTCTCTCTATATTTCTGTTCAATGCCATTTTTAGGATTTTTTTCTCTTTTCTAGAACCCCCTCTTAATATTTCCTTCAGTGTCAGCTTGGTGGTTGCATAGTCTTTTAAGCCTTGCCAGTCTTTGAAACTCTTTATCTCTCCATCCATTTTGAATGTCAGTCTTGCTGGGTAAAGTATTTTGGGCTGCATGTTCTTTTCATTTAGTGCCGAGAATGTATTTTGCCTGCCCTTTCTGGCTTGCCATATCTCTGTGGACCGGAATTACTTCATTCTGATGGGCTTTCCTCTGTAATTAAGGTGCCTCTTTGTCCTAGTGGATTCCAAAAGATTATATCTACAATTAGGATTCCTTAACTTGACAATCAGTTGTCTTGATGTTTTTCTGGAATCTAAAACCTTGGGTGGAGACTTTTCACTGTCTAATACATGAACGCTGCTTCCATTCACGAGATTGGGAGAATTTTCATGAATACCTTGTTCCACTATATCTTCTAGACCTCTTTCATTCTCCTCCCCTTCAGGGATTCCATTAATTATGACGTTGGAGAGTTCATGGCACCATTTATTTCTCTGATTCTGTTTTGGTGGTTTCTGAACTGTTTATTCAACATTGGATTAGAAGTACTAGCAACAACAATCAGACAACAAAAAGAAATAAAAGGTATCCACATTGGCAATAAAGAAATCAAACTCTCTCTCTTCACAGATTACATGATTCTATATATGGAAAACCCAAAAGACTCCACCCCAAAACTACTGGAACTCATACAGCAATTCAGCAGCATGTCAGAACAAAAAATCAATGTACAGAATTCTGTGGTTTTCTTATACACTAACAATGAAAATACAGAAAGGGAAATTAGAGAATCAATTCTATTTACTCTAGCATCAAGAACGATAAGATATGTGGGAATAAGCCTAAGCAAAGAGGTAAAGGAACTGTACTCGTGGAACTACAGAACACTCATGAAAGAAATTGAAGAAGTCACGAAAACTTGGAAGACCATTCCACGCTCTTTCATCGGAAGAGTAAGCATTGTGAAAGTATATATATACTCCCTAGAGCAATCTATTCTTTTAATGCCATTCCAAACACAATTCCTTTGGTATTCTACAAAGTGCTGGATCAAGTAATCCTAAATTTTGTATGAAATCAGAAGAGACCCCGAATTACTAAGGAAATGTTGAAAAACAAAAATAAACCTGAAGGAATCACGTTTCCTGATTTCAAGCTGTACTACAAAACTGTGATCACAAAGACAGCATTGTACTGGCATAAAAACAGACACATAGACCCATGGAACAGAGTATAGAGCCTGGATATAGACCCTCAAGTCTATGGGTAAATAATCTTCGACAAAACAGGAAAAAGTATACAGTAGAAAAAAGACAGTCTTTTCAATAAATGATGTTGGGAAAACTGGGCAGCTATATGTAGAAGAATAAAACGTGACCATTTTCTTAAACCATACACAAATGTAAACTGAAAATGGACCTCGATATGAGACAGGAATCCATCATAATTCTATTGGAGAACATAGGTAGTAATCTCTTCAATATCAGCCACAGCTTCTTCTTTCAAGATATGTCTCCAAAGGCAAAGTAAACAAAAGCCAAAATAAACTTTTGGGATTTTATCAAAATCAAAAGTTTCTGCACAGCAAAGGAAACTGTCAAGAAAACAAAGAGGCAACCCATGGAATGGGAGAAGATATTTTCAAATGACAGTACAGACAAAAGGTTGATATCCAGGATCTATGAAGAACTCCTCAAACTCAACACACACAAAACAGACAATCATATCAAAAGATGGGCAGAAGATATGAACAGACACTTCTCCTATGAATACATACAAATAGCTATCAGATACATGAAAAAATGTTCATCATCACCAGCCATCAGGCACATTCAAATGGAAACCACATTGAGATATCACCTTACACCAGGTACAACAGCATAAATGAGCAAGACAGGAAACAACATGTGTTGGAGAGGATGTGGATAAAGGGGAACCCTCTTCCACTGTTGGTGGGAATGCAAGTTGGTGCAGCCTCCTTGTAGAACAGTGTGAAAATTCCTCAAGAAATTAAAATTAGAGCTTCCCTATGACCCTGCAATTGCACTACTGGGTATTTACCCCAAAGATACAGATGTAGTGAAAAGAAGGGCCACCTGTACCCCAATGTTTATAGCAGCAATGGCCATGGTCACTAAACTCTGGACAAAACCTAGTTGCCTTTAAACGAATGAATGGATAAGGAAGATGTGGTCCATATTTACTATGGCGTATTATGCCTCCATCAGAAAGGATGAATACCCAACCTTTGTAGCAACATGGACAGAACTGGAAGAGATTATGCAGAGTGAAATAAGTCAAGCAGAGAGAGTCAATTATCATATGGTTTCACTTATTTGTGGAGCATGACAAGTAACATGGAGGACATGTGGAGTTATAGAGGAGAAGGGAGTTGAGGGAAATTGGAAGGGGAGGTGAACCATGAGAGACTATGGACTCTGAAAAACAATATGAGCGGTTTGAATTGGCAGGGTGTGTGAGGTTGGGGGAACCCGGTGGTGGGTATTAGAGAGGGTATGGTTTGCATGGAGCATTGGGTGTGGTGCAAAAATAATGAAGATTAGTATGCTAAAAATTAAAAACAAACAAAAAAAGAATGGGCTTTTCAAATAAAGAGAAGAAGAGAGAGATCTACATCTAATGCAAAGAAGGAAGAATCAGCTGATGCCGAAGATAAAGAACATGAAATGATCATGGCCAGCCAATTGAAGTGAAACCTGTACATATAACGCAACTGAGAAAGGATGGAATCAGAAGCCTGGATACTCACTGTACATCAGAAAAACACAGAAGGCATCAGGGAGTCTCAAACTACAGAGATGAAATGATTAAAAATAAAATATAATAAAATATAGGGTATATGATGAAAAGATTGGTAGAAGACTGGATGTAAAGTCCAGGAACCTGCAGAAGCAGAGGATCAAATTAGTGACCTAGATGACAAGTGCTGGAAAATAAGGAAGGAAAGCCAACGAGAGAAGGAAGAATGATGGAGCATGACAATGAGCTTATGGAAATCATCGACTCCAAGGAATTGAAAGGGGTTTCTATTGTAGGAGACCTAGCAGTGAGAGAAGAAAGAGGGCCAAATATTTCTTGCTAATTCAGAGCTGAAAATGTCCCTCATCTTGGAGTAGAATCTGAGATCCATATTAAGAGGCAGAGAGGAATCCTATCACCATCAACAGAAACAGAGCAACAGAAGACATAGTGTCATTCCCCCTGCCAAGCTAACAATGGAGAAATTCTCTTTACCCAAATATGCGTGGGAAAGTAGTGTGTCCATAGCCAAGTCACTGACTTCAAGACGACAAGTTATACCAGATCTTGAAGCAGGTCAGATAGAGCAAGCAACACAAGCCCAAGCATTTTCTGAACAATGAAAGAGCAGTGGTTCTTGTCTAGCACTGTGAGGTATTAAAAAGACAAAGTTTGGGCCCGGGGTGTGTTCAGAGGCGGCCTTTAGCTCAGCTCATGATCCAAGGGTCATGGCCTCTACTCTGGTATCAGAGTATGCTAAGAGGCAAGTCTGATCCTCCCTCTCCAGCAGCCCTTCCGGATTCTGAGCTCTCTGTCTCTCTGTCAAATACGTGCATGTGCATCGTTTGACAAAAAACAAAAACAAAAACAGTTTACAAGGATCGAATTGGGCCAGAGGATGGTTTATTTCATTTGAACCTAGGTCCCCATGGAATGCATCCAGGTATAGAGTACTTCTCACCCTGCTAAAATATTAGACCTTCGGTCTGAGCTTCCTTGTTAATTCTCATCTTCTTTGTCTTCCTGTATCTCCTCACAAACCTGTGACATCAACTGTCTGTCCCCCTGTAATGGCCTTTTGTTGTCACATTATTCATCTTCTCCTGGCTGCATGAGGACATGTCCATCTTCTGCAAAAGGAACTGTTTGGTTATTGCATGATGCCATTTGGAAGATGGCCATGAGAGTGTTAAGGAAGGCTGTGCTGCCACATCACCATTCAGTTCCTCAGATAGTACATGCACCAACTGTGGGAATGTTCCAGGTTCTTCAACATTTGAATCCTCTTCCATGCATCCTTTTGGACATACATTTTGTCATCCTGAAATGGGCACAAAAAGTTTTCAGATGGCTCCACTTGGGCTATGGGTCTCTTCCAACATGCTCTATGCTTGCTCCTGTGGAATCCAAGCAGATGAGTCCTTCCTGGGTTTCAGCTTCTAGGGAGTAGAGTCTGCCTGTGATGCATGGTCAGTTTTGAAGATTGGTAGGTGCTTTTGTCATAATTTCTAAAGACACTAGAGGTACTCGTGTCCTCGATGTTGAAGACTCCAGACATGTCTTTGGCATAATTGTGGGTGTTCCCTGGAAGATTTTCTTGGGTGGCAATTCTCCTGGTCTAAGCACCCTGGTTGGGTGGGAAGACCATAGTCATATACTGTTCATGGAGTTCCTCCCCAGAGGTTTTGTTTGAGACCTGATTCTTTCCTCGCCTTTTGTGGGTAAGATGGAATGATGGATTCTTGTCTTTCTATGGGGCCCAGAGGGCTGGTGGTTTCAGTCTCGACCAAAGACTATGAAATTGGCCATAGAGAGGGTACACTGACTCACTTCGACAATGCCTTTGTGAGAGACCCAGGCGGCTACAGCGGTTTGGAAGGGCTTGAAATCCTCTGACCAACGAATGACTACTCCAACAAAATGTAGTGATCAGGCGTACTTTGGGGAGAAGTGCTTGCTTTGACCTCAAAGCTTTGTGACATCACAGAAGCTGGCATCATAAAGCAGCAGTCCCTCTCTCATGAACTTTGATTCCTATGTCTTTATGTAGGAAGCCCTGGGAAGGACATAAAAAGAGCCCTCTGAGCCAGATCAAGAACTCAGTTTGTCCTGTGTGTTAATTTCCCACTTCCGCTTTCTAGACAATGAGAAATGGAAATGACATTCGGCATACCATCTTTTAAGCCAACATTTCTCAAGAGATGACAAGGTTTTCCTGTTTCCATTGCATTTCTGGAGATTTCAATAAAGAGTGACGTCTCTTGGGTTTCATTAGATCTCTGTGAGGTTTGTCATCTTGTGGGTGATAGAGTCTTTTCACAGTGTATTTTCCCTATGGGTCAGTGATGACTAAGGGACGGAAAGTCTCTTTTCAAAGAAAAATGTTAGAGCATGGATGTATTGTACTGTGTCTGTCCTCATCTCCTAATTATCTGAAACATGAGTCATAAGGGATTAGGGCCCTATCTACCTGGCTTTACCTTAAAAACCTTTGCAAAGACTTCAAGGAGTGTGACATTCTGCATCAGCACTAACCCTTAAGGAAGAGCCCTGTAGAGCACTCCTTGCCATCATTAATTAACTCTGCCTGCTGTGGTAATGGGAATAGCCGTGTTGACCAAGTCTCTTTAATCAGAGAGAAAGGAATGGCCTCTATCAATGCCCTGCAAGGTCCAATAAAGCAGAACTGTAGATTGAGCCACAATGCCCTTGCAAAGACTCGTGGATAAAGAAGGTGTGTTCCCTTTTGCAACAGAGTACTCTTCAGGCATCAGGTAGGATAAGCCCTTGGTACTTGCATTGATATGAATGTTCCAATACTGGGTGATGCGAAACGAAAAAGGCAAGTAGACCAAGGGAAATATCCTATGCCTTCCCTCATATGTGCCCCAGGAAGAATACCAAGCCCCTTAGTAAAGGAAGGGAAAACTGAAGGGGAATAAGGTAGAGAAGGAGACAAACCAGGAGTGACTCAGGACTCTGAGAACCCAGCTGAGGGTTACAGTAAAGATAGACATGCAGGGAATGAGGGAACTGGCTAATTGATGTTGAGGAGTTGTGACATATCTTAGGATGAACTCTAGTTCATATACAGAAATAAAGCATCAGTAAATACTCTGTCAAAAATGTATGATGGATGATAGGCTGGCTTCCTCAACAGAACAAAAAAATTAAAATAAAAACAAATTGCGCTTTCAAAGCAGATTAAGACAGACTAAGAAAAGAAAGGAATTATATTTTATTATCTTTACTTATTAAAACAGCACAGAATTTGTTTCCTATAATGTCCTTTTCTGAATTAGGTCTTTATATTTATAGAATCTACCCACCTCCTCCATTTCTGGAATCAATGAGAAGAAATGACATTGCTTTCATTAAATGTCTAGAAATGTTTATGAGAAAATGGTTTGGACCTTTCCTTCTGTCTGTTGGCAGGTGTTTGATTACTGCTTTATACGCTTAGTCACTACTAGAGAGCTCAGATTTTGTAGGTTCTGACGTAATCTTGGGACTTGATATGTGTCTTGGAATTTATAATTTTCTCTCAGTTCTTGGATTTGCTGGTATAATTGTGTAGAGGCCTCATTCAGGTTGTTTTATTTTTCCTTTCTATTAGTTGTAATGTGGTTTCATACTTTCAGCTGTGTGCTTCTCTTCCTGTTTTATCCAGGTAATGGCTCCTCCAGTTTGCTAAAGTTTTCAAAACTGATGTGTGAGTTCTTCTGATTTTTTCCTATGGATTTATTTGTATTTCCTTTATTTCAATAATCATATGTATTATTTTATTTTTTCTGTTAACCTTGGAATTTCTTTTTTTCTTCTTCTACTTCCTTATGATGTCAAGTTTTGTTGCTTTTTTCATTGTTTTTAATTTTTGGAAATATACCCATTTAACCCAATAGTTCCCCCATAAAATGTTTTGGCATCATTCCATAACTTTCTTGACTTTCCTTTGTTTATGGCACTTTCTGATTTTCCTTTGGATTTTCTTTTTTTGATTCATTTCTAGTTTGCGACAGTGTTGTTTTCCACCTATGACTGTTTGGCTGTGTTTCCCATTCATAAGTGATTTCTTTCTGTTTACATACCTTTGTGGTCATAAATATACAAGATAGGATACGAATTCTCTTCCATTAATTATGACTTGATTTGGACTTCAGCACACGATCTGTGATAGACAATGTTAGGTTTTCCCTTAGGATGAACTTCTCTTATGGTCCTCAGAGACACAATCTTACATGTTTTCCCAAAGCTCAGGTGGTCTAGAGAGCCCATAATGACGTCTGTTATTTCTTACCCACCTTTCCATCTGGTTGATCTGCCCTGTGCTGAAAGTGGACATCATAGTCCCCAACAACATTGGAGCGAGCTTCCCATCTCCCTTCCTTTCTGTTAATATGCTTCCAATATTTAGATACACCCATGTTGTTGGTGTATATTTGCAATTCTTCCAAGTTTCTGATGTTTTGATGATCCATCAAGACTAAACACCTTCGTGTACATCAGTTCAGAGGCAGCTTTCAGCTCAACTCATGATCCCAGGGTCATGGCATCAAACTCTGGTCTCAGGTTCCCTGCTCAGGGGCAAAACTGCTTCTCCCTCTCCAGCTCCACCCCCTGACTGTTATTTTTCTGTCCCTATGTCAAATATGTTCATTACCATATTTAGACAAAAAACAAAAACAAAACCATCTTACAAGGATATATTAGGGCCAGAGGATGGTTTGTTTAATTTGGACCTAGGTCCCTATGGAATGCAGCCAGGTACAGAGCACCTCCCAGCACCTGAAAATGCAAGACTCTGAGCTCCCCTGTTCATTCTGCTCTTTTTTTGTATTCCTGTATCTCCTCACTAACCTGTATCATCTGCTGTTTGTCCAAATGTAATGACCCCTTGTCCTGACATTGTTCATCGTCTTCTGGCTCCATTAGAACATGACCATCTTCTGCAAGAGGCATGTTTTGCATATCTCATGAAACCATTTGGGGGATGGTCAGGACAGTTGAGACAGCGTTGTGCTGCTACATCTCCATTCAGTTCCCCAGAGGGTAGCTGCACCAGCCTCAGGGGATGCTCAAGGTTCTTTGACATTCAAACCCTCTTCAATGCATCCTTTTGGAGATACAGGTTGTCATCCTGAAATGGCCAGGAAAATTTTTCAGATGGCTTCACTTGGGCTATGGGTCTCTTTCAACATGCACCACGCTTGCTTCTGTGGGCTCCAAGTACATGAGTCTGTCCTGTGCTCAGATTCTAAGGTGTAGAGTTTAACTTTGGTGAAAGGTCAGTTTTTAAGATTGGGAGTCTGATTTGGCATGATTTCTGGAGACACTCCAGATACTTGTTTCCTCGCTTTTGAAGACACCAGACATGTCTTTGGCATGGTTGTGGGTGTTCCTAATGAGCTTTCCTTGGGTGGCCCTTTTCCTGGTCAGAAGCGCCCTGATTCAGTTGGAGAACCATACCCATGTGCGGGGCATTGCTTCCTCCCCTGAGGCTTTGTTTGAGGCCTGATTATTTCTTGGCCTTCCGTGGTAAGATGGAATGGTGGAATCTTGCTTTTCTCCAGAGTCCAGAGGGCTGGTGCTGACCATCAGGATCAAGACTACGAATTCGGCCATGGAGAAGTTGGCCCCGACTCTCTTCTCAAACTGCGTTGGTGAGAGACCCTGGCGGCTCCAGGTTTTTGGGACGGCATTGGATCCTCTTGGCCCACCCATGACTACTCCAGCCATGTGTAGTGATGAGACATGGTTTGGGGAGGAGTGGTTGCTATGACCTCAAAGCTTTGTTATATCACTCAAGCTGGCTTCACTGAAGCAGCAGTCCCTCTCTCAAGACCTTTGAGTACTATGGCTTTAGGTCTGAAGATGGGAAGGACAGAAAAAGAGCCCTCTGAGCCTGATCAAGAACTCAGGTTGTCTTCCTTATTAAATTCCCATTTCCCCTTTCTAGACAAAGAGAAAAGATAATGACTTTCAGTATACCATCATTAGGCCAACATTTCTTCAAATACGAAAGTTTTTCCTATTTTGTCATACTGTTTTTCCTGTTTTGTTATACTGAGGTTGAGAAAGTCCTTTCTCAGCGTCTTTTCCTTATGGGTCAGTTATGTCTAAGGGACGGAAAGTCCCTGTTCAAGGAAAAAGGTTAGGGCATGGAAGTATTGTGCTGTCTGTGTCATCATGTCCTAGTGTTCTGAAACACTATTCATGAGGGATTAGAGCTCTGTGGTTTTAACTTAAACACCTTTGCAAAGGCTCAAGGAGAGTGACATTCTGCATGATTGCAAAATATGAAGAAAAATCTCTGGACAGCAGTCCTTGTCATCATTATTTAACTCTACCTGCTGTGGTAATGGGTATAGCCATCTGTGCTTGTCTCCCCGTTTAATTCAGGTAATGGTTCCTCCATTTTGTTAAAGTTTTCAAAACTGACATGTGAGTTCTCTAGATTTTTTCCAATGGGTTTGTTTGTATTTCCTGTATTTCAATAATAATATGTTTTATTTTCTTTTTTCTGTTCACTTTGGAGTTCATTTCATCCTTTTCTAGTTCATTATGCTGTCGGTTGGGTTGCTGTTTTTCAGTGTTTTTAATTTTCGGAAATAAACGCATTTAGCCCTATATTCTATCCCCATAAAATGTTTTGGCATCATCCCATAAGTCACTTTTTTTTACATTTATTTTTTATTTATTTTCGGCATAACAGTATTCATTATTTTTTCACCACACCCAGTGCTCCATGCAATCCATGCCCTCTATAATTCCCATCACCTGGTACCCCGACCTCCCACACACCCGCCATAAAACCCCTCAGATTGTTTTACAGAGTCCATAGTCTCATGGTTCACCTCCCCTTTCAATCCCGCCCAAATATTTTCTCCTCTCTAACTCCACGTGTCCTCCATGCTATTTGTTATGCTCCACAAATAAGTGAAACCATATGATAATTGACTCTCTCTACTTGACTTATTTAACTTTGTATAATCTCTTCCAGTCCTATCCATGTTGCTACAAAAGTTGGGTATTCATCGTTTCTGATGGAGGCATAATATTCCATAGTGTATAGGGACCACATCTTCCTTATCCATTTGTCCATTGAAGGGCACCATTTTTCTTTCCACAGTCTGTCTACCGTGGCCATTGCTGCTATAAACATCGGGGTACAGATGTCCCTTCATTTCATTACATCTGTATCTTTAGGGTAAATACCCAGGAGTGCAATTGCAGGGTCATAGGAAAGTTCTATTTTTAATTTTTTGAGTAATTTCAACACTGGTCTCCAAAGAGGCTACACCAACTTGCATTTACACCAACAGTGGAAGAGGGTTCCCCTTTCTCCACATCTCCTTCAACACAGGTTGTTTCCTCTCTTGTTAATTTTGGCCATTCTAACTGGTGTAAGGTGATATATCAATTTGGTTTTAATTGAATCTCCGTGATGGCTAGTGAGGATGAACATTTTTTTTCATGTGTCTGATGGCCATTTGTATTTCTTCATTGGAGAAGTCTCTGTTCATATCTTCTGCCCATTTTTTTTATATACTTTTCTGTTTTGTGTGTGTTGAGTTTGAGGAGTTCTTGATAGATCCTGGATATCAACCTTTTGTCTGTACTATCATTTGAAAAATTTGTATGGAACCAGAAGAGACCCTGAATCTCTAAGGAAATGTTGAAAAACAAAAATAAAATTGGGGGCATCACGCTACCTGATTTCAAACTTTACTACAAAGCTGTGATCACCAAGACAGCATGGTACTGGAATAAAAACAGACACATAGACCAGTGGAATAGAGTAGAGAGTCCAGATATAGACCCTCAACTCTATGGGCAAATAATCTTCGACAAAACAGGAAAAAATATACAATGGAAAAAAGACAGTCTCTTCAATAACTGGTGCTGGGAAAACTGGGCAGCTATATGCAGAAGAATGAAACTCGACCATTCTCTTACACCGTACACAAAGATAAACTCAAAATGGATAAAATACCTCAATGTGAGACAGGAATCCATGAGAATCCTTGAGGAGAACATAGGCAGTAATCTCTTCCATATCAGCCACAAACTTCTTTCAAGATATGTCTCCAAAGGCAAAGGAAACAAAAGCTAAAATAAACTTCTGGGACTTCATAAAAATCAAAAGCTTCTGCACAGGAAAGGTAACAGTCAAAAAAGAAAACAAAAACTAACAAATAAAAAGAAAGAAAGAGGCAACCCACAGAATGGGAGAAGATATTTGCAAATGACAGTACAGACAAAAGGTTGATATCCCATAAGATTCTTTATTTTCCTTTGTTCAAGGTACGTTCTGATTTTCCTTTTGATTGTCCTTCTTTGACTACTGGCTAGATCGGGAGTGTGTTGTGTTTTCCACCTTCTAGTGTCTGGCTGTGTTTTCCATTCATAAGAGATTTCTTCTCGTTTTCATATCTTCATGGTGATAAGTATACCAGACAGGATATGAATTCTCTTCTATTAATAATGACTGGATTTGGACTCCAGCACAGGATCTATCATACAATGTTAGATCTGCCCTTGGGAATAACTTCTGTTATGGTCCGCAGAGACACAATCTTAGGCATGTTTCCCCAAAGCTCAGGTGGTCTAGAGAACCCATGATGACGTCTGTTATTCCTTCCCACCTTTTTCTCCCTATGATCTGTCCTGTGCTTTAAGTGGATATTGTAGCCCCAACAATATTGGACTTTGGTCCCCATATCCCATTCTTTCTGTTAATATGCTTTCAACATTAATTACACCCACGTTGGTCATGTATATATTCTTCCAAGTTTTTGATGTTTTGTTGCTCCATCAAGACAAAACACCTTCCGGTAATCTTTTGTCTCTCAAAAAAGACAAAGGCATAAAAAATCTCTCTATCTGTCATAAACACAATCATTTGGTTATCTTTTCCTTGCAAATTGCATGACCTATATCTTCCCAATTCCTTCACTTTCAAGCTATGTGTATCTTTATAGTCGAAGGAAATCTCCTATGGGTAACAGAAGGTTGAAATTGTTTAGTATTTGTTTTATTGTGGAATGCTTTTGCCTTTTTTCTCTCTTTATAAAATTTTCATTCAGTCCAACGATCTTTTTTTTTTCTTTTAAATATTCATTCATCCAATAATCTGTTTTTAAGGGGTAGGACAATTTAGTCCTAAACACTTGAAGTAATTATTGATAGGAAAGGAGCAAACTTTCTCATTTTGGTTGGTTTCTGACTTGTATCTCTGTGCCTTTCCCTTTATGGCATTTTCTTTGGATTTTCTTTGGGGTTTGCTTCCTTTATTGTGATTCCTCACTTCCTCCCCACATTTTGTGTATCTTATCTGTGTGTGTGTGTGTGTGTGTGTGTGTGTGTGTGTTGTCTCTGTGTTTCACATAACACTTATAATGAAGTTTCAAGAGATAGGAAGTCAGTGTTTTAAGGGCAGCATTTCAATTTGATATGCCTTGAAAGCTCACATTCCATCACTTTCAGCCACATTTCCTGCAAAAAAATGTCCCATGTAGTCCTCTTTTATAAACTCATATTCTCACTAACCTGCCTTCAAACAAACACCATATTGGGGTGCATTGTTGGGCCGTATTCTTTGTCCCCTTTTCACTTGCTTTTTACCATATTTTTTGACTACCATTAGAGAGTGAAATCGTATGTTATTTGTCTTTCTGAGACTGATAAATGTGATATAGCACAATACTCTCCACAATTGTGGAATTGTGGAGAGTATTCTTCCACATGAGGCAAGTGGCAAGAATTCGTTCTTGCTTATGGCTCGGCAAGAGTCTGCAGTGCTTTCACAGGACAGTGAGATGGAAGTAGTGTCTAGGAACTCCAGGCTTGTCTTCAGCCAGGAACACAACTGGAGGATTACCACATCAATTTCAACATGGCAGAAATTGACCTTAAGCGTACAAAGCAAACACCACAGCAAAAAAGAAAAAAAGTCACATAAATGTTAACAGAAGCCTGGAGACATGGAGTAGGGGAGGTGTGGGGTTGGTGATAGAGAGCAGTGAGAAAATGCAAAGGAAAAAGGCACAGGAGAGAGGACCACGCTGGGAACCCACAAGAAGCATGTTTCCCAAAGCTGTTAGCTGCAACCAGTAGAGGGTCTGAATGGCACAAGTTCTTGCCAAAAAATTATCTTGAGTCTGGAGTTTTCATATCATCAGGCTTGGCAAACATCAACTTGAGAACACTCTGTTTCTCTTGGAGAGGATACCAACAAGCAACCAGGTGCAGACAGCCTGGAAACCATAATCAGAGACAATACCAGGAATCAGGATGGGAATAGAGTGGGTTCTGGCAGTGCATCTGTGAGAGGTAGTGTTCGTGGAGATGACTCGATAGGGACACAAGAAATTTTGGGCTTTCACAGCAGCAGCATCAAGACAGAGCTATTGGTCAAAGACAGGACAGTGAGGACATTAGCTGCATCACCTGGAAACATGAAATCCCAACAGTGGAACACTTGGGGGACTGCCTTCCTTAGTCCAAGATGCTTAGTACCAGGAGAAGAGACTTTTCCATGGGGGACTAGAAGAAAGCTCTGCCCACATGCTCTCTTCTGAACACAGCATTCTGCAGGCCTTCATTCCGTTGAGTTGGATGAACATCTCCTTTCACAGGCACACCAGAGCCCACAAAGCTAAACCTTACCCTATTCAGTGCAGAAACCAAACACTCCAAATGGCAGGCAAGCAGAGCCTCTACAGAGGACTGGCCTCAAAGACAGGGGACAGGCACAACACAACAGCAAGGGGCAGGCATGCCACAAACACCCAAGAATCCCTCAAGGGGCAGTCCCTGGACACTCCATGATCTCGTCATCTTAAAGAAATTACACTCAGTGTAGAAAACAGAGTGGGTTTTTCGACTACTGAAAAGAAGACAGATACCAATATCCAATGCAAAGATGGAAGAATCAATTGACATCGAAGAAAAAGAACAAGAAATGATCATGTGCAGGCAATCGAAGTTAAACATCTACATGTAACACGTCTGGTGGAAGATTGAAAGCAGCATCTAGGAGACTCACTGGACATAAGAAAAACACAGAAGACATCAGGGAGTCTCAAACCACAGAGATAAAAGTGATAAAAAATTAAAGAGTCACTGATGAAATGATTGGTAGCAGAATGGATTCAAAGTCCAGGTAGCTGGCAGAAGCAGAGGATCCAATTAGTGACCTGGAAGAAAAAGACTGGAAAATAGGAAGTAAATCCAAAAAGAGAAGGAAGGATGATTGAACATGACAGTGAGCTTAGGGAAGTCTTTGACACCAAGGAATGGAAAGAGGTGCCTATTGTAGGATCAATAGGAGTGAGAAAAAAAAAAAAGGCTGAACATGTCTTTGAGAAATCAGAGCTGAAATCGTTCCTCATCTGGGATCAAAAACAGAAATCCAAATTCAGAGGCACTGAGGACTCCCGTCATGATCAACTGAAGCAGCACACCACAAGACATAGTGTCATTCCCCTGCAAAAGCTATCAATTGAGCCATTCTCTTTACCCAAATATAGATGGATGATTAGTTTGTCCATAGCCGATTCACTGACTTAAGAGGACAAGCTACACCAGCTCTCGAAGCAGGTTGGATAGCTCCAGCAACACCAGCCCTAGTCAAATTATGTATCCCCTGCATTTCTGAACAATGAAAGAACAGTCGTTCTTGTCTAGAACTAGGAGGTATTCATAAGAAAAAGATTGGGTCCCCGGGTGTATCCGTCAGGTCAGTGTCGGCCTTCAGCTCAACTCATAATCAAGGGCCATGGCATCCACTCTGGTCTCAGGTTCCAGCTCAGAGTCAAATAAGCTTATCCCTCTCCAGTCCACCCCCCTGATTGTGATCTCTCTGTCTCTCTTTCAAATGCGTGCATGTGCATCGTTGGACAAAACAAAAACAAAAACAAATACAAAAACAAAAACAAAAACAAAAAAACCAAACAGGGAACAAGGATTGACTGGGGCCAAATGATGTTTTATTTAATTTGGACCTAGGTCCCTATGGAATTTAGCCTGGTAGAGAGCAACTCCCAGCATCATAAAATGCCAGACCTTTGCTCTGAGCTACCTTGTTCATTCTACTCCTTTGTCTTCCTGTATCTCCTCACCAACTTGTAGCATCTGATGTCTGACCCACTATAATGGCCTCTTGTTGACACATTGTTCATCCTCTCCCGGCTCCAATAGAACATGTCCATCTTCCACAAGTGGCACTGTTTGCTTATCTCATGAAACCATTTGTTGGATGGTACTTAGAGGGTTAAGGCAGGCTTGTGCTGCCACATCTCCATTCAGTTCCCCATGGGTAGTTTCACCACCCTGTGGGAAATCTAAAGGTTGTTTGACATTCATCCTCAATCCCTCCTTTTGGAGATACAAGCTGACATCCTGAAATGGGCACAAAAGTTTTCAGATGGCTTCACTAGGGCTATGGGTCTCTTTCAACATGCTCCATGTTTGCTCCTGTGGACATCAAGTACATGAGTCCGTCCTGGACCTAAGGTTCTAGGGTATAGGGTTTGCATTTGGTGCTTGGTCAGTTTTTAAGATTGGGAGGTAGTTTTGACACGATTTCTGAGACACTCAAGGTACTCGTGTCCTCACTGTTGAAGACTTCAGACATGTCTTTGGCATGGTTGAGGGTTTTCTCTTTGAGCTTTCTTTGGGTGGCCCTTTTCCTGGTCAGAAGTGCCCTGATTGGGTGGGAGGACCATACACATGTGCAGGATGTTGAGTTCCTCCCATGAGGTTTTGAATGAGGCCTGATTGTTTCTTGGTCTTTCATGGATAAAATGGAATGGTGGATCCTTGCCTTTCTCTGGCGTCCAGAGGGCCGGTGCTGACAGTCATGACCAAAGACTGCAAATTCGGTCATGGAGAAGGTGAAAATGACTCACTTCGCAAACTGCCTTGCTGAAAGTCCATGCGGATCCAGTGGTTTGGGACTTCATGGGATCATTTTGGCCCACACATAAGTACTCCAGCCAAGTTTATTGATCAGGCATGGTTGCTACAGCGTCAAAACTTTGTAACATCATAGAAGCTGGATTCACTGAAGCAACAGTCTCTGTCTCATTATCTTTGAGTCCCATGGCTTTAGGTAGGAAACCCGGGAAGAACAGAAAAAGAGCCCTCTGAGCCTGTTCATGAACTCAGGTTGTCTTTGAGTTAATGTAGCACTTCCCCTTTCTAGACAAAGAAAAAAGAAAATGATCTTCAGTTTATCAACTTTTAGGCCAATATTTCTCCAGAGACGGCCAGGTGTTCCAATTTCCACTTCAGTTTCTAGAGATCTCAAGAAACAGTGAGACGTCTTGGGTATCAACAGCTCTCCACAGGGTTTGTCATCTTGTGTGTGAGGGAGTCCTTTCCCAGCATCTTTTCCCTATGGGTCTGTGAAGACTAAGGTACAGAAAGTCCATTGTCAATGAAATATGTTAGGGCATTGATGTATTGTGCTGTCTATGTCCTCCTCTTCTAGTGTTCTGAAAGACTAGTCATAAGGGATTAGGGTTCTGTCTACTTGGCTTTACATTTAACACTTTTGCAAGGGATTCAAGGAGAGTGACATTTTGCATGAGAGCTAAATCTTAAGGAAGAGCCTGGACAGGACCCCTTGTCATCATTAGTTAACTCTACCTGCTGTGGTGTTGGGTATATCCATGTTGACCAAATCTCTTTAATCAGAGGAAAAGGAATTTCCTATATTGATGGCCTGCGATGTCCAGCTGCGATGATCAGAACTGTGGATTGAGCCACAATTCTCTTGCAAAGACTAGTGGATAAAGAAGGTGTAGTCCATCTTGGCAACACAGTATTACTTAGCCTTCATTGAGTGTGAACCTCTGGCACTTGCATTGACATAAATGCCACAAGACTGGGTGATGCAAAGTGAAAAAGACAAGCAGACAAATGGAAATATCACATGGCTTTCCTCATATGTGCCCCAGGAGGAATACCATGGCCCTTAGAAAGAAATGGAAAACAGAAGGGGGAAGAAGTCAGAGAAGGAGACAAACCAGAAGTGACTCAGCACTCTTAGAAACGAGCTTAGAGTTACAGAAAAGAGATATATGCATGGAATGAGGGAACTGGTTAATGGGTGTTGAGGAGTTCTGGTATATATTAGGATGAGCACTAGATCGTATATGGAATTAAAGCATCTGTAAATACTCTACCAAAAACGGATGATGGATGGTAGGATGGCTTCCTCAAATAAAAAAATAAATTAAGAGAAAAATGATCTGTTCCTTTCAAAACTAGATGAAGGCAGACAGAGAAAAGGAAAGAAATATATTTTATTATGTTTACATATATCCTTACGTTTTTGCATCCAGTCTGCTACCAATCTTTTCAACAGGGAGTCATTTTTTTATTTTATTTTATTATTTTATTTTATTTATTTTATTTTTATCATTTTTATCTGTGTGGTAAATGACTCCCTGATGACTTCTGTTTTTTCTGATGTACAATGAGTATCCTGGCTACTGCTTTCAATCCCCCATCAGGCTTGTTACATGTAGAGGTTTCCCTTCAATTGCCTGGTCATGATATTTTCTTGTTCTTTATCCTCGGCATCAATTGATTTTTCCATCTTTGCATTGGATCTAGGTCTTTGTCTTCAAATCTGTATACAAAAAGTCCATTCTCTTTTTTAGCCTGAGGTTAATATCTATAAGAGAAGAGATCATGGAGTGCCCAAGAGCTGACCCTTTTGGGAGTCTCAGGTGTGTGTGTCATGGATACCTCGTGATGTTGTGTTGTGGCTGTCCCTGTCCCTGAGGCCAGTCATTTGAAGAGGCTCCTCTTGCCTGCAGTTTGGAGTGTTTGGTGTCCAGGCTGAATATGCTGAGGATTAGCTTGGTGGGCTCTGGTGTGCCTGTGAAAGGAGGCGTCCAACCAACACAACAGAATGAAGGCCTGCAGAATGCTGTGGTCATGAGAGAGCATGTGGGCAGGGATTTCCTCTAGTCCCCTACAGGAGAGTCTGTTCCCCTGGAATAAAGTACCTTGGACTGAGGAATGCAGTGCCCCCATTGTTCCACGGTTGGTACTTCATGTTTGCAGGTTAGGCAGGTAATGTCTTCACCGTCCTGTCTTTGGCCAGTAACTCGGCCTTGATGCTGCTGATACGAGAGTCCAAAATTTCTTGTGCCCCCATTGAGTCATCTCCATGAACACTGCCTCTCACGGATGCACTGACAGAACCCACCATCTTCCCACTGTGTCTCCTGGTATTGTCTCTGATCATGGTTTCCTGGCTCTCTACACCTGGTTGTTTGTTGTCCCTTCCAAGAGAAACAGTGTTCTCTCTAGTCGATGTCTGCCATGTGGGCTGACCTGAAATCTCTGGGCCTCAAGACCCTTTGATGGCAAGAACTCTTGACATTCAGACCCTCTGCTGGTCAAAGGCAATTGGTTTGGGATACATGCTCTGTGTGGGTTTCCAGTGTGTACTCCTCTCTCCTGTGGCTTTGTCTTTTCTATTGGCTCACTATGCTCTGAAGCACCAACTGTCTAAATATCCCCTAAGCCATGTCTCAAATCTTCTCACATAGTATCTGGGACTACTTTTTTCCTTTATTGTTGAGTTTGATTATTATGCTTCAGGTCAGTTTCCACTATATTTCACTTTAGGTGGTAACCTTCAGGTTGTGTTCATGGCTGAAGACAAGCCTGGAGTTCTTAGACACTACTACCAACTCTCTGTCCTCCAAAGTCACTGCAGACTCTTACACAGCCATGAGCAAGAATAAATTTTTACCACTTGCCTCATGTGGTAGAGTTGTGTTGAACATTGGGCTATGTCATATTTATCATTCTCAGAAAGACAAATAATATATGATTTCACTTGCTCATGGTAGTCAAGGAATATTTGAAAAATCAAGGGGAAAAATGACAATTTGACTCTAACCATTCACACAAAGTTGTGTGTTTGCTTGATGGCTGGTTAGTGAGAATACGTGTTTATAAAAGAGGAATAAATAGGACATAACTTGTAGGAAATTTGGCTGAAAGTGATTGAATGTGATTTTTCAAGGCATATCAAATTGAATGGCTATGTACAAAAGACTGAGCTAATATCTCTTGAAATTACATTTTACGTGTTATATGAAACAAACACAGGCAACACACACACACACACAGACACACACAGATAAGACACACAAAAGATGAGGAGGAAGTGAGGAATCACACTAAAAGAAGAAAATCCCAAAGAGAAGACCATAAAGGTGAAAGGCAGAGAGAATCCAAGTCAGGAACGAACAAAAATGAGAAAGTTAACTCCTTACCTATCAATAGTTAGATAAGGTATTCAGGACTAAATTCTCCTATCCCTATAAAACATTGCTGGAAGGATGAATATAAAAAAAAAAGAGGCAAAAAGGTCAACAAGAAAACAACTTTAACCAAACAAGCTTGACCTTATGTTGGCAATAGAAGATTTCCTTTGGCTATAAAGATACACATAGCTTGAAAATAAAGGATTGGGGGAGATAAAGAATGTTCAGTACTCAAAGAGAAGGGAGCCAAGGTCGTTGTGCCTATGACAGATAGAAAGGTTTTATGCCTTCCAGAGACAAAAGATTACTGGAAGGTGTTCTGTCTTGATGGAGCATGAAAACATAAGAAACTTTGAAGAATTGCCAATCTATATACCACCAACATGTGTGTATTTAAATGTTGGAAGCATATTAAAGAAAGGGAAAAGAGATGGAGACCTCAATCCAATATTGTTGGGGACTACGATATCCATTTTCAGCACTGAACAGATCATAGGGAGAAAAAGGTGGGAAGGAAGAACAGACGTTATCATGGGCTCCCTAGACCATCTGAGATTTGGGGAAACATACATAAGATGCCTCTCTGAGGATTATAAGAGAAGTTGTTGCATAGGGCCGAACTAGCATTGTCTATCACAGATCGTGTGCTGGAGTCCAAGTCCAGTCGCAATTAATAGAAGAGAATTCAAATCATACCTTGCTCCATGCAATCCGTGCCCTCTCTAATACCCAGCACCTGGTTCCCTCAAGCTTCCACCCACTCCCCTGCGGAACCCTCAGATTGATTTTCAGAGTCCATAGTCACTCACGGTTCACTTCCCCATCCAATTTCCCTCAAATACCTTCTCCTCTCCATCTCCCCTTGTCCTCCATGATATTTGTTGTGCCTCACAAATAAGTGAAACCCTATGATACTTGACCCTCTCTGCTTGGCTTGTTTCACTCAGCATAATCTCCTCCAGTCCCTTCCATGTTGCTACAAAAGTTGGGTATTCGTCCTTTCTGAAAAAGACATAATACTCCATAGTGTATATGAACCACGTCTTCCTTATCCATTCATCCGTTGAAGGGCATCTTGGCTCTTTCCGCAGTTTGGCGACCGTGGCCATTGCTGCTATGAACATTGGGGTATAGATGGCCCATCTTTTCACTACATCTGTATCATTGGGATAAATACACAGAAGTGCAATTGCAGGGTCATAGGGAAGCTCTATTTTTAATTTCTTGAGGGATCTCCACATTGTTTTCCAAAGTGGCTGCACCAACGTGCATTCCCACCAACAGTGCAAGAGGGTTCCCCTTTCTCCGTATCTCCTCCAACACATGTTGTTTCCTGTCTTGCTAATTTTGGCCATTCTAATTGGTGTAAGGGGATATTTCAATTTGGTTTTCATTTGAATCTTCCTGATGCTAGTGATGATGATCATTTTTTTCATGTGTCTGATAGCCATTTGTAGTTCTTCATTGGAGAAGTGTCTGTTCATATCTTCTGCCCATTTATTGATATGATTATCTGCTTTGTGTGTGTTGAGTTTGAGTTTTTTATAGATCCTGAATATCAAACTTTTGTCTGTACTGTCCTCTGCAAATATCTTCTCCCATTCCCTGGGTTGGCACTTTATTTTGTTGACTATTTCCTTTGCTATGCAGAAGTTTTGAACTTGATAAAGTCCCAAAAATTTATTTTAGCTTTTGTTTACTTTGCCTTTGGAGACATATCTTGAAAGAAGTTGCTGTGGCTGATATCAAAGGGGTTACTGCCTATGTTCTCCTCTAGGATTCTGACAGATTCCTGTCTCACGTTGAGGTCTTTTATCCATTTTGAGTTTATCTTAGTGTAGGGTGTAATAGAATGGCCAAGTTTTATTCTTATGCATATAGCTGTCCAGTTTTCTCAGCACCATTTATTGAATAAACTTTTTTCCACTGTATATATTTTTTCCTCTTTTGTCGAAGATTAATAGACCATAGAGTTGAGGGTCCATATCTGGGTTCTCTGCTCTGTTCCACTGGTCTATGTGAATGTTTATATGCAAGTACCATGCTGTCTTGGTGATCACTGCTTTGTAGGCAAGCTTGAAATCAGGTAACATGATGCCCCCAGTTTTAGTTTTGTTTTTCAACATTTCCTTAGAGATTTAGGGTCTCTTCTGGTTCCATACAAATTTTGTAAATGACAGTACAGACAAACGGTTGATATCCAGGATCTATAATGAACTCCTCAAACTCAACACACACAAAACAGTGCCCATAGTGTATACGGACCACATCTTCCTTATCTATTCATCTGTTGAAGGGCATCTTGGTTCTTTTCACAGTTTGGCGACCGTGAGCATTGCTGCTATAAACATTGGGGTACAGATGGCCTTTCTTTTCACTACATCTGTATCTTTGGGGTAAATAGAGTAGTACAATTGCAGGGTCATAGGGAAGTTCTATTTTTAATTTCTTAAGGAATCTCCACACTGTTCTCCAAAGAGGCTGCACCAACTTGCATTCCCACCGACATTGTAAGAGTCTTCCCCTTTGTTCACATCCCCTACAACACATATTGTTTCATGTCTTGCTAATTGTGGCCATTCTAACTGGTTTAAGGTGATATCTCATTGTGGTTTTAATTTGAATCTCCCTGAGGGCGAGTGATAGTGAATATTTTTTCATGTATCGGATAGCCATTTGTATATCTTCATTGGAGAAGTGTCTGTTCATATCTTCTGCCCACTTTTTGATATGGTTGTCTGTGTGTGTTTTATTTGAGGGCTTCTTTATAGAACCTGGATATCAACCTTTTGTCTATACTGTCATTTGCAAATATCTTCTCCCATTCCGTGGGTTTCCTCTTTGTTTTCTTGACTGTTTCCGTTGCTGTGGAGAAGCTTTTGAACTTGATGAAGTCCCCATAATTTATTTTCGCTTTTGTTTCCTTTGCCTTTGGAGACATATCTTGAAAGAAGTTCCTGTGGCTGATATCGAAGGGGTTACTCTTAATGTTATCCTCTAGGATTCTGGTGGATTCTGTCTCACATTGAGGTCTTTTATCCATTTTGAGTTTATCTTTGTGTACGGTGTAAGTGAATGGTCGAGTTTTATTCTTCAACATATAGCTGCCCAGTTTTCCTAGCACCATTTATTGTAGAAACTGTCTTTTTTCCACTGTATATTTTTTCCTGTTTTGTCGAAGATTATTTGACCATAGAGTTGAGGGTCCATATCTGGGCTCTCTACTCTGTTCCACTGGTATATGTGTCTGTTTTTAATGCCATTACCATACTGTCTGTGTGATCACAGCTTTGTAGTAAAGATTGAAGTCAGGTAGCATAATGCCCCCAGTTTTATTTTTGTTTTTCAGCATTTCCTTAGCGATTCAGGGGTCTCTTATGATTCCATACAAGTTTTTGGATTATTTGCTCCAGCCCTTTGAAGACTTCTGGTGTGACTTGGATCAGATTGGCATTTAAATAATAGATTGCACTAGGCTGTATAAACATTTTCACAATGAGTATTCTTCCGATCCAAGAGCATGGAATGGTCTTCCATATTTTGTGTCATCTTCAATTTCTTTCATGAAAGTTTTATAGTTCCTCAAGTAAAGTTCCTTTACCTCTTTGGGTAGGCTTATTCCCAGGTATCTCATGGTTCTTGGTGCTATAGGAAATGGAATCAATTCTCTAATTTTCCTTTCTGTATTATTATTCTTAGTTTATAAGAAAACCACTGATTTATGTACATTGACTTTGTATCCTGCCAAGTTGCTGAATTGCTGTATGAGTTCTAGTAGTTTGGGGGTGGAGTCTTTTGGGTTTTCCATATAAAGAATCATGTCATCTGCAAAGAGAGAGTATTTGACTTCTACATTGTCAATCTGGATACATTTTATTTCTCTTTGTTGTCTGATTGCTATTGCTAGGACTTCTCAGGCTATGCTGAAAAAGAGCTGTGAGAGTGGGCATCCTTGTCGTGTTCCTAATCTCAATGGGAAGGCTGCAATCTTTTTCCCCTTGAGGATGACATTTTCTGTGGGTCTTTCATAGACAGATTTGATGAAGTTCAGGAATGTTCCCTCTATCCCTTTACTTTGAAGTGTTTTGATCAGGAACAGATGCTGGATTTTGTCAAATGCTTTTTCTTCATTAATTGAGGAGACCATGTGGTTCTTCTCTTTTCTCTTATTAATTAGTTATATCACACTGATTGATTTGTAAATGTTGAACCATCTTTGTAGACCAGGGATGAATCCCACCTGGTCATGATTGATAATCTTCTTAATGTGCTGTTGGATCCTGTTTGCTAGGATCTTGTTGATAATCTTAGCATCCATATTCATCAGTGATATTAGTCTGAAATTCTTCTTTTTGGTAGGGTCTTTGCCTGGTTTTGGGACCAGGGTAATGCTGGCTTCATAGAAAGAGTCTGGAAGTTTTCCTTTTGCTTCAATTTTTTGATACACCTTCAGGAGAATAGGTATTAATTATCTTTGAATTAGAAGAAGCCTGCATTAACAATTTCATTACTATCCCCAAATGTCTTCATGGCATAACCAAACTGTGTCTCTTGCATAAGATGGGCATGTTCTAATGGAGCCAGGAAAGAACACACAATATGACAACAAAGGGCCATTACAGCGGAAGAGACAGTGGATGCTACAGGTTGATGAGGAGTACCAGGAAGACAAGAGGAGAATGATAAATAGAGCATAGAGCAAAGATCTGGCATTTTATTATGGTGGGGGGTGTTCTGTACGACTGCATTCCAAAGGAACATAGGTCCAAAATATATAAACCATCCTCTGGCCCTAGTAAGTCATTGTAAACTGGTTTTGTTTCCATTTTGTATTTTTAGTCAATGACGCACATGCATGTACTTGAAAGAGAGACAGAAAGGTCACACTCAGTGAGTTGAGATGGGGAGGGGAATCAGAGTAGCCCCTGAGGAGGGAATCTGAGATCAGAGATGAGGCCATGACCCTGGGATCATGAGCTGAGCTGAAGGCCGACTCTGAAGTGATGGACACACCCAGGACCCAATCTTTGTCTTCTTAATAGCTCTGAGTTCTATACAAGAACTACTACTCTGTCATTGTTCAGAAATGCAGGGGATACGGATTTTGGCTTGGGCTGGTGTTGCTTGACCTATATGACCAGCTTTGAGAGCTGGTATAGCTTGTCCTCTTGAAGTCAGTGACTTGGCTATGGACAAACTACTCCCACAAGCATATTTGGGTAAAGATAATTCCTCCATTGCTAACCTTTGAATGGGTTTGACATATGTCTTTTGTTGCTCTGTTTCTGTTAATGGTGATTGGAGTCCTTCATGTCTCTGAATCTGGATCTCCGTTTTTGCTCCAAGATGAGGGACATTTTCAGCTCTGATTTCTCAAAGAAAAGTTTGGCCCTCTTTTTTCTCTCGCTCCTAGGAATCCTAAAATACGCACCACTTTCCACTCCTTGGAATCTATGATTTATCAAGCTCATTGTCATGCTCCATCATATTTCCTTCTCTTGTTCAATCTTCTTCCTTATTTTCCAGTATTTGTCTTCCAGGTCACTAATTTGATCCTCGGCTACTGCCAGAATCCTGGAATTTGCATCCCATCTGCTACCAATCTTTTCATCAGGGATTCTTTATTGAATTTTATTTTATTTCATTTTTTCACTTTTATCTCTGTGGTTCAAGACCCCGTGATGACTTCTACTTTTTCTGATGTACACTGAGTATCCTGGCTGTTGCTTTTAATCCTCAATCAGGAATGTTATGTGTAGAGATTTACATTCGATTGCCTGGCAATGATTATTTCTTGCTCTCTTTCCTTGGCAACAATTGACTCTTCCATCCTTACATTGGATCTATGTATCTGACTTCTTCTCTGTTTTCGAAAAGCCCATTCTTTTTTCTAGCCTGAGGGTAATTTCTTTAGAAGGAAGAGATCATGTAGTGCTCAAAAGCTGGCCATTGAGGGAGCCTCAGGTGTGTTTGGCATGTATGCCCTCTGCTGCTGTGTTGTGCCTGTCCCCTGTCCTTGAGCCCAGTCTTGTACAGAGGCTCTCCTTGCCTGCCATTTTGAGTATTTGGTGTCTGGGCTGAATATGGTGAGGTTTATCTTGGTGAGCTCTGGGGTGCTTGTGAAAGGAGAAGCTCAACCAACTCAACTGGTCAATGGTCTGCAGAATACTGTGGTCAGGAGAGAGCATGTGGGCAAGGCTTTCTTCTAGTCCCCTATGGGAAAGTCTGTTCTCCTGGGATTAAGCCACTAGGACTGCAGAAAGAAGTCTCCTCAGTATTCCACGATTCGATTTTCATGTTTTAAGGATAGGCAGCTAATGTCCTCACCATCCTATCATTGGCCAGTGCTCAGTATTTATGCTGCTGTGCCAAGAGATCAATTTTTCTTCTGCCCACTATCGGGCCATCGCTATAAACACTGCCTTTCACGAATGCAATGCCAAAACCCACTGTATTCCTACTGTGTCTCCTGGTATAGTTTATGATCATGGTTTTCAGGCTCTCTGCCCCTGGTTGCTTGTTGGTGTCCTCCCAGGGTAAAAGAGTGTTAATTCAAGTCTATTTCTGCCAAGCTAGCTGATCTGAAATATCCGGGCCTCAAGACCATTTGTTGGGAAGAACTCATGCCACTCAGACCCTCTGCTGATCAAAGACAATGATATTGGTAAACATGCTCCTTGTGGGTTTCCAGAGTGCTCCTCTCTCCTGTGCTTTTGTCTTTGGCATTGGTGCCTTCACTCTGAAGCACCAACGACCATAATCTCCCCTAAGCCATGTCTCTAATCTTCTTCCATATTCTCCACAATTTCTTTTCTTTTTTTTTCTGAGGAGTTTGATTTCTAGGATTCAGGTCAATTTCTGCCAAGTTGCAGTTCATGTTGTAATCATCCACTTGTGTTCATGACTGAAGATAAGCCTCTAAATTTCAGACACTACTACCATCTCACTGTCCTCCAAAGGCACCACAGACTCTTACCAAGGCATAAACAAGAATGAATTCTTGCCACTTGCTTCTTGTTGCAGAGTTGTGAAGAGCATTGGGCTCCAACATATCTATCAGTGTCAGAAAGACAAATAACAGGGAGGAGTCAAGATGGCGGAAAAGTAGCAGGCTGAGACTACTTCAGCTAGCCAGAGATCAGCTAGATAGCTTATCTAAAGATTGCAAACACCTGCAAATCCATCGGCAGATTGAAGAGAAGAACAGCAATTCTGGAAACAGAAAAACAACCACTTTCTGAAAGGTAGGACTGGCGGAGAAGTGAAACCAAAGCGATTGGAAGATAGACCCCGGGGTGAGGGGCCGCCTCCCGGCAAGCGGCCGAGCAACGGCGCACAAAATCAGGACTTTTAAAAGTCTGTTCCACTGAAGGACATCGCTCCAGAGGCTAAACAGGGTGAAGCCCACATGGGGTCAGCATGGCCTCAGGTCCCGCAGGGTCACAGAAGGATCAGGGGTGTCTGAGTGTTGCAGAGCTTGTGGGTATTGGAATGGGAAAGGCGGCTACAGAGACAGAGCCAACAGTAAGCTCACAGCTCGGTGTTACCTTGAACCGATCGCAGGCTCGGCGAGCTCGGAGCGCAGCCAGAGGTCAGGCAGATGGGAGTAACGGGGCACTGTTTTATGAGGGCGCACTGAGGAGTGGGGCCCTGGGCTTTCGGCTCCTCTGGGCCACAGACCAGGAGGCCACCATTTGTATTTCCGCCCTCCGGAACTCTATGGAAAGCGCTCAGGGAACAAAAGCTCCTGAAAGTAAACCCGAGCGGATTACTCACCCCGGTCCTGGGTAAAGGCGGTGTATTTCCGCCTGGGGCAAAAACACTTGAGAATGATTATACCAGGCCCTTCCCCCAGAAGATCAACAAGAAATCCAGCCGAGAACAAGTTCACCTACCAAGGAGTGCGGTTTCAATACAATGGAGAGCAGCTGAATTCCAGAGGAGGAGGAAGCAAAGCAGGGAACTCAAGGCTTTTCACCTGTGATATTTTTTAGTCTTGCAGTTAATTTAATTTTTTTTCTTTTTCATTTTTTTGTTTTTTTTTTCTCGCCTTCTCCTAAAATTTTTTTAACTGTTACCTTTTTCTTTTTTAATGTTTTTTAGCCAGTTTATCTAATATATATATTTATTCTTTTTTATATTTTTTTATTTGTTTTCTTTTTTAAATTCTTTTCTTTACTTTTTTTTCTCTTTCTTCCTTTTTGAACCTCTTTTTATCCCCTTTCTCACCCCTCACGATTTGGGATCCCTTCTAATTTGGTTAAAGCATATTTTCCTGGGGTTGTTGCTACCCTTTTAGTATTTTCCTTGCTCCTTCATATACTCTTATCTGGACAAAATGACAAGACGGAAAAATTCAACACACACCAAAAAAAAAAAAAAAAAAAAAGAAGAGGCAGTACCAAAGGCTAGGGATCTAATCAATACAAACATTGGTAATATGTCAGATCTAGAGTTCAGAATGACAATACTCAAGGTTCTAGCCGGGCTCGAAAAAGGCATGGAAGATATTAGAGGAACCCTCTCGGGAGATATAAAAGCCCTTTCAGGAGAAATAAAAGAACTAAAATCTAACCAAGTTGAAATAAAAAAGCTACTAAGGAGGTGCAATCAAAAATGAAGGCTCTCACTGCTAGGATAAATGAGGCAGAAGAAAGAATTAGTGATATAGAAGACCAAATGACAGAGAATAAAGCAGCTAAGCAAAAGAGGGACAAACAGCTACTGGACCACGAGGGGAGAATTCGAGAGATAAGTGACACCATAAGACAAACAACATTAGAATAATTGGGATTCCAGAAGAAGAAGAAAGAGAGAGGGGAGCAGAAGGTATACTGGAGAGAATTATTGGGTAGAATTTCCCTAATATGGCAAAGGGAATGAGCATCAAAATTCAGGAGGTTCAGAGTATGCCCCTCAAAAACAATAAGAATAGGCCCACACCCCGTCACCTAATAGTAAAATTTACAAGTCTCAGTAACAAAAAAAAAAAAAAAAATCCTGAAAGCAGCCCGGGAAAATAACTCTGTAACATACAATAGTATAAATATTAGATTGACAGCTGACATATCCACAGAGACCTGGCAGGACAGAAAGAGATGGCATGATATTTTCAGAGCACTAAACGAGAAAAACATGCAGCCAAGAATACTATATCCAGCTAGGCTATCATTGAAAATAGAAGGAGAGATTAAAAGCTTCCAGGACAAACAAAAACTGAAAGAATTTGCAAACACCAAACCAGCTGTACAGGAAATATTGAAAGAGGTCCTCTAAGCAAAGAGAGAGCTCTATTACAAAGCTGTCATCATCAAGACAACATGGTACTGGCACAAAAACAGACACATAGATCAATGGAACAGAATAGGTGACAGCTTTGTAATAGAGCTTGAAGTCCGGAATTGTGATGGCACCAACGTTGGCTTTCTTTTCAATATCCCTTTGGCTATTCGAGGGCTTTTCTGGTTCCATATAAATTTTAGAATTATTTGTTCCATTTCTTTGAAAAAGATGGATGGTACTTTGATAGGAATTGCATTAAATGTGTAGATTGCTTTAGGTAGCATAGACATTTTCACAATATTTATTCTTCCAATCCAGGAGCATGGAACATTTTTCCATTTCTTTGTGTCTTCCTCAATTTCTTTCATGAGTACTTTATAGTTTTCTGAGTATAGATTCTGTGTCTCTTTGGTTAGGTTTATTCCTAGGTATCTTATGGTTTTGGATGCAATTGTAAATGGGATTGACTCCTTAATATCTCTTTCTTCTGTCTTGCTGTTGGTGTAGAGAAATGCAACTGATTTCTGTGCATTGATTTTATATCCTGACACTTTACTGAATTCCTGTATAAGTTCTAGCAGTTTTGGAGTGGAGTCTTTTGGGTTTTCCACATATAGTATCATATCATCTGCGAAGAGTGATAATTTGACTTCTTCTTTGCCGATTTGGATGCCTTTAATTTCCTTTTGTTGTCTGATTGCTGAGGCTAGGACCTCTAGTACGATGTTGAATAGCAGTGGTGATAATGGACATCCCTGCCGTGTTCCTGACCTTAGCGGAAAAGCTTTCAGTTTTTTCTCCATTGAGAATGATATTTGCGGTGGGTTTTTCATAGATGGCTTTGATGATATTGAGGTATGTGCCCTCTATCCCTACACTTTGAAGAGTTTTGATCAGGAAGGGATGTTTTGTACTTTGTCAAATGCTTTTTCAGCATCTATTGAGAGTATCATATGGTTCTTGTTCTTTCTTTTATTGATGTGTTGTATCACATTGACTGATTTGCGGATGTTGAACCAACCTTGCAGCCCTGGAATAAATCCCACTTGGTCGTGGTGAATAATCTTTTTAATGTACTGTTGAATCCTATTGGCTAGTATTTTGTTGAGTATTTTCGCATCTGTGTTCATCAAGGATATCGGTCTATAGCTCTCTTTTTTGGTGGGATCCTTGTCTGGTTTTGGGATCAAGGTGATGCTGGCCTCATAAAATGAGTTTGGAAGTTTTCCTCCCATTTCTATTTTTTGGAACAGTTTCAGGAGAATAGGAATTAGTTCTTCTTTAAATGTTTGGTAGAATTCCCCCGGGAAGCCGTCTGGCCCTGGGCTTTTGTTTGTTTGGAGATTTTTAATGACTGTTTCAATCTCCTTACTGGTTATGGGTCTGTTCAGGCTTCCTATTTCTTCCTGGTTCAGTTGTGGTAGTTTATATGTTTCTAGGAATGCATCCATTTCTTCCAGATTGTCAAATTTATTGCCGTAGAGTTGCTCATAGTATGTTCTTATAATAGTTTGTATCTCTTTGGTGTTAGTTGTGATCTCTCCTCTTTCATTCATGATTTTATTTATTTGGGTCCTTTCTCTTTTCTTTTTGATAAGTCGGGCCAGGGGTTTATCAATTTTATTAATTCTTTCAAAGAACCAGCTCCTAGTTTCGTTGATTTGTTCTATTGTTTTTTTGGTTTCTATTTCATTGATTTCTGCTCTGATCTTTATGATTTCTCTTCTCCTGCTGGGCTTAGGGTTTCTTTCTTGTTCTTTCTCCAGCTCCTTTAGGTGTAGGGTTAGGTTTTGTACCTGAGACCTTTCTTGATTCTTGAGAAAGGCTTGTACCGCTATATATTTTCCTCTCAGGACTGCCTTTGTTGTGTCCCACAGATTTTGAACCGTTGTATTTTCATTATCATTTGTTTCCATGATTTTTTTTCAATTCTTCTTTAATTTCCCGGTTGACCCATTCATTCTTTAGAAGGATACTGTTTAGTCTCCATGTATTTGGGTTCTTTCCAAACTTCCTTTTGTGGTTGAGTTCTAGCTTTAGAGCATTGTGGTCTGAAAATATGCAGGGAATGATCCCAATCTTTTGATACCGGTTGAGTCCTGATTTAGGACCGAGGATGTGATCTATTCTGGAGAATGTTCCATGTGCACTAGAGAAGAATGTGTATTCTGTTGCTTTGGGATGAAATATTCTGAATATATCTGTGATGTCCATCTGGTCCAGTGTGTCATTTAAGGCCTTTATATCCTTGCTGATCTTTTGCTTGGATGACCTGTCCATTTCAGTGAGGGGAGTGTTAAAGTCCCCTACTATCATTGTATTATTGTTGATGTGTTTCTTTGATTTTGTTATTAATTGGTTTATATAGTTGGCTGCTCCCACATTGGGAGCATAGATATTTAAAATTGTTAAATCTTCTTGTTGGACAGACCCTTTGAGTATGATATAGTGTCCTTCCTCATCTCTTATTATAGTCTTTGGCTTAAAATCTAATTGATCTGATATAAGGATTGCCACTCCTGCTTTCTTCTGATGTCCATTAGCATGGTAAATTCTTTTCCACCCCCTCACTTTAAATCTGGAGGTGTCTTCGGGCTTAAAATGTGTTTCTTGGAGGCAACATATAGATGGGTTTTGTTTTTTTTATCCATTCTGATACCCTGTGTCTTTTGACAGGGGCATTTAGCCCATTCACATTCAGGGTAACTATTGAGAGATATGAATTTAGTGCCATTGTATTGCCTGTAAGGTGACTGTTACTGTATATGGTCTCTGTTCCTTTCTGATCTACCACTTGTAGGCTCTCTCTTTGCTTAGAGGACCCCTTTCAATATTTCCTGTAGAGCTGGTTTGGTATTTGCAAATTCTTTCAGTTGTTGTTTGTCCTGGAAGCTTTTAATCTCTCCTTCTATTTTCAATGATAGCCTAGCTGGATATAGTATTCTTGGCTGCATGTTTTTCTCGTTTAGTGCTCTGAAAATATCATGCCAGCTCTTTCTGGCCTGCCAGGTCTCTGTGGATAAGTCAGCTGCCAATCTAATATTTTTACCATTGTATGTTACAGACTTCTTTTCCCGGGCTGCTTTCAGGATTTTCTCTTTGTCATTGAGACTTGTAAATTTTACTATTAGGTGACGGGGTGTGGGCCTATTCTTATTGATTTTGAGGGGCATTCTCTGAACCTCCTCAATTTTGATGCTCGTTCCCTTTGCCATATTGGGGAAATTCTCCCCAATAATTCTCTCCAGTATACCTTCTGCTCCCCTCTCACTTTCTTCTTCTTCTGGAATCCCAATTATTCTAATGTTGTTTCGTCTTATGGTGTCACTTATCTCTCGAATTCTCCCCTCGTGGTCCTCAATGTACGAAAGGAATCCATCAAAATCCTTGAGGAGAACACGGGCAGCAACCTCTTCGACCTCTGCCGCAGCAACATCTTCCTAGGAACAACGCAAAAGGCAAGGTAAGCAAGGGAAAAAATGAACTACTGGGATTTCATCAAGATCAAAAGCTTTTGCACAGCAAAGGAAACAGTTAACAAAATCAAAAGACAACTGACAGAATGGGAGAAGATATTTGCAAACGACATATCAGATAAAGGACTAGTGTCCAGAATCTATAAAGAACTTAGCAAACTCAACACCCAAAGAACAAATAATCCAATCAAGAAATGGGCAGAAGACATGAACAGACATTTCTGCAAAGAAGACATCCAGATGGCGAACAGACACATGAAAAAGTGCTCCATATCACTCGGCATCAGGGAAATACAAATCAAAACCACAATGAGATATCACCTCACACCAGTCAGAATGGCTAAAATCAACAAGTCAGGAAATGACAGATGCTGGCGAGGATGCGGAGAAAGGGGAACCCTCCTACACTGTTGGTGGGAATGCAAGCTCGTGCAGCCACTCTGGAAAACAGCATGGAGGTTCCTCAAAATGTTGAAAATAGAACTGCCCTATGACCCAGCAATTGCACTATTGGGTATTTACCCTAAAGATACAAACGTAGTGATCCAAAGGGGCACATGCACCCGAATGTTTATAGCAGCAATGTCCACAATAGCCAAACTATGGAAAGAACCTAGATGTCCATCAACAGATGAATGGATCAAGAAGATGTGGTATATATACACAATGGAATACTATGCAGCCATCAAAGAAATGAAATCTTGCCATTTGCAACAACATGGATGGAACTAGAGCGTATCATGCTTAGCGAAATAAGTCAAGCAGAGAAAGACAACTATCATATGATCTCCCTGATATGAGGAAGTGGTGATGCAACATGGAGGCTTAAGTGGGTAGAAGAAGAATAAATGAAACAAGATGGGATTGGGAGGGAGACAAACCATAAGTGACTCTTAATCTCACAAAACAAACTGAGGGTTGCCGGGGGGAGGGGGTTTGGGAGAAGGGGGTGGGATTATGGACATTGGGGAGGGTATGTGCTTTGGTGAGTGCTGTGAAGTGTGTAAACCTGGTGATTCACAGACCTGTACTCCTGGGGATAAAAATATATGTTTATAAAAAATAAAAAATTAATAAAAAAAAAAAAAAGCTGTCATCATCAAGACAGCATGGTACTGGCACAAAAACAGACACATTGATTAATGGAACAGAATATTGAGCTCGGAAATAGACCCTCAACTTTACAGTCAACTAATCTTCTACAAAGCACGAAAGAAAGTCCAATGGAAAAAAGAGAGCCTCTTCAATAAATGGTGCTGGGAAAAGTGGACAGCCACATTCAGAAAAATGAAATTGAACCATTTCCTTACACCGCACACAAAAATAGACTCAAAATGGATGAAGGACCTCAATATGTGAAAGGACTCCATCCAAATCCTTGAGTGAACACAGGCAGCAACCTCCTCGATCTCAGCCGCAGCAACATCTTCCTGGAAACATCGCCAAAGTCAAATGTAGCAAGGGCAAAAATGAACTATGGGGATTTAATCATGATCAAAAGCTTTTGCACAGCAAAGAAAACAGTTAACAAAATCAAAAGACAACTAACAGAATGGGAGAAGATATTTGCAAATGACATATAAGATAAAGGACTAGTGTCCAGAATCTATAAAGAACTTAGCAAACTCAACACCCAGAGAACAAATAATCCAATCAAGAAATGGGAAGAGGACATGAGCAGACATTTCTGCAAAGAAGACATCCAGATGGCCAACAGACACATGAAAAAGTGTTCCATATCACTCGGCATCAGGAAAATACAAATCAAAACCACAATGAGATATCACCTCACACCAGTCAGAATGGCTAAAATCAACAAGTCAGGAAATGACAGATGCTGGCGAGGATGCGGAGAAAGGGGAACCCTCCTACACTGTTGGTGGGAATGCAAGCTGGTGCAGCCACTCTGGAAAACAGCATGGAGGTTCCTCAAAATGTTGAAAATAGAACTGCCCTATGACCCAGAGATTGCACTATTGGGTATTTACCCTAAAGATACAAACGTAGTGATCCAAAGGGGCACATGCACCCGAATGTTTATAGCAGCAATGTCCACAATAGCCAAACTATGGAAAGAACCTAGATGTCCATCAACAGATGAATAGATCAAGAAGATGTGGTATATATACACAGTGGAATACTATGCAGCCATCAAAAGAAATGAAATCTTGCCATTTGCGACAACATGGATGGAACTAGAGCATATAATGCTTAGCGAAATAAGTCAAGCAGAGAAAGACAACTATCATATGATCTCCCTGATATGAGGAAGTGGTGATGCAACATGGGTGCTTAAGTGTGTAGGAGAAGAAGAAATGAAACAAGATGGGATTGGGAGGGAGACAAACCATAAGTGACTCTTAATCTCACAAAACAACCTGAGGGGTGCTGGGGGAAGGGGGTTTGGGAGAAGGGGGTGGGATTATGGACATTGGGAAGGGTATGTGCTTTGGTGAGTGCTGTGAAGTGTGTAAACCTGGTGATTCACAGACCTGTACCCCTGGGGATAAAAATATATGTTTACAAAACTAAAAAATTAAAAAAAAAGACAAATAACATATGATTTCACTCTCTCACTTCTTAGTCAAGAAACATGTGAAAAAGCAGGGTAAAAGGGACAGACAACACGATTCTAACCAGACAAACATAATTTTGTGTGTCTTTTAAGGCAGCTTAGTGAGAATGCATGTTTATAAAAGAAGACTAAATTTGACATTTTACAAGTATTATTCCTGAAAGTGACGGGATTTGAGTTTTCAAGGCATATCACATCGAATAGCTATCTAAAAAAGACAAACTTCCTATATCTTGATATTTCATTATCAGTGTTATGTGAGATGAGACAAGATGGCAGGGAAGTAAGAGGAGGCTCCATTATCAACCTGTACCTTAAAGTGAGCTGATTACCTACCAAAGAACTGTGATCACCCATGAAATCAGCAAGAGATCAGAATTATACACATCTGCATCTCTACAGGGACAGAAGATGTCAGTGGGCAGGTAAAGCAGAGTGGGAAGGTCAGACTGATATTGAAAGATAAACAATAGTTGGAGGGAGCCACCAGAGCCAACTAATTGGAATGGAAAACCCCATTACGAGAGTGCCTGCATCTGGGACCAGCATTAACTTGGAGTCTGATTGAAAGCGCTCAAAAAGAGAAAAGAATCACGGAGGTAAATTGTGGGAATCAGGGACTAAGGACAGGGTCTTAATTCCCCTGACCTAGGACAGCCTCCCTTAGTGCTGAGCCAGAGAGAGTGTGGTGGAGAAACCATATCTTGGACCCTGAGCCACCAGCACACCTGATAATGCATGGGTTCTGTTTCTTGTGAGGGGCCACAAAACAGAATACACAGCCTTGCTAACAAAGCCTGAGACGCTGGCGCCACTCACCCTCCTTGGAGAGAGGTGTGGAATGCCCAGCCTCATGCTCTTTGACCTGCGCTCTATCAGAGCCTGAGTTACTCGTGACTCATAGGATCCCCTGAGAGAAGTGCTTGAAAGGTCATCACTCTTAGACCCAGAAAGACCAAGCTATCCCAGCCCAGGCCAGCAAGAAAATCGCCATTTGCGATCGCTGTTTGGAACCTCTCTGGCAGTGTGGAGCTGTCCAGACAGCCGCCTCTGTCATGGTTTTAGTCCAAGCAGAGGATCCTGCATCCCCCAGGAATACATTTCAAAACCTGCTCTGCCTGTAGCCAAGGGGGAATTTATATGTGCCCTGCAGCACCTACAGAGGAGCAGGCTGAAGCTTCTCTCCAACAGGGAGGTCAGGGTGCAGTTTGCTTTCCTCTAAACCTCCAAAAACCATCAAAAGTAGTCAAGGCGAGAGAAAAAAGTGAACAAACATAAAAACCTCCAGAGAACTAAAGCCTGAAAAAAAAAAAACAAAACCTGTTTCCTCAGAGCCCATCCCCTTGAGGGGGATGGGAGCACTTAATTCAGGGAACATCATTAACTGAAAAACCAAGGGTCAGGCCCTTCCGTCCAAAAACCCAGCACAAAAAAAAAAAAAAAAAAAAAAAAAAAAAAAAAAAAAAAAAAAAAAAGACTACAAGAGAACAGCCAGCATTACTTCATAGATACAACTTTTACTTTTAATTCATTCCCACTATTTTAGTTCATTTTTTAAATAGATAATTTTTAACCTATTTACCATCACAGTGAGATGTCCAGTAAGTCAATATCCATGATAACCTACTAACTTAAAATTTTTGATACATACACCTCTGTTTTTCTTTTGCATATATATATATACATATATACACACATATATATGTATGTATACATATATAAAAAAGTAATAAATTAGTTTAAAGTAAACTAAAATTAAATATATATACATATACACATATGTATATATACACATATATGCATATATATATTTTTTTAAATATAATTTTTTATTTTTTATAAACATATATTTTTATCCCCAGGGGTACAGGTCTGTGAATCACCAGGTTTACACAATTCACAGCACTCACCAAAACACATACCCTCCCCAATGTCCATAATACCACCCCCTTCTCCCAAACCCCCTCCCCCCAACAACCCTCAGTTTGTTTTGTGAGATTAAGAGTCACTTATGGTTTGTCTCCCTCCCAATCCCATCTTCTTTCATTTATTCTTCTCGTACCCACTTAAGCCTCCATGTTGCATCACCACTTCCTCATATCAGGGAGATCATATGATAGTTGTCTTTCTCTGCTTGACTTATTTCGCTAAGCATGATACGCTCTAGTTCCATCCATGTTGTCGCAAATGGCAAGATTTCATTTCTTTTGATGGCTGCATAGTATTCCATTGTGTATATATACCACATCTTCTTGATCTATTCATCTGTTGATGGACATCTAGGTTCTTTTCATAGTTTGGCTATTGTGGACATTGCTGCTATAAACATTCGAGTACACTTGCCCCTTTGGATCACTACGTTTGTATCTTTAGGGTAAATGCCCAATAGTGCAATTGCTGGGTCACAGGGCAGTTCTATTTTCAACATTTTGAGGAACCTCCATGCTGTTTTCCAGAGAGGTTGCACCAGCTTGCATTCCCACCAACAGTGATTTCCTTACACCACACACAAAAATAGACTCAAAATGGATGAAGGACCTCAATGTGCGAAAGGAATCCATCAAAATCCTTGAGGGGAACACAGGCAGCAACCTCTTCGACCTCAGCCGCAGCAACATCTTCCCTTGCAAAGGCAAGGGAAGCAAGGGCAAAATTGAACTATTGGGATTTCATCAAGATCAAAAGCTTTTGCACAGCAAAGGAAACAGTTCACAAAATCAAAAGACAACTGACAGAATGGGAGAGGATATTTGCAAACGACATATCAGATAAAGAAGTAGTGTCCAGAATCTATAAATAACTTAGCAAACTCAACACCCAGAGAACAAATAATCTAATCAAGAAATATATATATTTATATAAATATATATTTATAATATTATGTTTATATAAATATATATATATATATATTCATTTCTCTTGTCTTATACTTTTACCAGTCTTTTTCTTTGCCTGTTTTTGTTTGTATACTTCATAAATCTTTCCTTGGAACCCATTTGGGAAGAATTTTCTCTTTAATCTTCCCCTTTTTTTTCTGGTCTCCCTCTCTCTCTCTTTCTTTCTCTTTTCTTTTTCTCTTCTTTGGGTGGGGAATCCTGATTGTTCAGAAGCATTCCAGGGTGCACCTAGAGTGCAAAACAGTCGATATATCCAGCTATATCCATTCAGTCATCTCTCACCAAAATGACTAGGAGGAGGAATGCCCAACAGAAGAAAAATAGAGAGGATGGGCCTTCTGCAACAGAGCTAATGGCTATCAACATATTCAATATGTTGGAAAGAGTATTCAGGCTCACAATTATTAAGGCAATAGCTAGGTTTTAGAAAGCCATGGATGACCAAACAGAATTGATTAAGGCAGAACTGAAAGCCACCAGGGATGATGTTCACAATGTTATGGAAGAACTAATAGCCACCAGGGATTAAGCTCATAATGCTCTAAATAATTTCCAATCTAATCTAAATTGTCTGAAATCCAGGGTAACTAAAAAAGAAGATAGAATTATTGATCAGGAGGACAAATAGAAAAATTCAGGAGGAAGCCTGGAATAAGCTTAGAAACTAGCAAAGCAGAATCAGGGAAATAAATGATGCCATTAAATGTTCCAACGTCAGAATTATTGGAATCCCTGAAGGGGAGGAGAAAGAAAAGGTCAAGAAGATATAGTGGAACAAGTTATTTATAAAAATTTTCCCAATTTTGCGAAAGGAACGAGTGTTCATGTACTAGAGGCCGAACAGTCTCCCCCCAAGATTATAGATTCCAAAAAAACATCAAGACACCTGATAGTAAAATTGAGAAAACATAAATGTAGATACAATCTCTTTAAAGCTGCTAGGACAAATAGGCTCCTTATGTACAGAGGAAAGCTCATCAGAATTATGTCAGACCTGTCCAAAGAGACCTGGTAAGCCAGAAAGGGCTGGCAAGATATATTCAGGGCACTAAATGATAATAACATGCAGCCAAGAATGCTTTATCCAGCAACAATGACATGCAAAATGGATGGAGAGATAAAGAATTTCCAAGACTGACAAGGCTTAAAAGAATATGCAACCACCAAGCTGACACTGCAGGAAATATTAAGGGGGAAAAATCCTAAGAATAAAAGAGGAAAAATAAAAGGATTTTTTATTCTTAGGATTTTTCCTAAGAATATTTATTTTTAATTCTTAGGATTTTTCCTAAGAATAGCATTGTACAGAAATATAGAGACAATCTACAGAAAGAAAGACTTCAAAGGTAACACGATGTCAATAAAAACATATCTATCAATAATCCCTCTCAATCTGAATGGCTTAATGTGCCCATAAAATGACACAGGGTTGCAAATTGGATAAAACGACAGGACCCATCCATATGTTGTCTACAAGAGACACATTTTGAAACTAAAGATACATTCAGACTAAAAGTGAAGAAATGGAGAAGATTCTTTTATGCCAATGGGCCTCAAAAGAAGACAGGGGTAGTGATTCTAATACCAGATAAATAGATTTTAAACTAAAGACTACTGTCAGAGATACAGAAGGACACTACATAATTCTTAAAGGGACTATCCACCAAGATGATCTAACAATTGTAAACATCTACCACCCCAATATGGGAGCAGGCACTTAAATGAGAAAACTGTTTATTAAGATAAATAGTCATATTGATAAAAATAGATTAATAGTAGAATATCTTAACATGCCTCTCTCAAAAATAGATCATTCATGCAGAAAATCCATAAAGAAACAAGAGCATTGAATGACACATTGGACCAGATGGACCTCATAAATATATACAGAACATTCCACCCTAAAACAACAGAATACTCATTCTTCTCATGGTAGCTTTTCAAGAATAGAGCACATACTGGGTCACAAATCAGGACCCAATAGATACCAAAAGGCTGAGATTATTCCCTGCATATTCTCAGATCACAATACTTTGAAAGTGTAGCTCAATCACAAGGAAAGATTTGGAAGGATCTCAAACACCTGGAAGCTAAAGACCACCTTGCTTAAGAGTGCTTGGATAAATCAGGAGATCAAAGAAGAACTGAAACAGTTCATGGAAACCAATGAGAATGAAGACACTTTGGTCCAAACCTATGGGATACAGCAAAGGGGGTCCTAAGGGGGAAATGCATAACCATGGAAGCATCCCTCAAAAAATTAAAAAATATATATATATATACCAGCTATCTCCATACCTTAAGGAACTGGAGAATCAATAACAAATCAAACCAATTCCACACATATGAGGGGAAATCATCAAGATTAGAGCAGAGATCAATGAGGTAGAAACGAGATAAACATTAGAACATATCAATGAAAATCAAAATGTTTTTTTGAAAAATTGATAATATTGATAAACAATTGGCCAAATAATCCAAAAGAAAAGAGAGAAAGCCCATATTAATAAAATTATGAATGAAAAGGGAGAGATCACAAGTAAAACCAAGGAAGTAGAAATAGTTATCAGAAGTTATTATCAACAGTTATATGCCAATAAGGTAAGCAACCTAGATGAAACTGATACATTGCAGGAAAGCTATAAACTCCCACTATTGAACCAGGAAGAATTTGACAACCTGAATAGACTGATATCTAGTAACGAGATTGAAGCAGTGATCAAAAATCTCCCAAGAAACAAGAGCCCAGGGCCTGACAGATTCCCTAGGGAATTCTACCAAACTGTCAAAAAAATAACACCTATTCTCCTGAAGGTGTATCAAAAAATTGAAGCAGAAGGAAAACTTCCAGATTCTTTCTACGAAGCCAGCATTACCCTGAACCCCACACCACACAAAGACACTACCAAAAAGGAGAATTAAAGACCCAATATCACTGATGAATATAGATGCTAAGATTCTCAACAAGATCCTAGCAAACAGGATCCAACAGCACATTAAGAATCCCACATTAAGGTGGGATTCATCTCTGGGCTATAAGGATGATTCAAATCAATGGCTATATATAAGGATGGTTGCAAATCAATCAATGTGATAGAACAAATTAATATGAGAAGATATAAAAACCACATGGTCCTCTCAATTGATGTAGAAAAAGCATTGGGCAAAATATAGCATCTGTTACTGATCAAAACACTTCAAAGTATAGGGATAGAGGAAACATTCATGAACTTCATCAAATCTATCTAAGAAAGACCCACAACAAATATCGTCCTCAATCGGAAAAAGCTTGCAGCTTTCCCGTTGAGATCAGGAACACAACAAAGATGTCCACTCTCACTCCTCTTGTTTAAGATAGTATTAGATGTCCTAGCAACAGCAATCAAATAACAAAGAGAAATAAAAGGTATCCAAATTGGCAATGAAGAATTCAAACGCTCTCTCCACAGATGACATGATTCTTTATATGGAAAACCCAAAAGACTCCACCACCAAACTAGTATAACTCATACAGCCATTCAGTAACGTGGCAGGATACAAAGTCAATGTAAAGAAATCAGTGGCTTTCTTATACACTAACAATGAAAATACAGAAAAGTATATTAGAGAATCGATTCCATTTACTATAACATGAAGAACCATAAGATACCTGGGAATAAACGTAATCAAAGAGGTAAAGGATCTATACTTGAGGAATTACAGAACACTCATGAAAGAAGCTGAAGAAGACACAAAATCACGGAAGACCATTCCTTGGTCTTGGATAGGAAGAATAAACATGAAAATGTCAATTCTGCCTAGATCAATCTTTACTTTTAATGTCATTCTGAGCATAATTCTATCAGTAGTTTTCAAAGAGCTGGAGCAAATAATCCAAAAATTTATATGGAATCAGAAGAGGACCTGAATCACTAAGGAAACCTTGAAAAACAAACATAAAACTGGGGACATCGTGTTACCTGATTTCAAGCTTTACTACAAAGCTGCGATCACCAAGACAGCATGGTACTGGCTTAAGAACAGTTGCATAGACCAGTGGAACAAAGTAGAAATCCCAGATATAAGACCTCAACTCTATGGTCAATTAATCTTTGACAAAATAGGAAAATATATACAGTGGAAAAAAGAGAGTCTCTTCAATAAATGATTCTGAGAACATTGGACAGCTAAATGTAGGAAAATCAAACTTGACCATTCTCTTACACCCTACACAAAGATAAGCTCAAAAGGGATAAAAGACCTCAAGGTGAGACAGGAATACCATGACCCTTAGTAAAGGAAGGAAATACTGAAGGGGATGAAGTCAGAGAAGGAGACAAACCAGAAGTAACTCAGTGCTCTCAGAAACAAGCTTAAAGTTACAGAAAAGACAGACATTCAGGGAATTAGGGAAATGGTTAATGGGTGTTGTGTAGTTGTGGCATATATTAGGAGGATCACTAGGTCGTATATAGGACTAAAGCAACAGAGAATACTCTGTCATAAACAAATGATGGATGATAGGCTGGCTTCTTCAACATAACAAAAATTAGAAAAATACAAACAGGCCCTTTCAAAAGCAGTTGAAGACAGAGAGAGGTATGGAAGAATTTTATATTTACTGTCTTTACTTATTAAAATATTATGGAAAACAAATTTGGGGCTCTCACACCAACAGTATAAAGACCGAGCCTCTAGCCAAAGACACAACAGTGAATACATTAGCTGCCTAACTTGCAAACACGAAATCATCACCATGGAAAACTTGGGGGACTGTCTTTCTTAGTCCAAGTTCCTTAGTCCCAGGAGAACAGACACTCTCATAGGGAAATAGAAGAAATCCCTGCCTGCAATCTTTCTCGTAAACAAAGCATTCTACAGGCCTTCATTCTGTTGATTTTGTTGAACGTCTCCTTTCACAGGCACACCAGAGCTCAGCAAGCTAACCCTCAGCATATTCAGCCCAGACCACAAATACTCCAAACATCAGACAAGGAGAGCCTCTGCAGATGACTGGCCTCAAGGACAGGGGACAGCCACAACAGCAGAGGACATGCATGCCACACACACACCCGAGACTCCCTAATGGGTCAGTCTTTGTCACTCCATTATCTCTTCTTCCTAAAGAAATTCCTAAATCCCTTCCTAAAGAAATTATCCTCAGGCTAGAAAAAATAATGGGATTTTCGAATACAGAGAAGAAGACAGAGACCTAGATCCAATTCAAAGATGGAAGAATCAAGTGATGTTGAGGAAAAAGAATGTGAAATGATCATGACCAGGAAATCGGGATGAAACCTCTACATAACGTGTCTGATGGAGGATTGAAAGCAGCAGCCAAGATACTCCATGTATATCAGAAGATATCAGGGAGTCTTGAGCCACAGATAAAACTGATAAATTAATAAAATAAATAAAATAAAATAAAATAAAATAAAATAAAATAAAATAAAATAAAATAGTTCCTGATGAAAAGATTGGTAGCAGATGGATGCAAAGTCCAGGAAGTTGGCCAATTAGGGGATCCAATTAGTTACCAAAGAAAAAGAGTGGAAAATAAGGAAGCAAATACATAGAGAGAAGAGAGAATGATGGAACATGACAATGACCTTAGTGAAGTCATCAACTCCCAAGAATGGAAAGAGGTGCCTATTGTAAGAGAACTAGAAGTGAGAGAAAAAAAAGAGGGCTGAGCTTTTCTTTAAGAAATCAGAGCTGAAATGTCTGTGCATGTCCATTTCTTGATTGGATTATTTGTTCTTTGGGTGTTGAGTTTGCTAAGTTATTTATAGATTCTGGACACTAGTCCTTTATCTGATATGCCGTTTGCAAATATCTTCTCCCATTCTGTCAGTTGTCTTTTGATTTTCTTAACTGTTTCCTTTGCTGTGCAAAAGCTTTTGATCTTGATGAAATCCCAATAGTTATTTTTTTCCCTTGCTTCCCTTGCCTTTGTCGTTGTTCCTAGGAAGATGTTGCTGCGGCTGAGGTCGAAGAGGTTGCTGCGTGTGTTCTCCTCAAGGATTTTAATGGATTCCTTTCGCACATTGAGGTCCTTCATCCATTTTGAGTCTATTTTTGTGTGTGGTGTAAGGAAATGGTCCAATTTCATTTTTCTGCATGTGGCTGTCCAATTTTCCCAGCACCATTTATTGAAAAGGCTGTCTTTTTTCCATTGGATATTCTTTCCTGCTTTGTAGAAGATTAGTTGACTGTAGAGTTGAGGGTCTATTTCTGGGCTCTCTATTCGATTCCATTGATCTATGTGTCTGTTTTTGTGCCAGTACCATGCTGTCTTGATGATGGCAGCTTTGTAATAGAGCTTGAAGTCCGGAATTGTGATGCCACCAACGTTGGCTTTCTTTTTCAATATCCCTTTGGCTATTCGACGTCTTTTCTGGTCCCATATAAATTTTAGGATTATTTGTTCCATTTCTTTGAAAAAGATGGTTGGTACTTTGATAGGAATTGCATTTCATTAAATGTGTATATTTCTTTAGGTAGCATAGACATTTTCAAAATATTTATTCTTCCAATCCAGGAGCACGGAACATTTTTCCATTTCTTTGTGCCTTCCTCAATTTCTTTCATGAGTACTTTAACAGACATTTCTGCAAAGAAGACATCTAGATGGCCAACAGACACATGAAAAAGTGCTCCATATCACTCGGCATCAGGGAAATACAAATCAAAACCACAATGAGATATCACTTCACACCAGTCAGAATGGCTAAAATCAACAAGTCAGGAAATGACAGATGCTGGCAAGGATGCGGAGAAAGGGGAACCCTCCTACACTGTTGGTGGGAATGCAAGCTGGTGCAGCCACTCTGGAAAATAGCATGGAGGTTCCTCAAAATGTTGAAAATAGAACTGCCCTATGACCCAGAAATTGCACTATTGGGTATTTACCATAAAGATACAAACGAAGTGAACCAAAGGGGCACATGCACCCGAATGTTTATAGCAGCAATGTCCACAATAGCCAAACTATGGAAAGAACCTAGATGTCCATCAACAGATGAATGGATCAAGAAGAGGTGGTATATATACACAATGGAATACTATGCAGCCATCAAAAGAAATGAAATCTTGCCATTTGCGACAACATGGATGGAACTAGAGCGTATCATGCTTATCAAAATAAGTCAAGCGGAGAAAGACAACTATTATATGATCTCCCTGATATGAGGAAGTGGTGATGCAACATGGGCCCTTAAGTGGGTAGGAGAAGAATAAATGAAACAAGATGGGATTGGGAGGGAGACAAACCATAAGTGACTCTTAATCTCACAAAACAACCTGAGGGGTGCTGGGGGGAGGAGGTTTGGGAGAGGGGGGTGGGATTATGGACATTGGGGAGGGTATGTGCTTTGGTGAGTGCTGTGAAGTGTGTAAACCTGGTGATTCACAGACCGGTACCCCTGGGGATAAAAATATATGTTTATAAAGTAAAAATTAAAAAAAAAAAGAATATCAGGAAATAAACAATTGGGAAACAAATACATTAAATTATTATTACTACTTTGCAGCAAGATAATTATTTAATTGTGTCACCAAGGAGGAGAAAGAGGTATATTTTTCAGTTTGGTATTTTCAGAACTGTTGGTGATCAACTAAATAAATAAATATATAAGAAAAAAAAAGAAATCAGAGCTGAAAATGTCCCTCATCTTGGAGCAGAAACCGAGATCCAGAGGCACAGAGCACTACCATCACCAGCAACAGAACCAGAGCACCACAAAACATAGTGTCATTCCTCCTGCAAAAGCTAACAATGGAGGAATTCACTTTTCACTTATATGCATGGGCGAGTCATTTGTCCATAGCCAAGTTGACAAGCTATACCAGCACTCGAAGCAGGTCGGATAGAGCAAGCAACACCAGGCCAAGCCAAAATCCAAATCTCCAGCATTTCTGAACAATGACAGAGCAGTGGTTCTTGTCTATAGTAGGAATTATAAGTAAAACAAATATTGGGTCCCGGGGTGTGACCATCAGTTCAGAGACGGCTTTCAGCTCAAATAATGATCCAAGAATCATGGCATCGACTCTGATGTCAGGTTCCCTATTCAGGGGAAAAACTGCTTCTCCCTGTCCACCTCCAACCTATGATTATTTTTTCTCTTACATTCTGTCAAATATGTACATACCCATATTTTGACAAAAAAAGAAAAAACAGAAACAAAAACAGCTTAAAAGATTTACTGGGGCCAGAGCATGTTTTATTTTATTTGGACATAGGTCCCAATGGAAGGCAGTCAGGTACAGAGCACCCCACACCATCGTAAAATTCTAGGTTTTGCTCTGAGCTCTCTTGTTCATCCTCCTGTTCTTTGTATTCTGAGATTTTCTCACCAACCTGTAGCATCCATTGTCTGTCTCGCTATAATGGCCCCTTGTTGACACATTGTTCATCCTCTCCGGCTCCATTAGAACATGTCCTTCTTCTGCAAGAGGGACTTTTTGCTTATCCTAAGAAACCATTTGGGGGATGGTAATGAGAGGGTTAAGGCAGGCTTGGATTGCCATATCTCCATGCAGTTCCCAGAGGGTAGCTGCACCAACCTGTGGGAATGCTCAAGGTTCTTTGAAATTAAAATGTTCTTCAATAAGTCTTTTTGGAGATGCAAGCTGTCATCCTGGTACGGGTAAGAAAGTCTTTCATATGACTTTACTTGTGCTATGGGTCTCTTCCAACTTGCTCCACTCTTGCTACTGTGGACTCCAAGTACATGAGTTCGTCCTGGGATCAGGTTCTAGGGTGTAGAGTGACTTTGGTGAAAGGTCAGTTTTTGAGATTGGGAGTCCGTTTTGGCAATATTTCTGGAGATGCTCCAGGTACTCGTTTCCTCGCTGTTGAAGACATCAGACGTGTCTTTGGCATGGTGTCGGGTGTTCATTGTGAGCTTTCCTTGGCTGGCCCTTTTCCTGGTCAGAAGCGCCCTGACTGGGTGGGAGAACCATACCTACGTGTGGGGTGCATTGATTCCTCCCCTGAGGCTTTCTATGAGGCCGGATTATTTCTTGGCATTCCGAAGTAACATGGAATTGTGGATCGTTGAGTTTCTCTGGAGTCCAGAGGGCTCATGCTGACCAAAAAGACCAAAGACTACAAAGTCAGCCATGGAGAATGTGACACCGACTCACTTCGCAAACTACCTTCATGAGAGACCCTGGCAGATCCAGCGGTTTGGGAGGCCATTGGATCCTCTTGGCCCACCCATGACTACTCCAGCCACTGGAGACATTATATAGTATAGTGATAAGGAATGGTTTGGGAGGAGTGGTTGTTATGACCTCAAAGCTTTCTTATATCATAAAAGCTAGCTTCACTGAATCAACAGTCGCTCTCTGATGACCAGTGAGTCCTATGGCATTAGGTAGGAAGCCCCTGGAAATACAGAAAAAGAGCCCTATGATCCTGTTCAAGAACTCAGGTTGACTTGTTTGTTAATTTTCCACTTTCCCTTTCTAGACCAAGAGAAAAGAAAATGACTTCTGGTATGTCATCTTTGGGCCAACAATTCTCCAAAGATAGAAATTTTTCCTAATTCCATTGTAATTTCTAGAGATCTCAAGAAACCGTGAGGCCTCTTGGATGCATCTAGCTCTCCATGACTTTTGTCATACTGTGGGTGAGAGAGTCCATTCTCATCATCAATTCCCTATGGGACAGTGATGACTAAGGGACAGAAAGTCCCTTTTCAAGAAAAAATATTAGGGCATATAATTATTGTGCTATCTGTGTCATCATGTCCTAGTGTTCTGAAACACTATTCATAAGGAATTAGGGCTCTGTCTACGTGGTTTTACCTTAAACCCCTATGCAAAAGCTTCAAGGAGAGTGACATTCTGCACGATAGCTAACCCTGTAGGAAGATCCCTGGACAGCACTCCTTGTCATCATTATTTAACACTACCTGCTGTGTTAATGGGTATAGCCATCTATGCTTGACTCCCCATTTAATCCAGGCAATGTCTTCTCCATTTGGTTAGTTTTCAAAATTGATGTGTCAGTTTTCCTGATCTTTTTCTCATTGGTTGGTGGTATTTCTTTTGTTTCAAGGATCAAATGTATTATTTCTTTTTTGTTTGTTTGTTTACTTTGGAGTTCGTTTCATCCTTTTCTAGTTCAATATGCTGTCGAGTATGTTGCTTTTCTTTGGTGTTTTTAATTTTTGGAAATAAATACATTTAGCCCTATATTCTTTCCCCATAAAATGTTGTGGCATCATCCCATAAGTTTCTTTACTTTCCTTTGTTTAAGGTACTTTCTGATTTTCCTTTTGATTTTCCTTCTTTGACTCATTGCTAATTCGGGAGTGTGTTGTGTTTTCCACCTACTAGTGTCTGGCTGTGTTTTCCATTCTTAAGCGATTTCTTTCCATTTTCATATCTTCGTGGTAATATGTATACATGACAGGATATGAATTCTCTTCTATTAATTATTACTGGTTTTGGACTTCAGCACAGGACCTATGATAGACAATGTTAAATATGTCATTGGGAAGAAGTTCTCTTATGGTCCTCAGAGACACAATCTTGTGCATGTATCCCCAAATCTCAGGTGGTCTAGAGAGCCCATGATGACGTCTGATACTCCCTTCTACCTTTTTCCCCGGATGATCTGCCCTGTGCTGTAAGTAAATATCATAGTCCCAACAATATTGGATTGTGGTCCCCATCTCCCTTTCTTTAAGATACACCCACGTTGGTGGTGTATATGTTGGCAATTCTTCCAAGTTTCTGATGTTTGGCTGCTCCATCAAGACAAAACACCTTCCGGTAATGTTTTGTCTCTCAAAGGCATAAAATCTCTCTATCTTCCATAGGCACAATCACATTGGCTCTCTTCTCATTGCCAATTGTATGACCTATGTCTTCCCAATTCCTTCACTTTCAAGCTATGTGTATCTTTATAGTCATTGGAAATCTCCTATGGGCAAGATAACAACAAGCTTGTTTAGTTATTGTTGTTTTCTTATGGAAATTTTTGCCTTCTTTTTCTTTTTTTTAAATTATTTATCCTTCCAACAATCTGTTTATAAGGATAGGAGAATGTAGTCATCAGTACTTGAACTAATTATTGATAGGTAAGGAGTTAACTTTCTCATTTTCATTGTTTTCTGACTTGGATTCTATGTGCCTTTCCCCTTTATGGTACTTTCTTAGGTGTTTGCTTCTTTTAGTGAAATTACTCACTTCCTCCTCATCTTTTGTGTGTCTTATACGTGTGTGTGTGAGAGTGTATGTTGTCTCTGTGTGTGTTACATAACACATAATTAAATATCAAGAGATAGCAATTCGGTCTTTTAAGGATAGCAATTCAATTTGATATGCCTTGAAAGCTCACTTTCCATCACTTTCAAACACATTTCCTGCAAAGAATGTCCCATGTAGTGCTCTTTTATAAACATGTATTCTCACTAACATGACTTCAAAGAAACACAAAATTTTTTGGTGCCTGGTTAGAGTCATATTGTTTGTTCCCTTTTTCCTTGTTTTTTCACATGTTCCTTGGCTAGCATGAGAGATTGAAATCTTATGTTATTTGTCTTTTTGAGACAAAGATGTGACATAGCCCAATGCTCTCCATAATTCTTCCACATGAGGAAAGTGGCAAGAATTCATTCTTGCTTATAGGTGGGTAAGAGACTATGGTGCTTTTTGAGGACAGTGAGATAGTAGTAGTGTCAAGGAACTCCAGGCTTGTCTTCATCCAGGAACAAAATTGGAGTATAACCACAAGTGCAACATGACAGAAAGGGACCTGAAGTGTACAAAGCAAACTCCACAGCAAAAGAGAAAATAAGTCGCAAAGACTTTGGCAGAAGCCTTGACACATAGCTTTTGGGAGATGTGGGCAGTTGGTGCTTCAGAGGGCAGTGAGACAATGCAAAGGACAAAGGCACAGGAGAGCAGAGAACACTGGGAGCCCACAAGGAGCATGTTTCCCAATACCATTGGCTGTGACCAGAAGAGGGTCTGAATCCACGAGTTCTTGCCAACAAATTGTCTTGAGTCTGGAGTTTTCAGAACAAACATTGATCTGAGAGAACACTGTTTTTCTTCTGCAGAGGACACCAACAAGAAAACAGGTGCACGCAGCCTGGAAACCATGATCAGAGACAATACCAGGAGACACAGTGGGAAGATAGTGGGTTCTGGCAGTACATCCATGAGAGGCAGTGTTCGTGATGACTCTATGGGGACAAAAGAAATTTTGGGCTCTCACACCAGTAGCATCAAGACCGAGCTACTGGCCAAATACAGGATGGTGAGGACATTAGCTGCTGAACCTGCAAACACGAAGCCCAAACCATGGAAATCTTGGGGGACTTCTTTTCTCAGTCCAAGTTGCTTAGTCCCAGGAGAACAGACTCCCACATAGGGGACTAAAAAAAACCTGCCCACATGCTCTCTCCTGACCACAGCATTCTGCAGGCCTTCATTAGGTTGAGTTGGTTGAATGTCTCCTTTCACAGGCACGCCAGAGCATACCAAGCTAAACCTCACAATATTCAAACCAGACAAACACACCAAATGGCAGGCAGGGAGAGCCTCTGAAGATGACTGGCCTCAAGGACAGGGGACAGCCACAACAGAACAGAAGAAGGCATGTATGCATACACACACCTGAGACTCCCGCAATGGCCAGCCCTTTGGGCACTCCATGATATCTTCTTCCTTAGAAAATTATCCTTAAGCTAGAAAAAATAACGTGGAGAAGACAGAGATCTAGATCCACTGCAAAGATAGAAGAATCCTTTGACATTGAGGAAAAAGAACAAGAAATGATCATGTGCAGACAATCGAAGTTAAACATCTACATGTAAGGCACCCGAAGGAAGATTGAAATCGTCAGCCAGGAGACTCACTGTATATCAGAAAAACACAGAAGATATCAGGGAGTCTCGAGCCACAGATATAAAAATATTTTAAAAATTAAAGAATCACTGATGAAATGATTGGTAGCAGACTGGATGCAAAGTCCAGGTAGCTGGCAGAAGCAGAGGATACAATTAGTGAACTGGAAGAAAAAGACTGGAAAATAAGGAAGCAAATCCAAAAGGAAAAGGAAGGATGATGTAACATGACAATGAGCTTAAGGAAGTCATCGATTCGACTCCAAGAAATGGAAAGAGGTGCCTATTGAAGGAGAACTAGGAGTGAGAGAACAAAAGAGGGCTGAACATTTCTTTGAGAAATCAGAGCTGAAAATGTCCCTCATCTGGGAGCAGAAACAGAGATCCAGATTCAGAGGCACAGAGGACGCCCATCAGCATCCACAGAAGCCGAGCACTGCAAGACATAGTGTCATCGCCCCTGCAAAGGCTAGCAATGGAGTAATTCTCTTTACCCAAATATGCGTGGGAGTGTAGTTTGTCCATAGCCAAGTCACTGACTTCAAAAGGACAAGCAATAGCAGCTCTCAAAGCGGGTTGGATAGCTCAAGCAAAATCTGTATCCCCTGCATTTCTGAACAATGCCAGAGAAGTAATTCTTGTTTAGAGCTAGAGGGTAACAGGAAGACAAAGATGGGGTGCTGGGGTGTGTTCATCAGTTCAGAGATGGACTACAGCTCAACTCATGATCGAGGGTTATGTTATCAACTCTGGTCAGGTTCCCAGCTCAAGGGCAAGTCATCCTCTCCTTCAGCTCCACCCCCTGTTTGTGATCTGTCTCTCTGTCAAATACGTGAATGTGCATCATTTGACAAAATAAAACAAAACAAAACAAAACCAACTCCAGTGTTCAAGGATTGACTAGGGACAGAGATTGTTTTATTTAATTTGGACCTAGGTCCCTATGGAATGTAGTCAGGTACAGAGCACCTCCTACAATCCTAAAATGCCAGACCTTCGCTCTGAGCTCCCTTGATCATTCTCCTGTTCTTTGTCTTCCTCTATCTCCTCACCAACCTGTAGCATCCGCTGCCTGTCCCGCTATAGTGGCACTTTGTTGACACATTGTTCATCCTCTCCTGGTTCTATTAGAACATTCCCATTTTCCACAAGAGGGACTGTTTGCTTATCACATAAAACAATTTGTGGGATAGTCATGAGAGGGTTAAGGCAGGCTTGGACTGCCACATCTCCATGCAGTTACCCAGAGGGTAACCCTAACCCTAACCCAGAAGGTAACTGCACCAACCCGTGGAAATGCTTAAGGTTCTTCAACATTTGATCCTCTTCAATGCTACCTTTTGGATATACAAGTTGTCATCATGATACGGGTATGAAAGTCTTTCAGACGGTTTCACTTGGGCTATGGGTCCATAGCAAACATGCTCCCTGTTTGCTCCTGTGGATTCCAAGTAAAAAAGTCCTGCCAGGACCTAGGGTGTAGAATCTACCGTTGGTGCTTGGTCAGCTCTGAAAATTGGGAGGACGTTTTTTCATGATTTTTGCAGAAGCTGGTGGTACTCGTGTACTCCCTGTTGAAGACTCCAGACATGTCTTTGGCATGTTTGTGTGTGTTCCCTTTGACCTTTCCTTGGGTGGCCCTTTTCCTGGTCATAAGTGCCCTGATTGAGTGGGAGGACCATACCCATGGGCAGGGTGTGAATTTCCTTCCCTGAGGCTTTGTTTGAGGCCTGATTGCTTCTTGGACTTTCGTGGCTAAGATAGAAAGATGGATTCTTGTCTTTCTCTGGAGTCCAGAGGGCTGGTTCTGACAGTCACGACCAAAGACTATGAATTAGACCATGGAGAAGGTGACACTGACTCGCATCGCAAAATTCCTTGGTGAGAGTCACAGGCTGCTCCAGCGGTTTGGGAGGCTTGGGGTCCTCTTGGCGCAACCTTGACTTCTCCAGCCAAGTGTAGTGATCAGACAGTGGTTGTTATGATCTCAAAGCTTTGTGAATTTACAGAAGCTGGCTTCACAGACAGCAGTTCCTCTCTGAGGACCATTGAGTCCTATGGCTTTAGGTAGGAAGCCCCGGGAAAGACAGAAAAAGAGCCCTCTGAGCCTGATCAATAACTCAGGTTGTCTTGTGTGTTAATGACCCACTTCCCCTTTCTAGACAAAGAGAAAAGGAAATGACATTCAGTATACCATCCTGTAGCTCAGCATTTCTCCAGAGACGGCAAGGTTTTCCTAATTCCACTTCAATTTCTAGAGATCTCAAGAAACAGAGAGGCCTTTTGTGTATCAACTGCTCTCTGTGGGATTTGTCATCTCAGCATCTTTTCCTTATGGGTCAGTGATGACTAAGGGATGGAAAGTCCCTTTTCAAGGAAAAAGGCTAGGGTATGGAAGCATTTTGCTCTCTGTGTCATCATGTCCTAGTGTTCTGAAACACTAGTCCTAAGGTATTAGTGCTCTGTCTGTGTGGTTTTCCCTTAAACACCTTTGCAAAGGCTTCTCCATCATAGCTAATCCTAAGGAAGAGCCCTGGAAAGCATCCCTTGTCATCATTTGTTGACTCTACCTGCTGTGGTATAGGTATAGGAATGTTGACCATATCTCTTTAATCAGAGGAAAAGGAACCTCTTATATTGATAGCCTCCAATACCCACTCAAGCAGAATTGTGGTGAGCTGCAATGCCCTTGCAAAGACTAGTGTATAAAGAAGGTGTGGTACATATTGGCAATAGAGTATTTCTTATCCATCAGGGAGGATGAAAACCTGGTACTTGTCTTGACATGAGTGCCACAGGACTGAGTCATGCGAATTGAAAAAGGCAAGCAGACAAATGGAAATATCATATGGTATTCCTCATATGTGCCCCTGGATGAATACCATGGCTCTTAGCCAAGGAAGGAAAACTGAAGTGGAAGTAGTCAGAGAAGCAGACAAACCAGGAGTGACTCAGGTTTTTATAACCCATCTGAGGGTGACAGAAAAGAGAGACATTCAAGGAAAGAGGGAACTGTTTAATGTGTGTTCAGCAGTTGTGACATATATTAGGATGGGCACTAGGTTGGATATGGAACTAAAGCATCCGTGAATACTCTGTCAAAAACAGATGATGGTAGATAGGCTGTCTCAAGAGAACAGAAAAATTAAAAGAAAAACTACCTGGCCCTTTCAAAAGCAGATGAGGAGACACAGAGAAAAGGAGAGAAAATATATATTTTTATTATATTTACTTATTGAAATGGCATGGAATTTGTTTCTTATAATGCCCTTATCTGAATTGGGTCTTTATACTTTTAAACTAGAGTCTCCATGCCTCCTACATTTGGGTCATCGATGAGAAGAAATGACCTTTACTTCATTAAATGTCTAGAAGAGTTGCCCAGGAAAATGATTTGGACCTGGCCTTCTGTGTGTTGGCAGGGGTTTGATTACTGCTTCAGACACTTTAGTACTAGTGGAGAGCTCAGATTTTGTAGGTTTTTTACCTAAACTTGTGAGTTGATATGTGTCTTGGAATTTATCCTTTTCTCTGAGTTCTTGGATTTGCTGGCATAATTTGTAAAGGGGCCTTTCATGGTCCTTTTTTTTTTCTATCATTTGTAATGTGGATTCATACTTTCAGCTGTGTGCTTGTCACCCTGTTTTATTGGTAATGGCTCCTCCAGGTTTTGAACGTTTTCAAAACTGATGTGTGAGTTCTCCTGATATTTTCTTATTGGTTTGTTTTTATTTCCTTTATTTTGATAATCATATGTATTATTTCATTTTTTTCTGTTAACGTTGGAGTTCGATTCTTTCTCTTCTTGTTCCTACAGGTGTCCAGTTAGGTTTCTTTTTTTTTTTTTTGGTGTTTTTAATTTCAAAATACACGCATTCAACACTATATTGTTTCTCCATAAAATGTTTTGGCATCATCCCATAAGTTTCTTGACTTTCCATTGCTCAAGGTTTCTGACTTTTCTTTGGATTTTGTTTCTTTGATACATTGCTAGTTCACAAGTATGTTGTGTTTTCCACCTATTAGTTTCTGGCTGTGTTTCCCATTTGTAAGTGATTTCTTTCTATTTTCATACCTTCGTGGTCATAAGTATACAAGATAGAATTTGAATTATCTTCCGTTAATTACGACTTGATTTGGACTCCAGCACACAATCTGTGATAGACAAAGTTAGGTCTGCTGTTGGGAAAAAACTTCTCTTATGGTACTCAGAGACAAAATCTTACATATTATTTCCAAAGCTCAGGTAGTCTAGAGAGCCCATAATGACATCTGTTATTTCTTACCACCTTTCTGTCTGGGGGAATCTGTCCTGTGCTGAAAGTGGATATCATAGTCCCCAACAATATTGCTTTGAGGTCACCATCTCCCTTCCTTTATGTTAATATGCTTCCAACATTGAGATACACACATGTTGGTGGTGTATATGTTGTCAATTCTTCTAAGGTTCTGATGTCTTGATGCTCCATCAAGACAAAACGCTTTCCGGTAATCTTTTCTTTCTTGAAGGCATAAAATCTCTCTAACTGCCATAGGCACAATCACTTTAGCTTTCTTCTCCTTGCCAATTGAATAACCTATGCCTTCCCAATTCCTTCACTTTCAAGCTATGTGTATCTTCATAGTCGTTGGAAATTTCCTATGGATAACAGAAGGACGAGCTAGCTTAGTTTTTGTTGTTTTCTTGTGGACTATTTTTGCATTTCTTCTCTTTTTTAAATTTTCTTCCAGACCAATAGTCTGTTTTAGTGACAGGAGAATTTAGTCCAAACTACTTGAACTAATTATTGATAGGTAAGGAATTAACTTTCTCATTTTGCTTGTTTTCTGACTTGGATTCTCTGTGCCTTTCCCCTTTATAGAATATTTTGGGGGGGTTGCTTCCTTTGATGTGATTCCTCACTTCCTCCAATCTTTTGTGTATCTTATGTGTGTGTGTGTGTGTGTGTGTGTGTATTTTGTCTGTGTGTTTCACATAATATTTATAATTAAATTTCAACAGATAGGAATTAGGGTTTTTTTTGGATAGCAATTCAATTTGCCATGTCTTGAAAACTCACATTTCATCACTCTCAGGCACATTTCTGAAAAGAAATGTCATCTTTTGTCCTCTTTGATAAACACATATTCTCACAAACCTGCCTTCAAACAAACACCATATTTTGTGTGTTGGTTAGAGTTATATTGTTTATCCCTTTTTCCTTTGATTTTCACATATTTCTTGACTAATATGTGAGAGTGAAATCGTATGTTTTTGTCTTTTTCAGACTGATAGATGTGACGTAGCCAGATGCTCTCCACAACACTGTCACATGAGGCAAGTGGCAAGAATTCATTCTTGCTTATGCCTCGGTAAGAATCTCTGATGACTTTGGAGGACAGTGAGATGGTAGTAGTGTCGGAGAACTCCAAGATTGTCTTCAGCCATGAACACAACTAGAAGATGACCACATCAACTGCAACTTAACAGAAATTGACCTAAAGCCTACAAAGTAAACTCCACAGCAAAAGAGAAAAGAAGTCACAGAGACTATGGGCAAATATTGGGGACATGGCATAGGGTAGATGTGGGCAGTTGGTGCATCAGAGGCCAGTGAGCCAATGCAAAAGACAAAGGCACAAAAGAGCATAGAAATCACAAGGAGCATGTTTCCCAATTCCAATGAATGTGAGCAGTAAAAGGTTCTAAGTGCACGAGTTCTTGCCAACAAAAGGGCTTGAGACCCCGGAGATTTCAGATCAGCAGGCTTGGCAGACATTAACTCAAGAAAACACTGTGTTTCTCCTGCAGAGGACACCAACAAGCAACCAGATGCAGACTGCCTGGAAACCATGATCATAGAGAATACCAGGAGACACAGTGGGAAGATGATGGGTTCTGGCAGAACAACCGTGAGAGGCAGTGTTTGTGGAGATGACTCGATGGGGGTAAAAGATTTGGGGCGTTAGCACAAGCAGCATAAAAACAGCTACTGGCTAAAGACAGGACAGTGAGGATATTAGCTGCCTCACCTGCAAACACGAAGTCCATAAAGTGGAACACTTGGGCAATTGCCTTCCTCAATCCAAGTTCCTTAGTCCCAAGAGAACAAACGCTCCCATGGGGACTAGAAGAACGCACTGCTCACATGCTTTCTCCTGACCACAGCATTCTGTAGACCTTTGTTCTGTTGAGATTTTTTAATGTGTCCTTTCAGAGGCACACCAGAGCCCAGCAAGCTAAACCTCACCATATTCAGCCCAGACACCAAACACTCCAAAGGGCAGGCAATGAGAGCTGCTGCAGATGACTGGCCTCTAGTACAGAAAAAAGCCACAACACAACATCAGAGAATATGCATGCCAAACACACCCATGTCTCCCTCAAGGGCCAGCCCTTGGGCACTCGATGATCTCTTTTTCCTTAAGAAATTACACTCAGTGTAGGAAACAGAATACGATTTAGGTCTACAGAGAAGAAGATAGAGACCTAGATCCAATGCAAATACAAAAGGATCTATTGATGCAAAGGAAAAAGAACAAGAAATTATCATGTCCAGGCAATCAAAGTGAACCCTCTACATCTAACACATCTGACGGAAGATTGATTTCCTGTATCAAAAAATTGAAGCAAAAGGAAAACTTCGGGACTCTTTCTATGAAACCAGCATTACTCTTATCCCCCAAACAGGCAGAGACCTTACAAAATAGGCAAATTACAGACCAATATCATGGATGAATATGGATGCTAAGATTCTCAAAAAGATCCTAGCAAATAGCATCCAACAGCACTTTATGAAGTTTATCCACCATGACCAGGTGGGATTCATCTCTGGGCTACAAGGATGGTTCAAATTTCACAAATCAATCAATGTGATAGAACAAATCAAAAAGAGAAGAGAGGAAAACCACATGGTCCTCTCAATTGATGCCAAAAATACATGTGACAAAGTCCAGCATCTGTTCCTGAAACATTTCAAAATATAAGGATAGAGGAAGAATTCCTGAACTTCGTCAAATCTATCTATGAAAGACCCACAGAAAATATCATCCACAATGAAAATACAGAAAGGGAAATTAGAGATTAGATTCCATTTACGATAGCACCAAGAACCACAAGATACCTGGGAATAATCCTAACCAAATAGGTAATGGAGCTGGACTCGAGGAACTACAGAACACTCATGAAAGAAATTGAAGAAGACTCAATAACATGGAAGATGATTCCATGCTCTTGGATCAGAAGAATAAACATTGTTAAAATGTCAATACAGCCTAGAACAATATATCCTTTTAATGCCATTCTGATAAAAATTCCACCAGTATTTTTCAAAGAGCTGAAGCAAATAATCCTAAAATTTGTATGGGATCATAAGATACCCCGAATCCCTAAGGAAATCTTGAAAAACAAACAAAACTGGGGGCATCGTGTTACTTGATTTCAAGCATTACTACAAAGCTATGATCACCAAGACACCATACTGGCATAAATACAGACACATAGACCAGTGGAACAAAGTAGAGAGTCCAGATATGGACCCTCAACTCTATGGGAAAATAATCTTCGACAAAACAGGAAAAAATATACAATGGAAAAATGATAGCTTATTCAATAAATGTTGATGGGAACATTGGACAGCTATATGTAGAAGAATGAAACTCAAACATTCTCTTACACCGTACACAAAGATAAACTCAAAATGGATAAAAGACCTCAATGTGAAACAGGAATCCATCAGAATCCTAGAGGAGAACATAGACAGTAACTTCTTCGATATCACCCACAGCAATTTCTTTCTAGATATGTCTCCAAAGGCAAAGGAAACAAAAGCTAACATGAACTACTTCATCAAAATCAAAAGCTACTGCACAGCAAAGGAAACAGTTACCAAATCAAAGAGGCAACCTATGGAATGGGAGAAGATATTTGCAAATGACAGTACAGACAAAAGATTGATATCTAGAATCTATGAAGAACTCCTCAACTCAACACACACAAAACCGACAATAATATAAAAAATGGGCAGAAGATATGAAAAGACACTTCTCCAATGAAGATATACAAATGGCTATCAGACACATGAAAAAATGTTCATCATCACTAGCCATCAGGAAGATTCAAATAAAAACCACATTGAGATACCATCTTACGTGAGTTAGAATGGCCAAAATTAGCAAGACAGGGAACAACATGTGTTGTAGAGTATGTGGAGAAAGGGGAATCCTTTTACACTGTTGGTGAGAATGCAAGTTGTTGCAGCCACTTTGGAAAACAGTGTGGAGATTCCTTAAGAAATTAAAAAAAGAGCTTCCCTAGGACCCACAATTGCACTACTGGGTATTTACCCCAACGATACAGATGTAGTGAAAAAAGGGCCATCTGAACCCCAATGTTTATAGAAGCAAAGGCCACGGTCGCCAAACTGTGGGAAGAACCAAGATGCCCTTCAATGGATGAATGGACAAGAAAGATGTAGTCCATATTTATACACTTGGAGTATTATGTCTCCATCAGAAAGGATGAATGCCCAATTTTTGTAGCAACATGGACGGGACTGGAAGATATTATGCTGATGAAACAAGTCAAGCAGAGAGATTCAATTATATATGGTTTCACTTATTTGTGGAGCATCACAAATAACATGGAAGACAGGGGAGTTGGAGGGGAGAAGAGAGTTGAGGGAAATTTGAAGGGGAGGTGAACCATGAGAGACTATGGACTCTACAAACCAATCTGAGGGTTTTGAATGGGCGGGGTGTGGAGGTTGGGAATACCAGCTGGTGGGTATTAGAGAGGGCACGGATTTCATGGAGCACTGGGTGTGATGCAAAAACAATTAATACTGTTACACTAAAAAGAAAGTAAAAAAAAAAAAGAAAGTACACAAAAAACTGATAACTTAAGTAAAAAGAAAAAAAAGAATTACTGTATACGTAATTCTTGTACACCTTCCCATTTGCTTTTTGTTGTTTCTACTTAAATATAGTTGATATTCAGTGTTATATTAGTTTTGGATTTATAATAAAATAATTCAACAATTCTAAAAAACAAAACAAATAAACAACAACAAAAACTGGCCCTTTCAAAAGCAGATGTAGACAGACAAAAGGAAAGGAAAGAATTATATTTTATTATCTATATTTATTAAAATGGCATGGAATTTGTTTCCTATAATGTCCTTATGTGAATTGGGTCTTTATGCTTGTAAATTATAGTCTGATTGCGTCCTCTATTTCTCGAATCAATGAGAAGACACAATATTGCCTTTATTAAATGTCTACAAGTGTTGACCAGGAAAATGATTGAAAAGCGACTTTCCATCCCTTAGTCTTCCCTGACCCATAAGGAAAAGACGCTGAAAAAGGACTCTCTCACCCACAGGATGACAAACCTCACAGAGAGCTCAAGATACCCAAGAGGCTTCACTGTTTCTTGAGATCTCTAAAAATTGCAGTGGAAATAGGAAAACCTTGCCGTCTCTGGACAAATGTTGGCTTAAAGGATGCTATACCAAATATTATTTTCTTTTCTCTTTCTCTAAAAAGTGGAAGTGAAAATTAACACACAAGACAACCTGAGTTCTTGGTAAATCTTAGAGGGCTCATTTTCTGACCTTCCTGGGGCTTAATACCTAAATCCATAGGACTCAAAAGTCATGAGAGTCTGCTGTTTCAATGAGGCCAACTTTTGTGATGTCACCAAGGTTTGGGGTCATAGCAACCACTCCTCCTCAACTCACGCATGATCACTGCTCTTGGCTGCAGTAGTCATGGCTGGGCCAAGAGGATCCCAAGCCCTCCCAAACTGCTGGAGCCACCTGCGTCTCTCACCAAGGCAGTTGTGAAGTGAGTCTGTGTCACCACCTGCATTGCCGAATTCATAGTCTTTGGTCGTGACTATCACCATCAGCCCTCTGGACTCCGGTGAAAGGCAGGAATCCACCATTCTATCTTACCCACATTTGGCCAAGAAAGAATCAGGTGTCGAACAATGACTCATTGGAGAAACTCCACGTCCCACACATGTCTCTGGTCCTCCCACCCAATCAGGGCGTTTCTGACCAGGAAATGGGCCACCAAGGAAAGCTCCCAGGGAACATCTGCAACCATGCCAAAGACAAGTCTAGAGTCTTCAACTGTGGGGACCAAGCATGGAGCGTTTTGGAAGAGAACCATAGCCTAAGTGAAGCCATCTGAAAGACTTTCATGCCCATTTCAAGATGACAACATGTATCTCCAAAAGGACCCAAGGAAGAGGATTTGAATATTGCAGAACCTTGAGCATTCCCACAGGGTAGTGCAGCTACCCTCTGGGGAACCGAAAGGAGATGTGGCAGCACAAGCCTGCCTTAGCCCTCTCATGACCATCCCCCAAATGGTTTCATTCGATAAACAAACAGTGCCTCTTGTCGAAGATGAGCATTTTCTAATGGAACCAGGAGTGGATAAGCAATGTGACAACAAGGAGCCACTACAGCGGGACAGACAGCGGATGATATATGTTGGTGAGGAGACACAAGAATACAAAGAAGAACAGAATGAACAAGGGAGCTCAGAGCGATGGTCTGGCATTTCAGTATAGTGGTAGGTGCTCTGCAACTGGCTGCATTCCATAGGGACCTAAATCCAAATTAAATGAACCATCATTTGGCCCTAGTCAATACTTGTACACTCTTTTTTGTTTGTTTGTTGTTTGTGTGTTTGTTTTTGTTTTTTTGTCAAAATATGGGCATGCACATATTTGACAGAGAGACAGGGAGATCACAATCAGGGGATGGAGCTGGAGAGGGAGAAGCCAACTTTCTCCTGAGCATAAAAACTGAGATGAGAGTCGATGCAATGACTCTGGGATCATGAGTTGAACTGAAGGCCTCCTCTGTACTGAAGGACACACCACAGGACCCAATTATTGTCTTCTTAATAGCTCCCAGTTCTAGACAAGAACCACTGCTCTGTCATCATTCAGAAATGCAGTAGATACAAATTTTGACTTGGGTGTGTTGCTTGCTCTTGCTTTTGCTGCAAGAGCTGGTATAACTTGTCTTGAACTCTGTGATTTGGCTATGGACAAACTATTCTCCCGAGCATATTTGGGTAAAGAGAATTCCTCCCTTGCTAGTTTCTGCAGGGAAAATGACACTATGTCTTGTGTTGCACTGCTTCTGTTTATGTAGATGGGACACCTCTCTGCCTCTGAGTATGGATCTCTCTTTATGCTCCCATATGAGGGACATTTTCAGCTCTGATATCTCTAAGAAATATTCAGCACTCTTTTTTTCTATCTCACTCCTAGTTCTCCTACAATAGGCACATATTTCCATTCCTTGGAGTTGATGACATCCCTAAGCTCATTGTTATGTTCCACCATTCCTCTTTCTCTCTCTGTATTTGCTTCCTATTTTCTACTATTTGTCTTCCAGATCACTAATTTGATTCTGCTGCTGCCAGCTTCCTGGCATTGGCATCCAGTTTCCTTCCAGTCGTTTCATTAGTAAACCCTAATAATAATTTTATTATTTTAATCACTTTTTTTCTCTGTGGTTCAAGACTCCCTGATGTCTTCTGTGTTTTTCTGATATACAGTGAGAATCCTGGCTGCTGCTTTCAATCTTCTAACTGGCGTGTTTTATGTAGACGTTTCACTTCGATTGCTTGGGCATGATCATTTCTTGTTCTTTTTCCTTGGCGTCAAATAGTTCTTCCATCTTTGCATTGGATCTACGTCTCTGTCTTCTCTTTTTTCGAAAAGCTATTCTGTTTTCTTTAAGTTGAAGAGATCATGGAGTGCCCAAGGCCTGGACAGTGAGGGAGTCTAGGGTGTGTGGGTCATGCATGTTCTATTCTGTTGTTTCGTGGCTGTCCCTTATCCTTGAGGCCAGTCAATTGCAGAGGCTTTCCTTGCCTGTCATTTGGAATGTGTGGTGTCTGGGCTGAATATGGTGAGGCTTAGCTTGGTGGCCTCTGGTTTGCCTTTGATAGGAGATGTTTAACCCACTCAACAGAATGAAGGCCTGAAGAATGCTGTGGTCAGGAAAAAACATGTGGGCAGGGCTTTCTTCTAGTCCCCTATGGGAGAGTCTGTTATCCTAGGACAAAGCAACTTGTACTGAGGAAGGCAGTACCCCCTGTGTTTCACGTTCAGGACTTCATGTTTGCGGGTTAGGCAGCTAGTGTCCTCACTGTCCTGTTTTTGGCCAGTGTTTCTGTCTTTGTGCTACTGGTGTGAAATCCCAAAATTTTGTGCGCCCCCATTGAGTCATCTCCACGAACTCTGTCTCACACGGATGCACTGCCAGAACCCACCCTCTTCCCACTGTGTCTCCTGTGATTGTGTCTGATCATGGTTCCCAGGCTGTCTGCACCTGGTTGCTTCTTGGTGTCCTCTCCAGGAGAAACTCAGTGTTCTCTCCAGTAGATGTCTGCCAAGCTTGATCTGAAATCTCTGGACTCAAGACCATTTGTTGTCAAGAACTTGTGCCATTCAGACCCTCTTCTGGTCGCAAAGACTGTCATAAGGAAACATGCCTTGTGGGTTTGCTCCTCTCCCTGTGCTTTGTCTTTTGCATTTGCTTGCTTCCCTCTGAAGCACCGACTACCCACTCTCCCCTTAGCCAAGTCTCAAGTCTTCTCCCAAAGTCTCTGCGACTTCTTTTCTCTTTTGCTTTGGAGTTTACTTTGTAGGCTTAAGGTCCATTTCTATCATGTTGCACATGATGTGGTAATCTTCAAGTTGTATTGCTGGCTGAAGACAAGACTGGAAAACCCAGACACTACTATCAACTCACTGTCCTCTAAAAGAACTGCAGACTCCTACCCAGCCATAAGCAACAATGAATTCCTACCACTTGCCCCATGTGGCAGAATTTGGAAAGCATTGGGCTACGTCACATCTATCAGTCTCAGAAAGAAAAATAAATACCATTTCGCTCTCTCATGCCAGTGAAGGAACATGTGAAAAAGCAAACGAAAAGGGGACAAACAATACGACTCTAACCAGGCATTTAGATATATGTTTTTTTTTTTTTTTTTGAAGGCAAGTTAGTGAGAATAGATGTTTATATAAGTGGACTAAATGGTACATTCCTTGCAGGAAATGTGGCTTAAAGTGATGAGTTGTGAGTTTTCAATGCATATTAAATCGAATTGCTATCCAAAAAGGAAAGAATCTTATCTCTTGATATTTCATTATAAGTGTCATGTGAAACACACACACACACACACACACACACAGAGATAAGACACACAAAATATGGGGAGGATTGGAGGAATTGCACTAAAGGAAGAAAACCCCAAAGAAAATACCATATAGAGGAAAGGCACAGAGAATCCAAGTCAGAAAACAATGAAAATTAGAAAGTTAACTCCTTACCCATCAATAATCATTGAAGTATTCAGGACTAAATATTCCTATTCCTATAAACAGATTGTTGGAAGAATGAAAATTAAAAAAGAAAAGAAAAGAAAAAAAGAAGGCAAAAGCGGTCAAGAAGAAAACAACAAAAACAAAACCAGCTCGACCTTATTATGGTGGCCATAGGAGATTCCCTCGATTATAAAGATACACACAGTTTCAAAGTGTTGAAATTGGGAAGACATAGGTAGTGCAATTGAAAAGAATAAAAGTCAAAGTGATGGTGCCTATGGCAGATAGAGATATTTTATTCCTTGGAGAGACAAAAGATTACAAGAAGGTGTTTTGTCTTGATGAAGCATCCAAACATCAGAAACTTGGAAGAATTGCCAACATATACACCACAAACAAGGGCTTATCTAAATTTTGGAAACATATTAACAGAAAGGAAGAAAGATGGGGACCACAATCCAATATTTTGAGAATGACGGTATCCACTTACAGCACAGGACAGATCATGCAGAGGGAAAAGTGGTAAGGAATAACAGACATCATCATGGGCTCTCTAGACCTCCTGAGCTTTGGGAAAACATGCATAATATTGTGTCTCTGAGGACCATAAGAGAAGTTCTTCCCAAGGGCAGACCTACCATTGTACCAGAGATCCTGTGCTGGAGTCCAAATCCAGTCTTAATTAATAGAAAAGAATTCAAATCCTATCTTGTGTACATATAACCACAAAGGTATGAAAATGGGAAAAAAATGACTTATGAATGGGAAACACAGCCAGACACTAATAGGTGGAAAACAGAACACACTCCCGAACTAGCAATGAGTCAGAAAGGACAAGCAAAAGGAAAATCAGAAAGTACCTGGAACATAGGAAAGTAAAGAATCTTAAAAGATGATGCAAAACAATTTATGGGGAAAGAATATAGGGCTAAATACATTTATTTCCAAAAACTCAAAACACCAAATAAAAGCAACATAAACAATGGCATAAGGAACTAGTAAAAGATGAAATGAATTCCAAAATGAACAGAAAAAAAAATATATATATGATCATTGAAATAAAAGAAATACAAAAAAAATAAAAGGAAAATTTCAGGAGAACTCACACATTATTTTTGAAAATTTTTACAAACTGGAAGAGCCATTACCTGAATTAAAAGAGAGAGAAGCATACAGCTGAAATTATGAGACCACATGACAACTGATAGGGAAAAAAATAATAACCTAAAATACCCCGCTAAACAATTATGCCAGCAAATCCAACACTGAAGAAAAAGATAAATTCCAAGACACATATCAACTCCCCAAATTAGGTCAGGAACTCTACAAAATCTGAGTTCTCTACTAGTGACTAAACCGTTTGAAGCATATTCAAACAACTCACATCACACAAAAGGCCAGATCCAAATCATTTTCCTGGTCAAACTTCTAGACATTTAATGAAGGCAATGTCGTTTCTTCAAATTGATTCCAGTAATGGAGGAGGTGGGTAGACTCTACAAGTATAAAGAGCCAATTCAGATAAGGACATTATGGGAAACAAATTCCATGCTGTTTTAATAAGTAAGATAAAAAATATATATATTTTTTAGTTTTCTCTATCTTCACCTGCTTTTGAAAGGAGCAGTATGTTTTTATTTTAATTTTTTGTTCTTTTGAGGAAATATGCCTGTCATCTATCATACGTTTTTAACAGAGTATTCACGGATTTTTTAGTTCCATATACGACCTAGTGCTCCCTCTAATATATTCCACAACTCCTCAACACCGATTAGACAGTTTCCTCATTCCCTGCATTTCTCTCTTTTCTGTAACCCTCAGCTTGGTTCCTCAGACTCCTGAGTCACTCCTGGTTTGTCTCCTTCTCTGACTTCTTCCCCTTCAGTCTTCCCTTCTTTATACTAAGGCCCATGGTGTTCCTACTGGGACACATATGATAGAATCCATATGATATATCCCTTTGTCTGCTTTCCTTTTTCATTTCACATCACCCAGTCCTGTAGCATTCATGTCAATGCAACTACCAGGGGTTCATCCTCCCTGATGGCTGAGGAATACTCTGTTGCCAATATGGACCACACCTTCTTTATCCACTAGTCGTTGCAAGGACATTGTGGCTCAATCCATAGTTCTGCATGATTGGACCTTGCAGGCCATCGATATAGGACTTTTCCTCTGATTAAAGAGAATTAGTCAGCATGGCTACACCCATTACAACAGCAGTTATTGTTAACTAATGATAACAAAGGGTGCTCTACTGTGCTCTTACTAAAGGGTTAGCTATCATACAGAATATCATGCTCCTTGAAGCCTAAGCAAAGGTATTCAAGGTAAAGCCAGGTAGACAGAACCCTAATCCCTTATAAATAGTATTGCTTAGCACGAGGAGATGAGGACATAGCACAATAAATCCATTCCCCAGGTAGACAGAACCCTAATCCCTTATAAATAGCATTTGTTAACACGAGGAGATGAGGACATAGACAGCACAAACATCCATTCCCTAACATTTTTCCTTGAAAATGGACTTTCCATCCCATAGTCATTACTGACCCATAGATAAAAGATGCTGAGCAAGGACTTTCTTACCCACAGGATGACAAACATCACAGAAAGCTGATGATACCCAAGAGGTCTCACTGTTTACTGAGATCTCTAGAAGTTGCAGTCAAAATAGGAAAGCTTGCTGTCTCTGGATAAATATTGGCCTAAAAGATGGTATGTCATACGTCATTTTCTTTTCTCTTTGTCTAGAAAGAGGAAGTGGGACATTAACACACAAGACAACCTGAGTCCTTGATCAGGCTCAGATAGCTCTTTTTAGTACTTCCCGGGCTTCCTCCCTTAATGCCATAGGACTCAAAGTTCATGAGAGAGGGACTGCTGCTTCAGTGAAGCCAGCTTCTGTAATGTCACAAAGCTTGAGGCCATACCAACCACTCCTCCCCAAACCACGCCTGATCTGCACTTGGTCATAGTAGTCATAGTTAGGCCAAGAGAATCCCAAACCCTCCCAAACGTTGTAGCCTCTTGGGTCTTTCACCAAGTCAGTTTGTGAAGTGAGCCAGTGTCACATTCCCTGTGGCCGATTTTGTAGTATATTGTCATGACAGTCAACAAAAACCATCTGGACTCCGGAGAAAGACAAGCATCCACCATTCCATCTTACCCACAAAACACCATGACAGATTCAGGTCTCAAACAACGACTCGAGGGGGAACTCCGTGTCATGCACGTGTGTATGGTCCTCCCACCCAATCAGGGTGCTTCTGACTAGGGAAAGGCCACCTAAGGAAACCTCACAGGGAACACCCACAACCTTGCCAAAGATACATCTGGAGTCTTCAACAGCGAGGATATGAGTTCCTCTAGTGTCTCAAGAAATCATGCCATATGGCCTCACAATCATCAAACTAACCAAGCACCAAACTCAGACTCTACCCTAGAACCTGAGTCCCAGTACGGACTCATTTACTTGGAGTCCATAGGAGCAAGTATTAGCATGTTGAAGGAGACCCTTAGAACAAGTGAAGCCATCTGAATGTCACTCTTGCCCGTTTCAAGATGAAAATGTGTATCTCCAAAAGACACAAGGAACAGGATTGGAATGTTGAAGAACCTTGAGCATTCTCACAGGGTGGTGCAGCTACCCTCTGGAGAACTGAATGGAGATATGGCAGCACAAGCCTGCCTTAACTGTATCATTACCATCCCCCAAATGTTTTTATGGGATAATCAAATGGTGCTTCTTGCAGAAGATGGGCATGTTCTAATGGAGCCAGGAAAGGATGAACAATGTGACAACAAAGGCCACTATAGCGGGACAGACAGTGGATGATTCAGGTTGGTGAGGAGATACAGGAAGACAAAGAACAGGAGAATGAAAAAGGAAGCACAGAGTGAAGGCCTGGCATTTTAAGATGGTGGGAGGTGCTCTGTACCTGCCTGCATTCCATAGGGACATAGGTCCAAAGTAAATAAACCATCCTCTGGCCCTAGTAAATCATTGTAAACTGCTTTTGATTTTTTTTGTTGTTGTTGTTTTAGTCAAATGATGTACATAAACATACTCGAGAGAGAGACAGAAAGTTCACGCTCAGGGGGTGGAGATGGGAAAGGAAATCAGACTTGCGCCTGAGCAGGGAACCTGAGACCAAAGTTGACACCATGACCCTGGGATCATGAGCTGAAGTCTTTTCTGAACTGATGGACACACCACAGGACCCAATATTTGTCTTCTTAATAGCTCAGAATTCTAGACAAGAACCACTACTCTGTCGTTGTTCAGAAATGCAGGGTTACGGATGTTGGCTTGGGCTGGTGTTTCTTGCTCTATCCGACCTGCTTCAAGAGTTGGGATAATTTGTCTTGAAGTAAGCAACGTGGATATGGACACACTACTCTCCCACGCATTTTTGAGTAACAAGAATTCTTCCCTTGGTATCTTTTGCAGGGGGAATAACACTATGTCTTGTGTTGCTCTTCATCTGTTGATGGTTATGGGAGTCCTCTATGCCTCTGAAGCTGGATCTCTGTTTCTGCTCCCTGTTGAGGGACATTTTCAGCTCTGATTTCTCAAATAAATATTTGGCCATCTTTATTCTTTTCCTCCTAGGTCTCCTAGAATAAGCACCGCTTTCCAGTCCTTGGAGTCAATGATTTCCTAAGCCCATTGTCATGTTACATCATTTTTCCATCTCTCTTTCACTTATCTTCCTTCATTTTCCAGCATTTTTTCTTCTAGGTCACTAGTTTTATCCTCTGCTACTGCCAGCTTCCTGGCCTTGCATCCAGTCTGCTACTAATATTTTCATCAGGGAGCCTATATATATATTTTTTTTCTTTATCACTTTTATCTCTGTATTTCTAGACTCCGTGATGTCTTCTGTGTTTTATATATATATATATATATAAATATAAATATATATATATATATAATATATAAATAATATATATATATTATTTATATATTATATATATATATAATAAATATAAATATATATATATATATATATATATATATATATATATATATATATATATACAGTAAGTATCCTGGATGCTGCTTTCAACCCTTCATCGGGCTTGTTATATTTAGAGGTTTCACTTTGGCCATGATCATTTCTTATTCTTTTTCCTCAGCATCAATTGATTCTTCCATCTTTACATTGGATCCAAGTCTCTGTCTTCTTCTCTCTATTCACAAAGCCCATTCTGCTTTCTTCCCTGATAGTAATGTCTTTAGGAAGAAGAGATGATGGAATGGCCAAGGGCTGGCCATTGAAGGGGTCTCAGGTGTGTGGGGGGTGCATGCCCTCTGCTGTGTGTTGTAGCTGTCCCCTGTCCTGGAGGCAGTCATCTACAGGGGTCTCATTGCCTGCCATTTGGAATGTTTGGTTTCTGTGCTGAATATGGTGAGGTTTAGTTTGGTGTGCACTGGTTTGCCTGTGAAAGGAGATGTTCAGTCAACTCAACAGAATGAACACCTGCAGAATGCTGTGGTCAAGAGAGAGCATGTGGGAAGTCCTTTCTTCTAGTCCCCTACTGGAGAGGATGTTCTCCTTTGACTAAGCAACTTGGACTGAGGAATACAGTCCCCCTGGAGTTCCATGGTTGTGACTTCGTTTTTCTACATGACACAGCTAAAGTCCTCACCATCCTGTCTTTACCAATAGTTCAGTCTTTATACTGCTTGTGCAAGGGCCCCAAATTACTTTTGTCCCCATCGAGTCATCTCCAAGATCACTGCCTCTCATGGATGCACTGCCAGTACCCACCATCTTCTCTCTGTGTATCCTGGTATTATCTATGATCATGGTTTCCAGGCTGTCTGCACCTGGTTGCTTGTAGGTGTTTTCTCCAGGAGAAACACAGTGTTCTTTCAAGTTGATATCTTCCAATGCTGATGATCTGAAAACTCTGGACTCAAGACCCTTTGTTGAAAGAACTCATACCATTAAGATCCACTGCTGGCCACAGCAAGTGGCATTTGGAAACATGCTCCGTGTGGGTTCCCAGTGTTCTCCTATCTCCTGTGCCTTTGTCTTTTGCATTGGCTTACTGTCCTCTGATGCAACAACCACCAACTTCTCCCTAAGCCATCTATCCAATATTTTCCCATGGTCTCTGCAACTTCCTTTATCTTTTGCTGTGGAGTTTGATTTGTAGGTTTCAGGTCAATTTCCACAAAGTCGCAGTTGATGTAGTCATCTTCCAGTTGTGTTCATAACTGATGACAAGCCTGGAGTTCCCGAACACAATTACCATCTCACTGTCCTCTAAATGCACCACAGGCTCTTACCCCAGCCATAAGGAAGATTGAATTCTTGCCACTTGCCTCATGTGGTAAGTTGTAGTGAGCATTGGGATATATCACATCTCTAAGTCTCAGAAAGATAAACAACATATGATTTCATTCTCTATGGTAGTAAAGAAACATGTGAAAAAGCAGGGTTAAAGGAACATGAAATACAACTCTAACCAAACACATAATATTTTGTCTTTCTTTGTAGGCAGGTTGGTGGGAATATGTGATTATAAAAGAGGACTAAATGGGACATTCCTTGCAGGAAATGTGGCTGAAAGTGATGGAATGTGAGTTTTCAAGGCATATGAAATTGATTTCCTATCCATAAAATTCCAACTTCCTATCTTTTGAAATTTCATTATAAGTGTTATGTGAGATGAAACAAGATGACAGGGAAGTAGGAGGAGGCGCAGTTTCAACCTGTACCCCAAAGTGAGGTGATTTCCTACCAAAGAACTCTGATCACCCATGAAATCATCCTGAGATCAGAATTATCCATGTCTGGGAGCCTTGCCAGACAGCAGAACAATGAGACTTTATAATAGAGCCTGAGACGCATACACCCCTCACCCTTCCCTGAGAGAGGTGTGAGAAGGCCCAGCTCATTGCTCTCAGACCCATGCCATACTATCAGAGCATGAGATGGGCATGCGCCACACACTCTCCACTTGCACTACTTGCAAGCCCAGAACTCTTAGATGGAGAAAGACCAGGCACTCCAGGCCAGTGTGAAAATCTCAGTGTAGAACCACATCTTGGAACCTCTGGCAGTCTGGAGCTGCCCAGATAGATGCTGCTGCCATGGTTTTGGATACAAGCAGAAGATTATGCATTCCCTGGGACCACAACTCACAATCTGCTCCGCCAGTAGCCAAGGGCTAATTTCAGTGTGCCTGCAGCACCCACAGGGGAGCAGACTGAGGCTTCTCTCAGAAATGGATGTCGAAGTGCCATTTGCTTTCCTCTAAATCTCTAAAAACCATCAAAAGTGGTCAACGGACGAGAAATAGAAAAAAAAAAAAAAAACGGAACAAACATAAAAACCTCCAGAGAACAAAGACCTGAAAAACATGATTCCTCAAAGCCTACCCCCTTGAGAGGGATGGGAAAAATTAAATTAGGGAACATCCTTGACTGAGAACCCACCTGGCAAGCCTCTCCCCCAGGAAACCAACCAGGAAAGAAAAAAATTTAAAAAGGCTACAAGAGAACAACCACCACTACTTCATAGATACAACTTTTATTTCGAACTCATTCCCACTATTCTGGTTCATTTGTTTTATATAGATAATTTTTTAACCTATTTACCATCACACAGAGATGTCCAGAATATCAAATTCCTATTAACCTTCTAACCTGAACTTTTTAATACATACACCTTTGTTTTTCTTTTGCATTGTATTTTTTAATTAATTTAAAATTTAGTTTCGTTTAGTCTCTTTTATTCCTTTTTTATTTTTATTTTCTAATGTTCATATAGAGTTAAATTTCAAGATAATCCCTTTCCCCAAACAATGCCAGCTGGTAAACCGATTTTTCATCCCCGTTTATCTTAGGAAAGTTGAGTTTTTTAACAAGATATCAAAGATATCAAGATACATCTAGGCAGAATCAAAATAAACTTCCTTGCCCACACTGAGAATCTATAACCACTCACATCTTTTTGTTCCACTAGTGTTTCTGTGTTTTTGTGTTTGTCCTGATAGTATATAATACTTAAACTTGTTTTTTTTTTTGAACCAAGTTCTTCCTTTATTTGCATATATGTAGACATCTACATATATAGATATAGGAAGAACCCGGTTCTTCCTTTATTTGCATATATGTAGGCACCTATATATATATATATATAGATATAGGCAGAACCTGGTTCAAAAACAAACAAACAAACCCAAGTTTAAGAATTATATACTATCAGGACAAGCACAAAATATATTATATAGATAGATAGATAGATAGATAGATAGAGATATAGATATAGACATAGATCTATATCTGTAAAAAAAGTAACTAGATAAAAAAAGAAACTATATCTATATCTAGTTTCTTTTTTTATCTCTCGTTTCAGTGGGGAATTCTGATTGCTCAGAGGCATTTCAGGGTGCAGCTTGACTGCACCATGGTCAATAAATCCAGCTATATCCATTCAGTCATCTGTCACCAAAATGACCAGAAGGAGGAATGCACAACAGAAGAAAAATACAGAGGATGGGCATTCTGCAACAGAGCTAATGGCTATCAACATAGACAATACTTTGGAAAGAGAATTTAGGCTCACAATTATCCAAGCAATACTAGGTTTCAGAAACCCCTGTAAGACAAAGCGGAATTCAATAGAGCAGAACTGAAAGCCACCAGGTATTAGACTCACAAGGCTCTCAATGAGTTCAAATCTAATCCAAATTCTCTTAAAGCTAGGGTAATTACAAAAGAAGATAGAATTAGTGATCTGGAGGATAAATAGATAGAGAGAAAGGATCAGGCAGCAGCCTGGAACAAACAGCTTAGAAGCCACAAAAACAGAATCAGAGAAATAAATGATGCCATGAAAGGTTCCAATGTATGAATTATAGGAACATCTGAAGGGGAGAAGAAACACAGAAGTCTACAAAATATAGTGGAACAAGTTCTTCATGAACATTTTCCCAATCTCGCGATTGGAACCAGCATTCATGTACTAAAGGCAGAACGGTCTCCCCCCAAGATTATGGATTCCAAAAAAAAAAAAAAAAAAAAAAAAAAATCAAGGCACCTGAGAGTAAAATTGAAAACTCATAAGTGTAGGTAAAATCTCTTGAAAGCCACTAGGACATAAAGGCTCCTTACATACAGAGGAAAGCCCATCAAGATCAGATTAGACATGTCCACAGAAACCTGGCAAAGCAGAAAGGCCTTGCAGGATATACTTAGGGTACTAAATGAGAAGAATTTGCAGCCAAGAATGCTTTATCCAGCAAGACTGACATTCAAAATGGATGGAAAGATAAAGAGTTTCCAAGACCATCAAGGCTTAAAAGAATATGCAACTATCAAGCTGACACAGCAGGAAATATTAAGGGGGTTTTATAAAAGAGGAATAATCCTAAGAATAGCACTGAACAGAAACATAGAAATAATCTACAGAAAGAAAGACTTCAAAGGTAACACAATGTCAATAAAAATGTATCTATTAATAATCACTCTTAATGTGAGTGGCCCAAATGCACCCATAAAGTGGCACAGGGTTGCACATTGGATAAAACGACAGGACCCATTTTTATGTTGTCTACAAGAGACCCATTTTGAACCTAAAGATACACCCAGGCTGAAAGTGAAGGTATGGAGAAGCATCTTTCATGCCAATGGGCCTCAAAAGAAGGCTGAGGTAGTGATTCTCATATCAGATAAATTAGACTTCAAACTAAAGACTGTAGTCAGAGATACAGAAGGACACTACATAATCCTTCAATGGGTTATCCACCAAGATGATCTAACAATGGTAAATATCTCTGCTGCCAATATGGGAGCAGCCAATTACTTAAGAAAACTGTTAATCAAGATAAAGAGTCATATTGATAAGAATACAGTAATAGTAGGAGATCTTAACATGCCTCTCTCAGAAATAGACAGATAATCAAAGCATAAAATTGATAAAGAAACAAGAGCATTGAATAACACTTTGGAACCAGTGGACCTCATAAACATATACAACACATTCGAACCTAAAACAACAGAATACTCATGCTTCTCAAGTGCACATGGAATATTATTCTCAAGAATAGACCACATACTGGTTCACAAATCAGGACTAATCTGATCTGATTCCACATTACGCAGCTAATGTCCTCACCATCCTATCTTTGGACAGTAGCTCTGTGTTTATGACACTGGTGTGATAGCTCAAAATTTCGTGTGCTGCCATCGAGTAATCTCCAGGAACACTGCCTCTCACGGATGCACTGCCGGATCCCACCATTACAAAATCTGAGCTCTCTAGTAGTGACTAAAGCATTTGAAGCAGTAATCAAACACCTCCGACCACGCAGAAGGTCAGATCCAAATCATTTTCCTCTTCAACACTTCTAGACATTTAATGAAGGCAATGTCATTTCTTTAAATCAATTCCAGAAATGAAGGAGGCAGGTAAACAAGTATAAAGGGCCAATTAAAATAAGGACATTATAGGAAACAAATTCCATGTTGTTTTATTAAGTAACAATAATAAAAATATAATTCATTCCTTTTCTCTTTCTGTCCTCATCTGCTTTTGAAAGGCCAGGTTGTTTTTATTTTAATTTTTTTGTTGTTTTGTTTTGTTGTTATATTGAGGAAGCCAGCCTATCACCCATTATATGTTTTTTTTTTTAATTTATTTATTTGCCAGAGATAACAAGTAGGCAGAGAGAGAGAGAGAGAGAGAGAAAGCGAGAGAGGAGGAAGCAGGTTCTCCACTGAGCAGAGAGCCCGACGTAGGACTCGATCCCAGGACCCTCAGATCATGACCTGAGCTGAAGGCAAAGACTTAACCACTGAGCCACCCAGGCGCCCCCCATCATATGTTTTTGACAGAGCATGCGCTGATGCTTTAGTTACATATACGAGCCAGTGTTCATCCTAAAATCTGCCACAAGTCCTCAACACCCTTTAGCCAGTTCCCACATTTCCTGCATGTCTCTCTTTACTGTAACCCTCACCTTGGTTCTCAGAAACCTGAGTCATTCCTGGTTTGCCTCCTTCTCTGACTTCTTCCTCTTCAGTTTTCCCTTCCATCTACTAAGGGCCACGGTATTCCTCCTGGGGCACATAGGAAGGAAGCCGTATGATATTTCCCTTTGTCTGCTTGCCTCTTTCATTTCACATCACCCGGTCCTGTGGCATTCATGTCAATGCAAGTACCAGGGCTAATCTCTCTGATGCCCAAGGAATACTCTGTTGCTAATATGGACCACAGCTTCATTATCTACTAGTCTCTGCAAGGGCATTGCAGGTCAATACACAGTTCTGACTGACACGGCATTGCAGGTCATCAATATAGACCATTACTTTTCCTCTGATTAAAGAGACTTGGTCAATATGTCTATACTCATTACCACAGCAGGTAGAGTTAACTAAAGATGACAAGGAGTGCTGTCCCGAGCCTTTCCTTTAGGGTTAGCTATCACAGAGAATGTCACTCTCCTTGAAGCTTTTGAAAAGGTATTTAATGTAAAACCAAGTAGACAGAACCCAAATCTCTTATGAATTGTGTTTCAGAACAGTAGGAGGTGAAAACACAGACAAATTCATGAATGTCCTAATATATTTCTTTGAAAAGGGACTTTCTTTCCTTTATTCATCACTATTCCATTGGTAAAAGACCCTGATAAAGGACTCTATCACCCACAGGATGAAAAACCACACAGAAATCTGATGATACCCAAGAGGCCTCATTGTTTACTGAGATCTCTAGAAATTGCACTGGAAATAGAAAAACCTTGCTGTCTCTGGAGAAATTTTGGCTTAAAGAATGGTATACCAAACGTTATTTTTTTTTCTCTTTGTCTAGAAAAGGGAAATGGAAAATTAACACAAGAAAAACTGAGTTCCTGACCAGGCTCAGAGGGCTCTTTTTTCCCTTCCCTGGGCATCCTACCTAAAGCTATAGGACTCAAAGGTCATGGGAGAGGGACTGCTCTTTCAGTGAATGCATTTTCTGTGATGTCTCTAAGCCTGAGGTCATAGCAACCACTACTCCCTAAACCACGCCTAGAGTATTCATGGGTTGGCCAAGATAAACCCAAACCCTCCCAAATTGCTGGAGCTGCCTGGGTCCCTCACCAAGGCAGTTTGCAACGTGAGTCAGTGTCACCTTCTCCACGGCCAAATTTGTATCACCAAAATGAAGCACTGGAGAGGATTTGAATGTCGAACAACCTTGAGCATTCCACAGGGTGGTGCAGCTACCTCTGGGGAACTAAATGGAGATATGGCATTAGAAGCCTGCCTTAACACTCTCATTACTATCCCCAAATGGTTTCATGCGATAACCAAACAGTGCCTCTTAAGGAAGTTGGACATGTTCTAATGGCGCCAGGAGAGGACAAACAATGTGACAAAAGGGTCATTATAGCAGAACAGACAGTGGATGCTACAGGTTTGTGTGGGGATACAGGAAGACAAAAAAGAGGAGAATAAACAAGGGATCATAGAAAGAAGGTCTGGCATTTTAGGATGGTGTGAGGTGATCTGTACCTGGCTGCATTTCAAAGAAACATAGGTGAAAATAAATAAACCATCATCTGGCCCCAGTAAATTGTTGTAAACTAGTGTTGTTTCTATTTTTTTTTTTAAATCACACAATGCACATGCATGTACTTGAGAGAGAGAGATAAAAAGATCACACTCAAGGGGTGGAGCTGGGGAGGGGAAACAGACCTACCTCTGAGCAGGAAACCTGAGACTAGGGTCAATGCCATGATTCTGGTTTTATGAGCTGAGCTGAAGGCCCCATCTGAACTGATGGACACACCCCGGGACCCAATCTTTGTCTTCTTAATAGTTCAAAGTCTGGACAAGAACCACTTTTCTGTCATCGTTCAGAAATGCAGGGGATAGGATTTTGGCTTGGGCTGGTGTTGCTTGCTCTATACGACCTGCTTCAGGAGCTGGTATAGCTTGTCATCTTGAAGTCAGTAACTTGTTTATGGCCAAACTACTCTCCCACGAATATTTGGGTAACGGAGATTTCCTCCCTTGCTAGGTCTTGTAGGGGGGTATGACAGTACGTCTTGTGTTTCTCTGCTTCTGTGGATGGTGATGGGAGTCCTCTGTCCTCTGAATCTAGATCTATGTTTCTGTGCCTAGATGAGGAACATTTTCAGGTCTGATTTCTCAAATAAATCTTCGCCTTTCTTTATTCTTTTGCTCCTAGCTCTCCTACAATAGAAACCTCTTACCACTCCTTGGAGTTGATGATTTTCCTAAGCTCATTTTCATGTTACATCGTTCTTCCATCTCTCTTTGGCTTTGCTTCCTTATTTTCTAATTTTGTCTTCCAGGTCACTAATTTTATCCTCTGCTTCTGCCAGCTTCCTGGCCTTTGCATCCAGTCTGCTACCCATCTTTTCATCAGGGACCCTATATCTTATTTAATTTTTTAATCACTTTTATCTCTGTGCTTCAAGATTCCCTGATGCCTTCTGTGTTTTTCTGATGTACAGCGAGTATCCTGGCTGCTGCTTTCCATCCTCCCTCGGTCGTGTTATATATACAGGTTTCACATCAATTGTCTAGCCATGATCATTTCTTGTTCTTTTTATTCAGCATCAATTGATTCTTCCAGCTTTGCATTGGACCTAGGTCTGTGTCTTCCTTTTATTCGAAAAGCGCATCCTGTTTTCTAGCCTGAGGGTAATTTCTTTAGGAAGAACAGATCATCGGATGCCCAAGGGCGGGCAATTGAGGAAATCTTCAGTGTGTGTGTGTCATGCATGCCCTCTTCTGTTGTGTTGTGGCTGCACCCTGTCTTTAAGGCCAGTCATCTGCAGAGGCTATCGTTTCCTGCTGTTTGGAGTGTTTGGTGTCTGGGCTTAATATGGTAGGTTTAGCTTGCTGGACTCTGGTGTGCCTGTGAAAGGAAACGTTCAACCAATTCAACAGATCAAAGGCCTGCACAATATTTTCGTCTGGGGAGAGCACTTTGTCAGGGATTTCTTCTAGTACCATACTGGAGAGTCTGTTCTGGCACTATGCAAATTGTACTGAGGAAGACAGTCACCCCTTTGTTTCACGGTTGGAACCTCGTGTTAGCAGGTTAGGCAGCTAATGTTCTCACCATCCTGTCTTTGGCCAGTAGCTCAGTCTTTATGCTGCTGTGGCGAGAGCACAAATTTATTTTGCCCCACCATGGAGTCATCTCAGTGAACACTTCCTCTCATGGATGCACTGCCAGAACCCACCATCATCCAACTGGGTCTCTTGATATTGTCTCTGAACATGGTTTCCTGGCTGTCTACACCTGGTTGCTTGTTGTTATCCTTTCCAGGAGAAACTCAGTGTTCTGTTGTTTTGAAGTCTGCCAAGCCTGCTGATCTGAAGTCACCGAGCCTTAAGGCACTTTGTTGGCAAGAACTCTTGCCATTCAGACTCTCTGCTGGTCACAGCCAGTGGTATTGGGAAACATGATCATTGTGAGTTCCCAGTGTGCTACTCTCTCCTGTGCCTTTGTATTTTTCATTGGATCACTGCCCTCTGAATGACCAACCGCCCATGTCTCCCTTAGCCATGTCTCCAATCTTCTCCCATAGTCTTGGCAACTTCTTTTCTCTTTTGCTGTGGAGTTTGATTTATAGCTTCGGGTCAAATGCCACCAAGTTGCAGTTGATGTTTTAACCTTCCAGTTGTTTTCAAGGCTGAAGACAAGCCTGGAGTTCTCAGACACTACTACCATCTCACTGTCCTCCAAAGGCACAACACACTCTTACCGAGGCATAAACAAGAATGAGTTATTGCCACTTACCTCCTGTAGAGTTTTGGAGAGCATTGGGGTATGTCACATCTTTCAGTCTCAGAAAGACAAATGATATATGAATTCACTCACTCATGGTAGTCAAGAAACACGTGAAAAGGCAAGGGGAAAAGGGACAAACAATATGACTCTAACCAATATACAAAATTTTGTGTTTCTATGAGGTCAGTTTAGTGAGAATAGATTTTTATTGAAGAGGACTAAATGGAACATTCTTTCCAGGAAATGTGGCTGAAAGTGATGGGATCTGAGTTGTCAAGTCATATCAAATTGAATTGCTATTGAAAATATCCAACTTCGTATCTCTTGAAATTTCATTTTAAGTGTTATGTGAGATGAGACAAGATAGAGAGGAAGAGTAAGGAGGCGCCGTTTCAACCTGTACCCTAAAGTGATCTGATGACCTACCAAAGAACTCTGATCACCCATGAAATCAGCCTGAAGTCAGAATTATACACTTCTGGATCTCTACTATGTCATAAGAGACCAGTTGGCAGGCAATGCAGAGTGGGAATGTCGGACTGATATTGACAGATAAACAAGACAGGGAGGGAGCCACCAGAGTTGATGGATTGGAAATTAATACCTGAATATGAGAGTGCTCTGCATCTGGGGACCAGCATTAACATGGATTCTGTTTGAAAACACTCAAAAAGTGCAAAGGATCACAGAGGTAAATTGTGGGAATTGAGGGGCTGAGGACAGGGTCTTAATTCCCTGACTTAGGACAACCACCCCTGGCACTGAGCCAGATAAAGTGTGGTAGAGAAACCAGGTCTTGGTCCCTGAGCTGCCAGCACACTCAAGAACTCGTGGGGTCCATCTCTTGAGGGACTGGGAGCCTCACCAGACAGCAGATTGCCAAGACTTGCTAACAGAGCCTGAGACACACCAACCCCACACAGTCCACTGAGAGAGGTGCATGAAGGCCCACCATCATGCTCTTGGACCCGCGGCCTGCTATCATATTCTGAGATGTGCATGACCCACACCCTCCACTGAGAGAGGTGCACTCAAACCCAGTGCTCTTAGACCCAGAAAAAACAGGAACTGCTAGCATAGGAAAGCGGGAAAATCCCAGTGTGTGATCACTGCTTGGAACCTCTCTGGCAGTCTGGAGTTTCCCAGAGAACCGCCTCTGCAATGCTTTTGGGTACAAACAGAATATCCTGCGTCCCCAGGACACGACTCAAAACCTGGTCTGCCAGTGGCCAAGGGGGAATTTTATTGGTTCTGCCGCACCCACAGGGGAGTAGACTGAGGTCTCTCTCTGAGAGGGAGGTCGGCGTGCTGTTTGCTTTCCTCTAAATCAGCACAAACCATCAAAAGTGGCCAAGGCGGGAGAAAATAATTGAAGAAACATAAAAACCTCCAGGGAAAAAAGTCTGAAAAAGCCAGTTTCCTCAGAGACTACCCCCTTGATGGCTGAGGGAGGACTTAACTCAGGGAAATTCATTGACTGAAAACCCCCATGGCCGGCCTCTCCCTCAGAAAATCAACCAGGAAAAAAAAAAAAAAAGATACACGAGAACAACCACCAGTACTTCATAGATACAACTTTGATTTTTAACTCGCCCCCACTCTTCTGGTTCATTTTTTGTATATAGATAATTTTAAAATCTATTTACCATCACACTGAGATGTCCAGTATACAAAATTTCATAATAACCTTCTAACATGAACTTTTTGATACATTCACCTGTGTTTTCCTTTGCATTTCCATTTTTTCAATTTTTTTTAAATTTTAGTTTAGTTTAGTCTAGTTTATTCATTTTTTATTTTTTATTTTCTAATGTTCATATAGAGTTAACACTCAAGGTAATCCCCTGTCCCCAATCAATGCCACCCCTATATGTAAACCAATTTTTAATCCCCTTTTATCTTAGGAAAGTTGAGTTTTTTAACAAAGATATCAAGATACATCCAGGAAGAATCAAAATAAACTCCTCGTCCACACTGAGAATTTATAACTAGTCTGCCATCTTTTTCTTCTGCCAGTGTTTCTGTGTTTTAGTCTTTGTCCTGATAGTATATAAATCTTATAGTTGCAGTTGTTTTTGATGAGGTTCTTCCTTTATATGCTTATATACATATCTTTCTTTTGTCATATATTTTATCTGTCTTTTTGTTTGTTTTTGTTTGTATATTTCATAAATATTTCCTTGGGGCTCATTTGGGCTGAACCCTCTCTTTGTCTTCTCTTTTTTCCTTTCTCTCTCTCTCTATTTTCCTTTTCTTTTCTTTTTTCTATTATTTCAATGGGGAATTCTGATTGTTCAGAAGCATTCCAGGATGCAACTTGACTGCACCTTGACAGTCAATACATCCATCTATATCCGTTCAGTCTTCTCGCACCAAAATGTGTAGGAGAAGGAATGCCCAATAGAAGAAAAATATGGAGGATGGGCCTTCTGCAAAAGAGCTAATGGCTAGCAATATAGACAATATGTTGGAAAGGGAATTCAAACCCACAACTATCCAGGCAATAGCTAGGTTGGAGAAAGCCATGGATGAAAAAACAGAATTGATTAGTGCAGAGCTGAAAGCCACCGGGAATGAGGTTCTCAATGCTCTCAATGAGGTCCTCTCTAATCTAAATTCTAGAAAAACTAGGTAACTGAGACAGAAGATAAAATTAGTGATCTGGAGGACAAACAGATAGAGAGAAAGGACCAGGAGGCAGCCTGGAACAAAGAGCCTAGAATCCATGAAAACAGAATCTGGGAAATAAATGATGCTATGAAACGTTGCAAAATCAGAATTATTGGAATCCCTCAAGGGGAGGAAAAAGAAATAAGTCTAGAAGATATAGTGGAACAAGGTCTTCATGAAAATATTCCCAATCTCGTGAATGGAACAAGCAGAAGGATCTGAGGCAGAAGGATCTCCCACCAATATTATAGATTCCAAAAAAAAAAAAAAATCAAGGCACCTTATAGGAGAATTAAGAAATCATAAGTGTAGATACAATCTCTTGAAAGCCGCTAGGCCAAAGAGGCTCCTTATGTGCAGAGGAAAGCCCATCAGGATCACTCCAGACCTTTCCACAGAAATCTTGCAAGCCAGAAATGGCTACAAGATATATCCAGGGCACTAAATGAGAAGAACATGCAGCCAAGAATACTTTATCCAGCAAGACTGACATTCAGAATGGATGGAGAGATAAAGAGTTCCCAAGACCAGCAAGGCTTAAAAGACTATGCAACCACCAAGGCAACACTGCAGGAATTAAGGGGAGTTCTATAAAAAAGAAAATAAAACTAAGAATAGCATTGAACAGAAATATAGATAGAAATAAAGACTTCAATGGTAACACGATGTCAATAAAAACGTATCTATCAATAATCACTCTCAATGTGGATGACCTAAATGCACCCATAAAATTACAGAGGGTTGCAGATTGTACAAAACTACAGGACCATCCATATGGTGTCTACAAGAGACCCATTTTTAACCTAAAGATACCCAGACTGAAAGTAAAGGGATGGAGAAGCATCTTTCATGCCAATGGGCCTCCAAAGAAGGCTGGGGTAGTGATTCTCATATCAGATAAATTTGATTTTAAACTAAAGAATGTAGTCAGAGGTACAGAAGGACACCACATAATTTTTCTTTTTTTTTAATTTTTATTTTTTTAAATAAACATATAATATATTTTTCCCCAGGGATACAAGTCTGTGAATTGCCAGGTTTACACACTTCCCAGCACTCACCAGAGGACATACCCACCCCAATGTCCATAACCCAATCACCAGCAACCCTCAGTTTTGTCAGATTAAAAAAGTCACTTGTGTTTTGTCTCCCTCCCAATCCCATCTTGTTTCATTTATTCTTCTCCTACCCACTTAAGCCCCATCTCCACTTCCTCATATCAGGGAGATCATATGATAGTTGTCATTCTCCGCTTGACTTATTTCGCTAAGCATAATACGCCTTAGTTCCATCCACGTTGTTGCAAATGGCAAGATTTCATTTTTTGATGGCTGCATAATATTCCATTGTGTATATATACCCCATCTTCTTGATCCACTCATCTGCTGGTGGACATCTAGGTTCTTTCCATAGTTTGGCTATTGTGGACATTGCAGCTATAAACCTTCGGGTGATGTGCCCCTTCGGATCACTACATTTGTATATTTATGGTAAATAACCAGTAGTGCAATTGCTGGGTTATAGGATAGTTCTATTTTCAGCATTTTGAGGAACCTCCATGCTGTTTTCCAAGGTGGCTGCACCAGCTTGCATTCCCACCAACAGTGTAGGAGGTTCCCCTTTCTCCGCATCCTCGCCAGGATCTGTCATTTCCTGACTTGTTGATTTTAGCCATTCTGACTGGTGTGAGGTGATATCTCATTGTGGTTTTGATTTGTATTTCCCTGATGCCGAGTGATATGGAGCACTTTTTCATGTGTCTGTTGGCCATCTGGATGTCTTCTTTGCAGAAATGTCTGTTCGTGTCTTCTGCTCATTTCATGATTGGATTATTTGTTCTTTGATTGTTCAGTTTGCTAAGTTCTTTATAGATTTTGGACACTAGACCTTTATCTGATATGCCGTTTGCAAATATCTTCTCCCATTCTGTCAGTTGTCTTTTGATTTTGTTAACTGTTTTCTTTGCTGTGCAAAAGCTTTTGATCTTGATGAAATCCCAATAGTTCATTTTTGCCGTTGCTTCCCTTGCCTTTGGCGTTGTTCCTAGGAAGATGTTGCTGCGGCTGAGGTCGAAGAGATTGCTGCCTGTGTTCTCCTCAAGGATTTTAATGGATTTTCTTTCTCACTTTGAGGTCCTTCATGCATTTTGAATTTATTTTCGTGTGTGGTGTAAGGAAATGATCCGATTTCACTTTTCTGCATGTGGCTGTCCAATTTCCTTACACCAATTATTGAAGAGGCTGTCTTTTTTCCATTGGACATTTTTTCCTGCTTTGTCCAAAATTAGTTGACCATAAAGTTGAAGGGCTATTTCAGGGCTCTTTACTTTGTTCCATTGATCTATGTTTCTGGTTTTGTGCCAGTACCATGCTGTCTTGATGATGACGGCTTTTTAAATAGAGCTTAAAGTCTGGAATTGTGATTCCACCAACTATGGATTTCTTTCTTTCTTTCTTTCTTTTTTACTTTCTTATTTTTTATTTATTCATTCATTTATTTATTTATTTGCATTTTTATGAAATGTATTTATTTATTTTCAGAAAAAACAGTATTCATTATTTTTTTCACCACACCCAGTGCTCCATGCAAACCATGCCCTCTATAATACCCACCACCTGGTACACTAACCTCCCACGCCTCGCCACTTCAAGCCTCTCTGATTGTTTCCAGAGTACATAGTCTCTCAGGATTCACCTCCCCTTCCAATTTACCCCAACTCCCTTCTACTTTCTAACACCCCTTGTTCTCCATGATATTTGTTATGCTCCACAAATAAGTGAAACCATATGATAATTGACTTTCTCTGCTTGACTTATTTCACTCAGCATAATCTCTTCCAGTCCCGTCCATGTTGCTACAAAAGTTGGGTATTCATCCTTTCTGATGGAGGCACTTTTTCAATATCCCTTTGGCTATTTTAGGTCTTTTCTGGCTCCACATAAATTTTAGGATTATTTGTTCTATTTCTTTGAAAAAGATGGATGGTACTTTAATAGGAATTGCATTAAATGTGTAGATTGCTTTAGGTAGCAGACATTTTTTAAATATTTATTCCTCCAATCAAGGAGCATGGAATATTTTTTTTTTATTTCTTTGTGTCTTCCTCAATTTCTTTCATGAGTACTTTATAGTTTTCTAAGTATAGATTATTTGCCTCTTTGGCTAGATTTGTTCCTATGTATCATATGGTTTTGGATACAATTGAAAATGGGGTTGACTCCTTAATTTCTCTTTCTTCTGTATTGTTTGTGTAGGGAATTTCGACTGATTTGTGTGAATTTTTTTATATCCAGACACTTTACTGAATTCCTGGACAATTTCTAACCGTTTTGGAATGGAGTCTTTTGGTTTTTACACATATAGTATCATATCATCTGTGAAGAGTGGTAGTTTGACTTCTTTGCTGATTTGGATGCCTTCAATTTCCTTTTGTTTTTTGGTTGTTGAAGCTAGGACTTCTAGTACTATGTTGAATAGTAGTGGTGAGCATGGACATCCCTGCCGTGTTCCTGACCTTAACGGAAACGCTTTCAGTTTTTCCTCCACTGAGAATGGTATTTGAGGTGCGTTTTTCATAGATGTCTTTGATAATATTGAGGTACATGCCCTCTATCTTTACACTTTGAAGAGTTTTGATCAGAAAGGGATGCTGTACTTTGTCAAATGCTTTTTCAGCATCTATTGAGTGTATCATATGGTTCTTGCTCTTTCTTTTATTGATGTGTTGTATCACATTGATTGATTTGCAGATGTTGAACCAACCTTGCAGCCCTGGAATAAATCCCACTTGGTTATGGTGAATGATCCTTTTAATGTACTGTTGAAACTATTAGCTAGTATTTTGGTGAGAATTTTTGCATCTGTGTTCATCAAGGATATTGGTCTGTAGTTCTCTGTTTTTATGGGATCCTTGTCTGGTTTTGGGATCAAGGTGATGCTGGCCACCTAAAATGAGTTTGGAAGTTTTTTTTTTTTCCATTTCTATTTTTTGATGTTTCAGGAGAATAGGAATTATTTCTACTTTAAATTTTTGGTTGAATTCTCCAGGGAAGCCGTCTGGCCTTGGGCTTTTGTTTGTTTGGAGATTTTTAATGACTGTTTCAGTCTCCGAACTGGTTATGGGTCTGTTCAGACTTTCTATTTCTTCCTGGTGCAGTTGTGGTGGTTTATATGTTTCTAGGAATACAACCATTTCTCCCAGATTGTCAAATTGGTTGGCGTAGAGTTGCTCATAGTATGTTCTTATAATTGTCTGTATTTCTTTGGTGTTAGTTGGGATCTCTCCTCTTTCATTCATGATTTTATTAATGTGTGTCCTTTTCTTTTCTTTTTGATAAGTCTTCCCAGGGGTTTGTCAATCTTATTAATTCTTTCAAAGAACCAGCTCCTAGTTTTATTGATTTGTTCTATTGTTTTTGTTTGTTTGTTTCTATCTATTTCATTGATTTCTGATCTGATCTTTATGAATGCTCTTCTGCTGGGTTTGGGGTTTCTTTCTTGTTTTTTTCTCCAGCTCCGTTAGGAGCAGAGTTAGGTTGTGTACCTGAGAACTTTCTTGTTTCTTGAGAAAGGCTTGTAACGCTCTATATTTTACTCTCAGAACTGCCTTTGTTGTTTCCCACAGATTTTGAACCAGTGTGTTTTTTTTAATTTATTTTTCATAAACATATATTTTTATCCCCAGGGGTACAGGTCTGTGAATCACCAGGTTTACACCCTTCACAGCACTCACCAAAGCATATACCCTCCTCAATGTCCATAATCCCACCCCCTTTTCACAAACCCCCTCCCCACAGCAAACCGCAGTTTGTTTTGTGAGATTAAGGGTCACTTATGGTTTGTCTCCCTCCTAATCCCATCTTGTTTCATTTATTCTTCTCCTACACACTTAAGACCCCATGTTGTATCACCACTTCCTCATATATCAAGGAGATCATATGATAGTTGTCTTTTTCTGCTTGACTTATTTCGTTAAGCATGATACCCTCTAGTTCCATCCATGTTGTGGCAAATGGCAAGATTTCATTTCTTTTGATGGCTGCATAGTATTCCATTGTGTATATATACCACATCTTCTTGATCCATTCATCTGTTGATGGACATCTAGATTCTTTCCATAGTTGGGCTATTGTGGACATTGCTGCTATAAACATTCGGGTGCACGTGCCCCTTTGGATCACTACGTTTGTATCTTTAGGGTAAATGCACAATAGTGCAATTGCTGGGTCACAAGGCAGTTCTATTTTCAGCATTTTGAGGAACCTACATGCTGTTTTCCAGAGTGGCTGCACCAGCTTGCATTCCCACCAACAGTGTAGGAGGGTTCCCCTTTCTCCACAACCTCGCCAGCATCTGTCATTTCCTGACTTGTTTATTTTAGCCATTCTGACTGGTGTGAGGTGATATCTTATTGCGGTTTTGATTTGTATTTCCCTGATGTCGAGTGAAATGGAGCACTTTTTCATGTGTCTGTTGGCCATCTGCATGTCTTTTTTGCAGAAATGTCTGTTCAAGTCTTCTGCCCATTTCTTGATTGGATTATTTGTTCTTTGGGTGTTGAGTTTGCTAAGTTCTTTATAGATTTTGGACACTAATCTTTTATCTGATATGTCGTTTGCAAATATATTCTCCCATTCTGTCAGTTGTCTTTTGATTTTGTTAACTGTTTTCTTTGCTGTGCAAAAGATTTGATCTTGATGAAATCCCAATAGTTCATTTTTGCCCTTGCTTCCCTTGCCTTTGGCGTTGTTCCTAGAAAGATGTTGCTGTGGCTGAGGTCGAAGAGGTTGCTGCCTGTGTTCTCCTCAAGATTTTGATGGATTCCTTTCACACATTGAGGTCCTTCATCCATTTTGAGTCTATTTTTGTGTGTGGTGTAAGTAAATGGTCCAGTTCTTTTTCAAAGAAATGGAACAAATAATTCTAAAATTTATATGGAACCAGAAAAGGCCTTGAATAGCCAAAGGGATATTGAAAAAGAAAGCCAACGTTGGTGGCATCACAATTCCGGACTTCAAGCTCTATTAAAAAGCTGTCATCATCAAGACAGCATGGCACTGGCACAAAAACAGACACATAGATCAATGGAACAGAATAGAGAGCCCAGAAATAGACCCTAAACTCTACAGTCAACTAATCTTCTACAAAGCATGAAAGAATGTCCAATGGAAAAAAGACAGCCTCTTCAATAAATGGTGCTGGGAAAATTGGACAGCTACATGCAGAAAAATGAAACTGAACCATTGTATTTTTATTATCATTTGTTTCCATGAATTTTTTTCAATTCTTCTTTAATTTCTTGGTTGACCCATTCATTCTTTAGAAGGATGTTGTTTAGTCACTATGTATTTGGGTTCTTTCCAAATTTCCTCTTGTGATTCAGTTCCAGCTTCAGAGCATTGTGGTCTGAAAATATGCAGGAAATGATCCCAATCTTTTGATACCAGCTGAGACCTGATTTAGAACCGAGGATGTGATCTATTCTGGAAAATGTTCCATGTGCACTAGAGAAGAATGTGTATTCTGTTGCTTTGTGATGAAATGTTCTGAATATATCTGTGATGTCCATCAGGTCCAGTGTGTCATTTAAGGCCTTTATTTCCTTGTTGATCTTTTGCATGGATGATCTGTCCACTTCAGTGAGGGGGGTATTAAAGTCCCCTACTATTATTTTATAATTGTTTATGTGTTTCTTTGATTTTGTTATTAATTGGTTTATATAATTGGTTGCTCTCTCCTTGGGGGCATAGATATTTAAAAATGTTAGGTCTTTTTTTGGGATAGATCCTTTGAGTATGATATAAATTCCTTTCTCACTCTTATTATAGTCTTTGGCTTAAAATCTAATTGATCTGATATAAGGATCGCCACTCCTGCTTTCTTCTGATGTCCATTAACATGGTAAATTTTTTTTTCCACCACTTCACTTTAAATCAGATGGTGTCTTTAGGTTTAAAATGAGTTTCCTTTTTGCAACATATAGCTTGGTTTAGTTTTTTTGTTTTGTTTTGCTTTGATTTTGTTTTTGTTTTTTTCCATTCTGATACCCTGTGTCTTTTGATTGGGGCATTTAGCCCATTAACATTCAGGATAACTATTGAGAGAGATTAATTTAGTGCCATCGTATTGCCTGTTATGTGATTGTTACTGTATATTGTCTCTGTTCTTTTCTGATCTACTACTTTTTAGGCTCTCTCTTTGCTTAGAAGACCGCTTTTAGTATTTCCTGTAGAGATGGTATGGCATTTGCAAATTCTTTCTGTTTTTGTTTGTCCTGGAAACTTTTAATCTCTCCTTCAATTTTCAATGATAGCCTTCTATTTTCAATAATAGTGTTCTTGGCTGCATTTTTTTCTCTTTTAGTGTTCTGAATATATCATGCCAGCTCTTTCTGGCCTACCAGGTCTCTGGATAAGTCTTCTGCCAATCTAATATTTTTACCATTGTATTTTATAGACTTCTTTTCCTGGGTTGCTTTCAAGATTTTCTCTTTGTAACTAAGACTTGTAAATTTTACTATTAGGTGACGAGGTGTAGACCTATTCTATTGATTTTTGGGGGGTTCTCTGCACCTCCTGGATTTGATGCTTGTTCCCTTTGCCATACTGGGGGATTTCTCTGCAATAATTCTCTTCAGTATACCTTCTGCTACCCTCTGTCTTTCTTCTTCCTCTGGATTCCCAACTATTCTAATGTTGTTTCATCTTATGGTGTCACTCATCACTAGTATTCTCCACTCATGTTCCAGTAGGCAATTTGTCCCTCTTTTTTTTAATCATTTTAAATTTATTTTAGCATAACTGTATTCATTGTTTTTGTACCACACCCAGTGCTCCATGCAATACATGCCCTCTCTAATACCCACCACCTGGTTCCCCCAACCTCCCATGCCTCCACCAATTCAAACCACTCAGAATTTTTCTCAGAGTCCATAGCCTTTCATGGTTACAGCCTTCCCATTGAGATCAGGAATACAAGAAAAATGCCCACTCTCACCACTCTTGTTCAACATAGTATTAGAAATCCTAGCAAGAGCAACCAAACAACAAAGAGATATAACAGTTATCCAAATTGGTAATGAAGAAGTCAAACTACCTCTCTTCACAGATGACATGATTCTTTATATGGAAAACCCCAAAGACTCCACTCCCAAAATTCTAGAACTCATACAGCAATTCAGCAATGTGGCAGGATACAAAGTCAATGTACAGAAATCAGTGGCTTTCTTACACACTAACATTGAAAATACAGAAAGGGAAATTAGGGAATCAATTCCATTTACTATAGCATCATGAATGATAGGATACCTGGGAAGAAACCTAACCAAAGTGGTAAAGAATCTGTACTCAAGGAACTACAGAACACTCATGAAAGAAATTGAAGAAACAAAAAAAGAGGGAAGACCATTCCATGCGCTTGGATTGGAAGAATAAACATTGTTAAAATGTCTATACTGCGTAAAGCAATCTATCATTTTAATGACATTCTGATCAAAATTCTACTGGTATTCTTCAAAGAGCTAGAGTCAATAATCCAGAAATTTGTATGGAACCAGAAGAGACCCCGTATTGGTAAGGAAATATTGAAAAACAGAAATAAAACTGTGGGCATCACGTTACCTGATTTAAAGCTTTACTACAAAGCTGTGGTCACCAAGACAGCATGGTACCGGCATAAAAACAGACACATAAACCAGTGGAACAGAGTAGAGAGCCCAGATATGGACCCTCAACTCTATGGTCAAATAATATTCAACAAAACAGGAAAAAGTATACAGTGGAAAAAAGACAGTCTGTTCAATAAATGGTGCTGGGAAAACAGGACAGCTATATGCAGAAGAATGAAACTTGACCATTCTCTTACATCATACACAAAAATAACCTCAAAATGGATAAAAGACCTCAACATTTGAAAGGAATCCATCAGAGTCCTAGAGGAGAATATAGGCAGTAACCTCATCGATATCAGCCACAGCAACTTCTTTCAAGATTTGTGTCCAAAGGCAAAGGAAACAAAAGTGAAAATGAACTTTTGGGACTTCATCAAGATCAAAAGTTTCTTAACAGCAGGGGGAAACAGTCAAGAAAACAAAGAAGCAATACATGGAATGGGATAAGATATTTGAAAATGACATTACAGACAAAAGTTTGATATCCAGGATCTATAAAGAACACCTCACACTCAACACACACAAAACAGATAATCATATCAAAAAATGGGCAATAGATATGAACAGATACTTCTCCAATAAAGATCTACAAATCGCTCTCAGACACATGAGAAAAAGTACATCATCACTAGGCATCAGGGAGATTCAAATTAAAACTACATTGAGATACCACCTTACACCAGTTAGAATGGACAAAATTTGAAAGACAGGAAACAACGTGTTTTGGAGGCAATGTGGAGAAAGGGGAACCCTCTTCCACTGTTGGTGGGAGTGCAAGCTGGTGCAGCCTCTTTGGAGAACAGTGTGGAGATGCCTCAAGAAATTAAAAATAGAACTTCCCTATGACCCTGTCATTGCACTACTGGGTATTTACCCCAAAGATACAGATGTAGTGAAAAGAAGGGCAATCAATAATTGGTGCTGGGAACACTGTACAGTTATATGTAGAAGAATAAATCTCGACCATTCTTTTACACCCTACACAAAGATAAACTCAAAATGGAATAACTACCTCAATGTAAGACAGGAATCCATCAGAATCCTAGAGGAGAACATAAGTAATAACCTCTTCGATATCAACCACAGCAACTTATTTCTCTACATCACTGCAAGGAAAAAAAAAAAAAAACTTTTGGGACTTTACCAAAATCAAAGCTTCTGAACAGCAAAGGAAACTTTAAAAAAAAAAAACAAAGAGTCAACACATGGAATGGGAGAAGATATTTGCAAATGACAGTATAGACAAAATGTTGATATCCAGGATCTATAATGAACTCATCAAACTTAACACACACAAAACAGACAATCATATAAAAATGGGCAGAAAATATGAACAGACACTTCTCTATGAAGATATACAAATGGCTCTCAGATACATAAAAAAAAAATGTTCATCATCACTAGGCGTCAGGTATATTCAAATAAAAACCACATTGAGAAACCACCTTACACCAGTTAGAATGGCCAAAATTAACAAGACAGGAAACAACATGTGTTGGAGAGGATGTGGAGAAAGGGGAATCCTCTTACCCTGTTGGTGGGAATGCAAGTTGGTGCAGCCACATTGTAAAAGAGTGTGGAGATTCCTTAAGATATTAAAAATAGAGCTACCCTATGACCGAGCAATTGCACTACTGGGTATTTACCCCAAGATACAGATGTCGTGAAATTAAGGGCCATCTGTACCCCAATGTTTATAACAGAATGGCCATGTTTGCCAAACTGTGAAAAGAACCAAGATGCCCTTCAACTGATGAATGGATATGGAAGATGTGGTCCATATACACTATAGAGTATTATGCCTCCATCAGAAAGGATGAATACCCAACTTTTGTAGCAAGATGGACAGACTGGAAGAGTCCATCTTTTGCTAAATGAAATAATTCAAGTAGAGAAAGTCAAGTATCATGTGGTTTCACTTATTTGTGGAGCTTAACAAATAACATGGAGGACAAGGTGTGATGAAGAGGATAATTGAGGTGAGGGAAATTGGTAAGGGTGGTGAATCATGAGAGACTATGGACTCTGAAAAAGAATCTGAGGGTTTTTAAAAGGCAAGGGTTGGGAGGTTGGGGGAACCAGGCAGTGGGTATGACAAAGGGCACGGATAGCATAGAGCACAGGATGTGGTGCAAAAACAGTGAATACTATTATGCTGAAAATTAAAAAAAAATTATCAAAAAATAAGTGTTATGTGAAACACACAGATAACACACAACACACACACACACACACACAGATAAGACACGAAAAAGATGGGGAGGAAGTAAGGAATTGAACTAAAGGAAGCAAGACCCAAAGAAAATACCATAAAGTGGATAAGAAGAGAATCCAAGTAACAAATCAACCAAAATAGGAAAGTTAAATACTTTATTATCAATAACTAGTTCAAGTATACAGGACTAAATTCTCTTATCACTGCAAACACATTGTTAGACTGGATGAAAATTAAAAAAAGAAAAGGCCAAAAAGTTCATGACAAAAGAACAACAATAAAAAAGGTAGCTTGACGTTATGCAAGCCATAGGCAATTTCCTTCCACTATAAAGATACGCATAGCTTGAAAATGAAGGATTTGGGAAGACAAAGGATATGCAATTGGCCAGGAGAAGAGAGCCAAAGTGATTGTGCCTATGGCAGATAGAGAGATTTGATGCCTTCAAGAGACAAAAGATTACCAGAAGTTGTTTTGTCTTGATGGAGCATAAAAACATCAGAATCGTAGAAGAATTGTAACATATACACCACCTTCATGGGTGTATCTAAATGTTGGAAGCAAATTATCAAAATGGAAGGGAGATTAGGACCACAATCCCATATTGTTGGGGACTATGATATCCACTTATGCACAGGACAGATCATCCAGATGAAAAAGTGGTAAGGAATAAAAGACGTCATCATGGGATCTCTAGACCACCTGAGCTTTGGGGAAACATGCATAAAATTGTGTCTCTGAGGACCATAAGAGAAGTTCTTCCTAAGACAGACCTTACCTTGTCTATCACAGGTCCTGTACTGGAGTCCCAATCCAGTCCTCATTATTGGAAGACATTTCAATTACTATCTTGTATACTTATGATCACGAAAGTATTAAAACTAGAAAAAATATCTTATGAAAGGGAAACACAGCCAGACACTAATAGGTGGAAAACACACCACACTCCTGAACTAGCATTGAATCCAAGAAAGAAAATCAAAAGGAAAATCAGAAAGTACCTTGAACAAAGAAAAACAAAGTAAAGAAACTTATAAGATGATGCAAAAATGTATTATTGGGAAAGAATACAGGATTGAATGTGTGTATTTCCAAAAATTAAAAACACCGAAAATGATGAACCTAATGTGACGCCATAAGAAACTAAAAAAGAAGATTCAATCTCCAAAGTTAACAGGAAAAAAGAAATAATACATATGATCATCAAAATAAAAGAAATACAAACAAACAAATAAGAAAAAAAATCAGGAGAACTCACACGTCCGTTTAGAAAACTTGAACAAACTGGAGGAGCCATTACCTGGATAGAACTGGGAGACAAGCATACAGCTGAAAGAATGAGACCACATGACAACTGATGAAAAGGGGAGAAAAAAACCCTAAAAAACTCCTCAACAAAATATGCCAGCAAATCAAATAACTGATAGAAAAGGATTTATTCCAAGACACATATCAACTCCCAAGAATAGGTCAAGAAACATACAAAATCTGAGCTCTCTACTAGTGACTAAAGTCTTTGAAGCAGTAATCAAACACCTGCACACACACAGAAGGACATATCCAAATTATTTTCCTGGTCAACATTTCTAGCCATTTAATGAAAGCAATGTTGTTTCTTCTCATCGATTCCAGAAATGGAGGAGGCGGGTCGACTCTAATTTACAAGTATAAAGACCCAATTCAGATAAGGACATTATAGGAAACAAATTCCATGTCATTTTAATAACTGAAGATAATAAATGTATAATTCTGTCCTTTTCTCTGTCTTCATTGGTTTTGAAAGGGCCAGCCTGTATTAATTTTAATTTTTGATATGTTGAGGAAGCCAGCCTATCATCCATCATTTGTTTTTGACAGAGTATTCACCCATGCTTTAGTTCCATATATGACGTAGTGCCCGTCTTAATATATGCCACAACTCCTGAAAATCCATTAAGCAGTTCCCTCATTCCCTCCATGTCTCTCTTTTCTGTAACCCTAAGCTTGTTTATAAGAGTCCTGTGTAACCCCTGGTTTGCCTTCTTCTCTGACTTCTTCCCCTTCAGTCTCCCTTCCTTTACTAATAACCATGGTATTTCCCTTCCTTTACTGAGGGCCAAAGTATTCCTTCTGGGGCACATATGAAAGAAGCCATATGATATTACCCTTTGTCTGCTTGCATTTTCATTTTGCATCACCCATTCCTGTGCTATTCGTGTCTATGCAAGTACCAGGGATTCATCCTCCCTGATGACTGAGGAATACTCTATTGCCAATATGGACCACACCTTCTTTATCCTCCAATCTTTGCAAGGGTATTGCCGCTCAATCCACAGTTCTGCTCCAGTCGACAATGCAGGCCATTGATAAAGGCCATTCCTTTTCCTTTGATTGAAGAGACTTGGTAAACATGTCTATACCCATTACCACAACAGGTAGAGATAACTAATCATGACAAGGAGTGCTGTCCCGGGCTCTTCCTTAAGGGTTAGCTCTCATGCAGAATGTCACTCTCCTTGAAGCTTTTGCAAAGGTGTTTAAGGTAAAAGCAGGTAGACAGAGTCCTAATCCCTAATGACAACTGTTTCATAACACTAGGAGATGAGGACACAGCACAGTACATCCATGTCCTAATATTTGTCCTTGAAAGGGGAGTTTCCGTACCTTAGCTATCATAGACCATAGATAAAATTCTCTGAGAAAGGACTCTCTCACCCACAGGATGAAAAACCCCACAGAGATATGATGATACCCAAGAGGCCTCATTGTTTAATGAGCTCTAGAAACTGTAGTGGAAATAGGAAACCTTTCTGTCTCGGAGAAATGATAGTCCAAAGGATGGTATACCAATAGTCATTTTCTTTTCTCTTTGTCTAGAAAGGGAAAGTGGGAAATTAACACACAAGACGACCTCAGTTCTTGATCAGGCTCAGAGAGCTCTTTTTCTGTCCTCCAGGGGCTTATCCCAAAGTAATAGGACTCAAAGGTCATGAGAAAGGGACTGCTGCTTCAGTGAAGCCAGCTTCTGTGATGTCATAAAGCTTTGAGGTCATAGTAACCACTACTCCCCAAATCACACCTGATCTACACTTGGCTGGAGTAGTCATGGGTCATACAAGATAATCCCAAAACCCCTAAACTTCTGGAGCTCCCTGGGTGTCTCACCAAGGCAGTTTGCAAAGCGAGTCAGTGTCACATTCTCCATCACCAAATACATAGCCTTTGGTCATGACTGTCAGCACCAGCCCTCTGGAATCTGGAGAAACGCAGTAATCCACCATTCCATCTTAGCCATGAAAGGCCAAGGAACAAGCAGGCCTCAAACAAAGCCTCAGTGGAGGAACACCATGCTCCACACATAGGTATGGTTCTCCCAGCCAATCAGGGTACTTCTGACCAAAAAAGGGGCCACTTAAGAAAAGCTCCCAGGGAAAACCCACAATGCCAAACACGTTTGGAGTCTTCAATATCAAGGACTCGACTACTTCTACAGTATCAATAAATCATGTCAAAACAGCCTCCCAATCTTCAAACATTACCAAGCACCAAATGCAGTCTCTAAAATCTAGAAGGTGAGGCCCAGAACAGACGTATGTATTTGGAGTCCACATGAGTAAGCGTAGAGAATGTTGGAAGAGACCCATAGCCCATATAAAGCCATCTGAAAGACTTTCATGTACGTTTTAGGATGACAACATATATCTCCAAAAGTCCTCATTCAAGACGATTCAAATGTTGAAGAACCTTGAGCATTCCGACAGGGTGGTGCAACTAGCACTGGGGAACTGAATGAAGTTGTGGCAGCACAATCCTGCTTTAACCCTCTCATGACCATCCCCCAGATGCTTTCATGTGATTACCAAACAATGCCCCTTGCATAAGATGGGCATGTTCTAATGGAGCCAAGAGAGGTTGAAAAATGTGACAACAGAGGACCATTAAAGAGGGACAGATAGTGGAGGCTACAGGTTGTTGAGGAGATCCAGGAAGACAATGAACAAGAGAATGAACAAGGGAGCACAGAGCGAAAGTCTGGCATTTTAGGACGGTGGGAGGTGTTCTGTACCTGGCTGCATTCCATAGGGACCTAGGTCCAAATTAAATAAACCATCCTCTGGCTCCAGTAAATCCTTGTAAACTCTTTTTTCTTTTTGTGTTTGTTATTTTGGCAAATGATGCACATGCACATATTTACAGAGAGACATAAAGATTACAGAGAGACAGGGACAGAGCCAGGGACTGGAGCTTGAGAGGGAGGAGCAGATTTGTCTCCCATCAGGCAATCTGAGACCAGAGTCGATGCCATCACCCTGGGATCATGAGTTGAGCTGAAGGCCACCTCTAAACTGATGTACACACCCCTGGACCCAATCTTTGTCTTCTTAATACCTCCTAGTTCTAGACAAGAACCACTGCTCTGTCACTGTTCAGAAATGGAGGGGATACGGATTTTGGCTTGTCCTGATGTTGCTTGCTCTATCTGACCTGCTTTGAGAGCTGGTTTTGCTTTTCATATTGAAATCAGTGACTTGGCTACAGACACATTTTTCTCCCATGCATATTTTCTTAAAGATAACTCTGTTGCTAACTTTTGAAGGGGTTTGACACTATGTCTTGTGTTGCTCTGTTTCAGTTGATGGTCATGGGGTTCATCCCTGTCTCTGAATCTGGTTCTCCCTTTTTTCTCCAAGATGAAAGACATTTTTATCTCTGATCTATCAAAGAAAAATTTGGCCTTCTTTTTTCTTTTGCTCCTAGGACTCCTACCATAGACACCTCTTGCTATTCCTTGGAGTCAATGATTTCCCTAAAGGCAGTTCCATTATTCTTCTTTTTCTTGGCTTTCCTTCCTTATTTTGAAGTATTTTTCATCAGGTCACTAATTTGATCCTTGGCTTCTGCTAGCATCCTGGACTTTGCATTCAGTCTGCTATCAGTCTTTTCATCAGGGACTCTTTGCTTGTCTCCTTTACTGCTTTCTTCCCCTTCAGTTTTCACTTCCTTCTACTAAGGGCTATGATATTCCTCTTGGGGCACATACAAGGGAAGAGATATAATATTTCCCTTTATCCGCTTGCGTTTTTCATTTTGGATAATCCAGTCCTGTGGCATTCATGTCAATGCAAGTACCAGGGGTTCATCCTTCCTGATGGCTGAGGAATACTGTGTTGCCAACATGGACCACACCTTCTTTATCCACTAGTCTTTGCAAGGGCATTGCAGATCAATCCACAGTTCTGCTCGAAGGGGCATTGCAGGCCATTGATATAGGCCGACCTTTTCCTCTGTCTGAAGAGTCTTGGTTAACATGGCTATGCTCATTACCACAGCAGGTAGCATTAAGTAATGATGAAAATGAAAGTTGTCCAGGGCTCTTCCATAAGGCTAAGTTATTATGCAGAATGTCACTTGCCTTCAAGCCTTTGGAAATGTGTTTAAGTTAAAACCAGGTAAACAGAGCCATAATCCCTAATTTCTAGTGTAGGAGATGGGGACACAGACAGCACAATATATCCATGCCCAAACATTTTTCCTTGAAAAGGGACTTTTCGTAGCTTAGTCATCACTGACCCATAAGGAATAGTCACTGAGAAAAGACTCTCAAACACAGGAAGAAAAACTTCAAAGAGAGCTAATGATACCCTCTATATTTTCAGTGAAATAGGAACAACTTATTCTCTCTGGAGAAATGCTGGCCTAAAGGATGATATATTGAAAGTCATTTAATTTTCTCTTTGTCTAGGAAGGGGTAGTGGGAAATTAACACACAATATGACCTAAAGTCTTGATCAGGCTCAGAGGACTCTTTTTCTGTCTTTCCATGGGCTTCATACCTAAAACCAAAGGTATCAAAGGTTATGAGAGAGTGACTGTTGCTTCAGTGAAGCTAGATTATGTGATATAACAAAGCTTTAAGTTCATAGCAACCACTCTTCCCAAAACCATACCTAATCACTACACTTGGCTGGAGTAGTCATGGGTGGCCCAAGAGGATCCTAAGCCTTCTAAACCTGGAGCCGCCTGGGTCTCTCACTAAGGCAGTTTGGAAAGCGAGTCTGTGTCACCTTCTCTATGGCTGAAATCATAGTCTTTGGTCGTGACTGTCAGCACCAGCCCTCTGGACCCCAGAGAGAAGCATGAATCCACCATTCTATCCTACCTACAAAAGGCCAAGAAAGATGAGGCCTCAAAGCCTGAGGGGAGGAAATCCACAGCCTTCACATGTCTATAGTCCTCCCACCCAATTAGGGAGCTTCTGACCAGGAAAAGGTCCACCCTAGGAAAGCTCAAAGGGAACACCTGCAACCATGCCAAAGACATGTCTAGAGTCTTCAAAAGCGAGGACACAAGAACCTCTAGCATATCCAGAAATCATTCAAAAAGGACTCCCAATCTTCAAAACTGATCAGTCACCAAAGGTAGACTCTACACCCTAGAACCTTAGGTCCAGGACAGACTCATGTATTTGGAGTCCACAGGAGCAAGCATGGAGCATGCTGGAAGAGACTCATAGCCAAACTGAGGCCATTTGAAAGATTTTAATGCCCATTTCAGGATGACAACGTGTATCTCAAAAGGATACATTGAAGAGGATTCGAATGTCAAAGAATCTTGAGCATTCCCACAGGGTGGTGTAGTTACTCTCTGGGGACATGAATGGAGAGGTTGCAGCACAAGCCTGCCTTAACCCTCTCATGATCATCCCCCAATGGTTTTATGCAATAAGTAAACAGTGCCTATTGTGGAAAATGAGCATGTTCTAATGCATCCAGGAGAGGGGGAATAATGCGATAACAAAGAGCCATTAAGAAGAACAGACAGCGGATGCTAATGATTGGTGAAAATATCCAGGAAGACAAAGAACAGGAGAATGAACAAGCAAGCTCGGAGCAAAGGTCTGGCATTTTAGGATGGTGGTAGGTGCTCTATAACTGGCTGCATTCCTTAGGGACCTAGGTCCAAAATAAATAAAACACCCTCTGACCCCAGTCAATACTTGCACACTGGTTTTGTTTTTGTTTTTGTTTTTGTCAAATAATGCACATTCACGTATTTTACAGAGAGACAGAGAGATCAAAATCAGGAGGTGGAGCTGGAGAGGGAGAAGCTGACTTGCCCCTGAGCAGGGAACCTACTCAGTGCCTTGGAATCTGTATCTCTGTGTCTGCTCCCAGATGATTGTCATTTTCAGCTCTGATTTTTCAAAGAAATGTTCAACCCTCTTTTTTCTCTTACTCCTAGGTCTACAAAAGGCACCTCTTTCCATTCCCTGGAATCGGTGATTTCCATAAGCTCATTCTCATGTTCTATCATTCTTCCTTCTCTTTGGTTGCTTCCTTATTTTCCGCTATTTATCTTCCAGGTTATTAATTTGATCCTTGGATTCTGCCAGCTTTCTGGACTTTGCATCCAGTCTGCTACCAGTCTTTTCATCAGGGAATTTTTATTTTACATTATTTTATTTTTAACACTTTTATCTCTGTGGTGTGAGAATCCCTGATGTCTTCTGTATTTTCTGATGTATAATGAGTATCCTGGCCACTGCTTTCAAGCCTCCATCGGGCATATTACATGTACAGGTCTCCCTTCGCTTGCCTGGTCAAGACCATTTCTTTTATATTTTTCTCAGAATAAATTGATATTTGCATATTTGCATTGGATCTAGATCTCTGTCTTCTTATCTTTTTTCGAAATACATTGAATTTTTTAGACTGAGGGTAATTCATTTAAGAGAAGAGATCATGGAGGGCCCAAGGGTGGGCCTTTGAGGGAGTCTTGGGTGTGTGTGTGTCATGCATGCCCTCTGCTGTTTTGTTGTGGCTGTCTCCTGTCCTTGAAGTCGGTCATCTTCAGAGGCTCTCCTTGCCTGCTGTTTTGGGTGTTTGGTGTCTGGGATGAATAGGGCAAGGTTTAGCTTGGTGGGCTCTGGTGTGCCTGTGAAAGGAAACGTTCAACCAACACAACAGAATGAAGGCCTGCAGAATGCTGTGGTCAGGGGAGAGCATGTGGGCAGGGCTTTCTTCTAGTTCCATATGCGTGAGTCTGTTCTCCTGACACTAAGCATCTTGGGCTGAGGAAGGCAGTCCCCCAAGTCTGCCATGGTTGGGACTTCATGTTTGCAGGTTAGGCAGCTAATGTGCTCACTGTCCTGCCTTTGGCCAGTAGCTCGGTCTTTATGCTGCTGGTGTGAAAACCCAAATTTTTTTTTTTGCCCCCATTGAGTCATCACAAAGAACACTGCCTCTCATGGATGTACTGCCAGAACCCACTATCTTCCCACTGTTTCTCCTGGTATTGTCTCTGATCGTGGATTCCAGGCTATCTGCACCTGGTTGCTTCTTGGTATCCTCTCCAAGAGAAATACAGTGTTATCTCGAGTTGATGTCTGACAATCCTGCTGATCTGAAATCTCCAGGCCTTAAGACCCTTTGTTGGCAAGAACTCGTACCATGGAGATCCTCTGCAGTCACAGGTGATGGCTTTGGGATACATGCTCCTTGTGGGTTCCCAGTGTGTGCTCCTTTCTCCTGTGGCTTTGTCTTTTGCATTGGCTCACTTTTTTCTGAAGTACCAAACGCTGACAGATCATCTAAGCCTTGTCTCCAATCTTCTCACATAGTCGCTGTGATTACTTTTGTCCTTTACTGTGGAGTTTTATTGGTAAGCTTCATTTCATTTTCAACCATATTGCAATTTATGTGGTAATCTTCAGGTTTTGTTCATAGCTGAATACAAGCCTGGAGTTCACGACACTACTATCATCTCTCTGTCCTCCAAAGGCACTGCAGATCCTTACACAGCCATAAGTAAGAATGAATTTTTGCCACTTCCCTCATGTGGCAAGGTTGTGGGGAGCATTGGGCTTCGTCACATCTATCAGCCTCAGAAAGACAAATAATATACTATTTCACTCTCTCATTATGTCAAGAAACACGTGAAAAAGGGACAAACAATATGACTCTTATCAGGCACACAAAATTGTGTGTTTGTTTGAAGGCCAGTTAGTGAGAATATGTGTTTATAAAAGAACACTAAATGGGACATAACTTGTAGGAAATGTGGCTGAAAGTGATGGAATGTGAGTTTTCAAGGCATATCAAATTGAATTGCTACCCAAATGATACAGACTTCCTATCTCTTGAAATTTAATTTTAAGTGCTATATGAAACAAAGACACACACACACACACACACACACACACACACACAATCAGAAAGTACCATGACAAAGGAAAGTCAAGAAATTCATGAGATGATGATGAAATTATTTTATGGGGAAAGGATATAGGGTTAAATGCGTGTATTTCCAGAAATTAAAAAAAACACTGAAATTAAGAAACCTAACGATGCTGTAAGAAAATAGAAAAAGAAGAAACGAACTCCAAAGTTAAGAGAAAGAATGAAATAATAAATATGATCATCAAAATGAAAGAAATACAAACAAACCAGTACAAAAAAAGCAGGTGAACTCACATGTCAGTTTTGAATACTTTAGTAAACTGGAGGAGGCATTACCTGGATAGAACACGGAGACAAGCATACAGCTGAAAGGATGATATCACATGACAACTGTCAGAAAGGAAAAAAAAATAATGACCTAAAAGACCCCTCTACACAATTATGTTAGAAAATCCAATATCTGAGAGAAAAGGATATATTGCAATACAAATATCAACTGACAAGATTAGCTCAGGTAACCTACATAATATGACCTTTCTAGTAGTGACTAAAGGGTTTGAAGCAGTAATCAAACACCTCCCAACACATGCAGGTCAGGTCGAAATCAAAGAAAAATGTCAGAGCATGGATGTATTGTACTATGTCCTCATCTCCTAGTGTTCTGAAACCCGAGTCTTAAGGGATTAGGGCTCTTTCTACCTGGATTTACCTTAAACACCTTTGCAAAGGCTTCAAGGGGAGTGACATACTCTATAATAGCTAACACTTAAGGAAGAGCTCCTTGTCATCTTTGGTTAACTCTACCTGCTGTGGTAATGGATATAGCCATGTTGACCAAGTCTCTTTAATTAGTGGAAAAGGACGGCCTATATGGATGGCCTGCAATGCCCCCTAGAACAGTACTGTGGATTGAGCCCCATGCCCTTTCAAAGACTAGTGGATAAAAAATGTGTGGTCTATTTTGGTAATAGAGTATTCCTCAGGAATAAAGAAGGATGAACCCAGGCACTTGCATTGGAATGAAATACATAGGATTGGATGATTCGAAATGAAAAAGACAAGCAGACAAAGGGAAATATCATATGGCTTCTCTCTTATGTGCCCCAGGACGAATACCATGGGCCATAGTAGAAACAAGAGAAAACTGAAGGGAAATAAGTCAGAGAAGAAGACAAAACACAAGTGATTCAGGACTCTGAGGAACCAAGCTGAGGGTTACAGAAAGAGAGACATGCAGAGAATGAGGGAACTGGCTAATGTGTGTTGAGAATTTGTGGCATATATTACAAGGAGCACTAGGTCATACATGGAAATAAAGCATTCGTGAATACTCTGTTAATAATGTATGATGGATGATAGGCTGGCTTCCTCAACATAACAAAAAATAAAAATAAAAACAAACTGGCCCCTCAGATAGTTTGAAGTGGCAATGAGTAGGAGGTTGGGAGAACTAGGTGGTAGGTATTAGACAGGGCACAGAAGCATGGAGCACTGGGTGTGGTGAGAAAACAATAAATATTGTTATGCTGAAAAAAACAACTGGCCCTTTTAAAAGCAGGTAAAGACAAACAGAGAAAAGGAAAAGTTATATTTTTATTATCTTTACTTATTAAAATGGCATGGTATTTGTTCCTCTAATGTCCTTATCTGAATTGGGTCTATACTTGTAAATTAGAGTCTACCCGCCTCCTCCATTTCTGGAATTGATGAGAAGAAACGACATTGCCTTCATTAAATGTCTAGAGGTGTTGATCAGGAAAGTGATTTGGACCTGACCTTCTGTGTGTTGGGAGGTGTTTGATTATTGCTTCAAATGCTTTAGTCACTACTAGAGAGCTCAGATTTTGTTGGTTTTCTGACCTAATCTTGGGAGTTGATATGTGTTGGAATTTATCCTTTCTCACAGTTCTTGGATTTGCCGGAACAATTGTGTAGAGGGATCTTTTAGGTTATTTTTCTTTCCTTTCTAACAATTCTCATGTGGTCTCATACTTTCAACTGTATGCTTGACTCCCCATTTAGTTAGGATAATGGTTCATCCAGTTTTTTAATGTTTTAAAAACTGACATGTGAGTTCTCCTGAGTTTTCCCCATTGGTTTGTCTGTATTCCTTTTATTTCAATGATCAAATGTATTATCTCATTTTTTTCTGTTCATTTTGGAGTCTGTTTCACCTTTTCTAGTTCCTTATGCCATCGTTTAGGTTGCTTTTTTTCGATGTTTTTAATTTTTGGAAATAAAGGCATTTAGCCTACATTCTTTCCCCATAAGATGTTTTGGCATCATCCCATAAGTTTCTTGACTTTCCTTTGTTCAAGGTATTTTCAGAGTTTCCATTTGGTTGTCCTTCCTTGACTCATCGCTAGTTCGGGAGTGTGTTGTGTTTTTCATCTATTAGTGTCTGGCTGTATTTCCCACTCATATGTGATTTCTTTCTGTTTTCATATCTTTTTTTTTTTTTTTTAATTTCAAACAGTCCAACAATATGTTTGTAGTGATGGGAGACTTTAGTCCAGAATACTTGAACAAATTATTGATAAGTAAGTAGTTGGCTTTCTCATTTCGGTTGGTTACTGACTTGGATTTTCTGTGCCTTTCCTCTTTAAGATATTATCTTTGAGGGTAGCTTCATTATTCCGATTCCTCACTTCCTCCTCAACATTTGTGCATTTTATATGTGTGTGTGTTTTGTGTGTGAGTGTGTGCATTGTGTGTCTGTGTGTGTTTCATACATCACTTATAATTAAATTTCAAGAGGTAGGAATTTGATCTCTTATGGATAGCAATTCAATTTAACATGCCTTGAAAATTCACATTCCATTATCAGGAACATTTACTACAAGGAATGTCATCTTTTGTCCTCTGATAAACACGTTTTCTCACATACCTGCCTTCAAACAAACACCACATTTTGTGTGCCTGGTTAGAGTCATATTGTTTGTCCCTGTTTCTCTTGCTTTTTCATATATCTCCTGCTGTCATGAAAGGTTGACATCATCTCTAATTTGTCTCTCTGAGACTGATAGATGTGACGTAGCCCTATGCTCTTTGTAATATTGTCACATGAGGCAAGTGGAAGAATTCATTCTTCCTGATGCCTCGGTCAGAATTTGCAGTGACTTGGAGGACAGTGAGATGGTAGTGTCTGAGAACCCCATGCCTGCCTTCAGTCAGGAACACAACTGGAAGATGACCACAACAACTTCAACTTGGCGAAATTGACCTGAAGCCTACAAAGTAAACTCCACAGAGAAAGAGACAAGAAGTTGCAGAGACTATGGGCGACGATTGGAGACATGGCTCAAAGAAGATTTGGGTGGTTGGTTCATCAGAGGGCAGTGAGCCAAAGCAAAAGACAAAGGCACAGGTGAGTGGAGCACACTGGCAACCCAAAATAAGCATGTTTCCCAATGGCATTGGCTGTGATGAGCAGAGGGTCTTATTGGCATGAGTTCTTGAAGACTGGGGATTTCAGATCTGCAGGATTGGCAGACATTGACTCGATAGAACACTGTGTTTTTCCTGCTGAGGGCACCATCAAGCAACCAAGTGCAGACATCCTGGAAACCATGAGCAGAACAATACCGGGAGATGCAGCATGAAGATGGTGGGTCCTGGCAGTGCTTCCATGAGAGGCAGTGTTCGTGGAGATGACTCAATGCAGGCATAAGAAATTTTGGGACTTCATTCTATTGAGTTAGTTGAATGTGTCCTCTCACAGGCACAACAGAGCCCACCAAGTTAACCTCAGCATATTCATCCACACACCATGCAGCCTGCAAGGAAAGCCTCTGCAGATGACTGGTCTCAAGGAGAGGGGACAACACAGCACAACAGCAGAGGGCATGCGTGCCAGACACATACACCCGAGACTCCCTCAAGGGCCAGCCCTTGGCCACTCCATGATCTCATCTTCCTAAAGAAATTAGCCTCAGGCTAGAAAACAGAAGGGGCTTTTCAGGTACAGAGAGGGAGATATCCTAAAATTCCAGACCTTCGTTCAGAGATCCCTTGTTAATTCTCCTGTTCTTTGTCTGCCTGGATACCCTCACCAACCTGTAGCATCTGCTGTCTGTTGCATGGCAATGGCCCCTTGTTGACACATTGTTCATCCTCTCCTGGTTCCATTAGAACATGCCCATCTTCCACCAAAGTCACAGTTTGCTCATTGCAGGAAACCATTTGCAGGATGGTCATGAGAGGGTTAAGGCAGGCTTGAGCTGCCACATCTCCATGCAGTTCCCCAGAGGGTAGTTGCTCCACCCTGTGGGAATGCTCAAGGTTCTTCCACATTCAAATCCTCTTCAATGCGTCCTTTTGGACATACAAGTTTTCATTATGAAATGAACCAGAAAGTCTTTCAGGTGGCTTCACTTGGGCTATGGGTCTCTTCCAACATGCTCCCTGCTTTCTCCTGTGGACTCCAAGTACATGAGTCCATCATAGACCTAAGGGTCTAGGGTGTAGAGTCTGCCTTCAGTGTTTGATCAGTTTTGAAGATTGGGAGGCCGTTTTGGCCTGATTTCTGGAGATGCTCAAGGTAGTCATGTCCTCGCTGTTGAACACTCCAGACATATCTTTGGCATGGTTGCAGGTGTTCCCTTTCAGCTCTCCTTAGGTGGCCCTTCTCTAGTCAGAAGCTCCCTGATTTGAATGAGGAATATACACATGTGAGGGACATGGAGTTCCTCCCCTGAGTCTTTGTTTGAGACCTGATTATTTCTTGACCTTTCATGACTAAGATGGAATGGCGCATTCTTAACTTTCTCTGGAGTCCAGATGGCTGGTGCTGACTGTCATGACAATAGACTTCGAATTTGGCCATGGAGAAAGTAACAGCAACTTGCTTTGCAAACTGCCCTGGTGAGAGACCCAGGCGAGTCAGGCGTTTTGTCATGGCTTGGGATCCTCTTGGCCCACCCATGACTACTACAATGAAGTGTAGATCAGGAGTGGTTTGGGGAGGAGTGGTTGCCAGGACCTCAAATCTTTGTGACATCACAAAAACTGGCTTCACTAAAGCAGCAGACCTTCTCTCATGGCCTTTGTGTCCTATGCCTTTAGGAAGGAAGCACTGGAAAGGACAGAAAAAGACCCCATCAACCCAATCAAGAATTCAGGATGTCTTGTGTGTTAATGTCCCACATTACCTTTCTAGACAAAGAGAAAAGAAAATGACGTTCGGGATACCATCCTTCAGACCAATATTTCTCCTTAGACAGCAAGGATTTCCTATTTCCACTGCAATTTATAGAGATCTCAAGAAACAGTGAGTGCTCTTGGGTATCATCAGCTCTCTGTGACGTTTGTCATGCTGTGGGTGAGAGAGTTCTTTCTCAGCATCTTTTCCCTATGGGTCAGGGAAGACTAACGGAAGGAAAGTACCTTTTCAAGGAAAAATGTTAGGGAATGGATGTATTGTGCTATCTGTTTTTTAATCTCCTAATGTTGAAGACAATAGTTGTAAGGGATTAGGGCTCCATCTACCTGCTTTTACCTTGAACACCTTTGCAAAGGCTTCAAGGAGCGTGACATTCTGCATGAGAGCTAATGCTGAAGGAAGAGCTCTGGACATCATTCCTTGTCATCATTAGTTAATGCTACCTGCTGTGGTAATAGGTATAACCATGTTGACTAATACTCTTAAATCAGAGGAAAATGAATGGCCTATATTGATGTCATGCAATGCCCACTCAAGCAGAACTGTGGAATGAGCTGCAATGTCCCTTCAAAAACCAGTGGATAAAGAAGGTGTGGTTCATATTGGCAACAGAGTATCCCTCAGCCATCAGGAAGGATGAACCCCTGGTACTTGCAATGACATGAATTTCGCAGGACTGGTGTCGAGAAATGAAAAAGGCAAGCAGACAAAGGGAAATTTCTTAAGGCTTCCCTCCTATGTGCCCCAGGAGGAATACCATGGCCTTCAGTGGAAGGAAGGGAAAACTGAAAGGCGTGGAGAGAAAGAGACAAAACAGGAGTGACTCAGGTCTCTGAGAACCAAGCCCAGGGTAACAGAAAAGGGAGACATGCATGGAATGTCTGGAACTGGCTAATGGGTTTTGAGGAGTTGTGGCATGTATTAGGATGAACACTAGAACATATATGGAACTAAACTTTCTGCAAATTCTCTGTCATAAACATATGATGGATGAATGGATGGCTTCCTCAACAGATCAAAAAAATAAAAAGAAAAAAATCTTGCCCTATAAAATGCAGATGAAGACACAGAGAGAAAAGGAAAGAATTATATTTTTATTATCTTTACTTATTAAAAATTCATGGAATTTGTTCCCTATAATGTCCTTGAGTTAGGTCTTTATACTTGAAAAATAGTCTACCTGCCACCTCCATTTCTGGAATTGATGAGAAGAAATGACATTGCCTTCATTAAATGTCTAGAAGTGTGACCAGGAAAATGATTTGCATCTGTCCTTCTGTGTGTTGGCAGATGTTTGATTACTGCTTCAAACCCTTTAGTCCTAATAGAGCTCAGATATTGAGGGATTTATGACCTAATTTGGGAGATGATATGTGTCTTGGAATTTATCTTTGTCTCTTGTTCTTACATTTGCTGGCATAATTTGTAGAGGGTTCTTTTAGGCTTTTTATTTTTTCCCTTGCTATCAGTTGTCATGTGGTCTCATACTTGCTGTTGTCTGCTTGTCTCCCTGTATTATCCAGGTAAAGTTTCCTCCAGGTTCTTATAGTTTGTTAAAGTCTTTTCTTATTTTTCTATTTCCTTATGGCATCAACTTAGATTGCTTTTCTTTGCTGTTTGTAATTTTGGGAAATACACACATTTAACCCTATATTTTTCCCCCATAAGATGTTTTGATATCAACCCATAAGTTTATTGACCTTTCTTTGTTCAAGGTACTTTCTTCTTTTCTTTCTTTGATTTATTACTAGTTCAGGAGTGTGTTGTGTTTTCCACCTATGAACGACTGGCTGTGTTTCCTTTCCATATGTGATTTCTTTCCGTTTTCATACCTTTGTGGTCATAAGTATACAGGATAGGATTTGAATTTTCTTCCACTAATTATGACTTGATTTGGACTCCAACACACGATCTGTGATAGACAAAGTTTTGTCTGCCCTTCGGAAGAGCTTTTATTATGGTCCTCAGAGACACAATCTTATGCATGTATCCTCAAAGCTCAGATGGTCTAGGCTGCACATGATGATGTCTGTTACTCCTTACCACATTTCCATCTGGACAATCCATCTTGTGCTTAATGTGGATATCGTAGTTCTGAACAATATTGCATGAGGTCCCCATCTCACTTCCTTTCTCTTAATATGCTTCCAACATTTAGATGCACCCATGTTGGCAGAGTATATGTTGGCAATCCTTCCAAGTTTCTGATATTTTGATGCTCCATCAAGACAAAAGATCTTCCGGTAATCTTTTGTCTCTCGAAGGTATAAAATCTCTCTATCTGCCATAGGCACCATCTCTTTGGCTCTCTTCCCTTTGCCAATTGTATAACCTATAACTTCCTCATTCATTCACTTTCAAACTATGTGTATTGTTATAGTCGAAGAAAGTCTCTATTCACAACATAAGGTCGATCTTGTTAAGTTATATTTGTTTTCTTGTGGACCATTTTTGCCTTTTTAAAAAAATTTTCATCCAGTTAAACAATCTGTTTGTACTGATGGGAGAATTTATCCTGAATACTTGGACTAATTATTGATAGGTAGGGGGTTAACTTTCTATTTTAGTTAGTTTCTTACTTGGATTCTCTGTACCATTTCCCTTTATGGTATTTTTTTTGAAGGGTTTGCTTCCTTTATTGTATTTCCTCATTTTGTCCCCAACATTTGTGTGTATCCTTTGTGTGTGTGTGTCTGTGTGTGTTGTCTCTGTGTGTTCACATAACACTTATAATTAAATCTCAAGAGATAGGAATTTCATCTTTTATGGATAACAATTCAATTTGACATGCCCTGCAAAGTCACATTCCACTACTTTCAGCCACATTTCTTACAAAGAATGTCACCTTTTGTCCTCTTTTAAAAACATGTATTCTCACAAACCTGTCTTCAAACAAACACCAAATTTTGTGTGCCTGCTTAGAATCATGGTTTGTCTTTTTTTCCCTTGCTGTTTCCCATGCCTCTTGACTACCATGAGAGAGTGAAATCGTCTGTTATTTGACTTTCTGAGACTGATAGATGTGACGTAGACCAATGCTCTCCACAAAACTGACACATGAGGCAAGGGGAAATAATTCATTCTTGCTTATACCTCAATAATAATCTGTAGTTCCTTTGGAGGACAGTGAGATGGTAGTAGTGTTCTAGAACTCCAGGCTTGTCTTCAGCCATGAACACTGGAAGATGACCACATCAACTGCAACTTAGTGGAAATTGACCTGAAGCCTACAAAGTAAACTCTACAGAAAAAAACAAAAACAAAAAACAAAACAAACAAACAAACAAAAAAAACTCCCAGAGACTATGGGAGAAGATTGGATACATGGCTCAGGAGAGACGTGGGTGGTTGGTGTGTCAGAGGGCATGAGGAAATGGAAAAGACAAAGCGACAGGAGAGAGGAGGACACTGGGAACCCACAAGGAGCATGTTTCCCAAAGTCATGGGCTGTGACCAGCAGAGGGTCTGAATGGCACAAATTCTTGCAAAAAAGGGTCATGAGGTCTGGAGATTTCAGATCAGCAGGCTTGGCAGACATTGACTCGAGACAACACTGTTTCTCCTGCAGAGGACACCAACAAACAACCAGGTGCAGACAGCCTGAAAACCATGATTAGAAACAATACCAGAAGACACAGTGGGAAGATGGTGGGTTCTGGCAGTGCATCCGTGAGAGGCAGTGTTTGTGGAGATAACTCAGTGGGGGCACACGAAATTTGGGGCTCTCCCACCAGCAGAATCTAGACCCAGCTATGGCCAAAGATAGGCCAGTGAAGACATTAGCTACCTAAATTACAAACATGAAATCCAAAACTTTGAACACTTGGGTGATTGTCTTCCTCAGTCCTAGTTGCTTAGTCCCAGGAGAACAGACTCTCCAATACAGAACTAGAAGAAACCCCTGCTCACATGATCTCTCCTGACCACAGCATTCTGCAAGCCTTCATGCTGTTGAGTTGGTTAAACATCTCCTCTTACTGGTACACCAGAGCCCACCAAACTAAACCTCAGCATATTCAGCCCAGACCCCAAACACACCAAATGGCATGCAAGAAAAGCCTCTGCAGATGACGGGCCTCAGGGACAGAGGAAAGCCTCAACACAACATCAGAGTGCATTCATGCCACATACACACCAGAAACTCCCTCAAAGTTCAACACTTAGGTACTCCTTGAGCTCTTCTTCCTAAAGAAATTACCCTCAGGCTAGAAAACAGAATGGGCTTTTTGCATACAGAGAAGATAGAGACCTAGGTCCAATGCAAAGATGGAAGAATCAATTGATGCCTAGGAAAAAGAACAGGAAATGATCATGGCCAGGCAATCAGAGTGAAACCTTTACATATAACACGCCCCATGGAGGATTGAAAGCAGTGGCCAAGATACTCCGTGTACATCAGAAAATACAAAAGCTATCAGTGAGTCTCGAACCACAGAGGTAAAAGTAATAAAAATAAAATAAATAAAATAAAATAAAATAAAATAGTTCCTGATTAAAAGATTGGTAGCAGCCTGGATGCAAAGGCCAGGAAGCTGGCAGAGCAAATGATCAAATTAATGACCTGGAAGAAAAAAATAGAAAATAAGGAAGCCAATTCAAAGAGATAAGGAAGAATGATGAAACAGGACAATGAGCTTAGAGAAGTCATTGACTCCAAGGAATTGAAAGAGGTGCCTATTGTAGGTAAAGTAGGATTAAGAGGGAAAAAATAGGTTTGAACATATTTTCAGAAATGAGAGGATAATGTCCCTCTTCTGGGATTGGAAGCAGACCCAGATTCAGAAGCACAGAGTACTCCCATCACCATGTATAGAAGCACAGCACAATAAGATATAGTGTCATTCTGCCTGCAAAAGCAGTGGAGGAAGTCACTTTACCCAAATATGCATGCGAGAGCAGTTTGTCCATAGCCAAGTCACTGACTTAAGGAGCACAAACTAAACTAGCTCTTGAAGCAGGTCGGATAGAGCAAGCAACACATCTCCAAGCCAAAATCCGTATCCTCTGCATTTTTGAACAATGATAGATAAGTTGTTCTTGTCTAGATCTGGGAGGTATTAGGAAGAGAAAGACAGGGTCCTGGGGTATGTCCATTCTGAGGCAGGCTTCAGCTCAACTCATGATCCCAGGGTAATGGCATCGACCCTGGTCTCAGGTTCCCTACTCAGGGGCAAGTCATCTTCTCCCTCTCCATCTCCACACCTTGACTGTGATCTCTCTCTCTCTCTCTCTCTCTCTGTCTCTCTGTCAAATACATACATGTGCATCGTTTGACAAGAAAAAAAAATGTACAAGGATTGACTTGGGCCAGAGGATGGTTTATTTAATTTGGACTTTGGTCCCTATGGAAGGAAGCCAAGTACAGAGAACCTCTCACCATCCTTAAATGTCAGAGCTTTGCTCTGAGCTCCCTTGTTTATTCTCCTCTTCTTTGTCTTAATAGTAGGAAATCGTAACACACCTCTCACAGAGATAGACAGATTATCCAAGCAGAAAATCCATAAAGAAACAAAATCATTGAATGACACTTTGGAGAAGATGAACCTCATAGAAATATACAGCACATTCCACCCTATGACAACACAATACTCTTCTCAAGTGCACATGGACCCTTCTCAAGAATAGACCATATACTGCGTCAAAAATCAGGACTCAACTTATACCAAAAGACTGATATTTTCCCCCTGAATATTCTCATATAACAAAGCTTTGAAACTTGAGTTCAATCACAAGGAAAAGTTTGGAAGGAACTCAAACACCTGGAAGCTAAAGACCACCTTGCTTAAGAATGCTTAGATCAACCTGGAGATCAAAGAAGTTCTCAAACAATATGGAGGCGAAGACTTTTAACAAGATCCTAGCAAACAGGATCCAACAGCACATAAAGATAATTATCCACCATGACCAGGTGGGATTCATCCCTGGGCTACAAGGATGGTTCAACATTAGCAAATCAATCAATGTGATAGGACAAATTAATAAGAGAAGAGAGAAGAACCACATGGTCCTCTCAATTGATGCAGAAAAGGCATTTGACAAAATCCAGCATCCATTCCTGATCAAAACACGTCCAGTATAGGGATAGAGGGAACATTTCTGAACTTCATCAAATCTATCTATGAAAGACCAACAGCAAATATCATCCTCAATGGAAAAAAAGCTTGCAGCATTCCCGTTGATATCAGGAACAATACAAGGATGCCCACTCTCACCACTCTTGTTCAACATAGTATTAGAAGTCCTATCAACAGCAATCAGACAACAAAGAGAAATAAAAGGTATCCAAATTGGTAATGAAGAAGTCAAACTCTCTCTCTTCGCAGATGACATGATTCTTTATCTGGAAAACCCAAAAGACTCAACCCCCAAAATACTAGAAGTCATACAGCAATTCCAAAACATCAGGATATAAAGTCAACATACAGAGACCAGTGGCTTTCTTATACACTAACAATGTAAAACAGAAGGGAAATTAGAGAATTGATTCCATTTACTACAGCACCAAGAGCCATAAAATACTTGGAATAAACCTAACCAAGAGATAAAGGAACTGTACTCGAGGAACTACAGAACACTCATGAAGGAAATTGAAGAAGACACAAAAAGAGGATGACAATTCCATGCTCTTGGTTCTGAAGAATAAACATTGTGAAAATGTCCATACTGCCTAGAGCAATCTATACTTTTAATGCCATTCCTATCAAAATTCCACTGGTACTTTTCAAAGAGCTGATGCAAATAATTCTAAAATTTGTATGGAATCAGAAGAGAGCCAGAGTCGCTAAAAATATGTTAAAAAAAACCCATAAAACTGCAGGCATTGCATTACCTGATTTCAGGATTTACTACAAAGCTGTGATTACATCATGTGATGACCAAGACAGCATGGCACTGGCATAAAAACAGACACAAAGACCCGTAGAACAGAGTTGAGAGCCCAGATATGGACCCTCAACTTTATGGTCAAATAATCTTCGACAAAGCAGGAAAAAATGTATAGTGGAAAAAAGACAGTCTCTTCAACAAATGGTGCTTGGAATACTGGGCAGCTGTATGTAGAAGATTGAAACTCGACCATTCTCTTACACCATAAACAAAAATAAACACAAAATGGATAAAAGACCTCAATGGGAGAAACGAATACATCAGAATCCTAGAGGAGAACAATAGCAGTAACCTCTTCAATATCAGCCACAGCAACTTCTTTCACGATATGTCTCCAAAGACAAAGGAAACAAAAGTGAACATGAACTTTTGGGACTGCATCAAGATCAAAAGCTTCTGCACAACAAAGGAAACAGTCAACAAAACAAAGAGGCAACCCACGGAATGGGAGAATATATTTGCAAATGGCAGTACAGACAAAATGTTGATATCCAGGATCTATGATGAACTCCTCAAACTCAACACACATAACAGACAATCATGTCAAAATATGGGTAGAAGACATGAACAGACACTGCTCCAATGAAGACATACAAATGGCTATCAGACACATGAAAAAATGTTCATCATCACTAGCCATCATGGAGATTCAAATGAAAACCACATTTAGATACCACCTTACACCAGTTAGAATGGCCAAAATTAGCAAACAGAAAACAACATGTGTTGGAGGGGATGTGGAGAAAGGAGACCCTGTTACACTGTTGGTGGGAATGCAAGTTGGTGCAGCCTCTTTGGGCACAGTTTGGAGATTAATCAAGAGAATAAAAAATAAAATAAATCTTACCTATGACCCTGCAATTGCACTCCTGGGTATTTACACCAAAAATAAATATGTAGTGAAAAGAAGGGCCATCTGTACCCAATGTTTATAACAGCAATAGCCACGGTTGCCAACCTGTGGACAGAAGCAAGATACCCTTCAAAGAACGAATGGATAAGGAAGATGTGGTCCATATACTCTATGAAGTATTATGTCTCCATCAGAATGGATGAATACCCAACTTTTGTTGCAACATCGACGGGACTGGAAGAGATTCTGTGAGTGAAATAAGTCAAGCAGAGAGAGTCAATTATATGGTTTCACTTATTTGTGGAGCATAACAAATAGCATGGAGGACAAGGGAAGATTGAAAGGTAAAGGGAATTGGGGGAAATTGGAAGGGGAGGTGAACCATGAGAGACTATGGACTCTGACAAACTGAGGGTTTTTATGGGATGGGAGATAGGAGATTGAGGGAACCAGGTAGTGGGTATTAGAGAGGGCACGGCTTGCACAGAGCAAGATAGGATTTGAATTCTCTTCTATTAATTGCACATGGATTTGGGTTCCAGCACACAATCTGTGATAGACAATGCTAGGTCTGCCATCTGGAACAACGTTACTTATGGTCCTTAGAGAGACATCTTATGCAGATTTCCCCAAAGCTTAGGTGGTCTAGAGAGCCCATGATGATGTATGTCTTTCATTCCTACATTCCCACCGGATAATCTGATTAGATACGCGCACGTTGGTGGTGTATATGTTGGCAATTCTTCCAAGTTTCTGATGTTTTGATGCTGCATCAAGACAAAACACCGTCTGGTAATCTTTTGTCTCTGGAAGGCATTAAAATCTCTTTATCTGCCATAGGCACAATCACTTTGGCTCTCTTTTCCTTGAGAATTGAATATCCTATGTCTCCCCCATTCCTTCAGTTTCAAGTTATGTGTATCTTTATAGCCAAAGGAAATCCCTGATGGCCAACATTGTTTGTTTAATGTTTTCATGTTGAACTTTTTGCCTTTTTAAAAAAATTTCATCCTTCCAACAATATTTTTATAAAGATAGGAGAATTTACTCCTGAATGCTTGATCTAATTATTGATAGGTAAGAAGTTAACGTTCTCCTTTTGGTTCATTTCTGACTTGGATTCTCTGTGCCTTTCACCTTTATGGTATTTCCTTTGGGATTTTCTTTCTTTAGTGTGATTTCTCACTTCCTCCCCATATTTTGTGTGTCTTAACTCTGTGTGTGTGTGTGTGTGTGTGTTGTCTGTGTTTGTTTCATATAACACTTAAAATGAAATTTCCAGAGATAAAAACTCGGTCTTTTATGCATAGCTATTCAATTTGATATGCTTTGAAAACTCACATAGCATAATTTTTAGCCATATTTCCTACAAGTTATGTCCCATTTAGTCTTCTTTTATAAACACGTATTCTCATTAACTGGCCTTCAAGCAAACACACAATTTTATGTGCCTGGTTAGAGTCATATTGTTTGTCCCTTCCTCCGTTGCCTTTTCAAATATTCCTTGATTAGAATGAGAGAATGAAATTGTATGTTATTTTTCTTTCTGAGAGTGAAAGATGTGATGTAGCCCAATGCTCAACACAACTCTGCCACATGAGGCAAGTGGAAAGAATTCATTCTTACTTATTACTGTGTAAGAGTCTGTGGTGACTTTGGAGGACAGAGAATTGTTAGTAGTGTCTGAGAACTCCAGACTTGTCTTCAGCCATGAAGACAACCTGAAGATTACCACATATTGTGAAATATAGTGGTAATTGACCTGAAGCATACCAATCAAACTCCATACTAAAAGAGAAAATAGTCCCAGAGACTATTTGAGAAGATGAGACTTGGCTTAGTTGGTATGTTGGCGGTTGTTGCTTTAGGGCCCAGTGAGCCAATGAAAAAGACAAAGCCACAAAAGAGAGGAACACACACTGGGAACACATATGGAGCATGTAACCCAAAGCCATTGCCTTTGACCATCAGAGGGTCTGAATGGCACGAGTTCTTGCCAACAAAGGGATTTGAGGCCTGAAGCTTTCAGATCAGCCCGCTTTGCAGACATGGACTTGAGAGAACACTGTGTTTCTCTAGGACAGGACAACAAAAAATAACCAGGTGCAGACAGCCAGGAAACCATGATAAGAGACAATTCCAGGAGACACAGTGAGAAGATGGTGGGTTCTGGGAGTGCATCCGTGAGAGGCAGTGTTCGTGGAGATGACTTGATGGGGCACAAGAAATTTTGGGCTCTTGTACCATCAGCTATAAAGACTGAGTTACTGTCCCAAGTCAGTACGATGAGGACATTACCTGCCTAACCTACACGCATGAAGTCCCAATCATGGAACACCGGAGGGACTGTCTTCCTTATTCCAAGTTGCTTTGTCCCAGGGGAACAGACTATCCCAGAGAGGACTAGAAGAAAGCCCTGCCCACATGCTCTCTCCTGACCACGGCATTCTGCAGGCCTTCATTCTGTTGTGTTGGTTGAACATTTCCTTTCACAGGCACACCAGAGCCCACCAACTTAATCCTCACCTTATTCATCCCAGACAGCAAACACTCTGAACAGCAGGCAAGGAAAACCTGTGCAGATGACTGGCCTCAAGGACAGGGGACAGCCACAACACAACAGCAGATGGTATGCATAACACACACATCTGAGACTCCCAAAAAGGGCTAGCCTTTGGGCACTCCATGATCTCTTCTCTTAAAGATATTACCCTCAGGCTAAAAAAAGAGAATGAACTTTTCGTATACAGAGAAGAAGACAGAGAACTAGATCCAATGCAAAGATGGAAAAATTAATTGATGCCAAGCAAAGAGAACAAGAAATGATCATGGCCAGGCAATCGAAGGGAAACATCTACATGTAACATGCCTGATGGGGAATTGAAAACAGCTGCCAGCATACTCACTGTACAGCAGAAAAAGCAGAAGTCATCAGGGCGTCTTGAGCCACACAGATAAAAGTGATAAAAATAAAATAAAATAAAAAGTCCGTGATGAAAATATTTTTTAAAAGATTTTACTTATTTATTTGACAGACAGAGATCACAAGTAGGCAGAGAGGCAGGCAGAGAGAGAGAGAAAGGGAAGCAGGCTTCCTGTGAAGCAGAGAGCCAGGACGCTGAGATCATGACCTGGGCCGAAGGCAGCAGCTTAACCCACTGAGCCACCCAGGCGCCCCCATGATGAAAATATTTGTAGCAAACTGCATGCAAAGTCCATGATGCTGGCAATAGCCAAAGATCAAATTAGTGATCTGGAAGACAAATACTTGAAAATAAGGAAGCAAATCTAACGAGAGAAGGAAGAATGATAAAACATGACAATGAGCTTTGGAAATCATCGACTCCAAGGAATGGAAAGAGGTGCCAATTATAGGAGTCCTAGGAATGAGAGAAAAAGAGGTCCAATCTCTTCTTTGAGAAATTAGAGCTAAAAATGTCCCTCATCTTGGAGCAAAACCAGATCCAGATTCAGAGACATGGAGGACTCCCATCACCATTAACAGAAACAGAACAACACAAGACATAGTGTCAAACACCTTCAAAAGTTAGCAATGGAGGAATTCTCTTTAAGAAAATATGCGTCGGAGAGTAATGTGTCCTTTGCCAAGTCACTGACTTCAAGAGGACAAATTATAAAAGCTCTTGAATTCATCAGATAGAGCGAGAAACACCAGCTCAAGCAAAAATCCATATCCCCTGATTTCTGAACAATGACAGATCAGTGGTTCTTGTATAGAATAAGGAGGTATGAAGAAGACAAAGATTGTGTCCAGGGGTGTGTCCAGCACTTCAGGGACAAGTCTGCTTATCCCTCTCCAGCTCCACCCCGTGACTTATATCTCTCTATCTGTGAAATTCCTGCATATGCATTGTTTGCAAAACAAAACAAAACAAAACACACACACACAAAACCAAACACAAAGAGTTTACAAGGATTTGTTGGGGCCAGAGGATGTTTTATTTAATTTGGACCTAGGTCCCAATGGAAGGCAGTCAGGTACAGAGCACCCCACACCATCCCAAAATTCCAGGTTTTGCTCTGAGATCCCCTGTTCATTCTCCTGTTCTTTGTATTCCGGGATCTCATCACCAACCTGTAGCATCCACTGTCTGTCCCACCATAATGGCCCCTTGTTGACACAATGTTCATCCTCTCCTGGCTCCATTGGAACATGCCCATCGTCTTAAAGAGGCACTGTTTGCTTATGGCATGAAGCCATTTGGGGGATGACCATGAGAAGGTTAAGGCTGGCTTGAGATGCCACATCTCCATGAAATTCCCCAGAGATTAGTGGCACCCAACTTGGGTGACCCTTTTCCTAAAAAGAAGCACCCTGATTTTGTGGGAGGACCACAAAACAGGCTGAGGCTTTGTTTGATGCCTGATTCTTTCTTGGTCATTCGTAAGTAAGATAGAATGGTGGATTCTTGTCTTTCTCCGGAGTCCTTAGGACTGGTCCTGACAGTCATGATCAAAGACTACGAATTCGGCCATGGAGAAGGTGAATTCGACTTGCTTCGCAAACTGCCTTGGTGAGAGAATCAGGGGGCTCTAGCGGTATGGGAGGGCTTACGATACTCTTGGCCCATCCATGACTACTCCAGCCAAATGTAGAGATCAGGCGTGGGTTGATGAAGAGTGGTTGCAATGATCTCAAAGCTTTGTGACATCACAGAAGCTGGCTTCACTGAAGCAGCTGTCCCTTTCTCGTGATCTTTGAATCCTTTGACCTTAGGTAGAAGCCCCTGGAAGGACAAAAAAAGAGGCCTCTGAACCTGATCCTGAACTCAGCTTGTCTTGTTTGTTAATAACTCAGTTCTTGGATTTGTTGGCATAATTGCATAGAGGGTATTTTAGGGTTTTTTGTTTTTTTGTTTTTCCCCTTGTATCAGTTGTCATGTGGTCTCATACTTCGAGCTGTGTGTTTTTCTCCCTGTTTTATCCAGGTAATGGCTCCTCCAGTTTGTTAATGTTTTCAAAACTGACGTGAGAGTTCCGATATTTTCTTATTGGTTTGTTTGTATTTCTTTTATTTCGAAGAATATATGTATTATTTCCTTTTTTCTGTTAGGTTTGAAGTTCGTTTCTTCTTCTACTAGATTTTATGGCATCACGTTAGGTTCCTTTTTTCAGTTATTTTAATTTTTGGAAGTACACACATTTAAAGTGTGTGTATTACTATATTCTTACTGCATAAAATGTTTTGGCATCATCCCATAAGTTTCTTGACTTTCCTTTGTTCATGGCACTTTCTGGTTTTCTTTTGAATTTCTTTCTTTGATTCATTGCTAGTTCAGGAGTGTTTTGTGTTTTCTACCTATTAGTCTCTGGTTGTGTTTCCCATTTGTAAGTGATTTCTTTCCGCTTTCAAACGTTCATGATCATAAGTATATAAGATAGGAATTGAATTTTCTTCCAGTAATTATGACTTGATTTGGACTCCAGCACACGCTCTGTGATAGATAAAGTTAGGTCTGTCCTTGGGAAAAACTACTCTTATGGTCCTCAGAGACATAATCTTATGCATGTTTCCTCAAAGCTCAGGTGATCTCGAGAGCCCATAATGACATGTAATTCCTTAGCACCTTGCCATATGGATGATCTGTCCTGTGCTGAAAGTGGATATTGTAGTCCCCAACAATATTGGATTGTCATCCCAATCTCCCTTCCATTCAGATAATAGGCTTCCAAAATTTAGATACACCCACGTTGGTGGTGTATATGTCCAGCTCCTGTGAGGGACTAGGAGCCTCGCCAAACAGCAGAAAAACAAAACTTGCTAACAAAGCCTGAGACACATGCACCCCTCACCCTCACCTGAGAGAGGTGGGTGAAGGCCCAGCCCATTGCTCCTAGACCCGAGCCATCCTCTCAGAGCATGAGACATGCATGCGCCCCACACACTCCCCAGAGAGAGGTCCTGTGCCCTGCTATCAGAATTTGAGACACGCGCAAACCAAACCCTCCCATGAGAGAGGTAACTCTTAGACACAGAAAGACCAATCACTCCCAGCCTGGGCCAGGGGGAAAATCTCAGTGTCAGATCACTGATTGGAACCTCTGTGATAGTCTGGAGCTGCCCATACAGACGCTGTTGCCATGGTATTGGGTACAAACAGAAGATTCTGCATTCCCTGGGACCACGACTCAAAATCTGCTCTGTCAGTGGCCAATGGAGAATTTATATGGGTTCTGAAGCACCCACAGGGGAGCAGACTGAGGCTTCTCTCTGAGAGGGAGGTCAGGGGCAGTTAGCTTTCCTCTAAACCACCAAAAATAATCAAAAGCAGTCAAGGCAAGAGAGAAAAAAAAAACTGAACAAACTTAAAAACCTACAGAGAACAAAGACTTGAAAAAAACTGCATTCCTCAGTTCCCAGTCCCTTGAGAGGGGTGGGAGGACTTAACTCAGGGAACATCATTGACTGAAAACCCACCTGACAGGCCCCTCCCCAGAAAAGCAACCAGAAAAAAAAAAAAAAAAGAAAAGAAAAAAGAATACAAGAGAACAACCGCCACTACTTCATAGATACAACTTTCATTTTTTACTCGTTCCCACTCTTCTGGTTCATTTTTTATGTAGATAAATTTTTAACCTATTTACCATCACACTGAGATGTCCAGTATATCAAATTCCATATTAACATTCTAACCTGAACTTTTGATACATAAACCTTTGTTTTTCTTTTGCATTTAATTTTTAAATGTTTTTTAAATTTAGTTTGGTTTAGTTAGTATATTCCTTTTTTATTTTTATTTTCTAATGTTTATATAGAGTTAAGCATCAAGGTAATCCCCTTTCCCCAATCAATGCTATTATTATAGATAAATCAATTTTTACTCCCCCTTAATTTTAGGAAGGATGAGTTTTTTAACATAGATATCAAAGATAAAGATACATCCAGGAAGAATCACAATAAACTTCCTTGCCCACACTGAGAATTTGTAACCTCTCTCCCATCTTTTTGTTCCACCAGTGTTTCTGTGTTTTTGTGTTTGTCCTGACAGCATATAATTCTTATACTTGAGGTTCTTTTTGATGAGGTTCTTCCTTTATTTTCATATATATGTATATAGATATATACATGCTTATATATATATCTCCATCTCTCTATATGGATATATATAGATATAGATATCTGTATCTATGTGTCCATATAGATAGATATCTATTAAGAGATTTATGGATGTCCAAACGGAATTAAATAGGGCAGAACTGAAAGCCACAAGGGATAATGTGCCCAATGTTAGGGCAGAACTGAAAGCCACGAAGGATGAGGTTCACAACGCTGTCAATGAGTTCCAATCTAATCTAAATTCTCTAAAAGCTAAGGTAACTGAAACAGAAGATAGAATTAGTGATCTGGAGGACAAATATATAGAAAGGATTAAGAGGAAGCCTGGAACAAACAGCTTAGAAGCCATGAAAACAGAATCAGGGAAATAAATGATGCTATGAAAGTTCCAACGTCAGAATTATAGAAATCTTGAAAGTAAGGAGAAAGAAAGAAGTCTAGAAGATATAGTGGAACATGTTCTTCATGAAAATTTTCCCAATCACGTGATTGGATCCAGCATTCATGTACTAGAGGCAGAACGGTATTCCCCCAAGATTATAGATTCCAAAAAAAAAAAATCAAAGCACCTGATAGTAAAACTGAAAATTCATAAGTGTAGATACAATCTCTTGAAATCCACTAGGACATAGAGACTCCTTACGTACAGAGAAAAGCATATCAGGATCACATCAGACCTGTCCGCAGAGACCTGGAAAGCCAAAAAGGGCTGGAAAGATATATTCAGGGCTCTAAATGAGAAGAACATGCAGCCAAGAATACATTATACAGCAAGACTGACATTCAAAATGGATTGAGAGATAAAGAGTTTCCAGGACTACCAAGGCTTAAAAGACAATGCAACTACCAAGAAAACACTGCAGGAAATATTAAGGGGGGTTTCATAAAAGAGGAAAAATCCTAAGAATAGCATTGAACAAAAATATAGAGACAATCTACAGATAGAAAAACTTCAAAGGTAACACGATGTCAATAAAAATATATCTATCAATAATCACTCTCAATGTGAAGAGCCTAAATGTGCCCTTAAAATGACACACGGTTGCAGATTGGTTAAAAATACAAGACCCATTCCTATCATGTCTACGAGAAACCCACTTTGAACCTAAAGATACACCCAGAGTAAAAGTGAAGGGATGGAGAATAATCCTTCATTCCAATGGGCCTCAAAAGAAGGCTGAGTTAGCAATGCTCATCTCAGATAAATTAGATTTTAAACTAAAGACTGTAGTCAGAGATACAGAATGACACTACATAATGCTAAAGGTAATATCCACCAAGACAATCTAACAATTGTAAATACCTATGCCCCCAATAGGGGAGCAGCCAATTACATGAGAAAATTGTTAGTCAAGGTAAAAAGTCATAATGATATGAACACATTAATAATAGGAGATCTTAACATGACTCTCAGAAATAGACAGATAATCAAAGCAGAAAATCAATAAAGAAACAAGAGCATTGGATTTCACACTGGACCAGTTGCACTTCATAGATATATACAGAACATTCCACCCTAAAACAACATAATACTCATTCTTCTCAAGTGCACATGGAACCTTCTCAAAAATAGACCACAAACTGGGTCACAAATCAGGACTCAACTGATACCAAAAGACTGAGATTATTCCTTGCATGTGCTCAGATCACAATGCTTAGAAACTGGAGCTCAATCACAAGGAAAAGTTCCAAAGGAACTCAAACACATTGAAGCTAGAAACCACCATGCTTAAGAATGCTTGGATCAACCAAGAGATCAAAGAAGAACTGCAACAATTCATGGAAATCAATTAGAATGAAGATCCTTCAGTCCAAAACCTATGGGACACAGAAAAGGCTCTCCTAAGCAGGAAATACATAGCCATCCAAGCCTCCCTCAAAAAGAAAAAAAAATACTAAACCAGCTCGACTTTCTGTTGCCCACAGGAGGTTTCCTTCGACTATAAAGATGCACATAGCTTGAAAGTGAAGGAATTGGGAAGACATTGGTTATGCAATTGTCAAGGAGAAGAGAGCCAAAGTGATTGTGCATATGGCAGATAGAGTGATTATACCTTTGAGAGACAAAAGATTACCGGAAGGTGTTTTGTCTTGATGGAGAATCAAAGCATCGGAAACTTGGAGAAAGTGCCAACATACACACTAGCATCATGGGTGTATCTAAATGGTGGAAGCATATTAACAGAAAGGGAGAGAGATGGTCAGCACATTCCAATATTGTTGGGGACTATGACATCCACTTTCAGCACAGGAAAGATCGTCCAGATAGAAAGGTAATAAGAAATAACAGATGTCATCATGGGCTAGACCACCTGAGCTTTGAGGATACAACCATTAGATTGTGTCTCTGAGGACCATAAGAGACGTTATTCCCTAAGGCCGACCTACCATTGCCTATCACAGATCCTGGGTTGGAGTGCAATGCCAGTCTTAATTAGTAGAAGATAATTTAATTCCTTACTTATGACCATGAAGTTATTGAAAATGGAAAGAAATCACTTATGAAAAGGAAACACAGTCAGAAACTAATAGCTGGAAAACACAACACTCTCCCGAACTAGCAATGAATCAAAGAAATAAAAACAGAAAATACCTTTAACAAAAGGAAGTAAATAAACTGTTGGGACGATGTCAAACAATTTTATCGGGAAAGAATATAGGGTTAAATGCCTGTATTTTCAAAAATTAAAAACACTGAAAATATTAACGTTACCTGACACCATAAGGAACTAAATAAAGAAGAAATAAACTTCTAAGTTAGCAGAAAAAAAGGAATAATACATAGGATCATCGAAATAAAAGAAATACAAACAATCCAATAGAAAAAAAAAAAAAAAAACAGGAGAACAAAACAGGAGACAAAACACATTCCGGTAATCTTTTGTCTCTCAAAGGTATAATCACTCTATCTACCATATGCACAATCACTTTGACTCTCTTCTCTTTGCCAGGAGAACTTTTCAGTTTTGAAAAGGTAACAAACTGGAGGAGCCATTTCCTGGATAAAACAGGGAGACAAGTGAATAGCTGAAAGTATGAGACCACATGACATCTTATCAAAAGGAAAAAAAATAACATAAAAGACCCATCTCAAAAATTATGCCACCAAATCCACGAACTGAGGGAAAAGAATAAATTCCCAGACACATACCAACTCGAAAGATTAGGTCAGGAACCCTACAAAATCTGAGTTCTCTACTACTACTCACCGAAGAGTTTGAAGCATAATCAAACAACTTGCACCACACAGAAGGCCATATCCAAATCATTTTCCTGGTCAACACTTCTAGACATTTAATGAAGGCAATGCCATTTATTCAAATTGATTCAAGAAATGGAGGAGGAGAGGAGAATCTACAAGTATAAAGACCCAATTCAGATAAGGACATTATGGGAAACAAATTCCATGCTGTTTTAATAAGTAACGACAATAAAAATATAATTTCTTCCTTTTCTCTGTCCTCATCTGCTTTTGAAAGGGCCAGTTTGTTTTTATTTTAATTTTTTTGTTCTGTTGAGAAAGACAGACTATCTCCCATCATACGTTTTTAACAGAGCATACACTGCTGCTTTAGTTCCATACACGACCTAGTGTTCATCCTAATATATGCCACAACTCCTCAACACCCATTACCAGTTCCCACATTCCCTGCATGTCTCTCTCTTCTGTAAGCCTCAGATTAGTTCTCCGAGACCTAAGTCACTCCTGGTTTGTCTCCTTCTCTGACCTATTCCCCTTCAGTTTTCCCCTCCATCTACAAAAGGGCTATGGTATTCCTCCTGGGACACATGTATGGAAATCATATGATATTATCATTTGTCTGCTTGCCTCTTTCATTTAGTATCACCCAGTTCTGTGGCATTCATATCAACGCAAGCACCAGGGGTTCATCCTCCCTGATGGCTGAGGAATACTCTGTTGTCAATATGGACCACACCTTCATTATACACTTGTCTTTGCAAGGGCACTGTAGGTAAATCCACAATTCTGCTTGAGGGGGCATTGCAGGTAATCAGTATAGGCCATTCCTTTTCCTATGATTAAAGAGACTTGGTCAACATGTTTATACCCATTACCACAGCAGGTAGAGTTAACTAAAGATGACAACGAGTGCTGTCCAGGGCTCTTACTTCAGTGTAGTTCTCATGCAGTATGTCACACTCCTTGAAGCCTTTGCAAAGGTGTTTAAGATAAAACCAGGTAGACAAGCCCTAATCCCATATGAATAGTGTTTCAGAACAGTAGGAGATAAAAACACAGATAGACCAATTAATTCATGCCCTAATATATTTCCTTGGAAAGGGACTTTCTTTCCCTTATTCATCACTAACCCATGAGTAAAAATACTGATAAAGGACTCTCTCACTCACAGGATGACAAACCCCAGAGAGAGATGATGATACCCAAGAGGCCTCATTGTACTGAGATCTCTAGAAATTGCAGTCTAAATAGGAAAATCTTGCCGTCTCTAGAGAAATGCTGGCGTAAAGGATGGTATAGAGAATGTCATTTTCTTTACTCTTTGTATAGAAAGGGGAAGTGAGACATTAACACAAGACAAATTGAGTTCTTGACCAGGCTCAGAGGGCTCTTTTTAGTTCTTCCTGGGGCATTCTACATAAAGCTAAAGGAGACAAATTTCATGGGAGAGGGACTGCTGTTTCAGTGAAGCCATCTTCTGTGATGTTACAAAGCTTTGAGGTCATAGCAACACTACTCCCCAAACCATACGTGATATACACTTGGCTGGAGTAGTCATGGGTCTGCCAAGAGGGTCCCAAACCCTCCCAAACCACTGGAGCCGCCTGAGTCCCTCACCAAGGAAGTTTGTGAAATGAGTCACTGTCACCTTCTTTATGGCCAAATTCATAGTGTATAGTCGTGGCAATATGCACCAGCCATCTAGACTTCAGAGAAAGGCAAGAATCCACCATTCCATATTACCCATGAAATAGCAAGAAAGAATCAGTTTTCCAACAGGCCTCCGGGGGGAACTCCATGTCCCGCACATATGAATGGACCTCTCACCCAATCAGGGTGCTTCTAAATAGGGAAAGACCACCCAAGGGTACCTCACAGGGAACACCCACAACCTTGCCAAATATATGTCTGGAATCTTCAACAGCGAGGACACAAGTACTTCTATTGTCTATAAAAATCATGCCAAAATGACTTCCCAATCATAAAAACTGACCAAACACCAGAGACAGAGCTTACACCCTAAAACCTAAGGCCCAGGACAGCCTCATGTACTTGAAGTCCACAGGATCTAGCATGGGGCATGTTGGAAGAGACCTATAGCACAAGTGAAGCCATCTGAAAGACACTCTTTTCAGTTTCAAGATGAAAATGTGTATCTCCAAAAAGACGCATTGAAGAGGATTCAAAAGTCTAAGAAACTTGAACATTCCCACAGGGTGGTACAGCTCCTCTGGGGAACTGAATGGATATATAGCAGCAGAAGCCTGCCTTCTCATTACTATCCCCAAATGACTTCATGTCATAACCAAACAGTGCCTCCTGAGAAGATGGGGATGTTCTAATGGAGCCAGGAGAGGATGAACAATATGACAACAAAGGGCCATTACAGCTGCACAGACAGTGGATGCTACAGGTTGCTGAGGAGAACAAAGAAGACAGAGAAGAGGAGATGAACAAGGGAGCATAGAGCGAAGGTCTGGCATTTTAGGATGGTGGGAGCTGTTTTGTACCTGGCTGCATTCCAAAGGTTCATAGGTCGAAAATACATAAACCATTTTTTGGCCCCAGTAAATCATTGTAAACTGGTGTTTTTTCCATTTTGTTTTTTTTAGTCAAACTATGCACATACATGTACTTGAGAGAGAGATAGAAAGATCACACTCGGGGAGCCTGGGTGGCTCAGTGGGTTAAAGCCTCTGCCTTCAGCTCAAGTCATGATCCCAGGGTCCTGGGATCTAGCCCCACATCGGGCTCTCTGCTCAGCAGGGAGCCTGATTCCTCCTTCTCGCTCTCTGCCTGCCTCTCATCCGACTTGTAATCTCTGACTGTCAAAATAAATTAATAAAATCTTAAAAAAAAAAAAAAAAGAACGATCACACTCAAGGGGGGAGGGGAACGGGACTTGCACCTGAGCATAATGCCAGAGTCAATGTGAGACCCTGAGACCAGAGTCAATGCCATGACCCTGGGATCATGAGCTGAGCTGAAGGCCGCCTATGAACTGATGGACACACCCCAGGACCCAATCTTTGTTTTCTCAATAGCTCAGAGTTCTAGACAAGAACCATTGCTTTGTAATTGTTCAGAAATTCAGGGGATATGGATTTTGGCTTGAGATGGTGTTGCTTGCTGTATACGACCTGCATCGGGACCTGGTATAGGTTGTCATCTTGAAGTCAGTGATGTTATGGTCAAACTACTATCCCACACATATTTGGGTAATGCAATTTCCTCCCGTGCCAGGTCTCACAGTGGGTATAACACTATGCCTTGTGGTTCTCTGCTTCTGTTGATGGTGATGGGATTCCTCTGTGCCTCTGAATCTGGATATCTGTTTTAGTTCCCAGATGAGGGATATTTTCTCTGATTTCCCAAAGAAATGTTCGGCCTTCTTTATTATCTCACTCCTAGTTCTCCTAAAATACAATCACTTACCATTCCTTGGAGTCGATGATTTCCCTACACTCATTGTCATGTTCCATCATTATTCCGTCTCTCTTTGGCTTTGCTTCCTTATTTTCCAGTTTTGTCTTCCTCGTCACTAATTTGATGCTCTGCTTCTGCCAGCTCCTAACCTTTGCATCTAGTCTGCTACCCATCTCTTCATCAGGAACCCTATATTTTATTTAATTTTTAAATCAATTTTATATGTGTGGTTCGAGACCCACAGATGCCTTCTGTGTTTTTCTGATTTACAGTGACCCCCATGGAGTCATCTCAATGAACACTGCCTCTCATGGATGCACTGCCAGAACCCACCATTTCCCACTCTGTCTCCTGGTATTGTTTCTGATCATGGTTTCCAGGCTGTCTGCACCTGGTTGCTTGTTGCTGTCCTCTCCAGGAGATACACAGTGTTCTGTCAACTTGATGTCTGCCAAGCCTGCTGATATGAATTCTCTGGGCCTCCAGACAGTTTGTTGGCAAGAACTTGTGCCATTCAGACCCTCTGCTGGTCATGGCCAGTGGCATTGGGAAACATGATCCTTGTGGGTTCCCGGTGTGTTCCTCTCCCCTGTGCCTTTGTATTTTGCATTGGCTCACTATGCTCTGAATCACCAACCACCCACATCTTCCTAAGCCATATCTCCCAATCTTCTCCCATAGACTCTGTGAATTCTTTTCTCTTTTGCTCTGGGGTTTTATTTGTGGGCTACAGGTCAATTTCCACCAAGTTGCAGTTGTTTTAATCTCTTCCAGTTGTGTTCAAAACTGAAAAAAATCCTGGAGTTCCCAGACACTACTACCATTTCTCTGTCCTCCAAAGGCACAGCAGACTCTTACCAAGGCATAAGCATGAATGAATTCTTGCCACATTCCTTATGTAGAGTTGTGGAGAGCAACTACGTCACATCCTTCAGTCTCAGAAAGACAAAGGAAATATGATTTCACTCACTCATGGTAGTCAATAAACACCTGAAAAAGCAAGGGGAAAAGGGACAAACAATATTACTTTAACCAGGCACACAAAATTTTGTTTCTTTGAAGGCAGTTTAGTGAGAATACGTGTTTATTAAAGAGGACTAAATGGAATATTCTTTGCAGGAAATATGGCTGAAAGTGATGCAATTTGAGTTTTTAAGGCATATCAAATTGAACTGCTATCCAAAAATGCCTGACTTCGTATCTCTTGAAATTTCATTTTAAGTGTTATGTGACGTGAGACAAGATGGCGGAGAAGTAGGAGGAGGCGCCATTTCAACCTGTACACTAAAGTGAGCTGATTACCTACCAAAGAACTCCTATCACCCATGAAATCAGCCTGGATCGCTACCTGGTCAGAAGACGCCAGTGGGCATGTAATGCAGAGTGGGAATGTCGGACTGATATTGACCGATAAACAAGACAGGAGGGGAGCCACCAGAGATGACAGATTGGAAAGTAATACCGCATTAAGAGAGTGCTCCACATCTAGGGACCAGCATTAACATGGAGTTTGTTTGAAAGCACTCAAAAAGAGCAAAAGATCACAGAGGTAAATTGTGGAATTGGGGGGTTAGGAGAGGGTCTTAAGACTCCTGAATTTAGACACTCTCTCCTGGCATTAAGCCAGAGAGAGCATGGTGGAGAAAACAGGTCTTGGTCCCTGAGCCGCCAGTCCGCTCGAAAACGCATGGGGTCCCTCCCCAATGAGGGGCTTGAGACTCATCAGACAGCAGAGTGCCGAGACTTGCTAACAGAGCCTGAGGTGCACGCACCCCTCAGTCCCCTGAGAAAGGTGCGTGAAGGCCCAGCCTCGTGTTCTCGGACCTGCACCCTACTATCAGAACCTGAGATGTGTGCTACCCATAACTTCCACTGAGAGAGGTGCTCTCAAGTTTGGCACTCTTAGACCCAGAAAGACCAGGCTCTCCCAGCCTAGGCCAGTGGGAAAATCTCAGTGTGTGATCACTTTTTGGAACCCCTCTGGAGGTCTGGAGCTGCCCAGAGTGCAGCTGTTACCATGCTTTTGGGTACAAGCAGAATATCCTGCATCCTCTGGGACTGCGACTCAAAACTTGGTCTGCCAGTTGCCAAAGGGCAATTTATATGGGCCTGCAGCTCTCACAGTGGGGCAGACTGAGGTTTTCTATGAGAGGGAGGTCGGGATGGTGTTTGCTTTCCTCTAAATGTCCCAAAACCATCAAAAGCAGTCAAGGCGGAAGAAAATAATTGGAGAAACATAAAAGCCTCCAGAGAACAAAAGCCTGAAAAAAAAAAAAATAACAGTTTCCTCAGAGCCTAACGCCTTGAGGTCAGAGGGAGAACTTAACTCAGGGAATTTCATTGAATGGAAACCCCCGTGGCAGGCCCCGCTCTCAGAAAACCAACCAGGAAAAAAAAAAAAAAGACTACAAGAGAACAACCACCACTACTTCATAAATACAACTTTCATTTTTAACTTGTTCCCAATATTCTGGTCATTTTTTTATATAGATAATTTTTTAACCTAGTTACCATCACACTGAGATGTCCAGTATATCAAATTCCATAATAACCATCTAACCCTTAGCTTTTTGATACATACACCTGTGTTTTTCTTTTGCATTCCCATTTTTCAATTTTTTTAATAATTTTAATTTAGTTTAGTCTAGTTTATTTCATTTATATTTTTATTTTCTAATGTTCAGAATTAACCTTCAATGTAATAACCTTTCCCCAATCAATGCTACCCCTATAAGTAAACCAATTTTTAGTCCCCTTTATCATAGGAAATATGAGTTTTTTAACAAAGATATCAAGATACATGCAGGCAGAATCAAAATAACTTTCCTTCTCTTAATCTGGAAGGTTTGGGCAACTGTGATAGGCACAGTTTCCTTGGGGAATTCAGCCACAGTCCTTTGGTGCACCTCGAGTGACCCCATCCAGGAGGGCATGTGAGCCATGGTTTTGGGAAAGAAGTCTCCAAACACAAATTCAGGTTCGGATTAGTCGCGAGGTGATCACAAGCCAAATGCATAGACCTGGGGGTAAGCTCATCAGCAACTGTAATTAGGATGACTAGAAGACAGTAGCACAGACTTTTCCATCTGGATTGTGTGTCCAGAATGACCTCAGAATGTAGGTGAGGTCTCATGCATCCATGGGAGACTTTTTGTCTCTAAGGATCCTGGCGGCTCCCCTTAGCTTGGTGGCTTTTTCGGGGAAAATAAGAGTGCTGTTTTCCATCTTAGAGGTACCCCAAAACAGGGATTTTAGATATGGGTTCTAAGTCTGGGCGCCTGGAATATCCCACCAAGGGTTAGAATTTGGGGTTAGGGGAATACCAGGCCTGCAATGCAGGAACCTTGTGGTGGAACTGAGAGAGTTTGTTTGAAAGCATACTTGGGTGATGGTCACAATGCCTGTTTGTGCCCTGGGGAGCCATCAGGAGTTGGCGTGGTCACATTGGCCTTGTACCTTGCTCCCACTTTGAGAGCTGGATACCCATTTCAACACCCAGGTGTCCTTCCATGGAAAAGGAGTAGAACTCTATAGTGTTTCAGGTTCCCCCATTGGAAGGATTTCAGCAAAATCTGGGGAAAGGTGCGAGAATACCAAGTATGGGTAGAGATGACAGACTTGGGCCATGGCCAGTCCCACATGCTAGATATGGGACCTGCACTCCCTATGACTGACTCTAGGTCGGGACAGAGGCTCTGTAAGACACAACACTAGTGGCCAGGGAAGTCTATAAATCGGGGTTCCCTCCAGGGCCAAGCAGACTGATCCTAATGTGGGGATTCTGCGCAGACTAACCAGGCACTTCTTCCTATGAGGGAGACAGAATGCTGCATTGCGGCTCCAGAATTCAATATCAAGAGGCCTTGGGGAGCAGTAGGGTGAGGATGGAATTGTAGACACAAGATACTGTACAATTCAGTGCAAAGCAGAATGCAGTTCCAGTGTGAAGCGTCTTTTTTGATATATCCAGCACCTGAGTAAGGACGGATGTCAGATGTATGCTCACACTAGAATTTGTGTCTACAATGACCAATAAATGGAGGGCTGGCATCAAGAGCCCATGGATGATTTCCCACTCTGAGACTTGTGAGATTCTCCAAACAGCAAGGTTTCCTTCTACTGGACAGGTGGAGTCTGGTTTGTTTGCTCCACAGTACCCCATGTTTGGGTAGCAGAGCTCTTCGGCATGGATGCCTGGAAAGCACAACTCCATTGACCATTGGAGCTGAGGAATATGGCAGTTTCGTTTTGATGACTCTGGGGCGAAGTACCAAGGCCTTGAGTTGACATCGAATATCTTGCACATGGGTGACAATGCTGGTTTGTTACCAGGGAGATCTTACAATGTACTGTTGGCAAAGGGGCCTTGCAGGATTTTCCTACCCTGAGAGTTTGACACATGTCCAAGAGCACGGTTTCCTTCTGGGGACAAGAGTTGTTCTGTTGTGTGGCTCAGGGACCACATGTTGTATCATAAGATTTTATTCCAGAATAGGCCTCTGAGAACAGATGCCTTAAAAACTAATGGGGGGTTCCAGTGAGGTCCTGGTTCAATGTCTGGTTCAATATTTTGACTCAGGACCATTGACTTGGGTGTCTGACTGGACGTAGGGAATCAGGGTGTTTCACAGTGTGCATTTGCATGCAGAGTGTCCTCCAATATTGGGGTGGACTCAGGGACCTTGCAGGTTTCTCCTAATCTAGAGGTTTGGGGCAACTATGATGGGCGAAGTTTCCTTGGGAATGACAGGCACAGTCCTGTGGTGTGTCTCCAAAGACGAGATCCTGGAGGGCATGTGAGCTATGGTTTGGAAGAGACGTCTGCAAAGAAAAACTTGGGTTACAGTTAGTGTCAAAGTGATCGCAGGCCCAATGAGTAGACCTGGAGAGCAGCTCATCAGGAACTGTAAAGAGGGTGATATGAATGCGGTAGTACAGGCTATTATATCTGGATTGTGTGTCCCGGATGGCCTCAGAATGCAGATGTGTTCTCATGGATACATGGGAAACTTTTCCTCTCTAAGGATTCTAGCGGCTCCCAATAGTTTGGTGGCCTTTTCGCGGAAGGGAATAGGGCTGTTTTCCATATTAGGGGTGCCTCAAAACAGGGATTCAAGAGACGGGCTCTGGGCCCGGGTGCCTGGAATATCCCACCAAGTGTTAGTATTTGGAACTAGGGGAGTACCAGGCCTGCAATGCGGTATCCTGGTGGTGCACCTGAGAGGGCATATTTGAAAGCATGCTCAGGCTTAGGGGCACAATGCCTGTTTGTGTCAAGGGTGGCACCCATGAGTGTCAGTGGTCTCATGGGCCCCACTCTGAAGGTTGGACACCCATCTCAACAGCCAGGTTTCCTGACCTCAGGAATGAGGAGTTCTCCTGTGCTTCAGGTTCCCCCATAGGCAGGGATTTGAGCTACGGTCTAGGAAAGATGCCTGAATACTCATGTTGGATAGAGATGATGGTTTTTGGGCTATGACATGTCCCACCTAGAGGATATGGGGCCCACTGTCTGCGTGGCTGTCTGGAGGTCATGGCTCAAACTGTGTCAGACAGAGCCTGAGTGCCCATAGTGGCCTATGATATTAAGATGCCGTCAAGGCCCAGGCAGGTTGATCCTCATGTGGGGTTTCAGGCAGACTCTACAGGCACGTCTTCTTTCTTTGTGGTAGGCAGAATGCAGTATTGTGGCTCCAAAGCTCTCTATCAAGAGGGTTTGGGGACGAGGAAGGTGAAGATGGACTTGTAAACATAATCTATGGTTCAATTCAGTGCCAAGCGAAAGACAGTTCCAGTGTGCAGCGGCTGATGTGAGGTACCCAGGACCTGAGTAAGGGCAGATGTCAGATGCTTGCTCACACTGGAGTTTGTGTCTACAATGACCGCCAAATGGAGGGCTGGTGTCACGAGGCCATGGAGGTTTTCCCACCCTGAGGCTTGTGAGATGCTCCAAATAGCAAGGCTTCCTTCTACTGGACAGGGTGAGTCTGGTTTGCTTGCTCCAGTGTCCCCCATATGGAAAGTTTGGGTGCAGAGCTCTCCCGCATGGATGCCTGAAAAGCACAACTCCATTGACCACTACAGGCAAGGAACATGGCAGGTTCGATCTGGTGGCTCTGGGGTGAAGTTCCAAGCGGCCTGAGTTGACATGGAGTTTCATGCTGTTGGATCACAATGCTGGTTTGTATCCAGGGAGACGTTAGAATGTTGGGGTGGTCAGAGGACATGCAGGATTCTCCTACACTGAGACATGGATACAGCTACCAAGAGCAAGGTATCCTCTTAGGGCCCGAAGCGGTTCTGTTTTGTGGCTCAAGTAACACATATTGGAATATAAGTCAGTATTGGAGAACAGGCCTCAGGGAACAGGTGCCTAAAAATCTAAACTGGGGTATCAATGAAGTCCTATAGTCATGACAGGTTCAAACTTCTGACTCAGGCCCTTGGATTTCGATGTCTACCTGGAGGCAGTGGCTCATTGTGTGTCAGAATGTGCATTTGGGTCCAGAGCCTTCTTAGAAATTGAGGTGGGCTCAGGGGATTTAACTTTGCTCATAATCTTCAGGGTTTGGGCAACTTTGAAGGGCAGAGTTTCCTTTGGGAGTGTAAGGACAGTCATCTGGTGTGGCACCATAGGCCCCATCCTGGGAGGGCATGTGGGCCAGCGCTTTGGGGAGAGATACCTGCAAAAGCAAACTAGGGTTAGAGTGAAGGCCGAGGTGATCACAGGTCCGATGTTCAGGTCCAGAGGGCAGCTCATAGTGTAGTGAAATTAAGGTGTCATAGCGCAGTTTCTTCTGTCAGGTGTGTGTCCGGGATGGTCGCAAAAGATAGGAGTGGCTTCATGAGTCCATGAGAAATTCTTCATCTCTGGGGATTGTGCTCAGCTCCCAAGAGTTTGGTGTCACAGTCCCGAGACCATGGAGGTTCTAACACGTTGGGAGATGTGGGAAGCCCCCTTCAAGGATTCCTTCTGTGGGACAATTGAGACCTGTTGGACAGCTCCAGGACATCCCATATAGAATGACTCCAGAGCACCGTTCGAGGATGGATGCCTGGGAAGCCCGCCTGGCATTCCAATTGTCTCCTAGCAACAAGACAGTTTAGATCTGATGTATCTGAGGGAGCACCGGGGTGGCTGAGTTGAAATGTACTTTCCTGAGGATGGGTCCTAATGTGTGTTTGTGTCCATGAGGGCATGGGAATGTGGCCGTGACACCGGGACCCTGAAGTATTCTCCTAAGCTTTTGACATAGCTCCCATGCACACGTTTCCTTGTGGAGACGAGATTTGTTCTTATGGTGCCTCAAGAAAACCCCTATGCTGGTATTGGAATCCAGGCTTTTGAGGAGACATGCCTGTAAACCAAAGCAAAGGATCCGATAATGGCCTAGGGTCCTGTCTGGTTCAATCTTCTTCTCTGGGGACATCCATCTATGGAATGAGTGGAGGTAGATGCTCAGCTGGTTTCAGAGCGCACTTTTTTGTCCCGGCGACCTACACCATTGGGATGGCCTCCGGGGCTTTGGAGGGTTCTCCTAATTTGTACGATTTTGGACAATGGAATGGGCAGAATTCCCATGGATTGGGTAGGCACAGTCCTAATGTGTGGCTCCAGGGGCCCCATCCTGGAGGGTGTGTGTCCCAGGAGTTAAAGGACAGAAGTCTGAAAACACATACTCAGCTTAGGTTTGGGGACGTAGGTATGGCACACTCAATCTACAACCATGAGAAGAACTCTGCAGGATATGAAGAATGAGCGAGTCTGAGGCACTTGCTCGGGCTCTTGTCTCTAGATTTTGTATCAGAGATGGACCTAGAATGTTGGGTAGGCCTCATGGGCCATGGACGAATCATCCTCTCTGTGGATTTGGCCCGATCCCAATTGTTTTTCGTCAAACTGTGGGATGGGAGGACTCCTTTCAGCTTTGTTACCTCAGGTGTCCCACCAAAAGAGGAATTCCAAAGCAGAGCCCTGGGGAAGAGTGAAGGGACAACCCGAACTATGGTTAAAAATTGGGGCCTAGGGGCATGGCAAGCCCAATATGCTGTCTCTTCATCCAGCCACTGAGAGGCCTTAGCTGAGGACTGGGCTCAGGCTGAGGGTCACAATGTGTGCTTATGATCAATGTGGCCTGCCAACATGGGCGGGGCCCCATGGGCCACTCTTATTTCAACTACACTGAACTTTGGACAGCCTGCCAACCACAAGGTTTCTTGCCATGGGGAAAGAGTTCTGATTTCTACATCATTTTCAAACCCGGGCAGTGATTGGAGATAAGGTCTAGGTTCTGAAGCCTGAAAACCGAGGTTGAGAATAGATGACGACCTAAGGCCATGGCGGTTCCGATGTGCTCAATGTGCGGCCAGCTGTCTGGTGGGGCCAGGAGGTCCAGGCTCAGGCTGTGTCAGAAAGGGCATTAGTGCCCAGTTTCAGCCTATATATTTGGGGTAGAGTAGAATGGCGTGCAGGTTGATCCTCATTTGGGGTTTCTGGGTAGCCCCAGAGGGCAATGTTTTTCGTCTGGACGGCAGGCAGAGTGCAGCATTGTAGTTCTGGATTTCCAAACTGGAGCGCTTGTGGGCCAGTAGTCTGAGGACAGAAGTCTGAGAACCCAAGCTAGGCATAGGTTTCTGGGTGATGATATGGAAGGCACAATCTACAGACCTGAATCGAGATCTCATGCATCTGAAGTCAGGGCGAGAATCAGACGATGCTCCGGTTGGACTTCTGTCCCTGATGGCCCCTTCTTGAAGGGAGTGTGGAACACGAGGCCATGGGGGTTTTCCCACGATGAGAGTTGTGAGAAGCTCCCAACTGCAAAGATTCTTCTGCAGGACAATTGAGACCCGTTGGTTGGCTCCAGGCCAACGATTCCGAACAGGGTTCTAAGGATGGATGGCTGGGTAGCCCACCTCGCATTCCAATTGTCTCCAAGCAACAAGACAGTTTAGATCTGCTGGATCTGGGGGAGCACGAGGAGGCTGAATTGAAATGGACTCTCCCGTGGATGTGTCCTAATATGTCTCTGTGTCTATGGAAACCTTGGAAAGAAGCGGTGGCACTGGGGCTCTGAACGGTTCTCCTAAACAGAGGCTTTGACACAGCTCCAACGTGCAAGTTTCCCATGGTTACATGAGATTTGTTCTGATGGGTGAGTCAAGAAACAGCCATATGCTGGTATTGAAATCCAGGCCTCTGAGGAGAAATGCCTGGAAAACAAAGCAATGGATCCGATTAGTACCTAGGGGCCTGTTCGTTCCTTTTTACTTCTGGGGATATCAGTCTACGGGTCTGAGTGCAGGTAGGGGCTCAGATGGGCTCAGATTGCCCTTGTTGTCCTGGGAATCCACAACTATTGGGATGGCCTCAGGAACTTTGGAAGTTTATCCTATTAGTAGGGTTGTGGCCATTTGAATGGGCACATACAATTCCCTTGGAGAGGGCAAGCTCAGTCCTCAGGTTTGGATCCAGGGTCCTGAGCCTGTAGGGTGTGTAGGCCAGAGCAGTTTGGACAGTTGTCTAAAAACACGAACTTGGCCTATGTTTCGGGTCATAGGTATTGCAGGACTGATATACAGAAAATGAGAACGCTTTGTGACATGATAAAATGGCTAGTGTGGGGCACTTCCTCAGGTTTTTTCTCTGGATATCGTGTCATTCATGGTCGTGAAATTTCCGGGTGACTTCATGGGAAATGTACCTGTCTTACTCTCTGGGAGTTTGGCGCCGTCCAAAGAGTATGGCGTCATTATTTCGGATGGAAGAGGTCCGTTTTTTTGTTGTTGTTGATTTGTTTTGTTTTGTTTTTCAACCTCAGGTGTCCCACCAAATGAGGGATTCCAGAGTAGAGCCCTGGGGAGGGCCGACTGCACAACCAGAAATCTGGACAAAAATTGGGGCCTAGGGACATGTCAAGCCCATGATGACATCTAAGGGCCCAGCCACTGAGAGGACTTACTAGACGACAGGACTCACGCTGAGGGTGACAATGGGTGTGTTTATGCACCCGTCGCACTCAAGAATGTGCGGGGCCTCAGGGTGAATGCTGGTTTCCCCTACACTGAACATTGGACAACATGCCAACCACAAGGTTTCTTGGCATGGGTAAGGATGAGTTCTGATTTCTGCATCACAGTCACCCCTGGGCAGTGATTGGAGATAAGGTGTAGGTTCTGAAGCCTGAAAAATGAGGTAGGGAAGAGATGATAACCTAAGGCCATGGCGGATCTGATGTGCTCAGTGTGCGGTCAGCTGTCTGGGTGTTGGTCAGGAGGTCCGGGCTCAGGTTGCGTCAGACAGTGCATTAGTGCCCAGGTTAGACTATATAATTTGGGTACAATCGAGTGCCGTGTAGGTTTTCCTCCTTTAAGGTGCCTGGGCAGCTCATTAGGCAATATATTTTTTCTAGAGGGAAGGCAGAGTGCTTCATTGTCGGTCCGGAATTGCCAAACTTGAGGGCTTCGGGGCAAGGAGTGTGAGGACGGTAGTCTGAGAACACAAGCTAGACTTCGGGTTCAGGGTGAGGGCACGGCAGGTACCCCGTGCAGATCTGAAACAATACCTCATGCATCTGATGTCAGGGCGAGGATCAGACGTTGGCTCAGGTTGGAGTTTCTGTGCCTGACGGCCCCTTCATGAAGGGAGCAGAATCTCGAGGCCCTGGAGGTTTTCCCACGTTGGGAGTTGTGGGAAGCCCCCTTCAAGGATTCCTTCTGCGGGACAAATGAACCTGTTGGATAGCCCCAGGACATCCCATATGGAATGACTCCAGAGCACCGTTCGAGGATGGATGCCTGGGAAGCCCGCCACGAATTCCAATTGTCTCCTAGCAACAAGACAGTTTAGATCTGCTGGATCTGCTGGAATAACCGGGGTGGCTGAGTTGAAATGGACTTTCCTGAGGATGGGTCCTAATGTGTGTTTGTGTCCATAAGGGCCTGGGAATGGGGCGGTGGCACCGGGACCCTGAAGTATTCTCCTAAGCTTTTGACATAACTCCCATGAACACGTTTCCTTGTGGAGACGAGATTTGTTCTTATGGTGCCTCAAGAAAACCCCTATGCGGGTATTGGAATCCAGGCTTTTGAGGAGACATGCTTGTAAACCAAAGCAAAGGATCCGATAATGGCCTAGGGTCCTGTCTGGTTCAATCTTCTCTGGGGACATCCATCTATGGTATGAGTGGAGGTAGATGCTCAGCTGGTGTCAGACTGCTCTTTTTTGACCCGGGCGACCTACACCATTGGGATGGCCTCCGGGGCTTTGGAGGGTTCTCCTAATTTGTACGATTTTGGACAATGGATAGGGCAGAATTCCCATGTATTGGGTAGGCACAGTCCTAATGTGTGGCTCCAGGGGCCCCAGCCTGGAGGGTGTGGCCCAGGACTTTGAGGACAGAAGTCTGAAAACACAAACTCAGCTTAGGTTTGGGACATAGGTATGGCACGCCCGATCTACAAACCATGAGAAGAACTCTCCAGGATATGAAGAATGAGCGAGTCTGAGGCGCTTGCTCAGGCTTTTGTCTCTGGATTTTGTATCAGCGATGGCCCTGGAATGTTGGGTAGGCCTCATGGGCCATGGACAAATCTTCGTCTCTGTGGATTTGGCCGGATCCCAATTGTTTTTCGTCAATCTGTGGGATGGGAGGACTCCTTTCAGCTTTGTTACCTCATGTGTCCCACCAAAAGAGGAATTCCAAAGCAGAGCCCTGGGGAAGAGTGAAGGGACAACCCAAACTATGGTTAAAAATTGGGGCCTAGGGGCATGGCAAGCCCAATATGCTGTCTCTTCATCCAGCCACTGAGAGGCCTTAGCTGAGGACTGGGCTCAGACTGAGGCTCAAAATGTGTGCTTATGAACAATGTGGCCTGCAAGCATGGTCGGGGCCCCATGTGCCACTCTTGTTTCAACTACACTGAACTTTGGACAGCCTGCCAACCACAAGGTTTCTTGCCATGGGGAAAGAGTTCTGATTTCTGCATCATTTTCATACCCGGTCAGTGATTGGAGATAAGGTCTAGGTTCTGAAGCCTGAAAACCGAGGTTGAGAATAGATGACGACCTAAGGCCATGGCGGTTCCGATGTGCTCAATGTGCGGCCAGCTGTCTGGTGGGGCCAGGAGGTCCAGGCTCAGGCTGTGTCAGAAAGGGCATTAGTGCCCAGTTTCAGCCTATATATTTGGGGTAGAGTAGAATGGCGTGCAGGTTGATCCTCATTTGGGGTTTCTGGGTAGCCCCAGAGGGCAATGTTTTTCGTCTGGACGGCAGGCAGAGTGCAGCATTGTAGTTCTGGATTGCCAAACTGGTGGGCTTGTGGGCCAGTAGTCTGAGGACAGAAGTCTGAGAACCCAAGCTAGGCATAGGTTTCTGGGTGACGATATGGCAGGCACAATCTACAGACCTGAATCGAGATCTCGTGCATCTGAAGTCAGGGCGAGGATCAGACGATGCTCCGGTTGGACTTCTGTCCCTGATGGCCCCTTCTTGAAGGGAGCGTGGAATACGAGGCCATGGGGGTTTTCCCACGATGGGAGTTGTGAGAAACTTCCAACTGCAAAGATTCTTCTGCAGGACAATTGAGACCCGTTGGTTGGCTCCAGGCCAACGATTCCGAGCAGGGTTCTAAGGATGGATGGCAGGGCAGCCCACCTCGCATTCCAATTGTCTCCAAGCAACAAGACAGTTTAGATCTGCTGGATCTGGGGGAGCAACCGAGGAGGCTGAGTTGAAATGGACTCTCCCGTGGATGTGTCCTAATATGTTTTTGTGTCTATGGAGACCTTGGAAAGAAGCTGTGGCACCTGGGCTCTGAAGGGTTCTCGTAAACAGAGGCTATGACACAGCTCCAACATGCAAGTTTCCTATGGGTACATGAGATTTTTTCTGATGGGTGAGTCAAGAAACAGCCATATGCTGGTATTGAAATCCAGGCCTCTGAGGAGAAATGCCTGGAAAACAAAGCAATGGATCCGATTAGTGCCTAGGGGCCTGTTCGTTCCTTTTTAATTCTGGGGACATCATTCTACGGTCTGAGTGCAGTTAGGTGCTCAGATGGGCTCAGATGCCCCTGTTTGTCCTGGGAAGCCACAACTATTGGGATGGCCTCTGTGACTTTGGAGGTTTATCCTATTAGTAGGGTTGTGGCCATATGAATGGGCACATACAATTCCCTTGGAGAGGGCAAGCACAGTCCTCAGGTTTGGCTCCAGGGGCCTGAGCCTGTAGGGTGTGTAGGCCAGAGCTGTTTGGACAGTTGTCTCAAACACAAACTCGGCTTATGTTTCGGGTCATAGGTATGGCAGGACTGATCTACAGAAAATGAGGAGAACTCTTTGGGATATGAGAAAAGGGCGAGTGTGAGGCTCTTGCTCAAGTTTTTGTCTCTGGATATCGTGTCACTCATGGTCGTGAAATTTCCTGGTGACTTCATGGGAATTGGACGAGTCTTACTCTCTGGGTGTATGGCCCCTTCCAAAGAGTTTGGGTTCATTCTGTGGGATGGAAGAGGTCCGTTTTGTTGTTGTTGTTGATTTGTTTTGTTTTGTTTTTCAACCTCAGGTGTCCCACCAAATGAGGGATTCCAGAGTAGAGCCCTGGGGAGGGCCGACTGCACAACCAGAAATCTGGTCAAAAATTGGGGCCTAGGGACATGTGAAGCCCATGATGACATCTAAGGGCCCAGCCACTGAGAGGACTTACTAGACGACAGGACTCACGCTGTGGGTGACAATGGGTGTGTTTATGCACCCGTCGCACTCAAGAATGTGCGGGGCCTCAGGGTAAATGCTGGTTTCTCCTACACTGAACGTTGGACAACATGCCAACCACAAGGTTTCTTGGCATGGGTAAGGAAGAGTTCTGATTTCTGCATCAAGGTCACCCCTGGGCAGTGATTGTAGATAAGGTCTAGGTTGAAGCCTGAAAACTGAGGTAGGGAAGAGATGATACCTAAGGCCATGGCGGATCTGATGTGCTCAGTGTGCGGTCAGCTGTCTGGGTGTTGGTCAGGAGGTCCGGGCTCAGGTTGCGTCAGACAGTGCATTTGTGCCCAGGTTAGACTATATAATTTGGGTACATTCGAGTGCCGTGTAGGTTTTTCCTCCGTTAAGCTGCCTGGGCAGCTCATTAGGCAATATATTTTTTCTAGAGGGCAGGCAGAGTGCTTCATTGTCGGTCCAGAATTGCCAAAATTGAGGGCTTCGGGTACAGGAGTGTTTGACGGAAGTCTGAGAACACAAGCTAGACTTCGGTTTCAGGGTGAGGGCACGGCCGGTACCCCCTGCAGATCTGAAGCTATACCTCATGCATCTGATGTCAGGGCAAGGATCAGACTTTGGCTCAGGTTGTAGTTTCTGTGCCTGACGGCCCCTTCATGAAGGGAGCAGAATCTCGAGGCCCTGGAGGTTTTCCCACGTTGGGAGTTGTGGGAAACCTCCTTCAAGGATTCCTTCTGCAGGACAATTGAGACCTGTTGGACAGCTCCAGGACATCCCATACGGAATGACTCCAGAGCACCGTTCTAGATGGATGCCTGGGAAGCCCGCCTAGCATTCCAATTGTCTCCTAGCAACAAGACAGTTTAGATCTGATGGATCTGCTGGAGCAACCGGGGTGGCTGAGTTGAAATGGACTTTCCTGAGGATATGTCCTAATGTGTGTTTGTGTCCATGAGGGCCTTGGAATGGGGCAGTGGCACCGGGACCCTGAAGTATTCTCCTAAGCTTTTGACATAGCTCCCATGCACACGTTTCCTTGTGGAGACGAGATTTTTTCTTATGGTGCCTCAAGAAAACCCCTATGCTGGTATTGGAATCCAGGCTTTTGAGGAGACATATTGTAAACCAAAGCAAAATATCCGATAATGGCCTAGGGTCCTGTCTGGTTCAATCTTCTCTGGGGACATCCATCTATGGTATGAGTGGAGGTAGATGCTCAGCTGGTGTCAGACCGCTCTTTTTTGACCCGGGTGACCTACACCATTGGGATGGCCTCTGGGGCTTTGGAGGGTTCTCCTAATTTGTACGATTTTGGACAATGGATAGGGCAGAATTCCCATGTATTGGGTAGGCACAGTCCTAATGTGTGGCTCCAGGGGCCCCAGCCTTGAGGGTGTGGCCCAGGACTTTGAGGACAGAAGTCTGAAAACACAAACTCAGCTTAGGTTTGGGACATAGGTATGGCACGCCCGATCTACAAACCATGAGAAGAACTCTCCAGGATATGAAGAATGAGCGAGTCTTAGGTGCTTGCTCAGGCTTTTGTCTCTGGATTTTGTATCAGCGATGGCCCTGGAATGTTGGGTAGGCCTCATGGGCCATGGACGAATCTTCGTCTCTGTGGATTGGGCCCAATCCCAATTGTTTTTCATCAATCTGTGGGATGGGAGGATTCCTTTCAGGTTTGTTACCTCAGGTGTCCCACCAAAAGAGGAATTCCAAAGCAGAGCCCTGGGGAAGAGTGAAGGGACAACCCAAACTATGGTTAAAAATTGGGGCCTAGGGGCATGGCAAGCCCAATATGCTGTCTCTTCATCCAGACACTGAGAGGCCTTAGCTGAGGACTGGGCTCAGACTGAGGCTCAAAATGTGTGCTTATGAACAATGTGGCCTGCAAGCATGGTCGGGGCCCCATGTGCCACTCTTGTTTCAACTACACTGAACTTTGGACAGCCTGCCAACCACAAGGTTTCTTGCCATGGGGAAAGAGTTCTGAATTCTTCATCATTTTCAAACCCTGGCAGTGATTGGAGATACGGTCTAGGTTCTGAAGCCTGAAAACCGAGGTTGAGAATAGATGACGACCTAAGGCCATGGCGGGTCCGATGTGCTCAATGTGCGTCCAGCTGTCTGGGAGGGGCCAGTAGGTCTAGGCTCAGGCTGTGTCAGAAAGGGCATTAGTGCCCAGATTCAGCCTATATATTTGGGTTACAGCGGAATGGCGTGCAGGTTGATCCTCATTTGTGGTTTCTGGGTAGCCCCAGAGGGCAATGTTTTTCGTCTGGAGGGCAGGCAGAGTGCTGCATTGTAGTTCTGGATTGCCAAACTGGTGGGCTTGTGGGCCAGTAGTCTGAGTACGGAAGTCTGAGAACCAAAGCGAGGCCTAGGTTTCTGGGTGAGGATATGTCAGGCACAATCTACGGACTTGAATCGAGATCTCGTGCCTCTGAAGTCAGGGCGAGCATCAAACAATCTCTCAGGTTGAACATTCTCTCCCTGATGGCCCCTTCTTGAAGAGGGGGTGGATCACGAGGCCATGGGGTTTTAATCACGATGGGAGTTGTGAGAAGCTCCCAACTGCAAAGATTCTTCTGCAGGACAATTGAGACCTGTTGGTTGGCTCCAGGCCAACGATTCCGAGCAGGGTTCTAAGGATGGATGGCTGGTTAACCCACTTCGCATTCCATTTGTCCCCAAGCAACAAGACAGGTTAGAACAGCTAGATCTTGTGGAGCAACCGAGGAGGCTGAGTTGAAATGGACTCTCCCGTGGATGTGTCCTAATATGTCTCTGTGTCTATGGAGACCTTGGAAAGAAGCGGTGGCACTGGGGCCCTGAAGGGTTCTCCTAAACAGAGGCTTTGACACAGCTCCAACGTGCAAGTTTCCCATGTGTACATGAGATTTGTTCTGATGGGTGAGTCAAGAAATAGCCATATGCTGGTATTGAAATCCAGGCCACTGAGGAGAAATGCCTGGAAAACAAACAATGGATCCAATTAGTGCGTAGGGGACTGTTCGTTCCTTTAGACTACTGGGGACATCAGTCTACGGGTCTGAGTGCCGTTAGGTGCTCAGATGGGCTAAGATTTTCCCTGTTTGTCCTGGGAAGCAAAACTATTGGGAAGGCCTCAGGGACTTTGGAGGTTTATCCTATTAGTTGGGTTGTGGCCATTTGAATGGGTATATACAATTCCCTTGGAGAGGGCAAACACAGTCCTCAGGGTTGGCTCCAGTGGCCTGAGCCTGTAGGGTGTTGTTGAAAACACAAACTCGGCTTATGTTTCGGGACATAGGTATGGCAGGACTGATCTACAGAAAATGTGGAGAACTCTTTGGGATATGAAAAAAGGGCGAGTGTGAGGCTCTTGTTCAAGTTTTTGTCTCTGGATATCGTTTCACTCATGGTCGTGAAATTTCCGGGTGACTTCATGGGAATTGGACGAGTCTTACTCTCTGGCCGTTTGGCCCCGTTCAAAGAGTTTGGGGTCATTCTGTGGGATAGAAGAGGTCCGTTTTGTTGTTGTTGTTGATTTGTTTTGTTTTGCTTTTGAACCTCAGGTGTCCCACCGAATGAGGGATTCCAGAGTACAGCCCTGGGGGGGGGGCGACTGGACAACCAGAAATCTTGTCAAAAATTGGGGCCTAGGGACATGTGAAGCCCATGATGACATCTAAGGGTCCAGCCACTGAGAGGACTTACTAGACGACAGGACTCAGGCTGAGGTTCACAATGCGTGTTTATACCCCAGTCGCACAAGAATGGGCGGGCCTCAAGGTGAATGCTGGTTTCTCCTACACTGAACGTTGGACAACATGCCAACCACAAGGTTTCTTGGCATGGGTTAGGAAGAGTTCTGATTTCTGCATCACTTTCACCCATGGGCAGTGATGGAGATATGGTCTAGGTTCTGAAGCCTGAAAACTGAAGTAGGGAAGAGATGATGACCTAAGGCTATGGGGGGTCTGATGTGCTAGTGTGCGGTCAGCTGTCTGGGTGTTGGTCAGGAGGTCCGGGCTCAGGTTGCGTCAGACAGTGCATTCATGCCCAGGTTAGACTATATAATTTGGGTACATTCGAGTGCCGTGTAGGTTTTTCCTCCTTTAAGCTGCCAGGGCAGCTCATTAGGCAATATATTTTTTCTAGAGGGCAGGCAGAGTGCTTCATTGTCAGTGCGGAATTGCCAAACTTGAGGGCTTCGCGGCCAGGAGTGTGAGGACGAAAGTCTGAGAACACAAGCCAAACTTAGGTTTCAGGGTGAGGGCACGGCTGGTACCCCATGCAGATCTGAGGCAATACCTCATGCATCTGATATCAGGGCGAGGATCAGACGTTGGCTCAGGTTGGAGTTTCTGTGCCTGACGGCCCCTTCATGAAGGGAGCAGAATCTCGAGGCCCTGGAGGTTTTCCCACGTTGGGAGTTGTGGGAAACCCCCTTCAAGGATTCCTTCTGTGGGACAATAGAGCCGTGTTGGACAGCTCCAGGACATCCCATATAGAATGACTCCAGAGCACCGTTCGAGGATGGATGCCTGGGAAGCCCGCCTCGCATTCCAATTGTCTCCTAGCAACAAGACAGTTTAGATCTGATGTATCTGAGGGAGCACCGGGGTGGCTGAGTTGAAATGGACTTTCCTGAGGATGGGTCCTAATGTGTGTTTGTGTCCATGAGGGCCTGGGAATGGGGCAGTGGCACCGGGACCCTGAAGTATTCTCCTAACCTTTTGACATAGCTCCCATGCACACGTTTCCTTGTGGAGACGAGATTTGTTCTTATGGTGCCTCAAGAAAACCCCTATGCTGGTATTGGAATCCAGGCTTTTGAGGAGACATGCCTGTAAACCAAAGCAAAGGATCCGATAATGGCCTAGGGTCCTGTCTGGTTCAATCTTCTTCTCTGGGGACATCCATCTATGGTATGAGTGGAGGTAGATGCTCAGCTGGTGTCAGGGCGCACTTTTTTGTCCCGGCGACCTACACCATTGGAATGGCCTCCGGGGCTTTGGAGGGTTCTCCTAATTTGTACGATTTTGGACAATGGAATGGGCAGAATTCCCATGGATTGGGTAGGCACAGTCCTAATGTGTGGCTCCAGGGGCCCCATCCTGGAGGGTGTGTGTCCCAGGAGTTAAAGGACAGAAGTCTGAAAACACATACTCAGCTTAGGTTTGGGGACGTAGGTATGGCACACTCAATCTACAAACCATGAGAAGAACTCTGCAGGATATGAAGAATGAGCGAGTCTGAGGCACTTGCTCGGGCTCTTGTCTCTAGATTTTGTATCAGAGATGGACCTAGAATGTTGGGTAGGCCTCATGGGCCATGGACGAATCTTCCTCTCTGTGGATTTGGCCCGATCCCAATTGTTTTTCGTCAATCTGTGGGATGGGAGGACTCCTTTCAGGTTTGTTACCTCAGGTGTCCCACCAAAAGAGGAATTCCAAAGCAGAGCCCTGGGGAAGAGTGAAGGGACAACCCGAACTATGGTTAAAAATTGGGGCCTAGGGGCATGGCAAGCCCAATATGCTGTCTCTTCATCCAGCCACTGAGAGGCCTTAGCTGAGGACTGGGCTCAGGCTGAGGGTCACAATGTGTGCTTATGATCAATGTGGCCTGCCAGCATGGGCGGGGCCCCATGGGCCACTCTTGTTTCAACTACACTGAACTTTGGACAGCCTGCCAACCACAAGGTTTCTTGCCATGGGGAAAGAGTTCTGATTTCTGCTTCATTTTCAAACCCGGGCAGTGATTGGAGATAAGGTCTAGGTTCTGAAGCCTGAAAACCGAGGTTGAGAATAGATGACGACCTAAGGCCATGGCGGGTCCGATGTGCTCAATGTGCGGCCAGCTGTCTGGTGGGGCCAGGAGGTCCAAGCTCAGGCTGTGTCAGAAAGGGCATTAGTGCCCAGTTTCAGCCTATATATTTGGGGTAGAGTAGAATGGCGTGCAGGTTGATCCTCATTTGGGGTTTCTGGGTAGCCCCAGAGGGCAATGTTTTTCGTCTGGACGGCAGGCAGAGTGCAGCATTGTAGTTCTGGATTTCCAAACTGGAGCGCTTGTGGGCCAGTAGTCTGAGGACAGAAGTCTGAGAACCCAAGCTAGGCATAGGTTTCTGGGTGACGATATGGCAGGCATAATCTACAGACCTGAATCGAGATCTCGTGCATCTGAAGTCAGGGCGAGGATCAGACGATGTTCCGGTTGGACTTCTGTCCCTGATGGCCCCTTCTTGAAGGGAGCGTGGAACACGAGGCCATGGGGGTTTTCCCACGATGGGAGTTGTGAGAAACTTCCAACTGCAAAGATTCTTCTGCAGGACAATTGAGACCCGTTGGTTGGCTCCAGGCCAACGATTCCGAGCAGGGTTCTAAGGATGGATGGCAGGGCAGCCCACCTCGCATTCCAATTGTCTCCAAGCAACAAGACAGTTTAGATCTGCTGGATCTGGGGGAGCAACCGAGGAGGCTGAGATGAAATGGACTCTCCCGTGGATGTGTCCTAATATGTTTTTGTGTCTATGGAGACCTTGGAAAGAAGCTGTGGCACCTGGGCTCTGAAGGGTTCTCGTAAACAGAGGCTATGACACAGCTCCAACATGCACGTTTCCCATGGGTACATGAGATTTTTTCTGATGGGTGAGTCAAGAAACAGCCATATGCTGGTATTGAAATCCAGGCCTCTGAGGAGAAATGCCTGGAAAAGAAAGCAATGGATCCGATTAGTGCCTAGGGGCCTGTTCGTTCCTTTTTACTTCTGGGGACATCATTCTACGGTCTGAGTGCAGTTAGGTGCTCAGATGGGCTCAGATGCCCCTGTTTGTCCTGGGAAGCCACAACTATTGGGATGGCCTCAGGGACTTTGGAGGTTTATCCTATTAGTAGGGTTGTGGCCATATGAATGTGCACATACAATTCCCTTGGAGAGGGCAAGCACAGTCCTCAGGTTTGGCTCCAGGGGCCTGAGCCTGTAGGGTGTGTAGGCCAGAGCTGTTTGGACAGTTGTCTCAAACACAAACTCGGCTTATGTTTCGGGTCATAGGTATGGCAGGACTGATCTACAGAAAATGAGGAGAACTCTTTGGGATATGAGAAAAGGGCGAGTGTGAGGCTCTTGCTCAAGTTTTTGTCTCTGGATATCGTGTCACTCATGGTCGTGAAATTTCCTGGTGACTTCATGGGAATTGGACGAGTCTTACTCTCTGGGTGTATGGCCCCTTCCAAAGAGTTTGGGTTCATTCTGTGGGATGGAAGAGGTCCGTTTTGTTGTTGTTGTTGATTTGTTTTGTTTTGTTTTTCAACCTCAGGTGTCCCACCAAATGAGGGATTCCAGAGTAGAGCCCTGGGGGGGGCCGACTGCACAACCAGAAATCTGGTCAAAAATTGGGGCCTAGCCACACCCCGTCACCTAATAGTAAAATTTACATGTCTCAATGACAAAGAGAAAATCCTGAAAGCAGCCCGGGAAAAGAAGTCTGTAACATACAATGGTAAAAATATTAGATTGGCAGCTGACTTATCCACAGAGACCTGGCAGGCCAGAAAGAGCTGGCATGATATTTTCAGAGCACTAAACGAGAAAAACATGCAGCCAAGAATACTATATCCAGCTAGGCTATCATTGAAAATAGAAGGAGAGATTAAAAGCTTCCAGGACAAACAACAACTGAAAGAATTTGCAAATACCAAACCAGCTCTACAGGAAATATTGAAAGGGGTCCTCTAAGCAAAGAGAGAGCCTACAAGTGGTAGATCAGAAAGGAACAGAGACCATATACAGTAACAGTCACCTTACAGGCAATACAATGGCACTAAATTCATATCTCTCAATAGTTACCCTGAATGTGAATGGGCTATTGGCCCCTGTCAAAAGACACAGGATATCAGAATGGATAAAAAAACAAAACCCATCTATATGTTGCCTCCAAGAAACACATTTTAAGCCCGAAGACACCTCCACATTTAAAGTGAGGGGGTGGAAAAGAATTTACCATGCTAATGGACATCAGAAGAAAGCAGGAGTGGCAATCCTTATATCAGATCAATTAGATTTTAAGCCAAAGACTATAATAAGAAATGAGGAAGGACACTATATCATACTCAAAGGGTCTGTCCAAGAAGAAGATTTAACAATTTTAAATATCTATGCCCCCAATATGGGAGCAGCCAACTATATAAACCAATTAATAACAAAATCAAAGAAACACATCAACAATAATACAATGATAGTAGGGGACTTTAATACTCCCCTCACTGAAATGGACAGGTCATCCAAGCAAAAGATCAGCAAGGAAATAAAGGCCTTAAATGACACACTGGACCAGATGAACATCACAGATATATTCAGAATATTTCATCCCAAAGCAACAGAATACACATTCTTCTCTAGTGCACATGGAACATTCTCCAGAATAGATCACATCCTCGGTCCTAAATCAGGACTCAACCGGTATCAAAAGATTGGGATCATTCCCTGCATATTTTCAGACCACAATGCTCTAAAGCTAGAACTCAACCACAAAAGGAAGTTTGGAAAGAACCCAAATACATGGAGACTAAACAGCATCCTTCTAAAGAATGAATGGGTCAACCGGGAAATTAAAGAAGAATTGAAAAAAATCATGGAAACAAATGATAATGAAAATACAACGGTTCACAATCTGTGGGACACAACAAAGGCAGTCCTGAGAGGAAAATATATAGCGGTACAAGCCTTTCTCAAGAAACAAGAAAGGTCTCAGGTACACAACCTAACCCTACACCTAAAGGAGCTGGAGAAAGAACAAGAAAGAAACCCTAAGCCCAGCAGGAGAAGAGAAATCATAAAGATCAGAGCAGAAATCAATGAAATAGAAACCAAATAAACAATAGAACAAATCAACGAAACTAGGAGCTGGTTCTTTGAAAGAATTAATAAAATTGATAAACCCCTGGCCCGACTTATCAAAAAGAAAAGAGAAAGGACCCAAATAAATAAAATCATGAATGAAAGAGGAGAGATCACAACTAACACCAAAGAAATACAAACTATTATAAGAACATACTATGAGCAACTCTACGCCAATAAATTTGACAATCTGGAAGAAATGGATGCATTCCTAGAACATATAAACTACCACAACTGAACCAGGAAGAAATAGAAAGCCTGAACAGACCCATAACCAGTAAGGAGATTGAAACAGTCATTAAAAATCTCCAAACAAACAAAAGCCCAGGGCCAGACGGCTTCCCGGGGGAATTCTACCCAAACATTTAAAGAAGAACTAATTCCTATTCTCCTGAAACTGTTCCAAAAAATAGAAATGGAAGGAAAACTTCCAAACTCATTTTATGAGGCCAGCATCACCTTGATCCCAAAACCAGACAAGGATCCCACCAAAAAAGAGAGCTATAGACCGATATCTTTGATGAACACAGATGCGAAAATACTCAACAAAATACTAGCCAATAGGATTCAACAGTACATTAAAAAGATTATTCACCACGACCAAGTGGGATTTATTCCAGGGCTGCAAGGTTGGTTCAACATCCGCAAATCAGTCAATGTGATACAACACATCAATAAAAGAAAGAACAAGAACCATATGATACTCTCAATAGATGCTGAAAAAGCAGTTGACAAAGTACAGCATCCCTTCCTGATCAAAACTCTTCAAAGTGTAGGGATAGAGGGCACATACCTCAATATCATCAAAGCCATCTATGAAAAACCCACCGCAAATATCATTCTCAATGGAGAAAAACTGAAAGCTTTTCCGCTAAGGTCAGGAACACGGCAGGGATGTCCATTATCACCACTGCTATTCAACATAGTACTAGAGGTCCTAGCCTCAGCAATCAGACAACAAAAGGAAATTAAAGGCATCCAAATCGGCAAAGAAGAAGTCAAATTATCACTCTTTGCAGTTGATATGATACTATATGTGGAAAACCCAAAGGACTCCACTCCAAAACTGCTAGAACTTATACAGGAATTCAGTAAAGTGTCAGGATATAAAATCAATGCACAGAAATCAGTTGCATTTCTCTACACCAACAGCAAGACAGAAGAAAGAGATATTAAGGAGTCAATCCCATTTTACAATTGCATCCAAAACCATAAGATACCTAGGAATAAAACCTAACCAAAGAGACACAGAATCTATACTCAGAAAACTATAAAGTACTCATGAAAGAAATTGAGGAAGACACAAAGAAATGGAAAAAATGTTCCATGCTCCTGGATTGGAAGAATAAATATTGTGAAAATGTCTATGCTACCTAAAGCAATCTACACATTTAATGCAATTCCTATCAAAGTACCATCCATCTTTTTCAAAGAAATGGAACAAATAATTCTAAAATTTATATGGACCCAGAAAAGACCTCGAATAGCCAAAGGGATATTGAAAAAGAAAGCCAAACATTGGTGGGCATCACAATTCCGGACTTCAAGCTCTATTACAAAGCTGTCATCATCAAGACAGCATGGTTACTGGCACAAAAACAGACACATAGATCAATGGAACAGAATAGAGAGCCCAGAAATAGACCCTCAACTCTATGGTCAACTAATCTTCGACAAAGCAGGAAAGAATGTCCAATGGAAAAAAGACAGCCTTTTCAATAAATGGTGCTGGGAAAATTGGACAGCCACATGCAGAAAAATGAAATTGGACCATTTCCTTACACCACACACAAAAAATAGACTCAAAAATGGATGAAGGACCTCAATGTACGAAAGGAATCCATCAAAATCCTTGAGGAGAACACGGGCAGCAACCTCTTCGACCTCTGCCGCAGCAACATCTTCCTAGGAACAACGCAAAAGGCAAGGGAAGCAAGGGAAAAAATGAACTACTGGGATTTCATCAAGATCAAAAGCTTTTGCACAGCAAAGGAAACAGTTAAGAAAATCAAAAGACAACTGACAGAATGGGAGAAGATATTTGCAAACGACATATCAGATAAAGGACTAGTGTCCAGAATCTATAAAGAACTTAGCAAACTCAACACCGAAAGAACAAATAATCCAATCAAGAAATGGGCAGAAGACATGAACAGACATTTCTGCAAAGAAGACATCCAGATGGCGAACAGACACATGAAAAAGTGCTCCATATCACTCGGCATCAGGGAAATACAAATCAAAACCACAATGAGATATCACCTCACACCAGTCAGAATGGCTAAAATCAACAAGTCAGGAAATGACAGATGCTGGCGAGGATGCGGAGAAAGGGGAACCCTCCTACACTGTTGGTGGGAATGCAAGCTGGTGCAGCCACTCTGGAAAACAGCATGGAGGTTCCTCAAAATGTTGAAAATAGAACTGCCCTATGACCCAGCAATTGCACTATTGGGTATTTACCCTAAAGATACAAAATGTAGTGGTCCAAAGGGACACATGCACCCGAATGTTTATAGCAGCAATGTCCACAGTAGCCAAACTATGGAAAGAACCTAGATGTCCATCAACAGATGAATGGATCAAGAAGATGTGGTATATATACACAATGGAATACTATGCAGCCATCAAAAGAAATGAAATCTTGCCATTTGCAACAACATGGATGGAACTAGAGCGTATCATGCTTAGCGAAATAAGTCAAGCAGAGAAAGACAACTATCATATGATCTCCCTGATATGAGGAAGTGGTGATGCAACATGGAGGCTTAAGTGGGTAGAAGAAGAATCAATGAAACAAGATGGGATTGGGAGGGAGACAAACCATAAGTGACTCTTGATCTCACAAAACAAACTGAGGTCGCTGGGGGGAGGGGGTTTCGGAGAAGGGGGTGGGATTATGGACATTGGGGAGGGTATGTGATTTGGTGAGTGCTGTGAAGTGTGTAAGCCTGGTGATTCACAGACCTGTACCCCAGGGGATAAAAATATATGTTTATAAAAAAATAAAAAATTAAAAAAAAAAAATTGGGGCCTAGGGACATGTGAAGCCCATGATGACATCTAAGGGCCCAGCCACTGAGAGGACTTACTAGACGACAGGACTCACGCTGAGGGTGACAATGGGTGTGTTTATGCACCCGTCGCACTCAAGAATGTGCGGGGCCTCAGGCTAAATGCTGGTTTCTCCTACACTGAACGTTGGACAACATGCCAACCACAAGGTTTCTTGGCATGGGTAAGGAAGAGTTCTGATTTCTGCATCACAGTCACCCCTGGGCAGTGATTGGAGATAAGGTCTAGGTTCTGAAGCCTGAAAACTGAGGTAGGGAAGAGATGATACCTAAGGCCATGGCGGATCTGATGTGCTCAGTGTGCGGTCAGCTGTCTGAGTGTTGGTCAGGAGGTCCGGGCTCAGGTTGCGTCAGACAGTGCATTTGTGCCCAGGTTAGACTATATAATTTGGGTACATTCGAGTGCCGTGTAGGTTTTTCCTCCGTTAAGCTGCCTGGGCAGCTCATTAGGCAATATATTTTTTCTAGAGGGCAGGCAGAGTGCTTCATTGTCGGTCCAGAATTGCCAAAATTGAGGGCTTCGGGTACAGGAGTGTTTGACGGAAGTCTGAGAACACAAGCTAGACTTCGGTTTCAGGGTGAGGGCACGGCCGGTACCCCCTGCAGATCTGAAGCTATACCTCATGCATCTGATGTCAGGGCAAGGATCAGACTTTGGCTCAGGTTGTAGTTTCTGTGCCTGACGGCCCCTTCATGAAGGGAGCAGAATCTCGAGGCCCTGGAGGTTTTCCCACGTTGGGAGTTGTGGGTAGCCCCCTTCAAGGATTCCTTCTGCAGGACAATTGAGACCTGTTGGACAGCTCCAGGACATCCCATACGGAATGACTCCAGAGCACCGTTCTACGATGGATGCCTGGGAAGCCCGCCTCGCATTCCAATTGTCTCCTAGCAACAAGACAGTTTAGATCTGATGGATCTGCTGGAGCAACCGGGGTGGCTGAGTTGAAATGGACTTTCCTGAGGATGTGTCCTAATGTGTGTTTGTGTCCATGAGGGCCTTGGAATGGGTCAGTGGCACCGGGACCCTGAAGTATTCTCCTAAGCTTTTGACATAGCTCCCATGCACACGTTTCCTTGTGGAGACGAGATTTTTTCTTATGGTGCCTCAAGAAAACCCCTATGCTGGTATTGGAATCCAGGCTTTTGAGGAGACATATTGTAAACCAAAGCAAAATATCCGATAATGGCCTAGGGTCCTGTCTGGTTCAATCTTCTTCTCTGGGGACATTCTCTGGGAATGAGTGGAGGTAGATGCTCAGCTGGTGTCAGATCGCACTTTTTTTGTCCAGGGCGACCTACACCCTTGGGATGGCCTCCAGGGCTTTTGAGGGTTCTCCTAATTTGTACGATTTTGGACAATGGAATGGGCAGAATTCCCATGGATTGGGTAGGCACAGTCCTAATGTGTGGCTTCAGGGGCCCCAGCCTGGAGTGTGTGTGGCCCAGGAGTTAAAGGACAGAAGTCTGAAAATACAAACGCAGCTTGGGTTTGGGGTCGTAGGTATGGCACGCCCGATCTACAAACCATGAGGAGAACTCTTCAGGATATAAAGAATGAGAAAGTCTGAGTCGCTTGCTCAGGATTTTGTCTCTGGATTTTGTATCAGCGACGGCCCTGGAATGTTGGGTAGGCCTCATGGGCCATGGACGAATCTTCCTCTCTGTGGATTTGGCCTGATCCCAATTGTTTTTCGTCAATCTGTGGGATGGGAGGACTCCTTTCAGGTTTGTTACCTCAGGTATCCCACCACAAGAGGAATTCCAAAGCAATGCCCTGGGGAAGAGTGAAGGGACAACCCGAACTATGGTTAAAATTGGGGCTTAGTGGAATAGCAAGCCCAATATGCTGTCTCTTCATCCAGCCACTGAGAGGCCTTATCTGAGGACTGGGCTCAGGCTGAGGGTCACAATGTGTGTTTGTGACAGATGTGGCCCACAAGAATGGGCGGGGCCTCATGGGCCACACTGGTTTCAACTACACTGAACGTTGGACAACATGCCAACCAAGGTTTCTTGCCATGGGGAAAGAGTTCTGATTTCTGCATCATTTTCAAACATTGTTAAAATGTTTATACTTGATACAAGATGGCGGAGAGGTAGGAGGAGGCTCCTTTCTACCTGGACCCTAAAGTGAGCTGATTACTTCTATTGAACTCCACTCGCCGACAAAATCAGTCTGAGACTGAATTATACACGTCTCGATCTCTACCGGAGCAGAAGACGCCAGTGGGCAGGTTAAGCGGTGTGGGAAAGTCGGACTGATATCGGAAGATAAACAAAATGGGGAGGGTTCTACCAGAGATGACCCACTGGAAAGTCATATCCCAATACGATAGTGCCCTGCGTCTGGGGACCATCATTATCTCAGAAGTATGGTAGAAAGCACTCAAGCATAGCAAAGGATCACTGGGGAGAAATTGCAGGAATCGGGGTGTTAGGGTCAGGGGCTTAAGTCCCCAGACCCAGGACAGCCACCCCTGGTGCAGAGCCAGAAAGAGTGCAGCAGAGAAACCAGGTCTTGGTCCCTGAACCACCAGCAAGCTCGCCTGAGAGCGTGTGGTACCCAGCTCCCATGAGGGGCTTTGAGCCTCGCCAGCCAACAGGAGCACAGCCTTTTTGCAGTCCACATGCAATTGCCCTGCTATGCCATCATAGTCCGAGTCATGCCCTGCGCCCTCCCCAGACAGAGGTGGCACAGGCACCAGCCTGGTGCTCTCAGACCTGGAAAGACCAGGCACTCCCAACTTGTGCCAGTGGGAAAATCTCAGTGTGCGATTGCTGCTTGGAACTTCTCTGGCAGTCTAGAGCTGCCCAGACAGCCGCCACTGCTGTGGTTTTGGGTACAAGCAGAAAATCTTGAGTCCCCTGGGACCGCGACTGGGAACCTGCTCTGCCAGTGTTGAAGGGGGGATTTATTTGGGCTCTGCCGCCAGATTGAGGCTTCTCTCTGAGACGGAGGTCAGGGTACAGTTTGTTTTCCTCTAAACCTACAAAAACCATCAAAATCCCTCAAGAAAAGAGAGAAAAAGAAAAGTGAACAAATATAAAAACCTCCAGAGAACAAAAGCCTTAAAAAACAGTTTCCTAAGAGCCCACCCCCTTGAGGGGAGTGGGAGGGTATTAACACAGAAGATCATTGATTGAAAAACCCATGTGGCAGGCCCCTTCCCCAGGAAAAACCAACTGGGAAAGGAAAAAAAAAAAAACAAAGACAAAGAAGAGAACACAACCACCACTACTTCATAGGACAATTTTTATTATTAATTTGTTCCCCACTATCCTGGCTCATTTTTTTTTTAAAGATAATTTTTTATTATTATATAGAAATTTTTTTAACCTATTTACCATCACAGTGAGATGTCCAGTACATCAAATTCCATAATAACCTTCTAACCTGAAGTTTTTGATACATACACCTGTGTTTTCCTTTTGCATTTCTGTTTTTTCAATTTATTTTTTTTAATTTTAGTTTAGTTTAGTCTAGTTTATTCAATTTTTTAATTTTTATTTTCTAATATTTATATAGAATTAAACTTCAAGGTAATCCCCTTTCCCCAATGAATGCCACCCCTATAGGTAAAATTATTCCTAATCCCTCTTTATCTTAGGAAAGTGGAATCTTTAACAAATATATCAATATACATCCGGAAAAAACAAAACAAAACAAACAAAAAAAAATCAAAAAATAAAAAATAAAAACACCTTCCTCACCCACACTGAGAATTTACAACCACTCTACAATATTTTTCTTCCACCAGTATTTCTGTGTTTTTTTTTTTATTTATATATTTGACAGAGAGAGATCACAAGTAGGCAGAGAGGCAGGCAGAGAGAGAGAGAGGAGGAAGCAGGCTCCCTGCTGAGCAGAGAGCCCGATATGGGACTCGATCCCAGGACCCTGAGATTATGACCTGAGCCAAAGGCAGCAGCTTAACCCACTGAGCCACACAGGCGCCCCTATTTCTGTGTTTTTGTGTTTGTCCTGATAGTATATAGATCTTACACTCGGGGTTCTTTCTGATGAGGTTATTCCTTTATTTGCATATATATATATATTTTTCTCTTCTCATATACTTTTATCAGTCTTTTGGTTTGTCTGTTTTTGTTTGTAAACTTCATAAATCTTACCTTGGAACCCATTTGGGTTGAACCTTCTGTTTTATCTCACCTTTCATTCTTGTCTCTCTCTCTCTCTCTCTTTCTTTCTTTACCTTTTCTTCTTCCTCTCATTTGGGTGGGTAACTCTGATTGATCAGAAGCGTTCCAGGGTGCACCTTGACTGCACCACTGTCGATACATCCAGCTACAACCATTCAGCCATCTCTCACCAAAATGAGTAGGAGGAGGAATGCCCAACAGAAGAAAAATACAAAAAATGGACCTTCTGCAACAGAGCTAATGGCTATCAACATAGACAATGTGTCAGAAAGAGAATTCAGGCTAACAATTATCCAAGCAATAGCTAGGTTGGAGAAAAGCCATGAGTGACCAAAAGGAATTGATTAGAGCCGAACTTAAAACGACCAGAGATCCCACCAACATTTTCAATATTAGGGAAGAGCTGAAAACTACCAGGGTTGAGCTTCACAATGCTCTCAATGAGTTCCACTCTAATCTAAATTCTCTCAAAGCTAGAGTCACTGAGACAGAAGATAGAATTAGTGATCTGGAGAAAAAAGTATCAGGAGGAAGCCTTAAACAAACAGCTTAGAGCCATGAAAACAGAATCACGGAAATAAATGATGCCATGAAATGTTCCAACGTCAGAATTATTAGAATCCCTGAAGAGAGGAGAAAGAAGTAGTCTAGAAGATATAGAGGAACATGTTTCTTCATGAAAATTTTCCGAATTTCGTGAATGGAACCAGCATTCCTGTACTAGAGGCCGAATGGTTTCCCCCCCAAGGTTTATAGATTCTCAACAGTCCTCTAGACCACCTAGTAGTAAGAATGAAGAAATATAATTGTAGGCAGAACCTCTTGAAAGTAG